>NW_026061850.1:0-1267849 GCF_023897955.1 Schistocerca gregaria | reverse complement strand
TTCTGTGTTCTACTATTTTGCTTTTAGTGTCTCTGCATACCGCAGCACCCGACATAGCTTTGCAGACGATAAATGTAACCGTTTCAGAGAGAAGAGCGGACAATGTAACGATATGGCTTTAAGTCGATTCGATAATAAATGAAGAAAACGGACGGATTTCTCAGTTTTTTACTACATATGAACACTTTTCACATTCTCCCGTTCAACGCAGCTGCGTGTCCTCCTCTGGTGCAAAATCGTAAGGTCCTAGCTCATGCCCAAGGCACTAAAGAAGGGTAAAAAGTCAATAATCGATAACTAAATCTTCGATTGTACTGCTTCTAACTTGCTATTTCATCAAGTTAGAAACTTCTTCTGTGTTCTACTATGGTGCGGTTAGTTTCTCCGCATACCGCAGCACGCGACATAGCTTTGCAGACGATAAATGTAACCGTTTCAGAGAGAAGAGCGGCCAATGTCACGATATGGCTTCAAGTCGATTCGATAATAAATGAAGACAACGGACGGATTTCTCAGGTTTTTACTACATATGAACACTTTTCACATTCTCCCGTTCAACGCAGCTGCTAGTCCTCCTCTGGTGCAAAATCTTAAGGTCCTAGCTCATGCCCAAGGCACTAAAGAAGGGTAAAAAGTCAATAATCGATAACTAAATCTTGGATTGTACAGCTTCTAACTGGCTATTTCATCAAGTTAGAAGCTTCTTCTGTGTTCTACTATGGTGCGGTTAGTTTCTACGCATACCGCAGCACGCGAGATAGCTTTGCAGACGATAAATGTAACCGTCTCAGAGAGAAGAGCGGCCAATGTAACGATCTGGCTTTAAGTCGATTCGATAATAAATGAAGAAAACGGACGGATTTCTCAGGTTTTTTCTACATATGAACACTTTTCACATTCTCCCGTGCAACGCAGCTGCTAGTCCTCCTCTCATGCAAAATCTTAGGGTCCTAGCTCATGCCCAAGGCACCAAAGAAGGGTAAAAAGTGAATAACCGAGAACTAAAAGTTGAATTGTACTGCTTCTTACTGGCTATAACATCAACTTAGAAGCATCTTCTGTGTTCTACTATTTTGCTTTTAGTGTCTCTGCATACCGCAGCACGCGACATAGCTTTGCACCCGACAAATGTAACCGTTTCAGAGAGAAGAGCGTCCAATGTAACGATATGGCTTTAAGTCGATTCGATAATAAATGAAGAAATCGGACGGATTTCTCAGGTTTTTACTACATATGAACACTTTTCACATTCTCCCGTTCAACGCAGCTGCTAGTCCTCCTCGGGTGCAAAATCTTAAGGTCCTAGCTCATGCCCAAGGCACTAAAGAAGGGTAAAAAGTCAATAATCGATAACTAAATCTTGGATTGTACTGCTTCTAACTGGCTATTTCATCAAGTTAGAAGCTTCTTCTGTGTTCTACTATGGTGCGGTTAGTTTCTCCGCATACCGCAGCACGCGACATAGCTTTACAGACAATAAATGTAACCGTCTCAGAGAGAAGAGCGGCCAATGTAACGATCTGGCTTTAAGTCGATTCGATAATAAATGAAGAAAACGGACGGATTTCTCAGGTTTTTACTACATATGAAAACTTTTCACATTCTCCCGTGCAACGCAGATCCTAGTCCTCCTCTCATGCAAAATCTTAGGGTCCTAGCTCATGCCCAAGGCACCAAAGAAGGGTAAAAAGTGAATAACCGAGAACTAAAAGTTGAATTTTACTGCTTCTTACTGGCTATAACATCAACTTAGAAGCATCTTCTGTGTTCTACTATTTTGCTTTTAGTGTCTCTGCATACCGCAGCACCCGACATAGCTTTGCAGACGATAAATGTAACCGTTTCAGAGAGAAGAGCGGACAATGTAACGATATGGCTTTAAGTCGATTCGATAATAAATGAAGAAAACGGACGGATTTCTCAGTTTTTTACAACATATGAACACTTTTCACATTCTCCCGTTCAACGCAGTTGCTAGTCCTCCTCTGGTGCAAAATCTTAAGGTCCTAGCTCATGTCCAAGGCACCAAATAAGGGTAAAAAGTCAATAATCGATAACTAAATCTTAGATTGTACTGCTTCTAACTGGCTATTACATCAAGTTAGAAGCTCCTTCTGTGTTCTACTATGGTGCGGTTAGTTTCTCCGCATACCGCAGCACGCGACATAGCTTTGCAGACGATAAATGTAACCGTCTCATAGAGAAGAGCGGCCAATGTAACGATCTGGCTTTAAGTCGATTCGATAATAAATGAAGAAAACGGACGGATTTCTCAGTTTTTTACTACATATGAACACTTTTCACATTCTCCCGTTCAACGCAGCTGCTAGTCCTCCTCTGGTGCAAAATCTGAAGGTCCTACCTCATGTCCAAGGCACTAAAGAAGGGTAAAAAGTCAATAATCGATAACTAAATCTTGGATTGTACTGCTTCTAACTGGCTATGACATCAAGATAGAAGCATCTTCTGTGTTCTACTATTTTGCTTTTAGTGTCTCTGCATACCGCAGCACCCGACATAGCTTTGCAGACGATAAATGTAACCGTTTCAGAGAGAAGAGCGGACAATGTAACGATATGGCTTTAAGTCGATTCGATAATAAATGAAGAAAACGGACGGCTTTCTCAGTTTTTTACTACATATGAACACTTTTCACATTCTCCCGTTCAACGCAGCTGCTAGTCCTCCTCTGGTGCAAAATCTTAAGGTCCTAGCTCATGCCCAAGGCACTAAAGAAGGGTAAAAAGTCAATAACCGATAACTAAATCTTGGATTGTACTGCTTCTAACTGGCTATTACAAGTTAGAAGCTTCTTCTGTGTTCTACTATGGTGCGGTTAGTTTCTCCACATACCGCAGCACGCGACATAGCTTTGCAGACGATAAATGTAACCGCTTCAGAGAGAAGAGTGGCCAATGTAACGATATGGCTTTAAGTCGATTCGATAATAAATGAAGAAAACGGACGGATTTCTCAGGTTTTTCCTACATATGAACACTTTTCACATTCTCCCGTTCAACGCAGCTGCTAGTCCCCTCTGGTGCAAAATCTTAAGGTCCTAGCTCATGCCCAAGGCACTAAAGAAGGGTAAAAAGTCAATAATCGATAACTAAATCTTGTATTGTACTGCTTCTAACTGGCTATGACATCAAGATAGAAGCTTCTTCTGTGTTCTACTATGGTGCGGTTAGTTTCTCCGCATACCGCAGACGCGACATAGCTTTGCAGACGATAAATGTAACCGTCTCAGAGAGAAGAGCGGTCAATGTAACGATCTGGCTTTAAGTCGATTCGATAATAAATGAAGAAAACGGACGGATTTCTCAGGTTTTCACTACATATGAACACTTTTCACATTCTCCCGTGCAACGCAGCTGCTAGTCCTCCTCTCATGCAAAATCTTAGGGTCCTAGCTCATGCCCAAGGCACCAAAGAAGGGTTAAAAGAGAATAATCGAGAACTAAAAGTTGAATTGTACTGCTTCTTACTGGCTATAACACTAACTTAGAAGCATCTTCTGTAATCTACCTTTTTTGCTTTTAGTGTCTCTGCATACCGCAGCACGCGACATAGCTTTGCAGACGATAAATGTAACCGTCTCAGAGAGAAGAGCGGCCAATGTAACGATCTGGTTTTAAGTCGATTCGATAATAAATGAAGAAAACGGACGGATTTCTCAGGTTTTTACTACATATGAACACTTTTCACATTCTCCCGTTCAACGCAGCTGCTAGTCCTCCTCTGGTGCAAAATCGTAAGGTCCTAGCCCATGCCCAAGGCACTAAAGAAGGGTAAAAAGTCAATAATCGATAACTAAATCTTGGATTGTACTGCTTCTACCTATCTATTACATCAAGTTAGAAGCTTCTTCTGTGTTCTACTATGGTGCGGTTAGTTTCTCCGCATACCGCAGCACGCGACATAGCTTTGCAGACGATAAATGTAACCGTTTCAGAGAGAAGAGCGGCCAATGTAACGATACGGCTTTAAGTCGATTCGATAATAAATGAAGAAAACGGACGGATTTCTCAGGTTTTTACTACATATGAACACTTTTCACATTCTCCCGTTCAACGCAGCTGCTAGTCCTCCTCTGGTGCAAAATCTTAAGGTCCTAGCTCATGCCCAAGGCACTAAAGAAGGGTAAAAAGTCAATAATCGATAACTAAATCTTGGATTGTACTGCTTCTAACTGGCTATTTCATCAAGTTAGAAGCTTCTTCTGTGTTCCACTATGGTGAGTTAGTTTCTCCGCATACCGCAGCAAGCGACATAGCTTTGCAGACGATAAATGTAACCGTTTCAGAGAGAAGAGCGGCCAATGTAACGATACGGCTTTAAGTCGATTCGATAATAAATGAAGAAAACGGACGGATTTCTCAGTTTTTTACTACATATGAACACTTTTCACATTCTCCCGTTCAACGCAGCTGCTAGTCCTCCTCTGGTGCAAAATCGTAAGGTCCTAGCTCATGCCCAAGGCACTAAAGAAGGGTAAAAAGTCAATAATCGATAACTAAATCTTGGATTGTACTGCTTCTAACTTGCTATTTCATCAAGTTAGAAGCTTCTTCTGTGTTCTACTATGGTGCGGTTAGTTTCTCCGCATACCGCAGCACACGAGATAGCTTTGCAGACGATAAATGTAACCGTCTCAGAGAGAAGAGCGGCCAATGTAACGATCTGGCTTTAAGTCGATCCAATAATACATGAAGAAAACGGACGGATTTCTCAGGTTTTTCCTACATATGAACACTTTTCACATTCTCCCGTGCAACGCATCTGCTAGTCCTCCTCTCATGCAAAATCTTAGGGTCCTAGCTCATGCCCAAGGCACCAAAGAAGGGTAAAAAGTGAATAACCGAGAACTAAAAGTTGAATTGTACTGCTTCTTACTGGCTATAACATCAACTTAGAAGCATCTTCTGTGTTCTACTATTTTGCTTTTAGTGTCTCTACATACCGCAGCACGCGACATAGCTTTGCAGACGATAAATGTAACCGTTTCAGAGAGAAGAGCGTCCAATGTAACGATATGGCTTTAAGTCGATTCGATAATAAATGAAGAAAACGGAAGGATTTCTCAGTTTTTTACTACATATGAACACTTTTCACATTCTCCCGTTCAACGCAGCTGCTAGTCCTCCTCTGGTGCAAAATCGTAAGGTCCTAGCTCATGTCCAAGGCACCAAATAAGGGTAAAAAGTCAATAATCGATAACTAAATCTTGGATTGTACTGCTTCTAACTGGCTATTACAAGTTAGAAGCTTCTTCTGTGTTCTACTATGGTGCGGTTAGTTTCTCCACATACCGCAGCACGCGACATGGCTTTGCAGACGATAAATGTAACCGTCTCAGAGAGAAGAGCGGTCAATGTAACGATCTGGCTTTAAGTCGATTCGATAATAAATGAAGAAAACGGACGGATTTCTCAGGTTTTCACTACATATGAACACTTTTCACATTCTCCCGTGCAACGCAGCTGCTAGTCCTCCTCTCATGCAAAATCTTAGGGTCCTAGCTCATGCCCAAGGCACCAAAGAAGGGTTAAAAGAGAATAATCGAGAACTAAAAGTTGAATTGTACTGCTTCTTACTGGCTATAACATCAACTTAGAAGCATCTTCTGTGTTCTACCTTTTTTGCTTTTAGTGTCTCTGCATACCGCAGCACGCGACATAGCTTTGCAGACGATAAATGTAACCGTCTCAGAGAGAAGAGCGGCCAATGTAACGATCTGGTTTTAAGTCGATTCGATAATAAATGAAGAAAACGGACGGATTTCTCAGGTTTTTACTACATATGAACACTTTTCACATTCTCCCGTTCAACGCAGCTGCTAGTCCTCCTCTGGTGCAAAATCGTAAGGTCCTAGCTCATGCCCAAGGCACTAAAGAAGGGTAAAAAGTCAATAATCGATAACTAAATCTTGGATTGTACTGCTTCTAACTGGCTATTTCATCAAGTTAGAAGCTTCTTCTGTGTTCCACTATGGTGAGTTAGTTTCTCCGCATACCGCAGCAAGCGACATAGCTTTGCAGACGATAAATGTAACCGTTTCAGAGAGAAGAGCGGCCAATGTAACGATACGGCTTTAAGTCGATTCGATAATAAATGAAGAAAACGGACGGATTTCTCAGGTTTTTACTACATATGAACACTTTTCACATTCTCCCGTTCAACGCAGCTGCTAGTCCTCCTCTGGTGCAAAATCGTAAGGTCCTAGCTCATGCCCAAGGCACGAAAGAAGGGTTAAAAGTCAATAATCGATAACTAAATCTTGGATTGAACTGCTTCTAACTGGCTATAACATCAACTTAGAAGCATCTTCTGTGTTCTACTATTTTGCTTTTAGTGTCTCTGCATACCGCAGCACGCGACATAGCTTTGCAGACGATAAATGTAACCGTTTCAGAGAGAAGAGCGGCCAATGTAACGATCTGGCTTTAAGTCGATTCGATAATAACTGAAGAAATAGGACGGATTTCTCAGGTTTTTACCACATATGAACACTTTTCACATTCTCCCGTTCAACGCAGCTGCTAGTCCTCCTCTGGTGCAAAATCTTAAGGTCCTAGCTCATGTCCAAGGCACCAAATAAGGGTAAAAAGTTAATAATCGATAACTAAATCTTGGATTGTACTGCTTCTAATTGGCTATTACATCAAGTTAGAAGCTTCTTCTGTGTTCTACTATGGTGCGGTTAGTTTCTCCGCATACCGCAGCACGCGACATAGCTTTGCAGACGATAAATGTAACCGTCTCAGAGAGAAGAGCGGCCAATGTAACGATCTGGTTTTAAGTCGATTCGATAATAAATGAAGAAAACGGACGGATTTCTCAGGTTTTTACTCCATATGAACACTTTTCACATTCTCCCGTTCAACGCAGCTGCTAGTCCTCCTCTGGTGCAAAATCGTAAGGTCCTAGCTCATGCCCAAGGCACTAAAGAAGGGTAAAAAGTCAATAATCGATAACTAAATCTTGGATTGTACTGCTTCTACCTATCTATTACATCAAGTTAGAAGCTTCTTCTGTGTTCTACTATGGTGCGGTTAGTTTCTCCGCATACCGCAGTACGTGACATAGCTTTGCAGACGATAAATGTAACCGTTTCAGAGAGAAGAGCGGCCAATGTAACGATCTGGCTTTAAGTCGATTCGATAATAAATGAAGAAAACGGACGGATTTCTCAGGTTTTTACTACATATGAACACATTTCACATTCTCCCGTTCAACGCAGCTGCTAGTCCTCCTCTGGTGCAAAATCTTAAGGTCCTAGCTCATGCCCAAGGCACTAAAGAAGGGTAAAAAGTCAATAATCGATAACTAAATCTTGGATTGTACTGCTTCTAACTGGCTATTTCATCAAGTTAGAAGCTTCTTCTGTGTTCCACTATGGTGAGTTAGTTTCTCCGCATACCGCAGCAAGCGACATAGCTTTGCAGACGATAAATGTAACCGTTTCAGAGAGAAGAGCGGCCAATGTAACGATACGGCTTTAAGTCGATTCGATAATAAATGAAGAAAACGGTCGGATTTCTCAGTTTTTTACTACATATGAACACTTTTCACATTCTCCCGTTCAACGCAGCTGCTAGTCCTCCTCTGGTGCAAAATCGTAAGGTCCTAGCTCATGCCCAAGGCACTAAAGAAGGGTAAAAAGTCAATAATCGATAACTAAATCTTGGATTGTACTGCTTCTAACTTGCTATTTCATCAAGTTAGAAGCTTTTTCTGTGTTCTACTATGGTGCGGTTAGTTTCTCCGCATACCGCAGCACACGAGATAGCTTTGCAGACGATAAATGTAACCGTCTCAGAGAGAAGAGCGGCCAATGTGACGATCTGGCTTTAAGTCGATTCGATAATACATGAAGAAAACGGACGGATTTCTCAGGTTTTTCCTACATATGAACACTTTTCACATTGTCCCGTGCAACGCAGCTGCTAGTCCTCCTCTCATGCAAAATCTTAGGGTCCTAGCTCATGCCCAAGGCACCAAAGAAGGGTAAAAAGTGAATAACCGAGAACTAAAAGTTGAATTGTACTGCTTCTTACTGGCTATAACATCAACTTAGAAGCATCTTCTGTGTTCTACTATTTTGCTTTTAGTGTCTCTACATACCGCAGCACGCGACATAGCTTTGCAGACGATAAATGTAACCGTTTCAGAGAGAAGAGTGGCCAATGTAACGATATGGCTTTAAGTCGATTCGATAATAAATGAAGAAAACGGACGGATTTCTAAGTTTTTTACTACATATGAACACTTTTCACATTCTCCCGTTCAACGCAGCTGCTAGTCCTCCTCTGGTGCAAAATCTTATGGTCCTAGCTCATGCCCAAGGCACTAAAGAAGGGCAAAAAGTCAATAATCGATAACTAAATCTTGGATTGTACTGCTTCTAACTGGCTATGACATCAAGATAGAAGCTTCTTCTGTGTTCTACTATGGTGCGGTTAGTTTCTCCGCATACCGCAGACGCGACATAGCTTTGCAGACGATAAATGTAACCGTCTCAGAGAGAAGAGCGGTCAATGTAACGATCTGGCTTTAAGTCGATTCGATAATAAATGAAGAAAACGGACGAATTTCTCAGGTTTTCACTACATATGAACACTTTTCACATTCTCCCGTTCAACGCAGCTGCTAGTCCTCCTCTGGTGCAAATTCGTAAGGTCCTAGCTCATGCCCAAGGCACTAAAGAAGGGTAAGAAGTCAATAATCGATAACTAAATCTTGGATTGTACTGCTTCTAACTGGCTATTACATCAAGTTAGAAGCTTCTTCTGTGTTCTACTATGGTGCGGTTAGTTTCTCCGCATACCGCAGCACGCGACATAGCTTTGCAGACGATAAATGTAACCGTTTCAGAGAGAAGAGCGGCCAATGTAACGATACGGCTTTAAGTCGATTCGATAATAAATGAAGAAAACGGACGGATTTCTCAGGTTTTTACTACATATGAACACTTTTCACATTCTCCCGTTCAACGCAGCTGCTAGTCCTCCTCTGGTGCAAAATCGTAAGGTCCTAGCTCATGCCCAAGGCACTAAAGAAGGGTTAAAAGTCAATAATCGATAACTAAATCTTGGATTGTACTGCTTCTAACTGGCTATAACATCAACTTAGAAGCATCTTCTGTGTTCTACTATTTTGCTTTTAGTGTCTCTGCATACCGCAGCACGCGACATAGCTTTGCAGACGATAAATGTAACCGTTTCAGAGAGAAGAGCGGCCAATGTAACGATCTGGCTTTAAGTCGATTCGATAATAACTGAAGAAATAGGACGGATTTCTCAGGTTTTTACCACATATGAACACTTTTCACATTCTCCCGTTCAACGCAGCTGCTAGTCCTCCTCTGGTGCAAAATCTTAAGGTCCTAGCTCATGCCCAAGGCACCAAATAAGGGTAAAAAGTTAATAATCGATAACTAAATCTTGGATTGTACTGCTTCTAACTGGCTATTACATCAAGTTAGAAGCTTCTTCTGTGTTCTACTATGGTGCGGTTAGTTTCTCCGCATACCTCAGTACGCGACATAGCTTTGCAGACGATAAATGTAACCGTCTCAGAGAGAAGAGCGGCCAATGTAACGATCTGGCTTTAAGTCGATTCGATAATAAATGAAGAAAACGGACGGATTTCTCAGGTTTTTACTACATATGAACACTTTTCACATTCTCCCGTTCAACGCAGCTGCTAGTCCTCCTCTGGTGCAAAATCTTAAGGTCCTAGCTCATGTCCAAGGCACTAATGAAGGGTAAAAAGTCAATAATCGATAAATAAATCTTAGATTTTACTGCTTCTAACTGGCTATTACATCAAGTTAGAAGCTTCTTCTGTGTTCTACTATGGTGCGTTTAGTTTCTCCGCATACCGCAGCTCGCGACATAGCTTTGCAGACGATAAATGTAACCGTCTCAGAGAGAGGAGCGGCCAATGTAACGATCTGGCTTTAATTCGATTCGATAATAAATGAAGAACACGGAAGGATTTCTCAGTTATTTACTACATATGAACACTTTTCACATTCTCCCGTTCAACGCGACTGCTAGTCGTCCTCTCATGCAAAATCTTAAGGTCCTAGCTCATGTCCAAGGCACCAAATAAGGGAAAAAGTCAATAATCGATAACTAAATCTTCGATTGTATTGCTTCTAACTGGCTATTACAAGTTAGAAGCTTCTTCTGTGTTCTACTATGGTGCGGTTAGTTTCTCCACATACCGCAGCACGCGACATAGCTTTGCAGACGATAAATGTAACCGTTTCAGAGAGAAGAGTGGCCAATATAACGATATGGCTTTAAGTCGATTCGATAATAAATGAAGAAAACGGACGGATTTCTCAGGTTTTTACTACATATGAACACTTTTCACATTCTCCCGTTCAACGCAGCTGCTAGTCCTCCTCTGGTGCAAAATCTTAAGGTCCTAGCTCATGCCCAAGGCACTAAAGAAGGGTAAATAGTCAATAATCGATAACTAAATCTTGTATTGTACTGCTTCTAACTGGCTATGACATCAAGATAGAAGCTTCTTCTGTGTTCTACTATGGTGCGGTTAGTTTCTCCGCATACCGCAGACGCGACATCGCTTTGCAGACGATTAATGTAACCGTCTCAGAGAGAAGAGCGGTCAATGTAACGATCTGGCTTTAAGTCGATTCGACAATAAATGAAGAAAACGGACGGATTTCTCAGGTTTTTACTACATATGAACACTTTTCACATTCTCCCGTTCAACGCAGCTGCTAGTCCTCCTCTGGTGCAAAATCGTAAGGTCCTAGCTCATGCCCAAGGCACTAAAGAAGGGTAAAAAGTCAATAATCGATAACTAAATCTTGGATTGTACTGCTTCTAACTGGCTATAACATCAACTTAGAAGCATCTTCTGTGTTCTACTATTTTGCTTTTAGTGTCTCTGCATACCGCAGCACGTGACATAGCTTTGCAGACGATAAATGTAACCGTTTCAGAGAGAAGAGCGGCCAATGTAGCGATCTGGCTATAAGTCGATTAGATAATAACTGAAGAAAACGGACGGATTTCTCAGGTTTTTACCACATATGAACACTTTTCACATTCTCCCGTTCAACGCAGCTGCTAGTCCTCCTCTGGTGCAAAATCTTAAGGTCCTAGCTCATGTCCAAGGCACCAAATAAGGGTAAAAAGTTAATAATCGATAACTAAATCTTGGATTGTACTGCTTCTAACTGGCTATTACATCAAGTTAGAAGCTTCTTCTGTGTTCTACTATGGTGCGGTTAGTTTCTCCGCATACCGCAGCACGCGACATAGCTTTGCAGACGATAAATGTAACCGTCTCAGAGAGAAGAGCGGCTAATGTAACGATCTGGCTTTAAGTCGATTCGATAATAAATGAAGAAAACGGACGGATTTCTCAGGTTTTTACTACATATGAACACTTTTCACATTCTTCCGTTCAACGCAGCTGCTAGGCCTCCTCTGGTGCAAAATCGTAAGGCCCTAGCTCATGCCCAAGGCACTAAAGAAGGGTAAAAAGTCAATAATCGATAACTAAATCTTGGATTAAACTGCTTCTAACTGGCTATAACATCAACTTAGAAGCATCTTCTGTGTTCTACTATTTTGCTTTTAGTGTCTCTGCATACCGCAGCACGCGACATAGCTTTGCAGACGATAAATGTAACCGTTTCAGAGAGAAGAGCGGCCAATGTAACGATACGGCTTTAAGTCGATTCGATAATAAATGAAGACAACGGACGGATTTCTCAGGTTTTTACTACATATGAACACTTTTCACATTCTCCCGTTCAACGCAGCTGCTAGTCCTCCTCTGGTGCAAAATCGTAAGGTCCTAGCTCATGCCCAAGGCACTAAAGAAGGGTTAAAAGTCAATAATCGATAACTAAATCTTGGATTGTACTGCTCTGACTGGCTATAACATCAACTTAGAAGCATCTTCTGTGTTCTACTATTTTGCTTTTAGTGTCTCTGCATACCGCAGCACGCGACATAGCTTTGCAGACGATAAATGTAACCGTTTCAGAGAGAAGAGCGGCCCATGTAACGATCTGGCTTTAAGTCGATTCGATAATAACTGAAGAAAACGGACGGATTTCTCAGGTTTTTACCACATATGAACACTTTTCACATTCTCCCGTTCAACGCAGCTGCTAGTCCTCCTCTGGTGCAAAATCTTAAAGTCCTAGCTCATGTCCAAGGCACCAAATAAGGGTAAAAAGTTAATAATCGATAACTAAATCTTGGATTGTACTGCTTCTAACTGGCTATTACATCAAGTTAGAAGCTTCTTCTGTGTTCTACTATGGTGCGGTTAGTTTCTCCGCATACCGCAGCACGCGACATAGCTTTGCAGACGATAAATGTAACCGTCTCAGAGAGAAGAGCGGCCAATGTAACGATCTCGCTTTAAGTCGATTCGATAATAAATGAAGAAAACGGACGGATTTCTCAGGTTTTTACTACATATGATCACTTTTCACATTCTCCCGTTCAACGCAGCTGCCAGTCCTCCTCTGGTGCAAAATCTTAAGGTCCTAGCTCATGTCCAAGGCACTAATGAAGGGTAAAAAGTCAATAATCGATAAATAAATCTTGGATTTTACTGCTTCTAACTGGCTATTACATCAAATTAGAAGCTTCTTCTGTGTTCTACTATGGTGCGTTTAGTTTCTCCGCATACCGCAGCTCGCGACATAGCTTTGCAGACGATAAATGTAACCGTCTCAGAGAGAGGAGCGGCCAATGTAACGATCTGGCTTTAAGTCGATTCGATAATAAATGAAGAAAACGGACGTATTTCTCAGTTTTTTACTACATATGAACACTTTTCACGGTTAGTGTCTCCGCATACCACAGCACGCGACATATCTTTGCTGACGATAAATGTAACCGTTTCAGAGAGAAGAGCGGACAATATAACCATATGGCTTTAAGTCAATTCGATAACAAATGAAGAAAACGGACGGATTTTTCAGTTTTTTACTACATATGAACACTTTTCACATTCTCCCGTGCAACGCGGCTGCTAGTCCTCCTCTGGTGCAAAATCTTAAGGTCCTAGCTCATGCCCAAGGCACTAAAGAAGGGTTAAAAGTCAATAATCGATAACTAAATCTTGGATTGTACTGCTCTGACTGGCTATAACATCAACTTAGAAGCATCTTCTGTGTTCTACTATTTTGCTTTTAGTGTCTCTGCATACCGCAGCACGCGACATAGCTTTGCAGACGATAAATGTAACCGTTTCAGAGAGAAGAGCGGCCAATGTAACGATACGGCTTTAAGTCGATTCGATAATAAATGAAGACAACGGACGGATTTCTCAGGTTTTTACTACATATGAACACTTTTCACATTCTCCCGTTCAACGCAGCTGCTAGTCCTCCTCTGGTGCAAAATCGTAAGGTCCTAGCTCATGCCCAAGGCACTAAAGAAGGGTTAAAAGTCAATAATCGATAACTAAATCTTGGATTGTACTGCTCTGACTGGCTATAACATCAACTTAGAAGCATCTTCTGTGTTCTACTATTTTGCTTTTAGTGTCTCTGCATACCGCAGCACGCGACATAGCTTTGCAGACGATAAATGTAACCGTTTCAGAGAGAAGAGCGGCCCATGTAACGATCTGGCTTTAAGTTGATTCGATAATAACTGAATAAAACGGACGGATTTCTCAGGTTTTTACCACATATGAACACTTTTCACATTCTCCCGTTCAACGCAGCTGCTAGTCCTCCTCTGGTGCAAAATCTTAAAGTCCTAGCTCATGTCCAAGGCACCAAATAAGGGTAAAAAGTTAATAATCGATAACTAAATCTTGGATTGTACTGCTTCTAACTGGCTATTACATCAAGTTAGAAGCTTCTTCTGTGTTCTACTATGGTGCGGTTAGTTTCTCCGCATACCGCAGCACGCGACATAGCTTTGCAGACGATAAATGTAACCGTCTCAGAGAGAAGAGCGGCCAATGTAACGATCTCGCTTTAAGTCGATTCGATAATAAATGAAGAAAACGGACGGATTTCTCAGGTTTTTACTACATATGATCACTTTTCACATTCTCCCGTTCAACGTAGCTGCCAGTCCTCCTCTGGTGCAAAATCTTAAGGTCCTAGCTCATGTCCAAGGCGCTAATGAAGGGTAAAAAGTCAATAATCGATAAATAAATCTTGGATTTTACTGCTTCTAACTGGCTATTACATCAAATTAGAAGCTTCTTCTGTGTTCTACTATGGTGCGTTTAGTTTCTCCGCATACCGCAGCTCGCGACATAGCTTTGCAGACGATAAATGTAACCGTCTCAGAGAGAGGAGCGGCCAATGTAACGATCTGGCTTTAAGTCGATTCGATAATAAATGAAGAAAACGGACGTATTTCTCAGTTTTTTACTACATATGAACACTTTTCACGGTTAGTGTCTCCGCATACCACAGCACGCGACATATCTTTGCTGACGATAAATGTAACCGTTTCAGAGAGAAGAGCGGACAATATAACCATATGGCTTTAAGTCAATTCGATAACAAATGAAGAAAACGGACGGATTTTTCAGTTTTTTACTACATATGAACACTTTTCACATTCTCCCGTGCAACGCGGCTGCTAGTCCTCCTCTGGTGCAAAATCTTAAGGTCCTAGCTCATGTCCAAGGCACTAAAGAAGGGTAAATAGTCAATAATCGATAAATAAATCTTGGATTGTACTGCTTCTAACTGGCTATTACATCAAGTTAGAAGCTTCTTCTGTGTTCTACTATGGTGCGGTTAGTGTCTCCGCATACCACAGCACGCGACATAGCTTTGCTGACGATAAATGTAACCGTTTCAGAGAGAAGAGCGGCCAATGTAACGATATGGCTTTATGTCGATTCGATAACAAATGAAGAAAACGGACGGATTTTTCAGTTTTTTCTAAATATAAACACTTTTCACATTCTCCCGTTCAACGCAGCTGCTAGTCCTCCTCTGGTGCAAAATCTCAAGGTCCTAGCTCATGTCCAAGGCACTAAAGAAGGGTAAAAAGTCAATAATCGATAAATAAATCTTGGATTGTACTGCTTCTAACTGGCTATTACAGCCAGTTAGAAGCTTCTTCTGTATTCTACTATGGTGCGGTTAGTGTCTCCGCATACCACAGCACGCGACATACCTTTGCTGACGATAAATGTAACCGTTTCAGAGAGAAGAGCGGCCAATGTGACGATCTGGCTTTAAGTCGATTCGATAACAAATGAAGAAAACGGACGGATTTCTCAGTTTTTTCTAAATATAAACACTTTTCACATTCTCCCGTGGAACGCAGCTGCTAGTCCTCCTTTCATGCATTATCTTAAGGTCCTAGCTGATGTCCAAGGCACCAAAGAAGGGTAAAAAGTCAATAATCGATAATTAAAATTTGAATTGTACTACTTCTTACTGGCTTTTACATCAACTTAGAAGCTTCATCTGTGTTCTACTATGGTGCGTTTAGTGTCTCCACATACCACAGCACGCGACATAGCTTTGCAGACGATAAATGTAACCGTTTCAGGGAGAAAAGTGGCCAATATGACGATCTGGCTTTAAGTCGATTCGATAACAAATGACGAAAACGGACGGATTTCTCAGGTTTTTACTACATACGAACACTTTTCACATTCTCCCGTGCAACTACGGTGCTAGTCCTCGTTTCATGCAGAATCTTAAGGTCCTAGCTCATGTCCAAGGCACCAAAGCCAGCTAAAAAGTCAATAATCGATACCTAAAACTTGAATTGTACTACTTCTTACTGGCTATTACAACAACTTAGAAGATTCATCTGTGTTCTACTATGGTGCTTTTAGTGTCTCCGCATACCTCAGCACGCGACATAGCTTTGCAGACGATAAATGTAACCGTCTCAGAGAGAAGAGCGGCAAATGTAACGATATGGCTTTAAGTCGATTCGATAATAAATGAAGAAAACGGACGGATTCCTCAGTTTTTAACTACTTATGAACACTTTTCACATTCTCCCGTTCAACGCAGCTGCTAGTCCTCCTCTGGTGCAAAATCTTAAGGTCCTAGCTCATGTCCAAGGCACTAAAGAAGGGTAAAAAGTCAATAATCGAGATCTGAATCTTGGATTGTACTGCTTCTAACCGGCTATTACATCAAGTTAGAAGTTTCTTATTTGTTCTGCTATGGTGCGGTTAGTTTCTCCGCATACCGCAACACGCGACATAGCTTTGCAGACGATAAATGTAACCGTCTGAGAGAGAAGAGCAGCTATGTAACGATCTGGCTTTAAGTCGATTCGATAATAAATGAAGAAAACGGACGGATTTCTCAGTTTTTTACTACATATGAACACTTTTCACATTCTCCCGTTCAACGCAGCTGCTAGTCCTCCTCTGGTGCAAAATCTTAAGGTCCTAGCTCATGCCCAAGGCACTGAAGAAGGGTAAAAAGTCGATAATCGATAACTAAATCTTGGATTGTACTGCTTCTAACTGGCTACTACATCAAGTTAGAAGCTTCTTCTGTGTTCTACTATGGTGCGGTTAGTTTCTCCGCATACCGCAGCACGCGACATAGCTTTGCAGACGATAAATGTAACCGTCTCAGAGAGAAGAGCGGCCAATGTAACGTTATGGCTTTAAGTCGATTCGATAATAAATGAAGAAAACGGACGGATTTTTCAGTTTTTTACTATATATGAACACTTTTTACATTCTCCCGTTCAACGCATACCACAGCACGCGACATAGCTTTGCTGACGATAAATGTAACCGTTTCAGAGAGAAGAGCGGCCAATGTGACGATCTGGCTTTAAGTCGATTCGATAACAAATGAAGAAAACGGACGGATTTCTCAGTTTTTTCTAAATATAAACACTTTTCACATTCTCCCATGCAACGCAGCTGCTAGTCCTCCTTTCATGCAGAATCTTAAGGTCCTAGCTCATGTCCAAGGCACCAAAGAAGGGTAAAAAGTCAATAATCGATAATTAAAACTTGAATTGTACTACTTCTTACTGGCTTTTACATCAACTTAGAAGCTTCATCTGTGTTCTACTATGGTGCTTTTAGTGTCTCCACATACCACAGCACGCGACATAGCATTGCAGACGATAAATGTAACCGTTTCAGGGAGAAAAGTGGCCAATGTGACGATCTGGCTTTAAGTCGATTCGATAACAAATGACGAAAACGGACGGATTTCTCAGGTTTTTACTACATATGAACACTTTTCACATTCTCCCGTGCAACTGCGGTGCTAGTCCTCGTTTCATGCAGAATCTTAAGGTCCTAGCTCATGTCCAAGGCACCAAAGCCAGCTAAAAAGTCAATAATCGATACCTAAAACTTGAATTGTACTACTTCTTACTGGCTATTACAACAACTTAGAAGCTTCATCTGTGTTCTACTATGGTGCTTTTAGTGTCTCCGCATACCTCAGCACGCGACATAGCTTTGCAGACGATAAGTACAACCGTTTCAGTGAGAAGAGTGGCCAATGTAACGATCTGCCTTTAAGTCGATTCGATAATAAATGAAGAAAACGGACGGATTTCTCAGTTTTTTACTACATATGAACACTTTTCACATTCCCCGTTCAACGCAGCTGCTAGTCCTCCTCTGGTGCAAAATCTTAAGGTCCTAGCGCATGTCCAAGGCACTAAAGAAGGGTAAAAAGTCAATAATCGATAAATAAATCTTGGATTGTACTGCTTCTAACTGGCTATTACATCAAGATAGAAGCTTCTTCTGTGTTCTACTATGGTGCGGTTAGTTTCTCCGCATACCGCAGCACGCGACATAGCTTTGCAGACGATAAATGTAACCGTCTCAGAGAGAAGAGCGGCCAATGTAACTATATGGCTTTAAGTCGATTCGATAATAAATGAAGAAAACGGAGGGATTTCTCAGTTTTTTACTACATATGAACACTTTTCACATTCTCCCGTTCAACGCAGCTGCTAGGCCTCGTCTGGTGCAAAATCTTAAGGTCCTAGCTTATGTCCAAGGCACTAAAGAAGGGTAAAAAGTCAATAATCGATAACTAAACCTTGGATTGTACTGCTTCTAACTGGCTATTACATCAAGTTAGAAGCTTCTTCTGTGTTCTACTATGGTGCGGTTAGTTTCTCCGCATACCGCAGCACGCGACATAGCTTTGCAGACGATAAATGTAACCGCCTCAGAGAGAAGAGCGGCCAATGTAACGTTATGGCTTTAAGTCGATTCGATAATAAATGAAGAAAACGGACGGATTTCTCAGGTTTTTACTACATATGATCACTTTTCACATTCTCCCGTTCAACGCAGCTGCCAGTCCTCCTCTGGTGCAAAATCTTAAGGTCCTAGCTCATGTCCAAGGCACTAATGAAGGGTAAAAAGTCAATAATCGATAAATAAATCTTGGATTTTACTGCTTCTAACTGGCTATTACATCAAATTAGAAGCTTCTTCTGTGTTCTACTATGGTGCGTTTAGTTTCTCCGCATACCGCAGCTCGCGACATAGCTTTGCAGACGATAAATGTAACCGTCTCAGAGAGAGGAGCGGCCAATGTAACGATCTGGCTTTAAGTCGATTCGATAATAAATGAAGAAAACGGACGTATTTCTCAGTTTTTTACTACATATGAACACTTTTCACGGTTAGTGTCTCCGCATACCACAGCACGCGACATATCTTTGCTGACGATAAATGTAACCGTTTCAGAGAGAAGAGCGGACAATATAACCATATGGCTTTAAGTCAATTCGATAACAAATGAAGAAAACGGACGGATTTTTCAGTTTTTTACTACATATGAACACTTTTCACATTCTCCCGTGCAACGCGGCTGCTAGTCCTCCTCTGGTGCAAAATCTTAAGGTCCTAGCTCATGTCCAAGGCACTAAAGAAGGGTAAATAGTCAATAATCGATAAATAAATCTTGGATTGTACTGCTTCTAACTGGCTATTACATCAAGTTAGAAGCTTCTTCTGTGTTCTACTATGGTGCGGTTAGTGTCTCCGCATACCACAGCACGCGACATAGCTTTGCTGACGATAAATGTAACCGTTTCAGAGAGAAGAGCGGCCAATGTAACGATATGGCTTTATGTCGATTCGATAACAAATGAAGAAAACGGACGGATTTTTCAGTTTTTTCTAAATATAAACACTTTTCACATTCTCCCGTTCAACGCAGCTGCTAGTCCTCCTCTGGTGCAAAATCTCAAGGTCCTAGCTCATGTCCAAGGCACTAAAGAAGGGTAAAAAGTCAATAATCGATAAATAAATCTTGGATTGTACTGCTTCTAACTGGCTATTACAGCCAGTTAGAAGCTTCTTCTGTATTCTACTATGGTGCGGTTAGTGTCTCCGCATACCACAGCACGCGACATACCTTTGCTGACGATAAATGTAACCGTTTCAGAGAGAAGAGCGGCCAATGTGACGATCTGGCTTTAAGTCGATTCGATAACAAATGAAGAAAACGGACGGATTTCTCAGTTTTTTCTAAATATAAACACTTTTCACATTCTCCCGTGGAACGCAGCTGCTAGTCCTCCTTTCATGCATTATCTTAAGGTCCTAGCTGATGTCCAAGGCACCAAAGAAGGGTAAAAAGTCAATAATCGATAATTAAAATTTGAATTGTACTACTTCTTACTGGCTTTTACATCAACTTAGAAGCTTCATCTGTGTTCTACTATGGTGCGTTTAGTGTCTCCACATACCACAGCACGCGACATAGCTTTGCAGACGATAAATGTAACCGTTTCAGGGAGAAAAGTGGCCAATATGACGATCTGGCTTTAAGTCGATTCGATAACAAATGACGAAAACGGACGGATTTCTCAGGTTTTTACTACATACGAACACTTTTCACATTCTCCCGTGCAACTACGGTGCTAGTCCTCGTTTCATGCAGAATCTTAAGGTCCTAGCTCATGTCCAAGGCACCAAAGCCAGCTAAAAAGTCAATAATCGATACCTAAAACTTGAATTGTACTACTTCTTACTGGCTATTACAACAACTTAGAAGATTCATCTGTGTTCTACTATGGTGCTTTTAGTGTCTCCGCATACCTCAGCACGCGACATAGCTTTGCAGACGATAAATGTAACCGTCTCAGAGAGAAGAGCGGCAAATGTAACGATATGGCTTTAAGTCGATTCGATAATAAATGAAGAAAACGGACGGATTCCTCAGTTTTTAACTACTTATGAACACTTTTCACATTCTCCCGTTCAACGCAGCTGCTAGTCCTCCTCTGGTGCAAAATCTTAAGGTCCTAGCTCATGTCCAAGGCACTAAAGAAGGGTAAAAAGTCAATAATCGAGATCTGAATCTTGGATTGTACTGCTTCTAACCGGCTATTACATCAAGTTAGAAGTTTCTTATTTGTTCTGCTATGGTGCGGTTAGTTTCTCCGCATACCGCAACACGCGACATAGCTTTGCAGACGATAAATGTAACCGTCTGAGAGAGAAGAGCAGCTATGTAACGATCTGGCTTTAAGTCGATTCGATAATAAATGAAGAAAACGGACGGATTTCTCAGTTTTTTACTACATATGAACACTTTTCACATTCTCCCGTTCAACGCAGCTGCTAGTCCTCCTCTGGTGCAAAATCTTAAGGTCCTAGCTCATGCCCAAGGCACTGAAGAAGGGTAAAAAGTCGATAATCGATAACTAAATCTTGGATTGTACTGCTTCTAACTGGCTACTACATCAAGTTAGAAGCTTCTTCTGTGTTCTACTATGGTGCGGTTAGTTTCTCCGCATACCGCAGCACGCGACATAGCTTTGCAGACGATAAATGTAACCGTCTCAGAGAGAAGAGCGGCCAATGTAACGTTATGGCTTTAAGTCGATTCGATAATAAATGAAGAAAACGGACGGATTTTTCAGTTTTTTACTATATATGAACACTTTTTACATTCTCCCGTTCAACGCATACCACAGCACGCGACATAGCTTTGCTGACGATAAATGTAACCGTTTCAGAGAGAAGAGCGGCCAATGTGACGATCTGGCTTTAAGTCGATTCGATAACAAATGAAGAAAACGGACGGATTTCTCAGTTTTTTCTAAATATAAACACTTTTCACATTCTCCCATGCAACGCAGCTGCTAGTCCTCCTTTCATGCAGAATCTTAAGGTCCTAGCTCATGTCCAAGGCACCAAAGAAGGGTAAAAAGTCAATAATCGATAATTAAAACTTGAATTGTACTACTTCTTACTGGCTTTTACATCAACTTAGAAGCTTCATCTGTGTTCTACTATGGTGCTTTTAGTGTCTCCACATACCACAGCACGCGACATAGCATTGCAGACGATAAATGTAACCGTTTCAGGGAGAAAAGTGGCCAATGTGACGATCTGGCTTTAAGTCGATTCGATAACAAATGACGAAAACGGACGGATTTCTCAGGTTTTTACTACATATGAACACTTTTCACATTCTCCCGTGCAACTGCGGTGCTAGTCCTCGTTTCATGCAGAATCTTAAGGTCCTAGCTCTTGTCCAAGGCACCAAAGCCAGCTAAAAAGTCAATAATCGATACCTAAAACTTGAATTGTACTACTTCTTACTGGCTATTACAACAACTTAGAAGCTTCATCTGTGTTCTACTATGGTGCTTTTAGTGTCTCCGCATACCTCAGCACGCGACATAGCTTTGCAGACGATAAGTACAACCGTTTCAGTGAGAAGAGTGGCCAATGTAACGATCTGCCTTTAAGTCGATTCGATAATAAATGAAGAAAACGGACGGATTTCTCAGTTTTTTACTACATATGAACACTTTTCACATTCCCCGTTCAACGCAGCTGCTAGTCCTCCTCTGGTGCAAAATCTTAAGGTCCTAGCGCATGTCCAAGGCACTAAAGAAGGGTAAAAAGTCAATAATCGATAAATAAATCTTGGATTGTACTGCTTCTAACTGGCTATTACATCAAGATAGAAGCTTCTTCTGTGTTCTACTATGGTGCGGTTAGTTTCTCCGCATACCGCAGCACGCGACATAGCTTTGCAGACGATAAATGTAACCGTCTCAGAGAGAAGAGCGGCCAATGTAACTATATGGCTTTAAGTCGATTCGATAATAAATGAAGAAAACGGAGGGATTTCTCAGTTTTTTACTACATATGAACACTTTTCACATTCTCCCGTTCAACGCAGCTGCTAGGCCTCGTCTGGTGCAAAATCTTAAGGTCCTAGCTTATGTCCAAGGCACTAAAGAAGGGTAAAAAGTCAATAATCGATAACTAAACCTTGGATTGTACTGCTTCTAACTGGCTATTACATCAAGTTAGAAGCTTCTTCTGTGTTCTACTATGGTGCGGTTAGTTTCTCCGCATACCGCAGCACGCGACATAGCTTTGCAGACGATAAATGTAACCGCCTCAGAGAGAAGAGCGGCCAATGTAACGTTATGGCTTTAAGTCGATTCGATAATAAATGAAGAAAACGGACGGATTTCTCAGGTTTTTACTACATATGATCACTTTTCACATTCTCCCGTTCAACGCAGCTGCCAGTCCTCCTCTGGTGCAAAATCTTAAGGTCCTAGCTCATGTCCAAGGCACTAATGAAGGGTAAAAAGTCAATAATCGATAAATAAATCTTGGATTTTACTGCTTCTAACTGGCTATTACATCAAATTAGAAGCTTCTTCTGTGTTCTACTATGGTGCGTTTAGTTTCTCCGCATACCGCAGCTCGCGACATAGCTTTGCAGACGATAAATGTAACCGTCTCAGAGAGAGGAGCGGCCAATGTAACGATCTGGCTTTAAGTCGATTCGATAATAAATGAAGAAAACGGACGTATTTCTCAGTTTTTTACTACATATGAACACTTTTCACGGTTAGTGTCTCCGCATACCACAGCACGCGACATATCTTTGCTGACGATAAATGTAACCGTTTCAGAGAGAAGAGCGGACAATATAACCATATGGCTTTAAGTCAATTCGATAACAAATGAAGAAAACGGACGGATTTTTCAGTTTTTTACTACATATGAACACTTTTCACATTCTCCCGTGCAACGCGGCTGCTAGTCCTCCTCTGGTGCAAAATCTTAAGGTCCTAGCTCATGCCCAAGGCACTAAAGAAGGGTTAAAAGTCAATAATCGATAACTAAATCTTGGATTGTACTGCTCTGACTGGCTATAACATCAACTTAGAAGCATCTTCTGTGTTCTACTATTTTGCTTTTAGTGTCTCTGCATACCGCAGCACGCGACATAGCTTTGCAGACGATAAATGTAACCGTTTCAGAGAGAAGAGCGGCCAATGTAACGATACGGCTTTAAGTCGATTCGATAATAAATGAAGACAACGGACGGATTTCTCAGGTTTTTACTACATATGAACACTTTTCACATTCTCCCGTTCAACGCAGCTGCTAGTCCTCCTCTGGTGCAAAATCGTAAGGTCCTAGCTCATGCCCAAGGCACTAAAGAAGGGTTAAAAGTCAATAATCGATAACTAAATCTTGGATTGTACTGCTCTGACTGGCTATAACATCAACTTAGAAGCATCTTCTGTGTTCTACTATTTTGCTTTTAGTGTCTCTGCATACCGCAGTACGCGACATAGCTTTGCAGACGATAAATGTAACCGTTTCAGAGAGAAGAGCGGCCCATGTAACGATCTGGCTTTAAGTCGATTCGATAATAACTGAAGAAAACGGACGGATTTCTCAGGTTTTTACCACATATGAACACTTTTCACATTCTCCCGTTCAACGCAGCTGCTAGTCCTCCTCTGGTGCAAAATCTTAAAGTCCTAGCTCATGTCCAAGGCACCAAATAAGGGTAAAAAGTTAATAATCGATAACTAAATCTTGGATTGTACTGCTTCTAACTGGCTATTACATCAAGTTAGAAGCTTCTTCTGTGTTCTACTATGGTGCGGTTAGTTTCTCCGCATACCGCAGCACGCGACATAGCTTTGCAGACGATAAATGTAACCGTTTCAGAGAGAAGAGCGGCCAATGTAGCGATCTGGCTATAAGTCGATTAGATAATAACTGAAGAAAACGGACGGATTTCTCAGGTTTTTACCACATATGAACACTTTTCACATTCTCCCGTTCAACGCAGCTGCTAGTCCTCCTCTGGTGCAAAATCTTAAGGTCCTAGCTCATGTCCAAGGCACCAAATAAGGGTAAAAAGTTAATAATCGATAACTAAATCTTGGATTGTACTGCTTCTAACTGGCTATTACATCAAGTTAGAAGCTTCTTCTGTGTTCTACTATGGTGCGGTTAGTTTCTCCGCATACCGCAGCACGCGACATAGCTTTGCAGACGATAAATGTAACCGTCTCAGAGAGAAGAGCGGCCAATGTAACGATCTGGCTTTAAGTCGATTCGATAATAAATGAAGAAAACGGACGGATTTCTCAGGTTTTTACTACATATGAACACTTTTCACATTCTTCCGTTCAACGCAGCTGCTAGGCCTCCTCTGGTGCAAAATCGTAAGGTCCTAGCTCATGCCCAAGGCACTAAAGAAGGGTAAAAAGTCAATAATCGATAACTAAATCTTGGATTAAACAGCTTCTAACTGGCTATAACATCAACTTAGAAGCATCTTCTGTGTTCTACTATTTTGCTTTTAGTGTCTCTGCATACCGCAGCACGCGACATAGCTTTGCAGACGATAAATGTAACCGTTTCAGAGAGAAGAGCGGCCAATGTAACGATACGGCTTTAAGTCGATTCGATAACAAATGAAGACAACGGACGGATTTCTCAGGTTTTTACTACATATGAACACTTTTCACATTCTCCCGTTCAACGCAGCTGCTAGTCCTCCTCTGGTGCAAAATCGTAAGGTCCTAGCTCATGCCCAAGGCACTAAAGAAGGGTTAAAAGTCAATAATCGATAACTAAATCTTGGATTGTACTGCTCTGACTGGCTATAACATCAACTTAGAAGCATCTTCTGTGTTCTACTATTTTGCTTTTAGTGTCTCTGCATACCGCAGCACGCGACATAGCTTTGCAGACGATAAATGTAACCGTTTCAGAGAGAAGAGCGGCCCATGTAACGATCTGGCTTTAAGTCGATTCGATAATAACTGAAGAAAACGGACGGATTTCTCAGGTTTTTACCACATATGAACACTTTTCACATTCTCCCGTTCAACGCAGCTGCTAGTCCTCCTCTGGTGCAAAATCTTAAAGTCCTAGCTCATGTCCAAGGCACCAAATAAGGGTAAAAAGTTAATAATCGATAACTAAATCTTGGATTGTACTGCTTCTAACTGGCTATTACATCAAATTAGAAGCTTCTTCTGTGTTCTACTATGGTGCGGTTAGTTTCTCCGCATACCGCAGCACGCGACATAGCTTTGCAGACGATAAATGTAACCGTCTCAGAGAGAAGAGCGGCCAATGTAACGAACTCGCTGTAAGTCGATTCGATAATAAATGAAGAAAACGGACGGATTTCTCAGGTTTTTACTACATATGATCACTTTTCACATTCTCCCGTTCAACGTAGCTGCCAGTCCTCCTCTGGTGCAAAATCTTAAGGTCCTAGCTCATGTCCAAGGCGCTAATGAAGGGTAAAAAGTCAATAATCGATAAATAAATCTTGGATTTTACTGCTTCTAACTGGCTATTACATCAAATTAGAAGCTTCTTCTGTGTTCTACTATGGTGCGTTTAGTTTCTCCGCATACCGCAGCTCGCGACATAGCTTTGCAGACGATAAATCTAACCGTCTCAGAGAGAGGAGCGGCCAATGTAACGATCTGGCTTTAAGTCGATTCGATAATAAATGAAGAAAACGGACGTATTTCTCAGTTTTTTACTACATATGAACACTTTTCACGGTTAGTGTCTCCGCATACCACAGCACGCGACATATCTTTGCTGACGATAAATGTAACCGTTTCAGAGAGAAGAGCGGACAATATAACCATATGGCTTTAAGTCAATTCGATAACAAATGAAGAAAACGGACGGATTTTTCAGTTTTTTACTACATATGAACACTTTTCACATTCTCCCGTGCAACGCGGCTGCTAGTCCTCCTCTGGTGCAAAATCTTAAGGTCCTAGCTCATGTCCAAGGCACTAAAGAAGGGTAAATAGTCAATAATCGATAAATAAATCTTGGATTGTACTGCTTCTAACTGGCTATTACATCAAGTTAGAAGCTTCTTCTGTGTTCTACTATGGTGCGGTTAGTGTCTCCGCATACCACAGCACGCGACATAGCTTTGCTGACGATAAATGTAACCGTTTCAGGGAGAAGAGCGGCCAATGTAACGATATGGCTTTATGTCGATTCGATAACAAATGAAGAAAACGGACGGATTTTTCAGTTTTTTCTAAATATAAACACTTTTCACATTCTCCCGTTCAACGCAGCTGCTAGTCCTCCTCTGGTGCAAAATCTCAAGGTCCTAGCTCTTGTCCAAGGCACTAAAGAAGGGTAAAAAGTCAATAATCGATAAATAAATCTTGGATTGTACTGCTTCTAACTGGCTATTACAGCCAGTTAGAAGCTTCTTCTGTATTCTACTATGGTGCGGTTAGTGTCTCCGCATACCACAGCACGCGACATACCTTTGCTGACGATAAATGTAACCGTTTCAGAGAGAAGAGCGGCCAATGTGACGATCTGGCTTTAAGTCGATTCGATAACAAATGAAGAAAACGGACGGATTTCTCAGTTTTTTCTAAATATAAACACTTTTCACATTCTCCCGTGGAACGCAGCTGCTAGTCCTCCTTTCATGCATTATCTTAAGGTCCTAGCTGATGTCCAAGGCACCAAAGAAGGGTAAAAAGTCAATAATCGATAATTAAAATTTGAATTGTACTACTTCTTACTGGCTTTTACATCAACTTAGAAGCTTCATCTGTGTTCTACTATGGTGCGTTTAGTGTCTCCACATACCACAGCACGCGACATAGCTTTGCAGACGATAAATGTAACCGTTTCAGGGAGAAAAGTGGCCAATATGACGATCTGGCTTTAAGTCGATTCGATAACAAATGACGAAAACGGACGGATTTCTCAGGTTTTTACTACATACGAACACTTTTCACATTCTCCCGTGCAACTACGGTGCTAGTCCTCGTTTCATGCAGAATCTTAAGGTCCTAGCTCATGTCCAAGGCACCAAAGCCAGCTAAAAAGTCAATAATCGATACCTAAAACTTGAATTGTACTACTTCTTACTGGCTATTACAACAACTTAGAAGATTCATCTGTGTTCTACTATGGTGCTTTTAGTGTCTCCGCATACCTCAGCACGCGACATAGCTTTGCAGACGATAAATGTAACCGTCTCAGAGAGAAGAGCGGCAAATGTAACGATATGGCTTTAAGTCGATTCGATAATAAATGAAGAAAACGGACGGATTCCTCAGTTTTTAACTACTTATGAACACTTTTCACATTCTCCCGTTCAACGCAGCTGCTAGTCCTCCTCTGGTGCAAAATCTTAAGGTCCTAGCTCATGTCCAAGGCACTAAAGAAGGGTAAAAAGTCAATAATCGAGATCTGAATCTTGGATTGTACTGCTTCTAACCGGCTATTACATCAAGTTAGAAGTTTCTTATTTGTTCTGCTATGGTGCGGTTAGTTTCTCCGCATACCGCAACACGCGACATAGCTTTGCAGACGATAAATGTAACCGTCTGAGAGAGAAGAGCAGCTATGTAACGATCTGGCTTTAAGTCGATTCGATAATAAATGAAGAAAACGGACGGATTTCTCAGTTTTTTACTACATATGAACACTTTTCACATTCTCCCGTTCAACGCAGCTGCTAGTCCTCCTCTGGTGCAAAATCTTAAGGTCCTAGCTCATGCCCAAGGCACTGAAGAAGGGTAAAAAGTCGATAATCGATAACTAAATCTTGGATTGTACTGCTTCTAACTGGCTACTACATCAAGTTAGAAGCTTCTTCTGTGTTCTACTATGGTGCGGTTAGTTTCTCCGCATACCGCAGCACGCGACATAGCTTTGCAGACGATAAATGTAACCGTCTCAGAGAGAAGAGCGGCCAATGTAACGTTATGGCTTTAAGTCGATTCGATAATAAATGAAGAAAACGGACGGATTTTTCAGTTTTTTACTATATATGAACACTTTTTACATTCTCCCGTTCAACGCATACCACAGCACGCGACATAGCTTTGCTGACGATAAATGTAACCGTTTCAGAGAGAAGAGCGGCCAATGTGACGATCTGGCTTTAAGTCGATTCGATAACAAATGAAGAAAACGGACGGATTTCTCAGTTTTTTCTAAATATAAACACTTTTCACATTCTCCCATGCAACGCAGCTGCTAGTCCTCCTTTCATGCAGAATCTTAAGGTCCTAGCTCATGTCCAAGGCACCAAAGAAGGGTAAAAAGTCAATAATCGATAATTAAAACTTGAATTGTACTACTTCTTACTGGCTTTTACATCAACTTAGAAGCTTCATCTGTGTTCTACTATGGTGCTTTTAGTGTCTCCACATACCACAGCACGCGACATAGCATTGCAGACGATAAATGTAACCGTTTCAGGGAGAAAAGTGGCCAATGTGACGATCTGGCTTTAAGTCGATTCGATAACAAATGACGAAAACGGACGGATTTCTCAGGTTTTTACTACATATGAACACTTTTCACATTCTCCCGTGCAACTGCGGTGCTAGTCCTCGTTTCATGCAGAATCTTAAGGTCCTAGCTCATGTCCAAGGCACCAAAGCCAGCTAAAAAGTCAATAATCGATACCTAAAACTTGAATTGTACTACTTCTTACTGGCTATTACAACAACTTAGAAGCTTCATCTGTGTTCTACTATGGTGCTTTTAGTGTCTCCGCATACCTCAGCACGCGACATAGCTTTGCAGACGATAAGTACAACCGTTTCAGTGAGAAGAGTGGCCAATGTAACGATCTGCCTTTAAGTCGATTCGATAATAAATGAAGAAAACGGACGGATTTCTCAGTTTTTTACTACATATGAACACTTTTCACATTCCCCGTTCAACGCAGCTGCTAGTCCTCCTCTGGTGCAAAATCTTAAGGTCCTAGCGCATGTCCAAGGCACTAAAGAAGGGTAAAAAGTCAATAATCGATAAATAAATCTTGGATTGTACTGCTTCTAACTGGCTATTACATCAAGATAGAAGCTTCTTCTGTGTTCTACTATGGTGCGGTTAGTTTCTCCGCATACCGCAGCACGCGACATAGCTTTGCAGACGATAAATGTAACCGTCTCAGAGAGAAGAGCGGCCAATGTAACTATATGGCTTTACGTCGATTCGATAATAAATGAAGAAAACGGAGGGATTTCTCAGTTTTTTACTACATATGAACACTTTTCACATTCTCCCGTTCAACGCAGCTGCTAGGCCTCGTCTGGTGCAAAATCTTAAGGTCCTAGCTTATGTCCAAGGCACTAAAGAAGGGTAAAAAGTCAATAATCGATAACTAAACCTTGGATTGTACTGCTTCTAACTGGCTATTACATCAAGTTAGAAGCTTCTTCTGTGTTCTACTATGGTGCGGTTAGTTTCTCCGCATACCGCAGCACGCGACATAGCTTTGCAGACGATAAATGTAACCGCCTCAGAGAGAAGAGCGGCCAATGTAACGTTATGGCTTTAAGTCGATTCGATAATAAATGAAGAAAACGGACGGATTTCTCAGGTTTTTACTACATATGATCACTTTTCACATTCTCCCGTTCAACGCAGCTGCCAGTCCTCCTCTGGTGCAAAATCTTAAGGTCCTAGCTCATGTCCAAGGCACTAATGAAGGGTAAAAAGTCAATAATCGATAAATAAATCTTGGATTTTACTGCTTCTAACTGGCTATTACATCAAATTAGAAGCTTCTTCTGTGTTCTACTATGGTGCGTTTAGTTTCTCCGCATACCGCAGCTCGCGACATAGCTTTGCAGACGATAAATGTAACCGTCTCAGAGAGAGGAGCGGCCAATGTAACGATCTGGCTTTAAGTCGATTCGATAATAAATGAAGAAAACGGACGTATTTCTCAGTTTTTTACTACATATGAACACTTTTCACGGTTAGTGTCTCCGCATACCACAGCACGCGACATATCTTTGCTGACGATAAATGTAACCGTTTCAGAGAGAAGAGCGGACAATATAACCATATGGCTTTAAGTCAATTCGATAACAAATGAAGAAAACGGACGGATTTTTCAGTTTTTTACTACATATGAACACTTTTCACATTCTCCCGTGCAACGCGGCTGCTAGTCCTCCTCTGGTGCAAAATCTTAAGGTCCTAGCTCATGCCCAAGGCACTAAAGAAGGGTTAAAAGTCAATAATCGATAACTAAATCTTGGATTGTACTGCTCTGACTGGCTATAACATCAACTTAGAAGCATCTTCTGTGTTCTACTATTTTGCTTTTAGTGTCTCTGCATACCGCAGCACGCGACATAGCTTTGCAGACGATAAATGTAACCGTTTCAGAGAGAAGAGCGGCCAATGTAACGATACGGCTTTAAGTCGATTCGATAATAAATGAAGACAACGGACGGATTTCTCAGGTTTTTACTACATATGAACACTTTTCACATTCTCCCGTTCAACGCAGCTGCTAGTCCTCCTCTGGTGCAAAATCGTAAGGTCCTAGCTCATGCCCAAGGCACTAAAGAAGGGTTAAAAGTCAATAATCGATAACTAAATCTTGGATTGTACTGCTCTGACTGGCTATAACATCAACTTAGAAGCATCTTCTGTGTTCTACTATTTTGCTTTTAGTGTCTCTGCATACCGCAGCACGCGACATAGCTTTGCAGACGATAAATGTAACCGTTTCAGAGAGAAGAGCGGCCCATGTAACGATCTGGCTTTAAGTCGATTCGATAATAACTGAAGAAAACGGACGGATTTCTCAGGTTTTTACCACATATGAACACTTTTCACATTCTCCCGTTCAACGCAGCTGCTAGTCCTCCTCTGGTGCAAAATCTTAAAGTCCTAGCTCATGTCCAAGGCACCAAATAAGGGTAAAAAGTTAATAATCGATAACTAAATCTTGGATTGTACTGCTTCTAACTGGCTATTACATCAAGTTAGAAGCTTCTTCTGTGTTCTACTATGGTGCGGTTAGTTTCTCCGCATACCGCAGCACGCGACATAGCTTTGCAGACGATAAATGTAACCGTCTCAGAGAGAAGAGCGGCCAATGTAACGATCTCGCTTTAAGTCGATTCGATAATAAATGAAGAAAACGGACGGATTTCTCAGGTTTTTACTACATATGATCACTTTTCACATTCTCCCGTTCAACGTAGCTGCCAGTCCTCCTCTGGTGCAAAATCTTAAGGTCCTAGCTCATGTCCAAGGCGCTAATGAAGGGTAAAAAGTCAATAATCGATAAATAAATCTTGGATTTTACTGCTTCTAACTGGCTATTACATCAAATTAGAAGCTTCTTCTGTGTTCTACTATGGTGCGTTTAGTTTCTCCGCATACCGCAGCTCGCGACATAGCTTTGCAGACGATAAATGTAACCGTCTCAGAGAGAGGAGCGGCCAATGTAACGATCTGGCTTTAAGTCGATTCGATAATAAATGAAGAAAACGGACGTATTTCTCAGTTTTTTACTACATATGAACACTTTTCACGGTTAGTGTCTCCGCATACCACAGCACGCGACATATCTTTGCTGACGATAAATGTAACCGTTTCAGAGAGAAGAGCGGACAATATAACCATATGGCTTTAAGTCAATTCGATAACAAATGAAGAAAACGGACGGATTTTTCAGTTTTTTACTACATATGAACACTTTTCACATTCTCCCGTGCAACGCGGCTGCTAGTCCTCCTCTGGTGCAAAATCTTAAGGTCCTAGCTCATGTCCAAGGCACTAAAGAAGGGTAAATAGTCAATAATCGATAAATAAATCTTGGATTGTACTGCTTCTAACTGGCTATTACATCAAGTTAGAAGCTTCTTCTGTGTTCTACTATGGTGCGGTTAGTGTCTCCGCATACCACAGCACGCGACATAGCTTTGCTGACGATAAATGTAACCGTTTCAGAGAGAAGAGCGGCCAATGTAACGATATGGCTTTATGTCGATTCGATAACAAATGAAGAAAACGGACGGATTTTTCAGTTTTTTCTAAATATAAACACTTTTCACATTCTCCCGTTCAACGCAGCTGCTAGTCCTCCTCTGGTGCAAAATCTCAAGGTCCTAGCTCATGTCCAAGGCACTAAAGAAGGGTAAAAAGTCAATAATCGATAAATAAATCTTGGATTGTACTGCTTCTAACTGGCTATTACAGCCAGTTAGAAGCTTCTTCTGTATTCTACTATGGTGCGGTTAGTGTCTCCGCATACCACAGCACGCGACATACCTTTGCTGACGATAAATGTAACCGTTTCAGAGAGAAGAGCGGCCAATGTGACGATCTGGCTTTAAGTCGATTCGATAACAAATGAAGAAAACGGACGGATTTCTCAGTTTTTTCTAAATATAAACACTTTTCACATTCTCCCGTGGAACGCAGCTGCTAGTCCTCCTTTCATGCATTATCTTAAGGTCCTAGCTGATGTCCAAGGCACCAAAGAAGGGTAAAAAGTCAATAATCGATAATTAAAATTTGAATTGTACTACTTCTTACTGGCTTTTACATCAACTTAGAAGCTTCATCTGTGTTCTACTATGGTGCGTTTAGTGTCTCCACATACCACAGCACGCGACATAGCTTTGCAGACGATAAATGTAACCGTTTCAGGGAGAAAAGTGGCCAATATGACGATCTGGCTTTAAGTCGATTCGATAACAAATGACGAAAACGGACGGATTTCTCAGGTTTTTACTACATACGAACACTTTTCACATTCTCCCGTGCAACTACGGTGCTAGTCCTCGTTTCATGCAGAATCTTAAGGTCCTAGCTCATGTCCAAGGCACCAAAGCCAGCTAAAAAGTCAATAATCGATACCTAAAACTTGAATTGTACTACTTCTTACTGGCTATTACAACAACTTAGAAGATTCATCTGTGTTCTACTATGGTGCTTTTAGTGTCTCCGCGTACCTCAGCACGCGACATAGCTTTGCAGACGATAAATGTAACCGTCTCAGAGAGAAGAGCGGCAAATGTAACGATATGGCTTTAAGTCGATTCGATAATAAATGAAGAAAACGGACGGATTCCTCAGTTTTTAACTACTTATGAACACTTTTCACATTCTCCCGTTCAACGCAGCTGCTAGTCCTCCTCTGGTGCAAAATCTTAAGGTCCTAGCTCATGTCCAAGGCACTAAAGAAGGGTAAAAAGTCAATAATCGAGATCTGAATCTTGGATTGTACTGCTTCTAACCGGCTATTACATCAAGTTAGAAGTTTCTTATTTGTTCTGCTATGGTGCGGTTAGTTTCTCCGCATACCGCAACACGCGACATAGCTTTGCAGACGATAAATGTAACCGTCTGAGAGAGAAGAGCAGCTATGTAACGATCTGGCTTTAAGTCGATTCGATAATAAATGAAGAAAACGGACGGATTTCTCAGTTTTTTACTACATATGAACACTTTTCACATTCTCCCGTTCAACGCAGCTGCTAGTCCTCCTCTGGTGCAAAATCTTAAGGTCCTAGCTCATGCCCAAGGCACTGAAGAAGGGTAAAAAGTCGATAATCGATAACTAAATCTTGGATTGTACTGCTTCTAACTGGCTACTACATCAAGTTAGAAGCTTCTTCTGTGTTCTACTATGGTGCGGTTAGTTTCTCCGCATACCGCAGCACGCGACATAGCTTTGCAGACGATAAATGTAACCGTCTCAGAGAGAAGAGCGGCCAATGTAACGTTATGGCTTTAAGTCGATTCGATAATAAATGAAGAAAACGGACGGATTTTTCAGTTTTTTACTATATATGAACACTTTTTACATTCTCCCGTTCAACGCATACCACAGCACGCGACATAGCTTTGCTGACGATAAATGTAACCGTTTCAGAGAGAAGAGCGGCCAATGTGACGATCTGGCTTTAAGTCGATTCGATAACAAATGAAGAAAACGGACGGATTTCTCAGTTTTTTCTAAATATAAACACTTTTCACATTCTCCCATGCAACGCAGCTGCTAGTCCTCCTTTCATGCAGAATCTTAAGGTCCTAGCTCATGTCCAAGGCACCAAAGAAGGGTAAAAAGTCAATAATCGATAATTAAAACTTGAATTGTACTACTTCTTACTGGCTTTTACATCAACTTAGAAGCTTCATCTGTGTTCTACTATGGTGCTTTTAGTGTCTCCACATACCACAGCACGCGACATAGCATTGCAGACGATAAATGTAACCGTTTCAGGGAGAAAAGTGGCCAATGTGACGATCTGGCTTTAAGTCGATTCGATAACAAATGACGAAAACGGACGGATTTCTCAGGTTTTTACTACATATGAACACTTTTCACATTCTCCCGTGCAACTGCGGTGCTAGTCCTCGTTTCATGCAGAATCTTAAGGTCCTAGCTCATGTCCAAGGCACCAAAGCCAGCTAAAAAGTCAATAATCGATACCTAAAACTTGAATTGTACTACTTCTTACTGGCTATTACAACAACTTAGAAGCTTCATCTGTGTTCTACTATGGTGCTTTTAGTGTCTCCGCATACCTCAGCACGCGACATAGCTTTGCAGACGATAAGTACAACCGTTTCAGTGAGAAGAGTGGCCAATGTAACGATCTGCCTTTAAGTCGATTCGATAATAAATGAAGAAAACGGACGGATTTCTCAGTTTTTTACTACATATGAACACTTTTCACATTCCCCGTTCAACGCAGCTGCTAGTCCTCCTCTGGTGCAAAATCTTAAGGTCCTAGCGCATGTCCAAGGCACTAAAGAAGGGTAAAAAGTCAATAATCGATAAATAAATCTTGGATTGTACTGCTTCTAACTGGCTATTACATCAAGATAGAAGCTTCTTCTGTGTTCTACTATGGTGCGGTTAGTTTCTCCGCATACCGCAGCACGCGACATAGCTTTGCAGACGATAAATGTAACCGTCTCAGAGAGAAGAGCGGCCAATGTAACTATATGGCTTTAAGTCGATTCGATTATAAATGAAGAAAACGGAGGGATTTCTCAGTTTTTTACTACATATGAACACTTTTCACATTCTCCCGTTCAACGCAGCTGCTAGGCCTCGTCTGGTGCAAAATCTTAAGGTCCTAGCTTATGTCCAAGGCACTAAAGAAGGGTAAAAAGTCAATAATCGATAACTAAACCTTGGATTGTACTGCTTCTAACTGGCTATTACATCAAGTTAGAAGCTTCTTCTGTGTTCTACTATGGTGCGGTTAGTTTCTCCGCATACCGCAGCACGCGACATAGCTTTGCAGACGATAAATGTAACCGCCTCAGAGAGAAGAGCGGCCAATGTAACGTTATGGCTTTAAGTCGATTCGATAATAAATGAAGAAAACGGACGGATTTCTCAGTTTTTTACTATATATGAACACTTTTCACATTCTCCCGTTCAACGCAGCTGATAGTCCTCCTCTGGTGCAAAATCTTAAGGTCCTAGCTCATGTCCAAGGCACTAAAGAAGGGTAAAAAGTCAATAATCGATAACTAAATCTTGGATTGTACTGCTTCTAACTGGCTATTACATCAAGTTAGAAGCTTCTTCTGTGTTCTACTATGGTGCGCTTAGTTTCTCCGCATACCGCAGCACGCGACATAGCTTTGCAGACGATAAATGTAACCGTCTCAGAGAGAAGAGCGGACAATGTAACGATATGGCTTTAAATCGATTCGATAATAAATGAAGAAAACGGACGGATTTCTCAGTTTTTTACTACACATGAACACTTTTCACATTCTCCCGTTCAACGAAGCTGCTAGTCCTCCTCTGGTGCAAAATCTTAAGGTCCTAGCTCATGTCCAAGGCGCTAAAGAAGGGTAAAAAGTGAATAATCGAGAACTAAAAGTTGAATTGTACTGCTTCTTACTGGCTATAACGTCAACTTAGAAGCATCTTCTGTGTTCTATATTTTGCTTTTAGTGTCTCTGCATACCGCAGCACGCGACATAGCTTTGCAGACGATAAATGTAACCGTTTCAGGGAGAAAAGTGGCCAATGTGACGATCTGGCTTTAAGTCGATTCGATAACAAATGACGAAAACGGACAAATTTCTCAGGTTTTTACTACATATGAACACTTTTCACATTCGCCCGTGCAACTGCGGTGCTAGTCCTCGTTTCATGCAGAATATTAAGGTCCCAGCTCATGTCCAAGGCACCAAAGCCAGCTAAAAAGTCAATAATCGATACCTAAAACTTGAATTGTACTACTTCTTAATGGCTATTACAACAACTTAGAAGCTTCATCTGTGTTCTACTATGGTGCTTTTAGTGTCTCCGCATACCTCAGCACGCGACATAGCTTTGCAGACGATAAGTACAACCGTTTCAGTGAGAAGAGCGGCCAATGTAACGATCTGCCTTTAAGTCGATTCGATAATAAACGAAAAAAACGGACGGATTTCTCAGTTTTTTCTAAATATAAACACTTTTCACATTCTCCCATGCAACGCAGCTGCTAGTCCTCCTTTCATGCAGAATCTTAAGGTCCTAGCTCATGTCCAAGGCACCAAAGAAGGGTAAAAAGTCAATAATCGATAATTAAAACTTGAATTGTACTACTTCTTACTGGCTTTTACATCAACTTAGAAGCTTCATCTGTGTTCTACTATGGTGCTTTTAGTGTCTCCACATACCACAGCACGCGACATAGCATTGCAGACGATAAATGTAACCGTCTAAGACAGAAGAGCGGTCAATGTAACGATATGGCTTTAAGTCGATTCGATAATAAATGAAGAAAACGGACGGATTCCTCAGTTTTTTACTACGTATGAACACTTTTCACATTCTCCCGTTCAACGCAGCTGCTAGTCCTCCTCTGGTGCAAAATCTTAAGGTCCTAGCTCATGCCCAAGGCACTAAAGAAGGGTAAAAAGTCAATAATCGATAACTAAATCTTGGATTGTACTGCTTCTAACTGGCTATTACATCAAGTTAGAAGCTTCTTCTGTGTTCTACTATGGTGCGGTTAGTTTCTCCGCATACCGCAGCACGCGACATAGCTTTGCAGACGATAAATGTAACCGTCTCAGAGAGAAGAGCGGCCAATGTAACGATGTGGCTTTAAGTCGATTCGATAATAAATGAAGAAAACGGAGGGATTTCTCAGTTTTTTACTACATATGAACACTTTTCACATTCTCCCGTTCAACGCAGCTGCTAGGCCTCCTCTGGTGCAAAATCTTAAGGTCCTAGCTCATGTCCAAGGCACTAAAGAAGGGTAAAAAGTCAATAATCGATAACTAAACCTTGGATTGTACTGCTTCTAACTGGCTATTACATCAAGTTAGAAGCTTCTTCTGTGTTCTACTATGGTGCGGTTAGTTTCTCCGCATACCGCAGCACGCGACATAGCTTTGCAGACGATAAATGTAACCGCCTCAGAGAGAAGAGCGGCCAATGTAACGTTATGGCTTTAAGTCGATTCGATAATAAATGAAGAAAACGGACGGATTTCTCAGTTTTTTACTATATATGAACACTTTTCACATTCTCCCGTTCAACGCAGCTGCTAGTCCTCCTCTGGTGCAAAATCTTAAGGTCCTAGCTCATGTCCAAGGCACTAAAGAAGGGTAAAAAGTGAATAATCGAGAACTAAAAGTTGAATTGTACTGCTTCTTACTGGCTATAACGTCAACTTAGAAGCATCTTCTGTGTTCTATATTTTGCTTTTAGTGTCTCTGCATACCGCAGCACGCGACATAGCTTTGCAGACGATAAATGTAACCGTTTCAGGGAGAAAAGTGGCCAATGTGACGATCTGGCTTTAAGTCGATTCGATAACAAATGACGAAAACGGACAAATTTCTCAGGTTTTTACTACATATGAACACTTTTCACATTCGCCCGTGCAACTGCGGTGCTAGTCCTCGTTTCATGCAGAATATTAAGGTCCTAGCTCATGTCCAAGGCACCAAAGCCAGCTAAAAAGTCAATAATCGATACCTAAAACTTGAATTGTACTACTTCTTAATGGCTATTACAACAACTTAGAAACTTCATCTGTGTTCTACTATGGTGCTTTTAGTGTCTCCGCATACCTCAGCACGCGACATAGCTTTGCAGACGATAAGTACAACCGTTTCAGTGAGAAGAGCGGCCAATGTAACGATCTGCCTTTAAGTCGATTCGATAATAAACGAAAAAAACGGACGGATTTCTCAGTTTTTTACTACATATGAACACTTTTCACATTCCCCGTTCAACGCAGCTGCTAGTCCTCCTCTGGTGCAAAATCTTAAGGTCGTAGCGCATGTCCAAGGCACTAAAGAAGGGTAAAAAGTCAATAATCGATAAATAAATCTTGGATTGTACTGCTTCTAACTGGCTATTACATCAAGTTAGAAGCTTCTTCTGTCTTCTACTATGGTGCGCTTAGTTTCTCCGCATACCGCAGCTCGCGACATAGCTTTGCAGACGATAAATGTAACCGTCTCAGAGAGAAGAGCGGCCAATGTAACGATATGGCTTTAAGTCGATTCGATAATAAATGAAGAAAACGGACGGATTTCTCAGTATTTTACTACACATGAACACTTTTCACATTCTCCCGTTCAACACAGCTGCTAGTCCTCCTCTGGTGCAAATTCTTAAGGTCCTAGCTCATGTCCAAGGCACTAAAGAAGGGTAAAAAGTGAATAATCGAGAACTAAAAGTTGAATTGTACTGCTTCTTACTGGCTATAACATCAACTTAGAAGCATCTTCTGTGTTCTATATTTTGCTTTTAGTGTCTCTGCATACCGCAGCACGCGACATAGCTTTGCAGACGATAAGTACAACCGTTTCAGTGAGAAGAGCGGCCAATGTAACGATCTGCCTTTAAGTCGATTCGATAATAAATGAGGAAAACGGACGGATTTCTCAGTTTTTTACTACATATGAACACTTTTCACATTCCCCGTTCAACGCAGCTGCTAGTCCTCCTCTGGTGCAAAATCTTAAGGTCCTAGCGCATGTCCAAGGCACTAAAGAAGGGTAAAAAGTCATTAATCGATAAATAAATCTTGGATTGTACTGCTTCTAACTGGCTATTACATCAAGTTAGAAGCTTCTTCTGTGTTCTACTATGGTGCGTTTAGTGTCTCCGCATACCACAGCACGCGACATAGCTTTGCTGAGGATAAATGTAACCGTTTCAGAGAGAAGAGCGGCCAATGTAACGATATGACTTTAAGTCGATTCGATAACAATTGAAGAAAACATACGGATTTCTCAGTTTTTTACTACATATGAACACTTTTCACATTCTCCAGTTCAACACAGCTGCTAGTCCTCCTGTGGTGCAAAATCTTAGGTCCTAGCTCATGCCCAAGGCACTACAGAAGGGTAAAAAGTCAATAATCGATAACTAAATCTTTGATTGTACTGCTTCTAACTGGCTATTACATCAAGTTAGAAGCTTCTTCTGTGTTCTACTATGGTGCGGTTAGTTTCTCCGCATACCGCAGCACGCGACATAGCTTTGCAGACGATAAATGTAACCGTCTCAGAGAGAAGAGCGGCCAATGTAACGATATGGCTTTAAGTCGATTCGATAATAAATGAAGAAAACGGAGGGATTTCTCAGTATTTTACTACATATGAACACTTTTCACATTCTCCCGTTCAACGCAGCTGCTAGTCCTCCTCTGGTGCAAAATCTTAAGGTCCTAGCTCATGTCCAAGGCACTAAAGAAGGGTAAAAAGTCAATAATCGATAAATAAATCTTGGATTGTACTGCTTCTAACTGGCTATTACATCAAGTTAGAAGCTTCTTCTGTGTTCTACTATGGTGCGTTTAGTGTCTCCGCATACCACAGCACGCGACATAGTTTTGGTGACGATAAATGTAACCGTTTCAGAGAGAAGAGCGGCCAATGTGACGATCTGGCTTTAAGTCGATTCGATAATAAATGAAGAAAACGGACGGATTTCTCAGTTTTTTACTACATATGAACACTTTTCACATTCCCCGTTCAACGCAGCTGCTAGTCCTCCTCTGGTGCAAAATCTTAAGGTCCTAGCGCATGTCCAAGGCAGTAAAGAAGGGTAAAAAGTCAATAATCGATAAATAAATCTTGGATTGTACTGCTTCTAACTGGCTATTACATCAAGTTAGAAGCTTCTTCTGTGTTCTACTATGGTGCGGTTAGTGTCTCCGCATACCACAGCACGCGACATATCTTTGCTGACGATAAATGTAACCGTTTCAGAGAGAAGAGCGGCCAATGTAACGATATTGCTTTAAGTCGATTCGATAACAAATGAAGAAAACGGACGGATTTCTCAGTTTTTTACTACATATGAACACTTTTCACATTCTTCCGTTCAACGCAGCTGCTAGTCCTCCTGTGGTGCAAAATCTTAGGTCCTAGCTCATGCCCAAGGCACTACAGAAGGGTAAAAAGTCAATAATCGATAACTAAATCTTTGATTGTACTGCTTCTAACTGGCTATTACATCAAGTTAGAAGCTTCTTCTGTGTTCTACTATGGTGCGGTTAGTTTCTCCGCATACCGCAGCACGCGACATAGCTTTGCAGACGATAAATGTAACCGTCTCAGAGAGAAGAGCGGCCAATGTAACGATATGGCTTTAAGTCGATTCGATAATAAATGAAGAAAACGGAGGGATTTCTCAGTATTTTACTACATATGAACACTTTTCACATTCTCCCGTTCAACGCAGCTGCTAGTCCTCCTCTGGTGCAAAATCTTAAGGTCCTAGCTCATGTCCAAGGCACTAAAGAAGGGTAAAAAGTCAATAATCGATAAATAAATCTTGGATTGTACTGCTTCTAACTGGCTATTACATCAAGTTAGAAGCTTCTTCTGTGTTCTACTATGGTGCGTTTAGTGTCTCCGCATACCACAGCACGCGACATAGTTTTGGTGACGATAAATGTAACCGTTTCAGAGAGAAGAGCGGCCAATGTGACGATCTGGCTTTAAGTCGATTCGATAATAAATGAAGAAAACGGACGGATTTCTCAGTTTTTTACTACATATGAACACTTTTCACATTCCCCGTTCAACGCAGCTGCTAGTCCTCCTCTGGTGCAAAATCTTAAGGTCCTAGCGCATGTCCAAGGCAGTAAAGAAGGGTAAAAAGTCAATAATCGATAAATAAATCTTGGATTGTACTACTTCTAACTGGCTATTACATCAAGTTAGAAGCTTCTTCTGTGTTCTACTATGGTGCGTTTAGTGTCTCCGCATACCACAGCACGCGACATAGCTTTGCTGACGATAAATGTTACCGTCTCAGAGAGAAGAGCGGCCAATGTGACGATCTGGCTTTAAGTCGATTCGATAACAAATGAAGAAAACGGACGGATTTCTCAGTTTTTTACTACATATGAACACTTTTCACATTCTCCCGTGCAACGCAGCTGCTAGTCCTCCTCTCATGCAAAATCTTAGGGTTCTAGCTCAGCCCAAGCCACCAAAGAAAGGTAAAAAGTGAATAATCGAGAACTAAAAGTTGAATTGTACTGCTTCTTACTGGCTATAACATCAACTTAGAAGCATCTTCTGTGTTCTACTATTTTGCTTTTAGTGTCTCTGCATACCTCAGCACGCGACATAGCTTTGCAGACGATAAATGTAACCGTCTCAGAGAGAAGAGCGGCCAATGTAACGATATGGCTTTAAGTCGATTCGATAATAAATGAAGAAAACGGAGGGATTTCTCAGTTTTTTACTACATATGAACACTTTTCACATTCTCCCGTTCAACGCAGCTGCTAGTCCTCCTCTGGTGCAAAATCTTAAGGTCCTAGCTCATGTCCAAGGCACTAAAGAAGGGTAAAAAGTCAATAATCGATAAATAAATCTTGGGTTGTACTGCTTCTAACTGGCTATTACATCAAGTTAGAAGCTTCTTCTGTGTTCTACTATGGTGCGTTTAGTGTCTCCGCATACCACAGCACGCGACGTAGTTTTTGTGACGATAAATGTAACCGTTTCAGAGAGAAGAGCGGCCAATGTGACGATCTGGCTTTAAGTCGATTCGATAATAAATGAAGAAAACGGACGGAATTCTCAGTTTTTTACTACATATGAACACTTTTCACATTCCCCGTTCAACGCAGCTGCTAGTCCTCCTCTGGTGCAAAATCTTAAGGTCCTAGCGCATGTCCAAGGCACTAAAGAAGGGTAAAAAGTCAATAATCGATAAATAAATCTTGGATTGTACTGCTTCTAACTGGCTATTACATCAAGTTAGAAGCTTCTTCTGTGTTCTACTATGGTGCGTTTAGTGTCTCCGCATACCACAGCACGCGACATAGCTTTGCTGACGATAAATGTAACCGTTTCAGAGAGAAGAGCGGCCAATGTAACGATATGGCTTTAAGTCGATTCGATAACAAAGGAAGAAAACGGACGGATTTTTCAGTTTTTTCTAAATATAAACACTTTTCACATTCTCCCGTTCAACGCAGCTGCTAGTCCTCCTCTGGTGCAAAATCTTAAGGTCCTAGCTCATGTCCAAGGCACTAAAGAAGGGTAAAAAGTCAATAATCGATAAATAAATCTTCGATTGTACTGCTTCTAACTGGCTATTACATCAAGTTAGAAGCTTCTTCTGTGTTCTAGTATGGTGCGTTTAGTGTCTCCGCATACCGCAGCACGCGACATAGCTTTGGTGACGATAAATGTAACCGTTTCAGAGAGAAGAGCGGCCAATGTGACGATCTGGCTTTAAGTCGATTCGATAACAAATGACGAAAACGGACGGATTTTTCAGTTTTTTCTAAATATAAACACTTTTCACATTCTCCCATTCAACGCAGCTGCTAGTCCTCCTCTGGTGCAAAATCTTAAGGTCCTAGCTCATGTCCAAGGCACTGAAGAAGGGTAAATAGTCAACAATCGATAAATAAATCTTGGATTGTACTGCTTCTAACTGGCTATCACATCAAGTTAGAAGCTTCTTCTGTGTTCTACTATGGTGCGGTTAGTGTCTCCGCATACCACAGCACACGACATAGCTTTGCTGACGATAAATGTAACCGTTTCAGAGAGAAGAGCGGCCAATGTAACGATATGGCTTTAAGTCGATTCGATAACAAATGAAGAAAACGGACGGATTTTTCAGTTTTTTCTAAATATAAACACTTTTCACATTCTCCCGTTCAACGCAGCTGCTAGTCCTCCTCTGGTGCAAAATCTTAAGGTCCTAGCTCATGTCCAAGGCACTAAAGAAGGGTAAAAAGTCAATAATCGATAAATAAATCTTGGATTGTACTGCTTCTAACCGGCTATTACATCAAGTTAGAAGCTTCTTCTGTGTTCTACTATGGTGCGTTTAGTGTCTCCGCATACCACAGCAAGCGACATAGCTTTGCTGACGATAAATGTAACCGTTTCAGAAAGAAGAGCGGCCAATGTAACGATATGGCTTTAAGTCGATTCGATAACAAAGGAAGAAAACGGACGGATTTTTCAGTTTTTTCTAAATATAAACACTTTTCACATTCTCCCGTTCAACGCAGCTGCTAGCCCTCCTCTGGTGCAAAATCTTAAGGTCCTAGCTCATGTCCAAGGCACTAAAGAAGGGTAAAAAGTCAATAATCGATAAATAAATCTTGGATTGTACTGCTTCTAACTGGCTATTACATCAAGTTAGAAGCTTCTTCTGTGTTCTACTATGGTGCGTTTAGTGTCTCCGCATACCGCAGCACGCGACATACCTTTGGTGACGATAAATGTAACCGTTTCAGAGAGAAGAGCGGGCAATGTGACGATCTGGCTTTAAGTCGATACGATAATAAATGAAGAAAACGGACGGATTTCTCAGTTTTTTACTACATATGAACACTTTTCACATTCCCCGTTCAACGCAGCTGCTAGTCCACCTCTGGTGCAAAATCTTAAGGTCCTAGCGCATGTCCAAGGCAGTAAAGAAGGGTAAAAAGTCAATAATCGATAAATAAATCTTCGATTGTACTGCTTCTAACTGGCTATTACATCAAGTTAGAAGCTTCTTCTGTGTTCTACTATGGTGCGTTTAGTGTCTCCGCATACCACAGCACGCGACATAGCTTTGCTGACGATAAATGTAACCGTTTCAGAGTGAAGAGCGGCCAATGTGACGATCTGGCTTTAAGTCGATTCGATAACAAATGAAGAAAACGGACGGATTTCTCAGTTTTTTACTACATATGACCACTTTTCACATTCTCCCGTGCAACGCAGCTGCTAGTCCTCCTCTCATGCAAAATCTTAGGGTTCTAGCTCATGCCCAAGGCACCAAAGAAAGGTAAAAAGTGAATAATCGAGAACTAAAAGTTGAATTGTACTGCTTCTTACTGGCTATAACATCAACTTAGAAGCATCTTCTGTGTTCTACTATTTTGCTTTTAGTGTCTCTGCATACCGCAGCACGCGACATAGCTTTGCTGACGATAAATGTAACCGTTTCAGAGAGAAGAGAGGCCAATGTAACGATCTGCCTTTAAGTCGATTCGATAATAAATGAAGAAAACGGACGGATTTCTCAGTTTTTTACTACATATGAACACTTTTCTCATTCTCCCGTGCAACGCGGCTGCTAGTCCTCCTCTGGTGCAAAATCTTAAGGTCCTAGCTCATGTCCAAGGCACTAAAGAAGGGTAAATAGTCAATAATCGATAAATAAATCTTGGACTGGCTATTACATCAAGTTAGAACGCTTCTTCTGTGTTCTACTATGGTGCGTTTAGTGTCTCCGCATACCACAGCACGCGACATAGCTTTGCTGACGATAAATGTAACCGTTTCAGAGAGAAGAGCGGGCATTGTGACGATCTGGCTTTAAGTCGATTCGATAACAAATGAAGAAAACGGACGGATTTCTCAGTTTTTTACTACATATGAACACTTTTCACATTCTCCCGTGCAACGCGGCTGCTAGTCCTCCTCTGGTGCAAAATCTTAAGGTCCTAGCTCATGTCCAAGGCACTAAAGAAGGGTAAAAAGTCAATAATCGATAAATAAATCTTGGATTGTACTGCTTCTAACTGGCTATTACATGAAGTTAGAAGCTTCTTCTGTGTTCTACTATGGTGCGTTTAGTGTCTCCGCATACCACAGCACGCGACATAGCTTTGCTGACGATAAATGTAACCGTTTCAGAGAGAAGAGCGGCCAATGTAACGATATGGCTTTAAGTCGATTCGATAACAAATGAAGAAAACGGACGGATTTTTCAGTTTTTTCTAAATATAAACACTTTTCACATTCTCCCGTTCAACGCAGCTGCTAGTCCTCCTCTGGTGCAAAATCTTAAGGTCCTAGCTCATGTCCAAGGCACTAAAGAAGGGTAAAAAGTCAATAATCGATAAATAAATCTTCGATTGTACTGCTTCTAACTGGCTATTACATCAAGTTAGAAGCTTCTTCTGTGTTCTACTATGGTGCGTTTAGTGTCTCCGCATACCGCAGCACGCGACATAGCTTTGGTGACGATATATGTAACCGTTTCAGAGAGAAGAGCGGCCAATGTAACGATATGGCTTTAAGTCGATTCGATAACAAAGGAAGAAAAAAGACGGATTTTTCAGTTTTTTCTAAATATAAACACTTTTCACATTCTTCCGTTCAACGCAGCTGCTAGTCCTCCTCTGGTGCAAAATCTTAAGGTCCTAGCTCATGTCCAAGGCACTAAAGAAGGGTAAAAAGTCAATAATCGATTAATAAATCTTGGATTGTACTGCTTCTAACTGGCTATTACATCAACTTAGAAGCTTCTTCTGTGTTCTACTATGGTGCGTTTAGTGTCTCCGCATACCACAGCACGCTACATAGCTTTGCTGACGACAAATGTAACCGTTTCAGAGAGAAGAGCGGCCAATGTAACGATATGGCTTTAAGTCAATTCGGTAACAAATGAAGAAAACAGTCGGATTTCTCAGTTTTTTACTACATATTAACACTTTTCACATTCTCCCGTGCAACGCGGCTGCTAGTCCTCCTCTGGTGCAAAATCTTAAGGTCCTAGCTCATGTCCAAGGCACTAAAGAAGGGTAAATAGTCAATAATCGATAAATAAATCTTGGATTGTACTGCTTCTAACTGGCTATTACATCAAGTTAGAAGCTTCTTCTGTGTTCTACTATGGTGCGGTTAGTGTCTCCGCATACCACAGCACGCGACATAGCTTTGCTGACGATAAATGTAACCGTTTCAGAGAGAAGAGCGGCCAATGTAACGATATGGCTTTAAGTCGATTCGATAACAAATGAAGAAAACGGACGGATTTTTCAGTTTTTTCTAAATATAAACACTTTTCACATTCTCCCGTTCAACGCAGCTGCTAGTTCTCCTCTGGTGCAAAATCTTAAGGTCCTAGCTCATGTCCAAGGCACTAAAGAAGGGTAAAAAGTCAATAATCGATAAATAAATCTTGGATTGTACTGCTTCTAACTGGCTATTACATCAAGTTAGAAGCTTCTTCTGTGTTCTACTATGGTGCGTTTAGTGTCTCCGCATACCACAGCACGCTACATAGCTTTGGTGACGATAAATGTAACCGTTTCAGAGAGAAGAGCGGCCAATGTGACGATCTGGCTTTAAGTCGATTAAATAACAAATGACGAAAACGGACGGATTTTTCAGTTTTTTCTAAATATAAACACTTTTCACATTCTCCCGTTCAACGCAGCTGCTAGTCCCCCTCTGGTGCAAAATCTTAAGGTCCTAGCTCATGTCCAAGGCACTAAAGAAGAGTAAATAGTCAACAATCGATAAATAAATCTTGGATTGTACTGCTTATAACTGGCTATTACATCAAGTTAGAAGCTTCTTCTGTGTTCTACTATGGTGCGGTTAGTGTCTCCGCATACCACAGCACACGACATAGCTTTGCAGACGATAAATGTAACCGTTTCAGAGAGAAGAGCGGCCAATGTAACGATATAGCTTTAAGTCGATTCGATAACAAATGAAGAAAACGGACGGATTTTTCAGTTTTTTCTAAATATAAACACTTTTCACATTCTCCCGTTCAACGCAGCTGCTAGTCCTCCTCTGGTGCAAAATCTTAAGGTCCTAGCTCATGTCCAAGGCACTAAAGAAGGGTAAAAAGTCAATAATCGATAAATAAATCTTCGATTGTACTGCTTCTAACTGGCTATTACATCAAGTTAGAAGCTTCTTCTGTGTTCTACTATGGTGCGTTTAGTGTCTCCGCATACCGCAGCACGCGACATAGCTTTGCTGACGATAAATGTAACCGTTTCAGAGAGAAGAGCGTCCAATGTAACGATATGGCTTTAAGTCGATTCGATAACAAATGAAGAAAACGGACGGATTTTTCAGTTTTTTCTAAATATAAACACTTTTCACATTCTCCCGTTCAACGCAGCTGCTAGTCCTCCTCTGGTGCAAAATCTTAAGGTCCTAGCGCATGTCCAAGGCAGTAAAGAAGGGTAAAAAGTCAATAATCGATAAATAAATCTTGGATTGTACTGCTTCTAACTGGCTATTACATCAAGTTAGAAGCTTCATCTGTGTTCTACTATGGTGCGTTTAGTGTCTCCGCATACCACAGCACGCGACATAGCTTTCCTGACGATAAATGTAACCGTTTCAGAGAGAAGAGCGGCCAATGTGACGATCTGGCTTTAAGTCGACTCGATAACAAATGAAGAAAACGGACGGATTTCTCAGTTTTTTACTACATATGAACACTTTTCACATTCTCCCGTGCAACGCAGCTGCTAGTCCTCCTCTCATGCAAAATCTTAGGGTTCTAGCTCATGCCCAAGGCACCAAAGTCAGGTAAAAAGTGAATAATCGAGAACTAAAAGTTGAATTGTACTGCTTCTTACTGGCTATAACATCAACTTAGAAGCATCTTCTGTGTTCTACTATTTTGCTTTTAGTGTCTCTGCATACCGCAGCACGCGACATAGCTTTGCAGACGATAAATGTAACCGTTTCAGAGAGAAGAGAGGCCAATGTAACGATCTGCCTTTAAGTCGATTCGATAATAAATGAAGAAAACGGACGGATTTCTCAGTTTTTTACTACATATGAACACTTTTCACATTCTCCCGTGCAACGCGGCTGCTAGTCCTCCTCTGGTGCAAAATCTTCAGGTCCTAGCTCATGTCCAAGGCACTAAAGAAGGGTAAAAAGTCAATAATCGATAAATAAATCTTGGATTGTACTGCTTCTAACTGGCTATTACATCAAGTTAGAACCTTCTTCTGTGTTCTACTATGGTGCGTTTAGTGTCTCCGCATACCACAGCACGCGACATAGCTTTGCTGACGATAAATGTAACCGTTTCAGAGAGAAGAGCGGCCAATGTAACGATATGGCTTTAAGTCGATTCGATAACAAAGGAAGAAAACGGACAGATTTTTCAGTTTTTTCTAAATATAAACACTTTTCACATTCTCCCGTTCAACGCAGCTGCTAGTCCTCCTCTGGTGCAAAATCTTAAGGTCCTAGCTCATGTCCAAAGCACTAAAGAAGGGTAAAAAGTCAATAATCGATAAATAAATCTTCGATTGTACTGCTTCTAACTGGCTATTACATCAAGTTAGAAGCTTCTTCTGTGTTCTACTATGGTGCGTTTAGTGTCTCCGCATACCGCAGCACGCGACATAGCTTTGGTGACGATAAATGTAACCGTTTCAGAGAGAAGAGCGGCCAATGTGACGATCTGGCTTTAAGTCGATTCGATAACAAATGACGAGAACGGACGGATTTTTCAGTTTTTTCTAAATATAAACACTTTTCACATTCTCCCGTTCAACGCAGCTGCTAGTCCTCCTCTGGTGCAAAATCTTAAGGTCCTAGCTCATGTCCAATGCACTAAAGAAGGGTAAATAGTCAACAATCGATAAATAAATCTTGGATTGTACTGCTTCTAACTGGCTATTACATCAACTTAGAAGCTTCTTCTGTGTTCTACTATGGTGCGGTTAGTGTCTCCGCATACCACAGCACGCGACATAGCTTTGCTGACGATAAATGTAACCGTTTCAGAGAGAAGAGCGGCCAATGTAACGATATGGCTTTAAGTCGATTCGATAACAAATGAAGAAAACGGACGGATTTTTCAGTTTTTTCTAAATATAAACACTTTTCACATTCTCCCGTTCAACGCAGCTGCTAGTCCTCCTCTGGTGCAAAATCTTAAGGTCCTAGCTCATGTCCAATGCACTAAAGAAGGGTAAATAGTCAACAATCGATAAATAAATCTTGGATTGTACTGCTTCTAACTGGCTATTACATCAACTTAGAAGCTTCTTCTGTGTTCTACTATGGTGCGGTTAGTGTCTCCGCATACCACAGCACGCGACATAGCTTTGCTGACGATAAATGTAACCGTTTCAGAGAGAAGAGCGGGCAATGTGACGATCTGGCTTTAAGTCGATTCGATAATAAATGAAGAAAACGGACGGATTTCTCAGTTTTTTACTACATATGAACACTTTTCACATTCTCCCGTGCAACGCGGCTGCTAGTCCTCCTCTGGTGCAAAATCTTAAGGTCCTAGCTCATGTCCAAGACACTAAAGAAGGGTAAATAGTCAATAATCGATAAATAAATCTTGGATTGTACAGCTTCTAACTGGCTATTACATCAAGTTAGAAGCTTCTTCTGTGTTCTACTATGGTGCGTTTAGTGTCTCCGCATACCGCAGCACGCGACATAGCTTTGGTGACGATAAATGTAACCGTTTCAGAGAGAAGAGCGGCCAATGTGACGATCTGGCTTTAAGTCGATTCGATAACAAATGACGAAAACGGACGGATTTTTCAGTTTTTTCTAAATATAAACACTTTTCACATTCTCCCGTTCAACGCAGCTGCTAGTCCTCCTCTGGTGCAAAATCTTAAGGTCCTAGCTTATGTCCAAGGCACTAAAGAAGGGTAAAAAGTCAATAATCGATAAATAAATCTTGGATTGTACTGCTTCTAACTGGCTATTACATCAAGTTAGAAGCTTCTTCTGTGTTCTACTATGGTGCGTTTAGTGTCTCCGCATACCACAGCACGCTACATAGCTTTGCTGACGATAAATGTAACCGTTTCAGAGAGAAGAGCGGCCAATGTAACGATATGGCTTTAAGTCGATTCGATAACAAATGAAGAAAACGGACGGATTTCTCAGTTTTTTACTACATATGAACACTTTTCACATTCTCCCGTGCAACGCGGCTGCTAGTCCTCCTCTGGTGCAAAATCTTAAGGTCCTAGCTCATGTCCAAGGCACTAAAGAAGGGTAAAAAGTCAATAATCGATAAATAAATCTTGGATTGTACTGCTTCCAACTGGCTATTACATCAAGTTAGAAGCTTCTTCTGTGTTCTACTATGGTGCGTTTAGTGTCTCCGCATACCGCAGCACGCGACATAGCTTTGCTGACGATAAATGTAACCGTTTCAGAGAGAAGAGAGGCCAATATAACGATTTGCCTTTAAGTCGATTCGATAACAAATGAAGAAAACGGACGGATTTCTCAGTTTTTTACTACATATGAACACTTTTCTCATTCTCCCGTTCAACGCAGCTGCTAGTCCTCCTCTGGTGCAAAATCTTAAGGTCCTAGCGCATGTCCAAGGCAGTAAAGACGGGTAAAAAGTCAATAATCGATAAATAAATCTTGGATTGTACTGCTTCTAACTGGCTATTACATCAAGTTAGAACCTTCTTCTGTGTTCTACTATGGTGCGTTTAGTGTCTCCGCATACCACAGCACGCGACATAGCTTTGCTGACGATAAATGTAACCGTTTCAGAGAGAAGAGCGGCCAATGTAACGATATGGCTTTAAGTCGATTCGATAACAAATGACGAAAACGGACGGATTTTTCAGTTTTTTCTAAATATAAACACTTTTCACATTCTCCCGTTCAACGCAGCTGCTAGTCCTCCTCTGGTGCAAAATCTTAAGGTCCTAGCTCATGTCCAAGATACTAAAGAAGGGTAAAAAGTCAATAATCGATAGACAAATCTTTGATTGTACTGCTTCTAACTGGGTATTACATCAAGTTAGAAGCTTCTTCTGTGTTCTACTATGGTGCGGTTAGTTTCTCCGCATACCACAGCACGCGACATAGCTTTGCTGACGATAAATGTAACCGTTTCAGAGAGAAGAGCGGCCAATGTAACGATATGGCTTTAAGTCGATTCGGTAACAAATGAAGAAAACGGACGGATTTTTCAGTTTATTCTAAATATAAACACTTTTCACATTCTCCCGTTCAACGCAGCTGCTATTCCTCCTCTGGTGCAAAATCTTAAGGTCCTAGCTCATGTCCAAGGCACTAAAGAAGGGTAAAAAGTCAATAATCGATAAATAAATCTTCGATTGTACTGCTTCTAACTTGCTATTACATCAAGTTAGAAGCTTCTTCTGTGTTCTACTATGGTGCGTTTAGTGTCTCCGCATACCGCAGCACGCGACATAGCTTTGGTGACGATAAATGTAACCGTTTCAGAGAGAAGAGCGGCCAATGTGACGATCTGGCTTTAAGTCGATTCGATAACAAATGACGAGAACGGACGGATTTTTCAGTTTTTTCTAAATATAAACACTTTTCACATTCTCCCGTTCAACGCAGCTGCTAGTCCTCCTCTGGTGCAAAATCTTAAGGTCCTAGCTCATGTCCAAGGCACTAAAGAAGGGTAAATAGTCAACAATCGATAAATAAATCTTGGATTGTACTGCTTCTAACTGGCTATTACATCAAGTTAGAAGCTTCTTCTGTGTTCTACTATGGTGCGGTTAGTGTCTCCGCATACCACAGCACGCGACATAGCTTTGCTGACGATAAATGTAACCGTTTCAGAGAGAAGAGCGGCCAATGTAACGATATGGCTTTAAGTCGATTCGATAACAAATGAAGAAAACGGACGGATTTTTCAGTTTTTTCTAAATATAAACACTTTTCACATTCTCCCGTTCAACGCAGCTGCTAGTCCTCCTCTGGTGCAAAATCTTAAGGTCCTAGCTCATGTCCAAGGCACTAAAGAAGGGTAAAAAGTCAATAATCGATAAATAAATCTTGGATTGTACTGCTTCTAACTGGCTATTACATCAAGTTAGAAGCTTCTTCTGTGTTCTACTATGGTGCGGTTAGTGTCTCCGCATACCACAGCACGCGACATAGCTTTGCTGACGATAAATGTAACCGTTTCAGAGAGAAGAGCGGCCAATGTAACGATATGGCTTTAAGTCGATTCGATAACAAAGAAAGAAAACGGACGGATTTTTCAGTTTTTTCTAAATATAAACTCTTTTCACATTCTCCCGTTCAACGCAGCTGTTAGTCCTCCTCTGGTGCAAAATCTTAAGGTCCTACCTCATGTCCAAGGCACTAAAGAAGGGTAAAAAGTCAATAATCGATAAATAAATCTTGGATTGTACTGCTTCTAACTGGCTATTACATCAAGTTAGAAGCTTCTTCTGTGTTCTACTATGGTGCGTTTAGTGTCTCCGCATACCGCAGCACGCGACATAGCTTTGGTGACGATAAATGTAACCGTTTCAGAGAGAAGAGCGGCCAATGTGACGATCTGGCTTTAAGTCGATTCGATAATAAATGAAGAAAACGGACGGATTTCTCAGTTTTTTACTACATATGAACACTTTTCACATTCCCCGTTCAACGCAGCTGCTAGTCCTCCTCTGGTGCAAAATCTTAAGGTCCTAGCGCATGTCCAAGGCAGTAAAGAAGGGTAAAAAGTCAATAATCGATAAATAAATCTTCGATTGTACTGCTTCTAACTGGCTATTACATCAAGTTAGAACCTTCTTCTGTGTTCTACTATGGTGCGTTTAGTGTCTCCGCATACCACAGCACGCGACATAGCTTTGCTGACGATAAATGTAACCGTTTCAGAGAGAAGAGCGGCCAATGTGACGATCTGGCTTTAAGTCGATTCGATAACAAATGAAGAAAACGGACGGATATCTCAGTTTTTTACTACATATGAACACTTTTCACATTCTCCCGTACAACGCAGCTGCTAGTCCTCCTCTCATGCAAAATCTTAGGGTTCTAGCTCATGCCCAAGGCACCAAAGAAAGGTAAAAAGTGAATAATCGAGAACTAAAAGTTGAATTGTACTGCTTCTTACTGGCTATAACATCAACTTAGAAGCATCTTCTGTGTTCTACTATTTTGCTTTTTGTGTCTCTGCATACCGCAGCACGCGACATAGCTTTGCAGACGATAAATGTAACCGTTTCAGAGAGAAGAGCGGCCAATGTAACGATATGTCTTTAAGTCGATTCGATAACAAATGAAGAAAACGGACGGATTTCTCAGTTTTTTACTACATATGAACACTTTTCACATTCTCCCGTGCAACGCGGCTGCTAGTCCTCCTCTGGTGCAAAATCTTAAGGTCCTAGCTCATGTCCAAGGCACTAAAGAAGGGTAAAAAGTCAATAATCGATAAACAAATCTTGGATTGTACTGCTTCTAACTGGCTATTACATCAAGTTAGAAGCTTCTTCTGTGTTCTACTATGGTGCGTTTAGTGTCTCCGCATACCGCAGCACGCGACATAGCTTTGCTGACGATAAATGTAACCGTTTCAGAGAGAAGAGAGGCCAATATAACGATTTGCCTTTAAGTCGATTCGATAACAAATGAAGAAAACGGACGGATTTCTCAGTTTTTTACTACATATGAACACTTTTCTCATTCTCCCGTTCAACGCAGCTGCTAGTCCTCCTCTGGTGCAAAATCTTAAGGTCCTAGCGCATGTCCAAGGCACTAAAGAAGGGTAAAAAGTCAATAATCGATAAATAAATCTTGGATTGTACTGCTTCTAACTGGCTATTACATCAAGTTAGAAGCTTCTTCTGTGTTCTACTATGGTGCGGTTAGTGTCTCCGCATACCACAGCACGCGACATAGCTTTGCAGACGATAAATGTAACCGTTTCAGAGAGAAGAGCGGCCAATGTAACGATATGGCTTTAAGTCGATTCGATAACAAATGAAGAAAACGGACGGATTTCTCAGTTTTTTACTACATATGAACACTTTTCACATTCTCCCGTGCAACGCGGCTGCTAGTCCTCCTCTGGTGCAAAATCTTAAGGTCCTAGCTCATGTCCAAGGCACTAAAGAAGGGTAAAAAGTCAATAATCGATAAACAAATCTTGGATTGTACTGCTTCTAACTGGCTATTACATCAAGTTAGAAGCTTCTTCTGTGTTCTACTATGGTGCGTTTAGTGTCTCCGCATACCGCAGCACGCGACATAGCTTTGCTGACGATAAATGTAACCGTTTCAGAGAGAAGAGAGGCCAATATAACGATTTGCCTTTAAGTCGATTCGATAACAAATGAAGAAAACGGACGGATTTCTCAGTTTTTTACTACATATGAACACTTTTCTCATTCTCCCGTTCAACGCAGCTGCTAGTCCTCCTCTGGTGCAAAATCTTAAGGTCCTAGCGCATGTCCAAGGCACTAAAGAAGGGTAAAAAGTCAATAATCGATAAATAAATCTTGGATTGTACTGCTTCTAACTGGCTATTACATCAAGTTAGAAGCTTCTTCTGTGTTCTACTATGGTGCGTTTAGTGTCTCCGCATACCACAGCACGCGACATAGCTTTGCAGACGATAAATGTAACCGTTTCAGAGAGAAGAGAGGCCAATGTAACGATCTGGCTTTAAGTCGATTCGATAATAAATGAAGAAAACGGACGGATTTCTCAGTTATTTACTACATATGAACACTTTTCTCATTCTCCCGTTCAACGCAGCTGCTAGTCCTCCTCTGGTGCAAAATCTTAAGGTCCTAGCTCATGTCCAAGGCACTAAAGAAGGGTAAATAGTCAATAATCGATAAATAAATCTTCGATTGTACTGCTTCTAACTGGCTATTACATCAAGTTAGAACCTTCTTCTGTGTTCTACTATGGTGCGTTTAGTGTCTCTGCATACCACAGCACGCGACATAGCTTTGCTGAGGATAAATGTAACCGTTTCAGAGAGAAGAGCGGCCAATGTGACGATCTGGCTTTAAGTCGATTCGATAACAAATGACGAAAACGGACGGATTTTTCAGTTTTTTCTAAATATAAACACTTTTCACATTCTCCCGTTCAACGCAGCTGCTAGACCTCCTCTGGTGCAAAATCTTAAGGTCCTAGCTCATGTCCAAGGCACTAAAGAAGGGTAAATAGTCAACAATCGATAAATAAATCGTGGATTGTACTGCTTCTAACTGGCTATTACATCAAGTTAGAAGCTTCTTCTGTGTTCTACTATGGTGCGGTTAGTGTCTCCGCATACCACAGCACGCGACATAGCTTTGCTGACGATAAATGTAACCGTTTCAGAGAGAAGAGCGGCCAATGTAACGATATGGCTTTAAGTCGATTCGATAACAAATGAAGAAAACGGACGGATTTTTCAGTTTTTTCTAAATATAAAAACTTTTCACATTCTCCCGTTCAACGCAGCTGCTAGTCCTCCTCTGGTGCAAAATCTTAAGGTCCTAGCTCATGTCCAAGGCACTAAAGAAGGGTAAAAAGTCAATAATCGATAAATAAATCTTGGATTGTACTGCTTCTAACTGGCTATTACATCAAGTTAGAAGCTTCTTCAGTGTTCTACTATGGTGCGTTTAGTGTCTCCGCATACCACAGCACGCTACATAGCTTTGCAGACGATAAATGTAACCGTTTCAGAGAGAAGAGCGGCCAATGTAACAATATGTCTTTAAGTCGATTCGATAACAAATGAAGAAAACGGACGGATTTCTCAGTTTTTTACTACATATGAACACTTTTCACATTCTCCCGTGCAACGCGGCTGCTAGTCCTCCTCTGGTGCAAAATCCTAAGGTCCTAGCTCATGTCCAAGGCACTAAAGAAGGGTAAATAGTCAATAATCGATAAATAAATCTTGGATTATACTGCTTCTAACTGGCTATTACATCAAGTTAGAAGCTTCTTCTGTGTTCTACTACGGTGCGGTTAGTGTCTCCGCATACCACAGCACGCGACATAGCTATGCTGACGATAAATGTAACCGTTTCAGAGAGAAGAGCGGCCAATGTAACGATATGGCTTTAAGTCGATTCGATAACAAATGAAGAAAACGGACGGATTTTTCAGTTTTTTCTAAATATAAACACTTTTCAAATTCTCCCGTTCAACGCAGCTGCTAGTCCTCCTCTGGTGCAAAATCTTAAGGTCCTAGCTCATGTCCAAGGCACTAAAGAAGGGTAAAAAGTCAATAATCGATAAATAAATCTTGGATTGTACTGCTTCTAACTGGCTATTACATCAAGTTAGAAGCTTCTTCTGTGTTCTACTATGGTGCGTTTAGTGTCTCCGCATACCACAGCACGCTACATAGCTTTGCTGACGATAAATGTAACCGTTTCAGAGAGAAGAGCGGCCAATGTAACGATATGGCTTTAAGTCGATTCGATAACAAAGGAAGAAAACGGACGGATTTTTCAGTTTTTTCTAAATATAAACACTTTTCACATTCTCCCGTTCAACGCAGCTGCTAGTCCTCCTCTGGTGCAAAATCTTAAGGTCCTACCTCATGTCCAAGGCACTAAAGAAGGGTAAAAAGTCAATAATCGATAAATAAATCTTGGATTGTACTGCTTCTAACTGGCTATTACATCAAGTTAGAAGCTTCTTCTGTGTTCTACTATGGTGCGTTTAGTGTCTCCGCATACCGCAGCACGCGACATAGCTTTGGTGACGATAAATGTAACCGTTTCAGAGAGAAGAGCGGCCAATGTAACGATATGGCTTTAAGTCGATTCGATAATAAATGAAGAAAACGGACGGATTTCTCAGTTTTTTACTACATATGAACACTTTTCACATTCCCCGTTCAACGCAGCTGCTAGTCCTCCTCTGGTGCAAAATCTTAAGGTCCTAGCGCATGTCCAAGGCAGTAAAGAAGGGTAAAAAGTCAATAATCGATAAATAAATCTTGGATTGTACTGCTTCTAACTGGCTATTACATCAAGTTAGAACCTTCTTCTGTGTTCTACTATGGTGCGTTTAGTGTCTCCGCATACCACAGCACGCGACATAGCTTTGCTGACGATAAATGTAACCGTTTCAGAGAGAAGAGCGGCCAATGTGACGATATGGCTTTAAGTCGATTCGATAACAAATGAAGAAAACGGACGGATTTCTCAGTTTTTACTACATATGAACACTTTTCACATTCTCCCGTACAACGCAGCTGCTAGTCCTCCTCTCATGCAAAATCTTAGGGTTCTAGCTCATGCCCAAGGCACCAAAGAAAGGTAAAAAGTGAATAATCGAGAACTAAAAGTTGAATTGTACTGCTTCATACTGGCTATAACATCAACTTAGAAGCATCTTCTGTGTTCTACTATTTTGCTTTTTGTGTCTCTGCATACCGCAGCACGCGACATAGCTTTGCAGACGATAAATGTAACCGTTTCAGAGAGAAGAGAGGCCAATGTAACGATCTGCCTTTAAGTCGATTCGATAATAAATGAAGAAAACGGACGGATTTCTCAGTTTTTTACTACATATGAACACTTTTCTCATTCTCCCGTTCAACGCAGCTGCTAGTCCTCCTCTGGTGCAAAATCTTAAGGTCCTAGCTCATGTCCAAGGCACTAAAGAAGGGTAAATAGTCAATAATCGATAAATAAATCTTTGATTGTACTGCTTCTAACTGGCTATTACATCAAGTTAGAAGCTTCTTCTGTGTTCTACTATGGTGCGGTTAGTGTCTCCGCTTACCACAGCACGCGACATAGCTTTGCAGACGATAAATGTAACCGTTTCAGAGAGAAGAGCGGCCAATGTAACGATATGGCTTGAAGTCGTTTCGATAACAAATGAAGAAAACGGACGGATTTTTCAGTTTTTTCTAAATATAAACACTTTTCACATTCTCCCGTTCAACGCAGCTGCTAGTCCTCCTCTGGTGCAAAATCTTAAGGTCCTAGCTCATGTCCAAGGCACTAAAGAAGGGTAAAAAGTCAATAATCGATAAATAAATCTTGGATTGTACTGCTTCTAACTGGCTATTACATCAAGTTAGAAGCTTCTTCTGTGTTCTACTATGGTGCGTTTAGTGTCTCCGCATACCACAGCACGCTACATAGCTTTGCTGACGATAAATGTAACCGTTTCAGAGAGAAGAGCGGCCAATGTAACGATATGGCTTTAAGTCGATTCGATAACAAATGAAGAAAACGGACGGATTTCTCAGTTTTTTACTACATATGAACACTTTTCACATTCTCCCGTGCAACGCGGCTGCTATTCCTCCTCTGGTGCAAAATCTTAAGGTCCTAGCTCATGTCCAAGGCACTAAAGAAGGGTAAAAAGTCAATAATCGATAAATAAATCTTGGATTGTACTGATTCTAACTGGCTATTACATCAAGTTAGAAGCTTCTTCTGTGTTCTACTATGGTGTTTAGTGTCTCCGCATACCGCAGCACGCGACATCGCTTTGCTGACGATAAATGTAACCGTTTCAGAGAGAAGAGAGGCCAATGTAACGATTTGCCTTTAAGTCGATTCGATAACAAATGAAGAAAACGGACGGATTTCTCAGTTTTTTACTACATATGAACACTTTTGTCATTCTCCCATTCAACGCAGCTGCTAGTCCTCCTCTGGTGCAAAATCTTAAGGTCCTAGCGCATGTCCAAGGCACTAAAGAAGGGTAAAAAGTCAATAATCGATAAATAAATCTTGGATTGTACTGCTTCTAACTGGCTATTACATCAAGTTAGAAGCTTCTTCTGTGTTCTACTACGGTGCGTTTAGTGTCTCCGCATACCACAGCACGCGACATAGCTTTGCTGACGATAAATGTAACCGTTTCAGAGAGAAGAGCGGCCAATGTAACGATATGGCTTTAAGTCGATTCGATAACAAATGACGAAAACGGACGGATTTTTCAGTTTTTTCTAAATATAAACACTTTTCACATTCTCCCGTTCAACGCAGCTGCTAGTCCTCCTCTGGTGCAAAATCTTAAGGTCCTAGCTCATGTCCAAGGCACTAAAGAAGGGTAAAAAGTCAATAATCGATAAACAAATCTTGGATTGTACTGCTTCTAACTGGCTATTACATCAAGTTAGAAGCTTCTTCTGTGTTCTACTATGGTGCGGTTAGTTTCTCCGCATACCACAGCACGCGACGTAGCTTTGCTGACGATAAATGTAACCGTTTCAGAGAGAAGAGCGGCCAATGTAACGATATGGCTTTAAGTCGATTCGGTAACAAATGAAGAAAACGGACGGATTTTTCAGTTTTTTCTAAATATAAACACTTTTCACATTCTCCCGTTCAACGCAGCTGCTAGTCCTCCTCTGGTGCAAAATCTTAAGGTCCTAGCTCATGTCCAATGCACTAAAGAAGGGTAAAAAGTCAATAATCGATAAATAAATCTTGGATTGTACTGCTTCTAACTGGCTATTACATCAAGTTAGAAGCTTCTTCTGTGTTCTACTACGGTGCGGTTAGTGTCTCCGCATACCACAGCACGCGACATAGCTATGCTGACGATAAATGTAACCGTTTCAGAGAGAAGAGCGGCCAATGTAACGATATGGCTTTAAGTCGATTCGATAACAAATGAAGAAAACGGACGGATTTTTCAGTTTTTTCTAAATATAAACACTTTTCAAATTCTCCCGTTCAACGCAGCTGCTAGTCCTCCTCTGGTGCAAAATCTTAAGGTCCTAGCTCATGTCCAAGGCACTAAAGAAGGGTAAAAAGTCAATAATCGATAAATAAATCTTGGATTGTACTGCTTCTAACTGGCTATTACATCAAGTTAGAAGCTTCTTCTGTGTTCTACTATGGTGCGTTTAGTGTCTCCGCATACCACAGCACGCTACATAGCTTTGCTGACGATAAATGTAACCGTTTCAGAGAGAAGAGCGGCCAATGTAACGATATGGCTTTAAGTCGATTCGATAACAAAGGAAGAAAACGGACGGATTTTTCAGTTTTTTCTAAATATAAACACTTTTCACATTCTCCCGTTCAACGCAGCTGCTAGTCCTCCTCTGGTGCAAAATCTTAAGGTCCTACCTCATGTCCAAGGCACTAAAGAAGGGTAAAAAGTCAATAATCGATAAATAAATCTTGGATTGTACTGCTTCTAACTGGCTATTACATCAAGTTAGAAGCTTCTTCTGTGTTCTACTATGGTGCGTTTAGTGTCTCCGCATACCGCAGCACGCGACATAGCTTTGGTGACGATAAATGTAACCGTTTCAGAGAGAAGAGCGGCCAATGTAACGATATGGCTTTAAGTCGATTCGATAATAAATGAAGAAAACGGACGGATTTCTCAGTTTTTTACTACATATGAACACTTTTCACATTCCCCGTTCAACGCAGCTGCTAGTCCTCCTCTGGTGCAAAATCTTAAGGTCCTAGCGCATGTCCAAGGCAGTAAAGAAGGGTAAAAAGTCAATAATCGATAAATAAATCTTGGATTGTACTGCTTCTAACTGGCTATTACATCAAGTTAGAACCTTCTTCTGTGTTCTACTATGGTGCGTTTAGTGTCTCCGCATACCACAGCACGCGACATAGCTTTGCTGACGATAAATGTAACCGTTTCAGAGAGAAGAGCGGCCAATGTGACGATATGGCTTTAAGTCGATTCGATAACAAATGAAGAAAACGGACGGATTTCTCAGTTTTTACTACATATGAACACTTTTCACATTCTCCCGTACAACGCAGCTGCTAGTCCTCCTCTCATGCAAAATCTTAGGGTTCTAGCTCATGCCCAAGGCACCAAAGAAAGGTAAAAAGTGAATAATCGAGAACTAAAAGTTGAATTGTACTGCTTCATACTGGCTATAACATCAACTTAGAAGCATCTTCTGTGTTCTACTATTTTGCTTTTTGTGTCTCTGCATACCGCAGCACGCGACATAGCTTTGCAGACGATAAATGTAACCGTTTCAGAGAGAAGAGAGGCCAATGTAACGATCTGCCTTTAAGTCGATTCGATAATAAATGAAGAAAACGGACGGATTTCTCAGTTTTTTACTACATATGAACACTTTTCTCATTCTCCCGTTCAACGCAGCTGCTAGTCCTCCTCTGGTGCAAAATCTTAAGGTCCTAGCTCATGTCCAAGGCACTAAAGAAGGGTAAATAGTCAATAATCGATAAATAAATCTTTGATTGTACTGCTTCTAACTGGCTATTACATCAAGTTAGAAGCTTCTTCTGTGTTCTACTATGGTGCGGTTAGTGTCTCCGCTTACCACAGCACGCGACATAGCTTTGCAGACGATAAATGTAACCGTTTCAGAGAGAAGAGCGGCCAATGTAACGATATGGCTTGAAGTCGTTTCGATAACAAATGAAGAAAACGGACGGATTTTTCAGTTTTTTCTAAATATAAACACTTTTCACATTCTCCCGTTCAACGCAGCTGCTAGTCCTCCTCTGGTGCAAAATCTTAAGGTCCTAGCTCATGTCCAAGGCACTAAAGAAGGGTAAAAAGTCAATAATCGATAAATAAATCTTGGATTGTACTGCTTCTAACTGGCTATTACATCAAGTTAGAAGCTTCTTCTGTGTTCTACTATGGTGCGTTTAGTGTCTCCGCATACCACAGCACGCTACATAGCTTTGCTGACGATAAATGTAACCGTTTCAGAGAGAAGAGCGGCCAATGTAACGATATGGCTTTAAGTCGATTCGATAACAAATGAAGAAAACGGACGGATTTCTCAGTTTTTTACTACATATGAACACTTTTCACATTCTCCCGTGCAACGCGGCTGCTATTCCTCCTCTGGTGCAAAATCTTAAGGTCCTAGCTCATGTCCAAGGCACTAAAGAAGGGTAAAAAGTCAATAATCGATAAATAAATCTTGGATTGTACTGATTCTAACTGGCTATTACATCAAGTTAGAAGCTTCTTCTGTGTTCTACTATGGTGTTTAGTGTCTCCGCATACCGCAGCACGCGACATCGCTTTGCTGACGATAAATGTAACCGTTTCAGAGAGAAGAGAGGCCAATGTAACGATTTGCCTTTAAGTCGATTCGATAACAAATGAAGAAAACGGACGGATTTCTCAGTTTTTTACTACATATGAACACTTTTCTCATTCTCCCATTCAACGCAGCTGCTAGTCCTCCTCTGGTGCAAAATCTTAAGGTCCTAGCGCATGTCCAAGGCACTAAAGAAGGGTAAAAAGTCAATAATCGATAAATAAATCTTGGATTGTACTGCTTCTAACTGGCTATTACATCAAGTTAGAAGCTTCTTCTGTGTTCTACTACGGTGCGTTTAGTGTCTCCGCATACCACAGCACGCGACATAGCTTTGCTGACGATAAATGTAACCGTTTCAGAGAGAAGAGCGGCCAATGTAACGATATGGCTTTAAGTCGATTCGATAACAAATGACGAAAACGGACGGATTTTTCAGTTTTTTCTAAATATAAACACTTTTCACATTCTCCCGTTCAACGCAGCTGCTAGTCCTCCTCTGGTGCAAAATCTTAAGGTCCTAGCTCATGTCCAAGGCACTAAAGAAGGGTAAAAAGTCAATAATCGATAAACAAATCTTGGATTGTACTGCTTCTAACTGGCTATTACATCAAGTTAGAAGCTTCTTCTGTGTTCTACTATGGTGCGGTTAGTTTCTCCGCATACCACAGCACGCGACGTAGCTTTGCTGACGATAAATGTAACCGTTTCAGAGAGAAGAGCGGCCAATGTAACGATATGGCTTTAAGTCGATTCGGTAACAAATGAAGAAAACGGACGGATTTTTCAGTTTTTTCTAAATATAAACACTTTTCACATTCTCCCGTTCAACGCAGCTGCTAGTCCTCCTCTGGTGCAAAATCTTAAGGTCCTAGCTCATGTCCAATGCACTAAAGAAGGGTAAAAAGTCAATAATCGATAAATAAATCTTGGATTGTACTGCTTCTAACTGGCTATTACATCAAGTTAGAAGCTTATTCTGTGTTCTACTATGGTGCGTTTAGTGTCTCCGCATACCGCAGCACGTGACATAGTTCTGGTGACGATAAATGTAACCGTTTCAGAGAGAAGAGCGGCCAATGTGACGATCTGGCTTTAAGTCGATTCGATAATAAATGAAGAAAACGGACGGATTTCTCAGTTTTTTACTACATATGAACACTTTTCACATTCCCTGTTCAACGCAGCTGCTAGTCCTCCTCTGGTGCAAAATCTTAAGGTCCTACCTCATGTCCAAGGCACTAAAGAAGGGTAAAAAGTCAATAATCGATAAATAAATCTTGGATTGTACTGCTTCTAACTGGCTATTACATCAAGTTAGAAGCTTGTTCTGTGTTCTACTATGGTGCGGTTAGTGTCTCCGCATACCACAGCACGCGACATAGCTTTGCAGACGATAAATGTAACCGTTTCAGAGAGAAGAGCGGCCAATGTAACGATATGGCTTTAAGTCGTTTCGATAACAAATGAAGAAAACGGACGGATTTTTCAGTTTTTTCTAAATATAAACACTTTTCACATTCTCCCGTTCAACGCAGCTGCTAGTCCTCCTCTGGTGCAAAATCTTAAGGTCCTAGCTCATGTCCAAGGCACTAAAGAAGGGTAAAAAGTCAATAATCGATAAATAAATCTTGGATTGTACTGCTTCTAACTGGCTATTACATCAACTTAGAAGCTTCTTCTGTGTTCTACTATGGTGCGTTTAGTGTCTCCGCATACCACAGCACGCTACATAGCTTTGCTGACGATAAATGTAACCGTTTCAGAGAGAAGAGCGGCCAATGTAACGATATGTCTTTAAGTCGATTCGATAACAAATGAAGAAAACGGACGGATTTCTCAGTTTTTTACTACATATGAACACTTTTCACATTCTCCCGTGCAACGCGGCTGCTATTCCTCCTCTGGTGCAAAATCTTAAGGTCCTAGCTCATGTCCAAGGCACAAAAGAAGGGTAAAAAGTCAATAACCGATAAATAAATCTTGGATTGTACTGCTTCTAACTGGCTATTACATCAAGTTAGAAGCTTCTTCCGTGTTCTACTATGGTGCGGTTAGTTTCTCCGCATACCACAGCACGCGACATTCCTTTGCTGACGATAAATGTAACCGTTTCCGAGAGAAGAGCGGCCAATGTAACGATATGGCTTTAAGTCGATTCGGTAACAAATGAAGAAAACGGACGGATTTTTCAGTTTTTTCTAAATATAAACACTTTTCACATTCTCCCGTTCAACGCAGCTGCTAGTCCTCCTCTGGTGCAAAATCTTAAGGTCCTAGCTCATGTCCAAGGCACTAAAGAAGGGTAAAAAGTCAATAATCGATAAATAAATCTTCGATTGTACTGCTTCTAACTGGCTATTACATCAAGTTAGAAGCTTCTTCTGTGTTCTACTATGGTGCGTTTAGTGTCTCCGCATACCGCAGCACGCGACATAGCTTTGGTGACGATAAATGTAACCGTTTCAGAGAGAAGAGCGGCCAATGTGAAGATCTGGCTTTAAGTCGATTCGATAATAAATGAAGAAAACGGACGGATTTCTCAGTTTTTTACTACATATGAACACTTTTCACATTCTCCCGTTCAACGCAGCTGCTAGTCCTCCTCGGGTGCAAAATCTTAAGGTCCTAGCTCATGTCCAATGCACTAAAGAAGGGTAAAAAGTCAATAATCGATAAATAAATCTTGGATTGTACTGCTTCTAACTGGCTATTACATCAAGTTAGAAGCTTATTCTGTGTTCTACTATGGTGCGTTTAGTGTCTCCGCATACCGCAGCACGCGACAGAGTTTTGGTGACGATAAATGTAACCGTTTCAGAGAGAAGAGCGGCCAATGTGACGATCTGGCTTTAAGTCGATTCGATAATAAATGAAGAAAACGGACGGATTTCTCAGTTTTTTACTACATATGAACACTTTTCACATTCCCTGTTCAACGCAGCTGCTAGTCCTCCTCTGGTGCAAAATCTTAAGGTCCTAGCGCATGTCCAAGGCACTAAAGAAGGGTAAAAAGTCAATAATCGATAAATAAATCTTGGATTGTACTGCTTCTAACTGGCTATTACATCAAGTTAGAAGCTTCTTCTGTGTTCTACTATGGTGCGTTTAGTGTCTCCGCATACCACAGCACGCGACATAGCTTTGCTGACGATAAATGTAACCGTTTCAGAGAGAAGAGCGGCCAATGTGACGATCTGGCTTTAAGTCGATTCGATAATAAATGAAGAAAACGGACGGATTTCTCAGTTTTTTACTACATATGAACACTTTTCACATTCCCCGTTCAACGCAGCTGCTAGTCCTCCTCTGGTGCAAAATCTTATGGTCCTAGCGCATGTCCAAGGCACTAAAGAAGGGTAAAAAGTCAATAATCGATAAATAAATCTTGGATTGTACTGCTTCTAACTGGCTATTACATCAAGTTAGAACCTTCTTCTGTGTTCTACTATGGTGCGTTTAGTGTCTCCGCATACCACAGCACGCGACATAGCTTTGCTGAGGATAAATGTAACCGTTTCAGAGAGAAGAGCGGCCAATGTGACGATCTGGCTTTAAGTCGATTCGATAACAAATGACGAAAACGGACGGATTTTTCAGTTTTTTCTAAATATAAACACTTTTCACATTCTCCCGTTCAACGCAGCTGCTAGTCCTCCTCTGGTGCAAAATCTTAAGGTCCTAGCTCATGTCCAAGGCACTAAAGAAGGGTAAAAAGTCAATAATCGATAAATAAATCTTGGATTGTACTGCTTCTAACTGGCTATTACATCAAGTTAGAAGCTTCTTCTGTGTTCTACTATGGTGCGTTTAGTGTCTCCGCATACCACAGCACGCTACATAGCTTTGCTGACGATAAATGTAACCGTTTCAGAGAGAAGAGCGGCCAATGTAACGATATGTCTTTAAGTCGATTCGATAACAAATGAAGAAAACGGACGGATTTCTCAGTTTTTTACTACATATGAACACTTTTCACATTCTCCCGTGCAACGCGGCTGCTAGTCCTCCTCTGGTGCAAAATCCTAAGGTCCTAGCTCATGTCCAAGGCACTAAAGAAGGGTAAATAGTCAATAATCGATAAATAAATCTTGGATTATTCTGCTTCTAACTGGCTATTACATCAAGTTAGAAGCTTCTTCTGTGTTCTACTACGGTGCGGTTAGTGTCTCAGCATATCGCAGCACGCGACATCGCTTTGCTGGCGATAAATGTAACCGTTTCAAAGAGAAGAGAGGCCAATGTAACGATCTGCCTTTAAGTCGATTCGATAACAAATGAAGAAAACGGACGGATTTCTCAGTTTTTTACTACATATGAACACTTTTCTCATTCTCCCGTTCAACGCAGCTGCTAGTCCTCCTCTGGTGCAAAATCTTAAGGTCCTAGCGCATGTCCAAGGCACTAAAGAAGGGTAAAAAGTCAATAATCGATAAATAAATCTTGGATTGTACTGCTTCTAACTGGCTATTACATCAAGTTAGAAGCTTCTTCTGTGTTCTACTACGGTGCGTTTAGTGTCTCCGCATACCACAGCACGCGACATAGCTATGCTGACGATAAATGTAACCGTTTCAGAGAGAAGAGCGGCCAATGTAACGATATGGCTTTAAGTCGATTCGATAACAAATGAAGAAAACGGACGGATTTTTCAGTTTTTTCTAAATATAAACACTTTTCAAATTCTCCCGTTCAACGCAGCTGCTAGTCCTCCTATGTTGCAAAATCTTAAGGTCCTAGCTCATGTCCAAGGCACTAAAGAAGGGTAAAAAGTCAATAATCGATAAATAAATCTTGGATTGTACTGCTTCTAACTGGCTATTACATCAAGTTAGAAGCTTCTTCTGTGTTCTACTATGGTGCGTTTAGTGTCTCCGCATACCACAGCACGCTACATAGCTTTGCTGACGATAAATGTAACCGTTTCAGAGAGAAGAGCGGTCAATGTAACGATATGGCTTTAAGTCGATTCGATAACAAATGAAGAAAACGGACGGATTTCTCAGTTTTTTACTACATATGAACACTTTTCACATTCTCCCGTGCAACGCGGCTGCTAGTCCTCCTCTGGTGCAAAATCGTAAGGTCCTAGCTCCTGTCCAAGGCACTAAAGAAGGGTAAATAGTCAATAATCGATAAATAAATCTTTGATTGTACTGCTTCTAACTGGCTATTACATCAAGTTAGAAGCTTCTTCTGTGTTCTACTATGGTGCGTTTAGTGTCTCCGCATACCGCAGCACGCGACATCGCTTTGCTGGCGATAAATGTAACCGTTTCAGAGAGAAGAGAGGCCAATGTAACGATCTGCCTTTAAGTCGATTCGATAACAAATGAAGAAAACGGACGGATTTCTCAGTTTTTTACTACATATGAACACTTTTCTCATTCTCCCTTTCAACGCAGCTGCTAGTCCTCCTCTGGTGCAAAATCTTAAGGTCCTAGCGCATGTCCAAGGCACTAAAGAAGGGTAAAAAGCCAATAATCGATAAATAAATCTTCGATTGTACTGCTTCTAACTGGCTATTACATCAAGTTAGAAGCTTCTTCTGTGTTCTACTATGGTGCGTTTAGTGTCTCCGCATTCCACAGCACGCGACATAGCTTTGCTGACGATAAATGTAACCGTTTCAGAGAGAAGAGCGGCCAATGTAACGATATGGCTTTAAGTCGATTCGATAACAAATGAAGAAAACGGACGGATTTTTCAGTTTTTTCTAAATATAAACACTTTTCACATTCTCCCGTTCAACGCAGCTGCTAGTCCTCCTTTCATGCAGAATCTTAAGGTCCTAGCTCATGTCCAAGGCACTAAAGAAGGGTAAAAAGTCAATAATCGATAAATAAAACTTGAATTGTACTGCTTCTTACTGGCTATAACATCAATTTATAAGCATCTTCAGTTTTCTACTATTTTGCTTTTAGTGTCTCTGCATACCTCAGCACGCGACATAGCTTTGCAGACGATAAGTACAACCGTTTCAGTGAGAAGAGCGGCCAATGTAACGATCTGCCTTTAAGTCGATTCGATAATAAATGAAGAAAACGGACGGATTTCTCAGTTTTTTACTACATATGAACACTTTTCACATTCTCCCGCTCAACGCAGCTGCTAATCCTCCTCTGGTGCAAAATCTTAGGGTTCTAGCTCATGCCCAAGGCACCAAAGAAAGGTAAAAAGTGAATAATCGAGAACTAAAAGTTGAATTGTACTGCTTCTTACTGGCTATAACATCACCTTAGAAGCATCTTCGGTGTTCTACTATTTTGCTTTAGGTGTCTCTGCATACCGCAGCACGCGACATAGCTTTGCAGACGATAAATGTAACCGTTTCAGACAGAAGAGCGGCCAATGTGACGATCTGGCATTAAGGCGATTCAATAACAAATGACGAAAACGGACGGATTTCTCAGGTTCTTACTATATATGAACACTTTTCACATTCTCCCGTGCAACTCGGCTGCTAGTCCTCCTTTCATGCAAAATGTTAAGGTCCTAGCTCATGTCCAAGGCACCAGAGCCAGCTAAATAGTCAATAATCGATAACTAAAACTTGAATTGTACTACTTCTTACTGGCTATTACATCAACTTAGAAGCTTCATCTGTGTTCTACTATGGTGCTTTTAGTGTCTCCACATACCGCAGCGCGCGACATAGCTTTGCAGACGATAAATGTAACCGTTTGAGACAGAAGAGCGGACAATGTGACGATCTGGCTTTAAGTCGATTCGATAACAAATGACGAATACGGACGGATTTCTCAGGTTTTACTACATATGAAAACTTTTCACATTCTCCCGTGCAACGCGGCTACTAGTCCTCGTTTCATGCACAATCTTAAGGTCCTAGCTTATGTCCAAGGCACCAAAGCTAGCTAAAAAGTCAATAATCGATACCTAAAACTTGAAATGTACTACTTCTTACTGGCTATGACATCAACTTAGAAGCTTCATCTGTGTTCTACTATGGTTCTTTTAGTGTCTCCGCATACCGCAGCACTCGACATAGCTTTGCAGACGATAAGTACACCCGTTTCAGAGAGAAGCGGCCAATGTGACGATCTGGCTTTAAGGCGACTCGATAACAAATGACGAATACGGACGGATTTCTCAGGTTTTACTACATAAGAACACTTTTCACATTCTCCCGTGCAACGCGGCTGCTTGTCCTCCTTTCATGCAGAATCTTAAGGTCCTAGCTCATGTCCAAGGCACCAAAGCCAGCTAAAAAGTCAATAATCGATAACTAAAACTTGAATTGTACTACTTCTTACTGGCTATTACATCAACTTAGAAGCTTCATCTGTGTTCTACTATGGTGCTTTTAGTGTCTCCACATACCGCAGCGCGCGACATAGCTTTGCAGACGATAAATGTATCCGTTTGAGACAGAAGAGCGGACAATGTGACGATCTGGCTTTAAGTCGATTCGATAACAAATGACGAATACGGACGGATTTCTCAGGTTTTACTACATATGAAAACTTTTCACATTCTCCCGTGCAACGCGGCTACTAGTCCTCGTTTCATGCACAATCTTAAGGTCCTAGCTTATGTCCAAGGCACCAAAGGTAGCTAATAAGTCAATAATCGATACCTAAAACTTGAAATGTACTACTTCTTACTGGCTATTACATCAACTTAGAAGCTTCATCTGTGTTCTACTATGGTTCTTTTAGTGTCTCCGCATACCGCAGCACTCGACATAGCTTTGCAGACGATAAGTACACCCGTTTCAGAGAGAAGCGGCCAATGTGACGATCTGGCTTTAAGGCGACTCGATAACAAATGACGAATACGGACGGATTTCTCAGGTTTTACTACATAAGAACACTTTTCACATTCTCCCGTTCAACGCAGCTGCTAATCCTCCTCTGGTGCAAAATCTTAGGGTTCTAGCTCATGCCCAAGGCACCAAAGAAAGGTAAAAAGTGAATAATCGAGAACTAAAAGTTGAATTGTACTGCTTCTTACTGGCTATAACATCACCTTAGAAGCATCTTCGGTGTTCTACTATTTTGCTTTTAGTGTCTCTGCATACCGCAGCACGCGACATAGCTTTGCAGACGATAAATGTAACCGTATCAGGGAGAAAAGTGGCCAATGTGACGATCTGGCTTTAAGTCGATTCGAAAACAAATGACGAAAACAGACGGATTTCTCAAGTTTTTACTACATATGAACACTTTTCACATTCTCCCGCGCAACTCGGCTGCTAGTCCTCGTTTCATGCAGAATCTTAAGGTCCTAGCTCGTGTCCAAGGCACCAAAGCCAGCTAAAAAGTCAATAATCGATACCTAAAACTTGAGTTGTACTACTTCTTACTGGCTATTACATCAACTTAGAAGCTTCATCTGAGTTCTACTATGGTGCTTTTAGTGTCTCCGCATACCGCAGCACGCGACATAGCTTTGTACACGATAAGTACAACCGTTTCAGAGAGAAGAGCGGCCAATGTAACGATCTGGCTTTAAGTCGATTTCATAACAAATGACGAAAACGGACGGATTTCTCAGGTTTTTACTACATATGAACACTTTTCACATTCTCCCGTGCAACTCCGCTGCTAGTCCTCGTTTCATGCAGAATCTTAAGGTCCTAGCTCATGTCCAAGGCACCAAAGAAGGCTAAAAAGTCAATAATCGATAGATAAAACTTGAATTGTACTACTTCTTACTGGCTACTACATCAACTTAAATGCTTCATCTGTATTCCACTATGGTGCTTTTAGTGTCTCCGTATTCCTGAGCACGCGACATACCTTTGCAGACGATAAATATATCAGTTTCAGACACAAGAGCGGCCAATGTGACGATCTGGCTTTAAGTCGATTCGATAACAAATGACGAAAACGGACGGATTTCTCAGGTTTTCACTACATATGAACTCTTTTCACGTAGTGACTTCTGAAATTTTCCCGGCGTATTTATTCTTCTAATAATTTGTGTACTCACCTGATGATGGCCGGACGTCTCTGGGCCGAAATATCGTGGCAGAATATCGACGGGATCCGGCTGCATACCCGGAAATTATTAGAAGAACTTTTCACATTCTCCCGTGCAACTCGGCTGCTATTCCTCCTTTCATGCAAAATGTTAAGGTCCTAGCTCATGTCCAAGGCACCAGAGCCAGCTAAAAAGTCAATAATCGATAGCTAAAACTTGAATTGTACTACTTCTTACTGGCTATTACATCAACTTAGAAGCTTCATCTGTGTTCTACTATGGTGCTTTTAGTGTCTCCACATACCGCAGCGCGCGACATAGCTTTGCAGACGATAAATGTAACCGTTTGAGACAGAAGAGCGGACAATGTGACGATCTGGCTTTAAGTCGATTCGATAACAAATGACGAATACGGACGGTTTTCTCAGGTTTTACTACATATGAAAACTTTTCACATTCTCCCGTGCAACGCGGCTACTAGTCCTCGTTTCATGCACAATCTTAAGGTCCTAGCTTATGTCCAAGGCACCAAAGCTAGCTAAAAAGTCAAGAATCGATACCTAAAACTTGAAATGTACTGTTTCGTACTGGCTATTACATCAACTTAGAAGCTTTATCTGTGTTCTACTATGGTGCTTTTAGTATCTCCGCATACCGCAGCACGCAACATAGCTTTGCAGACGATAAGTACAACCGTTTCAGTGAGAAGAGCGGCTAATGTGACGATCTGGCTTTAAGTCGATTGGATAACAAATGACGAATACGGACGGATTTCTCAGGTTTTACTACTTATGAACACTTTTCACATTCTCCCGTGCAACGCGGCAGCTAGTCCTCCTTTCATGCAGAATCTTAAGGTCCTAGCTCATGTCCAAGACAGCAAAGAAAGGTAAAAAGTCAAAAATCGATAATTAAAACTTGAATTGTACTACTTCTTACTGGCTTTTACATCAACTTTGAAGCTTCATCTGTGTTCTACTATGGTGCTTTTAGTGTCTCCACCTACGACAGCACGCAACATAGCTTTGCAGACGATAAATGTAACCGTTTCAGGGAGAAAAGTGGCCAATGTGACGATCTGGCTTTAAGTCGATTCGATAACAAATGACGAAAACGGACGGATTTCTCAGGTTTTTACTACATATGAACACTTTTCACATTCTCCCGCGCAACTCGGCTGTTAGTCCTCGTTTCATGTAGGATCTTAAGGTCCAAGCTCATGTCCAAGTCACCAAAGCCAGTTAAAAAGTCAATAATCGATACCTAAAACTTGAATAATACTATCTTTTTATTGGCTATTACATCAACTTAGAAGTTTCATCTGTGTTCTACTATGGTGCTTTTAGTGTCTCCGCATACCGCAGCACGCCACATATCTTTGTACACGATAAGTACATCCGTTTCAGAGAGAAGAGCGGCCAATGTAACGATCTGGCTTTAAGTCGATTTCATAACAAATGACGAAAACGGACGGTTTTCTCAGGTTTTTACTACATATGAACACTTTTCACATTCTCCCGTGCAACGCGGCTGCTAGTCCTCCTTTCATGCAGAATCTTAAGGTCCTAGCTCATGTCCAAGGCACCAAAGAATGGTAAAAAGTCAATAATCGATAATTAAAACATGAATTGTACTACTTCTTACTGGCTTTTACATCAACTTAGAAGCTTCATCTGTGTTCTACTATGGTGCTTTTAGTGTCTCCACATACCACAGCACGCGACATAGCTTTGCAGACGTAAATGTAACCGTTTCAGGGAGAAAAGTGGTCAATGTGACGTTCAGGCTTTAAGGCGACTCGATGACAGATGACGAATACGGACGGATTTCTCAGGTTTTACTACATATGAACACTTTTCACATTCTCCCGTGCAACGCAGCTGCTAGTCCTCCTTTCATGCAGAATCTTAAGGTCCAAGCTCATGTCCAAGTCACCAAAGCCAGCTAAAAAGTCAATAATCGATAACTAAAACTTGAATTGTACTACTTCTTACTGGCTATTACATCAACTTAGAAGCTTCATCTGTGTTCTACTATGGTGCTTTTAGTGTCTCCACATACCGCAGCGCGCGACATAGCTTTGCAGACGATAAATGTAACCGTTTGAGACAGAAGAGCGGCCAATGTGACGATCTGGCTTTAAGTCGATTCGATAACAAATGACGAAAACGGACGGATTTTTCAGTTTTTTCTAAATATAAACACTTTTCACATTCTCCCGTGCAACTGCGGTGCTAGTCCTCGTTTCATGCAGAATCTTAAGGTCCTAGCTCATGACCAAAGCACCAAAGCCAGCTAAAAAGTCAATAATCGATACCTAAAACTTGAATTGTACTACTTCTTACTGGCTATTACAACAACTTAGAAGCTTCATCTGTGTTCTTCTATGGTATTTTTAGTGTCTCCGCATACCTCAGCACGCGACATAGCTTTGCAGACGATTAGTACAACCGTTTCAGTGAGAAGAGCGGGCAATGTAACGATCTGCCTTTAAGTCGATTCGATAATGAATGAAGAAAACGGACGGATTTTTCAGTTTTTTACTACATATGAACACTTTTCACATTCTCCCGTTCAACGCAGCTGCTAATCCTCCTCTGGTGCAAAATCTTAGGGTTCTAGCTCATGCCCAAGGCACCAAAGAAAGGTAAAAAGTGAATAATCGAGAACTAAAAGTTGAATTGTACTGCTTCTTACTGGCTATAACATCACCTTAGAAGCATCTTCGGTGTTCTACTATTTTGCTTTTAGTGTCTCTGCATACCGCAGCACGCGACATAGCTTTGCAGACGATAAATGTATCCGTATCAGGGAGAAAAGTGGCCAATGTGACGATCTGGCTTTAAGTCGATTCGATAACAAATGACGAAAACGGACGGATTTCTCAGGTTTTTACTACATATGAACACTTTTCACATTCTCCCGCGCAACTCGGCTGCTAGTCCTCGTTTCATGCAGAATCTTAAGGTCCTAGCTCGTGTCCAAGGCACCAAAGCCAGCTAAAAAGTCAATAATCGATACCTAAAACTTGAGTTGTACTACTTCTTACTGGCTATTACATCAACTTAGAAGCTTCATCTGTGTTCTACTATGGTGCTTATAGTGTCTCCGCATACCGCAGCACGAGACATAACTTTGTACACGTTAAGTATAACCGTTTCAGAGAGAAGAGCGGCCAATGTAACGATCTGGCTTTAAGTCGATTTCATAACAAATGACGAAAACGGACGGATTTCTCAGGTTTTTACTACATATGAACACTTTTCACATTCTCCCGTGCAACTCCGCTGCTAGTCCTCGTTTCATGCAGAATCTTAAGTTCCTAGCTCATGTCCAAGACACCAAAGAAGGGTAAAAAGTCAAAAATCGATACCTAAAACTTGAATTGTACTACCTCTTACTGGCTTTTACACCAACTTAGAAGCTTCGTCTGTGTCCTACTATCTTGCTTTTAGTGTCTCCACATACCGCAGCACGCGACATAGCTTTGCAGACGATAAATGTAACCGTTTCAGACAGAAGAGCGGCCAATGTGACGATCTGGCATTAAGGCGATTCGATAACAAATGACGAAAACGGACGGATTTCTCAGGTTCTTACTATATATGAACACTTTTCACATTCTGCCGTGCAACTCGGCTGCTAGTCCTCCTTTCTTGCAAAATGTTAAGGTCCTAGCTCATGTCCAAGGCACCAGAGCCAACTAAATAGTCAATAATCGATAACTAAAACTTGAATTGTACTACTTCTTACTGGCTATTACATCAACTTAGAAGCTTCATCTGTGTTCTACTATGGGGCTTTTAGTAGTGTCTCCGCATACCGCAGCACGCGACATAGCTTTCCAGACGACAAATGTAACCGTTTAATATAGAACTGCGGCCAATATGACGATCTGGCTTTAAGTCGATTCGATAACAAATGACGAAAACGGGCGGATTTCTCAGGTTTTTACTACGTATGAACACTTTTCACTTTCTCCCGTGAAACTCGGCAGCTAGTCCTCCTTTCATGCAGAATCTTAAGGTCCTAGCTCATGTCCAAGGCACCAAAGAAGGCTAAAAAGTCAATAATCGATAGATAAAACTTGAATTGTACTACTTCTTGCTGGCTATTACATCAACTTAAATGCTTCATCTGTATTCCACTATGGTGCTTTTAGTGTCTCCGTATTCCTGAGCACGCGACATACCTTTGCAGACGATAAATATAACAGTTTCAGACACAAGAGCGGCCAATGTGACGATCTGGCTTTAAGTCGATTTGATAACAAATGACGAAAACGGACGGATTTCTCAGGTTTTCACTACATATGAACTCTTTTCACGTAGTGACTTCTGAACTTTTCCCGGCGTATTTATTCTTCTAATAATTTGTGTACTCACCTGATGATGGCCGGACGTCTCTGGGCCGAAATATCGTGGCAGAATATCGACGGGATCCGGCTGCATACCCGGAAATTATTAGAAGAACTTTTCACATTCTCCCGTGCAACTCGGCTGCTAGTCCTCCTTTCATGCAAAATGTTATGGTCCTAGCTCATGTCCAAGGCACCAGAGCCAGCTAAAAAGTCAATAATCGATACCTAAAACTTGAATAGTACTACCTCTTACTGGCTTTTACACCAACTTAGAAGCTTCGTCTGTGTCCTACTATCTTGCTTTTAGTGTCTCCACATACCGCAGCACGCGACATAGCTTTGCAGACGATAAATGTAACCGTTTCAGACAGAAGAGCGGCCAATGTGACGATCTGGCTTTAAGTCGATGCGATAACAAATGACGAATACGGACGGATTTCTCAGGTTTTACTACATATGAAAACTTTTCACATTCTCCCGTGCAACGCGGCTACTAGTCCTCGTTTCATGCACAATCTTAAGGTCCTAGCTGATGTCCAAGGCACCAAAGCTAGCTAAAAAGTCAATAATCGATACCTAAAACTTGAAATGTACTACTTCTTACTGGCTATTACATCAACTTAGAAGCTTCATCTGTGTTCTACTATGGTTCTTTTAGTGTCTCCGCATACCGCAGCACTCGACATAGCTTTGTAGACGATAAGTACACCCGTTTCAGAGAAAAGCGGCCAATGTGACGATCTGGCTTTAAGGCGACTCGATAACAAATGACGAATACGGACGGATTTCTCAGGTTTTACTACATAAGAACACTTTTCACATTCTCCCGTGCAACGCGGCTGCTAGTCCTCCTTTCATGCAGAATCTTAAGGTCCTAGCTCATGTCCAAGGCACCAAAGAAGGGTAAAAAGTCAATAATCGATAATTAAAACATGAATTGTACTTCTTCTTACTGGCTTTTACATCAACTTAGAAGCTTCATCTGTGTTCTACTATGGTGCTTTTAGTGTCTCCACATACCACAGCACGCGACATAGCTTTGCAGACGATAAATGTAACCGTTTCAGGGAGAAAAGTGGCCAATGTGACGTTCAGGCTTTAAGGCGACTCGATGACAAATGACGAATACGGACGGATTTCTCAGGTTTTACTACATATGAACACTTTTCACATTCTCCCGTGCAACGCGGCTGCTAGTCCTCTTTTCATGCAGAATCTTAAGGTCCAAGCTCATGTCCAAGTCACCAAAGCCAGCTAAATGTCAATAATCGATAACTAAAACTTGAATTGTACTACTTCTTACTATCTATTACATCAACTTAGAAGCTTCATCTGTGTTCTACTATGGTGCTTTTAGTGTCTCCACATACCGCAGCGCGCGACATAGCTTTGCAGACGATAAATGTAACCGTTTGAGACAGAAGAGCGGCCAATGTGACGATCTGGCTTTAAGTCGATTCGATAACAAATGACGAATACGGACGGATTTCTCAGGTTTTACTACATATGAACACTTTTCACATTCTCCCGTGCAACGCGGCTGCTAGTCCTCGTTTCATGCACAATCTTAAGGTCCTAGCTCATGTCCAAGGCACCAAAGAAGGGTAAAAAGTCAATAATCGATAACTAAAACTTGAATTGTACTACTTCTTACTGGCTATTACATCAACTTAGAAGCTTCATCTGTGTTCTACTATGGTGCTTTTAGTGTCTCCACATACCGCAGCACGCGACATAGCTTTGCTGACGATAAATGTAACCGTCTCAGAGAGAAAGCGGCCAATGTAACGATCTGGCTTTAAGTCGATTTCATAACAAATGACGAAAACGGACGGATTTCTCAGGTTTTACTACATATGAATACTTTTCACATTCTCCAGTGCAACGCGGCTGCTAGTCCTCCTTTCATGCAGAATCTTAAGGTCCTAGCTCATGTCCAAGGCACCAAAGAAGGGTAAAAAGTCAATAATCGATAACTAAAACTTGAATTGTACTACTTCTTACTGGCTATTACATCAACTTAGAAGCTTCATCTGTGTTCTACTATGGTGCTTTTAGTGTCTCCACATACCGCAGCACGCGACATAGCTTTGCTGACGATAAATGTAACCGTCTCAGAGAGAAAGCGGCCAATGTAACGATCTGGCCTTAAGTCGATTCGATAATAAATGAAGAAAACGGACGGATTTCTCAGGTTTTTACTACATATGAACACTTTTCACATTCTCTCGTGCAACGCGGGTGCTATTTCTCCTTTCATGCAAAGTCTTAAGGTCCTAGCTCATGTCCAAGGCATCAAAGAAGGGTAGAAAGTCAATAATCGTTAACTAAAACTTGGATTGTACTACTTCTTACTGGCTATTACATTAAGTTAGAAGCTTCTTCTGTGTTCTACTATGGAGCTTTTAGTGTCTCCGCATACCGCAGCACGCGACATAGCTTTGCTGACAATAAATGTAACCGTTTCAGAGAGAAGAGCGGCCAATGTGACGATCTGGCTTTAAGTCGATTCGAAAACAAATGAGGAAAACGGACTGATTTTTCAGGTTATTACTAAATATAAACACTTTTCACATTCTCCCGTGAACCGCGGCTGCTAGTCCTCCTCTCATGCAAAATCGTAAGGTCGTAGCTCATGACCAAGTCACCAAAGACGTCTCAAAAGTCAATAATCGTTAACTAAAGCTTGAATTGTACTGCTTCTGACTGGCTATTACATCAACTTGGAAGCTTCTTCTGTGTTCTACTATGGTGCATTTAGTGTCTCCGCATACCGCAGCAAGGGACATAGCTTTGCAGACGATAAATGTAACCGTTTCAGAGAGAAAAGCGGCTAAAGTGACGATCTGGCTTTAAGTCGATTCGATAACAAATGACGAAAACGGACGGATTTCTCAGGTTTTTAGTACATATGAACACTTTTCACATTCTCCCGTGAAACGCAGCTGCTAGTCCTCCTCTCATGCAAAATCTTAGGGTCCTAGCTCATGCCCAAGGCAATAAAGAAGGGTAAAAAGTCAATGATCGATAACTAAAACTTCAATTGTACTGCTTCTTACTGGCTATTAAATCAACTTAGAAGCTTCTTCTGTGTTCTGCTATGGTGCTTTTAGTGTCTCCGCATATCGCAGCACGCGACTTAGGTTTTCAGACGGTAAATGTAACCGTTTCAGAGAAAAAAGCGGCCAATGTGTCGATCTGGCTTTATTTCTATTCGATAACAAATGACGACAACGGACCGATTTCTCAGGTTTTCACTACATATGAACACTTTCCACATTGTCTCGTGCAACGCGGGTGCTATTTCTCCTTTCATGCATAATCTTAAGGTCCTAGCTCGTGTCCAAGGCATCAAAGAAGGCTAAAAAGTCAATAATCGATAACTAATACTTGGATTGTACTGCTTCTTACTGGCTATTACATCAAGTTAGAAGCTTCTTCTGTGTTCTACTATGGAGCTTTTAGTGTCTCCGCATACCGCAGCAAGCGACATAGCTTTGCTGACGATAAATGTAACCGTTTCAGAGAGAAGAGCGGCCAATGTGACGATCTGGCTTTAAGTCGATTCGATAAAAAATGACGAAAACGGACGGATTTTTCAGGTTATTACTAAACGTAAACACTTTTCACATTCTCCCGTGAACCGCGGCTGCTAGTCCTCCTCTCATGCGAAATCGTAAGGTCCTAGCTCATGTCCAAGTCACCAAAGACATCTCAAAAGTCAATAATCGTTAACTAAAACTTGATTTGTACTACTTCTTACTGGCTATTACATCAACTTAGACGCTTCATCTGTGTTCTCCTATGGTGCTTTTAGTGTGTCAACATACCGCAGCACGCGATAGAGCTTTGCTGACGTTAAATGTAACCGTTTCAGAGAGAAGAGCAGCCAATGTGACGCCCTGGCTTTAAGTCGATTCAATAACAAATGACGAAAACGGACGGATTCTCAGGTTTTTACTACATATGAACACTTTTTAAATTCTCCCATGCAACGCTGCTGCTAGTCCTCCTCTCATGCAAAATCTTAGGGTCCTAGTTCATGTCCAGGGCACCAAAGAAGGGTAAACAGTCAATAACCGAGAACTAAAAGTTGAATTGTACTTCTTCTGACTGGCTATAACATCAACTTAGAAGAGTCTTCTGTGTTCTACTATTTTGCTTTTAGTGTCTCCGCATACTCCAGCAAGCGACATAGCTTTGCAGACGATAAATGTAACCGTTTCAGAGAGAAGAGCGGATAATGTGACGATCTGGCTTTAAGTCGATTCGGTAACAGATGACGAAAACGGACGGTTTTAACTGGTTTTCACTACATATGAACACTTTTCAAATTCTCCCGTCCAACGCGGCTGCTAGTCTTCCTCTCGTTCAAAATCTTAAGGAAGTATCTCATGTCCAAGGCAATAAAGAAGGTAAAAAGACAATGATCGATAGTTAAAACTTCAATTCTACTGCTTCTTACTGGCTATTACATCAAGTTAGAAGCTTCTTCTGTGTTCTACTATTTTGCTTTTAGTGTCTCCGCATGCCGCAGCACGCGACATAGCTTTGCAGACGATAAATGTAACCGTTTCAGAGAAAAGAACGGCCAATGTAACGATCTGGCTTTAAGTCGATTCGATAATAAATGAAGAAAACGGAAGGATTTCTCAGGTTTTAACTACATATGAACACTTTTCAAATTCTCCCGTTCAACGCAGCTGCTAGTCCTCCTCTGGTGCAAAATCTTAGGGTCCTAGCTCATGCCCAAGGCACCAAAGGAGGGTAAAAAGTCAATAATCGAGAACTAAAAGTTGAATTGTACTGCTTCTGACTGGCTATTACATCAACTTAGAAGCTTCTTCTGTGTTCTACTATGGTGCTTTTAGTGTCTCCGCATACCGCAGCAAGGGACATAGCTTTGCAGACGATAAATGTAACCGTCTCAGAGAGAAAAGAGGCCAATGTGACGATCTGGCTTTAAGTCGATTCGATAACAAATGTCGAAAACGGACGGATATCTCAGGTTTTTACGGCATATGAACACTTTTCACATTCTCCCGTGCACCGCGGGTGCTAGTTCTCCTTTCATGCAATATCTTAAGGTCCTAGCTCATATCCAAGGCACCAAAGAAGAGTAAAAAGTCAATAATCGATAACTAAAACTTGAATTGTACTGCTTCTAACTGGCTATTACGTCAACTTAGAAGCTTTTTCTGTGTTCTACTATTGGGCTTTTAGTGTCTCCGCATACCGCAGCGTGCGACATAGCTTTTCAGACGAAAAATCTAACCGTTTCAGAGAGAAGAGCGGCAAATGTGACGATCTGGCTTCAAGTCGAATCGATAACAAATAATCAAATAATGGAAACGGACGGATTTCTCAGGTTTTCACTACATATGAACACTTTCCACATTCTCCCGTGCAACGCGGGTGCTATTTCTCTTTTCATGCAAAATCTTAAGGTCCTAGCTCATGTCCAAGGCACCAAAGAACAGTAAAATGTCAATAATCGATAACTAAAACTTGAATTGTACTGCTTCTTACTGGCTATTACGTCAACTTAGAAGCTTTTTCTGTGTTCTACTATGGGGCTTTTAGTGTCTCCGCATACCGCAGCACGTGACATAGCTTTGCAGACGATAAATTTAACCGTTTCAGAGAGAAGAGCTTCCAATGTGACGACCTGGCTTCAAGTCGATTCGATAACAAATGACGGAAACGGACGGTTTTAACAGGTTTTCACTACATATGAAATTTTTTCACATTCTCCCGTGCAACTTGGGTGCTAGTTCTCCTTTCATGCAAATCCTTAAGGTCCTAGCTCATGTCCAAGGCACCAAGTAAGGGTAGGAAGTCAATAATCGATAACTAAAACTTGAGTTGTACTGCTTCTTACTGGCTATTACATCAACTTAGAAGCTACGTCTGTGTTCTACTATGGTGATTTAGTGTCTCCGCATACCGCAGCACGTGACATAGCTTTGCAGACGATAAATTTAACCGTTTCAGAGAGAAGAGCGGCCAATGTGACGATCTGGCTTTAAGTCGATTCGATAACAAATGACGAAAACGGACGGTTTTAACAGGTTTTCACTACATATGAACACTTTTCACATTCTCCCGTGCACCGCGGGTGCTAGTTCTCCTTTCATGCAATATCTTAAGGTCCTAGCTCATATCCAAGGCTCCAAAGAAGAGTAAAAAGTCAATAATCGATAACTAAAACTTGAATTGTACTGCTTCTTACTGGCTATTTCGTCAACTTAGAAGCATTTTCTGTGTTTCTACTATTGGGCTTTTAGTGTCTCCGCATACCGCAGCGTGCGACATAGCTTTACAGATGAAAAATGTAACCCTTTCAGAGAGAAGAACTGCGATGTGTCGCTCTGGCTTCAAGTCGATTCGATAACAAACGACGAAAACGGACATTCTCCCTTGCAACGCGGCTGCTAGTTCTCCTTTCATGCAAAATCTTAATGTCCCAGCTCATGTCCAAGGCACCAAAGAAGGGAAAAAGTCAATAATCGATAACTATGGGCTTTTAGTGTCTATGCATACCGCAGCGTGCAACATAGCATTGCAGACGAAAAATGTAACCGTTTCATAGAGAAGAGCGGCGAATGTGACGATCTGGCTTTAAGTCGATTCGATAGCAAATGACCAAAACGGTCGTATTTTTCAGGTTTTTACTACATATGAACACTTTTCACATTCTCCCTTGCAACGTGGCTCCTAGTCCTCCTCTCATGCTAAATCTTAAGGTCCTAGCCTATGTCCCAGGCACCAAAGAAGGGTAAAAAGTCAATAATCGATACCTAAAACTTGAGTTGTACTGCTTCTTACTGGCTATTACATCAACTTAGAAGCATCTTCTGTGATCTACTATGGTCCTTTTAGTGTCTCCTCATACCGCAGCACGCGACATAGCATTGCAAAAGATAAATGTAACCGTTTCAGAGAGAAGAGCGGCAAATGTGACGATCTGGCTTTAAGTCGATTCGATAGCAAATAAAGAAAACGGACGGATTTCTCAGGTTTTTAATACATATTAACACTCTTCACATTCTCCCGTGCAACTCGCCTGCTAGTCCTCCTTTCAAGCAAACCCTTAAAGTCCTAGCTCATGTCCAAGGCACCAAAGAAGGGTAAAAAGTCAATAATCGATAACTAAAACTTGAGTTGTACTGCTTCTTACTAGAGTCTAAGGTTTTTACTACAAATGAACACTTATCACATTCTCCCGTTCAACGCGGCTTCTAGTCCTCCTTTCATGCAAAATCTTAAGGTCCTAGCTTATGTCCAAGGCACCAAAGAAGGGTAAAAAGTCAATAATCGATAACTAAAACTTGAATTGTTCTGCTTCGTACTAGCTTCTACATCAACTTAGAAGCATCTTCTGTGATCTACTATGGTCCTTTTAGTGAAGGGTATGAGGTGCTTGTTACTGGCTATTACATCATTTTAGAAGCTTCTTCTGTGTTCTACTATGGGCTTTTAGTATCTATGCATACCGCAGCGTGCAACATAGCATTGCAGACGAAAAATGTAACCGTTTCAGAGAGAAGACCGGCCGCTGTGACAATCTGGCTTTAAGTCGATTCGATACAAAATGACGAAAACGGACGGATTTCTCAGGCTTTTACTACATATGAACTCTTTTCACATTCTCCATTGCAACGTGATGCTAGTCAACATTTCAGGCAAAACCTTAAGATCCTATCTTTTGTCCAAAGCACCAAAGAAGAGTAAAAAGTCAATAATCGGTAACTATAACTTGAATTGTACTGCTTCTTACTGGCTTTTACATCAACTTAGAAGCTTCTTCTGTGTTCCACTATGGGCTTTTAGTGTCTCCGCATACCGCAGCGCACAACATAGCTATGCAGACGAAAAATGTAACCGTCTCAGAGAGAACAGCGGCGAATGTGACGATCTGACTTTAAGTCGATTCGATAGCAAATGACGAAAACGGTCGGATTTCTCAGGTTTTTACTACATATGAACACTTTTCACATTCTCCCTTGCAACGCGGCTGCTATTTCTCCTTTCATGCAAATTCTTAAGGTCCTAGCTCATGTCCAAGGCACCAAAGAAGGGTAAAAAGTCAATAATCGATAACTAAAACTTGAATTATACTGCTTCGTACTGGCTATTACTTAACTCAGAAGCTTCTTCTGTGTTCTACTATTGTGTTTTTAGTGTCTCCGTATACCGCAGCACGCGACAGAGCTTTGCAGATAATAAATGTGACCTTTTCAGGTCGAAGAGCGGCCAATGTGACGATCAGGCTTTGAGTCTATTCGATACCAAATGAAGATAACGGACGGATTTCTCAGGTTTTTACTACATAGGAACACTTTTCACTTTCTCCCGTTCAACGCGGCTGCTAGTAGTCCTCTCATGCAAAATCTTAAGGTCCTAGCCTATGTCCCAGGCACCAAAGAAGGGTAAAAAGTCAATAATCGATAACTAAAACTTGAATTGTACTACTTCTTACTGGCTATTACATCAACTTAGACGCTTCATCTGTGTTCTCCTATGGTGCTTTTAGTGTGTCAACATACCGCAGCACGCGATAGAGCTTTGCTGACGTTAAATGTAACCGTTTCAGAGAGAAGAGCAGCCAATGTGACGCCCTGGCTTTAAGTCGATTCAATAACAAATGACGAAATGGCTAAGTCGATTCGAAAAGAAATGAAGTAAACGGACGGATTTCTCAGGTTTTTACTACATATGAACACTTTTCACATTCTCCCGTTCAACGCGGCTCCTAGTCCTCCTTTCATGCAAAATCTTAAGGTAATAGAGCAGGTCCAAGTCACCAAAGAAGGGTAAAATGTCAATAATAGATAACTAAAACTTGAATTGTACTGCTTCTTACTGGCTATTACATCAACTTAGAAGCTTCTTCTGTGTTCTATATGAACACTTTTCACATTCTCCCGTGAAACGCAGCTGCTAGTCCTCCTCTCATGCAAAATCTTAGGGTCCTAGCTCATGCCCAAGGCAATAAAGAAGGGTAAAAAGTCAATGATCGATAACTAAAACTTCAATTGTACTGCTTCTTACTGGCTATTACATCAACTTAGAAGCTTCTTCTGTGTTCTGCTATGGTGCTTTTAGTGTCTCCGCATATCGCAGCACGCGACTTAGGTTTTCAGACGGTAAATGTAACCGTTTCAGAGAAAAAAGCGGCCAATGTGTCGATCTGGCTTTATTTCTATTCGATAACAAATGACGACAACGGACCGATTTCTCAGGTTTTCACTACATATGAACACTTTCCACATTGTCTCGTGCAACGCGGGTGCTATTTCTCCTTTCATGCATAATCTTAAGGTATTAGCTCGTGTCCAAGGCATCAAAGAAGGGTAAAAAGTCAATAATCGATAACTAATACTTGGATTGTACTGCTTCTTACTGGCTATTACATCAAGTTAGAAGCTTCTTCTGTGTTCTACTATGGAGCTTTTAGTGTCTCCGCATACCGCAGCACGCGACATAGCTTTGCTGACGATAAATGTAACCGTTTCAGAGAGAAGAGCGGCCAATGTGACGATCTGGCTTTAAGTCGATTCGATAACAAATGACGAAAACGGACGGATTTTTCAGGTTATTACTAAACATAAACACTTTTCACATTCTCCCGTGAACCGCGGCTGCTAGTCCTCCTCTCATGCGAAATCGTAAGGTCCTAGCTCATGTCCAAGTCACCAAAGACATCTCAAAAGTCAATAATCGTTAACTAAAACTTGAATTGTACTACTTCTTACTGGCTATTACATCAACTTAGACGCTTCATCTGTGTTCTCCTATGGTGCTTTTAGTGTGTCAACATACCGCAGCACGCGATAGAGCTTTGCTGACGTTAAATGTAACCGTTTCAGAGAGAAGAGCAGCCAATGTGACGCCCTGGCTTTAAGTCGATTCAATAACAAATGACGAAAACGGACGGATTCTCAGGTTTTTACTACATATGAACACTTTTCAAATTCTCCCATGCAACGCTGCTGCTAGTCCTCCTCTCATGCAAAATCTTAGGGTCCTAGTTCATGTCCAGGGCACCAAAGAAGGGTAAACAGTCAATAATCGAGAACTAAAAGTTGAATTGTACTTCTTCTGACTGGCTATAACATCAACTTAGAAGAGTCTTCTGTGTTCTACTATTTTGCTTTTAGTGTCTCCGCATACTCCAGCAAGCGACATAGCTTTGCAGACGATAAATGTAACCGTTTCAGAGAGAAGAGCGGATAATGTGACGATCTGGCTTTAAGTCGATTCGGTAACAGATGACGAAAACGGACGGTTTTAACTGGTTTTCACTACATATGAACACTTTTCAAATTCTCCCGTCCAACGCGGCTGCTAGTCTTCCTCTCGTTCAAAATCTTAAGGAAGTATCTCATGTCCAAGGCAATAAAGAAGGTAAAAAGACAATGATCGATAGTTAAAACTTCAATTCTACTGCTTCTTACTGGCTATTACATCAAGTTAGAAGCTTCTTCTGTGTTCTACTATTTTGCTTTTAGTGTCTCCGCATGCCGCAGCACGCGACATAGCTTTGCAGACGATAAATTTAACCGTTTCAGAGAGAAGAACGGCCAATGTAACGATCTGGCTTTAAGTCGATTCGATAATAAATGAAGAAAACGGAAGGATTTCTCAGGTTTTAACTACATATGAACACTTTTCAAATTCTCCCGTTCAACGCAGCTGCTAGTCCTCCTCTGGTGCAAAATCTTAGGGTCCTAGCTCATGCCCAAGGCACCAAGTAAGGGTAAGAAGTCAATAATCGATAACTAAAACTTGAGTTGTACTGCTTCTTACTGGCTATTACATCAACTTAGAAGCTACGTCTGTGTTCTACTATGATTTAGTGTCTCCGCATACCGCAGCACGTGACATAGCTTTGCAGACGATAAATTTAACAGTTTCAGAGAGAAGAGCGGCCAAAGTGACGATCTGGCTTTAAGTCGATTCGATAACAAATGACGAAAACGGACGGTTTTAACAGGTTTTCACTACATATGAACACTTTTCACATTCTCCCGTGCACCGCGGGTGCTAGTTCTCCTTTCATGCAATATCTTAAGGTCCTAGCTCATATCCAAGGCTCCAAAGAAGAGTAAACAGTCAATAATCGATAACTAAAACTTGAATTGTACTGCTTCTTACTGGCTATTACGTCAACTTAGAAGCTTTTTCTGTGTTCTACTATTGGGCTTTTAGTGTCTCCGCATACCGCAGCGTGCGACATAGCTTTTCAGACGAAAAATCTAACCGTTTCAGAGAGAAGAGCGGCAAATGTGACGATCTGGCTTCAAGTCGAATCGATAACAAATAATCAAATAATGGAAACGGACGGATTTCTCAGGTTTTTACTACATATGAACTCTTTTCCCATTCTCCCTTGCAACGTGATGCTAGTCAAAATTTCAGGCAAAATCTTAAGGTCCTATCTTTTGTCCAAAGCACCAAAGAAGAGTAAAAAGTCAATAATCGGTAACTAAAACTTGAGTTGTACTGCTTCTTACTGGCTATTACATCAACTTAGAAGCTTCTTCTGTGTTCTACTATGGGCTTTTAGTGTCTCCGCATATCGCAGCGAGCAACATAGCTTTACAATGAAAAATGTAACCCTTTCAGAGAGAAGAACTGCGATGTGTCGCTCTGGCTTCAAGTCGATTCGATAACAAACGACGAAAACGGACATTCTCCCTTGCAACGCGGCTGCTAGTTCTCCTTTCATGCAAAATCTTAAGGTCCCAGCCCATGTCCAAGGCACCAAAGAAGGGAAAAAGTCAATAATCGATAACTATGGGCTTTTAGTGTCTATGCATACCGCAGCGTGCAACATAGCATTGCAGACGAAAAATGTAACCGTTTCATAGAGAAGAGCGGCGAATGTGACGATCTGGCTTTAAGTCGATTCGATAGCAAATGACCAAAACGGTCGTATTTCTCAGGTTTTTACTACATATGAACACTTTTCACATTCTTCCTTGCAACGTGGCTCCTAGTCCTCCTCTCATGCTAAATCTTAAGGTCCTAGCCTATGTCCCAGGCACCAAAGAAGGGTAAAAAGTCAATAATCGATACCTAAAACTTGAGTTGTACTGCTTCTTACTGGCTATTACATCAACTTAGAAGCATCTTCTGTGATCTACTATGGTCCTTTTAGTGTCTCCTCATACCGCAGCACGCGACATAGCATTGCAAAAGATAAATGTAACCGTTTCAGAGAGAAGAGCGGCAAATGTGACGATCTGGCTTTAAGTCGATTCGATAGCAAATAAAGAAAACGGACGGATTTCTCAGGTTTTTAATACATATTAACACTTATCACATTCTCCCTTGCAACGCGGCTGCTAGTTCTCCTTTCATGCAAAATCTTAAGGTCCCAGCTCATGTCCAAGGCACCAAAGAAGGGTAAAAAGTCAATAATCGATAACTAAAACTTGAGTTGTACTGCTTCTTACTAGTGTCTAAGGTTTTTACTACATATGAACACTTATCACATTCTCCCGTTCAACGCGGCTTCTAGTCCTCCTTTCATGCAAAATCTTAAGGTCCTAGCTTATGTCCAAGGCACCAAAGAAGGGTAAAAAGTCAATAATCGATAACTAAAACTTGAATTGTTCTGCTTCGTACTAGCTTCTACATCAACTTAGAAGCTTCTTCTGTGTTCTACTATGCTGCTTTTAGTGCCTCCGCATACCGCAGCAGGCGACAGAGCTAGGCAGACGATAAATGTAACCGTTTCAGAGAGAAGAGTGGCGTTGTGACGATCCGGCTTTAAGTCGATTCGATAGCAAATGACGAAAACGGACGGATTTCTCAGGTTTTTACAACATATGAACACTAATCACATTCTCCCTTGCAACGCGGCTGCTAGTTCTCCTTTCATGCAAAATCTTAAGGTCCCAGCTCATGTCCAAGGCACCAAAGAAGGGAAAAAGTCAATAATCGATAACTATGGGCTTTTAGTGTCTATGCATACCGCAGCGTGCAACATAGCATTGCAGACGAAAAATGTAACCGTTTCATAGAGAAGAGCGGCGAATGTGACGATCTGGCTTTAAGTCGATTCGATAGCAAATGACCAAAACGGTCGTATTTCTCAGGTTTTTACTACATATGAACACTTTTCACATTCTCCCTTGCAACGTGGCTCCTAGTCCTCCTCTCATGCTAAATCTTAAGGTCCTAGCCTATGTCCCAGGCACCAAAGAAGGGTAAAAAGTCAACAATCGATACCTAAAACTTGAGTTGTACTGCTTCTTACTGGCTATTACATCAACTTAGAAGCATCTTCTGTGATCTACTATGGTCCTTTTAGTGAAGGGTATGAGGTGCTTGTTACTGGCTATTACATCATTTTAGAAGCTTCTTCTGTGTTCTACTATGGGCTTTTAGTATCTATGCATACCGCAGCGTGCAACATAGCATTGCAGACGAAAAATGTAACCGTTTCAGAGAGAAGACCGGCCGCTGTGACAATCTGGCTTTAAGTCGATTCGATACAAAATGACGAAAACGGACGGATTTCTCAGGCTTTTACTACATATGAACTCTTTTCACATTCTCCATTGCAACGTGATGCTAGTCAACATTTCAGGCAAAACCTTAAGGTCCTATCTTTTGTCCAAAGCACCAAAGAAGAGTAAAAAGTCAATAATCGGTAACTATAACTTGAATTGTACTGCTTCTTACTGGCTTTTACATCAACTTAGAAGCTTCTTCTGTGTTCCACTATGGGCTTTTAGTGTCTCCGCATACCGCAGCGCACAACATAGCTATGCAGACGAAAAATGTAACCGTCTCAGAGAGAACAGCGGCGAATGTGACGATCTGACTTTAAGTCGATTCGATAGCAAATGACGAAAACGGTCGGATTTCTCAGGTTTTTACTACATATGAACACTTTTCACATTCTCCCTTGCAACGCGGCTGCTATTTCTCCTTTCATGCAAATTCTTAAGGTCCTAGCTCATGTCCAAGGCACCAAAGAAGGGTAAAAAGTCAATAATCGATAACTAAAACTTGAATTATACTGCTTCGTACTGGCTATTACTTAACTTAGAAGCTTCTTCTGTGTTCTACTATTGTGTTTTTAGTGTCTCCGTATACCGCAGCACGCGACAGAGCTTTGCAGATAATAAATGTGACCTTTTCAGGTCGAAGAGCGGCCAATGTGACGATCAGGCTTTGAGTCTATTCGATACCAAATGAAGATAACGGACGGATTTCTCAGGTTTTTACTACATAGGAACACTTATCACTTTCTCCCGTTCAACGCGGCTGCTAGTAGTCCTCTCATGCAAAATCTTAAGGTCCTAGCCTATGTCCCAGGCACCAAAGAGGGGTAAAAAGTCAATAATCGATAACTAAAACTTGAATTATACTGCTTCTTACTCGCTATTACGTCAACTTAGAAGCATCTTCTGTGATCTACTATGGTGCTTTTAGTGTCTCCTCATACCGCAGCACGCAACATAGCATTGCAAACGATAAATGTAACCGTTTCAGAGAGAAGAGCGGCAAATGTGACGATCTGGCTTTAAGTCGATTCGATGACAAATGACGAAAACGGACGGATTTCTCAGGTTTTTATTACATATGAACACTTTTCAAATTCTCCCGTTCAACGCGCCTGCTAGTCCTCCTTACATGCAAAATCTTAATTTCCTAGCTCATGTCCAAGGCACCAAAGAAGAGTAAAAGGTCAATAATCGATAACTAAAACTTGAATTGTACTGCCTCTTACTGGCTATTACATCAACTTAGAAGCTTCTTCTTTGTTCTACTATGGTCTTTTAGTGTCTCCGCATACCGCAGCAAGGCAACATAGCTATGCCGACGAAAAATGTAATCGTTTCAGAGAGAAGAGCGGCCAATGTAACGATCTGGCTTTAAGTCGATTCGAAAAGAAATGAAGTAAACGGACGGATTTCTCAGGTTTTTACTACATATGAACACTTTTCACATTCTCCCGTTCAACGCGGCTCCTAGTCCTCCTTTCATGCAAAATCTTAAGGTAATAGAGCAGGTCCAAGTCACCAAAGAAGGGTAAAATGTCAATAATAGATAACTAAAACTTGAATTGTACTGCTTCTTACTGGCTATTACATCAACGTAGAAGCTACTTCTGTGTTCTACTACTTTGCTTTTAGTGTCTCCGCATACCGCTGCACGCGACATAGCTTTGCAGACGATAAATGTAACCGTTTCAGAAAGAACAGCGGCCAATGTGACGATCTGGCTTCAACTCGATTCGATAACAAATGACACAAACGGACGGATTTCTCAGGTTTTTACTACATATGAACAGATATCACATTCTCCCGTTCAACGCGTTTCTAGTCCTCCTTTCATGCAAAATCTTAAGGTCCCAGCTCATGTCCAAGGCACCAAAGAAGGGAAAAACTCAATAATCGATAGCTAAAACTTGAATTGTACTGCTTGTTACTGGCTATTACAGCAACTTAGAAGCTTCTTCTGTGTTCTGCTATGGGCTTTTAGTGTCTCCGCATATCGCAGCGTGCAACATAGCTTTACAGATGAAAAATGTAACCGTTTCAGAGAGAAGAACTGCGGTGTGTCGCTCTGGCTTCAAGTCGATTCGATAACCAACGACGAAAACGGACGGTTTCTGCAGGTTTTCACTACTTATGAACAGTTTTCACATTCTCCCCTGCAACGCGGTAGCTAGTCAACATTTCAGGCAAAATCTTAAGGTCCTAGCTCATGTCCAAGGCACCAAAGAAGTGTAAAAATTGAGTAAACGATAACTAAAACTTGAATTGTACTCATTCTTACTTGCTATTACGTCAACTTAGAACCTTCGTCTGTGTTCTACTACGGTGCTTTTAGTGACTCCGCATACCAAGGCTCGCGACACAGCTTTGCAGACGCTAAGTGTAAACGTTTCAGAGAGAAGAGCGGCCAATGTGACGATCTTGCTTTAAGTCGATTCGATAACAAATGACGAAAACGGACGGATTTCTCAGGTTCTTAATTCATATCAACACTTTTCACATTCTCCCGTTCAACGCGGGTGCTATTCCTACTCTCATGCATAATCTTAGCTTTGCAGACGGTAGTGTAACCGTTTCAGAGAGAAGAGCGGCCAACATGACGATTAGGCTTTAAGTCGATTCGATAACAAAAGACGAAAACCGAAGAATTTATCAGGTTTGTACTACATATGAACACTTTTCACATTCTCCCGTGCAAAGCGGCTCCTAGTCCTCCTTTCATGCAAAATCTTAGGGTCCTAGCTCACGTACAAGGCACCAAAGAAGGGTAAAAAGTCAATAATCGATAACTAAAACTTGAATTGTACTGCTTCTTACTGGCTATTACATCAACTTAGAAGCTTCTTCTGTGTTCTACTATGGGCTCTTATTGTCTATGCATACCGCAGCGTACAACATAGCTTTGCAGACGAAAAATGTAACCGTTTCAGGGAGAAGAGCGGCCAATGGGTCGATCTGGCTTCAAGTCGATTCGATAACAAATGACGAAAACGGAAGGTTTTTGCAGGTTTTCACAACATATGAACACTTTTCACATTCTCCCGTCCAACGCGGCCATCAGTCCTCCTTTCATGCAAAATCTTAAGGTCCTAGCTCATGTGCAAGACACCAAACAAAGGTTTAAAGTCAGTAATCGATAACTAAACCTTGAATTGTACTGCTTCTTACTGGCTATTACATTACGTTAGAAGCTTCTTCTGTGTTCTACTATTGTGTTTTTAGTGCCTCCACATACCGCAGCACGCGACAGAGCTTTGCAGATCATTAATGTGACCTTTTCAGAGAGAAGGGCGGCCACTGTGACGATCTGGCTTTAAGTCGATTCGATACCAAATGAAGAAAACGGACGGATTTCTCAGGTTTTTACTACATAGGATCACTTTTCACTTTCTCCCGTTCAACGCGGCTGCTAGTCGTCCTCTCATGCTAAATCTTAAGGTCTTAGCCTACGTCCAAGGCACCAAAGAAGGGTAAAAAGTCAATAATCGAAAACTAAAACTTGAACTGTACTGCTACTGACTGGCTATTACATCAACTTAGAAGCTTTTTCTGTGTTGTACTATGGGCTTTTAGTGTCTCCACATACCGCAGCGCGCAACATAGCTATGCAGAAGAAAAATGTAACCGTTTCAGTGAGAAGAGCGGCGAATGTGACGATCTGGCTTTAAGTCGATTCGATAGCAAATGAAGAAAACGGTCGGATTTCTCAGGTTTTTACTACATATGAACACTGTTCACATTCTCCCTTGCAACGCGGCTGCTATTCCTCCTTTCATGCAAAATCTTATGGTCCTAGCTCATGTCCAAGGCACCAAAGAAGGGTAAAAAGTCAATAATCGATAACTAAAACTTGAATTGTACTGCTTGTTACTGGCTATTACATCAACTTAGAAGCTTCATCTGTGTTCTACTACGGTGCTTTTAGTGTCTCAGCATACCGCAGCACGGGTCTTCGCTTTGCAGACGATAAATTTAACCGTTTCAGAGAGAAGAGCGGCTAATGTGTCGATCTGGCTTCAAGTCGATTCGATAACAAATGACGAAAACGGACGGATTTCTCAGGTTTTTACTACATATGAACACTTTTCACATTCTCCTGTGCAACGCGGCAGCTAGTCCTCCTCTCATGGTAAATCTTAAGGTCCTAGCTCATGTCCAAGGCACCAAAGAAGGGTAAAAAGTCAATAATCGATAACTAAAACTTGAATTATACTGCTTCGTACTGGCTATTACATTAACATACAAGCTTCTTCTGTGTTCTACTGTTGTGTTTTTAGTGTCTCCGCATACCGCAGCACGCGACAGAGCTTTGCAGATCATAAATGTGACCTTTTCAGAGAGAAGTGCGGCAAATGTGACGATCTGGCTTTAAGTCGATTCGATACGAAATGAAGAAAACGGACGGATTTCTCAGGTTTTTACTAGATAGGAACACTTTTCACATTCTCCCGTTCAACGCGGCTTTTAGTCGTCCTCTCATGCAAAATCTTAAGGTCCTAGCCTATGTCCCAGGCACCAAAGAAGGGTAAAAAGTCAATAATCGATAACTAAAACTTGAATTGTACTGCTTCGTACTAGCTACTTCATCAACGTAGAAGCTTCTTCTGTGTTCAACTATGGTGCTTTTAGTGTCTCCTCATACCGCAGCACGCGACATAGCTTTGCAAACGATAAATGTAACCGTTTCAGAGAGAAGAGCAGCCAATGTGACGATCTGGCTTTAAGTCGATTCGATAACAAATTACGAAAACGGCCGCATTTCTCAGGTTTTTACAACATATGAACACTTTTCACATTCTCTCATCCAACGCAGCTACCAGTCCTCCTTTCAAGAAAAATCTTCAGGTCCTAGCTCATGTCCAAGGCACCAAAGAAGGGTAAAAAGTCAATAATCGATAACTAAAACTTGAACTGTCATGCTTCTGAGTGGCTATTACATCAACTTAGAAGCTTTTTCTGTGTTCTACTACTTTGCTCTTAGTGTCCTCCTTACATTCAAAATCTTAAGGTCCTAGCTAATGTCCAAGTCACCAAACAAGGGTAAAAAGTCAGTAATCGATAACTAAAACTTGAATTGTACTGCTTCTTACTGGCTATTACGTCAACTTAGAAGCATCTTCTGTGTTCTACTATGGGCTTTTAGTGTCTCCTCATACCGCAGCACGCGACATAGCTTTGCAAACGATAAATGTAACTGTTTCAGAGAAAAGAGCAGCCAATGTGACGATCTGGCTTTAAGTCGATTCGATAACAAATTACGAAAACGGCCGGAGTTCTCAGGTTTTTACAACATATGAACACTTTTCACATTCTCCCTTGCAACGCGGCTGCTAGTCAACATTTCAGGCAAAATCTTAAGGTCCTAGCTTTTGTCCAAAGCACCAAAGAAGAGTAAACAGTCAATAATCGATAACTAAAACTTGAACTGTACTGCTTCTGAGTGGCTATTACATCAACTTAGAAGCTTTTTCTGTGTTCTACTACTTTGCTCTTAGTGTCTCCGCATACCGAAGCACGAACATAGCTTTGCAGACGATAAATTTAACCGTTTCAGAGAGAAGAGCTGCCATTGTGTCGATCTGGCTTCAAGTCGATTCGATAACAAATGACGATAACGGATGGTTTTAGCAGGTTTTCACTACATATGAACACATTTGACACTCTCCCGTCCAACGCGGCCGCCAGTCCTCCTTTCATGCAAAATCTTAAGGTCCTAGCTCAAGTCCAAGGCACCAAAGAAGGGTAAACAGTCAATAATCGATAACTAAAACTTGAATTGTACTGCTTCGTACTAGCTACTACATCAACTTAGAAAATTCTTCTGTGTTCTACTATGGTGCTTTTAGTGTCTCCTCATACCGCAGCACGCGACATAGCTTTGCAAACGATAAATGTAACCGTTTCAGAGAGAATAGCAGCCAATGTGACGATCTGGATTTAAGTCGATTCGATAACAAATGACGAAAACGGACGGATTACTCAGGTCTTTATTACATATGAACACTTTTCACATTCTCCCGTTCAACGCGGCTGCTAGTCCTCCTTACATGCAAAATCTTAAGGCCCTAGCTCATGTCCAAGGCACTAAAGAAGGGTAAAAAGTCAGTAATCGATAACTAAAACTTGAATTGTACTGCCTCTTACTGGCTATTACATCACCTTAGTAGCTTCTTCTTTGTTCTACTATGGGCTTTTAGTGTCTCCGCATACCGCAGCACGCGACATAGATTTGCAGACGAAAAATGTATCCGTTTCAGAGAGAAGAGCGGCCAATGTGTCGATCTGTCTTCAAGTCGATTCGATAACAAATGACGAAAACGGAAGGTTTTAGCAGGTTTTCACTACATATGAACACATTTCTCACTCTCCCGTCCAACGCGGCTTCCAGTCCTCCTTTCATGCAAAATCTTAAGGTCCTAGCTCATGTCCAAGACACCAAACAAGGGTAAAAAGTGAGTAATCGATAACTAAAACTTGAATTGTACTGCTTCGTACTAGCTACTACATCAACTTAGAAGCTTCTTCTGTGTTCTACTATGGTGCTTTTAGTGTCTCCTCATACCGCAGCGCGCAACATATCTATGCAGACGAAAAATGTAATCGTTTCAGAGAGAAGAGCGGCCAATGTGACGATCAGGCTTTAAGTCGATTCGATAGCAAATGAAGAAAACTGACGGATTTCTCAGGTTTTTACTACATATGAACACTTTTCACATTCTCCCGTTCAACGCGACTGCTAGTCGTCCTCTCATGCAAAATCTTAAGGTCCTAGCCTATGTCCCAGGAACCAAGGAAGGGTAAAAAGTCAATAATCATTAACTAAAACTTGAACTGTACTACGTCTGACTGGCTATTAAATCAACTTAGAAGCTTTTTCTGTGTTCTACTATATTGCTTTTAGTGTCTCCGCATACCGCAGCACGTGACAGCTTTGTAGACGATAAATGTAACCATTTCAGAGAGAAGAGCAGCGGTTCTAGGCGCGCAGTCCGGAACCGCGTGACTGCTCCGGTCGCAGGTTCGAATCCTGCCTCGGGCATGGATGTGTGTGATGTCCTTAGGTTAGTTAGGTTTAAGTAGTTCTAAGTTCTAGGGGACTGATGACCACAGATGTTGAGTCCCATAGTGCTCAGAGCCATTTGAACCACTTTGAGAAGAGCGGCCAATGTGTCGATCTGGCTTCAAGTCGATTCGATAACAAACGACGAAAACAGAAGATTTTTGCAGGTTTTCACTACATATCAACACTTTTAACATTCTCCCGAGTAACGCGGCTGCTAGTCCTCCTTTCATGCAAAATCTTAAGGTCCTAGCTCATGTCCAAGACACCAAATAAGGGTTTAAAATCTGTAATCGATAACTAAAACTTGAATTGTACTGCTTCTTACTGGCTATTACATTAACTTAGAGGCTTCTTCTGTGTTCTACTATAGTGTTTTTAGTGCCTCCGCATACCGCAGCACGCGTCAGAGCTATGCAGATCATTAATGTGACCTTTTCAGAGAGAAGAGCGGCCAATGTGACGATCTGGCTTTATGTCGATTCGATACCAAATGAAGAAAACGGACGGATTTCTCAGGTTTTTACTACATAGGAACACTTTTCACTTTATCCCGTTCAACGCGGCTGCTAGTCGTCCTCTCATGCAAAATCTTAAGGTCCTAGCCTATGTCCAAGGCACCAAAGAAGGGTAAAAAGTCAATAATCGATAACTAAAACTTGAACTGTACTGCTTCTGAGTGGCTATTACATCAACTTAGAAGCTTTTTCTGTGTTCTACTACTTTGCTCTTAGTGTCTCCGCATACCGAAGCACGAACATAGCTTTGCAGACGATAAATGTAACCGTTTCAGAGAGAAGAGCTGCCAGTGTGTCGATCTGGCTTCAAGTCGATTCGATAACAAATGACGATAACGGATGGTTTTAGCAGGTTTTCACTACATATGAACACTTTTCACACTCTCCCCTCCAACGCGGCTGCCAGTCCTCTTTCATGCAAAATCTTAAGGTCCTAGCTCATATCCAAGGCACTAAAGAAGGGTAAAAAGTCAATAATCGATAGCTAAAACTTGAACTGTACTGCTTCTGAGTGGCTATTACATCAACTTAGAAGCTTTTCCTGTGTTCTACTACTTTGCTCTTAGTGTCTCCGCATACCGAAGCACGAACATAGCTTTGCAGACGATAAATGTAACCGTTTCAGAGAAAAGAGCTGCCAGTGTGTCGATCTGGCTTCAAGTCGATTCGATAACAAATGACGAAAACGGATGGTTTGAGCAGGTTTTCACTACATATGAACACATTTCACACTCTCCCGTCCAACGCGGCTGCCAGTCCTCCTTTCATGCAAAATCTTAAGGTCCTAGCTCATGTCCAAGACACCAAACAAGGGTAAAAAGTGAGTAATCGATAACTAAAACTTGAATTGTACTGCTTCGTACTAGCTACTACATCAACTTAGAAGCTTCTTCTGTGTTCTACTATGGTGCTTTTAGTGTCTCCTCATACCGCAGCGCGCAACATATCTATGCAGACGAAAAATGTAATCGTTTCAGAGAGAAGAGCGGCCAATGTGAAGAACAGGCTTTAAGTCGATTCTATAGCAAATGAAGAAAACTGACGGATTTCTCAGGTTTTTACTACATATGAACACTTTTCGCATTCTCCCGTTCAACGCGACTGCTAGTCGCCCTCTCATGCAAAATCTTAAGGTCCTAGCCTATGTCCCAGGAACCAAAGAAGGGTATAAAGTCAATAATCATTAACTAAAACTTGAACTGTACTACTTCTGACTGGCTATTAAATCAACTTAGAAGCTTTTTCTGTGTTCTACTATTTTGCTTTTAGTGTCTCCGCATACCGCAGCACGTGACATAGCTTTGTAGACGATAAATGTAACCGTTTCAGAGAGAAGAGCGGCCAATGTGTCGATCTGGCTTCAAGTCGATTCGATAACAAACGACGAAAACAGAAGATTTTTGCAGGTTTTCACTACATATGAACACTTTTCACATTCTCCCGTCCAACGCGGCTGCCAGTCCTCCTTTCATGCAAAATCTTAGGGTCGTAGCTCATGTCCAAGACACCAAACAAGGGTAAAATGTGAGTAATCGATAACTAAAACTTGAATTGTACTGCTTCTTACTGGCTATTACGTCAACTTAGAAGCATCTTCTGTATTCTACTATGGTGCTTTTAGTGTCTCCTCATACCGCAGCACGCGACATAGCTTTGCAAACGATAAATGTAACCGTTTCAGAGAGAAGAGCGGCAAATGTGATGATCTGGCTTTAAGTCGATTCGATAACAAATGACGAAAACGGACGGATTTCTCAGGTTTTTATTACATATGAACACTTTTCACATTCTCCCGTTCAACGCGGCTGCTAGTCGTCCTCTCATGCAAAATCTTAAGGTCCTAGCCTATGTCCCAGGCACCCAAGAAGGGTAAAAAGTCAATAATCATTAACTAAAACTTGAACTGTACTGCTTCTGACTGGCTATTACATCAACTTAGAAGCTTTTTCTGTGTTCTACTATTTTGCTTTTAGTGTCTCCGCATACCGCAGCACGTGACATAGCTTTTTAGACGATAAATGTAACCGTTTCAGAGAGAAGAGCGGCCAATGTGTCGATCTGGCTTCAAGTCGATTCGATAACAAACGACGAAAACAGAAGATTTTTGCAGGTTTTCACTACATATGAACACTTTTCACATTCTCCCGTCCAACGCGGCTGCCAGTCCTCCTTTCATGCAAAATCTTAAGGTCGTAGCTCATGTCCAAGTCACCAAACAATGGTAAAAAGTCACTAATCGATAACTAAAAATTTAATCGTACTGCTTCTTACTGGATATTACGTCAACTTCGAAGCATCTTCTGTGTTCTACTATGGTGCTTTTAGTGTCTCCTCATACCGCAGCACGCGACATAGCTTTGCAAACGATAAATGTAACCGTTTCAGAGAGAAGAGCGGCCAATGTGACGATCTGGCTTCAAGTCGATTCGAAAACAAATGACGAAAACGGAAGGTTTTTGCAGGTTTTCACAACATATGAACACTTTTCACATGCTCCCGTCCAACGAAGCTATCAGTCCTCCTTTCATGCAAAATCTTAAGGTCCTAGCTCATGTGCAAGACACCAAACAAGGGTTTAAAGTCAGTAATCGATAACTAAAACTTGAATTGTACTGCTTCTTACTGGCTATTACATTAACTTAGAGGCTTCTTCTGTGTTCTACTATTGTGTTTTTAGTGCCTCCGCATACCGCAGCACGCGACAGAGCTTTGCAGATCATTAATGTGACCTTTTCAGAGAGAAGAGCGGCCAATGTGACGATCTGGCTTTAAGTCGATTCGATACCAAATGAAGAAAACGGACGGATTTCTCAGGTTTTTACTACATAGGAACACTTTTCACTTTATCCCGTTCAACGCGGCTGCTAGTCGTCCTCTTATGCAAAATCTTAAGGTCCTAGCCTATGTCCAAGGCACCAAAGAAGGGTAAAAAATCAGTAATCGCTAACTAAAACTTGAATTGTACTGCCTCTTACTGGCCATTACATTAACTTAGGAGCTTCTTCTTTGTTCTACTATGGGCTTTTAGTGTCTCCGCATATAGCAGCGCGCAACATAGCTATGCAGACGAAAAATGTAACCGTTTCAGAGAGAAGAGCGGCCAATGTGACGATCTGGCCTTAAGTCGATTCGATAACAAATGAAGAAAACAAACGGATTTCTCAGGTTTTCACTACATCTGAACACTCTTCACATTCTCCCGTGCAACTCGGCTGCTAGTCCTCCTTTCAAGCAAAATCTTAAGGTCCTAGCTCATGTCCAAGGCACCAAAGAAGGGTAAAAAGTCAATAATCGATAACTAAAACTTGAATTGTACTGCTCCTTACTGGCTATTACGTCAACTTAGAAAATTCTCCTGTGTTCTACTATGGTGCTTTTAGTGTCTCCGCATACCGCAGCACGCGACATATTTTTACAGACGATAAATGTAACCGTTTCAGAGAGAAGAGCGGCCAATGTGACGATCTGGCTTTAAGTCGATTCGATAACAAATGACGAAAACGGACGGATTTCTCACGTTCTTACTACATATGAACACTTTTCACAATCTCCGGTGCAACGCGGCTGCTAGTCCTCCTTTCATGCAAAATCTTAAGGTCCTAACTCATGTCCAAGGCACCAAAGAAGGGTAAAAACTCAATAATCAATAACTATAACTTGAATTGTACTGCTTCTTACTGGCTATTACGTCAACTTAGAAGCTTCTTCTGTGTTCTACTATGGTGCTTTTAGTGTCTCCGCATACCGCAGCACGCAACATAGCTTCGCAGACGATAAATTTAACCGTTTCAGCTAGAAGAGCAACCAATGTGACTTTCTGGCTACATATGAACACTTTTCACTTTCGTCCGTGCAACGCGGCTGCTAGTCCTCCTTAAGTGCAAAATCTTAAGGTAATAGCTAATGTCCAAGTCACCAAAGAAGGGTAAAAAGTTAGTAATCGATAACTATAACTTGAATTGTACTGTTTCTTACTGGCTATTACATAAACTTAGAAGCTTCTTCTGTGTTCTACTATTGTGCTTTTAGTGTCTCCGCATACCGCAGCACGCGACAGAGCTTTGCAGACGATAAATGTAATCGTTTCAGAGAGAAGAGCGGCCTATGTGACGATCTGCCTTAAAGTCGGTTCGATAACAAATGACGAATCTTAAGGTCATAGGTCTTGTCCAAGGCACCAAATAAGAGTAAACAGTCAATCGTCGATAACTAAAACTTGAATTGTACTGCTTCTTACTGGCTATTACATCAACTTAGAAGCTTCTTCTGCGTTCTAGTATGGGCTTTTAGTGTTTTCGCATACCGCTGCTCGCGACATTGCTTTACAGACGATAAATTTAACCGTTTCAGAGAGAAGAGCGCCCAATGTGACGATCTGGCTTCAAGTTGATTCGATAACAAATGAAGAAAACGGACTGATTCCTCAGGTTTTTACTTCATATGAACTTTTTTATTTCCTCCCATACAACGCGGTTGCTAGTCCTCCGTACATGCAAAATCTTAAGGTCCTAGCTCATGTCCTAGGCACCAAAGAAGGGTAAAATGTCAATAATCGATAACTAAAACTTGAATTGTACTGCTTCATACTGGCTATTACGTCAACTTAGAAGCTTCTTCTGTGTTCTACTATGGTGGTTTTAGTGTCTCCGCATACCGCAGCACGCGACATAGCTTTGCAGACGATAAATGTAATCGTTTCAGAGAGAAGAGCGGCCAATGTGACGATCTGCCTTAAAGTCGGTTCGATAACAAATGACGAAAACGGTCGGATTTCTCCGGCTTTTACTACACATGAACACTTTTCACGTTCTCTCGTTCAATGCGGCTGCTACTCCACCTTTCATGTAAAATCTTAAGGTCCTAGCTCATGTCCAAGGCCCAAAGAAAGGTCTAAAGTCAATATTCGAAAACTAAAATTTGAATTGTACTGTTTCGTACTGGTTATTACATCAACTTAGAAGCTTCTTCTGTGTTCTATTATGGTGCATTTAATGCCTCCGCATACCGCAGCACGCGACATAGCTTTGCAGACGATAAATGTAATCGTTTCAGAGAGAAGAGCGGCCTATGTGACGATCTGCCTTAAAGTCGGTTCGATAACAAATGACGAAAACGGTCGGATTTCTCCGGCTTTTACTACACATGAACACTTTTCACATTCTCCCGTTCAATGCGGCTGCTACTCCACCTTTCATGTAAAATCTTAAGGTCCTAGCTCATGTCCAAGGCCCAAAGAAGGGTCTAAAGTCTATATTCGAAAACTAAAACTTGAATTGTACTGTTTCGTACTGGTTATTACATCAACGTAGAAGCTTCTTCTGTGTTCTACTATGGTGCTTTTAATGCCTCCGCATACCGCAGCACGCGACATAGCTTTGCAGACGAAAAATGTAACCGTTTCAGAGAGAAGAGCGGCCAATGTGTCGATCTGGCTTTAAGTCGATTGGATAACAAATGAAAATAACGGACGGATTTCTCAGGTTTTTACTACACATGAACACTCTTCACATTCTCCAGTGCAACGCGGCTGCTAGTCCTCCTTACATGCAAAATCTTATGGCCCTAGCTCATGTCCAAGGCACTAAAGAAGGGTAAAAAGTCAATAATCGTTAACTAAAACTTGAATTGTACTGCTTCTTACTGGGTATTACGTCAACTTAGAATTCTCTTCTGTGTTCTACTATGGTGCCTTTATTGTCTCCGCATACCGCAGGACGCGACATAGCTTTGCAGACGATAAATGTAACCGTTTCAGAGAGAAGATCGTCCAATATGACGAACCAGTCTTTAAATCGCTTCGATAACAAATGACGAAAACGGACGGATTTCTCAGGTTTTTAATACATATGAACACTTTTCACATTCTCCCGTGCAACGCGGCTGCTAGTCCTCCTTTCATGGAAAATCTTTAGGTCCTAGCTCATGTCCAAGGCACCAAGTAAGGGTAAAAAGTCAATAATCGATAACTAAAACTTGCATTGTACTGCTTCTTACTGGCTATTACGTCAACTTAGAATCTTCTTCTGTGTTCTACTATGGTACTTATAGTGCCTCCGCATACCGCAGAACGCGACATAGCTTTGCTGACGATAAATGTAACCGTTTGAGAGAGAAGATCGTCCAATGTGACGAACCGGTCTTTAAACCGATTTGATAACAAATGACGAAAACGGACGGGTTTCCCAGGTTTTTACTACATATGAAGACTTTTCAAATTCTCCCGTGCAAAGCGGCTGCTAGTCCTCCTTTCATGCAAACTCTTAAGGTCTTAGCTCATGTCCAACGCACCAAAGAAGGGTAAAAAGTCAATAATCGATAACTAAAACGTGAATTGTACTGTTTCGTACTGGTTATTTCATCAACTTAGAAGCTTCTTCTGTGTTCTGCTATGGTGCTCTTAGTGCCTCCCCATACCGCAGAACGCGACAAAGATCTGCAGACGAAAATTGTAACCGTTTCAGAGAGAAGAGCGGCCAATGTGATGATCTGGCTTTAAGTCGATTCGATAACAATGAACAAAACGGACGGATTTCTCCGATTTTTACTACATATGAACACTCATAACATTCCCGTGCAACGCGGTTGCTAGTAATCCTTTCATGCAAAATCTTAAGGTCCTAGCTCATGTCCAAGGCACCAAAGAATGGTGAAAAGTCAATAATCGACAACTAAAACTTGAATTTTACTGCTTCTTACTGGCTGTCACATCAACTTAGAAGCTTCTTCTGTGTTCTACTATGGGCTTGTAGTGTCTCCGCATACCGCAGCGTGCGACATAGCTTTGCAGACGAAAATGTAACCGTTTCAGAGAGAAGAGCGGCCAATGTGACGATCTGGCTTTAAGTCGATTCGATAACAAATGTAGAAAACGGACGGATTTCTCAGGTTTTTCTACATTTGATCACTCTTCACATTCTCCCGTGCAACGCGGCTGCTAGTCCTCCTTTCATGCAAAATCTTATGGCCCTAGCTCATGTCCAAGGCACCAAGTAAGGGTAAAAGGTCAATAATCGATAATTAAAACTTGAATTGTACTGTTTCGTACTGGTTATTACATCAACCTAGAAGCTTCTTCTGTGTTCTGCTATGGTGCTTATAGTGCCTCCCCATACCGCAGCACGTGACATAGCTTTGCAGACGAAAAATGTAACCGTTTCAGAGAGAAGTGCGGCCAATGTGACGATCTGCCTTTAAGTCGATTTGATAACAAATGAAGAAAACGGAAGGATTTGAGGTTTTTACAACATATGAACACTTTTTACATTCTCCCGTTCAACGCGGCTGCTAGTCCTCCTTTCATAGAAATTCTTTAGGTCCTATCTAATGTCCAAGGCACCAAAGAAGGGGAAAAAGTCAGTAATCGATAACTAAATCTTGAATTGTACTGCTTCTTACAGGCTATTACATCAACTTAGAAGCTACTTCTGTGTTCTACTATGGTGCTTTTAGTGTCTCCGCATACCGCAGCACGCGACATAGCTTTGCAGACGATAAATTTAACCGTTTCAGAGAGAAGAGCGGCCAATGTGTCGATCTGGATTCAAGTCGATTTGATAACAAATGACGAAGACGGACGGTTTTTGCAGGTTTTCACTACATATAAACACTTTTGACAATCTCCCAAGCAACGTGGCTGCTAGTCCTCCTTTCATGCAAAATCTTAAGGTCCTAGCTCATATCCAAGGCACCAAAGAAGAGTAAATAGTCAATAATCGATAACTAAAACTTAAATGGTACTGCTTCTTACTGGCTATTACATCAACTTAGATGCTTCTTCTGTGTTCTACTATGGTGCTTTTAGTGCCTCCGTATACCGCAGCACGAGACTGAGCTTCGCAGATGATAAATGTAGCCGTTTCGGAGAGAAGAGCGGTCAATGTGACGAACCGGTCACGAAATCGATTTGATAACAAATGACGAAAACGCACGGATTTCTCAGGTTTTTACTACATATGAACACTTTCCAAATTCTCCCTTGCAACCCGGCTGCTAGTCCTCCTTTCATCGAAACTCTTAAGGTCCTAGATCATGTCCAAGGCACCAAAGAAGGGTAAAAAGTCAATAATCATTAACTAAAACTTGAATTGTACTACTTCTTACTGGCTATTACGTCATCTTAGAAGCTTCTTCTGTGTTCTACTATGGGGCTTTTAGTGTCTCCGCATACCGCAGCCCGCGACATAGCTTTGCAGACGATAAATGTAACCGTTTCAGACAGAAGAGCGGCAAATGTGACGATCTGCCTTTAGTTCGATTCGATATTAAATGACGAAACGGACGGATTTCTCAGGTTTTTACTACATAAGAACACATTTCACATTCTCCCGTGCAACGCATCTGCTAGTTCTCCTTTCATGCAAAATCTTAAGGTCCTAGCTCATGTCCAAGGCATGAAGAAGGTAAAGAGTCAATAATCGATAACTAAAACTTGAATTGTACTGCTTCTTACTGGCTATTACATCAACTTACAAGCTTCTTCTGTGTTCTACTTAATGCTTTTAGTGTCTCCGTATACCGCAGCGTGCGACATAGCTTCGCAGACGAAAAATGTAACCGTTTCAGAGAAAAGAGCGGCCAATGTGACGATCTGGCTTTAAGTCGATACGATATCAAATGAAGAAAACGGACTGATTTCTCAGGTTTTTACTGCATATGAACATTTTTTTACATTCTCCCGTACAACGCGGCTGCTAGTCCTCCTTACATGCAAAATCTTACGGTCCTAGCTCAAGTCCAAGGACCAAAGAAGGGTAAAAAGCCAATAATCGATAGCAAGAACTTGAATTGTACTGCTTCTTACTGGCTATTACATCCACTTAGAAGTTACTTCTGTGTTCTACTATAGTGCTTTTAGTGTCTCCGCATACCGCAGAATGCGTCATAGCTTTGCAGACGATAAATTTAACCGTTTCTGAGAGAAGAGCGGCCAATGTGAAGATATGGCTTTAAGACCATTCGATAACAAATGACGAAAACGGAAAGATTTCTCAGATATTTACTACATATGAACACTTTTGACATTCTCACGTGCAACGCGACTGCTAGACCTCCTTTCATTCAAAATCTTCAGGTCCTAGCTCATGTCCAAGGCACCAAAGAAGGGCAAATAGTCAACAATCGATAGCTAAAACTTGAAATGTACTGCTACTTACTGGCTATTACATCAACTTAGAAGCTACTTCTGTGTTCTACTATGTTGCTTTAAGTGTCTCCGCATACCGCACCACGCATCATAGCTTTGCAGACGTTAAATGTAACCGCTTCAGAGAGAAGAGCGGCGAATGTGACGATCTGGCTTTAAGTCGATTCGATAAAAAATGACGAAAACGGACGGATTTCTCAGGTTTTTCACTACATAGAACACTTTTCACATCCTCCCGTGCAACGCGGCTGGAGTCCTCCTTTCATGGAAAATCTTAAGGTCCTAGCTACTGTCCAAGGCCCCAAAGAAGGGTAAAAAGTCCGTAATCGATAACTAAAACTTGAATTGTACTGCTTGTTACAGGCTATTACATCAACGTAGAAGCTTCTTCTGTGTTCTACTAGGGTGCTTTTAGTGTCTCCGCATACCGCATTACGCGACATAGCTTTGCAGAAGATAAATGTAACCGTTTCAGAGAGAAGACCAGCAAATGTGACGATCTTTCTTTAAGTCGATTCGATAAAAAATGACGAAAACGGGCGGATTTCTGAGGTTTTTACTACGTATGAACACTTTTCACATTCTCCCGTGCAACGCGGCTGCGAGTCGTCCTTTCATTCAAAATCTTAAGGTCCTAGATCATGTCCAAGGCTCCAAAGAAAGGTAAAAAGTCAGTAATCGATAACTAAAACTTGAATTGTACTGCTTCTTACTGGCTATTACATCAACTCAGAAGCTTCTTCTGTGTTCCACTATTGGCCTTTAGGGTCTGCGCATACCGTAGCACGCGACATAGCTTTCCAGACGATAAATGTAGCCGTTTCAGAGAGAAGAGCGGTCAATGTGACGATCTGGCTTTAATTCGATTCGATAACAAATGAAGGTAACGGACGGATTTCTCAGGTTTTTACTACATGTGAACACTCTTCATATTCTGCCGTGCAACGCGGCTGCTAGTCCACAATTAGTGCAAAATCTTAAGGTCCTATCTCATGTCCAATGCACCAAAGAAGAGTAAGCAGTCATCAATCGATAAATAAAACTTGAATTCTACTGCTTCTTACTGGCTATTACACCCACATAGAAGCTTCTTCTGCGTTCTACTATGGTGCTTTTAATGTCTACGCATACCGCAGGACGCGAAATAGCTTTGCAGACGATAAATGTAACAGATTGAGAGAGGAGATCGTCCAATGTGACGAACCGGTATTTAAACCGATTTGATAACAAATGACGAAAACGGACGGGTTTCCCAGGTTTTTACTACATATGAACACTTTTCAAATTCTCCCGTGCAACGCGGCTGCTATTCCTCCTTTCATGCAATCTCTTAAGGGCCTAGCTCATGTCCAATGCACCAAAGAAGGGAAAAAAGTCAATAATAGGTAACTAAAACTTGAATTGTACTGTTTCGTACTGGTTCCTACATCAACTTAGAAGTTTCTTCTGTGTTCTACTATGGTGTTTTTAGTGCTTCCGCATACCTCAGCACGGCACATAGCTTTTCAGACGATAAATGTAACCGTTTCAGAGAGAAGAGCGGCCAATGTGACGATCTGGCTTTAAGTCGATTCGATAACAAATTACGAAAATGGACGGATTTCTCAGGATTTTACTACATATGTGCACTTTTCACATTCTCCCGTGAAACGCGGCTGCTAGTCCTCCTTTCATGCAAAATCTTAAGGTCCTAGCTCATGTCCAAGGCACTAAAGAATGGTAAAATGTCAATATTCGATAACCAAAACTTGAATTATACTGCTTCTTACTGGCTGTTACATCAACTTAGAAGCTTCAGCTGTGTTCTACTATGGTAGTTTTAGTGTCTCCGCACACCGCAGCACGCGACATAGCTTTGAGGACGATAAATGTAACCGTTTCAGAGAGTAGAGCGGCCAATGACACGATCTGGCTTTAAGTCGATTCGATAACAAATGACGAAAACGGACGGATTTCTCAGGTTTTTACTACATATGAACACATTTCACATTCTCCCGTGCAACGCATCTGCTAGTTCTCCTTTCATGCAAAATCTTAAGGTCCTAGCTCATGTCCAAGGCATGAAGAAGGTAAAGAGTCAATAATCGATAACTAAAACTTGAATTGTACTGCTTCTTACTGGCTATTACATCAACTTAGAAGCTTCTTCTGTGTTCTACTTAATGCTTTTAGTGTCTCCGTATACCGCAGCGTGCGACATAGCTTCGCAGACGAAAAATGTAACCGTTTCAGAGAAAAGAGCGGCCAATGTGACGATCTGGCTTTAAGTCGATACGATATCAAATGAAGAAAACTGACTGATTTATCAGGTTTTTACTGCATATGAACATTTTTTTACATTCTCCCGTACAACGCGGCTGCTAGTCCTCCTTACATGCAAAATCTTACGGTCCTAGCTCAAGTCCAAGGACCAAAGAAGGGTAAAAAGCCAATAATCGATAGCAAGAACTTGAATTGTACTGCTTCTTACTGTCTATTACATCAACTTAGAAGTTACTTCTGTGTTCTACTATAGTGCTTTTAGTGTCTCCGCATACCGCAGAATGCGTCATAGCTTTGCAGACGATAAATTTAACCGTTTCTGAGAGAAGAGCGGCCAATGTGACGATATGGCTTTAAGACCATTCGATAACAAATGACGAAAACGGAAAGATTTCTCAGATATTTACTACATATGAACACTTTTGACATTCTCACGTGCAACGCGACTGCTAGACCTCCTTTCATTCAAAATCTTCAGGTCCTAGCTCATGTCCAAGGCACCAAAGAAGGGCAAATAGTCAACAATCGATAACTAAAACTTGAAATGTACTGCTACTTACTGGCTATTACATCAACTTAGAAGCTACTTCTGTGTTCTACTATGTTGCTTTAAGTGTCTCCGCATACCGCACCACGCATCATAGCTTTGCAGACGTTAAATGTAACCGCTTCAGAGAGAAGAGCGGCGAATGTGACGATCTGGCTTTAAGTCGATTCGATAAAAAATGACGAAAACGGACGGATTTCTCAGGTTTTTCACTACATAGAACACTTTTCACATCCTCCCGTGCAACGCGACTGGAGTCCTCCTTTCATGGAAAATCTTAAGGTCCTAGCTACTGTCCAAGGCCCCAAAGAAGGGTAAAAAGTCCGTAATCGATAACTAAAACTTGAATTGTACTGCTTGTTACAGGCTATTACATCAACGTAGAAGCTTCTTCTGTGTTCTACTAGGGTGCTTTTAGTGTCTCCGCATACCGCATTACGCGACATAGCTTTGCAGAAGATAAATGTAACCGTTTCAGAGAGAAGACCAGCAAATGTGACGATCTTTCTTTAAGTCGATTCGATAACAAATGACGAAAACGGACGGATTTCTGAGGTTTTTACTACGTATGAACACTTTTCACATTCTCCCGTGCAACGCGGCTGCGAGTCGTCCTTTCATTCAAAATCTTAAGGTCCTAGATCATGTCCAAGGCTCCAAAGAAAGGTAAAAAGTCAGTAATCGATAACTAAAACTTGAATTGTACTGCTTCTTACTGGCTATTACATCAACTCAGAAGCTTCTTCTGTGTTCCACTATTGGCCTTTAGGGTCTGCGCATACCGTAGCACGCGACATAGCTTTCCAGACGATAAATGTAGCCGTTTCAGAGAGAAGAGCGGTCAATGTGACGATCTGGCTTTAATTCGATTCGATAACAAATGAAGGTAACGGACGGATTTCTCAGGTTTTTACTACATGTGAACACTCTTCATATTCTGCCGTGCAACGCGGCTGCTAGTCCACAATTAGTGCAAAATCTTAAGGTCCTATCTCATGTCCAATGCACCAAAGAAGAGTAAACAGTCATCAATCGATAAATAAAACTTGAATTCTACTGCTTCTTACTGGCTATTACACCCACATAGAAGCTTCTTCTGCGTTCTACTATGGTGCTTTTAATGTCTCCGCATACCGCAGCACGCGACATAGCTTTGCAGATGATATATGTAACCATTTGAGTGATAAGAGCGGCCAATGTGACGATCTGGCTTTAAGTCGATTCGATAACGAATGACGAAAACGGAAGGATTTCTCAGATTTTTACTACTTATGAACACTTTTCACATTCTCACGTGCAGCGCGACTGCTAGTCCTCCTTTCATGCAAAATCTTCAGGTCCTAGCTCATGTCCAAGGCACCAAAGAAGGGTAAAAAGTCAATAATAGATAACTAAAACTTGAAATGTACTGCTTCTTACTGGCTATACATCAACTTAGAAACTTCTTCTGTGTTCTACTATGATGCTTTTAGTGTCTCCGAATATCGCAGCACGCGACATAGCTTTGCCGACGATAAATGTAACCGTTTCAGAGAGAAGAGCGGCCAATGTGTCGATCTGGATTCAAGTCGATTTGATAACAAATGACGAAAACGGACGGTTTTTGCAGGTTTTCACTACATATAAACACTTCTCACAATCTCCGAAGCAACGTGGCTGCTAGTCCTCCTTTCATGCAAAATCTTAAGGTCCTAGCTCATATCCAAGGCACCAAAGAAGAGTAAACTGTCAATAATCGATAACTAAAACTTAAATGGTACTGCTTCTTACTGGCTATTACATCAACTTAGATGCTTCTTCTGTGTTCTACTATGGTGCTTTTAGTGCCTCCGTATACCGCAGCACGAGACTGGGCTTCGCAGATGATAAATGTAGCCGTTTCAGAGAGAAGAGCGGTCAATGTGACGAACCGGTCACGAAATCGATTTGATAACAAATGACGAAAACGCACGGATTTCTCAGGTTTTTACTACATATGAACACTTTCCAAATTCTCCCTTGCAACCCGGCTGCTAGTCCTCCTTTCATGGAAACTCTTAAGGTCCTAGATCATGTCCAAGGCACCAAAGAAGGGTAAAAGTCAATAATCGTTAACTAAAACTTGAATTGTACTGCGTCTTACTGGGTATTACGTCAACTTAGAAGCTTCTTCTGTGTTCTACTATGGGGCTTTTAGTGTCTCCGCATACCGCAGCCCGCGACATAGCTTTCCAGACGATAAATGTAACCGTTTCAGACAGAAGAGCGGCAAATGTGACGATCTGCCTTTAGTTCGATTCGATATTAAATGACGAAACGGACGGATTTCTCAGGTTTTTACTACATAAGAACTCAGTTCACATTCTCCCGTTCAATGCGGCTGCTACTCCACCTTTCATGCAAAATCTTAAGGTCCTAGCTCATGTCCAAGGCACCAAAGAAGGGTAAAAGTCAATAATCGTTAACTAAAACTTGAATTGTACTGCGTCTTACTGGGTATTACGTCAACTTAGAATTCTCTTCTGTGTTCTACTATGGTGCCTTTAGTGTCTACGCATACCGCAGGACGCGAAATAGCTTTGCAGACGATAAATGTAACAGATTGAGAGAGGAGATCGTCCAATGTGACGAACCGGTCTTTAAACCGATTTGATAACAAATGACGAAAACGGACGGGTTTCCCAGGTTTTTACTACATATGAACACTTTTCAAATTCTCCCGTGCAACGCGGCTGCTATTCCTCCTTTCATGCAATCTCTTAAGGTCCTAGCTCATGTCCAATGCACCAAAGAAGGGAAAAAAGTCAATAATCAATAACTAAAACTTGAATTGTACAGTTTCGTACTGGTTCCTACATCAACTTAGAAGTTTCTTCTGTGTTCTACTATGGTGTTTTTAGTGCTTCCGCATACCTCAGCACGGCACATAGCTTTTCAGACGATAAATGTAACCGTTTCAGAGAGAAGAGCGGCCAATGTGACGATCTGGCTTTAAGTCGATTCGATAACAAATTACGAAAATGGACGGATTTCTCAGGATTTTACTACATATGTACACTTTTCACATTCTCCCGTGAAACGCGGCTGCTAGTCCTCCTTTCATGCAAAATCTTAAGGTCCTAGCTCATGTCCAAGGCACTAAAGAATGGTAAAATGTCAATATTCGATAACCAAAACTTGAATTATACTGCTTCTTACTGGCTATTACATCAACTTAGAAGCTTCAGCTGTGTTCTACTATGGTAGTTTTAGTGTCCCCGAACACCGCAGCACGCGACATAGCTTTGAGGACGATAAATGTAACCGTTTCAAAGAGAAGTGCGGCCAACGTGACTATCTGGCTTTAAGTCGATTAGATACCAAATGAAGAAAACGGAAGGATTTCTCAGGTTTTTACTACATATGAACACTTTTCACATTCTCCCGTGCAACACGGCTGCTAGGCCTCCTTTCATGCAAAATCCTAAGATCCTAGCTCATGTCCAAGTTACTAAAGGAGGGTAAAAAGTCAATAATCGATAACTAAAACTTGAATGGTACTGCTTCTTACTGGCTATTACATCAACGTAGAAGCTACTTCTGTGTTCTACTATGGTGCTCTGTGTCTCTGAATACCGCAGCACGCGACATAGCCATGCAGACGATAAATGTAACCGTTTCAGAGAGTAGAGCGGCCAATGACACGATCTGGCTTTAAGTCGATTCGATAACAAATGACGAAAACGGACGGATTTCTCAGGTTTTTACTACATATGAACACATTTCACATTCTCCCGTGCAACGCATCTGCTAGTTCTCCTTTCATGCAAAATCTTAAGGTCCTAGCTCATGTCCAAGGCATGAAGAAGGTAAAGAGTCAATAATCGATAACTAAAACTTGAATTGTACTGCTTCTTACTGGCTATTACATCAACTTAGAAGCTTCTTCTGTGTTCTACTTAATGCTTTTAGTGTCTCCGTATACCGCAGCGTGCGACATAGCTTCGCAGACGAAAAATGTAACCGTTTCAGAGAAAAGAGCGGCCAATGTGACGATCTGGCTTTAAGTCGATACGATATCAAATGAAGAAAACGGACTGATTTCTCAGGTTTTTACTGCATATGAACATTTTTTTACATTCTCCCGTACAACGCGGCTGCTAGTCCTCCTTACATGCAAAATCTTACGGTCCTAGCTCAAGTCCGAGGACCAAAGAAGGGTAAAAAGCCAATAATCAATAGCAAGAACTTGAATTGTACTGCTTCTTACTGGCTATTACATCAACTTAGAAGTTACTTCTGTGTTCTACTATAGTGCTTTTAGTGTCTCCGCATACCGCAGAATGCGTCATAGCTTTGCAGACGATAAATTTAACCGTTTCTGAGAGAAGAGCGGCCAATGTGACGATATGGCTTTAAGACCATTCGATAACAAATGACGAAAACGGAAAGATTTCTCAGATATTTACTACATATGAACACTTTTGACATTCTCACGTGCAACGCGACTGCTAGACCTCCTTTCATTCAAAATCTTCAGGTCCTAGCTCATGTCCAAGGCACCAAAGAAGGGCAAATAGTCAACAATCGATAACTAAAACTTGAAATGTACTGCTACTTACTGGCTATTACATCAACTTAGAAGCTACTTCTGTGTTCTACTATGTTGCTTTAAGTGTCTCCACATACCGCACCACGCATCATAGCTTTGCAGACGTTAAATGTAACCGCTTCAGAGAGAAGAGCGGCGAATGTGACGATCTGGCTTTAAGTCGATTCGATAAAAAATGACGAAAACGGACGGATTTCTCAGGTTTTTCACTACATAGAACACGTTTCACATCCTCCCGTGCAACGCGACTGGAGTCCTCCTTTCATGGAAAATCTTAAGGTCCTAGCTACTGTCCAAGGCCCCAAAGAAGGGTAAAAAGTCCGTAATCGATAACTAAAACTTGAATTGTACTGCTTGTTACAGGCTATTACATCAACGTAGAAGCTTCTTCTGTGTTCTACTAGGGTGCTTTTAGTGTCTCCGCATACCGCATTACGCGACATAGCTTTGCAGAAGATAAATGTAACCGTTTCAGAGAGAAGACCAGCAAATGTGACGATCTTTCTTTAAGTCGATTCGATAACAAATGACGAAAACGGACGGATTTCTGAGGTTTTTACTACGTATGAACACTTTTCACATTCTCCCGTGCAACGCGGCTGCGAGTCGTCCTTTCATTCAAAATCTTAAGGTCCTAGATCATGTCCAAGGCTCCAAAGAAAGGTAAAAAGTCAGTAATCGATAACTAAAACTTGAATTGTACTGCTTCTTACTGGCTATTACATCAACTCAGAAGCTTCTTCTGTGTTCCACTATTGGCCTTTAGGGTCTCCGCATACCGTAGCACGCGACATAGCTTTCCAGACGATAAATGTAGCCGTTTCAGAGAGAAGAGCGGTCAATGTGACGATCTGGCTTTAATTCGATTCGATAACAAATGAAGGTAACGGACGGATTTCTCAGGTTTTTACTACATGTGAACACTCTTCATATTCTGCCGTGCAACACGGCTGCTAGTCCACAATTAGTGCAAAATCTTAAGGTCCTATCTCATGTCCAATGCACCAAAGAAGAGTAAACAGTCATCAATCGATAAATAAAACTTGAATTCTACTGCTTCTTACTGGCTATTACACCCACATAGAAGCTTCTTCTGCGTTCTACTATGGTGCTTTTAATGTCTCCGCATACCGCAGCACGCGACATAGCTTTGCAGATGATATATGTAACCATTTGTGTGATAAGAGCGGCCAATGTGACGATCTGGCTTTAAGTCGATTCGATAACGAATGACGAAAACGGAAGGATTTCTCAGATTTTTACTACTTATGAACACTTTTCACATTCTCACGTGCAACGCGACTGCTAGTCCTCCTTTCATGCAAAATCTTCAGGTCCTAGCTCATGTCCAAGGCACCAAAGAAGGGTAAAAAGTCAATAATAGATAACTAAAACGTGAAATGTACTGCTTCTTACTGGCTATAACAACAACTTAGAAGCTTCTTCTGTGTTTTACTATGATGCTTTTAGTGTCTCCGAATATCGCAGCACGCGACATAGCTTTGCCGACGATAAATGTAACCGTTTCAGAGAGAAGAGCGGCCAATGTGACGATCTGGCTTCAAGTCGATTCGATAACGAATGAAGAAAACGGACGGATTTCTCAGGTTTTTACTATATATGAACACTTTTCACATTCTCCCGTGCAACGCGACTGCTAGTCCTCCCTTCATGTAAAATCTTAAGGTCCTAGCTCATGTCCAAGGCATGAAGAAGGTAAAGAGTCAATAATCGATAACTAAAACTTGAATTGTACTGCTTCTTACTGGCTATTACATCAACTTAGAAGCTTCTTCTGCGTTCTACATAATGCTTTTAGTGTCTCCGTATACCGCAGCACGCGACATAGCTTTGCAGACGATAAATGTAACCGTTTCAGAGAGAAGAGCGGCCAATGTGACGATCTGCCTTTAAGTAGATTCGATAAAAAATGACGAAAACGGTCGGATTTCTCAGGTTATTAATACGTATGAACACTTTTTATACTCTCCCGTACAACGCGGCTGCTAGTCCACCTTACATGCAAAATCATAAGGTCCTAGGCCATGTCCAAGGCGATAAGGAAGGGTAAAAAGTCAGTAATCGATAACTAAAACTTGAATTGTAGTGCTTCTTACAGGCTATTACATCAACGTAGAAGCTTCTTCTGTGTTCTACTATGGTGCTTTTAGTGATTCCGCAAAGCGCAGCACGCGACAGAGCTTTGCAGACGATAAATGTTACCGTTTCATTGAGAAGAGCGGCCAATGTGACGATCTGGCTTTAAGTCGATTCGATAAAAAATGACGAAAACGGAAGGATTTCCCAGGATTTTACTACGTATGAACACTTTTTATACTCTCCCGTAAAACGCGGCTGCTAGTCCACCTTACATGCAAAATCTTAATGTCCTAGCTCATGTCCAAGGCACCAAAGAAGGGTAAAAAGTCAATAATCGATAAGTAGAACTTGAATTGTACTGCTTCTTACTGGCCATTACATCATCTTAGAAGCTACTTCTGTGTTCTACTATGGTTCTTTTGGTGTCTCCGCATACCGCAGCACGCCACAAAGCTTTGCAAACGATAAATTTAACCGTTTCAGGGAGAAGAGCGGCCAATGTGACGATCTGGCTTCAAGTCGATTCAATAACAAATGACGAAAACGGACGGATTTCTCAGGTTTTTTACTACATAGAACACTTTTCACATCCTCCCGTGCAACGCGGCTGCTAGTCCTCCTTTCATTCAAAATCTTAAGGTCCTAGATCATGTCCAAGGCACCAAAGAAAGGTAAAAAGTCGGTAATCGATAACTAAAACTTGAATTGTACTGCTTCTTACTGGCTATTACATCAACTTAGAAGCTTCTTCTGTGTTCCACTATTGGCCTTTAGTGTCTCCGCATACCGTAGCACGCGACATAGCTTTGCAGACGATAAATGTAACCGTTTCAGAGAGAAGAGCGGACAATGTAACGATGTGGCTTTAAGTCGATTCGATAACAAATGAAGGAAACGGACGGATTTCTCAGGTTTTTACGACTTATGAACACTCTTCACATTCTGCCGTGCAACGCGGCTGCTAGTCACCCTTTCATGCAAAATCTTAAGGTCCTAGATCATGTCCAAGGCACCAAAGAAAGGTAAAAAGTCGGTAATCGATAACTAAAACTTGAATTGTACTGCTTCTTACTGGCTATTACATCAACTTAGAAGCTTCTTCTGTGTTCCACTATTGGCCTTTAGTGTCTCCGCATACCGTAGCACGCGACATAGCTTTGCAGACGATAAATGTAACCGTTTCAGAGAGAAGAGCGGACAATGTAACGATGTGGCTTTAAGTCGATTCGATAACAAATGAAGGAAACGGACGGATTTCTCAGGTTTTTACGACTTATGAACACTCTTCACATTCTGCCGTGCAACGCGGCTGCTAGTCACCCTTTCATGCAAAATCTTAAGGTCCTAGATCATGTCCAAGGCACCAAAGAAAGGTAAAAAGTCGGTAATCGATAACTAAAACTTGAAATGTACTGCTTCTTACTGGCTATTACATCAACTTAGAAGCTTCTTCTGTGTTCCACTATTGGCCTTTAGTGTCTCCGCATACCGTAGCACGCGACATAGCTTTGCAGACGATAAATGTAACCGTTTCAGAGAGAAGAGCGGACAATGTAACGATGTGGCTTTAAGTCGATTCGATAACAAATGAAGGAAACGGACGGATTTCTCAGGTTTTTACGACTTATGAACACACTTCACATTCTGCCGTGCAACGCGGCTGCTAGTCCACCTTTAGTGCAAAATCTTAAGGTCCTATCTCATGTCCAATGCACCAAAGAAGAGTAAACAGTCATCAATCGATAAATAAAATTTGAATTCTACTGCTTCTTACTGGCTATTACACCCACATAGAAGCTACTTCTGCGTTCTACTATGGTGCTTTTAATGTCTCCGCATACCGCAGCACACGACATAGCTTTGCAGATGATACATGTAACCATTTGAGTGATAAGAGCGGCCAATGTGAAGATCTGGCTTTAAGTCGATTCGATAACGAATGACGAAAACGGAAGGATTTCTCAGATTTTTACTACTTATGAACACTTTTCACATTCTCACGTGCAACGCGACTGCTAGTCCTCCTTTCATGCAAAATCTTCAGGTCCTAGCTCATGTCCAAGGCACCAAAGAAGGGTAAAAAGTCAATAATAGTTAACTAAAACTTGAATTGTACTGCTTCTTACTGGCTATTACATCAACTTAGAAGCTTCTTCTGTGTTCTACTTAATGCTTTTAGTGTCTCCGTATACCGCAGCGTGCGACATAGCTTCGCAGACGAAAAATGTAACCGTTTCAGAGAAAAGAGCGGCCAATATGACGATCTGGCTTTAAGTCGATACGATATCAAATGAAGAAAACGGACTGATTTCTCAGGTTTTTACTGCATATGAACATTTTTTTACATTCTCCCGTACAACGCGGCTGCTAGTCCTCCTTACATGCAAAATCTTACGGTCCTAGCTCAAGTCCAAGGACCAAAGAAGGGTAAAAAGCCAATAATCGATAGCAAGAACTTGAATTGTACTGCTTCTTACTGGCTATTACATCAACTTAGAAGTTACTTCTGTGTTCTACTATAGTGCTTTTAGTGTCTCCGCATACCGCAGAATGCGTCATAGCTTTGCAGACGATAAATTTAACCGTTTCTGAGAGAAGAGCGGCCAATGTGACGATATGGCTTTAAGACCATTCGATAACAAATGACGAAAACGGAAAGATTTCTCAGATATTTACTACATATGAACACTTTTGACATTCTCACGTGCAACGCGACTGCTAGACCTCCTTTCATTCAAAATCTTCAGGTCCTAGCTCATGTCCAAGGCACCAAAGAAGGGCAAATAGTCAACAATCGATAACTAAAACTTGAAATGTACTGCTACTTACTGGCTATTACATCAACTTAGAAGCTACTTCTGTGTTCTACTATGTTGCTTTAAGTGTCTCCACATACCGCACCACGCATCATAGCTTTGCAGACGTTAAATGTAACCGCTTCAGAGAGAAGAGCGGCGAATGTGACGATCTGGCTTTAAGTCGATTCGATAAAAAATGACGAAAACGGACGGATTTCTCAGGTTTTTCACTACATAGAACACGTTTCACATCCTCCCGTGCAACGCGGCTGGAGTCCTCCTTTCATGGAAAATCTTAAGGTCCTAGCTACTGTCCAAGGCCCCAAAGAAGGGTAAAAAGTCCGTAATCGATAACTAAAACTTGAATTGTACTGCTTGTTACAGGCTATTACATCAACGTAGAAGCTTCTTCTGTGTTCTACTAGGGTGCTTTTAGTGTCTCCGCATACCGCATTACGCGACATAGCTTTGCAGAAGATAAATGTAACCGTTTCAGAGAGAAGACCAGCAAATGTGACGATCTTTCTTTAAGTCGATTCGATAACAAATGACGAAAACGGACGGATTTCTGAGGTTTTTACTACGTATGAACACTTTTCACATTCTCCCGTGCAACGCGGCTGCGAGTCGTCCTTTCATTCAAAATCTTAAGGTCCTAGATCATGTCCAAGGCTCCAAAGAAAGGTAAAAAGTCAGTAATCGATAACTAAAACTTGAATTGTACTGCTTCTTACTGGCTATTACATCAACTCAGAAGCTTCTTCTGTGTTCCACTATTGGCCTTTAGGGTCTCCGCATACCGTAGCACGCGACATAGCTTTCCAGACGATAAATGTAGCCGTTTCAGAGAGAAGAGCGGTCAATGTGACGATCTGGCTTTAATTCGATTCGATAACAAATGAAGGTAACGGACGGATTTCTCAGGTTTTTACTACATGTGAACACTCTTCATATTCTGCCGTGCAACGCGGCTGCTAGTCCATAATTAGTGCAAAATCTTAAGGTCCTATCTCATGTCCAATGCACCAAAGAAGAGTAAACAGTCATCAATCGATAAATAAAACTTGAATTCTACTGCTTCTTACTGGCTATTACACCCACATAGAAGCTTCTTCTGCGTTCTACTATGGTGCTTTTAATGTCTCCGCATACCGCAGCACGCGACATAGCTTTGCAGATGATATATGTAACCATTTGAGTGATAAGAGCGGCCAATGTGACGATCTGGCTTTAAGTCGATTCGATAACGAATGACGAAAACGGAAGGATTTCTCAGATTTTTACTACTTATGAACACTTTTCACATTCTCACGTGCAACGCGACTGCTAGTCCTCCTTTCACGCTAAATCTTCAGGTCCTAGCTCATGTCCAAGGCACCAAAGAAGGGTAAAAAGTCAATAATAGATAACTAAAACGTGAAATGTACTGCTTCTTACTGGCTATAACAACAACTTAGAAGCTTCTTCTGTGTTTTACTATGATGCTTTTAGTGTCTCCGAATATCGCAGCACGCGACATAGCTTTGCCGACGATAAATGTAACCGTTTCAGAGAGAAGAGCGGCCAATGTGACGATCTGGCTTCAAGTCGATTCGATAACGAATGAAGAAAACGGACGGATTTCTCAGGTTTTTACTATATATGAACACTTTTCACATTCTCCCGTGCAACGCGACTGTTAGTCCTCCCTTCATGTAAAATCTTAAGGTCCTAGCTCATGTCCAAGGCATGAAGAAGGTAAAGAGTCAATAATCGATAACTAAAACTTGAATTGTACTGCTTCTTACTGGCTATTACATCAACTTAGAAGCTTCTTCTGTGTTCTACATAATGCTTTTAGTGTCTCCGTATACCGCAGCACGCGACATAGCTTTGCAGACGATAAATGTAACCGTTTCAGAGAGAAGAGCGGCCAATGTGACGATCTGCCTTTAAGTAGATTCGATAAAAAATGACGAAAACGGTCGGATTTCTCAGGTTTTTAATACGTATGAACACTTTTTATACTCTCCCGTACAACGCGGCTGCTAGTCCACCTTACATGCAAAATCATAAGGTCCTAGGCCATGTCCAAGGCGATAAGGAAGGGTAAAAAGTCAGTAATCGATAACTAAAACTTGAATCGTAGTGCTTCTTACAGGCTATTACATCAACGTAGAAGCTTCTTCTGTGTTCTACTATGGTGCTTTTAGTGATTCCGCAAAGCGCAGCACGCGACAGAGCTTTGCAGACGATAAATGTTACCGTTTCATTGAGAAGAGCGGCCAATGTGACGATCTGGCTTTAAGTCGATTCGATAAAAAATGACGAAAACGGAAGGATTTCCCAGGATTTTACTACGTATGAACACTTTTTATACTCTCCCGTAAAACGCGGCTGCTAGTCCACCTTACATGCAAAATCTTAATGTCCTAGCTCATGTCCAAGGCACCAAAGAAGGGTAAAAAGTCAATAATCGATAAGTAGAACTTGAATTGTACTGCTTCTTACTGGCCATTACATCATCTTAGAAGCTACTTCTGTGTTCTACTATGGTTCTTTTGGTGTCTCCGCATACCGCAGCACGCCACAAAGCTTTGCAAACGATAAATTTAACCGTTTCAGGGAGAAGAGCGGCCAATGTGACGATCTGGCTTCAAGTCGATTCAATAACAAATGACGAAAACGGACGGATTTCTCAGGTTTTTTACTACATAGAACACTTTTCACATCCTCCCGTGCAACGCGGCTGCTAGTCCTCCTTTCATTCAAAATCTTAAGGTCCTAGATCATGTCCAAGGCACCAAAGAAAGGTAAAAAGTCAGTAATCGATAACTAAAACTTGAATTGTACTGCTTCTTACTGGCTATTACATAAACTTAGAAGCTTCTTCTGTGTTCCACTATTGGCCTTTAGTGTCTCCGCATACCGCAGCACGCGACAGAGCATCGCAGACGATAAATGTAGCCGTTTCAGAGAGAAGAGCGGACAATGTAACGATGTGGCTTTAAGTCGATTCGATAACAAATGAAGGAAACGGACGGATTTCTCAGGTTTTAACGACTTATGAACACTCTTCACATTCCGCCGGGCAACGCGGCTGCTAGTCACCCTTTCATGCAAAATCTTAAGGTCCTAGATCATGTCCAAGGCATCAAAGAAAGGTAAAAAGTCGGTAATCGATAACTAAAACTTGAATTGTACTGCTTCTTACTGGCTATTACATCAACTTAGAAGCTTCTTCTGTGTTCCACTATTGGCCTTTAGTGTCTCCGCATACCGTAGCACGCGACATAGCTTTGCAGACGATAAATGTAACCGTTTCAGAGAGAAGAGCGGACAATGTAACGATGTGGCTTTAAGTCGATTCGATAACAAATGAAGGAAACGGACGGATTTCTCAGGTTTTTACGACTTATGAACACACTTCACATTCTGCCGTGCAACGCGGCTGCTAGTCCACCTTTAGTGCAAAATCTTAAGGTCCTATCTCATGTCCAATGCACCAAAGAAGAGTAAACAGTCATCAATCGATAAATAAAATTTGAATTCTACTGCTTCTTACTGGCTATTACACCCACATAGAAGCTACTTCTGCGTTCTACTATGGTGCTTTTAATGTCTCCGCATACCGCAGCACACGACATAGCTTTGCAGATGATACATGTAACCATTTGAGTGATAAGAGCGGCCAATGTGAAGATCTGGCTTTAAGTCGATTCGATAACGAATGACGAAAACGGAAGGATTTCTCAGATTTTTACTACTTATGAACACTTTTCACATTCTCACGTGCAACGCGACTGCTAGTCCTCCTTTCATGCAAAATCTTCAGGTCCTAGCTCATGTCCAAGGCACCAAAGAAGGGTAAAAAGTCAATAATAGTTAACTAAAACTTGAAATGTACTGCTTCTTACTGGCTATAACATCAACTTAGAAGCTTCTTCTGTGTTCTACTATGATGCTTTTAGTGTCTCCGAATATCGCAGCACGCGACATAGCTTTGCCGACGATAAATGTAACTGTTTCAGAGAGAAGAGCGGCCAATGTGACGATCTGGCTTTAAGTCGATTCGATACCGAATGAAGAAAACGGACGTATTTCTCAGGTTTTTACTACATATGAACACTTTTCACATTCTCCCGTGCAACGCGGCTGCTAGTCCTCCTTTCATGCAAAATCTTAAGGTCCTAGCTCCTGTCCAAGACGCCAAAGAAGGGTAAAAACGCAGTAATCGATATCAAAAACTTGAATTGTGCTGCTTCTTACTGGCTATTACATCAACTTAGAAGCTTCTTCTCTTTTCTACTATGGTGCTTTTAGTGTCTCCGCAACCGGAGCACGCGACTTAGCTTTGCAGACGATAAATGTAACCGTTTCAGAGAGAAAAGCGGCCAATGTGACGATCTGCCTTTAAGTCGATTCGATAACAAGTGACGGTAACCGATGGATTTCTCAGGATTTTTACTATATATGAACACTTTTCACATTCTCTCGTGCAACGCGGCTGCTAGTCCTCCTCTCATGCAAAATGTTAAGGTCCTAGATCATGTCCAACGCACCAAAGAACGATTAGTCAATAATCGATAACTACAACTTAAATTGTACTGCTCCTTACTGGCTATTACATCAACTTAGAAGCTTCTTCTGTGTTCTACTATTTTGCTTTTAGTGTTTCCGCATACCGCAGCACGCGACATAGCTTTGCAGACGACAAATGTAACCGTTTCAGAGAAACGAACGGCCAATGTGAAGATCTAGCTTTAAGTCGATTCGATAACAAATGACGAAATCGGACGGATTTCTAAGGTTTTTACTAAATATAAACAGTTTTCACATTCTCTCGAGCAACGCGGCCGCTAGTCCTCCTCTCCGGCAAAATCTTAAGGTCCTAGCTCATGACCAACGCACCAAAGAACGTTTAGTCAATAATCGATAACTGAAACTTGAATTGTACTGCTTCTTACTCGCTATTATATCAACTTAGAAGCTTCTACAGTGTTCTACTATGGTGCTTTTAGTGTCTACGCATACCGCAGCACGCGACATAGCTTTGCAGACGATAAATGTAACCGTTTCAGAGAGGAGAGCAACCAATGTGACGCTCTGGCTTTAAGTCGATTCAATAACAAGTGACAAAAACGGACGGTTTTTGTCAGGTTTTTATTACATATGAACACTTTTAAATTCTCCCGTGCAACGCGGCTGCTAGTAATCCTCTCATGCAAAATCTTAGGGTCCTAGGTCATGTCCAAGGCACCAAAGAAGGGTAAAAAGTCAATAATCGAGAACTAAAAGTTGAATTGTACTGCTTCTGACTGGCTATAACATCAACTTAGAATCTTCTTCTGTGTTCAACTATTTTGCTTTTAGTGCCTCCGCATACCGCAGCACGCGACATAGCTTTGCAGACAATAAATGTAACCGTTTAAGAGAGAAGAGCGGCCAATGTGACGATCTGGGTTTAAGTCGATTCAATAACAAATGAAGAAAACGGACGGATTACCAAGGTTTTTACTACATATGAACACTTTTCAGATTCTCCCGTCTAACGCGGCTGCTAGTCCTCCTCCTATGAAATATCTTAAGGTCCTAGTTCATGTCGAACGCACCAGAGATCGTTTAGTCAATAATCGATAACTAAAACTTGAATTGTACTGCTTCTTACTGGCTATTACGTCAACTTAGAAGCTTCTTCTGTGTTCTACTATGGAGCTTTTAGTGTCTCCGCACACAGCAGTACGCGATATAGCTTTTCAGACGAAAAATCTAACCGTTTCAGAGAGAAGAGCGGCAAATGTGACGATCTGGCTTCAAGTCGAATCGATAACAAATAATCAAATAATGGAAACGGACGGATTTCTCAGGTTTTTACTACATATGAACACTTTCCACATTCTCCCGTGCAACGCGGGTGCTATTTCTCTTTTCATGCAAAATCTTAAGGTCCTAGCTCATGTCCAAGGCACCAAAGAACAGTAAAATGTCAATAATCGATAACTAAAACTTGAATTGTACTGCTTCTTACTGGCTATTACGTCAACTTAGAAGCTTTTTCTGTGTTCTACTATGGGGCTTTTAGTGTCTCCGCATACCGCAGCACGTGACATAGCTTAGCAGACGATAAATTTAACCGTTTCAGAGAGAAGAGCGGCCAATGTGACGACCTGGCTTTAAGTCGATTCGATAACAAATGACGGAAACGCCGGTTTTAACAGGTTGTCACTACATATGAAATTTTTTCACATTCTCCCGTGCAACTTGGGTGCTAGTTCTCCTTTCATGCAAATCCTTAAGGTCCTAGCTCATGTCCAAGGCACCAAGTAAGGGTAAGAAGTCAATAATCGATAACTAAAACTTGAGTTGTACTGCTTCTTACTGGCTATTACATCAACTTAGAAGCTACGTCTGTGTTCTACTATGGGGCTTTTAGTGTCTCTGCATACCGCAGCACGTGACATAGCTTTGCAGACGATAAATTTAACCGTTTCAGAGAGAAGAGCGGCCAATGTGACGATCTGGCTTTATGTCGATTCGATCTTAAGGTCCTAACTCATGTCCAAGGCACCAATGAAGTATAAAAAGTCAATAATCGATAAGTAAAACTTGAATTGTACTGCTTCTTACTGGCTATTACATCAACTTAGAAGCTACTTCTGTGTTCTACTATGGTGCTTTTAGTGTCTCCGCATACCGCAGCACGCGAGATTGCTTTGCAGACGATAAATTTAACCGTTTCAGAGAGAAGAGCGGCAATGTGACGACATGGGTTTAAGTCGATTCGATAACAAATGAAGAAAACGGACGGATTTCTCAGGGTTTTACTACACATGAACACTTTTCACATTCTCCCGTCCAACGCGGCTGCTAGTCCACTTTTCATTGAAAATCTTAAGGTCCTAGCTTATGTCCAAGGCACCAAAGAAGGGTAAAAGTCAATAATCGATAACTAAAACTTGAGTTGTACCGCTTCTTACTGGCTATTACATCAACTTAGAAGCTACTTCTGTGTTCTACTATGGTGCTTTTAGTGTGTCCACATACCGCAGCACGCGACTTTGCTTTGCAGACGATAAATGTAATCGTTTCAGAGAGAAGAGCGGACAATGTGACAATTTGGCTTTAAGTCGATTCGATAATAAATGAAGAAACCGGACGGATTTCTCATGTTTTTACTACATATGAACACTTTTCACATACTCCCGGCCAACGCAGCTGCTGGTCCTCCTCTCATGCAAAATCTTAAGGTCCTAGCTCATGTCCAAGACACCAAAGAAGTATAAAAAGTCAATAATCGATTACTAAAACTTGAATTGTACTACTTCTTACTGGGTATTACATCAACTTAGAAGCTTCTTCTGTGTTCTACTATGGTGATTTAGTGTCTCCGCATACCGCAGCACGCGACATAGCTTTGCAGACGATAAATTTAACCGTTTCAGAGAGAAGAGCGGCCAATGTGACGATCTGGCTTGAAGTCGATTCGATAACAAATGACGAAAACGGACGGTTTTAACAGTTTTTCACTACATATGAACACTGTTCACATTCTCCCGTCTAACGCGGCTGCTAGTCCTCCTCCTATGAAAAATCTTAAGGTCCTAGCTCATGTCGAACGCACCAAAGAACGTTTCGTCAATAATCGATATCTAAAACTTCAATTGTACTGCATCTTACTGGGTATTACATCAACTTAGACGCTTCTTCTGTATTCTACTATGGTGCTTTTAGTGTCTTCGCAACCGCAGCGCGCGACATAGCTTTGCAGACGAAAAATTTAACCGTTTCGGAGAGAAGAGCAGCCAATGTGACAATCTGGCTTTAAGTCGATTCGATAACAAATGAAGAAAACAGACGGATTACTCAGATTTTAACGGCATATGAACACTTTTCACATTCTCCCGTGCAATGCGGCTGCTAGTCCTCCTTACATGCAAAATCTTAAGGTCCTAGCTCATGTTCAAGGCACCAAAGAAGGGTAAATAGTCAATAATCGATAACTAAAACTTGAATTGTACTGCTTCTTACTGGCTATTACATCAACTTAGAAGCTACTTCTGTGTTCTACTATGGTGCTTTTTGTGTCTCCGCATACCGCAACACGCGTCATAGCTTTGCAGACGATAAATGTAACCGTTTCAGAGAGAAGAGCGGCCAATGTGACGACCTGACTTTAAGTCGATTCGATAACAAATGACGGAAACGGACGGTTTTAACAGGTTTTCATTACATAAGAAATATTTTCACATTCTCCCGTGCAACTTGGGTGCTAGTTCTCCTTTCATGCAAATCCTTATGGTCCTAACTCATGTCCAAGGCACCAAGTAAGGGTAAGAAGTCAATAATCGATAACTAAAACTTGAGTTGTACTGCTTCTTACTGGCTATTACATCAACTTAGAAGCTACGTCTGTGTTCTACTATGGTGCTTTTAGTGTCTCCGCATACCGCAGCACGTGACATTGCATTGCAGACGATATATTTAACCGTTTCAGAGAGAAGAGCGGCCAATGTGACGATCTGGCTTTAAGTCGATTCGATAACAAATGAAGAAAACGGACGGATTTCTCAGGTTTTTACTACATATGAACACTTTGTACATTCTCCCGTACAACGCGGCTGCTAGTCCTCCTTACATGCAAAATCTTAAGGTCCTAGCTCATGTCCAAGGCACCAAAGAAGAGTAAAAAGTCAATAATCGATAAGTAAAACTTGAATTGTACTGCTTCTTACTGGCTATTACATCAACTTAGAAGCTTCTTCTGTGTTCTACTATGGGCTTTTAGTGTCTTCGCATACCGCAGCGTGCGACATAGCTTTTCAGACCAAAAATCTAACCGTTTCAGCGAGATGAGCGGCAAATGTGACGACATGGGTTTAAGTCGATTCGATAACAAATGACGAAAACTGACAGATTTCTCAGGTTTTTACTACACATGAACACTTTTCACATTCTCCCGTTCAACGCGGCTGCTAGTCCACCTTTCATGCAAAATCTTAAGGTCCTAGCTCATGTCCAAGGCGCCAAACAAGAGTAAACTGTCAGTAATCGATAACTAAATTTGAGTTGCACTTCTTCTTGCTGGCTATTACATCAACTTAGAAGCTTTTTCTGTGTTCTACTATAGTGCTTTTGGGGTCTCCGCATACCGCAACACGCGTCATAGCTTTGCAGATGATATATTTAACCGTTTCAGAGAGAAGAGCGGCCAATGTGACGATCTGGCTTTATGTCGATTCTATAACAAATGAAGAAATAGGACGGATTTCTCAGGTTTTTACTACATATGAACACTTTTTACATTCTCCCGTGCAACACGGATGCTAGGCTTACTTTCATGCAAAATCTTAAGGTCCTAACTCAGGTCCAAGGCACCAAAGAAGGATAAAAAGTCAATAATCGATAAGTTAAACTTGAATTGTACTGCTTCTTACTGGCTATTACGTCAACTTAGAAGCTACTTCTGTGTTCTGCTATGGTGCTTTTAGTGTCTCCGCATACCGCAACACGCGACATAGCTTTGCAGACGATAAATTTAACCGTTTCAGAGAGAAGAGCGGCCAATGTGACGACATGGGTTTAAGTCGATTCGATAACAAATGACGAAAACTGACGGATTTCTCAGGTTTTTACTACACATGAACACTTTTCACATTCTCCCCTACAACGCGGCTGCTAGTCCACCTTTCATGGAAAATCTTAAGGTCCTAGCTCATGTCCAAGGCGCCAAGAAAGGGTAAAAAGTCAGTAATCGATAACAAAAACTTGAATTTTACTGCTTCTTACTGGCTGTTACATCGTTTAGAAGCTTCTTCTGTGTTCTACTATGGGCTTTTAGCGTCTCCGCATACCGCAGCACGTGACATAGCTTTGCAGACGATAAATTTAGCCGTTTCAGAGAGAAGAGCGGCCAATGTGACTATCTGGCTTCAAGTCGATTCGATAACAGATGACGAAAACGTACGGTTTTTGCAGCTTTTCACTACATATGAACACTTTTCACATTTTCCTGTGCAACGCGGCTGCTAGTCCTCCTTTCATGCAAAATCTTAAGGTCCTAGCCCCTGTCCAAGGCGCCAAAGAAGGGTAAAATCGCAGTAATCGATATCAAAAACTTGAATTGTGCTGCTTCTTACTGGCTATTACTTCAACTTAGAAGCTTCTTCTGTGTTCTACTATGGTGCTTTTAGTGTCTCCGCAACCGCAGCACGCGACATAGCTTTGCAGACGATAAAAGTAACCGTTTCCGAGAGAAGAGCGGCCAATGTGACGATCTGCCTTTAAGTCGATTCGGTAACAAATGACGAAAACGGACGGATTTCTCAAGTTTTTACTACACATGAACACCTTTCACATTCTCCCCTGTAACGCGGCTGTTAGTCCTCCTCTCATGCAAAATCTTAAGGCCCTAGGTCTTGTCGAACGCACCAAAGAACGATTAGTCAATAATCGATAACTAAAACTTGAATTGTACTGCTCCTTACTGGCTATTACATCAACTTAGAAGCTTCTTTTGTGTTCTACTATTTTGCTTTTAGTGTTTCCGCATACCGCAGCACGCGACATAGCTTTGCAGACGATAAATGTAACCGTTTCAGAGAGACGAACGGCAAACCTGAAGTTCTAGCTTCAAGTCGATTCGATAAGAAATGACGAAAGGGGACGGATTTCTAAGGTTTTTACTAAATATAAACACTTTTCACATTCTCCCGTGCAACGCGGCTGCTAGTCCTCCTCTCATGCAAAATCTTAAGGTCCTAGATCATGTCCAACTCAACAAAGAAGGTTTAGTCAATAATCGATAACTAAAACTTGAATTGTACTGCTTCTTATTGGGTATTATATCAACTTAGAAGCTTCTTCTGTGTTCTACCATGGTGCTTTTAGTGTCTACGCATACCGCAGCACGCGACATAGCTTTGCAGACGCTAAATATAACCGTTTCAGAGAGAAGAGCGGCCAATGTTGCGATCTGGATTTAAGTCTATTCGATAACAAATGACGAAAACGGACGGTTTTCTCAGGTTTTTACTACATATGAACACTTTTCACATTCTCCCGTGCAACGCGGCTGCTGCACCTCCTCTCATGCAAAATCTTAAGGTCCTAGCTCATGTCCAAGGCACCAAAGAAGGGTAAAAAGTCAATATTCGATAACTGAAACTTCAATTGTACTGCTTCTTACTGGCTATTACAACAGCTTAGAAGTTTCTTCTGTGTTTTACTATTTTTCTTTTAGTGTCTCCACATACCGCAGCACGCGACTTTGCTTTGCAGACGATAAATGTAACCGTTTCAGAGAGAAGAGCGGCCAATGTGACGATCTGGGTTTAAGTCGATTCGATAACAAATGAAGAAAACGGACGCATTTCTCAGTTTTTTACTACATATGAACACTTTTCACATTCTCCCGTGCAATGCGGCTGCTAGTCCTCCTTACATAAAAAATCTTAAGGTCCAAGCTCATGTCCAAGGCACCAAAGAAGGGTAAAAAGTCAATAATCGATAATTAAAACTTGAATTGCACTGCTTCTTGCTGGCTATTGCTCCAACTTAGATGCTTCTTCTGTGTTCTACTATTTTCCTTTTAGTGTCTCCGCATACCGCAGCACGCGACATAGCTTTGCAGACGAAAAATGTAACCGGTTCAGAGAGAAGAGCGGCCAATGTGACGCTCTGGCTTTAAGTCGGTTCAATAACAAATGACGAAAATGAACGGATTTCCCAGGTTTTTACTACATATGAACACTTTTCAGATTCTCCCGTCTAACGCGGCTGCTAGTCCTCCTCCCATACAAAATCTTAAGGTCCTAGCTCATGTCCACGGCACCAAGTAAGGGTAAAAAGTCAATAATCGATAACTAAAACATGAGTTGTACTGCCTCTTACTGGCTATTACATCAACTTAGAAGCTTCTTCTGTGTTCTACTATTTTGATTTTAGTGTTTCCGCATACCGCAGCACGCGACATAGCTTTGCAAACGATAAATGTAACCGTTTCAGAGAGACGAACGGGTAATGTGAAGATCTAGCTTTAAGTCGATTCGATAATAAATGACGAAAACGGACGGATTTCTCAGGTTTTTACTACATATGAACACTTTTTACATTCTCCCGTGCAACACGGCTGCTAGGATTCCTTTCATGCAAAATCTTAAGGTCCTAACTCATGTCCAAGGCACCAAAGAAGGATAAAAAGTCAGTAATCGATAAGTAAAACTTGAATTGTACTGCTTCTTACTGGCTATTACATCAACTTAGAAACTTCTTCTGTGTTCTACTATGGTGCTTTTAGTGTCTACGCATACCGCAGCACACGACATAGCTTTGCAGACAATAAATATAACCGTTTCAAGGAGAGGGGCGGCCAATGTGACGATCTGGCTATAAGTCGATTCGATAACAAATGAAGAAAAAGGACGGATTTCTCAGGTTTTCACTAAATATGAACACTTTTCACATTCTCCCGTGCAACGCGGGTGCTGGTTCTCATTTCATGCAAAATCTTTAGGTCCTAGCTCATGTCCAAGGCACCAAAGAAGAGTAAAAAGTCAATAATCGATAACTAAAACTTGAATTGTACTGCTTATTACTGGCTATTACGTCAACTTAGAAGCTTTTTGTGTGTTCTACTATGGTGCTTTTAGTGTCTCCGCACACAGCAGCACGCAACATAGCTTTGCAGGCGATAAATGTAACCGTTTCAGAGAGCAGAGCGGCCAATGTGACGATCTGGCTTTAAGTCGATTCGATAACAAGTGACGGTAACCGACGGATTTATCTGGTTTTTATTACATATGAACACTTTTCACATTCTCCGGTGCAACGCGGGTGCTAGTTCTCTTTTAATGCAAAATCTTAAGGTCCTAGCTCATGTCCAAGGCACCAAAGAAGGGTAAAAAGTAAATAATCGATAACTAAAACCTGGAATGTACTGATTCTTACTGGCTATTACATCAACTTAGATGCTTCTTCTGTGTTCTACTATTGCGCTTTCAGTGTCTCCGCATACCGCAGCACGCGACAGAACTCTGCAGATGATAAATGTAACCGTTTCAGAGAGAAGGGCGGCCAATGTGACGATCTGGCTTTAAGACGATTCGATAACAAATGAAGAAAACGGACGGATTTCTCAGGTTTTTACTACATATAACCACTTTCCTCATTCTCCCTTGCAACGCGGCTGCTAGTCCTCATTTAATTCAAAATCGTAAGGTCCTAGCTCATGTCCAAGGCAGCAAAGAAGAGTAAAAATCAATAATCGATAGGTAAAACTTGAATTGTACTGCTTCTTACTGGCTATTACATCAACTTAAAAGCTTCTTCTGTTTTCTACTATGGGCTTTTAGTGTCTTCGCATCCCGCAGCGTGTGACATAGCTTTGCAGAAGATATATGAAACCGTTTCAGAGAGAAGAGCAGCCAATGTGACGATCTGGGTTTAAGTCTATTCGATAACAAAAGATGAAAACGGACGGATTTCTTAGGTTTTTACTACATATGAACACGTTTCACATTCTCGGCCAATGTGACGATCTGGGTTTAAGTCTATTCGATAACAAAAGACGAAAACGGACGGATTTCTCAGGTTTTTACTACATATGAACACGTTTCACATTCTCCCGTGCAACGCGGCTGCTGGTCCTCTTCTCAAGCAAGATCTTAAGGTCCAAGCTCATGTCCAAGGCACCAAAGAAGGGTAAAAAGTCAATAATCGATAATTAAAACTTGAATTGCACTGCTTCTTGCTGGCTATTGCTCCAACTTAGATGCTTCTTCTGTGTTCTACTATTTTCCTTTTAGTGTCTCCGCATACCGCAGCACGCGACATAGCTTTGCAGACGAAAAATGTAACCGGTTCAGAGAGAAGAGCGGCCAATGTGACGCTCTGGCTTTAAGTCGGTTCAATAACAAATGACGAAAATGAACGGATTTCCCAGGTTTTTACTACATATGAACACTTTTCAGATTCTCCCGTCTAACGCGGCTGCTAGTCCTCCTCCCATACAAAATCTTAAGGTCCTAGCTCATGTCCACGGCACCAAGTAAGGGTAAAAAGTCAATAATCGATAACTAAAACATGAGTTGTACTGCCTCTTACTGGCTATTACATCAACTTAGAAGCTTCTTCTGTGTTCTACTATTTTGATTTTAGTGTTTCCGCATACCGCAGCACGCGACATAGCTTTGCAAACGATAAATGTAACCGTTTCAGAGAGACGAACGGGTAATGTGAAGATCTAGCTTTAAGTCGATTCGATAACAAATGACGAAAACGGACGGATTTCTCAGGTTTTTACTACATATGAACACTTTTTACATTCTCCCGTGCAACACGGCTGCTAGGATTCCTTTCATGCAAAATCTTAAGGTCCTAACTCATGTCCAAGGCACCAAAGAAGGATAAAAAGTCAGTAATCGATAAGTAAAACTTGAATTGTACTGCTTCTTACTGGCTATTACATCAACTTAGAAACTTCTTCTGTGTTCTACTATGGTGCTTTTAGTGTCTACGCATACCGCAGCACACGACATAGCTTTGCAGACAATAAATATAACCGTTTCAAGGAGAGGGGCGGCCAATGTGACGATCTGGCTATAAGTCGATTCGATAACAAATGAAGAAAAAGGACGGATTTCTCAGGTTTTCACTAAATATGAACACTTTTCACATTCTCCCGTGCAACGCGGGTGCTGGTTCTCATTTCATGGAAAATCTTTAGGTCCTAGCTCATGTCCAAGGCACCAAAGAAGAGTAAAAAGTCAATAATCGATAACTAAAACTTGAATTGTACTGCTTATTACTGGCTATTACGTCAACTTAGAAGCTTTTTGTGTGTTCTACTATGGTGCTTTTAGTGTCTCCGCACACAGAAGCACGCAACATAGCTTTGCAGGCGATAAATGTAACCGTTTCAGAGAGCAGAGCGGCCAATGTGACGATCTGGCTTTAAGTCGATTCGATAACAAGTGACGGTAACCGACGGATTTATCTGGTTTTTATTACATATGAACACTTTTCACATTCTCCGGTGCAACGCGGGTGCTAGTTCTCTTTTAATGCAAAATCTTAAGGTCCTAGCTCATGTCCAAGGCACCAAAGAAGGGTAAAAAGTAAATAATCGATAACTAAAACTTGGAATGTACTGATTCTTACTGGCTATTACATCAACTTAGATGCTTCTTCTGTGTTCTACTATTGCGCTTTCAGTGTCTCCGCATACCGCAGCACGCGACAGAACTCTGCAGATGATAAATGTAACCGTTTCAGAGAGAAGGGCGGCCAATGTGACGATCTGGCTTTAAGACGATTCGATAACAAATGAAGAAAACGGACGGATTTCTCAGGTTTTTACTACATATAACCACTTTCCTCATTCTCCCTTGCAACGCGGCTGCTAGTCCTCATTTAATTCAAAATCGTAAGGTCCTAGCTCATGTCCAAGGCAGCAAAGAAGAGTAAAAATCAATAATCGATAGGTAAAACTTGAATTGTACTGCTTCTTACTGGCTATTACATCAACTTAAAAGCTTCTTCTGTTTTCTACTATGGGCTTTTAGTGTCTTCGCATCCCGCAGCGTGTGACATAGCTTTGCAGAAGATATATGAAACCGTTTCAGAGAGAAGAGCAGCCAATGTGACGATCTGGGTTTAAGTCTATTCGATAACAAAAGATGAAAACGGACGGATTTCTTAGGTTTTTACTACATATGAACACGTTTCACATTCTCGGCCAATGTGACGATCTGGGTTTAAGTCTATTCGATAACAAAAGACGAAAACGGACGGATTTCTCAGGTTTTTACTACATATGAACACGTTTCACATTCTCCCGTGCAACGCGGCTGCTGGTCCTCTTCTCAAGCAAGATCTTAAGGTCCAAGCTCATGTCCAAGGCACCAAAGAAGGGTAAAAAGTCAATAATCGATAATTAAAACTTGAATTGCACTGCTTCTTACTGGCTATTGCTCCAACGTAGAAGCTTCTTCTGTGTTCTACTATTTTCCTTTTAGTGTCTCCGCATACCGCAGCACGCGACATAGCTTTGCAGACGAAAAATGTAACCGGTTCAGAGAGAAGAGCGGCCAATGTGACGCTCTGGCTTTATTTCGGTTCAATAACAAATGACGAAAACGAACGGATTTCTCAGGTTTTTACTACATATGAACACTTTTCAGATTCTCCCGTCTAACGCGGCTGCTAGTCCTCCTCCCATGCAAAATCTTATGGTCCTAGCTCATGTCCAAGGAACCAAAGAAGGGTAAAAAGTCAATAATCGATAACTAAAACTTGAAATGTACTGCTTCTTACTGGCTATTACATCAACTTGGAAGCTACCTCTGTGTTCTACTATGGTGCGTTTAGTGTCTCCGCAACTGCAGCACGTGACATAGCTTTGCAGACGATAAATTTAACCGATTCAGAGAGAAGAGCGGCCAATGTGAGGATCTGCCTTTAAGTCGATTCGATAACAAATAACGAAAGCGGACGGATTTCTTAGGTTTTTACTACACATGAACACTTTTCACATCCTCCCGTTCAACGCGGCTGCTAGTCCACCTTTCATGGAAAATCTTAAGGTCCTAGCTCATGTCCAAGGCGCCAAAGAAGGGTAAAAAGTCAGTAATCGATAACAAAAACTTGAATTGTACTGCTTCTTACTGGCTATTACATTAACTTAGAAGCTTCTTCTGTGTTCTACTATGGGCTTTTATCGTCTCCGCATACCGCAGCGTGCGACATAACTTTGCAGACGAAAAATGTAACCGTTTCGGAGAGAAGAGCGGCCAATGTGACGATCTGGCTTTAAGTCGACTCGATAACAAATGAAAAAAACGGAGGCATTTCTCAGGTTCTTACTACATATGAACACTTTTTACATTCTCCCGTACAACGCGGCTGCTAGTCCTCCTTACGTGCAAAATCTTAAGGTCCTAGCTCATGTCCAAGGCGATAAACATGGGTAAAAAGACAGTAATCGATAACAAAAACTTGAATTGTACTGCTTCTTACTGGATATTACATCAACTTAGAAGCTACTTCTGTGTTCTACTATGGTGCTTTTAGTGTCTCCGCACGCAGCAGCACGCGACATAGCTTTGCAGGCGATAAATGTAACCGTTTCAGTGAGCAGAGCGGCCAATGTGACGATCTGGCTTTAAGTCGATTCGATAACAAGTGACGGTAATTGACGGATTCCTCTGGTTTTTACTACATATGAACACTTTTCATATTCTCCTGTGCAACGCGGGTGCTAGTTCTCCTTTCATGCAAAATCTTATGGTCCTAGCTCATGTCCAAGGAACCAAAGAAGGGTAAAAAGTCAATAATCGATAACTAAAACTTGAAATGTACTGCTTCTTACTGGCTATTACATCAACTTGGAAGCTACTTCTGTGTTCTACTATGGCGCTCTTAGTGTCTCCGCATACCGCAACACGCGTCATTGCTTTGCTGACGATAAATGTAACCGTTTCAGAGAGAAGAGCGGCCAATGTGACGATCTGGATTTAATTCGATTCGATAACAAATGAAGGAAACGGACGGTTTTAACAGGTTTTCACTACATATGAACACTTTTCACATCCTCCCGTTCAACGCGGCTGCTAGTCCACCTTTCATGCAAAATCTTATGGTCCTAGCTCATGTCCAAGGAACCAAAGAAGGGTAAAAAGTCAATAATCGATAACTAAAACTTGAAATGTACTGCTTCTTACTGGCTATTACATCAACTTGGAAGCTACCTCTGTGTTCTACTATGGTGCGTTTAGTGTCTCCGCAACCGCAGCACGTGACATAGCTTTGCAGACGATAAATTTAACCGTTTCCGAGAGAAGAGCGGCCAATGTGAGGATCTGGATTTAATTCGATTCGATAACAAATGACGGAAACGGACGGTTTTAACAGGTTTTCAATACATATGAACACTTTTCAAATCCTCCCGTTCAATGCGGCTGCTAGTCCACCTTTCATGGAATATCTTAAGGGCCTAGCTCATGTCCAAGGCGCCAAAGAAGGGTTAATAGTCAGTAATCGATAACAAAAACTTGAATTGTACTGCTTCTTACTGGCTATTACGTCAACTTAGAAACTTCTTCTGTGTTCTACTATGGGCTTTTATCGTCTCCGCATACCGCAGCGTGCGACATAACTTTGCAGACGAAAAATGTAACCGTTTCGGAGAGAAGAGCGGCGAATGTGACGATCTGGCTTTAAGTCGATTCGATAACAAATGAAGAAAACGGACGCATTTCTCAGGTTTTTACTACATATGAACACTTTTTACATTCTCCCGTACAACGCGGCTGCTAGTCCTCCTTTCATGCAACATCTTAAGGTCCTAGCTCATGTCCAAGGCACCAAGTAAGGGTAAAAAGTCAATAATCAATAACTAAAACTTGAGTTGTACTGCCTCTTACTGGCTATTACTTTAACTTAGTAGCTACGTCTGTGTTCTACTATGATGCTTTTAGTGTCTCCGCATACCGCAGCACGTGACATAGCTTTGCAGACGATAAATTTAACCGTTTCAGAGAGAAGAGCTGCCAATGTGACGATCCGGCTTTAAGTCGATTCGATAACAAGTGACGGTAACCGACGGATTTCTCTGGTTTTTACTACATATGAACACTTTTCACATTCTCCCGTGCAACGCGGGTGCTAGTCCTCCTTACATGCAAAATCTTAAGGTCCTAGCTCATGTCCAAGGCATCAAGTAAGGGTAAAAAGTCAATAATCGATAACTAAAACTTGAGTTGTACTGCCTCTTACTGGCTATTACATTAACTTAGAAGCTACGTCTGTGTTCTACTATGATGCTTTTAGTGTCTCCGCATACCGCAGCACGTGACATAGCTTTGCAGTCGATAAATTTAACCGTTTCAGAGAGAAGAGCGGCCAATGTCAAAATCTGGCTTTAAGTCGATTCGATAACAAGTTACGAAAACGGACGGATTTCTCAGATTTTTACTACATATGAGCACTTTTCACACTCTCCCGTGCAACGCGGCTGCTAGTCCTCCTTTCATGCAAAATCTTAAGGTCCTAGCTCATGTCCAAGTCACAAAAGAAGGGTAAAAAGTCAATAATCGATAACTAAAACTTGAATTGTACTGCTTCTTACTGGCTATTACATCAAATTAGAAGCTACTTCTGTGTTCTACTATGATGTGTTTAGAGTCTCCGCAACCGCAGCACGTGACATAGCTTTGCAGACGATAAATTTAACGGTTTCCGAGAGAAGAGCAGCCAATGTGAGGATCTGCCTTTAAGTCGATTCGATAACAAATAACGAAAACGGACGGATTTCTCATGTTTTTACTACACATGAACACTTTTCACATCCTCCCGTTCAACGCTTCTGCTAGTCCACCCTTCATGGAAAATCTTAAGATCCTAGCTCATGTCCAAGTCGCCAAAGAAGGGTAAAAAGTCAGTAATCGATAACAAAAACTTGAATTGTACTGCTTCTTACTGGCTATTACATCAACTTAGAAGCTTCTTCTGTGTTCTACTATGGGCTTTTATCGTCTCCGCATACCGCAGCGTGCGACATAACTTTGCAGACAAAAAATGTAACCGTTTCGGAGAGAAGAGCGGCCATTGTGACGATCTGGCTTTAAGTCGATTCGATAACAAATGAAGAAAACGGACGCATTTCTCAGGTTTTTACTACATATGAACACTTTTTACATTCTCCCGTACAACGCGGCTGCTAGCCCTCCTTACATGCAAAATCTTAAGGTCCTAGCTCATGTCCAAGGCACCAAGTAAGGGTAAAAAGTCAATAATCGATAAATAATACTTGAGTTGTACTGCCTCTTACTGGCTATTACATCAACTTAGAAGCTACGTCTGTGTTCTACTATGATGCTTTTAGTGGCTCCGCATACCGCAGCACGTGACATAGCTTTGCAGACGATAAATTTAACCGTTTCAGAGAGAACAGCGGCCAATGTGACGATCCGGCTTTAAGTCGATTCGATAACAAGTGACGGTAACCGACGGATTTCTCTGGTTTTTACTACATATGAACACTTTTCACATTCTCCAGTGCAACGCGGGTGCTAGTCCTCCTTACATGCAAAATCTTAAGGTCCTAGCTCATGTCCAAGGCATCAAGTAAGGGTAAAAAGTCAATAATCGATAACTAAAACTTGAGTTGTACTGCTTCTTACGGGCTATTACATCAACTTAGAAGCTACTTCTGTGTTCTACTATGGTGCTCTTAGTGACTCCGCATACCGCAGCACATGACATAGCTTTGCACACGATAAATGTAACCGTTTCAGAGAGAAGAGTGGCCAATGTGACGATCGGGCTATAAGTCGATTCGATATCAAATGACGAAAACGGACGGTCTTAACAGGTTTTCACTACATTTGAACACTTTTCACATTCTCCCGTGCAACGCGGGTGCTAGTTCTCCATTCATGCAAAATAGTAAGGTCCTAGCTCACGTCCAAGGCAGCAAAGAAGAGTAAAAATTCAATAATCGATAGCTAAAACTTGAATTGTGCTGCTTCTTACGGCCTATTACATCAACTTAAAAGTTTCTTCTGTGTTCTAGTATGGGCTTTTAGTGTCTTCGCATACCGCAGCGTGCGACATAGCTTTGCAGACGTAAAATCTAAACGTTTCAGAGAGGAATGCGGCAAATGTGACGATCCCGCTTCAAGTCGATTCGATAACAAATGAAGAAAACGGACGGATTTCTCAGGTTTTTACTACATATGAACACTTTCCACATTTTCCCTTGCAACGCGGCTGCTAATCCTCATTTAATGCAAAATCTTAAGGTCCTAGCTCATGTCCAAGGCACCAAAGAATAGTAAACAGTCAATAATCGATAACTAAATTTGAATTGTACTGCTTCTTAGTGGCTATTTCATCAACTTAGAAGCTTCTTCTGTGTTCTACTATTGTGATTTTAGTGTCTCGGCATACCGCAGCACGCGACAGAGCTTTGCAGATGATAAATGTAACCTTTTCAGAGAGAAGAGCGGACAATGTGATGATCTGGCTTTAAGTCGATTCGGTCCCAAATGAAGAAAACAGACGGATTTCTCAGGTTTTTACTACATATGAACACTTTTCACTTTCTCCCGTGCAACGCGGCTGCTAGTCCTCATTTTATGCAAAATCATAAGGTCCTAGCTCATGTCCAAGGCACCAACTAAGGGCAAAAAGTCAACAATCGATAAGTAAAACTTGAATTGTACTGCTTCTTACTGGCTATTACATCAACTCAGAAGCTACTTCTGTGTTCTACAATGGTGCTTTTAGTGTCTCCGCATACCGCAACACGCGTCATAGCTTTGCTGACGATAAATTTAACCGTTTCAGAGAGAAGAGCGGCCCTTGTGACGATCTGGCTTTAAGTCGATTCGATAACAAGTGACGGTAACCGACGGATTTCTCTGGTTTTTACTACATATGAACACTTTTCATATTCTCCTGTGCAACGCGGGTGCTAGTTCTCCATTCATGCAAAATCGTATGGTCCTAGCTCATGTCCTAGGAACCAAAGAAGGGTAAAAAGTCAATAATCGATAACTAAAACTTGAAATGTACTGCTTCTTACTGGCTATTACATCATCTTGGAAGCTACTTCTGTGTTCTACTATGGTGCTTTTAGTGTCTCCGCATACCGCAACACGCGTCATAGTTTTGCTGACGATAATTGTAATCGTTTCAGAGAGAAGAGCGGCCAATGTGACGATCTGGCTTCAAGTCGATTCGATAACAAATGACGAAAACGTACGGTTTTTGCAGGTTTTCACTACATATGAACACTTTTCACATTCTCCCGTGCAACTCGGCAGCTAGTCCTCATTTAATGCAAAATCTTAAGGTCCTAGCTCATGTCCAAGGCACCAAAGAAGGGTAAACAGTCAATAATCGATGACTAAATTTGAATTTTACTGCTTCTTAATGGCTATTACATCAACTTAGAAGCTTCTTCTGAGTTCTACTATGGTGCTTTTAGTGCCTTCGCATACTGCAGCACGCGACAGAGCTTTCCAGACGACAAATGTAACCGTTTCAGAGAGAAGAACGGCCAATGTGACAATCTGGTCTTAAGTCGATTCGGTAACAAATTAAGTAAACGGTGATTTCCCAGATTTTTAATCCATATGAACACTTTTCACATTCTCCCGTGCAACGCGGCTGCTAGTCCCCCTTACATGCAAAATCTTAATGTCCTACCTCATGTCCAAGGCGCCGAAGAAGGGTAAAAATTCAGTAATCGATAACTAAAACTTGAATTGTATTGCTTCTTACTGGTTATTACATCAACTTAGAAGCTTCTTCTGTGTTCTACTATGGTGCCTTTAGTGTCTCCGCATACCGCAGCACGCGACATAGCTTTGCAGACGATAAATGTAACCGTTTCAGAGAGAAGAGCGGCCAATGTGACGATCTGGCTTTAAATCGATTCGATAACAAATGACAAAAACGGACGGATTTCTCAGGTTTTTACTACATATCAACACTTTTCACATTCTCCCGTGCAACGCGGCTGCTAGTCCTCCTTTCATGCAAACTCTTAAGGTCCTAGCTCATGTCCAAGGCACCAAAGAAGGGTAAAAAGTCAATAATCGATAACTAAAACTTGAATTGTACTGCTTCTTACTGGCTATTACATCAATTTAAAAGCTACTTCTGTGTTCTACTATGGTGCTTATAGTGTCTTCGCATACCGCAGCACGCGACATAGCTTTGCAGACGATAAATTAACCCCTTTTCAGGGAGAAGAGCGGCCAATGTGACGATCTGGCTTTAAGTCGATTCGATTTCAAATGACGAAAACGGACGGTTTTAACAGGTTTTCACTACATATGAACACTTTTCACATTCTCCCGTGCAACGCGGTTGCTAGTTCTCCTTTCATGCAAAATCTTAAGGTCCTAGCTCATGTCCAAGGCACCAAAGAAGAGTAAAAATTCAATAATCGATAGCTAAAACTTGAATTGTACTGCTTCGTACTGGCTATTACATCAACTTAAAACTTCTTCTGTGTTCTACTATGGGCTTTTAGTGTCTTCGCATACCGCAGCGTGCGACATAGCTTTGCAGACGAAAAATCTAGGCGTTTCAGAGAGAAGAGCGGCAAATGTGACGATCTGGCTTCAAGTCGATTCGATAACAAATGAAGAAAACGGACGGATATCTCAGGTTTTTACTACATATGAACACTTTCCACATTCTCCCTTCCAACACGGCTGCTAGTCCTCATTTAATGCAAAATCTTAAGGTCCTAGCTCATGTCCAAGGCACCAAAGAAGAGTAAACAGTCAATAATCGATAACTAAATTTGAATTGTACTGCTTCTTACTGGCTATTTCATCAACTTAGAAGCTTCTTCTGTGTTCTACTATTGTGCTTTTAGTGTCTCCGCATACCGCAGAACGAGACATAGCTTTGCAGACGATAAATACAACCGTTTCAGAGAGAAGACCGGCCAGTGTGACGATCTGGCCTTAAGTCGATTCCGTAACAAATTAAGAAAACGGTCGGATTTCTCAGGTTTTTACTACATATGAACACTTTTTACATTCTCGCTTGCAACGCGGCTGCTAGTCCTCCTTTCATGCAAAATCTTATTGTCCTAGCTCATGCACAAGGCGCCGAAGAAGCGTAAAAATTCAGTAATCGATAACTAAAATTTGAATTGTATTGCTTCATACTGGCTTGTACATTAACTTAGAAGCTTCTTCTGTGTTCTACTATTGTGCTTTTAGAGTCTCCGCATACCGCAGCACGCGACAGAGCTTTGCAGATGATAAATGCAACCTATTCAGAGAGAAGAGCGGCCAATGTGGTGATCTGGCTTTAAGTCGATTCGATCTAAAGTGAAGACAACGGACGGATTTCTCAGGTTTTTACTACATAAGAACACTTTTCACATTCTCCCGTGCAACGTGGCATCTAGTCCTCCTTTCATGCAGAATCTTATGTTCCTAGCTCATGTCCAAGGCACCAAAGAAGCGTAAAAAGTCAATAATCGATACCTAAACTTGAATTGTATTACTTCTTACTGGCTATTACATCAAGTTAAAAGCTTCTTTTGTGTTCTACTATGGGCCTTTAGTGTCTTCGCATACCGCAGCGTGCGACATAACATTGCAGACGAAAAATATAACCGTTTCTTAGAGAAGAGTGGCCAATGTGACGATCTGGCTTCAAGTCGATTCGATAACAAATAACGAAATCGGACGGATTTCTCAGGTCTTTACTACATAAGAACACTTTTCAGATTCTCCCGTGCAACGCGGCTGCTAGTCCTCATTTCATGCAAAATCTTAAGGTCCTAGCTCATGTCTAAGGCACCAAAGAAGGGTAAAAAGTCAAGAATCGTTAACTAAAACTTGAATTGTACTACTTCTTACTGGGTGTTACTCCAACTTAGAATACTCTTCTGCGTTCTACTATGGTGCCTTTAGTGTCTCCGCATGCCGCAGAACGCGACATAGCTTTGCAGACGATAAATACAACCGTTTCAGAGAGAAGAGCGGCCAGTGTGACGATCTGGCTTTAAGTCGAATCGATAACAAATGACGAAAACGGACGGATTTCTCAGGTTTTTACTACATAAGAACACTTTTCACATTCTGCCGTGCAACACGGCTGCTAGTCCTCCTTTCATGCAAAATCTTAAGGTGCTAGCTCATGTCCAAGGCACCAAAGAAGGGTAAAAAGTCAACAATCGATAACTAAAACTTGAATTGCACTGCTTCTTACAGGCTATGACATCAACTTAGACGCTTCTTCTGTGGTCTACTACGGTGCTTTTAGTGTCTCCGCGTACCGCAGCACGCGACGTAGCTTTGCAGACGATAAATGTAACCGTTTCAGTGAGAAGAGCGGCCAATGTGACGATTTGGCTTTAAGTCGATTCGATAACATATGACGAAAACGGACGGATTTCACAGGTTGTTACTACATATGAACACTTTTCACATTCTCCCGTGAAAAGCGGCTGATAGTCCTCCTTTAATGCAAATCTTAAGGTCCTAGCTCATGTCGAAGGCACCAAAGATGGGTAAGAAGTCAATAATCGATAACTAAAACTGGAATTGTACTGCTTCTTACTGGCACTTACATCAACTTAGAAACTTCTTCTGTGTTGTACTATAGTGCTTTTAGTGTCTCCGCATACCGCTGCACGCGACATAGCTTTGCAGACGATAAAAGTAAATGTTGCAGAGAGAAGAGTGGCCAATGTGATGATCTGGCTTTTAGTCGATTCGATAACAAATGACGAAAACGGACGGATTTCTCACGTTTTTATTACATAAGAACACTTTTCACATTCTTCCGTGCAACGCGGCTGCTAGTCCTACTTTCATGCAAAATCTTAAGGTCCCAGCTCATGTCAAAGGCACCAAAGAAGGGTAAAAAGTCAACAATCGATAACTAAAACATGAATTGCACTGCTTCTTACAGGCTATGACATCAACTTAGAAGCTTCTTCTGTGGTCTACTACGGTGCTTTTAGTGTCTCCGCGTACCGCAGCACGCGACGTAGCTTTGCAGACGATAAATGTAACCGTTTCAGTGAGAAGAGCGGCCAATGTGACGATCTGGCTTGAAGTCGATTCGATAACAAATGACGAAAACGAACGAATTTCTCAGGTTTTTACTACGTATGAACACTTTTCCCATTCTCCCGTGCAACGCGGCTGCTAGTCCTCATTTCATGCAAAATCGTAAGGTCCTAGCTCATGTCCAAGGTACCAAAGAAGGCTAAAAAGTCAATAATCCATAACTAAAACTTGAATTGTACTGCATCTTACTGGCTATTACATCAACTTAGAAGCTTCTTCTGTGTGCTGGTATGGTGCTTTTAAGGTCTCCGCATACCGAAGCACGCGACATAGCTTTGCAGTCGATAAATGTAACCGTTTCAGAGAGAACACAAGAAAATGTGACGAACTGGCTTTAGGTCGATTCGATAACAAATGACGAAAACGGACGTATTTCTCAGGTTTTTACTACATATGAAACCTTTTCACATTCTCCCGTACAACGCGGCTGCTAGTCCTCCTTTCATGCCGAATCGTAAGGTCCTAGCTGATGTCCAAGGTACCAAAGAAGGGTATATAGTCAATAATTGATAACTAAAACTTGAATTATACTGCATCTCACTGGCTATTACGTCAACTTAGAAGCTTCTCCTGTGTTCTACTATGGTGCTTTTAGTGTCTCCTTTATACCGCAGCACGCGACATAGTTTTGCAGACGATAAATGTAACCGTTTCAGAGAGAAGAGCGGCCAATATGACGATCTGGCTGTAAGTCGATTCGATAACAAATGAAAAAAACGGACGGATTTCTCAATTTTTTACTACATATGAACACTTTTCACATTCTCCCGTGCAACGCGGCTGCTAGTCCTTCTTACATGGAAAATCGTATGTTTCTAGCTCATGTCCAAGGCACCAAAGAAGGGTAAAAAGTCAATAACCGATAACTAAAACTTGAATTGTATTGCTTCATTCTGGCTATTACATCAACTTAGAAGCTTCTTCTGTGTCCTACTATGGTGCTTTTAGTGTCTCCGCATACCGCAGCACGCAACACAACTTTGCAGACGACAAATGTAACCGTTTCAGAAAGAAGGGCGGCCAATTTTACGACCTGGCTTTAATTCGATTCGATAACAACTGACGAAAACGTACGGTTTTCTCAAGTTTTTACTACATATGAACACTTTTCACATTCTCCCGTGCAACGCGGCTGCTAGTCCTTCTTTCATGCAAAATCTTAAGTTCCTAGCTCATGTCCAAGGCACCAAAGAATGGTAAAAATTCAATAATCGATAACTAAAACTTGAATTGTACTGCTTCTTACTTGTTATTACATCATATTCGAAGCTTCTTCTGTGTTCTACTACGGTGCGTTTAGTATCTCCGCATACCGCAGCACGCGACATACCTTTGCTGACGATAAATGTAACCGTTTCAGAGAGAACAGCGGCCAATGTGACGATCTGGCTTTAATTCGATTCTATTACAAATGACGAAAACGGACGGATTTCTCAGGTTTCTACTACAACTAAACACTTTTCACATTTTTCCGTGCAATGCGGCTGCTATTCCACCTTTCATGCAAAATCGTAAGGTCCCAGCTCATGTCCAAGGTACCAAAGAAGGGTAAAAAAGTCAATAATAGATAAATAAAACTTTCATTGTACCGCCTCTTACTGGCTATTTCATAAACTTCGAAGCTTCTTCTGTGTTCTACTACGGCGCTTTTAGTGTCTCCTTTATGTCGCAGCACGCGACATAACTTTGCAGGCGGTAAATGTAACCGTTTCAGAGAGAATATCGGCCAATGTGACGATCTGGCTTTAAGTCGATTCGATAACTAATGACGAAAACGGACGGATTTCTCATTTTTTTACTACATACGAATACTTTTCACATTCCTCCGTGCAACGCTGCTGCTACTCCTCTATTCATGCAAAATCCCTATGTCCTAGCTCATGTCCAAGGTACCAAAGACGGGTAAAAAGGCAATAATCGTAACTAAAACTTGAATTGTACTGCTTCTGACTGGCTCTTACATCAACGTAGAAGCTTCTTCTGTGTGCTACTATGGTGCCTTCATTGTCTCCACATACCGCAGCACGCGACATAGCTTTGCAGACGATAAATGTAACCGTTTCAGAGAGAAGAGCGGCCAATGTGACGATCTGGCTTGAAGTCGATTAGAAAACAAACGACGAAAACGGTCGAATAATTCAAGTTTTACTACATATGAACACTTTTCACATCCTCCCGTGCAACGAGGCATCTAGACCTCCTTTCATGCAAAATCTTAAGGATCTATCTCATGTCCAAGGCACCAAAGAAGGGCAAAAAGTCAATCATCGATAACTAAAACTTGAATTGTACTGCTTCTTACTGGTTAATACATCAAATTAAAAGCTTCTTCTGGGTTCTGCTATGGTGCTTCTAGTGTCTCCTTTACACCGCAGCACGCGACATAGCTTTGCAGACGATAAATGTAACCGTTTCAGAGAAAAGAGCGGCCAATGTGACGATCTGGTTGTAAGTCGATTCGATAACAAATGACGAAAACAGACGGATTACTCAGGTTTTTACTACATATAAACACTTTTCACATTCTCCCCTGCAACGCGGCTGCTAGTCCTACTTTCATGCAAAATCGTATGGTTCTAGCTCATGTCCAAGGCACCAAAGAAGGGTAAATAGTCAATAATCGATAACTAAAACTTGAATTGTACTGTTTCTTACTGGTTAATACATCAAATTAAAAGCTTCTTCTGAGTTCTGCTATGGTGCTTTTAGTGTCTCCGCATACCGCAGCACGCGACATAGCTTTGAAGACGATAAATGTAACCGTTTCAGAGTGAACAGCGGCCAATGTGACGATCTGGCATTATTTCGATACTATAACAAATGACGAAAACGGACGGATTTCTCAGGTTTTTACTACATATGAACACTTTTCACAATTTCCCGTGAAACGTGGCAGCTAGTCCTCCTTTCATGCAAAATCTTAAGGTCCTAGCTCATGTCCAAGGCACCAAAGAAGGGTAAAAATTCAATAATCGATAACTAAAACTTGATTTTTACTGATTCTTACTGGCGATTACATCAACTTAGAAGCTTCTTCTGTGTTCTACTATTGTGCATTTAGTGTCTTCTTTATACCTTAGCACGCGACATAGCTTTGCAGACGATATATATAACCGTTTCAGAGAGAAGAGCGGCCAATGTGACGATGTGGCTTTAAGTCGACTCGATAACAAATGACGAAAACGGACGGATTTCTCAGGTTTTTGCTACATATGAACACTTTCACATTCTCCCCTGCAACGCGGCTGCTAGTCCTCCTTTCCTGCAAAATCTTAAGGTCCTAGGTCATGTCCAAGGAACCAAAGAAGGGTGAAAAGTCAATAATCGATCACTAAAACTTGAATTGTACTGCATCTTACTGGCTATTACATCATATTAAAAGCTTCTTCTGATTTCTACTATGGTGCTTTTAATGTCTCCGCATACCGCAGCACGCGACGTAGCTTTGCAGACGATAGTGTAACCGTTTCAGAGAGAAGAGCGCCCAATGTGACGATCTGGATTTAAGTCAATTCCATAACAAATGACGAAAACTGACAGAATTCTCAGGTTTTTACTACATTTGAATACTTTCCACATTATCCCGTACAACGCGGGTGATAGTCCTCCTTTCATGCAAAATCTTAAGGTCCTAGCTAAAGTCAAAGGCACCAAAGAAGGGTAAAAAGTCAATAATCGATAAGTAAAACATGAATTGTACAGCTCCTTACTGGCTACTACATCAACTTAGAAGCTTCTTCTGTGTTCTACTATGGTGCTTTTAATGTCTACGCATACCGCAGCACGCGACATAGCTTTGCAGACGATAGTGTTACCGTTTCAGAGAAAAGAGCGGCCAACATGACGATCTGGCTTTAAGTCGATTCGATAACAAATGACGAAAACGGACGGATTTCTCAGGTTTTTACTACATATGAACACTTTTCACATTCATCCGTGAAACGTGGCAGCAAGTCCTCCTTTCATGCAAAATCTTAAGGTCATAGCTCATGTCATCGGCACCAAAGACGGGTAAAACGTCAATAATCGATCACCAAAACTTGAATTGTACTGCTTCTTACTGGCTATAACATCATATTAAAAGCTTCTTCTGATTTCTACTATGGTGGTTTTAGTGTCTCCGCATACCGTAACACGCGACATACCTTTGCAGACTATAAATGTAACTGTTTCAGAGAGAAGAGCGGCCAATGTGACGATGTGGCTTTGAGTCGATTTGATAACAAATGACGAAAACGGACGGATTTCTCAGGTTTTTACTACATATGAACACTTTTCACATTTTGCCGTGCAACGCGGCTGCTAGTCCTCCTTTCCTGCAAAATCTTAAGGTCCTAACTCATGTCCAAGGAACCAAAGAAGGATGAAAGGGCAATAATCGATCACTAAAACTTGAATTGTACTGCATCTTTCTGGCTATTACGTCAACTTAGAAGCTTCATCTGTGTTCTACAATGGTGCTTTTACTGTCTCCGCATACCGTAGCACGCGACATACCATTGCAGACGATAAATGTAACTGTTTCTGAGAGAAAAGCGGCCAATGTGACGATGTGGCTCTAAGTCGATTTGATAACAAACGACGAAAACGGACTTATTTCTCAGGTTTTTACTACATTTGAACACTTTTCACATTTTCCCGTGCAACGCGGCTGCTAGTCCTCCTTTCATGCGAAACCTTAAGGTCCTAGCTCATGTCCAAGGCACCAAATAAGGGTAAAAAGTCAATAATCGATAGCTAAAACTTTAATTGTACTGCTTCTTACTGGCTACTACAACAACTTAGAAGCTTAGAAGCTTCTTCTGTGTTCTACTATGGTGCTTTTAGTGTCTCCGCATACCGCAGCACGCGACATAGCTTTGAAGACGATAAATGTAACCGTTTCAGAGTGAACAGCGGCCAATGTGACGATCTGGCATTAATTCGATACTATAACAAATGACGAAAACGGACGGATTTCTCAGGTTTTTACTACATATGAACACTTTTCACAATTTCCCGTGAAACGTGGCAGCTAGTCCTCCTTTCATGCAAAATCTTAAGGTCCTAGCTCATGTCCAAGGCACCAAAGAAGGGTAAAAATTCAATAATCGATAACTAAAACTTGATTTTTACTGATTCTTACTGGCGATTACATCAACTTAGAAGCTTCTTCTGTGTTCTACTATTGTGCATTTAGTGTCTTCTTTATACCTTAGCACGCGACATAGCTTTGCAGACGATATATATAACCGTTTCAGAGAGAAGAGCGGCCAATGTGACGATGTGGCTTTAAGTCGACTCGATAACAAATGACGAAAACGGACGGATTTCTCAGGTTTTTGCTACATATGAACACTTTCACATTCTCCCCTGCAACACGGCTGCTACTCCTCCTTTCATGCAAAATCTTAAGGTCCTAGCTCATGTCCAAGGAACCAAAGAAGGGTGAAAAGTCAATAATCGATCACTAAAACTTGAATTGTACTGCATCTTACTGGCTATTACATCATATTAAAAGCTTCTTCTGATTTCTACTATGGTGCTTTTAATGTCTCCGCATACCGCAGCGCGCGACATAGCTTTGCAGACGATAGTGTAACCGTTTCAGAGAGAAGAGCGCCCAATGTGACGATCTGGATTTAAGTCAATTCCATAACAAATGACGAAAACTGACAGAATTCCAGGTTTTTACTACATTTGAATACTTTCCACATTCTCCCGTACAACGCGGGTGATAGTCCTCCTTTCATGCAAAATCTTAAGGTCCTAGCTAAAGTCAAAGGCACCAAAGAAGGGTAAAAAGTCAATAATCGATAACTAAAACATGAATTGTACAGCTCCTTACTGGCTATTACATCAACTTAGAAGCTTCTTCTGTGTTCTACTATGGTGCTTTTAATGTCTCCGCATACCGCAGCACGCGACATAGCTCTGCAGACGATAGTGTTACCGTTTCAGAGAAAAGAGCGGCCAACATGACGATCTGGCTTTAAGTCGATTCGATAATAAATGACGAAAACGGACGGATTTCTCAGGTTTTTACTACATATGAACACTTTTCACATTCATCCGTGAAACGTGGCAGCAAGTCCTCCTTTCATGCAAAATCTTAAGGTCATAGTTCATGTCATCGGCACCAAAGACGGGTAAAACGTCAATAATCGATCACCAAAACTTGATTTGTACTGCTTCTTACTGGCTATAACATCATATTAAAAGCTTCTTCTGATTTCTACTATGGTGCTTTTAGTGTCTCCGCATACCGTAACACGCGACATACCTTTGCAGAATATAAATGTAACTGTTTGAGAGAGAAGAGCGGCCAATGTGACGATGTGGCTTTGAGTCGATTTGATAACAAATGACGAAAACGGACGGATTTCTCAGGTTTTTACTACATATGAACACTTTTCACATTCTGCCGTGTAACGCGGCTGCTAGTCCTCCTTTCCTGCAAAATCTTAAGGTCCTAACTCATGTCCAAAAAACCAAAGAAGGATGAAAGGGCAATAATCGATCACTAAAACTTGAATTGTACTGTATCTTTCTGGCTATTACGTCAACTTAGAAGCTTCATCTGTGTTCTACAATGGTGCTTTTACTGTCTCCGCATACCGTAGCACGCGACATACCATTGCAGACGATAACTGTAACTGTTTCAGAGAGAAAAGCGGCCAATGTGACGATGAGGCTCTAAGTCGATTTGATAACAAACGACGAAAACGGACTTATTTCTCAGGTTTTTACTACATATGAACACTTTTCACATTTTCCCGTGCAACGCGGCTGCTAGTCCTCCTTTCATGCGAAACCTTAAGGTCCTAGCTCATGTCCAAGGCACCAACGGAGGGTAAAAAGTCAACAATCGATAACTAAATCTTGAATTGTACTGCTTCTAACTGGCTATTACATCAAATTAGAAGCTTCTTCTCTGTTCTACTATGGTGCTTTTAGGGTCTCCGCATATCGCAGCACGCGACATAGCTTTGCAGACGATAAATGTAACCGTTTCAGAGAGAAGAGCGGCCAATGTGACGATATGGCTTGAAGTCGATTCGATAAACAATGACGAAAACGGACGGATTTCTCAGGTTTTTACTACATATGAACACTTTTCACAATTTCCCGTGAAACGTGGCAGCTAGTCCTCCTTTCATGCAAAATCGTATGGTTCTAGCTCATGTCCAAGGCACCAAAGAAGGGTAAATAGTCAATAATCGATAACTAAAACTTGAATTGTACTGCTTCTTACTGGTTAATACATCAAATTAAAAGCTTCTTCTGGGTTCTGCTATGGTGCTTTTATTGTCTCCGCATACCGCAGCACGCGACATAGCTTTGAAGACGATAAATGTAACCGTTTCAGAGTGAACAGCGGCCAATGTGACGATCTGGCATTAATTCGATACTATAACAAATGACGAAAACGGACGGATTTCTCAGGTTTCTACTACATATGAACACTTTTCACAATTTCCCGTGATACGTGGCAGCTAGTCCTCCTTTCATGCAAAATCTTAAGGTCCTAGCTCATGTCCAAGGCACCAAAGAAGGGTAAAAATTCAATAATCGATAACTAAAACTTGATTTTTACTGATTCTTACTGGCGATTACATCAACTTAGAAGCTTCTTCTGTGTTCTACTATTGTGCATTTAGTGTCTTCTTTATACCTTAGCACGCGACATAGCTTTGCAGACGATATATATAACCGTTTCAGAGAGAAGAGCGGCCAATGTGACGATGTGGCTTTAAGTCGACTCGATAACAAATGACGAAAACGGACGGATTTCTCAGGTTTTTGCTACATATGAACACTTTCACATTCTCCCCTGCAACGCGGCTGCTAGTCCTCCTTTCCTGCAAAATCTTAAGGTCCTAGGTCATGTCCAAGGAACCAAAGAAGGGTGAAAAGTCAATAATCGATCACTAAAACTTGAATTGTACTGCATCTTACTGGCTATTACATCATATTAAAAGCTTCTTCTGATTTCTACTATGGTGCTTTTAATGTCTCCGCATACCGCAGCACGCGACGTAGCTTTGCAGACGATAGTGTAACCGTTTCAGAGAGAAGAGCGCCCAATGTGACGATCTGGATTTAAGTCAATTCCATAACAAATGACGAAAACTGACAGAATTCTCAGGTTTTTACTACATTTGAATACTTTCCACATTATCCCGTACAACGCGGGTGATAGTCCTCCTTTCATGCAAAATCTTAAGGTCCTAGCTAAAGTCAAAGGCACCAAAGAAGGGTAAAAAGTCAATAATCGATAAGTAAAACATGAATTGTACAGCTCCTTACTGGCTACTACATCAACTTAGAAGCTTCTTCTGTGTTCTACTATGGTGCTTTTAATGTCTACGCATACCGCAGCACGCGACATAGCTTTGCAGACGATAGTGTTACCGTTTCAGAGAAAAGAGCGGCCAACATGACGATCTGGCTTTAAGTCGATTCGATAACAAATGACGAAAACGGACGGATTTCTCAGGTTTTTACTACATATGAACACTTTTCACATTCATCCGTGAAACGTGGCAGCAAGTCCTCCTTTCATGCAAAATCTTAAGGTCATAGCTCATGTCATCGGCACCAAAGACGGGTAAAACGTCAATAATCGATCACCAAAACTTGAATTGTACTGCTTCTTACTGGCTATAACATCATATTAAAAGCTTCTTCTGATTTCTACTATGGTGGTTTTAGTGTCTCCGCATACCGTAACACGCGACATACCTTTGCAGACTATAAATGTAACTGTTTCAGAGAGAAGAGCGGCCAATGTGACGATGTGGCTTTGAGTCGATTTGATAACAAATGACGAAAACGGACGGATTTCTCAGGTTTTTACTACATATGAACACTTTTCACATTTTGCCGTGCAACGCGGCTGCTAGTCCTCCTTTCCTGCAAAATCTTAAGGTCCTAACTCATGTCCAAGGAACCAAAGAAGGATGAAAGGGCAATAATCGATCACTAAAACTTGAATTGTACTGCATCTTTCTGGCTATTACGTCAACTTAGAAGCTTCATCTGTGTTCTACAATGGTGCTTTTACTGTCTCCGCATACCGTAGCACGCGACATACCATTGCAGACGATAAATGTAACTGTTTCTGAGAGAAAAGCGGCCAATGTGACGATGTGGCTCTAAGTCGATTTGATAACAAACGACGAAAACGGACTTATTTCTCAGGTTTTTACTACATTTGAACACTTTTCACATTTTCCCGTGCAACGCGGCTGCTAGTCCTCCTTTCATGCGAAACCTTAAGGTCCTAGCTCATGTCCAAGGCACCAAATAAGGGTAAAAAGTCAATAATCGATAGCTAAAACTTTAATTGTACTGCTTCTTACTGGCTACTACAACAACTTAGAAGCTTAGAAGCTTCTTCTGTGTTCTACTATGGTGCTTTTAGTGTCTCCGCATACCGCAGCACGCGACATAGCTTTGAAGACGATAAATGTAACCGTTTCAGAGTGAACAGCGGCCAATGTGACGATCTGGCATTAATTCGATACTATAACAAATGACGAAAACGGACGGATTTCTCAGGTTTTTACTACATATGAACACTTTTCACAATTTCCCGTGAAACGTGGCAGCTAGTCCTCCTTTCATGCAAAATCTTAAGGTCCTAGCTCATGTCCAAGGCACCAAAGAAGGGTAAAAATTCAATAATCGATAACTAAAACTTGATTTTTACTGATTCTTACTGGCGATTACATCAACTTAGAAGCTTCTTCTGTGTTCTACTATTGTGCATTTAGTGTCTTCTTTATACCTTAGCACGCGACATAGCTTTGCAGACGATATATATAACCGTTTCAGAGAGAAGAGCGGCCAATGTGACGATGTGGCTTTAAGTCGACTCGATAACAAATGACGAAAACGGACGGATTTCTCAGGTTTTTGCTACATATGAACACTTTCACATTCTCCCCTGCAACACGGCTGCTACTCCTCCTTTCATGCAAAATCTTAAGGTCCTAGCTCATGTCCAAGGAACCAAAGAAGGGTGAAAAGTCAATAATCGATCACTAAAACTTGAATTGTACTGCATCTTACTGGCTATTACATCATATTAAAAGCTTCTTCTGATTTCTACTATGGTGCTTTTAATGTCTCCGCATACCGCAGCGCGCGACATAGCTTTGCAGACGATAGTGTAACCGTTTCAGAGAGAAGAGCGCCCAATGTGACGATCTGGATTTAAGTCAATTCCATAACAAATGACGAAAACTGACAGAATTCCAGGTTTTTACTACATTTGAATACTTTCCACATTCTCCCGTACAACGCGGGTGATAGTCCTCCTTTCATGCAAAATCTTAAGGTCCTAGCTAAAGTCAAAGGCACCAAAGAAGGGTAAAAAGTCAATAATCGATAACTAAAACATGAATTTTACAGCTCCTTACTGGCTATTACATCAACTTAGAAGCTTCTTCTGTGTTCTACTATGGTGCTTTTAATGTCTCCGCATACCGCAGCACGCGACATAGCTCTGCAGACGATAGTGTTACCGTTTCAGAGAAAAGAGCGGCCAACATGACGATCTGGCTTTAAGTCGATTCGATAATAAATGACGAAAACGGACGGATTTCTCAGGTTTTTACTACATATGAACACTTTTCACATTCATCCGTGAAACGTGGCAGCAAGTCCTCCTTTCATGCAAAATCTTAAGGTCATAGTTCATGTCATCGGCACCAAAGACGGGTAAAACGTCAATAATCGATCACCAAAACTTGATTTGTACTGCTTCTTACTGGCTATAACATCATATTAAAAGCTTCTTCTGATTTCTACTATGGTGCTTTTAGTGTCTCCGCATACCGTAACACGCGACATACCTTTGCAGAATATAAATGTAACTGTTTGAGAGAGAAGAGCGGCCAATGTGACGATGTGGCTTTGAGTCGATTTGATAACAAATGACGAAAACGGACGGATTTCTCAGGTTTTTACTACATATGAACACTTTTCACATTCTGCCGTGTAACGCGGCTGCTAGTCCTCCTTTCCTGCAAAATCTTAAGGTCCTAACTCATGTCCAAAAAACCAAAGAAGGATGAAAGGGCAATAATCGATCACTAAAACTTGAATTGTACTGTATCTTTCTGGCTATTACGTCAACTTAGAAGCTTCATCTGTGTTCTACAATGGTGCTTTTACTGTCTCCGCATACCGTAGCACGCGACATACCATTGCAGACGATAACTGTAACTGTTTCAGAGAGAAAAGCGGCCAATGTGACGATGAGGCTCTAAGTCGATTTGATAACAAACGACGAAAACGGACTTATTTCTCAGGTTTTTACTACATATGAACACTTTTCACATTTTCCCGTGCAACGCGGCTGCTAGTCCTCCTTTCATGCGAAACCTTAAGGTCCTAGCTCATGTCCAAGGCACCAACGGAGGGTAAAAAGTCAACAATCGATAACTAAATCTTGAATTGTACTGCTTCTAACTGGCTATTACATCAAATTAGAAGCTTCTTCTCTGTTCTACTATGGTGCTTTTAGGGTCTCCGCATATCGCAGCACGCGACATAGCTTTGCAGACGATAAATGTAACCGTTTCAGAGAGAAGAGCGGCCAATGTGACGATATGGCTTGAAGTCGATTCGATAAACAATGACGAAAACGGACGGATTTCTCAGGTTTTTACTACATATGAACACTTTTCACAATTTCCCGTGAAACGTGGCAGCTAGTCCTCCTTTCATGCAAAATCGTATGGTTCTAGCTCATGTCCAAGGCACCAAAGAAGGGTAAATAGTCAATAATCGATAACTAAAACTTGAATTGTACTGCTTCTTACTGGTTAATACATCAAATTAAAAGCTTCTTCTGGGTTCTGCTATGGTGCTTTTATTGTCTCCGCATACCGCAGCACGCGACATAGCTTTGAAGACGATAAATGTAACCGTTTCAGAGTGAACAGCGGCCAATGTGACGATCTGGCATTAATTCGATACTATAACAAATGACGAAAACGGACGGATTTCTCAGGTTTCTACTACATATGAACACTTTTCACAATTTCCCGTGAAACGTGGCAGCTAGTCCTCCTTTCATGCAAAATCTTAAGGTCCTAGCTCATGTCCAAGGCACCAAAGAAGGGTAAAAATTCAATAATCGATAGCTAAAACTTGATTTTTACTGATTCTTACTGGCGATTACATCAACTTAGAAGCTTCTTCTGTGTTCTACTATTGTGCATTTAGTGTCTTCTTTATACCTTAGCACGCGACATAGCTTTGCAGACGATATATATAACCGTTTCAGAGAGAAGAGCGGCCAATGTGACGATGTGGCTTTAAGTCGACTCGATAACAAATGACGAAAACGGACGGATTTCTCAGGTTTTTGCTACATATGAACACTTTCACATTCTCCCCTGCAACGCGGCTGCTAGTCCTCCTTTCATGCAAAATCTTGAGGTCCTAGCTCATGTCCAAGGAACCAAAGAAGGGTGAAAAGTCAATAATCGATCACTAAAACTTGAATTGTACTGCATCTTACTGGCTATTACATCATATTAAAAGCTTCTTCTGATTTCTACTATGGTGCTTTTAATGTCTCCGCATACCGCAGCACGCGACATAGCTTTGCAGACGATAGTGTAACCGTTTCACAGAGAAGAGCGCCCAATGTGACGATCTGGATTTAAGTCAATTCCATAACAAATGACGAAAACTGACAGAATTCTCAGGTTTTTACTACATATGAACACTTTTCACATTCTGCCGTGTAACGCGGCTGCTAGTCCTCCTTTCCTGCAAAATCTTAAGGTCCTAACTCATGTCCAAGGAACCAAAGAAGGATGAAAGGGCAATAATCGATCACTAAAACTTGAATTGTACTGTATCTTTCTGGCTATTACGTCAACTTAGAAGCTACATCTGTGTTCTACAATGGTGCTTTTACTGTCTCCGCATACCGTAGCACGCGACATACCATTGCAGACGATAACTGTAACTGTTTCAGAGAGAAAAGCGGCCAATGTGACGATGAGGCTCTAAGTCGATTTGATAACAAACGACGAAAACGGACTTATTTCTCAGGTTTTTACTACATTTGAACACTTTTCACATTTTCCCGTGCAACGCGGCTGCTAGTCCACCTTTCATGCGAAACCTTAAGGTCCTAGCTCATGTCCAAGGCACCAACGGAGGGTAAAAAGTCAACAATCGATAACTAAATCTTGAATTGTACTGCTTCTAACTGGCTATTACATCAAATTAGAAGCTTCTTCTCTGTTCTACTATGGTGCTTTTAGGATCTCCGCATATCGCAGCACGCGACATAGCTTTGCAGACGATAAATGTAACCGTTTCAGAGAGAAGAGCGGCCAATGTGACGATATGGCTTGAAGTCGATTCGATAACCAATGACGAAAACGGACGGATTTCTCAGGTTTTTACTACATATGAACACTTTTCACAATTTCCCGTGAAACGTGGCAGCTAGTCCTCCTTTCATGCAAAATCGTATGGTTCTAGCTCATGTCCAAGGCACCAAAGAAGGGTAAATAGTCAATAATCGATAACTAAAACTTGAATTGTACTGCTTCTTACTGGTTAATACATCAAATTAAAAGCTTCTTCTGGGTTCTGCTATGGTGCTTTTAGTGTCTCCGCGTACCGCAGCACGCGACATAGCTTTGCAGACGATAAATGTCAACGTTATAGACAGAAGATGGCCAATGTGACGATGTGGCTTTAAGTCGATATGATATCAAATGACGAAAACGGACGTATTTCTCTGGTTTTTACTACATATGAACACTTTGCACATTCTCCCGTACAACGCGGGTGCTAATCCTCCTTTCATGCAAAATCTTAAGTGCCTAGCTCTTGTCCAATGCACCAAAGAACGGTAAAAAGTCAACAATCGATAACTAAAACTTAAATTGCACTTCTTCTTACTGGCTATTACATCAACTTAAGAGCTTCTTCTGTGTTCTACTGTGGTGCTTTTAGTGTCTCCACATACCGCAGCACGCGACATAGCTTTGCAGACGGTAAATGTAACCGTTTCAGAGACAAGAGCGGCCAATGTGACGATCTGGCTTTAAGTCGATTCGATAACAACTGCCGAAAACGGACGGATTTCTCAGGTTATTACTACATATGAACACATTGCACATTCCCCCGTGCAACGCGGCAGGTAGTCCTCCTTTCATGCAAAATCTTAGGGTCCTTGCTCATGTCCAAGGCACCAAAGAAAGGTAAAAAGTCAATAATCGATAACTAAATCTTGAATTCTACTGCTTCTGACTGCCTATTAGATCAACTTAGAAGCTTCTTCTGCTGCTATGGTGCTTTTAGTGTCACCGCATACCGCAGCACACGACAAAGGTTTGCAGACGATAAATGTAACCGTTTCAGAGAGAAGAGCGGCCAATGTGACGATTTGGCATTAAGTCGATTCGATAACAAATGACGAAAACGGACAGATTTCTCAGGTTTTTACCACATATGAACACTTTTCAAATTCTCCCTTGCAACGTGGCTGTACTCGTTCTTTCATGCAAAATCTGAAGGTTCTAGCTCATGTCCAAGGCACCAAAGAACGGTAAAAAGTCAATAATCTATAATTAAACTTGAATTTTACTGCTTCTTACTGGTTATTACATCAACTTAGAAGCTTCTTCTGTGTTCTACTATAGTGCTTTTAGTGTCTCCGCATGCCGCAGAACGCGACATAGCTTTGCAGACGATAGTGTAACCGTTTTAGGAAGAAGACCGGCCAACATGACGATCTGGCTTTAAGCCAATTCGATAACAAATGACGAAAACGGACGGATTTCTCATGTTATTACTACATATGAACACTTTTCACATTTTCACGTGCAATGCGGCTGCTAGTCCTCCTTTCATGCTAAATCTTTAGGTCCTAGCTCATGTCCAAGGCACCAAAGAAGTGTAAAAAGTCAATAATCGATAACTAAAACTTGAATTGTACTGCTTCTTACTGGCTATTACATCAATTAGAAACTTCTTCTGTGTTCTACTATGGTGCTTTTAGTGTCTAGTTTATGTCGCAGCACGCCACATAGCTTTGCAGGCTGTAAATGTAACCGTTTCAGGAAGAAGACCGGCCAACATGACGATCTGGCTTTAAGCCAATTCGATAACAAATGACGAAAACGGACGGATTTCTCATGTTTTTACTACATATGAACACTTTTCACATTTTCACGTGCAATGCGGCTGCTAGTCCTCCTTTCATGCTAAAACTTAAGGTCCTAGCTCATGTCCAAGGCACCAAAGAAGTGTAAAAAGTCAATAATCGATAACTAAAACTTGAATTGTACTGCTTCTTACTGGCTATTACATCAACTTAGAAGCTTCTTCTCTGTTCTACTATGGTCCTTTTAGTGTTTCCGCATACCGCAGAACGCGACATAGCTTTGCAGACGATAGTGTAACCGTTTCAGAGAGAAGACCGGCCAACATGACGATCTGGCTTGAAGTCGATTCGATACCAAATGACGAAAACGGACGGATTTCTCAAGTTTTTACTACATATGAATACTTTTAACGTTCTCCCGTGCAACGCGGCTGCTAGTCCTTCTTTCATGCAAAATCGTATGTTTCTAGCTCATGTCCAAGGCACCAAGAAAGGGTAAAATGTCAATAATATATAGCTAAATCTTGAATTGAACTGCTTCTTACTGGTTATTACATCAAACTAAAAGCTTCTTCTGGGTTCTATTATGCTGCTTTTAGTGTCTCCGCATACCGCAGCACGCGCCATAGCTTTAAAGACGATAAATGTAACCGTTTAAGAGGGAACAGCAGCCAATGTGACGATCTGGCTTTAATTCGATTCTATAACAAATGACGAAAACAGACGGATTTCTCAGGTTTCTACTACAAATGAACACTTTTCACATTTTTCCGTGCAATGCGCCTGCTAGTCCTCCTTTCATGCAAAATCTTAAGATCCTAGCTCATGTCCAAGGCACCACAGAAGGGTAAAAAATAAATAATCGATAACTAAAACTTGAATTTTACTGCTTCTTACTGGCTATTACATCAACTTAGAAGCTTCTCTGTATTCTACTATGGTTCTTTTATTGTCTGCGCATACCGCAGCACGCGACATAGATTTGCAGACGATAAATATAACCGTATCAGAGAGATGAGCGGCCAATGTGATGATCTGGCTTTAAGTCGATTCGATAAAAAATGACGAAAACAGACGGATTTCTCCGGTTTTTGCTACATATAAGCGCTTTTCACATTCTCCCGTTCAACGCATGCAAAATCTTAAGGTGTTAGCTCATGTCCAAGGTACTGAAGAAGGGTAAAAACACAATAATCGATAACTAAAACTTGAATTGTACTGCTTCTTACTGGCTATTACATCAGCTTAGAAACTACTTCTCTCCTCTACTATGGTGCTTTTAGTGTCTCCTTTATACCGCAGCACGCGACATAGCTTTGCAGACGATAAATGTAACCGTTTCAGAGAGAAGAGCGGCCAATGTGACGATCTGGCAAATAGTCGACTCGATAACAAATGACCAAAACGGACGGATTTCTCAGGTTTTTACTATATACGAACACTTTTCACACTCCCCCGTGCAACGCGGCTGCTATTCCTCCTTTCATGCAAATTCTTAAGGTCCTAGCTCATGTCAAAGGCACAGAAGAAGGGTAAAATGTCAATAATCGATAACTAAAACTTGAATTGTACTGCTTCTTACTTGTTATTACATCAAATTAGAAGCTTCTTCTGTGTTCTACTACGGTGCTTTTAGTGTCTCCGAATACCGCAGCACGCGACATACCTTTGCAGACGATAAATGTAACCGTTTCAGAGAGAACAGGAGCCAATGGGACGATCTGGCTTTAAGTCGATTCTATAACAAAAGACGAAAACGGACGGATTTCTCAGATTTTTACTACAAATGAACACTTTTCACATTTTTCCGTGCAATGCGGCTGCTAGTCCTCCTTTCACGCAAAATCTTAAGGTCCTAGCTCATGTCCAAGGCATCAAAGAAGGGTAAGAAGTCAATAATCGATAACTAAAACTTGAATTGTACTGCTTCTTACAGGCTATTACATCAACTTAGAAACTTCTTCTGTGTTTTACTATTGTGCTTTTAGTGTCTCTTCGCACCGCAGCACGCGACATAGTTTTGCAGACGATAAATGTAACCGTTTCAGAGAGAAGAGTTGCCAATGTGACGATCTGGCTTTAAGTCGATTCGATAACAAATGACGAAAAAGGACGGATTTCTCAGGTTTTTACCACATATGAACACTTTTCACATTCTCCCGTGCAACGTGGCTGCTAGTCCGCCTTTCATGCAAAATCCTAAGTGCTAGCTCATGTCCAAGGCACCAAAGAAGTGTAAAAAGTCAATAATCGATAACAAAACTTGAATTGTACTGCTTCTTACTGGAAATCACATCAACTTAGAAGCTTCTTCGGTTTTCTACTATTGTGCTTGTAGTGTATCCGTATACCGCAGCACGCGACATAGCTTTGGAGACGATAAATATAACCATTTCAGAGAGAAGAGCGGCCAATGTGACGATCTGGCTTTAAGTCGATTCGATAACAAATGACGAAAACGGAAGGATTTCAGAGGTTTTTACTACATATGAACACTTTGCACATTCTCCCGTGCAACGCGGCTGCTAGTCCTCCTTTCATGCAAAATCTTAAGGTCCCAGCTCAAGTCCAAGGCACCAATAAAGGGTAAAAAGTCAATAATTTAAACCTAAAACTTGAATTGTACTGCATCTTACTGGCTATTACGTCAACTTAGAAGCTTCTTCTGTGTTCTACTATGGTGCTTTTAGTGTCTCCGCATACCGCAGCACGCGACATAGCTTTATAGACGATAAATGTAACCGTTTCAGATAGAAGAGTGGCCAATGTGACAATACGGCTTTAAGTCGATTCGATAACAAATGACGAAAACGGACGTATTTCTCAGGTTTTTACTACATATGAACACTTTTCACATTCTCCCGTGCAACACGGCTGCTAGTCCTTCTTTCATGCAAAATCGTATGTTTCTGGCTCATGTCCAAGGCACCAAAGAAGGGTAAAAAGTCATAATCGGTAACTAAAACTTGAATTCTACTGCTTCTGACTGGCTATTACATCAACTTAGAAGCTTCTTCTGTGTGCTACTATGGTGCTTTTAGTGTCACCGGATACCGTAGCACGAAACATAGCTTCGCAGACGACAAATGTAACCGTTTCAGAGAGCAGGGCGGCCAAGGTGACGATCTGGCTGTAAGTGTATTCGATAACAAATGACGAAAACGGACGGATTTCTCAGGCTTTTACTACATATGAACACTTTGCACATTCTGCCGTGCAACGCGGCTGCTAGTCCTCCTTTCATGCAAAATCTTAAGGTCCTAGCTCATGTCCAAGGCACCAAAGATGAGTAAAAAGTCAACAATCGATAACTAAAACTTGAATTGCACTGCTTCTTACAGGCTATGACATCAACTTAGAAGCTTCTTCTGTGGTCTACTACGGTGCTTTTAGTGTCTCCGCGTACCGCAGCACGCGACATAGCTTTGCAGACGATAAATGTAACCGTTTAACAGGGAACAGCGGCCAATGTGACGATCTGGCTTTAATTCGATTCTATAACAAATGACGAAAACAGACGGATTTCTCAGGTTTCTACTACAAATGAACACTTTTCACATTTTCCCGTGCAATGCGGCTGCTAGTCCTCCTTTCATGCAAAATTTAAGATCCTAGCTCGTGTCCAAGGCACCAAAGAAGGGTAAAAAGTCAATAATCAATAACTAAAACTTGAATTGTACTGCTTCTGACTGGCTAATACATCAACTTAGAAGTTTCTTCTGTGTGCTAATATGGTGCTTTTAGTGTCACCGGATACCGCAGCACGCAACATAGCTTCGCAGACGACAAATTTAACCGTTTCAGAGAGAAGGGCGGGCAATGTGACGATCTGGCTGTAAGTCCATTCGATAACAAATGACGAAAACGGACGCATTTCTCAGGTTTTTACTACATATTAACACTTTTCACATTCTCCCGTGCAACGCGGCTGCTAGTTCTTCTTTCATGCAAAATCGTATGGTTCTAGCTCATGTCCAAGGCACCAAAGAAGGGTAAAAAGTCAATAATCGATTACTAAAACTTGAATTGTACTGCTTCTTACTGGCTATTACATCAACTTAGAAACTTCTTCTCTGTTCTACTATGGTGCTTTTAGTGTCTCCTTTATACCGCAGCACGCGACATAGCTTAGCAGACGATAAATGTAACCGTTTCAGAGAGAAGAGCGGCCTATGTGACGATGTGGTTTTAAGTAGATTCGATAACAAATGACGAAAACGGACGGATTTCTCAGGTTTTTACTACATATGAACACTTTTCACATTCTCCCTTGCAACGCGGCTGTTAGTCCTTCTTTCATGCAAAATCTTAAGGTGCTAGCTCATATCCAAGGCACCAAAGAAGGGTAAAAAGTAATATAATTGATAACTAAAACTTGAATTGTACTGCTTCTTACTTGCGATTACATCAAATTAGAAGTTTCGTATGTGTTCTACTATGGGGCGTTTAAAGTCTCCTTTATACCGCAGCATGCGACAAACCTTTGCTGACAATGAATGTAATAGTTTCAGAGAGAAGAGCGGCCAATGTGACGATCTGGCTTTAAGTCGATTCGATAACAAATGAGGAAAACGGACGGATTTCTCAAGTTTTTACTATATACGAACACTTTTCACATTCTCCCGTGCAACGCGGCAGCTAGTCCTTCTTTCATGCAAAATCGTATGGTTCTAGCTCATGTCCAAGGCACCAAGAAAGGGTAAAATGTCAATAATCGATAGCTAAATCTTGAATTGAACTGCTTCTTACTGGTTATTACATCAAACTAAAAGCTTCTTCTGGGTTCTATTATGGTGCTTTTAGTGTCTCCGCATACCGCAGCACGCGACTTAGCTTTAAAGACGATAAATGTAACCGTTTAAGAGGGAACAGCGGCCAATGTGACGATCTGGCTTTAATTCGATTCTATAACAAATGACGAAAACAGACGGATTTCTCAGGTTTCTACTACAAATGAACACTTTTCACACTTTTCCGTGCAATGCGGCTGCTAGTCCTCCTTTCATGCAAAATCTTAAGATCCTAGCTCATGTCCAAGGCACCAAAGAAGGGTAAAAATTCAATAATCGATAAATAAAACTTTAATTATACCGCCTCTTACTGGCTATTACATCAACTTAGAAGCTTCTTCTGTGTTCTACTATGGTGCTTTTAATGTCTCCTTTATGTCGCAGCAGGCGACAAGCTTTGCAGGCGGTAAATCTAACTGTTTCAGAGAGAAGAGCGGCCAATGTGACGATCTGGCTTATAGTCGACTCGATAACAAATGACCAAAACGGACGGATTTCTCAGTTTTTTACTGCAAATGAACACTTTTCACATTCTTGCGTGCAACGCGGCTGCTAGTCCTCCTTTCATGCAAAACCTTAAGGTCCTAGCTCATGTCCAAGGCACCAAAGAAGGGAAAAAGTCAATAATGGATAACTAAAACTGGAATTGTCCTGCTTCTTACGGGCTATTAGATCAACTTAGAAGCTTCTTCTGTGTTCTACTATGGTGCTTTTAGTTTTTCGCATACCGCAGTACGCGACATAGCTTTGGAGACGATAAATGTAACCGTTTCAGAGAGACGAGAGGCCAATGTGACGATATGGCTTTAAGTTGATTCGATAACAAATGACGAAAAAGGACGGATTTCTCAGGTTTTCACCATATATGAACACTTTTCACATTCACCCGTGCACCGTGGCTGCTAGTCCTCCTTTCATGCAAAATCTTAAGGTCCTAGCGCATGACCAAGGCACCAAAGAAGGGTAAAAGGTCAATATTCGATAACTAAAATATTAATTGAACTACTTCTTACTGGCTATTACATCAACTTAGAAGCTTCTTCTGTGTTCTACTGAGGTGCTTTTAGTGTCTCCGCATACCGCAGCACGCGACATAGTTTTGCAGACGATAAATGTAATCGTTTCAGAAAGAGGAGCGGCCAAGGTGACGATCTGGCTGTAAGTCGATTCGATAACAATTGACGAAAACGGACGTATTGCTCTGGTTTTTACTACATATGAACACTTTTCACATACTCCCGTGCAACGCGGCTGCTAGTCCTTCTTTCATGCAAAATCGTATGTTTCTAGCTCATGTCCAATGCACCAAAGAAGGGTAAAAAGTCATAATCGGTAACTAAAACTTAAATTGTACTGCTTCTGACTGGCTATTACATCAACTTAGAAGCTTCTTCTGTGTGCTACTATGGTGCTTTCAGTGTCACCGGATACCGTAGCACGAAACACAGCTTCGCAGACGACAAATGTAACCGTTTCAGAGAGAAGGGCGGGCAATGTGACGATCTGGCTGTAAGTCGATTCGATAACAAATGACGAAAACGGACGTATTTCTCAGGTTTTTACTACATATGAACACTTTGCACATTCTCCCGTGCAACGCGGCTACTAGTCCTCCTTTCATGCAAAATCTTAAGGTCCTAGCTCATGTCCAAGGCACCAAAGATGAGTAAAATGTCAATAATCGATAACAAAACTTGAATTGTAGTGCTTCTTACTGGCTATTACATCAACTTAGAAACTTCTTCTCTGTTCTACTATGGTGCTTTTAGTGTCTCCTTTATACCGCAGCACGCGACATAGCTTTGCAGACGATAAATGTAACCGTTTCAGAGAGAAGAGAGGCCTATGTGACGATGTGGTTTTAAGTCGATTCGATAACAAATGATGAAAACGGACGGATTTGTCAGGTTTTTACTACATATGAACACTTTTCACATTCTCCCGTGCAACGCGGCAGCTAGTCCTTCTCTCATGCAAAATCGTATGGTTCTAGCTCATGTCCAAGGCACCAAGAAAGGGTAAAAAGTCAATAATCGATAACAAAAACTTGAATTGTACTGCTTCTTACTGGTTATTACATCAAATTAAAAGCTTCTTCTGGGTTCTACTATGGTGCTTTTAGTGTCTCCGCATACCGCAGCACGCCACATAGCATTGCAGGCGATAAATGTAACCGTTTCAGAGAGAAGAGCGGCCAATATGACGATCTGGCTTTAAGTCGATTCGATAACAAATGACGAAAACGGACGGATTTCTCAGGTTTTTACTACATATGAATACTTTTCACATTCTCCCGTGCAACGCGGCTTTTAGTCCTTCTTTCATGCAAAATCTTAAGGTGCTAGCTCATGTCCAAGGCACCAAAGAAGGGTAAAAAGTCAATAATTAATAACTAAAACTTGAATTGTATTGCTTCTTACTGGCTATTACATCAACTTAAAAGTTTTGTATGTGTTCTACTATGGTGCGTTTAGTGTCCCCTTTATACCGCAGCACGCGACATAGTTTTGCATACAATAAATGTAACCGTTTACGAGTGAAGAGCGGCCACCCTGACGATCTGGCCTTAAGTCGATTCGATAACAAATAACGGAAACGGACGGATTTCTAAGGTTTTTACTACATATCAACACTTTTCACATTCTCCCGTGCAACGCGACTGCTAGTCCTCCTTTCATGCAAAATTTTAAGGTCCTAGCTCATGTCCAAGGCAACAAAGTATGGTAAAAAGTCAATAATCTATAACTTAAACTTGATTTTTGCTGATTCTTACTGGCTATTACATCAACTTAGAAGCTTCTTCTGTGTTCTACTATGGTCCTTTAAGTGTACCACATCACGCGACGTAGCTTTGCAGACGTAAAATGTAACCGTTTCAGAGAGAATAGCGGGCAATGTGTCGACCTGGCTCTAAGTCGATTCTTCAACAAATGACGAAAACGGGCGGATTTCACAGTTTTTCACAACATATGAACAATTTTAACATTGTCCCGTGCACCGAGGCTGCTAGTCATCCTTATATGCAAAATCTTTGGGTCCTAGCTCATATCCTAGGCACCAAAGAAGGGTAAAAAGTCAGTAATCGATAACTAAAACTTGAATTGTACTGCTTCTTACTGGCGATTACATCAACTTACAAGCTTTTTCTGTGTTCTACTATGGTGCGTTTAGTGTCTCATTTATACCGCAGCACAAGACAAAGCTTTGCAGACGATAAATATAACCATTTCAGAGAGAAGAGCGCTCAATGTGAAGATCTGGCTTAAAGTCGACTGGATAACAAATGACGAAAACGGACGCATTTCTCAGGTTTTTACTACATATGAAAACTTTTCACATTCTTCCGTGCAACGTGGCTGCTAGTCCGCCTTTCATGCAAAATCCGAAGTGCTAGCTCATGTCCAAGGCACCAAAGAAGGGTAAAAACCCAATAATCGATAACAAAACTTGAATTGTACTGCTTCTTACTGGAAATCACATCAACTTAGAAGCTTTTTCGGTGTTCTACTATTGTCCTTTTAGTGTATCCGCATACCGCAGCACGCGACATAGCTTTGGAGACGATAAATATAACCGTTTCAGAGAGAAGAGCGGCCTTTGTGACGATGTGGTTTTAAGTCGATTCGATAACAAATGACGAAAACGGACGGATTTCTCAGGGTTTTACTACATATGAACACTTTTCACATTCTCCCTTGCGACGTGGCTGCTAGTCCTCCTTTCATGCAAAATCGTAAGGTCCTAGCTCATGTCCAAGGTACCAAAGAAGGGTAAAAAGTCAATAATTGATAACTAAAACTTGAATTGTACTGCATCTTACTGCCTATTACGTCAACTTAGAACCTTCTTCTGTGTTCTACTATGGTGCTTTTAGTGCCGCCTTTATACAGCAGCACGCGACATAGTTTTGCAGACGATAAATGTAATCGTTTCAGAAAGAGGAGCGGCCAAGGTGATGATCTGGCTGTAAGTCTATTCGATAACAATGACGAAAACGGACGTATTTCTCAGGTTTTTACTACATATGAACACTTTTCACATTCTCCCGTGCAACGCGACTGCTAGTCCTTCTTTCATGCAAAATCGTATGTTTCTAGCTCATGTCCAATGCACCAAAGAAGGGTAAAAAGTCATAATCGATAACTAAAACTTGAATTGTACTGCTTCAGACTGGCTAATACATCAACTTAGAAGCTTCTTCTGTGTGCTACTATGGTGCTTTTAGTGTCACCGGATACCGTAGCACGAAACATAGCTTCGCTGACGACAAATGTAACCGTTTCAGAGAGAAGGGCGGGCAATGTGAAGATCTGGCTATAAGGCGATTCGATAACAAATGACGAAAACGGACGGATTTCTCAGGTTTTTACTACATATGAACACTTTGCACATTCTCCCGTGCAACGCGGCTGCTAGTCCTCCTTTCATGCAAAATCTTAAGGTCCTAGCTCATGTCCAAGGCACCAAAGATGAGTAAAAAGTCAATAATCGATAACAAAACTTGAATTGTAGTGCTTCTTACTGGCTATTACATCAACTTAGAAACTTCTTCTCTGTTCTACTATGGTGCTTTTAGTGTCTCCTTTATACCGCAGCACCCGACATAGCTTTGCAGACGATAAATGTAACCGTTTCAGAGAGATGAGCGGCCTATGTGACGATGTGGTTTTAAGTCGATTCGATAACAAATGACGAAAACGGACGGATTTCTCAAGTTTTTACTATATACGAACACTTTTCACATTCCCCCGTGCATCGCGGCAGCTAGTCCTCCTTTCATGCAAAATCTTGAGGTCCTAGCTCATGTCCAAGGCACCAAAGAAGGGTATAAAGTCAATATTCGATAACTAAAACTTGAATTGTACTGCTTCTGACTGGCTATTACATCAACTTAGAAGTTTCTTCTGTGTTGTACTATGCTGCTTTTCGTGTCTCCTTTATGCCGCAGCACGCAACAAAGCTTTGCAGACAATAAATGTAATTGTTTCAGTGACAGGAGCACCCCATGTGCCGATATGGCTTTAAGTCGATTAGATAACAAACGACAAAAACGGACGGATTTCTGAGCTTTTTACTACATATGAACACTTTTCACATTCTCCCGTGCAACGCGGCTGCTAGTCCTCCTTTCAAGCAAAATCGTAAGGTGTCAGCTCATGTCCAAGGCACCAAAGAAGGGTAAAAAGTCAATAATCAATAACTAAAACTTGACTTGTGTTGCTTCTTACTGGCGATTACATAAACTTAGAAGTTTTGTATGTGTTCTACTATGGTGCGTTTAGTGTCTCCTTTATACCGCAGCTCGCGACAAAACTTTGCTGACGATGAATGTAATAGTTTCAGCGAGAAGAGCGGCCAATGTGACGATCTGGCTTTAAGTCGATTCGATAACAAATGACGAAAACGGACGGATTTCTCTGGTATTTACTACATATGAAAACTTTTCACATTGCCACGTGTAACGCGGCTGCTAGTCCTCCTTTCATGCACAATCTTAAGGTCCTAGCACATGTCCAAGGCACCAAAAATGGGTAAAAAGTCAATAATCGATAACTAGAACTTCAATTGTACTGCTTCTTACTGGCTATTACATCGACTTAGTAGCTTCTTCTGTGGTCTACTATGGTGCTTTTAGTGTGTCCGCATACCGCAGCACGCCACATAGCATTGCAGACCATAAATGTAACTGTTTCAGAGAGAAGAGCGGCCAATGTGACGATCTGGCTTAAGTCAATTCGATAACAAAAAACGAAAACGGACGCATTTCTCAGGTTTTTACTACATATGTACACTTTTCACATTCTCCCGTGCAACGCGGCTGCTAGTCCTCCTTTCATGCAAAATCTTAAGGTCCTAGGTCATGTCGAAGGCACCAAAGAAGGGTAAAAAGTTAATAATCGATAACTAAAACTTGAATTGTACTGCTTCTTACTGGCTATTACATGAACTTAGAAGATTCTTCTGTGTTCTGCTATGGTGCTTTTAGTGTCTCCGCAAACCGCAGCACGCGACATAGCTTTGCAGATGATAAATGTAATCGTTCAGAGAGAATAGAAGACAATGTGACGAACTGGCTTTAAGTCGATTCGATAACAAATTACGAAAACGGACGGATTTCTCAGGTTTTTACTCTATATGCACACTTTTCACATTTTCCCATGCAACGCGGCTGCTAGTCCTCCTTTCATGCAAAATCTTAAGGTCCCAGCTCATGTCAAAGCCACCAAAGAAGGGTAAAAAGTCAATAATCAATAAATAAAACTTGAATTGTACTGCTTCTTACTGGCTTTTACATCAACCTAGAAGCTTCTTCTGTGTTCTACTATGGTGCTTTTAGTGTCACTGCATACCGCAGCACGCGACATAGCTTTGCAGACGATAAACTAACCCGTTTCAGGGAGAAGAGCGGCCAATGTGACGATATGGCTTCAGGTCGATTCGATAACAAATGTCGAAAACGAACGGTTTTTGCAGGTTTTCACTACATATGAACACTTTTCACATTCTCCCGTGAAACGCGGCTGCTAGTCCTCCTTTCATGCAAAATCTTAAGGTCCTAGCCCATGTCCAAGGCACCAAAGAAAGGTAAAAAGTCAATAATCGTTAACTAAAATTTGAATTTTACTGCTTCTTACTGGTTACTACATCTACTTAGAAGCTTCTTCTGTGTTGTACTATGGTCCTTTTAGTGTCTCCGCATACAGCAGCACGCGACATAGCTTTGCAGACGATAAATGTAACCGTTTAAGAGAGAAAAGCGGCCAATGTGACGATCTGGCTTTAAGTCGATTCGATAACAAATGACGAAAGCGGACGGATTTCTCAGGTTTTTAACACATATGAACACTTTTCACATTCTCCTGTGCAACGCGGATGCTAGTCCTCCTTTTATGCAAAATCTTAAGGTCCTAGCCCATGTCCAAGGCACCAAAGAAGGGTAAAAAGACAATAATCGATAAGTAAAAATTGAATTGTACTGCTTCTTACTGGCTATTACATCAAGATTGAAGCTTCTTCTGTGTTCTACTATGGTGCTTTTAGTGCCTACGCATACCGCAGCACGCGACATGGCTTTGCAGACGATAAACTAACCCGTTTCAGGGAGAAGAGCGGCCAATGTGACGATCTGGCATTAAGTGGATTCGATAACAAATGACGAAAACGGTCGGATTTCTCAGGTTTTTACCACATATGAACGCTTTTCACATTCTCCCGTACAACGTGGCTGCTACTCCTCCTTTCATGCAAAATCTTAAGGTCCTACCTGATGTCCAAGGCACCAAAGAAGGGTAAAAAGTCAATAATCGATAACTAAAACTTGTATTGTACTGCTTCTTACTGGCAATTACATCGACTTCGAAGCTTCTTCTGTGTTCTACTTTGGTGCTTTTAGTGTCTGAGCATACCGCAGCACGCGACATAGCTTTGCAGTCGGTAAATGTAACCGTTTCAGAGAGAAGAGCGGCCAATGTGACGATCTGGCATTAAGTCGATTCGATAACAAAGGTTGAAAACGGACGGATTTCTCAGGTTTTTACTACATATGAACACTTTTCACATTCTCCCTTGCAAAGCAGCTGCTAGTCCTCCTTTCATGGAAAATCGTAAGGACCTAGCTCATGTCCAAGGCACCAAAGAAGGGTAAAAAGTCAATAACCGATAACTAAAACTTGAATTGTACTGCTTCTTACTGGCTATTACATCAACTTAAAAGCTTCTTCTATTTTCTACTATGGTGCTTTTAGTCTCTCCGCGTACCGCTGCACGCGACATAGCTTTGCAGACGATAAATGTAATCGGTTCAGAGAGAAGAGCGGCCAATGTGGCGATGTGGATTTAAGCCGATTCCATAACAAATGACGAAAACGGACGTATTTCTCAGGATTTTACTACATATGAACATTTTTCACATTCTACCGTGAAACGCGGATGCTATTCTTCCGTTCATGCAAAATCTTAAGGTCCTAGCCCATGTCCAAGGCACCAAAGAAAGGTAAAAAGTCAATAATCGTTAACTAAAACTTGAATTGTACTGCTTCTTACTGGTTACTACATCAACTTAGAAGCTTCTTCTGTGTTCTACTATGGTGCTTTTAGTGTCTCCGCATACCGCAGCACGCAACATACCGTTGCAGACGGTGGTGTATCCGATTCAGAGAGAAGAGCGGCCAACATGTCGTTCTGGCTTTAAGTCGATTCGTTAACAAAAGACGAAAACGGACGGATTTCTCAGGTTTTTACTACATATGAACACTTTTCGCATTCTCCCGTGCAAAGCGGCTGCTAGTCCTCCTTTCATCAGAAATCTTAAGGTCCAAGCTCATGTCCAAGGCACCAAAGAAGGGTAAAAAGTCAATAATCGATAACTAAAACTTGAATTGTACTGCTTCTTACTGGTTATCACATCTACTTAGAAGCTTCTTCTGTGTTGTACTATGGTCCTTTTAGTGTCTCCGCATTCAGCAGCACGCGACATAGCTTTGCAGACGATAAATGTAACCGTTTCAGAGAGAAGAACGGCCAACATGACGATCTGGCTTTAAGTCGATTTGATAACAAATGACGAAAACGGATGATTGTCCCAGGTTTTTAATACATAAGAACACTTTTCACATTCTCAAATGCAACGCGGCTGCCAGTCCTCCTTTCATGCAAAATCTTAAGTGCATAGCTCATGTCGAAGGCACCAAAGAAGGGTAAAAAGTCAATAATCGATTACTAAAACTTGAATTGCACAGCTTCTTACTGGCTATTACATCAACTTAAAACCTTCTTCTGTGTTCTACTATGGTCCTTTTAGTGTCTCCGCATACCGCAGCACTTGACATAGCTTTGCAGACGATAAATGTAACCGTTTCAGAGAGAAAAGCGGCCAATGTTACGATCTGGCATTAAGTGGATTCGATAACAAATGACGAAAACGGACGGATTTCTCAGGTTTTTACCACATATGAACGCTTTTCACATTCTCCCGTACAACGTGGCTGCTACTCCTCCTTTCATGCAAAATCTTAAGGTCCTAGCTGATGTCCAAGGCACCAAAGAAGGGTAAAAAGTCAATAATCGATAACTAAAACTTGTATTGTACTGCTTCTTACTGGCAATTACATCGACTTCGAAGCTTCTTCTGTGTTCTACTTTGGTGCTTTTAGTGTCTGAGCATACCGCAGCACGCGACATAGCTTTGCAGTCGGTAAATGTAACCGTTTCAGAGAGAAGAGCGGCCAATGTGACGATCCGGCATTAAGTCGATTCGATAACAAAGGTTGAAAACGGACGGATTTCTCAGGTTTTTACTACATATGAACACTTTTCACATTCTCCCTTGCAAAGCAGCTGCTAGTCCTCCTTTCATGCAAAATCGTAAGGACCTAGCTCATGTCCAAGGCACCAAAGAAGGGTAAAAAGTCAATAACCGATAACTAAAACTTGAATTGTACTGCTTCTTACTGGCTTTTACATCAACTTAAAAGCTTCTTCTATTTTCTACTATGGTGCTTTTAGTCTCTCCGCGTACCGCTGCACGCGACATAGCTTTGCAGACGATAAATGTAATCGGTTCAGAGAGAAGAGCGGCCAATGTGGCGATGTGGATTTAAGCCGATTCCATAACAAATGACGAAAACGGACGTATTTCTCAGGATTTTACTACATATGAACATTTTTCACATTCTACCGTGCAACGCGGCTGCTAGTCCTTTTTTCATGCAAAATCTGAAGGGCCTAGCTCATATCCAAGACACCAAAGAAGGGTAAAAAGTCAATAATCGATAACTAAAACTGGAATTGTACTGATTCTTACTGGCAATTACATCAACTTAGAAACTTCTTCTGTGTTCTACTATGGTCCTTTTAGTGTCTCCGCATACAGCAGCACGCGACATAGCTTTGCAGACGATAAATGTAACCGTTTAAGAGAGAAAAGCGGCAAATGTGACGATCTGGCTTTAAGTCGATTCGATAACAAATGACGAAAACGGACGGATTTCTCAGGTTGTTAATACATATGAACACTTTTCACATTCTCCTGTTTAACGCGGAAGCTAGTCCTCCTTTCATGCAAAATCTTTAGGTCCTAGCTGAAGTCCAAGGCACCAAAGAAGGGTAAAAAGACAATAATCGATAAGTAAAAATTGAATTGTACTGCTTCTTACTGGCTATTACATCAAGATTGAAGCTTCTTCTGTGTTCTACTATGGTGCTTTTAGTGTCTCCGCATACCGCAGCACGCAACATACCGTTGCAGACGGTAGTGTAACCGATTCAGAGAGAAGAGCGGCCAACATGTCGTCATGGCTTTAAGTCGATTCGATAACAAAAGACGAAAACGGACGGCTTTCTCAGGTTTTTACTACATATGAACACTTTTCGCATTCTCCCGTGCAAAGCGGCTGCTAGTCCTCCTTTCATCCAAAATCTTAAGGTCCCAGCTCATGTCCAAGGCACCAAAGAAGGGTAAAAAGTCAATAATCGAAAACTAAAACTTGTACTGCTTCTTACTGGCTTTTACATCAACTTAGAACCTTCTTCTGTGTTCTACTATGGAGCTTTTAGTGTCTCTGCACACCGCAGCACGCGATATAGCTTTGCAGACGTTAAATGTAACCGTTTCAGAGAGAAGAGCGGCCAATGTGACGATCTGGGTTTAAGTCGATTCGAGAACAAATGACGAAAACGGACGGATTTCTCATGTTTTTACTACATATGAACACTTTGCACACTCTCCCTTGCAAAGCAGCTGCTAGTCCTCCTTTCATGCAAAATCGTAAGGACCTAGCTCATGTCCAAGGCACCAAAGAAGGGTAAAAAGTCAATAATCGATAACTAAAACTTGAATTGTACTGCTTCTTACTGTTTATTACATCTACTTAGAAGCTTCTTCTGTGTTCTACTATGGTCCTTTTAGTGTCACCGCATACAGCAGCACGCGACATAGCTTTGCAGACGATAAATGTAACCGTTTAAGAGAGAAAAGCGGCCAAAGTGACGATCTGGCTTTAAGTCGATTCGATAACAAATGACGAAAACGGACGGATTTCTCAGCTTTTTACTACATATGAACACTTTTCGTTTTCTTCCGTGCAACGCCGCTGCTAGTCCTCCTTTAAAGCAAAATCTTAAGGTCCTAGCTCACGTCCAAGGCACCAAAGAAGGGTAAGAAGTCATTAATCGATAATTAAAATTGAATTGAACTGCTTCTTACTGGCTATTACATCTACTTAGAAGCTTCTTCTGTGTTCTACTATGGTGCTTTTGGTGTCTCCGCATACAGCAGCACGCGACTTAGCTTTGCAGACGGTAGTGTAACCGTTTCAGAGAGAAGAGCGGCCAACATGCCGATCAGGCTTTAAGTCGATTCGATAACAAATGACGAAAACGGATGATTGTCTCAGGTTTTTAATACATAAGAACTCTTTTCACATTCTCGGGTGCAACGCGGCTGCCAGTCCTCCTTCCTGCAAAATCTTAAGTGCCTAGCTCATGTCGAAGGCACCAAAGAAGGATAAAAAGTCAATAATCGATTACTAAAACTTGAATTGCACAGCTTCTTACTGGCTATTACATCAACTTAAAAGCTTCTTCTGTGTTCTACTTTGGTGCTTTTAGTGTCTGAGCATACCGCAGCATGCGACATAGCTTTGCAGACGTTAAATGTAACCGTTTCAGAGAGAAGAGCGGCCAATGTGACGATCTGGCTTTAAGTCGATTCGATAACAAATGACGAAAACGGACGGATTTCTCATGTTTTTAGTACATATGAACACTTTGCACATTCTCCCGTACAACGCGGGTGCTAGTCGTCCTTTCATGCAAAATCGTATGTGGTTAGCTCATGTCGAAGGCACCAATGAAGGGTAAAAAGTCATTAATCGATAACTAAACTTCAATAGCACTGCTTCTTACTGGCTATTACATCAACTTAAAACCTTCTTCTGTGTTCTACTATGGTGCTTTTAGTGTCTCCGCATACCGCAGCACTTGACATAGCTTTGCAGACGATAAATGTAACCGTTTCAGAGAGAAAAGCGGCCAATGTTACGATCTGGCATTAAGTGGATTCGATAACAAATGACGAAAACGGACGGATTTCTCAGGTTTTTACCACATATGAACACTTTTCACATTCTCCCGTACAACGTGGCTGCTACTCCTCCTTTCATGCAAAATCTTAAGGTCCTAGCTGATGTCCAAGGCACCAAAGAAGGGTAAAAAGTCAATAATCGATAACTAAAACTTGAATTGTACTGCTTCTTACTGGCTATTACATCAACTTAAAAGCTTCTTCTGTTTTCTACTATGGTGCTTTTAGTCTCCCCGCGTACGGCTGCACGCGACATAGCTTTGCAGACGATAAATGTAATCGGTTCAGAGAGAAGAGCGGCCAATGTGGCGATGTGGATTTAAGCCGATTCCATAACAAATGACGAAAACGGACGGATTTCTCAGGTTTTTAATACATATGAACACTTTTCACATTCTCCTGTTTAACGCGGAAGCTAGTCCTCCTTTCATGCAAAATCTTAAGGTCCTCGCCCATGTCCAAGGCACCAAAGAAGGGTAAAAAGACAATAATCGATAAGTAAAAATTGAATTGTACTGCTTCTTACTGGCTATTACATCAAGATTGAAGCTTCTTCTGTGTTCTACTATGGTGCTTTTAGTGTCTACGCGTACCGCAGCACGCGACATGGCTTTGCAGACGATAAACTAACCCGTTTCAGGGAGAAGAGCGGCCAATGTGACGATATGGCTTCAGGTCGATTCGATAACAAATGTCAAAAACGAACGGTTTTTGCAGGTTTTCACTACATATGAACACTTTTCACATTCTCCCGTGAAACGCGGCTGCTAGTCCTCCTTTCATGCAAAATCGTAAGGTCCTAGCCCATGTCCAAGGCACCAAAGAAAGGTAAAAAGTCAATAATCGTTAACTCAAACTTGAATTTTACTGCTTCTTACTGGTTACTACATCAACTTAGAAGCTTCTTCTGTGTTCTACTATGGTGCTTTTAGTGTCTCCGCATACCGCAGCACGCAACATACCGTTGCAGACGGTAGTGTAACCGATTCAGAGAGAAGAGCGGCCAACATGTCGTTCTGGCTTTAAGTCGATTCGTTAACAAAAGACGAAAACGGACGGATTTCTCAGGTTTTTACTACATATGAACACTTTTCGCATTCTCCCGCGCAAAGCGGCTGCTAGTCCTCCTTTCATCCAAAATCTTAAGGTCCCAGCTCATGTCCAAGGCACCAAAGAAGGGTAAAAAGTCAATAATCGAAAACTAAAGCTTGTACTGCTTCTTACTGGCTTTACATCAACTTAGAAGCTTCTTCTGTGTTCTACTATGGTGCTTTTAGTGTCTCTGCACATCGCAGCACGCGATATAGCTTTGCAGACGTTAAATGTAACCGTTTCAGAGAGAAGAGCGGCCAATGTGACGATCTGGGTTTAAGTCGATTCGATAACAAATGACGAAAACGGACGGATTTCTCATGTTTTTACTACATATGAACACATTTCACATTATCTCGTGCAACGCGGCTGCTAGTCTTCCTTTCATGCAAAATCTTAAGGTCCATCTCATGTCCAAGGCACCAAAGAAGTGTAAAATGTCAATAATCGATAACTAAAACTTGTATTGTACTGCATCTTACTGGCAATTACATCAACTTCAAAGCTTCTTCTGTGTTCTACTTTGGTGCTTTTAATATCTGAGCATACCGCAGCACGCGACATAGCTTTGCAGACGGTAAATGTAACCGTTTCAGAGAGGAGAGCGGCCAAAGTGGCGATCTGGGTTTAAGTCGATTCGATAATAAAGGTCGAAAACGGACGGTTTTCTCAGCTTTTTACTACATATGAACACTTTTCGTTTTCTCCCGTGCAACGCCGCTGCTAGTCCTCCTTTAATGCAAAATCTTAAGGTCCTAGCTCACGTCCAAGGCACCAAAGAAGTGTAAGAAGTCAATAATCGATAACTAAAACTGGAATTGTACTGATTCTTACTGGCAATTACATCAACCTAGAAACTTCTTCTGTGTTCTACTATTGTGCTTTTAGTGTCACCGCATACCGCAGCACGCGACATAGCTTTGCAGACGATAAATGTAACCGTTTCAGAGAGAAGAGAAGCCAACATGACGATCTGGCTTTAAGTCGATTGTTAACAAATGACGAAAGCGGACGGATTTCTCAGTTTTTTACTACATATGAACACATTTCACATTCTCCCGTGAAACGTGGCTGCTAGTCCTCCTTTCACGCAAAATCTGAAGGTCCTAGCTCATGTCCAAGGCACCACACCAAAGAAGGGTAAAAAGTCAATAATCAATAACAAAACTTGAATTGTACTGCTTCTTACTGGCTATTACATCAACTTAAAAGCTTCTTCTGTTTTCTACTATGGTGCTTTTAGTCTCTCCGCGTACCGCTGCACGCGACATAGCTTTGCAGACGATAAATGTAATCGTTTCAGAGAGAAGAGCGGCCAATGTGGCGATGTGGATTTAAGCCGATTCTATAACAAATGACGAAAACGGACGTATTTCTCAGGATTTTACTACATATGAACATTTTTCACATTCTACCGTGCAACGCGGCTGCTAGTCCTTTTTTCATGCAAAATCTGAAGGGCCTAGCTCATGTCCAAGACACCAAAGAAGGGTAAAAAGTCAATAATCGATAACTAAAACTGGAATTGTACTGATTCTTACTGGCAATTACATCAACTTAGAAACTTCTTCTGTGTTCTACTATGGTCCTTTTAGTGTCTCCGCATACAGCAGCACGCGACATAGTTTTGCAGACGATAAATGTAACCGTTTAAGAGAGAAAAGCGGCAAATGTGACGATCTGGCTTTAAGTCGATTCGATAACAAAAGACGAAAACGGACGGATTTTTCAGGTTTTTAATACATATGAACACTTTTCACATTCTCCTGTTTAACGCGGAAGCTAGTCCTCCTTTCATGCAAAATCTTAAGGTCCTAGCTGATGTCCAAGGCACCAAAGAAGGGTAAAAAGACAATAATCGATAAGTAAAAATTGAATTGTACTGCTTCTTACTGGCTATTACATCAAGATTGAAGCTTCTTCTGTGTTCTACTATGGTGCTTTTAGTGTCTACGCGTACCGCAGCACGCGACATGGCTTTGCAGACGATAAACTAACCCGTTTCAGGGAGAAGAGCGGCCAATGTGACGATCTGGCTTCAGGTCGATTCGATAACAAATGTCGAAAACGAACGGTTTTTGCAGGTTTTCACTAAATATGAACACTTTTCACATTCTCCCGTGAAACGCGGCTGCTAGTCCTCCTTTCATGCAAAATCTTAAGGTCCTAGCCCATGTCCAAGGCACCAAAGAAAGGTAAAAAGTCAATAATCAATAACTTAAACTTGAATTGTACTGCTTCTTACTGGTTACTACATCAACTTATAAGCTTCTTCTGTGTTCTACTATGGTGCTTTTAGTGTCTCCGCATACCGCAGCACGCAACATAGCGTTGCAGACGGTAGTGTAACCGATTCAGAGAGAAGAGCGGCCAACATGTCGTTCTGCTTTAAGTCGATTCGATAACAAAAGACGAAAACGGACGGATTTCTCAGGTTTTTACTACATATGAACACTTTTCGCATTCTCCCGTGCAAAGCGGCTGCTAGTCCTCCTTTCATCCAAAATCTTAAGGTCCCAGCTCATGTCCAAGGCACCAAAGAAGGGTAAAAAGTCAATAATCGAAAACTAAAACTTGTACTGCTTCTTACTGGCTTTTACATCAACTTAGAAGCTTCTTCTGTGTTCTACTATGGTGCTTTTAGTGTCTCTGCACACCGCAGCACGCGATATAGCTTTGCAGACGTTAAATGTAACCGTTTCAGAGAGAAGAGCGGCCAATGTGACGATCTGGGTTTAAGTCGATTCGATAACAAATGACGAAAACGGACGGATTTCTCATGTTTTTACTACATATGAACACTTTTCACATTCTCCCGTACAACGCGGGTGCTAGTCGTCCTTTCATGCAAAATCTTATGTGCTTAGCTCATGTCGAAGGCACCAAAGAATTGTAAAAAGTCATTAATCGATAACTAAATTTGAATAGCACTGCTTCTTACTGGCTATTACATCAACTTAGAACCTTCTTCTGTGTTCTACTATGGTGCTTTTAGTGTCTCCGCATACCGCAGCACGCGACATAGCTTTGCAGACGATAAATGTAACCGTTTCAGAGAGAAAAGCGGCCAATGTGACGATCTGGATTTAAGTCGATTCGATAACAAATGACGAAAACGAACGGATTTCTCAGGTTTTTACCACATATGAACACTTTTCACATTCTCCCGTACAACGTGGTTGCAACTCCTCCTTTCATGCATTATCTTAAGGTCCTAGCTGATGTCCAAGGCACCAAAGAAGGGTAAAAAGTCAATAATCGATAACTAAAACTTGTATTGTACTGCTTCTTACTGACAATTACATCAACTTCGAGGGTTCTTCTGTGTTCTACTTTGGAGCTTTTAGTGTCTGAGCATACCGCAGCACGCGACATAGCTTTGCAGTCGGTAAATGTAACCGTTACAGAGAGAAGAGCGGCCAATGTGACGATCCGGCATTAAGTCGATTCGATAACAAAGGTCGAAAACGGACGGATTTCTCAGGTTTTTACTACATATGAACACTTTTCACATTCTCCCGTGCAAAGCTGCTGCTAGTCCTCCTTTCATGCAAAATCGTAAGGTCCTAGCTCATGTCCAAGGCACCAAAGAAGGGTAAAAAGTCAATAATCGATAATTAAACTTGAATTATACTGCTTCTTACTGGTTATTACATCAACTTAGAAGCTTCTTCTCTGTTCTACTATGGTGTTTTTAGTGTCTTCGCATATCGCAGCACGCGACATAGCTTTGCATACGATAAATGTAACCGTTTAAGAGAGAAGATTAGCCAAGATGACGATGTGGCTTTAAGTCGATTCGATAACATATGACGAAAACGGACGGATCTCTGAGGTTTTTACTACATATGAACACTTTTCGCATTCTCCCGTGAAACGCGGCTGCTAGTCCTCCTTTCATGTTAAGCTTAACATCCTAGCTCATGTCCAAGGCACCAAAGAAGTGTATAAACTCAATAATCGATAACTAAAACTAGAATTGTACTGCTTCTTACTGGCTATTACATCAACATAGAAGCTTCTTCTGTGTTGTACTATGGTGCGTTTAGTGTATTCGCATACCGCAGTACACGACATAGCTTTGCAGACGATAAATGTAACCGTTTCAGAGAGAAGAGTGGCCAATGTGACGATGTGGCTTTAAGTCGATTCGATAACAAATGCGAAAACGGACGGATTTCACAGGTTTTTACTACATATGAACACTTTTCGCATTCTCCCGTGCAAAGCGGCTGCTAGTCCTCCTTTCATCCAAAATCTTAAGATCCCAGCTCATGTCCAAGGCACCAAAGAAGGGTAAAAAGTCAATAATCGATAATTAAACTTGAATTGAACTGCTTCTTATTGGTTATTACATCAACTTAGAAGCTTCTTCTCTGTTCTACTATGGTGCTTTTAGTGTCTCCGCATACCGCAGCACGCGACATAGCTTTGTAGACGATAGTGTAACCGTTTCAGGCAGAAGAGCGGCCAATGTGACGATCTGGCTTTAAGTCGATTCGATAACAAATGACGAAAACTGACGGATTTCTCAGGTTTTTACTACATATGAACACTTTTCACATTCTCCCGTGCAAAGCGGCGGCTAGTCCTCCTTTCATGCAAAATTGTAAGGTCCTAGCTCATGTCCAAGGCACCAAAGAAGGGTAAAAAGTCAAGAATCGATAACTAAAACTTGAATTGTACTGCTTCTTACTGGTTATTACATCTACTTAGAAGCTTCTTCTGTGTTCTACTATGGTCCTTTTAGTGTCTCCGCATACAGCAGCACGCGACATAGCTTTGCAGACGATAAATGTAACCGTTTAAGAGAGAAAAGCGGCCAATGTGACGATCTGGCTTTAAGTCGATTCGATAACAAATGAAGAAAACGGGCGGATTTCTCAGATTTTTACTACATATGAACACTTTTCACATCTCTCGTGCAACGCGGCTGCTAGTCTTCCTTTCATGCAAAATCTTGAGGTCCTAGCTCATGTCCAAGGCAACAAAGAAGTGTAAAAAGTCCATAATCGATAAATAAAATTTGAATTGTACTGCTTCTTACTGGCTAATACATCAACTTATAAGCTTCTTCTGTTTTCTACTAAGGTGCTATTAGTGTCTCCGCGTAACGCAGCACGCGACATAGCTTTGCAGACGATAAATGTAACCGTTTCAGAGAGAAGAGCGGCCAATGTGACGATCTCGCTTTAAGTCGATTCGATAACAAACGACGAAAACGGACGGATTTCTCAGGTTTTTAATACATATGAACACTTTTCACATTCTCCCGTGCAACGCGGCTGCTAGTCCTCCTTTCATGTTAAGCTTAACATTCTAGCTCATGTCCAAGGCACCAAAGAAGGGTAAAAAGTCAATAATCGATAACTTAAACTTGAATTGTACTGCTTCTTACTGGTTACTACATCAACTTAGAAGCTTCTTCTGTGTTCTACTATGGTGCTTTTAATGTCCCCGCATACTGCAGCATGCGACATAGCTTTGCAGATGATAAATGTAACCGTTTCATAGAGAAGAGTGGCCATTGTGACGATGTGGCTATAAGTCGATTCGATAAAAAATGTCGAAACCGGTCGGATTTCACAGGTTTTTACTACATGTGAACACTTTTCACGTTCTTCCGTGCAACTCGTTTGGTAGTCCTCCTTTCACGCAAAATCTTATGGTCCTAGCTCATGTCCAAGCCACCAAAGAAGGGTAAAAAGTCAATAATCGATAACAAACTCTTGAAATGTACTGCTTCTTACTGGCTATTACATCAACTTATAAGCTTCTTCTGTGTTGTACTATGGTGCTTTTATTGTCTCCGCATACCGCAGTATGCGACATAGCTTTGCCGACGATAAATGTAACCGTTTAAGAGAGAATAGCGGCCAATGTGACGATCTGGCATTAAGTATATTCGATAACAAATGACGAAAGCGGACGGATTTCTCAGATTTTTACTACATATGAACACTTTTCACGTCTCTCGTGCAACGCGGCTGCTAGTCTTCCTTTCATTCAAAATCTTGAGGTCCTAGCTCATGTCCAAGGCAACAAAGAAGTGTAAAAAGTCCATAATCGATAAATAAAATTTGAATTGTACTGCTCCTTACAGGCTATTACATCAACTTAGAAGCTTCTTCTGTGTTCTACTATGGTCCTTTTAGTGTCTCCGCATAGAGCAGCACGCCACATAGCTTTGCAGATGATAAATGTAACCGTTTCAGAGAGAAGAGTGGCCAATGTGACGATGTGGCTTTAAGTCGATTCGATAACAAATGACGAAAACGGACGGATTTCACAGGTTTTTACTACATATGAACACTTTTCACATTCTCCCGTGCAATGCGGCTGGTAGTCCTCCTTTCACGCAAAATATTAAGGTCCTAGCTAATCTTGAAGGCACCAAAGAAGGGTAAAAAGTCAATAATCGATAACTAAAACTTGAATCGTACTGCTTCTGACTGGCTAATACATCAACTTAGAAACTTCCTTTGTGTTCTACTTTGGTGCTTTTAGTGTCTCCGCATACCGCAGCACGCGACATAGCTTTGCAGACGATAAATGTAACCGTTTAAGAGAGAAGAGTAGCCAACATGACGATGTGGCTTTAAGTCGATTCGATAACAAATGACGAAAACGGACGGATTTCACAGGTTTTTACTACATATGAACACTTTTCTCACTTTCCCGTCCAACGCGGCTGCTAGTCCTCCTTTCATGCAAAATCTTAAGGTCCTATCTCATGTCCAAGGCACCAAAGAAGAGTAAAAAGTCAATAATCGATAAATAAAACTTGAATTGTACTGCTGCTTACTGGCAATTACATCAACTTGGAAGCTTCTTCTGTGTTCTACTATGGTGCTTTTAGTGTCTCGGCATACCGCAGGACGCGACATAGCTTTGCAGACGATAATTCTTATCGTTTTAGAGAGAAGAGAAGCCAACATGACGATCTGTCTTTAAGTCGATTCGATAACAAATGACGAAAACGGATGGATTTCTCTGGTTTTTACTACATATGAACACATTTCACATTCTCCCGTGAAACGTGGCTGCTGGTCCTCCTTTCACGCAAAATCTGAAGGTCCTAGCTAATGTACAAGGCACCAAAGAAGGGTAAAAAGTCAATAATCGATAACTAAAACTTTAATTGTACTGCTTCTTACTGGCTAATACATCAACTTATAAGCTTCTTCTGTTTTCTACTAAGGTGCTATTAGTGTCTCCGCGTAACGCAGCACGCGACATAGCTTTGCAGACGATAAATGTAACCGTTTCAGAGAGAAGAGCGGCCAATGTGACGATCTCGCTTTAAGTCGATTCGATAACAAACGACGAAAACGGACGGATTTCTCAGGTTTTTAATACATATGAACACTTTTCACATTCTCCCGTGCAACGCGGCTGCTAGTCCTCCTTTCATGTTAAGCTTAACATCCTAGCTCATGTCCAAGGCACCAAAGAAGGGTAAAAAGTCAATAATCGATAACTTAAACTTGAATTGTACTGCTTCTTACTGGTTACTACATCAACTTAGAAGCTTCTTCTGTGTTCTACTATGGTGCTTTTAATGTCCCCGCATACTGCAGCATGCGACATAGCTTTGCAGATGATAAATGTAACCGTTTCATAGAGAAGAGTGGCCATTGTGAGGATGTGGCTATAAGTCGATTCGATAAAAAATGTCGAAACCGGTCGGATTTCACAGGTATTTACTACATGTGAACACTTTTCACGTTCTTCCGTGCAACTCGTTTGGTAGTCCTCCTTTCACGCAAAATCTTATGGTCCTAGCTCATGTCCAAGGCACCAAAGAAGGGTAAAAAGTCAATAATCGATAACAAACTCTTGAAATGTACTGCTTCTTACTGGCTATTACATCAACTTATAAGCTTCTTCTGTGTTGTACTATGGTGCTTTTATTGTCTCCGCATACCGCAGTATGCGACATAGCTTTGCCGACGATAAATGTAACCGTTTAAGAGAGAATAGCGGCCAATGTGACGATCTGGCATTAAGTATATTCGATAACAAACGACGAAAGCGGACGGATTTCTCAGATTTTTACTACATATGAACACTTTTCACATCTCTCATGCAACTCGGCTGCTAGTCTTCCTTTCATGCAAAATCTTGAGGTCCTAGCTCATGTCCAAGGCAACAAAGAAGTGTAAAAAGTCCATAATCGATAAATAAAATTTGAATTGTACTGCTTCTTACAGGCTATTACATCAACTTAGAAGCTTCTTCTGTGTTCTACTATGGTGCTTTTAGTGTCTCCGCATAGAGCAGCACGCCACATAGCTTTGCAGATGATAAATGTAACCGTTTCAGAGAGAAGAGTGGCCAATGTGACGATGTGGCTTTAAGTCGATTCGATAACAAATGACGAAAACGGTCGGATTTCACAGGTTTTTACTACATATGAACACTTTTCACGTTCTTCCGTGCAACGCGTTTGGTAGTCCTAATTTCACGCAAAATCTTATGGTCCTAGCTCATGTCCAAGGCACCAAAGAAGAGTAAAAAGTCAATAATCGATAACAAAGGGCTATTACATAAACTTATAAGCTTCTTCTGTGTTGTACTATGGTGCTTTTAGTGTCTCCGCATACCGCAGTATGCGACATAGCTTTGCCGACGATAAGTGTAACCGTTTAAGAGAGAAAAGCGGCCAATGTGACGATCTGGCTTTAAGTCTATTCGATAACAAATGACAAAAGCGGACGGATTTCTCAGATTTTTACTATATATGAACACTTTTCTCACTCTCCCATGCAACGCGGCTGCTAGTCCTCCTTTCATGCAAAATCTTGAGGTCCTAGCTCATGTCCAAGGTACCAAAGAAGTGTAAAAAGTCCATAATCGATAAATAAAACTTGAATTGTACTGCATCTTACTGGCTATTACATCAACCTAGAAGCTTCTTCTGTGTTCTACTATGGTGCTTTTTGTGTCTCCGCCTACGCAGCACGCGACATAGCTTTGCATACTATAAATGTAACCGTTTCAGAGAGAAGAGTGGCCAATGTGACGATGTGGCTTTAAGTCGATTCGATAACAAATGACGAAAACGGACGGATTTTACAGGTTTTTACTACATATGAACACTTTTCACATTCTCCCGTGCAATGCGGCTGGTAGTCCTCCTTTCACGCAAAATATTAAGGTCCTAGCTAATCTTGAAGGCACCAAAGAAGGGTAAAAAGTCAATAATCGATAACTAAAACTCGAATTGTACTGCTTCTGACTGGCTAATACATCAACTTAGAAGTTTCCTTTGTGTTCTACTATGGTGCTTTTAGTGTCTCCGCATACCGCAGCACGCGACATAGCTTTGCAGACGATAAATGTAACCGTTTAAGAGAGAAGAGTAGCCAACATGACGATGTGGCTTTAAGTCGATTCGATAACAAATGACGAAAACGGACGGATTTCACAGGTTTTTACTACATATGAACACTTTTCACATTCTCCCGTGCAAAGCGGCTGCTAGTCCTCCTTTCACATCAACTTAGAAGCTTCCTCTGTGTTTTACTATGGTGCTTTTAGTGTCTCCGCATACCGCAGCATGCGACATAGCTTTGCAGACGATAAATGTAAACGTTCCAGAGAGAAGAGCGGCCAATGTGACGTTCTGGCTTTAAGTCGATCTGATAACAAATGACGAATACGGACGGATTTCTCAGATTTTTACTACATATGAACACTTTTCTCACTTTCCCGTCCAACGCGGCTGCTAGTCCTCCTTTCATACAAAATCTTAAGGTCATAGCTCATGTCCAATGCACCAAAGAAGTGTAAAAAGTCAATAATCGATAAATAAAACTTGAATTGTACTGCTTCTTACTGGCAATTACATCAACTTGGAAGCTTCTTCTGTGTTCTACTATTGTGCTTTTAGTGTCTCGGCATACCGCAGGACGCGACATAGCTTTGCAGACGATAATTGTTATCGTTTTAGAGAGAATAGAAGCCAACATGACGATCTGTCTTTAAGTCGATTCGATAACAAATGACGAAAACGGATGGATTTCTCTGGTTTTTACTACATATGAACACATTTCACATACTCCCGTGAAACGTGGCTGCTGGTCCTCCTTTCACGCAAAATCTGAAGGTCCTAGCTAATGTACAAGGCACCAAAGAAGGGTAAAAAGTCAATAATCGATAACTAAAACTTGAATTGTACTGCTTCTTACTGGCTAATACATCAACTTAAAAGCTTCTTCTGTTTTCTACTATGGTGCTTTTAGTGTCTCCGCGTACCGCAGCACGCGACATAGCTTTGCAGACGATAAATGTAAACGTTCCAGAGAGAAGAGCGGCCAATGTGGCGATGTGGATTTAAGCCGATTCCATAACAAATGACGAAAACGGACGTATTTCTCAGGTTTTTACTACATATGAACACTTTTCACATTCTCCCGTGCAACGCAGCTGCTAGACCTCCGTTCATGTTAAGCTTAACATCCTAGCTCATGTCCAAGGCACCAAAGAAGGGTAAAAAGTCAATAATCGATAACTTAAACTTGAATTGTACTGCTTCTTACTGGTTACTACATCAACTTAGAAGCTTCTTCTGTGTTCTACTATGGTGCTTTTAATGTCCCCGCATACTGCAGCATGCGACATAGCTTTGCAGATGATAAATGTAACCGTTTCATAGAGAAGAGTGGCCATTGTGACAATGTGGCTTTAAGTCGATTCGATAACAAATGACGAAACCGGTCGGATTTCACAGGTTTTTACTACATATGAACACTTTTCACGTTCTTCCGTGCAACTCGTTTGGTAGTCCTCCTTTCACGCAAAATCTTATGGTCCTAGCTCGTGTCCAAGTCACCAAAGAAGGGTAAAAAGTCAATAATCGATAACAAACTCTTGAAATGTACTGCTTCTTACTGGCTATTACATCAACTTATAAGCTTCTTCTGTGTTGTACTATGGTGCTTTTATTGTCTCCGCATACCGCAGTATGCGACATAGCTTTGCCGACGATAAATGTAACCGTTTAAGAGAGAATAGCGGCCAATGTGACGATCTGGCATTAAGTATATTCGATAACAAATGACGAAAGCGGACCGATTTTTCAGATTTTTACTACATATGAACACTTTTCACGTCTCTCGTGCAACGCGGCTGCTAGTCTTCCTTTCATGCAAAATCTTGAGGTCCTAGCTCATGTCCAAGGCAACAAAGAAGTGTAAAAAGTCCATAACCGATAAATAAAATTTGAATTGTACTGCTCCTTACAGGCTATTACATCAACTTAGAAGCTTCTTCTGTGTTCTACTATGGTGCTTTTAGTGTCTCCGCATAGAGCAGCACGCCACATAGCTTTGCAGATGATAAATGTAACCGTTTCAGAGAGAAGAGTGGCCAATGTGACGATGTGGCTTTAAGTCGATTCGATAACAAATGACGAAAACGGTCGGATTTCACAGGTTTTTACTACATATGAACACTTTTCACGTTCTTCCGTGCAACGCGTTTGGTAGTCCTAATTTCACGCAAAATCTTATGGTCCTAGCTCATGTCCAAGGCACCAAAGAAGAGTAAAAAGTCAATAATCGATAACAAAGGGCTATTACATAAACTTATAAGCTTCTTCTGTGTTGTACTATGGTGCTTTTAGTGTCTCCGCATACCGCAGTATGCGACATAGCTTTGCCGACGATAAATGTAACCGTTTAAGAGAGAAAAGCGGCCAATGTGACGATCTGGCTTTAAGTCTATTCGATAACAAATGACAAAAGCGGACGGATTTCTCAGATTTTTACTACATATGAACACTTTTCTCACTCTCCCATGCAACGCGGCTGCTGGTCCTCCTTTCATGCAAAATCTTGAGGTCCTAGCTCATGTCCAAGGCAACAAAGAAGTGTAAAAAGTCCATAACCGATAAATAAAATTTGAATTGTACTGCTCCTTACAGGCTATTACATCAACTTAGAAGCTTCTTCTGTGTTCTACTATGGTGCTTTTAGTGTCTCCGCATAGAGCAGCACGCCACATAGCTTTGCAGATGATAAATGTAACCGTTTCAGAGAGAAGAGTGGCCAATGTGACGATGTGGCTTTAAGTCGATTCGATAACAAATGACGAAAATGGTCGGATTTCACAGGTTTTTACTACATATGAACACTTTTCACGTTCTTCCGTGCAACGCGTTTGGTAGTCCTAATTTCACGCAAAATCTTATGGTCCTAGCTCATGTCCAAGGCACCAAAGAAGAGTAAAAAGTCAATAATCGATAACAAAGGGCTATTACATAAACTTATAAGCTTCTTCTGTGTTTTACTATGGTGCTTTTAGTGTCTCCGCATACCGCAGTATGCGACATAGCTTTGCCGACGATAAATGTAACCGTTTAAGAGCGAAAAGCGGCCAATGTGACGATCTGGCTTTAAGTCTATTCGATAACAAATGACAAAAGCGGACGGATTTCTCAGATTTTTACTACATATGAACACTTTTCTCACTCTCCCATGCAACGCAGCTGCTAGTCCTCCTTTCATGCAAAATCTTGAGGTCCTAGCTCATGTCCAAGGTACCAAGAAGTGTAAAAAGTCCATAATCGATAAATAAAACTTGAATTGTACTGCATCTTACTGGCTATTACATCAACCTAGAAGCTTCTTCTGTGTTCTACTATGGTGCTTTTTGTGTCTCCGCCTACGCAGCACGCGACATAGCTTTGCATACTATAAATGTAACCGTTTCAGAGAGAAGAGTGGCCAATGTGACTTTGTGGCTTTAAGTCGATTCGATAACAAATGACGAAAACGGACGGATTTCACAGATTTTTTTACTACATATGAACACTTTTCACATTCTCCCGTGCAAAGCGTCTGCTAGTCCTCCTTTCACGCAAAATATTAAGGTCCTAGCTCATGTACAAGGCACCAAAGAAGGGCAAAAAGTCAATAATCGATAAGTAAAAATTGAATTGTACTGCTTCTTACTGGCTATTACATCTACATAGAAGCTTCTTCTGTGTTGTACTATGGTGCGTTTAGTGTATTCGCATATCGCAGCACGCGACATAACTTTGTAGACGATAAATGTAACCGTCTAAGAGAGAAGAGTAGCCAACATGACGATCTGCCTTTAAGTCGATTCGATAACAAATGACGAAAACGGACAGATTTCTAAGGTTTTTACTACATATGAACACTTTCCACACTCTCCCGAGCTAAGCGGTTGCCAGTTCACCTTTCATGCAAATTCTTAAGTTCCCAGCTCATGTCCAAGGCACCAAAGAAGGGTAAAAAGTTAATAATCGATAACTAAAACTTGAATTATACTGCTTCTTACTGGCTTTTACACCAACTTAGAAGCTTCTTCTGCGTTCTACTATGGTGCATTTTGTGCCTCTGCATACCGCAGCACGCGGCATAGCTTTGCAAACGATAAATGTAACCGTTTCAGAAAGAAGAGCGGCCAATGTAACGATCTGGCTTTAACTTCATTCGATAACAAATGACGATAACGTACGGATTTCTCAGGTTCTTACTACATAATAACCCTTATCACATTCTCCCGTGCAACGCGGCTGCTAGTCGTCCTTTCATGCGAAATCTTACGGTCCTAGCTCATGTCCGAGGCACCAAAGAAGGGTAAAAAGTCAACATGAATTGTACTGCTTCTTACTGGCTATTACATCAACTTACAAGCTTCATCTGTGTTCTACTATGGCGGTTTTAGTGTCTCCGCATACCGCAGCACGCGACATAGCTTTGCAGACGTTAGTGGAACCGTTTCAGAGAGAAGACCGACCAACATGACGATCTGGCTTTAAGTCGATTTGATAACAAACAAAGAAAAGGGACGGATTTCTCAGGTTTTTACTAAATATGAAATCTTTGCTCATTCTCCCGTTCAACGCGGCTGCTAGTCCTCCTTTCATGCAAACTCGTAAGGTCCCAGCTCAAGTCCAAGGCACCAAGAAAAGGGTAAAAAGTCAATAATCGATAACTAAAACTTGAATTGTACTGCTTCTTACTGGCTATTACATCAACTTATAAGCTTCTTCTGTTTTCAACTATGGTGCTTTTAGTGTCTCCGCGTACCGCAGCACGCGACATAGCTTTGCAGACGATAAATGTAAACGTCTCAGAGAGAAGAGCGGCCAATGTGACGATCTGGCTTTAAGTCGATTCGATAACAAATGACGAAAACGGACTGATTTCTCATGTTTTTACTACATATGAACACTTTCCACACTCTCCCGAGCTACGCGGCTGCCAGTTCTACTTTCATGCAAACTTTTAAGTTCCCAGCTCATGTCCAAGGCACCAAAGAAGGGTAAAAAGTCAATAATCGATAACTAAAACTTGAATTGTACTGCTTCTTACTGGCTTTTACATCAACTTAGAAGCTTCTTTTGTGTTCTACTATGGTGCTTTTAGTATCTCTGCATACCGCAGCACGCGACATAGCTTTGCAAACGATAAATGTAACCGTTTCAGAGAGAAGAGCAGACAATGTAACGATCTGTCTTTAACTTGATTGGATAACAAATGACGATAACGGACGGATTTCTCAGGTTTTTAATACATATTAACCCTTTCACATTCTCCCGTGAAACGCGGCTGCTAGTCCTCCTTTCATGTAAGATCTTAAGGTCCTAGCTCATGTCCAAGGCACCAAAGAAGGGTAACAAGTCAATAAACGATAACTAAAACTTGAATTGTACTGCTTCTTACTTGCTATTACATCAACTTAGAAGCTTCGTCTGTGTTCCACAATATTGTTTTTAGTGTCTCCGCATACCGCAGTACGCGATATAGCTTTGCAGACGATAAATGTAACCGTTTCAGAGAGAAGAGAGGCCAATGTGACGATGTGGCTATAAGTCGATTCGATAACAAATGACGAAAACGGACGGATTTCTCAGGTTTTTCCCACATATGAAAACTTTGCACATTCTCCCGTGCAACGAGGCTGCTAGTCCTCCTTACATGCGAAATCTTAAGGTCCAAGCTCATGTCCAAGTCACCAAAGAAGGATAAAAAGTCAATAATCGATAGCCAAAACTTGAATTGTACTGCTTCTTACTGGCTATTACATGAACTTAGAAACCTCTTCTGTTTTCTACTTTGTTGCCTTTAGTGTCTCCGCATACCGCAGCACGCGATATAGCTTTGCAGACGATAATAGTTACCGTTTCACAGAGAAGAGCGGCCAATGTGACGATCTTGCTTTAAGTTGATTCGATAACAAATTACGAAAACTGACGGATTTCTCAGGATTTTAAAACATATGAACACTTTTCACATTCTCCCGTGCAAAGCGGCTGCTAGTCTTCCTTTCATGTCCAAGGCACCAATGACGGGTAAAAAGTCAATAATCGATAACTAAAACTTGAGTTGTACTGCTTCTTACTGGCTATTACATCAAATTAGAAACTTCTTCTGTGTTCTACTATGTTGCTTTTAGTGTCTCCTTATACCGTAGCACGCGACTTAGCTATGCTGACGACAAATGTATCCGTTTCAGAGAGAACAGCGGCCAATGTGACTATATGGCTTTAAGTTGATTCGATAACAAATCAGAAAAACGGAAGGATTTCTCAGGTTTTTAATACATACTAACACTTTTCACAATTTCCCGCGCAACGCGGCAGCTAGTCCTCCTTTCATGCAAAATTTCAAGGTCCTAGCTCATGTCCAAGGCACCAAAGAAGGGTAAAAAGTCAATAATCCATAATTAAATTTGAATTGTACTGCTTCTTACTTGCTATTACATCATCTTAGAAGCTTCTTCTGTGTTCTACAATGGTGCTTTTAGTGTCTCCGCATACCGCAGCACGCGACATAGCTTTGCAGACGATAAATGTAACCGTTTCAGAGAGAAGAGAGGCCAATGTGACGATGTGGCTTTAAGTCGATTCGATAACAAATGACGAAAACGGACGGATTTCTCAGGTTTTTCCCACATATGAAAACTTTGCACATTCTCCCGTGCAACGAGGCTGCTAGTCCTCCTTACATGCGAAATCTTAAGGTCAAGCTCATGTCCAAGTCACCAAAGAAGGACAAAAAGTCAATAATCGATAGCCAAAACTTGAATTGTACTGCTTCTTACTGGCTATTACATCAACTTAGAAGCTTCTTGTGTGTTCTACAATGGTGCTTTTAGTGTCTCCGCATACCGCAGCACGCGACATAGCTTTGCAGACGATAAATGTAACCGTTTCAGAGAGGTGAGCGGCCAATGTGACAATATGGCTTTAAGTCGATTCAATAACAAATGACGAGAACAAATGGATATCTCAGTTTTGTACTACATAAGAACACTTTTCACATTCTCCCGTGCTACACGGCTGCCAGTCCTCCTTTCATTTAAAATCTTAAGGTCCCAGCTCATGTCCAAGGCACCAAGGAGGGGAAAAAGTCAATAAGCGATAACTAAAACTTGAATTGTACTGCTTCTTACTGGCTATTACATCAACTTAGAAGCTACTTCTGTGTTCTACTATGGTGCCTTTTGTGTCTCAGCATACTGCAGCTCGCGACATAGTTTTGCAGACGATAAATGTAACCGTTTCAGAGAGAAGAGCGGCCAATGTGACGATCTGGCTTTAAGTCGATTCGATAACAAATGACGAAAACGGACGGATTTCTCAGGTTTTTAATACATATGAACACTTTTCACATACTCCCCTGCAACGCGGCTGCTAGTCTTCCTTTCATGCAAAATCTTAAGGTCCAAGCTCATGTCCAAGGCACCAAAGACGGGTAAAAAGTCAATAATCGATAACTAAAACTTGAATTGTACTGCTTCTTCCTGGATATTACATCTACTTAGAAACTTCTTCTGTGTTCTACTATGTTGCTTTTAGTGTCTCCTTATACCGCAGCACGCGACTTAGCTATGCAGACGACTAATGTATCCGTTTCAGAGAGAACAGCGGCCAATGTGACGATATGGCTTTAAGTTGATTCGATAACAAAACAGAAAAACGGACGTATTTCTCAGGTTTTAACTACATATGAACACTTTTCACATTTTTCCGCGCAACGCGGCAGCTAGTCCTCCTTTCATGCAAAATCTTAAGGTCCTAGCTCATGTCCAAGGGACCAAATATGGCTAAAAAGTCAATAATCGATAACTAAAACTTGAATTGTACTGCTTCTTACTGGCTATTACATCAACTTAGAAGCTACTTCTGTGTTCTACTATGGTGCTTTTAGTGTTTCAGCATACTGCAGCACGCGACATAGCTTTGCAGACGATAAATGTAACCCCTTCAGAGAGAAGAGTGTCCAATATGACGATCTGGCTTTAAGTAAATTCGATAACAAATGACGAAAACGGACGGATTCCACACGTTTTTACTACATATGAACACTTTCCACATTCTCCCGTGTAACACCGCTGCTAGTCCTCCTTTCATGCAAAATCTTATGGTCCTACCTCATCTGCAAGGCACCAAAGAGGGGTAAAAAGTCAATAATCCATAACTAAAACTTGAATTGTACTGCTTCTTACTGGCTATTACATCAACTTAGAACTTAGAAGTCAACTTAGAAGTTGACGAAAACGGACGGATTCCACACGTTTTTACTACATATGAACACTTTCCACATTCTCCCGTGTAACACCGCTGCTAGTCCTCCTTTCATGCAAAATCTTATGGTCCTACCTCATCTGCAAGGCATCAAAGAGGGGTAAAAAGTCAATAATCCATAACTAAAACTTGAATTGTACTGCTTCTTACTGGCTATTACATCAACTTAGAAGTTTCTTCTGTGTTCTACTATGGAGCTTTTAGTGTCTGCTTATACCGCAGCACGCGACATAGCTTTGCAGTCGATAAATGAAACCGTTTCAGAGAGAAGAGCGGGCAATGTGACGATCTTGCTTTAAGTTGATTCGACAACAAATGACGAAAACTGACGGATTTCTCAGATTTTAACTACATATGAACTTTATTCACATTCTCCCGCGCAAAGCGGCCGCTAGTCCTCCTTTCATGCAAAATCGTGTGGTCCTGGCTCATGTCCAAGGCACCAAAGAAGGGTAAAATGTCAGTAATCGATAACTAAAACTTGAATTGAACTGCTTCTTACTGACTATTACATGAACTTAGAAGATTCTTCTGTGTTCTACTGTGGTGCTTTTAGTGTCGCCGCATACTGCAGCACGCGACATAGTTTTGCAGACGATAAATGTAACCGTTTCAGAGAGAAGAGCGGCCAATGTGACGATCTGTCTTTAAGTTGATTCGATAACAAATGACGAAAACGGACGGATTTCTCAGGTTTTTAATACATATGAACACTTTTCACATTCTCCCGTGCACCGCGGCTGCTAATCTTCCTTTCATGCAAAATCTTAAGGTCCAAGCTCATGTCCAAGGCACCAACGACGGGTAAAAAGTCAATAATCGATAACTAAAATTTGAATTGTACTGCTTCTTACTTGCTATTACAACATCTTAGAAGCTTCTTCTGTGTTCTACAATGGTGCTAATAGTGTCTCCGCATACCGCAGCACGCGACATAGCTTTGCAGACGATAAATGTAACCGTTTTAGAGAGAAGAGCGGCCAATGTGACGATCTGCCTTTAAGTCGATTCGATAACAAATGACGAAAACGGACGATTTTCTCAGGTTTTTAATACATATGAACACTTTTTACATTCTCCCGTGAAACGCGGCGGCTAGTCCTCCTTTCATGCAAAATCGTAAGGTCCTAGCTCTTGTCCAAGGCACCAAAGAAGAGTAAAAAGTCAATAATCGATAACAAAAACTTGAGTTGTACTGCTTCTTACTGGCTATTACATCAACTTAGAAGCGTCTTCTGTGTTCTACTGTGGTGCTTTTAGTGTCTCCGCATACCGCAGCACGCGACATATCTTTGCAGACGTTAAATGTAACCGTTTCAGAGAGAACAGCGGCCAATGTGACGATGTGGCTTTAAGTTGATTCGAGAACAAATGACGAAAACGGACTGATTTCTCAGGTTTTTACTACATATGAACACTTTTCACATTCTCCCGTGCAACACGGCAGCTAGTCCTCCTTTCATGCAAAATCTTCAGGTCTTAGCTCAAGTCCTCGGCACCAAACAAGGGTAAAAAGTCAATAATCGATAACTAAAACTTGAATTGTACTGCTTCCTACTGGCTATTACATCAACTTAGAAGCATCTTCTATGTTGTACTATCGTGCTTTTAGTGTCACCACATACCGGAGAAAGCGACACAGCTTTGCAGACGATAAATGTAACCGTTTCAAAGAGAAAAGCGGCCAATGTGACGATCTGGCTTTAAGTTGATTCGATAACAAATGTCGAAAACGGACGGATTTCTCAGGTTTTTAATACATACGAACAATTTTCACATTTTCCCGCGCAACGCGGCAGCTAGTCCTCCTTACATGCAAAATCGTGTGGTCCTGGCTCATGTCCAAGGCACCAAAGAAAGGTAAAATCTCAGTAATCGATAACTAAAACTTGAATTGTACTGCTTCTTACTGACTATTATATGAACTTAGAAGATTCTTCTGTGTTCTACTGTGGTGCTTTTAGTGTCGCCGCATACCGCAGCACGCGACATAGTTTTGCAGACGATAAATGAAACCGTTTCAGAGAGAAGAGCGGCCAATGTGACGATGTGGATTTAAGTCGATTCGACAACAAATGACGAAAACGGACGGATATCTCAGGTTTTTACCACATATGAAAACACTGCACTTTCTGCCGTGCAACGTGGCTGCTAGTCCTCAGTTCATGCAAAATCTTAAGGTCCTAGCTCATGTCCAAGGCACCAAAGAAGGGTAAAAAGTCAATAATCTATAGCTAAAACTTGAATTGTACTGCTTCTTACTGGCTATTACATCAACTTAGAAGCTTCTTGTGTGTTCTACAATGGTGCTTTTAGTGTCTCCGCATACCGCAGCACGAGACATAGCTTTGCAGACGATAAATGTAACCGTCTCAGAGAGGTGAGCGGCCAATGTGACAATATGGCTTTAAGTCGATTCAATAACAAATGACGAGAACAAATGGATATCTCAGTTTTGTACTACATAAGAACACTTTTCACATTCTCCCGTGCTACACGGCTGCCAGTCCTCCTTTCATGCAAAATCTTAAGGTCCCAGCTCATGTCCAAGCACCAAGGAGGGGAAAAAGTCAATAAGCGATAACTAAAACTTGAATTGTACTGCTTCTTACTGGCTATTACATCAACTTAGAAGCTACTTCTGTGTTCTACTATGGTGCTTTTTGTGTCTCAGCATACTGCAGCTCGCGACATAGTTTTGCAGACGATAAATGTAACCGTTTCAGAGAGAAGAGTGGCCAATGTGACGATCTGGCTTTAAGTCGATTCGATAACAAATGACGAAAACGAACGGATTTCTCAGGTTTTTAATACATATGAACACTTTTCACATACTCCCCTGCAACGCGGCTGCTAGTCTTCCTTTCATGCAAAATCTTAAGGTCCAAGCTCATGTCCAAGGCACCAAAGACGGGTAAAAAGTCAATAATCGATAACTAAAACTTGAATTGTACTGCTTCTTCCTGGATATTACATCTACTTAGAAACTTCTTCTGTGTTCTACTATGTTGCTTTTAGTGTCTCCTTATACCGCAGCACGCGACTTAGCTATGCAGACGACCAATGTATCCGTTTCAGAGAGAACAGCGGCCAATGTGACGATATGGCTTTAAGTTGATTCGATAACAAAACAGAAAAACGGACGTATTTCTCAGGTTTTAACTACATATGAACACTTTTCACATTTTTCCGCGCAACGCGGCAGCTAGTCCTCCTTTCATGCAAAATCTTAAGGTCCTAGCTCATGTCCAAGGGACCAAATATGGCTAAAAAGTCAATAATCGATAACTAAAACTTGAATTGTACTGCTTCTTACTGGCTATTACATCAACTTAGAAGCTACTTCTGTGTTCTACTATGGTGCTTTTAGTGTTTCAGCATACTGCAGCACGCGACATAGCTTTGCAGAAGATAAATGTAACCCCTTCAGAGATAAGAGTGTCCAATATGACGATCTGGCTTTAAGTAAATTCGATAACAAATGACGAAAACGGACGGATTCCACACGTTTTTACTACATATGAACACTTTCCACATTCTCCCGTGTAACACCGCTGCTAGTCCTCCTTTCATGCAAAATCTTATGGTCCTACCTCATCTGCAAGGCACCAAAGAGTGGTAAAAAGTCAATAATCCATAACTAAAACTTGAATTGTACTGCTTCTTACTGGCTATTACATCAACTTAGAAGTTTCTTCTGTGTTCTACAATGGAGCTTTTAGTGTCTCCGCCTACCGCAGCACGCGACATAGCTTTGCAGACGATAAATGAAACCGTTTCAGAGAGAAGAGCGGGCAATGTGACGATCTTGCTTTAAGTTGATTCGACAACAAATGACGAAAACTGACGGATTTCTCAGATTTTAACTACATATGAACTTTATTCACATTCTCCCGCGCAAAGCGGCTGCTAGTCCTCCTTTCATGCAAAATCGTGTGGTCCTGGCTCATGTCCAAGGCACCGAAGAAGGGTAAAATGTCAGTAATCGATAACTAAAACTTGAATTGAACTGCTTCTTACTGACTATTACATGAACTTAGAAGATTCTTCTGTGTTCTACTGTGGTGCTTTTAGTGTCGCCGCATACTGCAGCACGCGACATAGTTTTGCAGACGATAAATGTAACCGTTTCAGAGAGAAGAGCGGCCAATGTGACGATCTGTCTTTAAGTTGATTCGATAACAAATGACGAAAACGGACGGATTTCTCAGGTTTTTAATACATATGAACACTTTTCACATTCTCCCGTGCAACGCGGCTACTAATGTTCCTTTCATGCAAAATCTTAAGGTCCAAGCTCATGTCCAAGGCACCAACGACGGGTAAAAAGTCAATAATCGATAACTAAAATTTGAATTGTACTGCTTCTTACTTGCTATTACAACATCTTAGAAGCTTCCTCTGTGTCCTACAATGGTGCTAATAGTGTCTCCGCATACCGCAGCACGCAACATAGCTTTGCAGTCGATAAATGTAACCGTTTTAGAGAGAAGAGCGGCCAATGTGACGATGTGGCTTTAAGTTGATTCGAGAACAAATGACGAAAACGGACTGATTTCTCAGGTTTTTACTACATATGAACACTTTTCACATTCTCCCGTGCAACACGGCAGCTAGTCCTCCTTTCATGCAAAATCTTCAGGTCCCAGCTCAAGTCTTCGGCACCAAACAAGGGTAAAAAGTCAATAATCGAGAACTAAAACTTGAATTGTACTGCTTCCTACTGGCTATTACATCAACTTAGAAGCTTCTTCTATGTTCTACTATCGTGCTTTTAGTGTCACCACATACCGGAGAAAGCGACACAGCTTTGCAGACGATAAATGTAACCGTTTCAAAGAGAAAAGCGGCCAATGTGACGATCTGGCTTTAAGTTGATTCGATAACAAATGTCGAAAACGGACGGATTTCTCAGGTTTTTAATACATACGAACAATTTTCACATTTTCCCGCGCAACGCGGCAGCTAGTCCTCCTTTCATGCAAAATTTTAAGGTCCTAGCTCATGTCCAAGGCGCCAAAGAAGGGTAAAAAGTCAATAATCGATAACTAAAATTTGAATTGTACTGCTTCTTACTTGCTATTACGTCATCTTAGAAGCTTCTTCTGTGTTCTGCAATGGTGCTTTTAGTGTCTCCGTATACCGCAGCAAGCGACATAGCTTTGCAGACGATAAATGTAACCGTTTCAGAGAGAAGAGCGGCCAATGTGACGATCTGGCTTTAAGTCGATTAGATAACAAATGACGAAAACGAACGATTTTCTCAGGTTTTTAATACATATGAACACTTTTCACATTCTCCCGTGCAACGCGGCGGCTAGTCCTCCTTTTATGCAAAATCTTAAGGTCCTAGCTCATGTCCAAGGGACCAAATATGGGTAAAAAGTCAATAATCGATAACTAAAACTTGAATTGTACTGCTTCTTACTGGCTATTACATCAACTTAGAAGCTACTTGTGTGTTCTACTATGGCGCTTTTAGTGTCTCAGCATACAGCAGCACGCGACATAGCTTTGCAGACGATAAATGTAACCCCTTCAGAGAGAAGAGTGTCCAATCTGACGATCTGGCTTTAAGTAAATTCGATAACAAATGACGAAAACGGACGGATTCCACACGTTTTTACTACATATGAACACTTTCCACATTCTCCCGTGTAACACCGCTGCTAGTCCTCCTTTCATGCAAAATCTTATGGTCCTACCTCATCTGCAAGGCACCAAAGAGGGGTAAAAAGTCAATAATCCATAACTAAAACTTGAATTGTACTGCTTCTTACTGGCTATTACATCAACTTAGAAGTTTCTTCTGTGTTCTACTATGGAGCTTTTAGTGTCTCCGCCTACCGCAGCACGAGACATAGCTTTGCAGACGATAAATGAAACCGTTTCAGAGAGAAGAGCGGGCAATGTGACGATCTTGCTTTAAGTTGATTCGACAACAAATGACGAAAACTGACGGATTTCTCAGATTTTAACTACATATGAACACTTTTCACATTCCCCCGCTCAACACGGCTGCTAGTCCTCCTTTCATGCAAAATCTTAAGGACCTAGCTCATGTCCAAGGCACCAAAGAAGGGTAAAAAGTCAATAATCGATACCTAAAACTTGAGTTGTACTGCTTCTTACTGGCTATTACATCAACTTAGAAACTTCTCCTGTGTTCTACTATGGTACTTTTAGTGTCTCCACATACCGCAGCGCGCGACATAGCTTTGCAGACGATAAATATAACCGTTTCAGAGAGAAGAGCGGCCAATGTGACGATCTGGCTTTAAGTCGATTCTATAACAAATGACGAAAACGGACGATTTTCTCAGGTTTTTTATACATATGAACACTTTTCACATTCTCCCGTGCTACGCGGCGGCTGGTCCTCCTTTCATGCGAAATCGTAAGGTCCTAGCTCTTGTCCAAGGCACCAGAGAAGGGTAAAAAGTCAATAATGGATAACAAAAACTTGAATTGTACTGCTTCTTACTGGCTATTACTTCATCTTAGAAGATTCTTCTGTGTTCTACTATGGTGCCTTTAGTGTCTCCGCATAGCGCAGCACGCGACATAGCTTTGCAGACGATAAATGTAACCGTTTCAGAGAGATGAGTGTCCAATGTGACGATATGGCTTTAAGTCGATTCTGTAACAAATTACGAAAACGGACTGATTTCTCAGGTTTTTACTACATATGAACACTTTTCACTTTCTCCCGTGCAACGTGGGTGCTAGTCTTCCTTTCATGCAAAATCTTAAGATCCTAGCTCATGCCAAAGGCACCAAAGAAGGGTAAAAAGTCAGTAATCGATAAATAAAACGTGAATTGTACTGCATCTTACTTGCTATTACATCAACTTAGAAGCTTCTTCTGTGTTCTACAATGGTGCTTTTAGTGTCTCCGCATACTGCAGCACGCGACATAGCTTTGCAGACGATAATTGTAATTGTTTCAGAGAGAAGAGCGGCCAATGTGACGATCTGGCTTTAACTCGATTCGGTAACAAATGACGAAATCGGACGGATTTCTCATGTTTTTACTACATATGAACACTTTTCACATTCTCCCGTGCAACGCGGCTGCTAGTCCTCATTTCATGCAAAATCTTAAGGACCTAGCTCATGTCCAAGGCACCAAAGAAGGGTAAAAAGTCAATAATCGATACCTAAAACTTCAATTGTACTGCTTCTTACTGGCTATTACATAAACTTACAGCTTCTTCTATGTTCTACTATGGTGCTTTTAGTGTCTCCGTATACCGCAGCACGCGACGTAGCTTTGCAGACGATAAATGTAACCGTTTCAGAGAGAAGAGCGGCCAATGTTACGATCTGGCTTTAAGCCGATTCGATAACAAATGAGAAAAACGGAGGGATTTCTCAGGTTTTTACTACATATGAACACTTTTCACTTTCTCCCGTGCAACGTGAGTGCTAGTCCTCCTTTAATGCAAAATCTTAAGGTCCCAGCTCAAGTCCACGGCACCAAAGAAGGGTGTTGTTGTTGTTGTTGTCTTCAGTCCTGAGACTGGTTTGATGCAGCTCTCCATGCTACTCTAACCTGTGCAAGCTGCTTCATCTCCCAGTACCTACTGCAACCTACATCCTTCTGATTCTGCTTAGTGTACTCATCTCTCAGTCTCCCTCTACGATTTTTACCCTCCACGCTGCCCTCCAATGCTAAATTTGTGATCCCTTGATGCCTCAAAACATGTCCTACCAACCGATCCCTTCTTCTAGTCAAGTTGTGCCACAAACTTCTCTTCTCCCCAATCCTATTCAATACCTCCTCATTAGTTACGTGATCTATCCACCTTATCTTCAGTATTCTTCTGTAGCACCACATTTCGAAAGCTTCTATTCTCTTCTTGTCCAAACTAGTTATCGTCCAGGTTTCACTTCCATACATGGCTACACTCCAAACAAATACTTTCAGAAACGACTTCCTGATACATAAATCTATATTCGATGTTAACAAATTTCTCTTCTTCAGAAACGCTTTCCTTGCCATTGCCAGTCTACATTTTATATCCTCTCTACTTCGACCATCATCAGTTATTTTACTTCCTAAATAGCAAAACTCCTTTACTACTTTAAGTGTCTCATTTCCTAAAATAATTCCCTCAGCATCACCCGATTGAATTTGACTACATTCCATTATCCTCGTTTTGCTTTTGTTAATGTTCGTCTTATATCCTCCTTTCAAGACACTGTCCATTCCGTTCAACTGCTCTTCCAAGTCCTTTGCTGTCTCTGACAGAATTACAATGTCATCGGCGAACCTCAAAGTTTTTACTTCGTCTCCATGAATTTTAATACCTACTCCAAATTTTTCTTTTGTTTCCTTTACTGCTTGCTCAATATACAGATTGAACATCATCGGGGAGAGGCTACAACCCTGTCTCACTCCTTTCCCAACCACTGCTTCCCTTTCATGCCCCTCGACTCTTATTACTGCCATCTGGTTTCTGTACAAATTATAAATAGCCTTTCGCTCCCTGTATTTTACCCCTGCCACCTTTAGAATTTGAAAAAAAGTATTCCAGTCAACATTGTCAAAAGCTTTCTCTAAGTCTACAAATGCTAGAAACGTAGGTTTGCCTTTTCTTAATCTTTCTTCTAAGATAAGTCGTAAGGTCAGTATTGCCTCACGTGTTCCAACATTTCGACGGAATCCAAACTGATCCTCCCCGAGGTCTGCATCTACCAGTTTTTCCATTCGTCTGTAAAGAATTCGCGTTAGTATTTTGCAGCCGTGGCTTATTAAACTGATAGTTCGGTAATTTTCACATCTGTCAGCACCTGCTTTCTTTGGGATTGGAATTATTATATTCTTCTTTAAGTCTGAGGGTATTTCGCCTGTCTCATACATCTTGCTCACCAGCTGGTAGAGTTTTGTCATGACTGGCTCTCCCAAGGCCGTCAGTAGTTCTAATGGAATGTTGTCTACTCCGGGGGCCTTGTTTCGACTCAGGTCTTTCAGTGCTCTGTCAAACTCTTCACGCAGTATCGTATCTCCCATTTCGTCTTCATCTACATCCTCTTCTATTTCCATAATATTGTCCTCAAGTACATCGCCCTTGTATAAACCTTCTATATACTCCTTCCACCTTTCTGCCTTCCCTTCTTTGCTTAGAACTGGGCTGCCATCTGAGCTCTTGATATTCATACACGTGGTTCTCTTCTCTCCAAAGGTCTCTTTAATTTTCCTGTAGGCAGTATCTATCTTACCCCTAGTGAGATAAGCTTCTACATCCTTACATTTGTCCTCTAACCATCCCTGTTTAGCCATTTTGCACTTCCTGTCGATCTCATTTTTGAGACGTTTGTATTCCTTTTTGCCTGCTTCATTTACTGCATTTTTATATTTTCTCCTTTCGTCAATTAAATTCAATATTTCTTCTGTTACCCAAGGATTTCTAGCAGCTCTCGTCTTTGTACCTACTTTATCCTCTGCTGCCTTCACTACTACATCCCTCAGAGCTACCCATTCTTCTTCTACTGTATTTCTTTCCCCTATTCCTGTCAATTGTTCCCTTATGCTCTCTCTGAAACTCTGTACAACCTCTTGTTCTTTCAGTTTATCCAGGTCCCATCTCCTTAATTTCCCACATTTTTGCAGTTTCTTCAGTTTTAATCTACAGGTCATAACCAATAGATTGTGGTCAGAGTCCACATCTGCCCCTGAAAATGTCTTACAACTTAAAACCTGGTTCCTAAATCTCTGTCTTACCATTATATAATCTATCTGATACCTTTTAGTATCTCCAGGGTTCTTCCACGTATACAACCTTCTTTCATGATTCTTAAACCAAGTGTTAGCTATGATTAAGTTATGCTCTGTGCAAAATTCTACTAGGCGGCTTCCTCTTTCATTTCTTAGCCCCAATCCATATTCACCGACTATGTTTCCTTCTCTCCCTTTTCCTACACTCGAATTCCAGTCACCCATTACTATTAAATTTTCGTCTCCCTTCACTATCTGAATAATTTCTTTTATTTCATCGTACATTTCTTCAATTTCTTCATCATCTGCAGAGCTAGTTGGCATATAAACTTGTACTACTGTAGTAGGTGTTGGCTTCGTATCTATCTTGGCCACAATAATGCGTTCACTATGCTGTTTGTAGTAGCTTACCCGCATTCCTATTTTCCTATTCATTATTAAACCTACTCCTGCATTACCCCTATTTGATTTTGTGTTTATAACCCTGTAGTCACCTGACCAGAAGTCTTGTTCCTCCTGCCACCGAACTTCACTAATTCCCACTATATCTAACTTTAACCTATCCATTTCCCTTTTTAAATTTTCTAACCTACCTGCCCGATTGAGGGATCTGACATTCCACGCTCCGATCCGTAGAACGCCAGTTTTCTTTCTCCTGATAACGACATCCTCCTGAGTAGTCCCCGCCCGGAGATCCGAATGGGGGACTATTTTACCTCCGGAATATTTTACCCAAGAGGATGCCATCATCATTTAATCATACAGTAAAGCTGCATGTCCTCGGGAAAAATTACGGCTGTAGTTTCCCCTTGCTTTCAGCCGTTTGCAGTACCAGCACAGCAAGGCCGTTTTGGTTAATGTTGCAAGGCCAGATCAGTCAATCATCCAGACTGTTGCCCCTGCAACTACTGAAAAGGCTGCTGCCCCTCTTCAGGAACCACACGTTTGTCTGGCCTCTCAACAGATACCCCTCCGTTGTGGTTGCACCTACGGTACGGCCATCTGAATCGTTGAGGCACGCAAGCCTCCCCACCAACGGCAAGGTCCATGGTTCATGGGGGGGGGGGGGGGGCAAAGAAGGGTAAAAAGTCAATAATCGATAACTAAGACGTGAATTGTACTGCTTCTTACTGGCTATTACATCAACTTAGAGGCTTCTTCTGTGTTCTACTGTGGTGCTTTTAGTGTCCCCGCATACCGCAACACGCGACATAGCTTTGCAGACGATAAATGAAACCGTTTCAGAGAGAAGAGCGGCCAATGTGACGATGTGGCTTTAAGTCGATTCGATAACAAATGACGAAAACGGACGGATTTCTCAAGTATTTACTATATATGAACACTTTTCACATTCTCTCGTGCAACGCGGGTGCCAGTCCTCTTTTCATGCAAAATCTTAAGGTCCTAGCTCATGTCCAAGGTACAAAAGAACGGTAAAAAGTCATTAATAGATATCTAAAACTTGAGTTGTACTGCTTTTTACTGGCGATTGCATCAACTCAAAAGCTTCTTCTGTGTTCTACTATAGTGCTTATAGTGTCTCCTTTATAACGCAGCACGCGACATAGCTTTGCAGACGATATTGTAACCGTTTCACAGAGAAGAGCGGCAAACATGACGATCTGGCTTTAAGTCGATTAGACAACAAATGACGAAAACGGACGGGTTTTTCCGGTTTTTACTACATATGAAAACTTTTCACATTCTCTGGTGCAACGCGGTTGCCAGTCCTCTTTTCATGCAAAATCTTAAGGACCTAGCTCATGTCCAATGTACCAAAGAAGAGTAAAAAGTCAATAATCGATAACCAAAACTTGAATTGTACTGCTTCTTATTGGCTATTACACCAATTTAGAAGCTTCTTCTGTGTTCTACTATGGTGCTTTTAGTGTCTCCGCATACCGCAGCACGCGACATAGCTTTGCAGACGATAAATGAAACCGTTTCAGAGAGAAGAGCGGCCAAAGTGACGATGTGGCTTTAAGTCGATTCGATAACAAATGACGAAAACGGACGGATTTCTCAAGTTTTTACTATATATGAACACTTTTCACATTCTCCCGTGCAACGCGGCTGCTAGTCCTCCTTTCATGCAAAATCTTAAGGTCCCATCTCAAGTCCACGGCACCAAAGAAGGGTAAAAAGTCAATAATAGATAACTAAAACTTGAATTGTACTGCTCCTTACTTGCTGTTACATCAACTTAGAAGCTTCTTCTGTGTTCTACAATGGTGCTTTCAGTGTCTCCGCATACCGCAGCAAGTGACATAGCTTTGCAGACGATAAATGTAATTGATTCAGAGAGAAGAGCGGCCAATGTGACGATCTGGCTTTAATTCGATTCGATAACAAATGACGAAATCGGAAGGATTTCTAATGTTTTCACTACATATGAACACTGTCCGCATTCTCCCGTGTAACACGGCTGCTAGTCCTCCTTTCATGCAAAATCTTAACTTCCTACCTCATCTGCAAGGCACCAAAGAGGGGTAAAAAGTCAATAATCCATAACTAAAACTTGAATTGTACTGCTTCTTACTGGCTATTACATCAACTTAGAAGTTTCTTCTGTGTTCTACTATGGTGCTTTTAGTGTCTCCGCCTACTGCAGCACGCGAAATAGCTTTGAAGAGAAGATAAATGTAACCGTCTCAGAGAGAAGAGCGGCCAACGTGACGAGCTAGCTTTAAGCCGATTCGATAACAAATGACAAAAACGGACGGATTTCTCAACTTTTTAATACATATGAACACTTTTCACATTTTCCCGCGCAACGCGGCAGCTAGTCCTCCTTTCATGCAAAATCTTAAGGTCCCAGCTCGTGTCCAAGGCACCAAACAGGGGTAAAAAGTCAATAAACGATAACTAAAACTTGAATTGTACTACTTCTTACTGGCTATTACATCAACTTAGAAGCCGCTTCTGTGTTCTAGTATGTTGCTTTTAGTGTCTCCGCATACCGCAGCACGCGATGTAGCTTTCCAGACGATAATGTAACCGTTTGAGAGAGAAGAGTGTCCAATGTGACGATGTGGCTTTAAGTAAATTCGATAACAAATGACGAAAACGGACGGATTTCACAAGTTTTTACTACATATGAACACTTTCCACATTCTCCCGTGTAACACGGCTGCTAGGCCTCCTTTCATGCAAAATCTTACGGTCCTACCTCATCTGCAAGGCACCAAAGAGGGGTAAGAAGTCAATAATCCATAAATAAAACTTGAATTGTACTGCTTCTTACTGGCTATTACATCAACTTAGAAGTTTCTTCTGAGTTCTACTATGTTGCTTTTAGTGTCTCCGCATACCGCAGCACGCGACATAGCTTTGCAGACGATAAATGAAACCGTTTCAGAGAGAAGAGCGGCCAATGTGACGATGTGGCTTTAAGTCGATTCAATAACAAATGACGAAAACGGACGGATTTCTCAAGTTTGTACTATATATGAACAGTTTTCACATTCTCCCGTGCAACGCGGGTGCCAGTCCTCTTTTCATGCAAAATCTTAAGGTCCTAGCTCATGTCCAAGGTACCAAAGAATGGTAGAAAGTCAATAATTGATAACTAAAACTTTAATTGTACTGCTTCTTACTGGCGATTACATCAACTTACAGCTTCTTCTGTGTTCTACTATAGTGCTTTTAGTGTCTCCGCATACCGCAGCACGCGACATAGCTTTGCAGACGATAAATGTAACCGTTTCAGAGAGATGAGTGTCCAATGTGCCGATATGGCTTTAAGTAAATTCGATAACAAATGACGAAAACAGACGGATTACACAAGTTTTTACTTCATATGAACACTTTCCACATTCTCCCGTGTAACACCGCTGCTAGTCCACCTTTCATGCAAAATCTTAAGTTCCTACCTCATCTGCAAGGCACCAAAGAGGGGTAAAAACTCAATAATCCATAGCTAAAACTTGAATTGTACTGCTTCTTACTGGCTATTACATCAACTTAGAAGTTTCTTCTGTGTTCTACTATGTTGCTTTTAGTGTATCCGCATACCGCAGCACGCGATATAGCTTTGCAGACGATAAATGTAACGGTTTCAGAGAGAAGATTGTCCAATCTGACGAACTGGCTTTAAGTCGATTCGATAACAAATGACGAAAACGGACGGATTTCACAAGTTTTTACTACGAATGAACACTTTCTGCATTCTCCCGTGTAACACGCCTGCTAGTCCTCCTTTCATGCAAAATCTTAAGGTCCTACCTCATCTGCAAGGCACCAAAGAGGGGTAAAAAGTCAATAATCCATAACTAAAACTTGAATTGTACTGCTTCTTACTGGCTATTACATCAACTTAGAAGTTTCTTCTGTGTTCTACTATGGTGCTTTTAGTGTCTCCGCATTCCGCAGCACGCGATATATTTTTGCAAACGATAAATGTAACCGTTTCAGAGAGATAGTGTCCAATGTGCCGATATGGCTTTAAGTCGATTCGATAACAAATGACGAAAACGGACGGGTTTCTCCGGTTTTTACTACATATCAACACTTTTCACTTTCTCCCGTGCAACGCGGGTGCCAGTCCTCTTTTCATGCAAAACCTTAAGGTCCTAGCTCATGTACAAGGTACCAAAGAACGGTAAAAAGTCATTAATAGATATCTAAAACTTGAATTGTACTGCTTTTTAATGGCGATTGCATTAACTCAGAAGCTTCTTCTGTGTTCTACTATGGTGCTTTTAGTGTCTCCTTTATAACGCAGCACGCGACATAGCTTTGCAGACGATAATGTAACCGTTTCACAGAGAAGAGCGGCCAACATGACGATCTAGCTTTAAGTCGATTAGACAACAAATGACGAAAACGGACGGGTTTTTCCGGTTTTTACTACATATGAACACTTTTCACATTCTCTCGTGCAACGCGGTTGCCAGTCCTCTTCTCATGAAAAATCTTAAGGACCTAGCTCATGTCGAATGTACCAAAGAAGAGTAAAAAGTCAATAATCCATAACTAAAACATGAATTGTACTGCTTCTTACTGGCTATTACATCAACTTAGAAGTTTCTTCTGTGTTCTACTATGGTGCTTTTAGTGTCTCCTCATACCGCAGCACGCGATATATTTTTGCAGACGATAAATGTAACCGTTTCAGAGAGAAGAGCGGCCAACATGACGATCTGGCTTTAAGTCGATTCGATAACAAATGACGAAACCGGACGGGTTTCTGAGGTTTTTACTACATATGAACACTTTTCACCTTCTCCCGTGCAACGCGGTTGCCAGTCCTCTTTTCATGCAAAATCTTAAGGTCCTAGTTCATGTCCAAGGCACCAAAGAATGGAAAAAAGTCAATAATCGATACCTAAAACGTGAATTGTACTGCTTCTTACTGGCTATTACATAAACTTACAGCTTCTTCTGTGTTCTACTATGGTTCTTTTAGTGTCTCCGCATACCGCAGCACGTGACATAGCTTTGCAGACGATAAATGTAACCGTTTCAGAGAGAAGAGTGTCCAATGTGACGATCTGGCTTTAAGCCGATTCGATAACAAATGACAAAAACGGACGGATTTCTCAACTTTTTAATACATATGAACACTTTTCACATTTTCTCGCGCAACGCGGCAGGTAGTCCTCCTTTCATGCAAAATCTTAAGGTCCCAGCTCATGTCTAAGGCACCAAAGAGGGGTAAAAAGTCAATAAACGATAACTAATACCTGAATTGTACTACTTCTTACTGGCTATTACATCAAGTTAGAAGCCGCTTCTGTGTTCTACTATGTTGCTTTTAATGTCTCCGCATACCGCAGCACGCGATATAGCTTTGCAGACGACAAATGTAACCGTTTCAGAGAGAAGAGTGTCCAATGTGACGATCTGGCTTTAAGTAAATTCGATAACAAATGACGAAAATGGATGGATTTCACAGGTTTTTACTACATATGAACACTTTCCATATTCTCCCGTGTAACACGGCTGCTAGTCCTCCTTTCATGCAAAATCGTAAGGTCCTACCTCATGTGCAAGGCACCAAAGAGGGGTAAAAAGTCAATAATCCATAACTAAAACTTGAATTGTACTGCTTCTTACTGGCTATTACATCAACTTAGAAGTTTCTTCTGTGTTCTACTATGTTGTTTTCAGTGTCTCCGCATACCGCAGAAGGCGATATAGCTTTGCAGACGATAAATGTAACCGTTTCAGAGAGAAGAGTGTCCAATGTGACGATCTGGCTTTAAGTCGATTCGATAACAAATGACGAAAACGGACGGATTTCACAAGTTTTACTACATATGAACACTTTCCACATTCTCCCGTGTAACACGGCAGCTAGTCCTCCTTTCATGCAAAATCTTAAGGTCCTACCTCATCTGCAAGGCACCAAAGAGGGGTAAAAAGTCAATAATCCATAACTAAAACTTGAATTGTACTGCTTCTTACTGGCTATTACATCAACTTAGAAGTTTCTCCTGTGTTCTACTATGGTGCTTTTAGTGTCTCCGCATACCGCAGCACGCGACATATTTTTGCAGACGATAAATGTAACCGTTTCAGAGAGAAGAGTGGCCAATGTGACGATCTGGCTTTAAGTCGATTCGATAACAAATGACGAAAACGGAAGGATTTCTCAGGTTTTTACTACATATGAACGCTTTTCACATTCTCTCGTGCAAAGTGGGTGCCAGTCCTCTTTTCATGCAAAATCTTAAGATCCTAGCTCATGTCGAAGGTACCAAAGAAGAGTAAAAAGTCAATAATCGATTACTAAAACTTGATTTGTACTGCTTCTTATTGGCTATTACATCAACTTAGAAGCTTCTTCTGTGTTCTACTATGGTGCTTTTTGTGTCTCCGCATACCGCAGCACGCGACATAGCTTTGCAGACGATAAATGTAACCGTTTCAGAGAGAAGAGCGGCCAATGTGACGATCTGGCGTTAAGTCGATTCGATAACAAATGACGAAAACGGAAGGATTTCTCAGGTTTTTACAACATATGAACACTTTTCACATTCTCCCGTGCTACACGGCTGCCAGTCCTCCTTTCATGCAAAATCTTAAGGTCCCAGCTCAAGTCCACGGCACCAAAGAAGGGTAAAAAGTCAATAATCGATAACTAAAACTTGAATTGTACTGCTCCTTACTTGCAATTACATCAACTTCATCTGTGTTCTACAATGGTCCTTTTAGTGTCTCCGCATACCGCAGCAAGCGACATAGCTTTGCAGCCGATAAATGTAATTGTTTCAGAGAGAAGAGCGGCCAATGTGACGATCTGGCTTTAAGTCGATTCGATAACAAATGACAAAAAGCGACGGATTTCTCAACTTTTTAATACATATGAACACATTTCACATTTTCCCGCGCAACGCGGCAGGTAGTCCTCCTTTCATTCAAAATCATAAGGTCCCAGCTCGTGTCCAAGGCACCAAAGAGGGGTAAAAAGTCAATAAACGATAACTAAAACTTGAATTGTACTACTTCTTACTGGCTATTACATCAACTTAGAAGCCGACTCTGTGTTCTACTATGTTGCTTTTTGTGTCTCCACATACCGCAGCACGCGATATAGCTTTGCAGACGATAAATGTAACCGTTTCAGAGAGAAGAGTGTCCAATGTGACGATCTGGCTTTAAATAAATTCGATAACAAATGACGAAAACTGACGGATTTCACAAGTTTTTACTACATATGAACACTTTCCACATTCTCCCGTGTAACGCGGCTGCTAGTCCTCCATTCCTGCAAAATCTTAAGGTCCCAGCTCATGTCCAAGGCACTAAAGAAGGGTAAAAAGTCAATAATCTATAACTAAAACTTGAATTGTACTGCTTCTTACTGGCTATTACATGAACTTAGAAACCTCTTCTGTGTTCTACTGTGTTGCCTTAGTGTCTCCGCATACCGCAGCACGCGACTTAGCTTTGCAGACGATAAATGTAACCGTTTCAGACAGATGAGCGACCAATGTGACGATGTGGCTTTAAGGCGATTCGATAACAAATGACGAGAACGGAAGGATTTCTCAGGTTTTTACTACATATGAACACTATTCACATTCTCCCGTGCTACACGGCTGCCAATCCTCCTTTCATTCAAAATCTTAAGGTCCCAGCTCATGTCCAAAGCACCAAAGACGGGTAAAAAGTCATTAATCGATAACTAAAACTTGAATAGTACTGCTTCTTACTGGCTATTACATTAACTTAGAAACTTCTTCTGTGTTCTACTATGTTACTTTTAGTGTCCCCTTATACCGCAGCACGCGACATAGCTTTGCAGACGATAAATGTAACCGTTGCAGAGAGTAGAGCGGTCAATGTGACAATCTGGCTTTAAGTTGATTCGATAACAAATGAGGAAAACGGACGGAATTCTCAGGTTTTTACTACATATGAACACTTTTCACATTCCCCCGTGCAACGCGGCTGCTAGTCCTCAGTTCATGCAAAATTTTAAGGTCCTAGCTCATGTCCAAGGCACCAAAGAAGGGTAAAAAGCCAATAATCGATAACTAAAACTTGAATTGTATGCTTCTTACTTGCTATTACATCAACTTAGAAGCTTCTTCTGTGTTCTACTATGGTGCTTTTAGTGTCTCCGCATACCGCAGCACGCGACATATCTTTGCAGACGTTAAATGTAACCGTTTCAGAGAGAAGAGCGGCCAATGTGACGATCTGGCTTTCAGTTGATTCGAGATCAAATGACGAGAACGAAAGGATTTCGCAGGTTTTTACTGCATATAAGCACTATTCACATTCTCCCGTGCTACACGGCTGCCAGTCCTCCTTTCATGCAAAATCTTAAGGTCCCAGCTCATGTCCAAAGCACCAAAGACGGGTAAAAAGTCAATAATCGATTAAAAAAAATTGAATTGTACTGCTTCTTATTGGCTATTACATCAACTTAGAATCTTCTTATGTGTTCTACTATGGTGCTTTTTGTGTCTGCGCATACCGCAGCACGCGACATGGCTTTGCGGACGATAAATAAAACCGTTTCAGACAGAAGAGCGACCAATGCAACGACCTGGCTATAAGTCGATTCGATAAGAAATGACGAAAACGGTCGTATTTCTCAAGATTTTATCACATATGAAAACTTTGCACATTCTCCCGTGCAACGCGGCTGCTAGTCCTCCTTTCCTGCAAAATCGTAAGATCCTAGCTCATGTCCAAGGCACCAAAGAACTGTAAAAAGTCAATAATCTATAACTAAGACATGAATTTTACTGCTTCTTACTTGCTATTACATCAACTTAGAAGCTTCTTTTGTGTTCTACAATGGTGCTTTTAGTGTCTCCGCATACGCAGCACGCGACATAGCTTTGCAGACGATTAATGTAACCGTTTCAGAGAGAAGAGCGGCCAACATGACGATCTGGCTTTAAGTCGATTCGATAACAAATGACATAAACGGACGGGTTTATAAGGTTTTTACTACATATGAACACTTTTCACATTCTCTCGTGCAACGCGGTTGCCAGTCCTTTTTTCATGCAAAATCTTAAGGTCTAGCTCATGTCGAAGGTACCAAAGAAGTGTAAAAAGTCAATAATCGATTACCAAAACTTGAATTGTACTGCTTCTTATTGGCTATTACATCAACTTAGAAGCTTCTTTTGTGTTCTGGTATGGTACTTTTAGTGTCTCCTTATACCGCAGCACGCGACATAACTTTGCAGACGATAAATGTAACCGTTGCAGAGAGTAGAGCGGCCAATGTGACGATCTGGCTTTAGGTTGATTCGAGAACAAATGAGGAAAACGGACGGATTTCTCAGGTTTTTACTACATATGAACACTTTTCACATTCTCCCGTGCAACGCGGATGCTAGTCCTCCTTTCATGCAAAATTTTAAGGTCCTAGCTCATGCACAAGGCACCAAAGAAGGGTAAAAAGTCAATAATCGATAACTAAAGCTTGAATTGTACTGCTTCTTACTGGCTATTACATCAACTTAGAAGTTTCTTCTGTGTTGTACTATGGTGCTTTTAGTGTCTACGCATACCGCAGCACGCGACATAGCTTTGCAGACGATAAATGTAACCGTTTCAGAGAAAAGAGCGGCCAATGTGACGATCTGACTGTATGTCGATTCGATAACAAATGACGTAAACCTACGGATTTCTCAGGTTTTTACTACATATGAACACTTTTCGCATTCTCCCGTGCAACGCGGCGGCTTGTCCTCCTTTCATTCAAAATCTTAAGGACCTAGCTCATGTCCAAGGCACCAAAGAAGGGTAAAAAGTCAAGATTCGATAACTAAAACTTGAATTGTACTGCTTCTTACTGGCTATTACATCAACTTAGGAGCTTCTTCTGTGTTCTGGTATGGTACTTTTAGTGTCTCCTTATACCGCAGAACGCGACATAGCTTTGCAGACGATAAATGTAACCGTTTCAGAGAGAGGAGCAGCAAATGTGACGAGTTGGCTTTATTGTCGATTCGATAACAAATGACGAAAACGGAAGGAGTTCTCAGGTTTTTACAACATATGAACACTTTTCACATTCTCCCGAGCTACACGGCTGCCAGTCCTCCTTTCATGCAAAATCTTAAGGTCCCAGCTCATGTCCAAGGCACCAAAGACGGGTAAAAAGACAATAATCGGTAACTAAAACTTGAATTTTACTGCTTCTTACTGGCTATTACATCAACTTAGAAGTTTCTTCTGTGTTCTACAATGGTGCTTTTAGTGTCTCCGCATACCGTAGCACGCGAAATAGCTTTGCAGACGATAAATGTAACTGTTTCAGAGAGAAGAGCGGCCAATGTGACGATCTGGCTTTAACTCGATTCGATAACAAATGACGAAAACGGACCGATTTCTCAGGTTTTTACTACAATTCTCCCGTGCAACGCGGCTGCTTGTCCTCTTTTCATGCAAAATCTTAAGGTCCTAGCTCATGTCCAAGGCACCAAAGAAGGGTAAAGAGTCATAAATCGATAACTAAAACTTGAATTTTACTGCTTCTTACTGGCTATTACATCAACTTAGAAGCTTCTTCTGTGTTCTACTATGTTGCTTTTAGTGTCTCCGCTTACCGCAGCACGCGACATAGCTTTCCAGAAGATAAATGTAACCGTTTCAGGGAGAAGAGCGGCCAATGTGGCGATGTGGCTTTAAGTCGATTCGATAACAAATAAGGAGAACGAAAGCATTTCTCAGGTTTTTTCTACATCTGAACACTATTCACATTCTCCCGTACTACACGGCTGCCAGTCCTCCTTTCATGCAGAATCTTAAGGTCCCAGCTCATGTCCAAGGCACCAAAGACGGATAAAAGGTCAATAATCGATAACTAAAATTTGAATTGTACTGCTTCTTACTGGCTATTACATCAATTTAGTAGTTTTTCTGTGTTGTACTATGGTGCTTTTAGTGTCTCCGCATACCGCAGCACGCGACTTAGCTTTGCAGACGATAAATGTAACCGTTTCAGAGAAAAGAGCGGCCAGTGTGACGATCTGGCTGTATGTCGTTTCGATAAAAAATGACGAGAACGGAAGGATTACTCAGGTTTTTACTACATATGAACACTTTTCACATTCTCCCGTGCAACGCGGCTGCTGGTCCTCCTTTCATGAAATCTTAACGTCCTAGCTCATGTCCAAGGCACCAAAGAAGGGTAAAAAGTCAATAATCGATAACTAAAACTTGAATTGTACTGCTTCTTACTGGCTATTACATCCACTTAGAAGTTTCTTCTGTGTTCTACTATGGTGCTTTTAGTGTCTCCGCATACCGCAACACGCGACATAGCTTTGCAGACGACAAATGTAACCGTTTCAGAGAGAAAAGCGCCCAATGTGACGATCTGGCTTTAAGTTGATCCGATAACAAATGAGAAAAACGGACGGATTTCTCAGGTTTTTACTACATATGAACACTTTTCACTTTTTCCCGTGCAACGTGGGTGCTAGTCTTCCTTTCATGCAGAATCTTAAGGTCTCAGCTCAATTCCACGGCACCAAAGAAGGGTAAAAAGACAATAAACGGTAGCTAACACTTGAATTGTACTGCTTCTTACTGGCTATTACATCAACTTAGAAGCTTCTTCTCTGTTCTACTATCGTGCTTTTAGTGTCTCCACATACCGCAGCACGCGACATAGCTTTGCAGATGATAAATGTAACCGTTTCAGAGAGAAGTGCGGCCAATGTGACGATCTGGCTTTAAGCCGATTCGATAACAAATGACGAAAACAGACGGATTACTCAACTTTTTACTACATTTGATCACTTTTCACATTTTCCCGCGCAGCGCGGCAGATAATCCACCTTTCACGCGGCAGATAGTTTTCCTTTCATGCAAAATCTTAAGGTCCCAGCTCATGTCCAAGGCACCAAAGAGGGGTAAAAAGGCAATAAACGATACCTAACACTAGAATTGTGCTGCTTCTTAATGGCTATTACATCAACTTAGAAGCTTCTTCTGTGTTCTACTATGGTGCTTTTAGTGTCTCCGCATACCGCAGCACGCGGCATAGCTTTGCAGACGACAAATGTAACCGTTTCAGAGAGAAGAGCGCCCAATGTGACGATCTGGCTTTAAGCCGGTTCGATAACAAATGACAAAAACGGACGGATTTCTCAACTTTTTACTACATATGAACACTTTCCGCATTCTCCCGTGTAACACGGCTGCTAGTCCTCGTTTCATGCAAAATCTTAAGGTCCTACCTCATCTGCAATGCACCAAAGAGGGGTAAAAAGTCAATAATTCATAACTAAAACTTGAATTGTACTGCTTCTTACTGGCTATTACATCAACTTAGAAGTTTCTTCTGTGTTCTACTATGGTGCATTTAGTGTCTCCGCCTACCGCAGCACGCGACATAGCTTTGCAGACGATAAATGTAACCGTTTCAGAGAAAAGAGCGGCCAATGTGACGATCTGGCTGATTGGCGATTCGATAACAAATGACGTAAACCTACGGATTTCTCAGGTTTTTACTACATATGAACACTTTTCGCATTCTCCCGTGCAACGCGGCTGCTAGTCCTCCTTTCATGCAAAATCTTAAGGTCCCAGCTCATGTCCAAGGCACCAAGGAGGGGAAAAAGTCAATAAGCGATAACTAAAACTTGAATTGTACTGCTTGTTACTGGCTATTACATCAACTTAGAAGCTACTTCTGTGTTCTACTATGGTGCTTTTTGTGTCTCAGCATACTGCAGCTCGCGACATAGTTTTGCAGACGATAAATGTAACCGTTTCAGAGAGAAGAGCGGCCAATGTGACGATCTGTCTTTAAGTCGATTCGATAACAAATGACGAAAACGGACGGATTTCTCAGGTTTTTAATACATATGAACACTTTTTACATACTCCCCTGCAACGCGGCTGCTAGTCTTCCTTTCATGCAAAATCTTAAGGTCCAAGCTCATGTCCAAGGCACCAAAGACGGGTAAAAAGTCAATAATCGATAACTAAAACTTGAATTGTACTGCTTCTTCCTGGATATTACATCTACTTAGAAACTTCTTCTGTGTTCTACTATGTTGCTTTTAGTGTCTCCTTATACCGCAGCACGCGACTTAGCTATGCAGACGACCAATGTATCCGTTTCAGAGAGAACAGCGGCCAATGTGACGATATGGCTTTAAGTTGATTCGATAACAAAACAGAAAAACGGACGTATTTCTCAGGTTTTAACTACATATGAACACTTTTCACATTTTTCTGCGCAACGCGGCAGCTAGTCCTCCTTTCATGCAAAATCTTAAGGTCCTAGCTCATGTCCAAGGGACCAAATATGGCTAAAAAGTCAATAATCGATAACTAAAACTTGAATTGTACTGCTTCTTACTGGCTATTACATCAACTTAGAAGCTACTTCTGTGTTCTACTATGGTGCTTTTAGTGTCTCAGCATACTGCAGCACGCGACATAGCTTTGCAGACGATAAATGTAACCCCTTCAGAGAGAAGAGTGTCCAATGTGACGATCTGGCTTTAAGTAAATTCGATAACAAATGACGAAAACGGACGGATTCCACACGTTTTTACTACATATGAACACTTTCCACATTCTCCCGTGTAACACCGCTGCTAGTCCTCCTTTCATGCAAAATCTTATGGTCCTACCTCATCTGCAAGGCACCAAAGAGGGGTAAAAAGTCAATAATCCATAACTAAAACTTGAATTGTACTGCTTCTTACTGGCTATTACATCAACTTAGAAGTTTCTTCGGTGTTCTACTATGGAGCTTTTAGTGTCTCCGCCTACCGCAGCACGCGACATAGCTTTGCAGACGATAAATCAAACCGTTTCAGAGAGAAGAGCGGGCAATGTGACGATCTTGCTTTAAGTTGATTCGACAACAAATGACGAAAACTGACGGATTTCTTAGATTTTAACTACATATGAACTTTATTCACATTCTCCCGCGCAAAGCGGCTGCTAGTCCTCCTTTCATGCAAAATCGTGTGGTCCTGGCTCACGTCCAAGGCACCAAAGAAGGGTAAAATGTCAGTAATCGATAACTAAAACTTGAATTGTACTGCTTCTTACTGGCTATTACATCAACTTAGTAGCTTCTTCTGTGTTCTGGTATGGTACTTTTAGTGTCTCCTTATACCGCAGAACGCGACATAGCTTTGCAGACGATAAATGTAACAGTTTCAGAGAGAAGAGCAGCAAATGTGACGAGTTGGCTTTATTGTCTTTTCGATAACAAATGACGAAAACGGAAGGAGTTCTCAGGTTTTTACAACATATGAACACTTTTCACATTCTCCCGAGCTACACGGCTGCCAGTCCTCCTTTCATGCAAAATCTTAAGGACCTAGCTCATGTCCAAGGCACCAAAGAAGGGTAAAAAGTCAATTATCGATAACTAAAACCTGAATTGTACTGCTTCTTACTCGCTATTACATCAACTTAGAAGTTTCTTTCTTAAGGTCATGTCCAAGGCACCAAAGACGGGTAAAAAGACAATAATCGGTAACTAAAACTTGAATTTTACTTCTTCTTACTGGCTATTACATCAACTTAGAAACTTCCTCTGTGTTCCACTATGTTGCTTTTAGTGTCTCCTTATACCGAAGCACGCGACTTAGCTTTGCAGACGATAAATGTAATCGTTGCAGAGAGTAGAGCGGCCAATGTGACGATCTGGCTTTAAGTTGATTCGAGAACAAATGAGGAAAACGGACGGATTTCTCAGGTTTTTACTACATATGAACACTTTTCGCATTCTCCCGTGCAACGCGGCTGCTAGTCCTCCTTTCATGCAAAATCTTAAGGACCTAGCTCATGTCCAAGGCACCAAAGAAGGGTAAAAAGTCAATTATCGATAACTAAAACCTGAATTGTACTGCTTCTTACTTGCTATTACATCAACTTAGAAGTTTCTTCTGTGTTCTACAATGGTGCTTTTAGTGTCTCCGCATACCGTAGCACGCGAAATAGCTTTGCAGACGATAAATGTAACTGTTTCAGAGAGAAGAGCGGCCAATGTGACGATCTGGCTTTAACTCGATTCGATAACAAATGACGAAAACGGACCGATTTCTCAGGTTTTTACTACAAATGAACAGTTTTCACATTCTCCCGTGCAACGCGGCTGCTTGTCCTCCTTTCATGCAAAATCTTAAGGTCCTAGCTCATGTCCAAGGCACCAAAGAAGGGTAAAGAGTCATAAATCGATAACTAAAACTTGAATTTTACTGCTTCTTACTGGCTATTACATCAACTTAGAAGCTTCTTCTGTGTTCTACTATGTTGCTTTTAGTGTCTCCGCTTACCGCAGCACGCGACATAGCTTTCCAGAAGATAAATGTAACCGTTTCAGGGAGAAGAGCGGCCAATGTGGCGATGTGGCTTTAAGTCGATTCGATAATAAATAAGGAGAACGAAAGCATTTCTCAGGTTTTTTCTACATCTGAACACTATTCACATTCTCCCGTACTACACGGCTGCCAGTCCTCCTTTCATGCAGAATCTTAAGGTCCCAGCTCATGTCCAAGGCACCAAAGACGGATAAAAGGTCAATAATCGATAACTAAAATTTGAATTGTACTGCTTCTTACTGGCTATTACATCAATTTAGTAGTTTTTCTGTGTTGTACTATGGTGCTTTTAGTGTCTCCGCATACCGCAGCACGCGACTTAGCTTTGCAGACGATAAATGTAACCGTTTCAGAGAAAAGAGCGGCCAGTGTGACGATCTGGCTGTATGTCGTTTCGATAAAAAATGACGAGAACGGAAGGATTACTCAGGTTTTTACTACATATGAACACTTTTCACATTCTCCCGTGCAACGCGGCTGCTGGTCCTCCTTTCATGCAAAATCTTAACGTCCTAGCTCATGTCCAAGGCACCAAAGAAGGGTAAAAAGTCAATAATCGATAACTAAAACTTGAATTGTACTGCTTCTTACTGGCTATTACATCCACTTAGAAGTTTCTTCTGTGTTCTACTATGGTGCTTTTAGTGTCTCCGCATACCGCAACACGCGACATAGCTTTGCAGACGACAAATGTAACCGTTTCAGAGAGAAAAGCGCCCAATGTGACGATCTGGCTTTAAGTTGATCCGATAACAAATGAGAAAAACGGACGGATTTCTCAGGTTTTTACTACATATGAACACTTTTCACTTTTTCCCGTGCAACGTGGGTGCTAGTCTTCCTTTCATGCAGAATCTTAAGGTCTCAGCTCAAGTCCACGGCACCAAAGAAGGGTAAAAAGACAATAAACGGTAGCTAACACTTGAATTGTACTGCTTCTTACTGGCTATTACATCAACTTAGAAGCTTCTTCTCTGTTCTACTATCGTGCTTTTAGTGTCTCCACATACCGCAGCACGCGACATAGCTTTGCAGACGATAAATGTAACCGTTTCAGAGAGAAGTGCGGCCAATGTGACGATCTGGCTTTAAGCCGATTCGATAACAAATTGACGAAAACAGACGGATTTCTCAACTTTTTACTACATTTGATCACTTTTCACATTTTCCCGCGCAACGCGGCAGATAATCCACCTTTCACGCGGCAGATAGTTTTCCTTTCATGCAAAATCTTAAGGTCCCAGCTCATGTCCAAGGCACCAAAGAGGGGTAAAAAGGCAATAAACGATACCTAACACTAGAATTGTGCTGCTTCTTAATGGCTATTACATCAACTTAGAAGCTTCTTCTGTGTTCTACTATGGTGCTTTTAGTGTCTCCGCATACCGCAGCACGCGGCATAGCTTTGCAGACGACAAATGTAACCGTTTCAGAGAGAAGAGCGCCCAATGTGACGATCTGGCTTTAAGCCGGTTCGATAACAAATGACAAAAACGGACGGATTTCTCAACTTTTTACTACATATGAACACTTTCCGCATTCTCCCGTGTAACACGGCTGCTAGTCCTCGTTTCATGCAAAATCTTAAGGTCCTACCTCATCTGCAAGGCACCAAAGAGGGGTAAAAAGTCAATAATTCATAACTAAAACTTGAATTGTACTGCTTCTTACTGGCTATTACATCAACTTAGAAGTTTCTTCTGTGTTCTACTATGGTGCATTTAGTGTCTACGCATACCGCAGCACGCGACATAGCTTTGCAGACGATAAATGTAACCGTTTCAGAGAAAAGAGCGGCCAATGTGACGATCTGGCTGATTGGCGATTCGATAACAAATGACGTAAACCTACGGATTTCTCAGGTTTTTACTACATATGAACACTTTTCGCATTCTCCCGTGCAACGCGGCTGCTAGTCCTCCTTTCATGCAAAATCTTAAGGTCCCAGCTCATGTCCAAGGCACCAAGGAGGGGAAAAAGTCAATAAGCGATAACTAAAACTTGAATTGTACTGCTTGTTACTGGCTATTACATCAACTTAGAAGCTACTTCTGTGTTCTACTATGGTGCTTTTTGTGTCTCAGCATACTGCAGCTCGCGACATAGTTTTGCAGACGATAAATGTAACCGTTTCAGAGAGAAGAGCGGCCAATGTGACGATCTGTCTTTAAGTCGATTCGATAACAAATGACGAAAACGGACGGATTTCTCAGGTTTTTAATACATATGAACACTTTTCACATACTCCCCTGCAACGCGGCTGCTAGTCTTCCTTTCATGCAAAATCTTAAGGTCCAAGCTCATGTCCAAGGCACCAAAGACGGGTAAAAAGTCAATAATCGATAACTAAAACTTGAATTGTACTGCTTCTTCCTGGATATTACATCTACTTAGAAACTTCTTCTGTGTTCTACTATGTTGCTTTTAGTGTCTCCTTATACCGCAGCACGCGACTTAGCTATGCAGACGACCAATGTATCCGTTTCAGAGAGAACAGCGGCCAATGTGACGATATGGCTTTAAGTTGATTCGATAACAAAACAGAAAAACGGACGTATTTCTCAGGTTTTAACTACATATGAACACTTTTCACATTTTTCTGCGCAACGCGGCAGCTAGTCCTCCTTTCATGCAAAATCTTAAGGTCCTAGCTCATGTCCAAGGGACCAAATATGGCTAAAAAGTCAATAATCGATAACTAAAACTTGAATTGTACTGCTTCTTACTGGCTATTACATCAACTTAGAAGCTACTTCTGTGTTCTACTATGGTGCTTTTAGTGTCTCAGCATACTGCAGCACGCGACATAGCTTTGCAGACGATAAATGTAACCCCTTCAGAGAGAAGAGTGTCCAATGTGACGATCTGGCTTTAAGTAAATTCGATAACAAATGACGAAAACGGACGGATTCCACACGTTTTTACTACATATGAACACTTTCCACATTCTCCCGTGTAACACCGCTGCTAGTCCTCCTTTCATGCAAAATCTTATGGTCCTACTTCATCTGCAAGGCACCAAAGAGGGGTAAAAAGTCAATAATCCATAACTAAAACTTGAATTGTACTGCTTCTTACTGGCTATTACATCAACTTAGAAGTTTCTTCTGTGTTCTACTATGGAGCTTTTAGTGTCTCCGCCTACCGCAGCACGCGACATAGCTTTGCAGACGATAAATGAAACCGTTTCAGAGAGAAGAGCGGGCAATGTGACGATCTTGCTTTAAGTTGATTCGACAACAAATGACGAAAACTGACGGATTTCTCAGATTTTAACTACATATGAACTTTATTCACATTCTCCCGCGCAAAGCGGCTGCTAGTCCTCCTTTCATGCAAAATCGTGTGGTCCTGGCTCACGTCCAAGGCACCAAAGAAGGGTAAAATGTCAGTAATCGATAACTAAAACTTGAATTGTACTGCTTCTTACTGGCTATTACATCAACTTAGTAGCTTCTTCTGTGTTCTGGTATGGTACTTTTAGTGTCTCCTTATACCGCAGAACGCGACATAGCTTTGCAGACGATAAATGTAACAGTTTCAGAGAGAAGAGCAGCAAATGTGACGAGTTGGCTTTATGGTCTTTTCGATAACAAATGACGAAAACGGAAGGAGTTCTCAGGTTTTTACAACATATGAACACTTTTCACATTCTCCCGAGCTACACGGCTGCCAGTCCTCCTTTCATGCAAAATCTTAAGGTCCCAGCTCATGTCCAAGGCACCAAAGACGGGTAAAAAGACAATAATCGGTAACTAAAACTTGAATTTTACTTCTTCTTACTGGCTATTACATCAACTTAGAAACTTCCTCTGTGTTCCACTATGTTGCTTTTAGTGTCTCCTTATACCGAAGCACGCGACTTAGCTTTGCAGACGATAAATGTAATCGTTGCAGAGAGAAGAGCGGCCAATGTGACGATCTGGCTTTAACTCGATTCGATAACAAATGACGAAAACGGACCGATTTCTCAGGTTTTTACTACAAATGAACAGTTTTCACATTCTCCCGTGCAACGCGGCTGCTTGTCCTCCTTTCATGCAAAATCTTAAGGTCCTAGCTCATGTCCAAGGCACCAAAGAAGGGTAAAGAGTCATAAATCGATAACTAAAACTTGAATTTTACTGCTTCTTACTGGCTATTACATCAACTTAGAAGCTTCTTCTGTGTTCTACTATGTTGCTTTTAGTGTCTCCGCATACCGCAGCACGCGACATAGCTTTCCAGAAGATAAATGTAACCGTTTCAGGGAGAAGAGCGGCCAATGTGGCGATGTGGCTTTAAGTCGATTCGATAACAAATAAGGAGAACGAAAGCATTTCTCAGGTTTTTACTACATCTGAACACTATTCACATTCTCCCGTACTACACGGCTGCCAGTCCTCCTTTCATGCAGAATCTTAAGGTCCCAGCTCATGTCCAAGGCACCAAAGACGGATAAAAGGTCAATAATCGATAACTAACATTTGAATTGTACTGCTTCTTACTGGCTACTACATCATTTTAGTAGTTTTTCTGTGTTGTACTATGGTGCTTTTAGTGTCTCCGCATACCGCAGCACGCGACTTAGCTTTGCAGACGATAAATGTAACCGTTTCAGAGAAAAGAGCGGCCAATGTGACGATCTGGCTGTATGTCGTTTCGATAACAAATGACTAGAACGGAAGGATTTCTCAGGTTTTTACTACATTTGAACACTTTTCACATTCTCCCGTGCAACGCGGCTGCTGGTCCTCCTTTCATGCATAATCTTAACGTCCTAGCTCATGTCCAAGGCACCAAAGAAGGGTAAAAAGTCAATAATCGATAACTAAAACTTGAATTGTACTGCTTCTTACTGGCTATTACATCCACTTAGAAGTTTCTTCTGTGTTCTACTATGGTGCTTTTAGTGTCTCCGCATACCGCAGCACGCGACATAGCTTTGCAGACGACAAATGTAACCGTTTCAGAGAGAAGAGCGCCCAGTGTGACGATCTGGCTTTAAGTTGATCCGATAACAAATGAGAAAAACGGAAGGAATTCTCAGGTTTTTACTACATATGAACACTTTTCTCATTCCACCGTGCAACGCGGCTGCTAGTCCTCAGTTCATGCAAAATTTTAAGGTCCTAGCTCATGTCCAAGGCACCAAAGAAGGGTAAAAAGCCAATAATCGATAACTAAAACTTGAATTGTATGCTTCTTACTTGCTATTACATCAACTTAGAAGCTTCTTCTCTGTTCTACTATCGTGCTTTTAGTGTCTCCACATACCGCAGCACGCGACATAGCTTTGCAGACGATAAATGTAACCGTTTCAGAGAGAAGTGCGGCCAATGTGACGATCTGGCTTTAAGCCGATTCGATAACAAATGACGAAAACAGACGGATTTCTCTACTTTTTACTACATATGATCACTTTTCACATTTTCCCGGGCAACGCGGCAGATAATCCACCTTTCACGCGGCAGATAGTTTTCCATTCATGCAAAATCTTAAGGTCCCAGCTCATGTCCAAGGCACCAAAGAGGGGTAAAAAGGCAATAAACGATACCTAACACTAGAATTGTACTGCTTCTTAAAGGCTATTACATAAACTTAGAAGCTTCTTCTGTGTTCTACAATGGTGCTTTTAGTGTCTCCGCATACCGCAGCAAGCGACATAGCTTTGCAGACGATAAATGTAATTGTTTCAGAGAGAAGAGCGGCCAATATGACGATATGGCTTTAACTCGAGTCAATAACAAATGACGAAATCGGACGGATTTCTCATGTTTTTACTACATATGATCACTTTTCACATTCTCCCGTGCAACGCGGCTGCTAGTCCTCATTTCATGCAAAATCTTAAGGACTTAGCTCATGTCCAAGGCACCAAAGAAGGGTAAAAAGTCAATAATCGATAACTAAAACTTAAATTGTACTACTTCTTACTGGCTATTACATCAACTTAGAAGCCGCTTCTGTGTTCTACTATGTTGCTTTTAGTGTCTCCGCACACCGCAGCACGCGATATAGCTTTGCAGACGATAAATGTAACCGTTTCAGAGAGAAGAGTGTCCAACGTGACGATCTGGCTTTAAGTAAATTCGATAACAAATGACGAAAACGGACGGATTCCACAAGTTTTTGCTACATATGAACACTTTCCACATTCTCCCGTGTAACACCGCTGCTAGTCTTCCTTTCATGCAAAATCCTATGGTCCTACCTCATCTGCAAGGCACCAAAGAGGGGTAAAAAGTCAATAAACGATAACTAAAACTTGAATTGTACTGCTTCTTACTGGCTATTACATCAACTTAGAAGTTTCTTCTGTGTTCTACTATGTTGCTTTTAGTGTATCCGCATACCGCAGCACGCGATATAGCTTTGCAGACGATAAATGTAACCGTTTCAGAGAGAAGAGTGTCCAATCTGACGATCTGGCTTTAAATCGATTCGATAACAAATGACGAAAACGGAAGGATTTCACAAGTTTTTACTAGATATGAACACTTTCCGCATTCTCCCGTGTAACACGGCTGCTAGTCCTCCTTCAATGCAAAATATTAAGGTCCTACCTCATCTGCAAGGCACCAAAGAGGGGTAAAAAGTCAATAATCCATAACTAAAACGTGAATTGTACTGCTTCTTACTGGCTATTACATCAACTTAGAAGTTTCTCCTGTGTTCTACTATGGTGCTCTTAGTGTCTCCGCATACTGCAGCACGCGACATAGCTTTGAAGAGAAGATAAATGTAACCGTCTCAGAGAGAAGAGCGGCCAATGTGACGAGTTGGCTTTAAGCCGATTCGATAACAAATGACAAAAACGGACGGATTTCTCAACTTTTTAATACATATGAACACTTTTCACATTTTCTCGCGCAACGCGGCAGGTAGTCCTCCTTTCATGCAAAATCTTAAGGTCCCAGCACATGTCCAAGGCACCAAAGAGGGGTAAAAAGTCAATAAACGATAACTAATACTTGAATTGTACTATTTCTTACTGGCTATTACATCAAGTTAGAAGCCGCTTCTGTGTTCTACTATGTTGCTTTTAGTGTCTCCGCATACCGCAGCACGCGATATAGCTTTGCAGACGACAAATGTAACCGTTTCAGAGAGAAGAGTGTCCAATGTGACGATCTGGCTTTAAGTAAATTCGATAACAAATGACGCAAATGGACGGATTTCACAGGTTTTTACTACATATGAACACTTTCCACATTCTCCCGTGTAACACGGCTGCTAGTCCTCCTTTCATGAAAAATCTTAAAGTCCTACCTCATCTGCAAGGCACCAAAGAGGGGTAAAAAGTCATTAATCCATAACTAAAACTTCAATTGTACTGCTTCTTATTGGCTATTACATCAACTTAGAAGTTTCTCCTGTGTTCTACTATGGTGCTTTTAGTGTCTCCGCATACCGCAGCACACGACGTATTTTTGCAGACGATAAATGTAACCGTTTCAGAGAGAAGAGCGCCCAATGTGACGATCTGGCTTTAAGCAGATTCGATAACAAATGACAAAAACGGACGGATTTCTCAACTTTTTACTACATATGAACACTTTCCGCATTCTCCCGTGTAACACGGCTGCTAGTCCTCCTTTCATGCAAAATCTTAAGGTCCTACCTCATCTGCAAGGCACCAAAGAGGGGTAAAAAGTCAATAATTCATAACTAAAACTTGAATTGTACTGCTTCTTACTGGCTATTACATCAACTTAGAAGTTTCTTCTGTGTTCTACTATGGTGCTTTTAGTGTCTCCGCATTCCGCAGCACGCGATATATTTTTGCAGACGATAAATGTAACCGTTTCAGAGAGAAGAGCGGCCAACATGACGATCTGGCTTTAAGTCGATTCGATAACAAATGACGAAAACGGACGGGTTTTTCCGGATTTTACTACATATGAACACTTTTCACATTCTCTCGTGCAACGCGGTTGCCAGTCCTCTTTTCATGAAAAATCTTAAGGACATAGCTCATGTTGAATGTACCAAAGAAGAGTAAAAAGTCAATAATCGATAACCAAAACTTGAATTGTACTGCTTCTTATTGGCTATTACATCAATTTAGAAGCTTCTTCTGTGTTCTACTATGGTGCTTTTAGTGTCTCCGCATACCGCAGCACGCGACATAACTTTGCAGACGATAAATGAAACCGTTTCAGAGAGAAGAGAGGCCAATGTGGCGATGTGGCTTTAAGTCGATTCGATAACAAATGACGAAAACGGACGGATTTCTCAAGTTTTTACTATATATGAACACTTTTCACATTCTCCCGTGCAACGCGGCTGCTAGTCCTCCATTCATGCAAAATCTTAAGGTCCCAGCTCAAGTCCACGGCAACAAAGAAGGGTAAAAAGTCAATAATCGATAACTAAAACTTGAATTGTACTGCTCCTTACTTGCTATTACATTAACTTAGAAGCTTCTTCTGTGTTCTACAATGGTGCTTTTAGTGTCTCCGCATACCGCGGCAAGCGACATAGCTTTGCAGACGATAAATGTAATTGTTTCAGAGAGAAGAGCGGCCAATATGACGATATGGCTTTAACTCGAGTCGATAACAAATGACGAAATCGGACGGATTTCTCATGTTTTTACTACATATGATCACTTTTCACATTCTCCCGTGCAACGCGGCTGCTAGTCCTCATTTCATGCAAAATCTTAAGGACTTAGCTCATGTCCAAGGCACCAAAGAAGGGTAAAAAGTCAATAATCGATAACTAAAACTTAAATTGTACTACTTCTTACTGGCTATTACATCAACTTAGAAGCCGCTTCTGTGTTCTACTATGTTGCTTTTAGTGTCTCCGCACACCGCAGCACGCGATATAGCTTTGCAGACGATAAATGTAACCGTTTCAGAGAGAAGAGTGTCCAATGTGACGATCTGGCTTTAAGTAATTCGATAACAAATGACGAAAACGGACGGATTCCACAAGTTTTTGCTACATATGAACACTTTCCTCATTCTCCCGTGTAACACCGCTGCTAGTCTTCCTTTCATGCAAAATCCTATGGTCCTACCTCATCTGCAAGGCACCAAAGAGGGGTAAAAAGTCAATAAACGATAACTAAAACTTGAATTGTACTGCTTCTTACTGGCTATTACATCAACTTAGAAGTTTCTTCTGTGTTCTACTATGTTGCTTTTAGTGTATCCGCATACCGCAGCACGCGATATAGCTTTGCAGACGATAAATGTAACCGTTTCAGAGAGAAGAGTGTCCAATCTGACGATCTGGCTTTAAGTCGATTCGATAACAAATGACGAAAACGGAAGGATTTCACAAGTTTTTACTAGATATGAACACTTTCCGCATTCTCCCGTGTAACACGGCTGCTAGTCCTCCTTCAATGCAAAATATTAAGGTCCTACCTCATCTGCAAGGCACCAAAGAGGGGTAAAAAGTCAATAATCCATAACTAAAACGTGAATTGTACTGCTTCTTACTGGCTATTACATCAACTTAGAAGTTTCTCCTGTGTTCTACTATGGTGCTCTTAGTGTCTCCGCATACTGCAGCACGCGACATAGCTTTGAAGAGAAGATAAATGTAACTGTCTCAGAGAGAAGAGCGGCCAATGTGACGAGTTGGCTTTAAGCCGATTCGATAACAAATGACAAAAACGGACGGATTTCTCAACTTTTTAATACATATGAACACTTTTCACATTTTCTCGCGCAACGCGGCAGGTAGTCCTCCTTTCATGCAAAATCTTAAGTTCCCAGCACATGTCCAAGGCACCAAAGAGGGGTAAAAAGTCAATAAACGATAACTAATACTTGAATTGTACTATTACTTACTGGCTATTACATCAAGTTAGAAGCCGCTTCTGTGTTCTACTATGTTGCTTTTAGTGTCTCCGCATACCGCAGCACGCGATATAGCTTTGCAGACGACAAATGTAACCGTTTCAGAGAGAAGAGTGTCCAATGTGACGATCTGGCTTTAAGTAAATTCGATAACAAATGACGCAAATGGACGGATTTCACAGGTTTTTACTACATATGAACACTTTCCACATTCTCCCGTGTAACACGGCTGCTAGTCCTCCTTTCATGAAAAATCTTAAGGTCCTACCTCATCTGCAAGGCAACAAAGAGGGGTAAAAAGTCATTAATCCATAACTAAAACTTCAATTGTACTGCTTCTTATTGGCTATTACATCAACTTAGAAGTTTCTCCTGTGTTCTACTATGGTGCTTTTAGTGTCTCCGCATACCGCAGCACACGACGTATTTTAGCAGACGATAAATGTAACCGTTTCAGAGAGAAGAGCGCCCAATGTGACGATCTGGCTTTAAGCAGATTCGATAACAAATGACAAAAACGGACGGATTTCTCAACTTTTTACTACATATGAACACTTTCCGCATTCTCCCGTGTAACACGGCTGCTAGTCCTCCTTTCATGCAAAATCTTAAGGTCCTACCTCATCTGCAAGGCACCAAAGAGGGGTAAAAAGTCAATAATTCATAACTAAAACTTGAATTGTACTGCTTCTTACTGGCTATTACATCAACTTAGAAGTTTCTTCTGTGTTCTACTATGGTGCTTTTAGTGTCTCCGCATTCCGCAGCACGCGATATATTTTTGCAGACGATAAATGTAACCGTTTCAGAGAGAAGAGCGGCCAACATGACGATCTGGCTTTAAGTCGATTCGATAACAAATGACGAAAACGGACGGGTTTTTCCGGATTTTACTACATATGAACACTTTTCACATTCTCTCGTGCAACGCGGTTGCCAGTCCTCTTTTCATGAAAAATCTTAAGGACATAGCTCATGTTGAATGTACCAAAGAAGAGTAAAAAGTCAATAATCGATAACCAAAACTTGAATTGTACTGCTTCTTATTGGCTATTACATCAATTTAGAAGCTTCTTCTGTGTTCTACTATGGTGCTTTTAGTGTCTCCGCATACCGCAGCACGCGACATAACTTTGCAGACGATAAATGAAACCGTTTCAGAGAGAAGAGAGGCCAATGTGGCGATGTGGCTTTAAGTCGATTCGATAACAAATGACGAAAACGGACGGATTTCTCAAGTTTTTACTATATATGAACACTTTTCACATTCTCCCGTGCAACGCGGCTGCTAGTCCTCCATTCATGCAAAATCTTAAGGTCCCAGCTCAAGTCCACGGCAACAAAGAAGGGTAAAAAGTCAATAATCGATAACTAAAACTTGAATTGTACTGCTCCTTACTTGCTATTACATTAACTTAGAAGCTTCTTCTGTGTTCTACAATGGTGCTTTTAGTGTCTCCGCATACCGCGGCAAGCGACATAGCTTTGCAGACGATAAATGTAATTGTTTCAGAGAGAAGAGCGGCCAATATGACGATATGGCTTTAACTCGAGTCGATAACAAATGACGAAATCGGACGGATTTCTCATGTTTTTACTACATATGATCACTTTTCACATTCTCCCGTGCAACGCGGCTGCTAGTCCTCATTTCATGCAAAATCTTAAGGACTTAGCTCATGTCCAAGGCACCAAAGAAGGGTAAAAAGTCAATAATCGATAACTAAAACTTAAATTGTACTACTTCTTACTGGCTATTACATCAACTTAGAAGCCGCTTCTGTGTTCTACTATGTTGCTTTTAGTGTCTCCGCACACCGCAGCACGCGATATAGCTTTGCAGACGATAAATGTAACCGTTTCAGAGAGAAGAGTGTCCAATGTGACGATCTGGCTTTAAGTAATTCGATAACAAATGACGAAAACGGACGGATTCCACAAGTTTTTGCTACATATGAACACTTTCCTCATTCTCCCGTGTAACACCGCTGCTAGTCTTCCTTTCATGCAAAATCCTATGGTCCTACCTCATCTGCAAGGCACCAAAGAGGGGTAAAAAGTCAATAAACGATAACTAAAACTTGAATTGTACTGCTTCTTACTGGCTATTACATCAACTTAGAAGTTTCTTCTGTGTTCTACTATGTTGCTTTTAGTGTATCCGCATACCGCAGCACGCGATATAGCTTTGCAGACGATAAATGTAACCGTTTCAGAGAGAAGAGTGTCCAATCTGACGATCTGGCTTTAAGTCGATTCGATAACAAATGACGAAAACGGAAGGATTTCACAAGTTTTTACTAGATATGAACACTTTCCGCATTCTCCCGTGTAACACGGCTGCTAGTCCTCCTTCAATGCAAAATATTAAGGTCCTACCTCATCTGCAAGGCACCAAAGAGGGGTAAAAAGTCAATAATCCATAACTAAAACGTGAATTGTACTGCTTCTTACTGGCTATTACATCAACTTAGAAGTTTCTCCTGTGTTCTACTATGGTGCTCTTAGTGTCTCCGCATACTGCAGCACGCGACATAGCTTTGAAGAGAAGATAAATGTAACCGTCTCAGAGAGAAGAGCGGCCAATGTGACGAGTTGGCTTTAAGCCGATTCGATAACAAATGACAAAAACGGACGGATTTCTCAACTTTTTAATACATATGAACACTTTTCACATTTTCTCGCGCAACGCGGCAGGTAGTCCTCCTTTCATGCAAAATCTTAAGGTCCCAGCACATGTCCAAGGCACCAAAGAGGGGTAAAAAGTCAATAAACGATAACTAATACTTGAATTGTACTATTTCTTACTGGCTATTACATCAAGTTAGAAGCCGCTTCTGTGTTCTACTATGTTGCTTTTAGTGTCTCCGCATACCGCAGCACGCGATATAGCTTTGCAGACGACAAATGTAACCGTTTCAGAGAGAAGAGTGTCCAATGTGACGATCTGGCTTTAAGTAAATTCGATAACAAATGACGCAAATGGACGGATTTCACAGGTTTTTACTACATATGAACACTTTCCACATTCTCCCGTGTAACACGGCTGCTAGTCCTCCTTTCATGAAAAATCTTAAAGTCCTACCTCATCTGCAAGGCACCAAAGAGGGGTAAAAAGTCATTAATCCATAACTAAAACTTCAATTGTACTGCTTCTTATTGGCTATTACATCAACTTAGAAGTTTCTCCTGTGTTCTACTATGGTGCTTTTAGTGTCTCCGCATACCGCAGCACACGACGTATTTTTGCAGACGATAAATGTAACCGTTTCAGAGAGAAGAGCGCCCAATGTGACGATCTGGCTTTAAGCAGATTCGATAACAAATGACAAAAACGGACGGATTTCTCAACTTTTTACTACATATGAACACTTTCCGCATTCTCCCGTGTAACACGGCTGCTAGTCCTCCTTTCATGCAAAATCTTAAGGTCCTACCTCATCTGCAAGGCACCAAAGAGGGGTAAAAAGTCAATAATTCATAACTAAAACTTGAATTGTACTGCTTCTTACTGGCTATTACATCAACTTAGAAGTTTCTTCTGTGTTCTACTATGGTGCTTTTAGTGTCTCCGCATTCCGCAGCACGCGATATATTTTTGCAGACGATAAATGTAACCGTTTCAGAGAGAAGAGCGGCCAACATGACGATCTGGCTTTAAGTCGATTCGATAACAAATGACGAAAACGGACGGGTTTTTCCGGATTTTACTACATATGAACACTTTTCACATTCTCTCGTGCAACGCGGTTGCCAGTCCTCTTTTCATGAAAAATCTTAAGGACATAGCTCATGTTGAATGTACCAAAGAAGAGTAAAAAGTCAATAATCGATAACCAAAACTTGAATTGTACTGCTTCTTATTGGCTATTACATCAATTTAGAAGCTTCTTCTGTGTTCTACTATGGTGCTTTTAGTGTCTCCGCATACCGCAGCACGCGACATAACTTTGCAGACGATAAATGAAACCGTTTCAGAGAGAAGAGAGGCCAATGTGGCGATGTGGCTTTAAGTCGATTCGATAACAAATGACGAAAACGGACGGATTTCTCAAGTTTTTACTATATATGAACACTTTTCACATTCTCCCGTGCAACGCGGCTGCTAGTCCTCCATTCATGCAAAATCTTAAGGTCCCAGCTCAAGTCCACGGCAACAAAGAAGGGTAAAAAGTCAATAATCGATAACTAAAACTTGAATTGTACTGCTCCTTACTTGCTATTACATTAACTTAGAAGCTTCTTCTGTGTTCTACAATGGTGCTTTTAGTGTCTCCGCATACCGCGGCAAGCGACATAGCTTTGCAGACGATAAATGTAATTGTTTCAGAGAGAAGAGCGGCCAATATGACGATATGGCTTTAACTCGAGTCGATAACAAATGACGAAATCGGACGGATTTCTCATGTTTTTACTACATATGATCACTTTTCACATTCTCCCGTGCAACGCGGCTGCTAGTCCTCATTTCATGCAAAATCTTAAGGACTTAGCTCATGTCCAAGGCACCAAAGAAGGGTAAAAAGTCAATAATCGATAACTAAAACTTAAATTGTACTACTTCTTACTGGCTATTACATCAACTTAGAAGCCGCTTCTGTGTTCTACTATGTTGCTTTTAGTGTCTCCGCACACCGCAGCACGCGATATAGCTTTGCAGACGATAAATGTAACCGTTTCAGAGAGAAGAGTGTCCAATGTGACGATCTGGCTTTAAGTAAATTCGATAACAAATGACGAAAACGGACGGATTCCACAAGTTTTTGCTACATATGAACACTTTCCACATTCTCCCGTGTAACACCGCTGCTAGTCTTCCTTTCATGCAAAATCCTATGGTCCTACCTCATCTGCAAGGCACCAAAGAGGGGTAAAAAGTCAATAAACGATAAATAAAACTTGAATTGTACTGCTTCTTACTGGCTATTACATCAACTTAGAAGTTTCTTCTGCGTTCTACTATGTTGCTTTTAGTGTATCCGCATACCGCAGCACGCGATATAGCTTTGCAGACGATAAATGTAACCGTTTCAGAGAGAAGAGTGTCCAATCTGACGATCTGGCTTTAAGTCGATTCGATAACAAATGACGAAAACGGAAGGATTTCACAAGTTTTTACTAGATATGAACACTTTCCGCATTCTCCCGTGTAACACGGCTGCTAGTCCTCCTTCAATGCAAAATATTAAGGTCCTACCTCATCTGCAAGGCACCAAAGAGGGGTAAAAAGTCGATAATCCATAACTAAAACGTGAATTGTACTGCTTCTTTTTGGCTATTACATCAACTTAGAAGTTTCTTCTGTGTTCTACCATGGTGCTTTTAGTGTCTCCGCATACTGCAGCACGCGACATAGCTTTGAAGAGAAGATAAATGTAACCGTCTCAGAGAGAAGAGCGGCCAATGTGACGAGTTGGCTTTAAGCCGATTCGATAACAAATGACAAAAACGGACGGATTTCTCAACTTTTTAATACATATGAACACTTTTCACATTTTCTCGCGCAACGCGGCAGGTAGTCCTCCTTTCATGCAAAATCTTAAGGTCCCAGCACATGTCCAAGGCACCAAAGAGGGGTAAAAAGTCAATAAACGATAACTAATACTTGAATTGTACTACTTCTTACTGGCTATTACATCAAGTTAGAAGCCGCTTCTGTGTTCTACTATGTTGCTTTTAGTGTCTTCGCATACCGCAGCACGCGATATAGCTTTGCAGACGACAAATGTAACCGTTTCAGAGAGAAGAGTGTCCAATGTGACGATCTGGCTTTAAGTAAATTCGATAACAAATGACGCAAATGGACGGATTTCACAGGTTTTTACTACATATGAACACTTTCCACATTCTCCCGTGTAACACGGCTGCTAGTCCTCCTTTCATGAAAAATCTTAAGGTCCTACCTCATCTGCAAGGCACCAAAGAGGGGTAAAAAGTCATTAATCCATAACTAAAACTTCAATTGTACTGCTTCTTATTGGCTATTACATCAACTTAGAAGTTTCTCCTGTGTTCTACTATGGTGCTTTTAGTGTCTCCGCATACCGCAGCACACGACGTATTTTTGCAGACGATAAATGTAACCGTTTCAGAGAGAAGAGCGCCCAATGTGACGATCTGGCTTTAAGTCGATTAGACAACAAATGACGAAAACGGACGGGTTTTTCCGGTTTTTACTACATATGAACACTTTTCACATTCTCTCGTGCAACGCGGTTGCCAGTCCTCTTTTCATGCAAAATCTTAAGGACCTAGCTCATGTCCAAGGTACCAAAGAATGGTAAAAAGTCAATAACCGATAACTATAACTTGAATTGTACTGCTTCTTAGTGGCGATTACATCAAATTACAGCTTCTTCTGTGTTCTACTATGGTGCTTTTAGTGTCTCCGCATACCGCAGCACGCGACATAGCTTTGCAGACGATAAATGTAACCGTTTCAGAGAGATGAGTGACCAATGTGACGATATGGCTTTAAGTCGATTCGATAACAAATGACGAAAACGAACGGGTTTCTCCGGTTTTTACTACATATGAACACTTTTCACATTCTCCCGTGCAACGCGGGTGCCAGTCCTCTTTTCATGCAAAATCTTAAGGTCCTAGCTCATGTCCAAGGTACCAAAGAACGGTAAAAAGTCATTAATAGATATCTAAAACTTGAATTGTACTGCTTTTTACTGGCGATTGCATCAACTCAGAAGCTTCTTCTGTGTTCTACTATGGGGCTTTTAGTGTCTCTTTTATAACACAGCACGCGACATAGCTTTGCAGACGATAGTGTAACCGTTTAACAGAGAAGAGCGGCCAACATGACGATCTGGCTTTAAGTCGATTAGACAACAAATGACGAAAACGGACGGGTTTTTTTCGGTTTTTACTACATATGAACACTTTTCACATTCTCTCGTGCAACGCGGTTGCCAGTCCTCTTTTCATGCAAAATCTTAAGGACCTAGCTCATGTCGAATGTACCAAAGAAGAGTAAAAAGTCAATAATCGATAACTAGTACTTGAATTGTACAGCTTCTTATTGGCTATTACATCAATTTAGAAGCTTCTTCTGTGTTCTACTATGGTGCTTTTAGTGTCTCCGCATTCTGCAGCGCGCGACATAGCTTTGAAGAGAAGATAAATGTAACCGTCTTTGAGAGAAGAGCGGCCAATGTGACGAGCTGGCTTTAAGCCAATTCGATAACAAATGGCAAAAACGGACGGATTTCTCAACTTTTTAATACATATGAACACTTTTCACATTTTCCCGCGTAACGCGGCAGGTAGTCCTCCTTTCATGCAAAATCTTAAGGTCCCAGCTCATGTCCAAGGCACCAAAGAGGGGTAAAAAGTCAATAAACGATAAATAAAACTTGAATTGTACTACTTCTTACTGGCTATTACATCAACTTAGAAGCCGCTTCTGTGTTCTACTATGTTGCTTTTAGTGTCTCCGCATACCGCAGCACACGACATAGCTTTGCAGACGATAAATGAAACCGTTTCAGAGGGAAGAGCGGCCAATGTGACAATGTGGCTTTAAGTCGATTCGATAACAAATGACAAAAACGGACGGATTTCTCAAGTTTTTACTACATATGAACCCTTTCCACATTCTCCCGTGTAACACGGCTGCTAGTCGTCCTTTCATGCAAAATCTTAAGGTCCTACCTCATCTGCAAGGCACCAAAGAGCGGTAAGAAGTCAATAATCCATAACTAAAACTTGAATTGTACTGCTTCTTACTGGCTCTTACATCAACTTAGAAGTTTCTTCTGTGTTCTACTATGTTGCTTTTAGTGTCTCCGCATACCGCAGCACTGCGATATAGCCTTGCAGACGGTAGATGTAACCGTTTCAGAGAGAAGAGTGTCCAATGTGACGATCTGGCATTAAGTCGATTCGATAACAAATGACGAAAACGGAAGGATTTCTCAGGTTTTTACTATATATGTACACTTTTCACATTCTCCCGTGCTACACGGCTGCCAGTCCTCCTTTCATGCAAAATCTTAAGGTCCCAGGTCATGTCCAAGGCACCAAAAGAAGGGTAAAAATTCAATAATGGATATTTAAAACTTGAATTTTACTGTTTCTTACTGGCTATTACTTCAACTTAGAAGTTTCTTCTGTGCTGTACTATGGTGCTTTTAGTGTCTCCGTATACCACAGCACGCGACGTAGCTTTTCAGACGATAAATGTAACCGTTTCAGAGAGAAGAGCGGCCAATGTGACGATCTGGCTTTAAGTTGATTCGATAACAAATGAGAAAACGGACGGATTTCTCAGGATTTTACTACATATGAACACTTTTCACTTTCTCCCGTGCTACGTGGGTGCTAGTCCTCCTTTAATGCAAAATCTTCAGGTCCCAGCTCAAGTCCACGGCACCAAAGATGGGTAAAAAGTCAATAATCGATAACTAAGACATGAATTGTACTGCTTCTTACTGGCTATTACATCAACTTAGAGGCTTCTTCTGTGTTCTACTGTGGTGCTTTTAGTGTCTCCGCATACCGCAGCACGCGACATAGCTTTGCAGACGATAAATGATACCGTTTCAGAGAGAAGAACGGCCAATGTGACGATGTGGCTTTAAGTCGACTCGATAACAAATGAAAAAAACGGAGGCATTTCTCAGGTTCTTACTACATATGAACACTTTTTACATTCTCCCGTACAACGCGGGTGCCAGTCCTCTTTTCATGCAAAATCTTAAGATCCTAGCTCATGTCCAAGGTACCAAAGAATGGTAAAAAGTCAATAATCGATAACTATAACTTGAATTGTACTGCTTCTTAGTGGCGATTACATCAACTTACAGCTTCTTCTGTGTTCTACTATGGTGCTTTTAGTGTCTCCGCATACCGCAGCACGCGACATAGCTTTGCAGACGATAAATGTAACCGTTTCAGAGAGATGAGTGACCAATGTGACGATATGGCTTTAAGTCGATTCGATAACAAATGACGAAAACGGACGGGTTTCTCCGGTTTTTACTACATATGAACACTTTTCACATTCTCCCGTGCAACGCGGGTGCCAGTCCTCTTTTCATGCAAAATCTTAAGGTCCTAGCTCATGTCCAAGGTACCAAAGAACGGTAAAAAGTCATTAATAGATATCTAAAACTTGAATTGTACTGCTTTTTACTGGCGATTGCATCAACTCAGAAGCTTCTTCTGTGTTCTACTATGGTGCTTTTAGTGTCTAGTTTATAACACAGCACGCGACATAGCTTTGCAGACGATAGTGTAACCGTTTAACAGAGAAGAGCGGCCAACATGACGATCTGGCTTTAAGTCGATTAGACAACAAATGACGAAAACGGACGGGTTTTTTTCGGTTTTTACTACATATGAACACTTTTCACATTCTCTCGTGCAACGCGGTTGCCAGTCCTCTTTTCATGCAAAATCTTAAGGACCTAGCTCATGTCGAATGTACCAAAGAAGAGTAAAAAGTCAATAATCGATAACTAATACTTGAATTGTACAGCTTCTTATAGGCTATTACTTCAATTTAGAAGCTTCTTCTGTGTTCTACTATGGTGCTTTTAGTGTCTCCGCATTCTGCAGCGCGCGACATAGCTTTGAAGAGAAGATAAATGTAACCGTCTTAGAGAGAAGAGCGGCCAATGTGACGATCTGGCTTTAAGTTGATTTGAGAACAAATGAGGAAAACGGACGGATTTCTCATGTTTTTACTACATATGAATACTTTTCGCATTCTCCGGTGCAACGCGGCTGCTAGTCCTCCTTTCATGCAAAATCTTAAGGACCTAGCTCATGTCCAAGGCACCAAAGAAGGGTAAAAAGTCAATTATCGATAACTAAAACCTGAATTGTACTGCTTCTTACTTGCTATTACATCAACTTAGAAGTTTCTTCTGTGTTCTACAATGGTGCTTTTAGTGTCTCCGCATACCGTAGCACGCGAAATAGCTTTGCAGACGATAAATGTAACTCTTTCAGAGAGAAGAGCGGCCAATGTGACGATCTGGCTTTAACTCGATTCGATAACAAATGACGAAAACGGACCGATTTCTCAGGTTTTTACTACAAATGAACAGTTTTCACATTCTCCCGTGCAACGCGGCTGCTTGTCCTCCTTTCATGCAAAATCTTAAGGTCCTAGCTCATGTCCAAGGCACCAAAGAAGGGTAAAGAGTCATAAATCGATAACTAAAACTTGAATTTTACTGCTTCTTACTGGCTATTACATCAACTTAGAAGCTTCTTCTGTGTTCTACTATGTTGCTTTTAGTGTCTCCGCATAACGCAGCACGCGACATAGCTTTCCAGAAGATAAATGTAACCGTTTCAGGGAGAAGAGCGGCCAATGTGGCGATGTGGCTTTAAGTCGATTCGATAACAAATAAGGAGAACGAAAGCATTTCTCAGGTTTTTACTACATCTGAACACTATTCACATTCTCCCGTACTACACGGCTGCCAGTCCTCCTTTCATGCAGAATCTTAAGGTCCCAGCTCATGTCCAAGGCACCAAAGACGGATAAATGTCAATAATTGATAACTAACATTTGAATTGTACTGCTTCTTACTGGCTATTACATCAATTTAGTAGTTTTTCTGTGTTGTACTATGGTGCTTTTAGTGTCTCCGCATACCGCAGCACGCGACTTAGCTTTGCAGACGATAAATGTAACCGTTTCAGAGAAAAGAGCGGCCAATGTGACGATCTGGCTGTATGTCGTTTCGATAACAAATGACTAGAACGGAAGGATTTCTCAGGTTTTTACTACATTTGAACACTTTTCACATTCTCCCGTGCAACGCGGCTGCTGGTCCTCCTTTCATGCATAATCTTAACGTCCTAGCTCATGTCCAAGGCACCAAAGAAGGGTAAAAAGTCAATAATCGATAACTAAAACTTGAATTGTACTGCTTCTTACTGGCTATTACATCCACTTAGAAGTTTCTTCTGTGTTCTACTATGGTGCTTTTAGTGTCTCCGCATACCGCAGCACGCGACATAGCTTTGCAGACGACAAATGTAACCGTTTCAGAGAGAAGAGCGCCCAATGTGACGATCTGGCTTTAAGTTGATCCGATAACAAGTGAGAAAAACGGAAGGATTTCTCAGGTTTTTACTACATATGAACACTTTTCGCTTTTTCCCGTGCAACGTGGGTGCTAGTCTTCCTTTCATGCAGAATCTTAAGGTCTCAGCTCAAGTCCACGGCACCAAAGAAGGGTAAAAAGACAATAAACGGTAACTAACACTTGAATTGTACTGCTTCTTACTAGCTATTACATCAACTTAGAAGCTTCTTCTCTGTTCTACTATCGTGCTTTTAGTGTCTCCACATACCGCAGCACGCGACATAGCTTTGCAGACGATAAATGTAACTGTTTCAGAGAGAAGTGCGGCCAATGTGACGATCTGGCTTTAAGCCGATTCGATAACAAATGACGAAAACAGACGGATTTCTCAACTTTTTACTACATATGATCACTTTTCACATTTTCCCGCGCAACGCGGCAGATAATCCACCTTTCACGCGGCAGATAGTTTTCCTTTCATGCAAAATCTTAAGGTCCCAGCTCATGTCCAAGGCACCAAAGAGGGGTAAAAAGGCAATAAACGATACCTAACACTAGAATTGTACTGCTTCTTAATGGCTATTACATCAACTTAGAAGCTTCTTCTGTGTTCTACTATGGTGCTTTTAGTGTCTCCACATACCGCAGCACGCGACATAGCTTTGCAGACGACAAATGTAACCGTTTCAGAGAGAAGAGCGCCCAATGTGACGATCTGGCTTTAAGCCGATTCGATAACAAATGACAAAAACGGACGGATTTCTCAACTTTTTATTACATATGAACACTTTCCGCATTCTCCCGTGTAACACGGCTGCTAGTCCTCGTTTCATGCAAAATCTTAAGGTCCTACCTCATCTGCAAGGCACCAAAGAGGGGTAAAAAGTCAATAATTCATAACTAAAACTTGAATTGTACTGCTTCTTACTGGCTATTACATCAACTTAGAAGTTTCTTCTGTGTTCTACTATGGTGCTTTTAGTGTCTCCGCATTCCGCAGCACGCGATATATTTTTGCAGACGATAAATGTAACCGTTTCAGAGAGAAGAGCGGCCAACATGACGATCTGGCTTTAAGTCGATTCGATAACAAATGACGAAAACGGACGGGTTTTTCCGGATTTTACTACATATGAACACTTTTCACATTCTCTCGTGCAACGCGGTTGCCAGTCCTCTTTTCATGAAAAATCTTAAGGACATAGCTCATGTTGAATGTACCAAAGAAGAGTAAAAAGTCAATAATCGATAACCAAAACTTGAATTGTACTGCTTCTTATTGGCTATTACATCAATTTAGAAGCTTCTTCAGTGTTCTACTATGGTGCTTTTAGTGTCTCCGCATACCGCAGCACGCGACATAACTTTGCAGACGATAAATGAAACCGTTTCAGAGAGAAGAGAGGCCAATGTGGCGATGTGGCTTTAAGTCCATTCGATAACAAATGGCGAAAACGGACGGATTTCTCAAGTTTTTACTATATATGAACACTTTTCACATTCTCCCGTGCAACGCGGCTGCTAGTCCTCCATTCATGCAAAATCTTAAGGTCCCAGCTCAAGTCCACGGCAACAAAGAAGGGTAAAAAGTCAATAATCGATAACTAAAACTTGAATTGTACTGCTCCTTACATGCTATTACATTAACTTAGAAGCTTCTTCTGTGTTCTACAATGGTGCTTTTAGTGTCTCCGCATACCGCAGCAAGCGACATAGCTTTGCAGACGATAAATGTAATTGTTTCAGAGAGAAGGGCGGCCAATATGACGATATGGCTTTAACTCGAGTCGATAACAAATGACGAAATCGGACGGATTTCTCATGTTTTTACTACATATGATCACTTTTCACATTCTCCCGTGCAACGCGGCTGCTAGTCCTCCATTCATGCATAATCTTAAGGTCCCAGCTCAAGTCCACGGCACCAAAGAAGGGTAAAAAGTCAATAATCGATAACTAAAACTTGAATTGTACTGCTCCTTACTTGCTATTACATTAACTTAGAAGCTTCTTCTGTGTTGTACTATGTTGCTTTTAGTGTCTCCGCACACCGCAGCACGCGATATAGCTCTGCAGACGATAAATGTAACCGTTTCAGAGAGAAGAGTGTCCAATGTGACGATCTGGCTTTAAGTAAATTCGATAACAAATGACGAAAACGGACGGATTCCACAAGTTTTTGCTACATATGAACACTTTCCACATTCTCCCGTGTAACACCGCTGCTAGTCTTCCTTTCATGCAAAATCTTATGGTCCTACCTCATCTGCAAGGCACCAAAGAGGGGTAAAAAGTCAATAAACGATAACTAAAACTTGAATTGTACTGCTTCTTACTGGCTATTACATCAAGTTAGAAGCCGCTTCTGTGTTCTACTATGTTGCTTTTAGTGTCTCCGCATACCGCAGCACGCGATATAGCTTTGCAGACGACAAATGTAACCGTTTCAGAGAGAAGAGTGTCCAATGTGACGATCTGGCTTTAAGTAAATTCGATAACAAATGACGCAAATGGACGGATTTCACAGGTTTTTACTACATATGAACACTTTCCACATTCTCCCGTGTAACACGGCTGCTAGTCCTCCTTTCATGCAAAATCTTAAGGTCCTACCTCATCTGCAAGGCACCAAAGAGGGGTAAAAAGTCAATAATCCATAACTAAAACTTGAATTGTACTGCTTCTTACAGGCTATTACATCAACTTAGAAGATTCTCCTGTGTTCTACTATGGTGATTTTAGTGTCTCCGCATACCGCAGCACGCGACATATTTTTGCTGACGATAAATGTAACCGTTTCAGAGAGAAGAGCGGCCAATGTGACGATCTGGCTATAAGTCGATTCGATAACAAATGACGAAAACGGAAGGATTTCTCAGGTTTTTACTATATATGAACGCTTTTCACATTCTCTCGTGCAACGTGGGTGCCAGTCCTCTTTTCATGCAAAATCTTAAGATCCTAGCTCATGTCGAAGGTACCAAAGAAGAGTAAAAAGTCAATAATCGATTACTAAAACTTGAATTGTACTGCTTCTTATTGGCTATTACATCAACTTAGAAGTTTCTCCTGTGTTCTACTATGGTGCTTTTAGTGTCTCCGCATACCGCAGCACGCGACATATTTTTGCAGACGATAAATGTAACCGTTTCAGAGAGAAGAGCGCCCAATGTGACGATCTGGCTTTAAGTCGATTAGACAACAAATGACGAAAACGGACGGGTTTTTCCGGTTTTTACTACATATGAACACTTTTCACATTCTCTCGTGCAACGCGGTTGCCAGTCCTCCTTTCATGCAAAATCTTAAGGACCTAGCTCATGTCGAACGTACCAAAGAAGAGTATAAAGTCAATAATCGATAACCAAAACTTGAATTGTACTGCTTCTTATTGGCTATTACATCAACTTAGAAGCCGCTTCTGTGTTCTACTATGTTGCTTTTAGTGTCTCCGCATACCGCAGCACGCGACGTAGCTTTGCAGACGATAAATGAAACCGTTTCAGAGGGAAGAGCGGCCAATGTGACAATGTGGCTTTAAGTCGATTCGATAACAAATGATTAAAACGGACGGATTTCTCAAGTTTTTACTACATATGAACCCTTTCCACATTCTCCCGTGTAACACGGCTGCTAGTCGTCCTTTCATGCAAAATCTTAAGGTCCTACCTCATCTGCAAGGCACCAAAGAGCGGTAAGAAGTCAATAATCCATAACTAAAACTTGAACTGTACTGCTTCTTACTGGCTCTTACATCAACTTAGAAGTTTCTTCTGTGTTCTACTATGTTGCTTTTAGTGTCTCCGCATACCGCAGCACGCGATATAGCCTTGCAGACGGTAGATGTAACCGTTTCAGAGAGAAGAGTGTCCAATGTGACGATCTGGCATTAAGTCGATTCGATAACAAATGACGAAAACGGAAGGATTTCTCAGGTTTTTACTATATATGTACACTTTTCACATTCTCCCGTGCTACACGGCTGCCAGTCCTCCTTTCATGCAAAATCTTAAGGTCCCAGGTCATGTCCAAGGCACCAAAAGAAGGATAATAAGTCAATAATGGATATTTAAAACTTGAATTTTACTGTTTCTTACTGGCTATTACTTCAACTTAGAAGTTTCTTCTGTGCTGTACTATGGTGTTTTTAGTGTCTCCGTATACCGCAGCACGCGACGTAGCTTTGCAGACGATAAATGTAAATGTTTCAGAGAGAAGAGCGGCCAATGTGACGATCCGGCTTTAAGTTGATTCGATAACAAATGAGAAAAACGGACGGATATCTCAGGATTTTACTACATATGAACACTTTTCACTTTCTCCCGCGCAACGTGGGTGCTAGTCCTCCTTTAATGCAAAATCTTAAGGTCCCAGCTCAAGTCCACGGCACCAAAGAAGGGTAAAAAGTCAATAATCGATAACTAAGACATGAATTGTACTGCTTCTTACTGGCTATTACATCAACTTAGAGGCTTCTTCTGTGTTCTACTGTGGTGCTTTTAGTGTCTCCGCATACCGCAGCACGCGACATAGCTTTGCAGACGATAAATGAAACCGTTTCAGAGAGAAGAACGGCCAATGTGTCGATGTGGCTTTAAGTCGATTCGATAACAAATGACGAAAACGGACGGATTTCTCAAGTTTTTACTGTATATGAACACTTTTCACATTCTCCCGTGCAACGCGGGTGCCAGTCCTCTTTTCATGCAAAATCTTAAGGTCCTAGCTCATGTCCAAGGTACCAAAGAATGGTAAAAAGTCAATAATCGATAACTATAACTTGAATTGTACTGCTTCTTAGTGGCGATTACATCAACTTACAGCTTCTTCTGTGTTCTACTATGGTGCTTTTAGTGTCTCCGCATACCGCAGCACGCGACATAGCTTTGCAGACGATAAATGTAACCGTTTCAGAGAGATGAGTGACCAATGTGACGATATGGCTTTAAGTCGATTCGATAACAAATGACGAAAACGGACGGGTTTCTCCGGTTTTTACTACATATGAACACTTTTCACATTCTCCCGTGCAACGCGGGTGCCAGTCCTCTTTTCATGCAAAATCTTAAGGTCCTAGCTCATGTCCAAGGTACCAAAGAACGGTAAAAAGTCATTAATAGATATTTAAAACTTGAATTGTACTGCTTTTTACTGGCGATTGCATCAACTCAGAAGCTTCTTCTGTGTTCTACTATGGTGCTTTTAGTGTCTAGTTTATAACACAGCACGCGACATAGCTTTGCAGACGATAGTGTAACCGTTTAACAGAGAAGAGCGGCCAACATGACGATCTGGCTTTAAGTCGATTAGACAACAAATGACGAAAACGGACGGTTTTTTTTCGGTTTTTACTACTTATGAACACTTTTCACATTCTCTCGTGCAACGCGGTTGCCAGTCCTCTTTTCATGCAAAATCTTAAGGACCTAGCTCATGTCGAATGTACCAAAGAAGAGTAAAAAGTCAATAATCGATAACTAATACTTGAATTCTACAGCTTCTTATTGGCTATTACATCAATTTAGAAGCTTCTTCTGTGTTCTACTATGGTGCTTTTAGTGTCTCCGCATTCTGCAGCGCGCGACATAGCTTTGAAGAGAAGATAAATGTAACCGTCTTAGAATTAAGAGCGGCCAATGTGACGAGCTGGCTTTAAGCCAATTCGATAACAAATGGCAAAAACGGACGGATTTCTCAACTTTTTAATACATATGAACACTTTTCACATTTTCCCGCGCAACGCGGCAGGTAGTCCTCCTTTCATGCAAAATCTTAAGGTCCCAGCTCATGTCCAAGGCACCAAAGAGGGGTAAAAAGTCAATAAACGATAACTAAAACTTGAATTGTACTACTTCTTATTGGCTATTACATCAACTTAGAAGCCGCTTCTGTGTTCTACTATGTTGCTTTTAGTGTCTCCGCATACCGCAGCACGCGACATAGCTTTCCAGAAGATAAATGTAACCGTTTCAGGGAGAAGAGCGGCCAATGTGGCGATGTGGCTTTAAGTCGATTCGATAACAAATAAGGAGAACGAAAGCATTTCTCAGGTTTTTACTACATCTGAACACTATTCACATTCTCCCGTACTACACGGCTGCCAGTCCTCCTTTCATGCAGAATCTTAAGGTCCCAGCTCATGTCCAAGGCACCAAAGACGGATAAAAGGTCAATAATCGATAACTAACATTTGAATTGTACTGCTTCTTACTGGCTATTACATCAATTTAGTAGTTTTTCTGTGTTGTACTATGGTGCTTTTAGTGTCTCCGCATACCGCAGCACGCGACTTAGCTTTGCAGACGATAAATGTAACCGTTTCAGAGAAAAGAGCGGCCAATGTGACGATCTGGCTGTATGTCGTTTCGATAACAAATGACGAAAACGGACGGATTTCTCAAGTTTTTACTACATATGAACACTTTTCACATTCTCCCGTGTAACACGGCTGATAGTCCTCCTTTCATGCAAAATCTTAAGGTCCTACCACATCTGCAAGGCACCGAAGAAGGGCAAAAAGTCAATAATCGATAACTAAAACTTGAATGTACAGCTTCTTACTGGATTTTACATCAACTTCGAAGTTTCTTCTGTGTTCTACTATGGTGCTTTTAGTATCTCCGCATACTGCAGCACGCGACATAGCTTTGAAGAGAAGATAAATGTAACCGTCTCAGAGAGAAGAGCGGCAAATGTGACGAGTTGGCTTTAAGCCGATTCGATAACAAATGACAAAAACGGACGGATGTCTCAACTTTTTAATACATATGAACACTTTTCACATTTTCTCGCGCAACGCGGCAGGTAGTACTCCTTTCATGCAAAATCTTAAGGTCCCAGCTCATGTCCAAGGCACCAAAGAGGGGTAAAAAGGCAATAAACGATACCTAACACTAGAATTGTGCTGCTTCTTAATGGCTATTACATCAACTTAGAAGCTTCTTCTGTGTTCTACTATGGTGCTTTTAGTGTCTCCGCATACCGCAGCACGCGGCATAGCTTTGCAGACGACAAATGTAACCGTTTCAGAGAGAAGAGCGCCCAATGTGACGATCTGGCTTTAAGCCGGTTCGATAACAAATGACAAAAACGGACGGATTTCTCAACTTTTTACTACATATGAACACTTTCCGCATTCTCCCGTGTAACACGGCTGCTAGTCCTCGTTTCATGCAAAATCTTAAGGTCCTACCTCATCTGCAAGGCACCAAAGAGGGGTAAAAAGTCAATAATCCATAACTAAAACTTGAATTGTACTGCTTCTTATTGGCTAATACATCAACTTAGAAGTTTCTTCTGTGTTCTACTATGTTGTTTTTAGTGTCTCCGCATACCGCAGCACGCGATATAGCTTTGCAGACGATAAATGTAACCGTTTCAGAGAGAAGAGTGTCCAACATGACGATCTGGCTTTAAGTCGATTCGATAACAAATGACGAAAACGGACGGATTTCTCAAGTTTTTACTACATATGAACACTTTCCACATTCTCCCGTGTAACACGGCAGCTAGTCCTCCTTTCATGCAAAATCTTAAGGTCCTACCTCATCTGTAAGGCACCAAAGAGGGGTAAAAAGTCAATAATCCATAACTAAAACTTGAATTGTACTGCTTCTTACTGGCTATTACATCAACTTAGATGTTTCTCCTGTGTTCTACTATGGTGCTTTTAGTGTCTCCGCATACCGCAGCACGCGACATATTTTTGCAGACGATAAATGTGACCGTTTCAGAGAGAAGAGCGGCCAATGTGACGATCTGGCTTTAAGTCGATTCGATAACAAATGACGAAAACGGAAGGATTTCTAAGGTATTTACTATATATGAACGCTTTTCACATTCTCTCGTGCAACGTGGGTGCCAGTCCTCTTTTCATGCAAAATCTTAAGATCCTAGCTCATGTCGAAGGTACCAAAGAAGAGTAAAAAGTCAATAATCGATTACTAAAACTTGAATTGTACTGCTTCTTATTGGCTATTACATCAACTTAGAGGCTTCTTCTGTGTTCTACTGTGGTGCTTTTAGTGTCCCCGCATACCGCAGCACGCGACATAGCTTTGCAAACGATAAATGTAACCGTTTCAGAGAGAAGAGCGGCCAACATGACGATCTGGCTTTAAGTCGATTAGACAACAAATGACGAAAACGGACGGGTTTTTCCGGTTTTTACTACATATGAATACTTTTCACATTCTCTCGTGCAACGCGGTTGCCAGTCCTCTTTTCATGCAAAATCTTAAGGACCTAGCTCATGTCGAATGTACCAAAGAAGAGTAAAAAGTCAATAATCGATTACTAATACTTGAATTGTACTGCTTCTTATTGGCTATTACATCAACTTAGAAGCCGCTTCTGTGTTGTACTATGTTGCTTTTAGTGTCTCCGCATACCGCAGCACGCGACATAGCTTTGCAGACGATAAATGTAACCGTTTCAGAGAGAAGAGCGGCCAATGTGACGATCTGGCTTTAAGTCGATTCGATAACAAATGACGAAAACGGAAGGATTTCTCAGGTTTTTACAACATATGAACACTTTTCACATTCTCCCGTGCTACACGGCTGCCAGTCCTCCTTTCATGCAAAATCTTAAGGTACCAGGTCATGTCCAAGGCACCAAAGAAGGGTAAAAAGCCAATAATGGATATTTAAAACTTGAATTTTACTGTTTCTTACTGGCTATTACATCAACTTAGAAGTCTCTTCTGTGTTGTACTATGGTGCTATTAGTGTCTCCGTATACCGCAGCACGCGACGTAGCTTTGCAGACGATAAATGTAACCGTTTCAGAGAGAAGAGTGTCCAATGTGACGATCTGGCTTTAAGTAAATTCGATAACAAATGACGAAAACGGAAGGATTTCTCAGGTTTTTACTACATATGAACGTTTTTCACATTCTCTCGTGCAACGTGGGTGCCAGTCCTCTTTTCATGCAAAATCTTAAGATCCTAGCTCATGTCGATGGTACCAAAGAAGAGTAAAAAGTCAATAATCGATTACTAAAACTTGAATTGTACTGCTACTTATTGGCTATTACATCAACTTAGAAGCTTCTTCTGTGTTCTAATATGGTGCTTTTAGTGTCACCGCATACCGCAGCACGCGACATAGCTTTGCAGACGATAAATGTAACCGTTTCAGAGAGAAGAGCGGCCAATGTGACGATCTGGCTTTAAGTCGATTCGATAACAAATGACGAAAACGGAAGGATTTCTCAGGTTTTTACAACATATGAACACTTTTCACATTCTCCCGTGCTACACGGCTGCCAGTCCTCCTTTCATGCAAAATCTTAAAGTCCCAGGTCATGTCCAAGGCACCAAAGAAAAGTAAAAAGTCAATAATGGATATTTAAAACTTGAATTGTACTGCTTCTTACTGGCTATTACATCAACTTAGAAGTTTCTTTTGTGTTGTACTATGGTGCCTTTAGTGTCTCCGTATACCACAGCACGCGACGTAGCTTTGCAGACGATAAATGTAACCGATTCAGAGAGAAGAGCGGCCAATGTGACGATCTGGCTTTAAGTTGATTCGATAACAAATGAGAAAAACGGAAGGAATTCTCAGGTTTTTACTACATATGAACACTTTCCACATTCTCCCGTGTAACACGGCAGCTAGTCCTCCTTTCATGCAAAATCTTAAGGTCCTACCTCATCTGCAAGGCACCAAAGAGGGGTAAAAAGTCAATAATCCATAACTAAAACTTGAATTGTACTGCTTCTTACTGGCTATTACATCAACTTAGAAGTTTCTTCTGTGTTCCACTATGGTGCTTTTAGTGTCTCCGCATACCGCAGCACGCGACATATTTTTGCAGACGATAAATGTAACCGTTTCAGAGAGAAGAGCGGCCAATGTGACGATCTGGCTACAAGTCGATTCGATAACAAATGACGAAAACGGAAGGATTTCTCAGGTTTTTACTACATATGAATGCTTTTCACATTCTCTCGTGCAACGTGGGTGCCAGTCCTCTTTTCATGCAAAATCTTAAGGTCCCAGGTCATGTCCAAGGCACCAAAGAAGGGTGAAAAGTCAATAGTGGATATTTAAAACTTGAATTTTACTGCTTCTTACTGGCTATTACATCAACTTAGAAGTTTCTTCTGTGTTGTACTATGGTGCTTTTAGTGTCTCCGCATACCGCAGCACGCGACATATTTTTGCAGACGATAAATGTAACCGTTTCAGAGAGATGAGTGACCAATGTGACGATATGGCTTTAAGTCGATTCGATAACAAATGACGAAAACGGACGGGTTTCTCCGGTTTTTACTACATATGAACACTTTTCACATTCTCCCGTGCAACGCGGGTGCCAGTCCTCTTTTCATGCAAAATCTTAAGGTCCTAGCTCATGTCCAAGGTATCAAAGAACGGTAAAAAGTCATTAATAGATATCTAAAACTTGAATTGTACTGCTTTTTACTGGCGATTGCATCAACTCAGAAGCTTCTTCTGTGTTCTACTATGGTGCTTTTAGTGTCTAGTTTATAACACAGCACGCGACATAGCTTTGCAGACGATAGTGTAACCGTTTAACAGAGAAGAGCGGCCAACATGACGATCTGGCTTTAAGTCGATTAGACAACAAATGACGAAAACGGACGGGTTTTTTTCGGTTTTTACTACATATGAACACTTTTCACATTCTCTCGTGCAACGCGGTTGCCAGTCCTCTTTTCATGCAAAATCTTAAGGACCTAGCTCATGTCGAATGTACCAAAGAAGAGTAAAAAGTCAATAATCGATAACTAATACTTGAATTGTACAGCTTCTTATTGGCTATTACATCAATTTAGAAGCTTCTTCTGTGTTCTACTATGGTGCTTTTAGTGTCTCCGCATTCTGCAGCGCGCGACATAGCTTTGAAGAGAAGATAAATGTAAAAGTCTTAGAGAGAAGAGCGGCCAATGTGACGAGCTGGCTTTAAGCCAATTCGATAACAAATGGAAAAACGGACGGATTTCTCAACTTTTTAATACATATGAACACTTTTCACATTTTCCCGCGCAACGCGGCAGGTAGTCCTCCTTTCATGCAAAATCTTAAGGTCCCAGCTCATGTCCAAGGCACCAAAGAGGGGTAAAAAGTCAATAAACGATAACTAAAACTTGAATTGTACTACTTCTTACTGGCTATTACATCAACTTAGAAGCCGCTTCTGTGTTCTACTATGTTGCTTTTAGTGTCTCCGCATACCGCAGCACACGACATAGCTTTGCAGACGATAAATGAAACCGTTTCAGAGTGAAGAGCGGCCAATGTGACAATGTGGCTTTAAGTCGATTCGATAACAAATGACAAAAACGGACGGATTTCTCAAGTTTTTACTACATATGAACCCTTTCCACATTCTCCCGTGTAACACGGCTGCTAGTCGTCCTTTCATGCAAAATCTTAAGGTCCTACCTCATCTGCAAGGCACCAAAGAGCGGTAAGAAGTCAATAATCCATAACTAAAACTTGAATTGTACTGCTTCTTACTGGCTCTTACATCAACTTAGAAGTTTCTTCTGTGTTCTACTATGTTGCTTTTAGTGTCTCCGCATACCGCAGCACGCGATATAGCCTTGCAGACGGTAGATGTAACCGTTTCAGAGAGAAGAGTGTCCAATGTGACGATCTGGCATTAAGTCGATTCGATAACAAATGACGAAAACGGAAGGATTTCTCAGGTTTTTACTATATATGTACACTTTTCACATTCTCCCGTGCTACACGGCTGCCAGTCCTCCTTTCATGCAAAATCTTAAGGTCCCAGGTCATGTCCAAGGCACCAAAAGAAGGGTAAAAAGTCAATAATGGATATTTAAAACTTGAATTTTACTGTTTCTTACTGGCTATTACTTCAACTTAGAAGTTTCTTCTGTGCTGTACTATGGTGCTTTTAGTGTCTCCGTATACCGCAGCACGCGACGTAGCTTTGCAGACGATAAATGTAACCGTTTCAGAGAGAAGAGCGGCCAATGTGACGATCTGGCTTTAAGTTGATTCGATAACAAATGAGAAAAACGGACGGATTTCTCAGGATTTTACTACATATGAACACTTTTCACTTTCTCCCGTGCAACGTGGGTGCTAGTCCTCCTTTAATGCAAAATCTTAAGGTCCCAGCTCAAGTCCACGGCACCAAAGAAGGGTAAAAAGTCAATAATCGATAACTAAGACATGAATTGTACTGCTTCTTACTGGTTATTACATCAACTTAGAGGCTTCTTCTGTGTTCTACTGTGGTGCTTTTAGTGTCTCCTCATACCGCAGCACGCGACATAGCTTTGCAGACGATAAATGTAACCGTTTCAGAGAGATGAGTGACCAATGTGACGATATGGCTTTAAGTCGATTCGATAACAAATGACGAAAACGGACGGGTTTCTCTGGTTTTTACTACATATGAACACTTTTCACATTCTCCCGTGCAACGCGGGTGCCAGTCCTCTTTTCATGCAAAATCTTAAGGTCCTAGCTCATGTCCAAGGTACCAAAGAACGGTAAAAAGTCATTAATAGATATCTAAAAGTTGAATTGTACTGCTTTTTACTGCGATTGCATCAACTCAGAAGCTTCTTCTGTGTTCTACTATGGTGCTTTTAGTGTCTCCGCATTCTGCAGCGCGCGACCTAGCTTTGAAGAGAAGATAAATGTAACCGTCTTAGAGAGAAGAGCGGCCAATGTGACGATCTGGCTTTAAGTTGATTCGAGAACAAATGAGGAAAACGGACGGATTTCTCAGGTTCTTACTACATATGAACACTTTTCGCATTCTCCCGTGCAACGCGGCTGCTAGTCCTCCTTTCATGCTAAATCTTAAGGACCTAGCTCATGTCCAAGGCACCAAAGAAGGGTAAAAAGTCAATTATCGATAACTAAAACCTGAATTGTACTGCTTCTTACTTGCTATTACATCAACTTAGAAGTTTCTTCTGTGTTCTACAATGGTGCTTTTAGTGTCTCCGCATACCGTAGCACGCGAAATAGCTTTGCAGACGATAAATGTAACTGTTTCAGAGAGAAGAGCGGCCAATGTGACGATCTGGCTTTAACTCGATTCGATAACAAATGACGAAAACGGACCGATTTCTCAGGTTTTTACTACAAATGAACAGTTTTCACATTCTCCCGTGCAACGCGGCTGCTTGTCCTCCTTTCATGCAAAATCTTAAGGTCCTAGCTCATGTCCAAGGCACCAAAGAAGGGTAAAGAGTCATAAATCGATAACTAAAACTTGAATTTTACTGCTTCTTACTGGCTATTACATCAACTTAGAAGCTTCTTCTGTGTTCTACTATGTTGCTTTTAGTGTCTCCGCATACCGCAGCACGCGACATAGCTTTCCAGAAGATAAATGTAACCGTTTCAGGGAGAAGAGCGGCCAATGTGGCGATGTGGCTTTAAGTCGATTCGATAACAAATAAGGAGAACGAAAGCATTTCTCAGGTTTTTACTACATCTGAACACTATTCACATTCTCCCGTACTACACGGCTGCCAGTCCTCCTTTCATGCAGAATCTTAAGGTCCCAGCTCATGTCCAAGGCACCAAAGACGGATAAAAGGTCAATAATCGATAACTAACATTTGAATTGTACTGCTTCTTACTGGCTATTACATCAATTTAGTAGTTTTTCTGTGTTGTACTATGGTGCTTTTAGTGTCTCCGCATACCGCAGCACGCGACTTAGCTTTGCAGACGATAAATGTAACCGTTTCAGAGAAAAGAGCGGCCAATGTGACGATCTGGCTGTATGTCGTTTCGATAACAAATGACTAGAACGGAAGGATTTCTCAGGTTTTTACTACATTTGAACACTTTTCACATTCTCCCGTGCAACGCGGCTGCTGGTCCTCCTTTCATGCATAATCTTAACGTCCTAGCTCATGTCCATGGCACCAAAGAAGGGTAAAAAGTCAATAATCGATAACTAAAACTTGAATTGTACTGCTTCTTACTGGCTATTACATCCACTTAGAAGTTTCTTCTGTGATCTACTATGGTGCTTTTAGTGTCTCCGCATACCGCAGCACGCGACATATTTTTGCAGACGATAAATGTAACCGTTTCAGAGAGAAGAGCGGCCAATGTGACGATCTGGCTACAAGTCGATTCGATAACAAATGACGAAAACGGAAGGATTTCTCAGGTTTTTACTACATATGAATGCTTTTCACATTCTCTCGTGCAACGTGGGTGCCAGTCCTCTTTTCATGCAGAATCTTAAGGTCCCAGGTCATGTCCAAGGCACCAAAGAAGGGTGAAAAGTCAATAATGGATATTTAAAACTTGAATTTTACTGCTTCTTACTGGCTATTACATCAACTTAGAAGTTTCTTCTGTGTTGTACTATGGTGCTTTTAGTGTCTCCGCATACCGCAGCACGCGACATAGCTTTACAGACGATAAATGTAACTGTTTCAGAGAGAAGTGCGGCCAATGTGACGATCTGGCTTTAAGCCGATTCGATAACAAATGACGAAAACAGACGGATTTCTCAACTTTTTACTACATATGATCACTTTTCACATTTTCCCGCGCAACGCGGCAGATAATCCACCTTTCACGCGGCAGATAGTTTTCCATTCATGCAAAATCTTAAGGTCCCAGCTCATGTCCAAGGCACCAAAGAGGGGTAAAAAGGCAATAAACCATACCTAACACTAGAATTGTACTGCTTCTTAATGGCTATTACATCAACTTAGAAGCTTCTTCTGTGTTCTACTATGGTGCTTTTAGTGTCTCCACATACCGCAGCACGCGACATAGCTTTGCAGACGACAAATGTAACCGTTTCAGAGAGAAGAGCGCCCAATGTGACGATCTGGCTTTAAGCCAATTCGATAACAAATGACAAAAACGGACGGATTTCTCAACTTTTTATTACATATGAACACTTTCCGCATTCTCCCGTGTAACACGGCTGCTAGTCCTCCTTTCATGCAAAATCTTAAGGTCCTACCTCATCTGCAAGGCACCAAAGAGGGGTAAAAAGTCAATAATTCATAACTAAAACTTGAATTGTACTGCTTCTTACTGGCTATTACATCAACTTAGAAGTTTCTTCTGTGTTCTACTATGGTGCTTTTAGTGTCTCCGCATTCCGCAGCAAGCGACATAGCTTTGCAGACGATAAATGTAATTGTTTCAGAGAGAAGAGCGGCCAATGTGACGATCTGGCTTTAACTCGAGTCGATAACAAATGACGAAATCGGACGGATTTCTCATGTTTTTACTACATATGATCACTTTTCACATTCTCCCGTGCAACGCGGCTGCTAGTCCTCATTTCATGCATAATCTTAAGGACTTAGCTCATGTCCAAGGCACCAAAGAAGGGTAAAAAGTCAATAATCGATAACTAAAACTTAAATTGTACTACTTCTTACTGGCTATTACATCAACTTAGAAGCCGCTTCTGTGTTCTACTATGTTGGTTTTAGTGTCTCCGCACACCGCAGCACGCGATATAGCTCTGCAGACGATAAATGTAATTGTTTCAGAGAGAAGAGCGGCCAATGTGACGATCTGGCTTTAACTCGAGTCGATAACAAATGACGAAATCGGACGGATTTCTCAAGTTTTTACTACATATGAACACTTTCCACATTCTCCCGTGTAACACGGCTGCTAGTCGTCCTTTCATGCAAAATCTTAAGGTCCTACCTCATCTGCAAGGCACCAAAGAGCGGTAAGAAGTCAATAATCCATAACTAAAACTTGAATTGTACTGCTTCTTACTGGCTCTTACATCAACTTAGAAGTTTCTTCTGTGTTCTGCTATGTTGCTTTTAGTGTCTCCGCATACCGCAGCACGCGATATACCCTAGCAGACGATAGATGTAACCGTTTCAGAGAGAAGAGTGTCCAATGTGACGATCTGGCATTAAGTCGATTCGATAACAAATGACTAAAACGGAAGGATTTCTCAGGTTTTTACTATATATGTACACTTTTCACATTCTCCCGTGCTACACGGCTGCCAGTCCTCCTTTCATGCAAAATCTTAAGGTCCCAGGTCATGTCCAAGGCACCAAAAGAAGGGTAAAAAGACAATAATGGATATTTAAAACTTGAATTTTACTGTTTCTTACTGGCTGTTACTTCAACTTAGAAGTTTCTTCTGTGCTGTACTATGGTGCTTTTAGTGTCTCCGTATACCGCAGCACGCGACGTAGCTTTGCAGACGATAAATGTAACCGTTTCAGAGAGACGAGCGGCCAATGTGACGATCTGGCTTTAAGTTGATTCGATAACAAATCAGAAAAACGGACGGATTTCTCAGGATTTTACTACATATGAACACTTTTCACTTTCTCCCGTGCAACGTGGGTGCTAGTCCTCCTTTAATGCAAAATCTTAAGGTCCCAGCTCAAGTCCACGGCACCAAAGAAGGGTAAAAAGTCAATAATCGATAACTAAGACATGAATTGTACTGCTTCTTACTGGCTATTACATCAACTTAGAGGCTTCTTCTGTGTTCTACTGTGGTGCTTTTAGTGTCTCCGCATACCGCAGCACGCGACATAGCTTTGCAGACGATAAATGAAACCGTTTCAGAGAGAAGAACGGCCAATGTGTCGATGTGGCTTTAAGTCGATTCGATAACAAATGACGAAAACGGACGGATTTCTCAAGTTTTTACTGTATATAAACACTTTTCACATTCTCCCGTGCAACGCGGGTGCCAGTCCTCTTTTCATGCAAAATCTTAAGGTCCTAGCTCATGTCGATGGTACCAAAGAAGAGTAAAAAGTCAATAATCGATTACTAAAACTTGAATTGTACTGCTACTTATTGGCTATTACATCAACTTAGAAGCTTCTTCTGTGTTCTACTATGGTGCTTTTACTGTCACCGCATACCGCAGCACGCGACATAGCTTTGCAGACGATAAATGTAACCGTTTCAGAGAGAAGAGCGGCCAATGTGACGATCTGGCTTTAAGTCGATTCGATAACAAATGACGAAAACGGAAGGATTTCTCAGGTTTTTACAACATATGAACACTTTTCACATTCTCCCGTGCTACACGGCTGCCAGTCCTCCTTTCATGCAAAATCTTAAAGTCCCAGGTCATGTCCAAGGCACCAAAGAAAAGTAAAAAGTCAATAATGGATATTTAAAATTTGAATTGTACTGCTTCTTACTGGCTATTACATCAACTTAGAAGTTTCTTTTGTGTTGTACTATGGTGCTTTTAGTGTCTCCGTATACCACAGCACGCGACGTAGCTTTGCAGACGATAAATGTAACCGATTCAGAGAGAAGAGCGGCCAATGTGAGGTTCTGGCTTTAAGTTGATTCGCTAACAAATGAGAAAAACGGACGGATTTCTCAGGTTTTTACTACATATGAACACTTTTCACATTATCCCGTGCAACGTGGGTGCTAGTCCTCCTTTAATGCAAAATCTTAAGGTCCCAGCTCAAGTCCACTGCACCAAAGAAGGGTAAAAAGTCAATAATCGATAACTAAGACTTGAATTGTACTGCTTCTTACTAGCTATTACATCAACTTAGAGGCTTCTTCTGTGTTCTACTATGGTGCTTTTAGTGTCTCCGCATACCGCAGCACGCGACATATTTTTGCAGACGATAAATGTAACCGTTTCAGAGAGAAAAGCGGCCAATGTGACGATCTGGCTACAAGTCGATTCGATAACAAATGACGAAAACGGAAGGATTTCTCAGGTTTTTACTACATATGAATGCTTTTCACATTCTCTCGTGCAACGTGGGTGCCAGTCCTCTTTTCATGCAAAATCGTAAGGTCCCAGGTCATGTCCAAGGCACCAAAGAAGGGTGAAAAGTCAATAGTGGATATTTAAAACTTGAATTTTACTGCTTCTTACTGGCTATTACATCAACTTAGAAGTTTCTTCTGTGTTGTACTATGGTGCTATTACTGTCTCCGTATACCGCAGCACGCGACGTAGCTTTGCAGACGATAAATGTAACCGTTTCAGAGAGAAGAGCGGCCAATGTGAGGTTCTGGCTTTAAGTTGATTCGATAACAAATGAGAAAAACGGACGGATTTCTCAGGTTTTTACTACATATGAACACTTTTCACATTCTCCCGTGCAACGTGGGTGCTAGTCCTCCTTTAATGCAAAATCTTAAGGTCCCAGCTCAAGTCCACTGCACCAAAGAAGGGTAAAAAGTCAATAATCGATAACTAAGACTTGAATTGTACTGCTTCTTACTAGCTATTACATCAACTTAGAGGCTTCTTCTGTGTTCTACTGTGGTGCTTTTAGTGTCTCCGCATACCGCAGCACACGACATAGCTTTGCAGACGATAAATGAAACCGTTTCAGAGAGAAGAGCGGCCAATGTGACGATCTGGCTTTAAGTCGATTCGATAACAAATGACGAAAACGGACGGGTTTCTTCGGTTTTTACTACATATGAACACTTTTCACATTCTCCCGTGCTACGCGGGTGCCAGTCCTCTTTTCATGCAAAATCTTAAGGTCCTAGCTCATGTCCAAGGTACCAAAGAACGGTAAAAAGTCATTAATAGATATCTAAAACTTGAATTGTACTGCTTTTTACTGGCGTTTGCATCAACTCAGAAGCTTCTTCTGTGTTCTACTATGGTGCTTTTAGTGTCTCCTTTATAACGCAGCACGCGACATAGCTTTGCAGACGATAGTGTAACCGTTTAACACAGAAGAGCGGCCAACATGACGATCTGCCTTTAAGTCGATTAGACAACAAATGACGAAAACGGACGGATTTTTCCGGTTTTTACTACATATGAACACTTTTCACATTCTCTCGTGCAACGCGGTTGCCAGTCCTCTTTTCATGCAAAATCTTAAGGACCTAGCTCATGTCGAAAGTACCAAAGAAGAGTAAAAAGTCAATAATCGATAACCAAAACTTGAATTGTACTGCTTCTTATTGGCTATTACATCAATTTAGAAGCTTCTTCTGTGATCTACTATGGTGCTTTTAGTGTCTCCGCAAACCGCAGCACGCGACATAGCTTTGCAGACGATAAATGAAACCGTTTCAGAGAGAAGAGTGTCCAATCTGACGATCTGGCTTCAAGTCGATTCGATAACAAATGACGAAAACGGACGGATTTCACAAGTCTTTACTACATATGAACACTTTCCACATTCTCCCATGTAACACGGCTGCTAGTCCTCCTTTCATGCAAAATCTTAAGGTCCTACCTCATCTGCAAGGCACCAAAGAGGCGTAAAAAGTCAATAATCCATAACTAAAACTTGAATTGTACTGCTTCTTACTGGCTATTACATCAACTTAGAAGTTTCTTTTGTGTTCTTCTATGGTGCTTTTAGTGTCTCCGCATACCGCAGCACGCGATATATTTTTGCAGACGATAAATGTAACCGCTTCAGGGAGAAGAGCGGCCAACATGGCGATCTGGCTTTAAGTCGATTCGATAACAAATGACGAAACCGGACGGGTTTCTGAGGTTTTTACTACATATGAACACTTTTCATATTCTCTCGTGCAACGCGGTTGCCAGTCCTCTTTTCATGCGAAATCTTAAGGACCTAGCTCATGTCGAATGTACCGAAGAAGAGTAAAAAGTCGATAATCGATAACTAATACTTGAATTGTACAGCTTCTTATTGGCTATTACATCAATTTAGAAGCTTCTTCTGTGTTCTACTATGGTGCTTTTAGTGTCTCCGCATTCTGCAGCGCGCGACATAGCTTTGAAGAGAAGATAAATGTAACCGTATTAGAGAGAAAAGCGGCCAATGTGACGAGCTGGCTTTAAGCCAATTCGATAACAAATGACAAAAACGGACGGATTTCTCAACTTTTTAATACATATGAACACTTTTCACATTTTCCCGCGCAACGCGGCAGGTAGTCCTCCTTTCATGCAAAATCTTAAGGTCCCAGCTCATGTCCAAGGCACTAAAGAGGGGTAAGAAGTCAATAATCCATAACTAAAACTTGAATTGTACTGCTTCTTACTGGCTATTACATCAACTTAGAAGTTTCTTCTGTGTTCTACTATGTTGCTTTTAGTGTCTCCGCATACCGCAGCACGCGATATAGCTTTGCAGACGATAAATGTAACAGTTTCAGAGAGAAGAGTGTCCAATGTGACGATCTGACTTTAAGTCGATTCGATAACAAATGACGAAAACGGACGGATTTCACAAGTTTTTACTACATATGAACACTTTCCACATTCTCCCGTGTAACACGGCTGCTAGTCCTCCTTTCATCCAAAATCTTAAGGTCCTACCTCATCTGCAAGGCACCAAAGAGGGGAAAGAAGTCAATAATCCATAACTAAAACCTGAATTGTACTGCTTCTTACTGGCTATTACATCAACTTAGAAGTTTCTTCTGTGTTCTACTATGGTGCTTTTAGTGTCTCCGCATACCGCAGCACGCGACATATTTTTGCAGACGATAAATGTAACCGTTTCAGAAAGAAGAGCGGCCAATGTGACGATCTGGCTTTAAGTCGATTCGATAACAAGTGACGAAAACGGAAGGATTTCTCAGGTTTTTACTACATATGAACGCTTTTCACATTCTCTCGTGCAACGTGGGTGGCAGTCCTCTTTTCATGCAAAATCTTAAGATCCTAGCTCATGTCGAAGGTACCAAAGAAGAGTAAAAAGTCAATAATCGATTACTAAAACTTGAATTTTACTGCTTTTTATTGGCTATTACATCAACTTAGAAGCTTCTTCTGTGTTCTACTATGGTGCTTTTAGTGTCTCCGCATACCGCAGCACGCGACATAGCTTTGCAGACGATAAATGTAACCGTTTCAGAGAGAAGAGCGGCCAATGTGACGATGTGGCTTTAAGTCGATTCGATAACAAATGACGAAAACGGAACGATTTCTCAGGTTTTTACTATATATGAACACTTTTCACATTCTCCCGTGCTACACGGCTGCCAGTCCTCCTTTCATGCAAAATCTTAAGGTCCCAGGTCATGTCCAAGGCACCAAAGAAAAGTAATAAGTCAATAATCGATACCTAAAACTTGATTTGTACTGCTTCTTACTGGCTATTACATCAACTTAGAAGTTTCTTCTGTGTTGTACTATGGTGCTTTTAGTGTCTCCGCATACCGCAGCACGCGACATAGCTTTTCAGACGATAAATGTAACCGTTTCAGAGAGAAGAGCGGCCAATGTGACGATCTGGCTTTAAGTTGATTCGATAACAAATGAGAAAAACTGACGGATTTCTCAGGTTTTTACTACATATGAACACTTTTCACTTTCTCCCGTGCAACGTGGGTGCTAGTCCTCCTTTAATGCAAAATCTTAAGGTCCCAGCTCAAGTCCACTGCACCAAAGAAGGGTAAAAAGTCAATAATCGATAACTAAGACTTGATTTGTACTGCTTCTTACTGGCTATTACATCAACTTAGAGGCTTCTTCTGTGTTCTACTTCCGTGCTTTTAGTGTCTCCACATACCTCAGCGCGCGACATAGCTTTGCAGACGATATATGTAACCGTTTCAGAGAGAATAGCGGCCAATGTGACGATGTGGCTTTAAGTCGATTCGATAACAAATGACGAAAACGGACGGATTTCTCAAGTTTTTACTATATATGAACACTCTTCACATTCTCCCGTGCAACGCGGGTGCTAGTCCTCCTTTCATGCAAAATCTTAATGTCCTGGCTCATGTACAAGGCACCAAAGGAGGGTAAAAAGTCAATAATCGATACCTAAAACTTGAATTATACTGCTTCTTACTGGCTATTACATCAACTTACAAGCTTCTTCTGTGTTCTACTATGGTGCTTTTAGTGTCTCCGCATACCGCAGCACGCGACATAGCTTTGCAGACGATAAATGTGACCGTTTCAGAGAGAAGAGCGGCCAATGTGACGATGTGGCTTTAAGTCGATTCGATAACAAATGACGAAAACGGACGGGTTTCTCAGGTTTTTACTACATATGAACACTTTTCACATTCTCCCGTGCAACGCGCGTGCCAGTCCTCTTTTCATGCAAAATCTTAAGGTCCTAGCTCATGTCCAAGGTACCAAAGAAGGGTAAAAAGTCAATAATCGATAACTAAAACTTGAATTGTACTGCATCTTACTGGCTATTACATCAACTTAGAAGCTTATTCTGTGTTCTCCTATGGTGCTTTTAGTGTCTCCGCATACCGCAGCACGCGACATAGCTTTGTAGACGATAAATGTAACCGTTTCAGAGAGATGAGCGGCCAATGTGGCGATCTGGCTTAAAGTCGATTCGATAACAAATGACGAAAACGGACGGATTTCTCAGGTTTTTACAATATATGAACACTTTTCACATTCTCCCGTTCAACGCGGCTGCTAGTCCTCCTTTCATGCACAATCTTAAGGTCCTAGCTGTGATATACCTTTTGCATTCCTTACTTTTATGTTTTCATCCTCTTTAAAAGCAAAGAGAAAAGATGAGGCGGTAGAAGCCCAGCGTAGAGCCTGTGCCTACCGTCAGGTATTTTTGACTTTCAGATGTTAAGAGACAGAGCAGTTTTTGTTCCTTTTACGAGTTGTTGGAAGGAAGGTAGGTTTCGCTCAGGGAGTGAACGAATGAGAACCGCCATTTTTAGCGAGTAATTGCAGACCGCCATTGTGTGTATTTTCTATGTGCATCGAACAGAAATATAGTAGTGTTTTATTAACAGAATATTTGTGAGGGCTATTATTATTTCATTTAGTAATGCAATAAGAAGAACGGAAGCCCACCTGTGTACTTCGGAAAATTTACGAAGATTCGAATATAACAACACGGCCACAGTCAAGGAGACGGCGATCGGACATAATATTAATAATTGTACGCATAAAATACTAAGAAGACGATTTATTTATATAAATATAAACTCAAATGTTTCCTATCCCGTTACAGGCAATGTCTAGCTTACTGTGCTTGTCCTTCATGCCAAAGAATTAATCTCTTTAATTCATCCATTTAAAAAAGGCCACACATTCCAACATTTTATTATTATTCATTCCCTATCCTACTATATTATCATTATATTATATTATATTATATTATAAGAGACAAGCACATATTGTTAAGGTGTTGGGTTTCTGATGTTGGTACCGCATACCAGAGGCCTTAAGAATAGGCCAATTATCTGTTTATTGAACATTAAACCCCTGTGTCTATGTTAAAGGAACTTTAAATTTCTCGTTGTTGTTTCTGGCACCGCGTATTTAGTCAATTGCTTGAAGAAAGTAGTAACTGAGGTCGCAGTTTCAGAAGTCCTGCTGTGGCTTGTTGCAGTTTCAGCCAGGGTCAGGTCTCACCAGCAGGTTCTGTGGGACACCTCCCCCCCCCCCCCCCCTGAGATTCTACGGAGATTCAGAATTCCGCCAGCAGGGCCAAGAGGGCGTCTTCAGTCTCTCCACCACCTAGTGGGTGTCGGGCGGCGGTCATCCTGGAGAGCTTCATGGAACTGTTCAAAGAGATTTCATTTAATTCAGCGTGGACAATTAATACCCCGTCCTCTACTTCCATCGAGATTAGGTTGAGGGGTAACTGTTGACCTCTACTTTACGAGACCAGTTTCATCATCACCTCGGTGACACTTCTTTCTGTGTTTCAGCATCCCCTGTGGGTCCTGTCTGGTATGGGTCCCGCATACTTCAACAATATTTTACTCTGGGTCGCATGAGTGTTTCATAAACTCATCCTTTTCTTTCACAATGGGGTTTTGCATTTCATACCTCCTGCAATCACGTATTTGTATGGGGTGAAAGAGTCTAGTTTTCACTGAGTGACATTCTAGTCACAGAATACCCGTTTTATGAATTTTATGACGTGCACAGTTTTACATTTCTGAACAATATCAAATGTTATCAATTTCTGACAAAACATCTGTGCACCTCTTTTCAACAGCACTTGGTTACACATTGTGTCATCTGCAAAATGCCTGAGGTTACAATTAGTATTGTCTAACAGCTATCTTTGACTCGAGGACGTCAGGGAATCGTTGGAAGACTCTTAAGAGCTATACACCAATCATCCCAGATAAGCGGTATTACAAAATTCCCAAAGAGCCAATATTAAGCGAAGAATCTACAGGATGCTAGACTGTTGCAGATGGGTTCAAGCTGAGACCAATGAAACAAGCAAATAATCATAATAAAAAATTGTTTCCCCATCACGGTGTATTAAGACACAGTACATCGCCATGTACTGACGCTGTTGGAAGCCAGCGAGTCCACTCCAACTCAGGAAACCAAAGACAAGTGGAGACCCCCTGCGGGTTCGGGGGTAAAAATAGGCCTGCGGTATTCCTGCCTGCCGTAAGAGGCGACTAAAAGGAGTCTCAAACGTTTCGGCCTTATGTGATGGTCCCCTGTTGGGTTTGACCTCCATATCTCAAAATTCTTCTGAAGAGCGAGCCGATTGGGGAAGGGCGCCTTACTCGGTGCATTGTGTCCAACTTGCGACCAGACCTTTCGCCAGCTTGTTTGTTGTTGCATTGCAGTGCTGCCCGCTCACCATCTTTTGGGCATGGATACGTTCCTGCGTGCACTTTCCACCTTGCACTGTGCAGTGTCACCATCTGCACTGACGACGACCATGGACCACATGTCACCTAACATGCAGCATGGTAGTCAGTCCATTGTGGTGGGGCCGCCATGTCCCCTGTTAGTTGTAGCCCCCTGACAACACAGGGATCACTCTACTGATGCCTGCCCCGTTAACTCCCCACGTATGCCAAGTAGTAGATGCCGGTCTCCCTGGGGCATCAGGACTCCCGGCAATGGTCATCCTGCCAGGTGGCTACTGCTGCTGCCGGGTGGCGCCCAGGGGGAGGGCCCTTGGTCAGAGTAGGTGGCATCAGGTAGGATGACCCGCAATGAAGCGTGGTACTTCACCTCTCGCTGGCGACCAGCCGCCAGCAGTCTCTAAGCGTTCCAAAACTCACTTTAAGGCTCATATGTATGACCCCAAATCGTTCCCCTCCCTGGCCACACCATGGGAGGAACGAAAGGCTATGAATGGCAGCGAAAGGCATTCGCCCCAGTATCTCGTCTGTACCAGAGTGCCTGCAAAGCCTCACTTCTTTGTAAAACATTTAGAGGACAAGTTCGGGGAGGTGGAGGGTTTGTCCAAAGTGTGGTCATTGTCAGTCTTAATAAAAACAGCATCCTCTGCCCGGTCACGAGCCTTGCTCTCTTGTACAAAGGTGGGGGATGTTTCTGTTACTATCACCCTGCATAAAAGCTTAAATATGGTCCAGGGCATTATTTTCCACAGCGATGTTCTTTTACAATCCGATAACGTGTTGCGCATCAACTTAGTGTGATGAGGTGACCATTTCGTCCGGCACGTCCGACAGGGTACGAGGAGTCATCAAGTTGCCACTGATGCCTTCATCTTGGCCTTCGAGAGTGACACATTACCTGAGAAGGTCAAGGTGATAGTTTACCACTGTGATATCAAGCCATATATCCATCCCCCGATGCAGTGCTTCAAGTGTTGGAAGTTCGACCATATGTCTTCCTGCTGTGCTTCCAGCCTTATATGTCGCGATTGTGGACGTAAATCCCATCCTGATACTCCATGTGCCCCGCCTCCCATCTGTGTCAACTGCAAAGAGCACCATCTCTCTTGCTCGATCCCCCCTGCGGGTCCAGGGGTAAGAATAGGCCCGTGGTATTCCTGCCTGTCGTAAGAGGCGACTGAAAGGAGTCTCAACTGTTTTGGCCTTTAATGTGATGGTCCCCATCGGGGTTTGACCTCCATTTTTACAAATTCAACAGAAGTACGAGCCTTTTGGGGAAGGACAACTTACGTGGTGCCCCATCGGCCCTCTGTGCCCTAAGGCCTTGGCACTCTTTATCGTCTTGGCGTCGTAACTGCACCCTCCATCACTCATTTTGGGCATTCACACCTGATAGGTTGTGTAAGTTCTCCATTAGTGCGTCACCATCTGCATCCACGATACCTATGGACTTCCCATGGCACCCAAAATCCAGAATGGTAGCCAGCTCGTTGTGGTGGGTTCGTCATGTAGCCTCTAGGTTGTAGCCCCCTGACATCACAGCGATCGTACTGCCATGTCTGAGCTGACACCTCCCCACGTAAGCCAAGTAGTAGATGCTCGTCTCTCTGGGGCATCGGGACTCCTGGCAATGGCCATCCTGCCAGGTGGCCTTTGCTGTGCTGGGTGGCGCCTGTGGGGAGAGCCCCTGGTCGGAGTCGGTGGCATCAGGGCGGATGCCCTGCAAAGAAGCGGGTGACGTCACAATCCGTTGGTCGCACGACCACCAACGTTTCTAAGCGCGGTAAGGCAGAAATTAATGCTGTGACATATAACCCCAAATCGATCCCTTCCCTAGCCACGCCATGGGAGGAACATAGGGATGCGGACATACAGGAGCCATATTCGCCGCGATACCTTGTGTGCTGCAGAAGTGATGGGGATTCGTTTTGGGGGGCTAAGCCTCTCTTCTTTGTTCACAAACTTGAAGATACGTTTGGGGAAGTGACGTCTCTTTCCAAAATGAGGAGCGGGGCCATTCTGATACAAGTAGCTTCATCTGCACAGTCACGGGCATTACTCGCCTGTGAGAAGCTCGGTGACATCCCCATTAGCATCACTCCCCATAAGTCCTTAAATTTGGTCCAGGGGATTATCTTCCTGTTGCAGTCTGATTACGAGCTAAGGGAGAACCTGGCGCGACGAGGCATACACTTTGTCCGTCGTGTCTTTAGGGGGCCGAAGGATAATAGGGTCGTTACTGGTGCTTTCATCCTGGCCTTTGAGGGAGACTGCTTGCCCGAGAAGGTCATGGTCATGATCTAACGGTGCGATGTCAAGCCCTATGCCCCGCCCCCTATGCGATGCTTCCAGTGCTCGAAGTTTGGACACATGTCCTCCAGATGAACTGCCAGCCCCATGTGTCGTGATTGTGGACGACCTTCACATCCTAATGCTCCATGTGCTCCACCTCCCATCTGCGTTAACTGTGGAGAGCATCATTCTCCCTGGTCACCAGACTGTGCAGTCTACTAACGAGAGCGGAAGATACAAGAAATTAAGACCCTGGACCGTTTAACTTACCAAGAGGCCATGAAGAAGCTAGAACAGCCCCACATTTATGTTGAGGAGTTATGCTGCTGTAACTTTGCCGCCACCAGTTCCTGCAAAGACTCCCTTGTCAGTTGGCCCACAGAACAGTAAAGTTACGCCTGCCCCACCGCTGGTAGGGGCCACTCTCTCTTCCACTAATCCCAAAACACCCGGTTTGGGAGCAGTGGACCCCGAACAACTGGGGACATCCATCCCCACCTCTCAGCTGGAAAGGCGCCAGCCTTCTCCGGCTGATCAGCTGGAGAGGCAACAGCGTCCTCCAGCCTCACTGATTCAGAAGTGGTGCCTTAGGACAGTCCCTTCCAAGGACTTTACCAGTGTCTCACTAGCCAGTGTCTCAAGAAGGCACCACCTGCTGGTCGAAGGGCTTCACGCTCTACCTCTGTTCCTGGCAATACGTCAAGAAAGCCCTCCCAGCATGCAAAACCTCCTCCCAAAGACAAGAGAGAGAAGAGGAAGCTCTCTAAGAAGAATAAGGACCCAGTGGTTCCGCGCCTCCGCTTCCTCAGGATGAGGTCGAGCTCTTTGGGTCCCCTGATGACCTGAATCTTCACTGCCTTCATGCCCCTACAGGACACGCTTTGTACAATCCTCCAGTGGAACTGTGGTGGTTATTTTAGCTGTCTCTCTGAGCTACGACAGCTTCTAAGCATGAGACCTGCTTTCTGCATTGCCCACCAGGAAACCTGGTTCTCAGCAATGCGGACCCTGTCCTTCATGGTTATAGAGGCTGTTACTGTAACCGTAGTGTTTACAACAGTGTGTCAGGTGGAGCCTGCATGTATGTCCTTAACTCTGTATACAGTGCTCCTGTGCCCCTTCACACATCATTGGAAGCTGTGGCTGTCAGAGTAAGGACTACCCAGGACATAAACATCTACAGTGTCTATCTCCCTCCAGGTGGTATAGTCTCCCTGACCGAATTGGCTGCACTTGTCACCCAACTCCCCACGCCTTTTCTTCTCCTGGGTAATTTTAACGCCCACAATCCCCTGTGGGGTGGAACGAAGTTTACTGGCCGAGGCAGGGAGGTCGAGAATCTCCTCTTCCAACTCGACCTCTGCCTGTTAAACACTGGCGCCGCCACACATTTCAGTGTGGCGCATGGCACGTTCTCGGCCATAGATCTGTCGTTGTGCAGCCCAGGGCTTGTACCATCGGTCCACTGGAGGGTCCATGACGACTTGTGTGGTAGTGACCATTTTCCCATCTTCCTTTCACTACCCCAGCGTCGCTCCCATGAACGCTTGCCTAGATGGGCGTTTAGCAAGGCAAACCGGGTCACGTTCTCCTCTGCTGCCACTGTTGAACCTCTCCTCCGCGGTACCATCTATGTGGCGGTTGGGGCACTGACTGAAGCGATTGTTTCCGCTGCGGAACGTGCCATTCCTCGTTCGTTAGGGTGCCCCGGCGAAAGACAGTGCCTTGGTGATCTCCGGAGGTCGCTGTCGGCGGGCTCTTCAGCGACATAAGCGGTACCCGTTTTTGGACAACCTCATTTTATTCAAACGTCTCCGTGCTCAGGCCCGACGGCTCATCAAGAGGCGGAAACAGGAGTGCTGGGAGCGGTACATTTCCAACATTGGTTCCCGTACTTCACACTCCCAGGTGTGGATGAAGATACGGCGCATGTTTGGATTGCAGCACTCTACAAGTGTCCCAGGGCTTACCATCAACGGGGCGCTATCCACCGATGCCGATGCAATCGCCGAGCATTTTGCACAGCACTATGTTCGTGCCTCTGCATTGGGGAATTACCCGCATGCGTTTCGCGCTCTAAAACGCCGGACGGAAGGCAAACGGCTTTCTTTTGCCTCTCGCCACCGTGAGGCGTATAACGCCCCATTTAGTTCGTGGGAACTCCACAGCACCCTGGCACAGTGCCCCGATACAGCCTCTGGGCCAGATGGCGTTCACAATCAGATGCTGAAACACCTGTCCCCGGACTGTCAGCGATGTGTTCTTGCCATCTTCAACAGTATATGGGACGATGGTGTCCTTCCGTCGCAGTGGCGAGAAAGTACCATCATTCCAGTGCTGATACCTGGTAAGGACCCGCTTAATGTGGATAGCTATCGGCTCATCAGCTTGACAAATACTCTGCGCAAGCTACTGGAACGTATGGTGAGTCGACGGCTGTGTTGGCTGCTCGAGTCTCGGGGTCTTCTGGTTCCATGCCAGAGCCTCTTCCGTCAGGGCCGTTCCACCGCCGATACTTTGGTCTTCCCTGAGTCTGCAATCCGCACTGCTTTTTCCAGGCGCCAGCACCTCATCTCCATCTTTTTCGATCTCTCCAGAGCATATGACACAACGTGGCAGCACCATATTCTCGTCACTTTGCACGGGTGGGGTCTCCGGGGCACTCTCCCCACTTTTATTCAGAATTTTTTATCTGTTCGGACATTCCGCGTTTTAATTGGCACAGCCCATAATTTACTTCACATCCAGGACAACGGCGTTCCACAGGGCTCTGTATTTAGCGGGCCCCTTTTCCTTGTAGTCATTAATGGCCTTGCAGCAGCAGTAGGGTTGTCCGTTGCACCCACGTTATATGCTGACGATTTCTGCATCTTTTTCAGCTGCTCCACCATTAGTGTTTGCAGAACATAGGTTGCAGGGAGCCATACGCAAGGCGCAGGCGTGGGCCATAACCCATGGATTTCAATTTTCTCCTGCAAAGACTCCTGCCGACTGCGCATTGGGCACACACGGATGACCCACGGCCACTTACTGCGCCGTGTGGACCCCCCTCTATGCCGCTGCGGCTTGGCGTTGCAGTGGTCCACATTTTGTTGGACTGTCCACTTTTATCTGTGCTCAGGCAGACGCTTGCGCTGCCTGACACGCTCTCTGCTCTTTTATTAGATGACTCTGCCATGTTGGACTTGGTTTTGCGTTTTATTCGGGCAGGGGGTTTTTATCCTTTAATCTGAGTGTTTGTTTTTTAGTGTTGATTCCGGCTTTTAGCCTATGATTTTAAACTGAGTTTTAATGTGTTCTTGGTGGTCGGCTTTTCCTTTTTTTTTCTCTATGGTCGGCCAACCACCGTCACTCTGTGTGTTTTAATTTGTTTTGTCTGGTCTCTGTCAGAGTATTTCATGTCCTGTTTCGTCTGCTGTTTTTCCTGTTGTTCGTTTTTTATTCTCTTTGGGTGGTTTTAGTTTTTTTAGAAAAAGGGACCGATGACCATAGTAGTCTGGTCCCTTTAATCCCACAAACCAACCAACCAACCAACCATCACCTTGAGAAAATAGATATTCACCTGTATCGCAAAGAGTCTGTTTTTTTTATAAGGAAATAGTTTTATCGTCTTAACGTTTGTCACCATAGTGAGTGGGATGGATAACTTGCAGGGAGGATGTCGGTCAGATGTTGGACATATATGTCCTGCATTACGGCATTAAGAGCATTGCATTCCTCATGACTAATATCTTGGAAACCGCTTGGTTTTAACATTATAGCGTGTTTAAGTGCAGAACTATGTATCCTTAGGAGGGTAAGTGTTTATGTTCTACAATAATTTCTCTCACTAAGTTTTTGGTACTGATTGCAGATACAAGAACAACACTTAAGAATTTATAAGGCAGTTGAGTTACGTAAAATGCTTCAAACTCCATCCATGTGGAGCTCCACATGCATAATCCGCCTGTTATATTGTCACAGCACTCTCAGGTCTACTGTGTACCAATAACGAGTGCTAACCTCCTCGACATGCGCGCATCTGGAGAGATCTTCTACACTCTGATTGGTGTAATGAGTAAGATTGATGTGGAACAGTTTTCACTGAACAGTAGCTACAGACTCAGGTGGCTCTGTTCCTTCTCGAGACTTCTGGAATGTAGCGGCCTCCTACTTCTAGTCACCTGCAAATTAAATAGGTGACAGAGTTGTAGGAAGGGTAGGTCAAATACCATCATTCAGTCTCCAACTTTATTCTGAGAATGCGAGAATTAATCATGAATGGATGTACTGCCCAGTCATCTATCTATTCTCTTAATCTAGTATGCAGCAAAGGTATTTTAGCGATGATACAGAAATTGAGGAGCATGCTGTCATGTCGTTGGTCAGCGTTGGAATTTCGGAAACACTGGTAAAATTGCTAAAATTGATTGCACTATCAACAGTGGCGCCTATTACAGTTCATTGTCCCGTATCAGCTGTTTCTTTTCCATCCCATCTGTCCACTAGTACACGTTGATTATGACATAATAATTGACTGATACTACTTGTTTGAGATGGAGAGAGCCTTGGTGGGAGCAACATCTTTCATTGTTGGTCATCACTGGAAAGTGATCCTGTACAAGGTGCGATATAAGGAATCAATCGAAACAGAAGAACGACACATCAGCCACTTCATCACTGCGGAAGATAAAATTAAATTAAGAGGTCATCATCTTCAGAAAGCCGTTTGAAAAAGCTTCAAACTCTTCCAGTTTCCATATGTTGTGAAGTCTTCCAAACTTTATGTCACTAAGAAACACCACCTCTCTTATTTCAACCACCCTGTGTGTTGTGGATGGAGCGTAGTTTATACCATGTGATGTTCAGCTTTTTGTGAGAGCCAGTAGATCAAAACATGTTAATGTGATTTAGCATCTGACACAGACCCGGAAGTCGTGGAGGGATGACAAAACGTATGGTGGTGTACAAAGCTGCAGTCACACACTGCTTTGGTGTGTTACAGCAGAAAGAACAATGTACCAAACTGCTTATGAAAGAACAACACAGTGACCCTCTCCTGTGATGGGTAGTCTGTGGAATATGGTCCTCCTACAGTATAGGGGACGAAACTTTACACTAGTCTGTGCCAGCAATTTCGATCACTGGCCACTTGTTCCAGTGGAGTATAACCTGTATACTTGATAGCATCGCCACATATGGTCGATGTCAGCATGCAGACGGTGTTTCACTAGATATCAGAGGAGAGGGAAGCAGTAATACCTTATAGAATTCTCTACCAGGTGATGTTAACAAAGCTTTCGTAGTTCATAGTTGTATTCAGTTATGTTTACAAAAATAACGAGGAGAGAGGCATTGTGCTCTCAACAAATACTTGGACACCAACACACTGTCGTATTTCTAGCGTGGTAGTCACAGAAATACGATAAACGAGATTAGGTCATGTACAGCAGGGTTATTTATAGTCAGTCATTCGACATAGATTAACCGTAGGTGTTATGCTTCAGAATTTCTTTGTGCAGTCCATGCATACCCTGCATGGTTTTAATTCCCTCCTGTGCTTTTGTGAGCTATTTTTCTCATTTCGATAGCTCTCTACCTGTTAGCCTTCTAACTGGCGGAATATTGCTGTCAGAACATGATGGGATTTCGAGATAATTAGCAAGGGTCCGTAAGTTGGCTTACTCACTGAAATCAGGTGGATTCAAATTCTATATGTATGGAAGCAGGTAGATTCGTGAGAATACAGCAGGTAAAACACACCTTGATGACTGGGGTAGTTGAGAAGTGAGCCCTGTACCGTTTCTTCTAAGTACATTTGGCAAAAATATCACAACCTCTTATATACGTCTCGAGAACTGACTGCAATGAGAGGATTAGGGGCTAAACGGTGGTTTCTACAGAGGGACAATCAGCAGCAGTAGTTCTGTCTTTTGTTTCCTCGATAAATAAGAGCTAACATTCCTCTGTGAGTTGTGTGAGCGAATAGCTGGATTGCGTGACATCTTAATAGGTAGACTAGATTTACATCCATATGGTTCCTTGGCAAGCGATCACGTGGTGCATGCTGTACCACTGCTTTTCATTCCCGTTCCTATTCCAAATGTTAATAACGCGAGGGAAAAAGAATGCCTACATGTTCCCTGTGAGCGCTAACTTCACGGATCTTATCTTCGTGGGCCTTATGCGAAATGTACGTTGGTGGCAGTAGAATCCTTGTACGGTCAGCTTCAAATGTCAGTTCTCAATAGAGTTCCCTCCAGGGATTCCGATTAGAGTTCTCGGATCACCCGCCCACTAATTTGCGGGAGGCAATAGGAACACTTCTATAGAACTGTACTGTGAGGGAAACACAGATCTGCAGACTCTTACACGTCTGGGATGTGGCGGCCAGTAGACAGGTATTTCTTTATTGCTCATGAGTCAGCCTTCCCGGAGTAGACAGGTATTTTTTTATTGCTCATGTGTCAGCCTTCCCGGTATATTCCAAAACAAATCTCAGAATGTTTCGGTTTACTGGAGGGATGAGGGGAAGCATATTTTTCAACGTCCCAGTATTTACCCCATCGACATTTATGCAGCGAGTTCTTCTGGGAAGGACAGGACAACTTTTGAGGGTCTGGAATCATTAACAGCTATCCGGCACGGCGAGCGTACAGCCTTGACGCTCAGGAGGAGGTTCGCGCCCTGGTGACAGCTCTTCGTAAGCAATCTAGGGATGGAGAAGAGAGTGAAACATCGTACTGCCCCCCATAGACCGACAGATCTCAGCAGAATTAATTTCAGAACAGAATACCAGAATGCTAAGTGACTTGCTTGCACCAGCATGTCAAGAAAACAGAGAGACAGAATCCAAATAGCGATGGATGTCGTCATCTATTACAGCCGTTACCAGCCGCACTCGTATCAGAGGAAGTGTTTACCTTGCCTGTGGGAAGCCTCCAGAGACATCAGGCAAGACTCTGTAATAGGTACCTGGCGAGTGTAATTTGATTGCAGGAAAAAGGAATTCTCATGATCAAATTAATTAATTAGCCTTTCAATTTGATATGGACGACGTGTCGCTTAGCGTGTGCATGCAAGACTGAGAGTACCAAGCATATGATTCGGGAGTTGGAGCGTTGATCAAGCGTTTTTCCATTGTGATGAAATTTTTTAATGGAACCTCCACAGGGCGAGATAATCATCTTAATAAAATCAACTATATTGTCGAATTTATAAAGTGGCTAGTGGTAGGTAAAAAGACGAGGGCTAGTAGAAATCCTTGTGTAGCAGAAGAAATATTGAATTTAATTGTTGAAAGGAGAAAATATAAAAATGCAGTAAATAAAGCAGGCAAAAAGGAACACATACGTCTCAAAAATGAGATTGACAGGAAGTACAAAATGGCTAAGCAGGGATGGCTAGAGGACAAATGTAAGGATGTAGAGGCTTATCTCACTAGGGGTCAGATAGATACTGCCTACAGAAAAATTAAAGAGACCTATGGAGAAAAGAGAACCACTTGTATGAATATCAAAAGCTCAGATGGAAACCCAGTTCTAAGGAAAGAAGGGAAAGCAGAAAGGAGGAAGGAGTATATAGAGGGTCTATATAGGGGCGATGTAGTTGAGGACAATATTATGGAAATGGAAGAGGATGTAGATGGAGATGAAATGGGAGATACGATACTGCGTGAAGGGTTCGACAGAGCACTGAAAGACCTGAGTCAAAACAAAGCCCCAGGAGTAGACAACATTCCATTAGAACTACTGACAGCCTTGAGAGAGCCAGTCCTGACAAAACTCTACTATCTGGTGAGCAAGATGTATGAGACAGACGAAATACCCTCAGACTTCAACAAGAATATAATAATTCCAATCCCAAAGAAAGTAGACATTGACAGATGAGAAAATTACCGAACTATCAGTTTAATAAGTCATGGCTGCATAATAATAACTCTGATTCTTTACAGACGAATGGAAAAACTAGAAGCCGACCTCAGGTAAGATCAGTTTGGATTCCTTAGAAATGTTGGAACAGGCCAATACTGACCCTACATCTGATCTTAGAAGAAAGATTAAGGAAAGGCAAACCTACGTTTATAGCATTAGTAGACTTAGAGAAAGCTTTTGACAATGTTGACTGGAATACTCTCTTTCAAATTCTGAAGGTGGCAGGAGTAAAATACGGGGAGCGAAAAGCTATTTACAATTCATACAGAAACCAGATGGCAGTTATAAGAGTCGAGGGACATCAAATGGAAACAGCGGTTACGAAGGGAGTGAGACAGGGTCTTAGCCTCTCCCCGATGTTATTCAATCTATATATTGAGCAAGTAATAAATGAAATAAAAGAAAAATTCGGAGTAGGTATTAAAATCCATGGAGAAGAAATAAAAACGTTGAGGTTCGCCAATGACATTATAATTCTGTCAGAGACAGCAAAGGACTTGAAAGAGCAGTTGAACGGAATGGATGTCGAATTAAGTCAGGTGATGCTAAGGGAATTAATTTAGGAAATGAGACACTTAAAGTGGTAAAGGAGTTTTGCTATTTGGGGAGCAAAATAACTGATGATGGTCGAAGTAGAGAGGGTATAAAATATAGACTGGCAATGGCAAGGAAAGCATTTCTGAAGAAGAGAAATTTGTTAACATTGAGTATAGATTTAAGTGTCAGGAAGTCGTTTCTGAAAGTACTTGTATGGAGTGTAGCCATGTATGGAAGTGAAACATGGACGATAAATATTTTGGACAAGAAGAGAATGGAATCTTTCGAAATGTGGTGCTACAGAAGAATGCTGACGATTAGATGGGTTGATCACATAACTAATGAGGAAGTGTTGAATAGGATTGGGGAGAAGAGAAGTTTGTGGCACAAATTGACTAGAAGAAGGGATCGGTTGGTAGGACATGTTCTGAGGCATCAAGGGATCACCAGTTTAGTTTTGGAGGGCAGCGTGGAGGGTAAAAATCGCAGTGGGAGACCAAGAGATGAATACACTAAGCAGATTCAGAAGGATGTAGGTTGCAGTAGGTACTGGGAGATGATGAAGCTTGCACAGGATAGAGTAGTATGGAGAGCTGCATCAAACCAGTCTCAGGACTGAAGACCACAGCAACAACAACATTAGGTGCAGTGAGATTTTTAAACAGAACCTGTAAAACGTGAGATGATAATCGTAATGAAATTATTGTATTATCGAAATTATAAAGTGTCGTGTAGTCTAAATCTCATATGTACAAGTTCTCTAAGCTGTTACTTTAAGAGACTTCACATGTTGTAAAACATTTGGTTACTTGAAGAGACAGTTCGCAAGTGAGGAGGCATCCAGTGACAGAGGTAGAGAGTGCTCTTGGTACTCCATCACGAGACAAAAATGAGTTTAATATTCTAGCCCAGTGATGCAGGACGTAACAGATAGCAACAGATATTGTTCTGCCGGAAGAGGGAATACTTAGAAGAAATGAAGCCTATGCCACAGTGATGCACAACATTTTCTCAAGAAGTAACGATACTTTAGCGATATGGAAACTCATCTGTGGTCCGACTTTTTCAGTGTTCGAAAATAACTCTTATAAATGGGAGGAATTCACGAGAGAAATTTGAGGTATTTCGACAGAAGAACATTCCCGTTTGGGACCTTTTAAAGTGAGGAGTCTGTGTCAGGGATGTGGCTGCAGTTGGACGGACTGGCGCCGCATTGTAACGCAGCTGGCGGTGGGAGTGGAAGCAGGGAAGTACCCAGCCTCAGCCACTTCCAGCCATGGTTCCCCGGCTGGCCGCCACGTCAGGTACACAATACACCTGGTAGGTGGCGCTGGGCCAGACTGGAGGTGACGGGCCAGTTTTCAGTTTCGTCTTGAGATACCGCGTGCAGGTGTGATAATGTGCACTGCATTCGTTATCAGCGGAAACAAAACTGGCGTTCTACGGATCGGAACGGGGAAATGTCAGATCCCTTAATCGGGCAGGTAGGTTAGAAAATTTAAAAAGGGAAATGGATAGTTTAAAGTTATGTATAGTGGGAATTAGTGAAGTTTGGTAGCAGAAAGAACAAGACTTCTCGTCAGGTGAAAACAGGTTTATAAATTCAAACTTAACTAATACAGGAGTAGGTTTAATAATGACTTGTAAAAAATTGGAATGCAAACAAGCTATTGTGAACAGCATAGTGAACGCATTATTGTAGCCAAGGTAGACGCGAAGCCCACACCTACCACAATATTACAAGTTTATATGCCAACTAGCTCCGCTGATGACGAAAAGATTGTCGAAATGTATGATGTGATAAAAGGATGGAGCCCAAAATTTAATAGTTATGGGGGACTGGAATTAAATTGTACGAAGGAAAAGTAGTAGGTGAATATGTACTGGGGGAAAGGGATGAAAGAGGAAGCCTCTTGGTAGAATTTTGCACAAATCACAACTTAATCATAGCTAACACTTGGTTTAAAAATCATGATAGAAGGTTTTATACAACGAAGAAGCTTTCAGATACATTATATAATAGTAAGACAGAGATTTAGGAACCGAGTTTTAAACTGTAAGACATTTCCAGGGGAAGATGTGGACTCTGACCACAATTTATTGGTTATGAACTGTACATTAAAGCTGAAGTAACCACAAAAAGGTAGGGATTTAAGGAGATTGGACCTCGATAAACGGAAAAAACCAGAGGTTGTAGAGAGTTCCAAAGAGAAAATTAGAGAAGCGTTGACGAGAACAGGGGAAAGAAATACAGTAGAATAAGAATGGGTAGCTTCGAGAGATGAAATAGCGAAGGTAGCAGAGAATCAAGTCGGTAAAAAGATGAGGGCTAGTAGAAATCCTCAGGTAACAGAAGAGATATTAAGTTTAATTGATGAAAGAAGAAAATATAAAAATGTAGTAAATGATGCCTGCGAAAAGGAATACAAACGTCTCAAAAATGAGATCGACAGGAAGTGCAAAATGACTAAGCAAGGATGCCTAGAGGACAACTGTAAGGACGTAGAGGCATACACTATGTGATCAATAGGGTCTGGACACCACCGAAAACGTACGTTTTTCATTTTAGGTGCATTGTGCTGCAACCTACTACCATGTTCTCCATATTAGCGACCTCAGTAGTCATTACACGTCGTGAGACAGCAGAATGGGGCGCTCCGCAAAACTCACGGATTTCGAACGTGATCATATGATTGGGTGTCACTTGTGTCATACTCTGTACGCGAGATTTCCACACTCCTAATCATCCATAGGTCCACTGTTTCCGGCGTGATAATGAAGTGGAAACGTGAAGAGACAGGCACAGCACAAAAGCGTACAGGCCAATCTCATCTGTTGGCTGACATAGGCCACCGACAGTTAGAGAGGGTCGTAATGTGTAATAGGCAGACATCTATCTAGGCTATCACAAAGGAATTCCAAGCTGCATCAATATCCATTTCAAGTACTATGACAGTTAGGTGGGACGTGAGAAATCTTGGATTTCATGCTCGAGTGGCTGCTCATAAGCCACATATCACGCGGTAAATGCCTAACGACGCTTCACTTGGTGTAACGAGCGTAAACATTGGCCGATTGAAGAGTGGAAAAACGTTGTGTTGAGTGACGAATCACGGTACAAAATGTGGCGACCTGATGGCAGGGTGTGAGTATGGCGAATGCCCGGTGGACGTCATCTGCATGCGTGTGTAGTCCAAACAGTAAAATTCGGAGGCGGTGGTGTTATGTTGTGGTCGTGATTTTCATGAAGGGCGCTTGCCGCCCTTGTTGTTTTGCGTGGCACTGCCACAGCACAGTCTTACACAGATACTTTAAGTGCCTTCTTGCTTCCCACAGTTGAAGAGCAATTTGGGGATGGTGTTTGGATCCTTCAACACGATCGAGCACCTGTTGATAATGCAAGGCCTGTGGTGGAGTGGTTAGACAACAATAACACCCTGTAATGGACTGGCCTGCACAGAGTCCTGACCTTAATCCTGTAGGACACTTTTGGGATGTTTTGGAACGCCGACTTCGTGCCAGGCCTCAGCGACCGACATCGAAACCTCTCCTCAGTGCAGCACTCTGTGAAGAATGGTCTGCCATTCCCCAAGAAATCTTCCAGCACCTAATGCAACATACGCGTGCGGGAGTGGAAGCTGTCATCGAGGGTAAGGGTGGGCCAACACAATATTGCATTCCAACATTAGCGATCGAGGGTGCCACGAACTTGTAAGTCATATTCAGCCAGGTGTCCAGATATTTTTCATCACATAGTATATATCATAGATGTAAATGTACACGTAGATCACTATGGCTAAGATACGTACTACCTACGGGAAAATTAAAGAGACCTTTGGAGAAAAGAGATCCACCTGTATGGATACCAAGAATTCAAATGGAAAGGGAAAGCAGAAAGGTGGAAGGAGTATATAGAGGGTCTACAAATGGCGATGGACTTGAGGGCAATATTATGGAAATAAAAGAGGACGTACTTGAAGATGAAATGGAACATTAGATATTCAGTGAAAAATTTGAGAGAGCACTGAAAGACTTAAATTGAAACAAGGCCCCAGAAGAAGACAGTATTCCGTTAGAACTATCGCCTTCGGAGACCCAGCCGTGATATGTCTCTTCCATCTGATGAGCAAGATGTATGAGGCAGGCGAAATACCCTCTGACTTCAAGAAGAATATAACAATTCCAAATAAAGCATGTCTTGACAGGTGTGAAAATTACCGAACTATCAATTTAATAAGTTATGGGCGCAAAAAACTAACATGTATTCTTTACAAACGAATGGGAAAACTGGTAGAAGCCGACCTCGGGGAAGATCAATTTGGATTCCGTAGAAGTGTTGGGGAAAAAATGGTTCAAATGTCTCTGAGCACTATGGGACTTAACATCTATGGTCATCAGTCCCCTAGAATTTAGAACTACTTAAACCTAACTAACAAATGGACATCACACAACACTCAATCATCACGAGGCAGAGAAAATCCCTGACCCCACCGGAAATCGAACCCGGGAATCCGGGCGTGGGAAGCGAGAACGCTACTGCATGACCACGAGTTGCAGACAAGTGTTGGAACACTAGACGCAATATTGACCTTATGACTCGACTTACAAGATAGGTTAAGGAAAGGCAAACCTACGTTTCTAGCATTTGTAGACTTAGAAAAAACTTTTGACCGTGTTGACTGGAATATTATCTTTCAAATTCTGAAGGTGGCAGATGTAAAACACGGGGGGCGAATTTGTATAGAAACCAGGTGGCAGCTGTAAAAGTCGAGGGGTATGGAATGGAATCAGTGACTGAGAAGGGAGTGAGACAGGGTTGTAGCCTATCGCTGATGTTATTCAATCTGTATACTGAGCGAACAGCAAAAGAAACAAAAGAAAAATTTGGATTAGGGATTAAAACTTTGAGGTTCGCCGACGACATTTTAATTCTGTCTGAGACAGCAAAAGGACCTGGAAGAGTATCTTAATGAAATGGACAGTATCTTGAAAGGAGGATATAAGATGAACATCAACAAAACGAAAACGAGGAATGTTGTTGAATTATATCAGGAGATGCTGAGGGAATTAGATTAGGAAATGAGACACTTAAAGTGGTAGATGAGTTTTACTATTTGTGGAGCAAAATGGCTGATGATGGTCGAAGTAGAGAGGATATAATATGTAGGCTAGCATTTATGAAGAAGACAAATTTGTTAGCATCCGGTGTAGATTTAAGTGTCAGGAAATCTTTCCTGAAAGTATCTGTATGGAGTGTAGCCATGTATCGATGTGAAACATGGATGATACATTTTTAGACAAGAAGAGAGTAGAAGCTTTCGTAATGTGGTGCTACCTAAGAAAGCTGAAGATTAGATGGGTAGATCACATAACTAATGTGGAAGCACTGAACTGAATTGGGGAGAAGATGAATTTGCGGCACAACTTGACTAGAAGACTGGATCGGTTGGTGGGACACATTGTGATGCTTCAAGGGATCACAAATTTAGCATTGGAGGGAAGTGTGGATGGTAAAAGTCGTAGAGGATCACCAAGAGATGAATACATTAAGGAAATACAGAAGGACATAGGTTGCAGTAGTTATTCAAAGATGAAGAGGCTTGCACAGGATAGAGTAGCACGGAGTACTGTATCAAAATAGTCTTTAGACTAAAGACCGCAACAACCACAACATTCGTAAAAAATATTTCTGTTGATTAGGATGTGCCTTGCAACTCGTAAGTGGGTATAAACGTATTTCATTCTCCAATGACGCTGCTACAGATCCTCTACATAGGATAGGCTGTTAGAGTTGAAGTGTAGCATCCAGGGGGTTGGAATCCCTCCTTCCTTACGGAAGAATTTGTCGACTAGGCTACTCTCAGTATCTATTCGCCGGTTGCAAGCTCTCTGTAGCTGTAGCCTGCCTGCCGCCACTGTGGTCGCCTCCTGGGTCCGCTGCCGGCTGCTTGCCGCTGCCTCTGTAGTTCGCCATCGCTGTCGCCGTCGCTGTTCCTATGCTTTTGCTTCGCCTTCGTCTTCATCACCCCCCCCCCTCGTCATTTTCGTTTCCTTACTTGGCGCCACCTGTCGTCAATAGGCACTTGTCCATTTAAACATGAACACCCCAACCACCACTGTTATCCGAACCTTCCTTTCCCATGTCCCCACCATCATTTCCTGGAGTTCCTCCTCCAGCCCCATCCTTATGTCCAGCTGCACCTCATTACGGTTTCGTCTCCGATCTCCTCCACCATATTGTATCCCCACATATATCAGTCCACTCCCACTCACTCTCACCCTCAAGAGTTTCCCTCTCCCCAGTTGCCCTACAACCCCAGCACATCCTTCACCTGTCTGGGTCCTAGCCCTCTGGGCCACAGTAGCCACTCCAGACAATACACTGACACCACCACATGTGTACATCTCTGCACCTCCAGAAAGGCCTGCCTCCTATTAGCTCTAACCCATCCTTCTTCCCAGGTCGCACTCAGCAGAAAACCCCTAAACTACCTTGTGTTGACACTGCTCCTACTCCTCCACCAAAAAACAACCACCCACCCCTTCTGATCCCTCATGAATACCACCCTATCCGCACATGCCAACCCCCACGATGCACACCTTCATCCTCTCCCACCCCAACTCAAAGTTCCTTGATGCCCACTCCCTCAGCTTAGAAATCTGCAAATTCTTCCCCAATGCCCCTATTTCTCATTACTTGCAAGGACATCAAATCAACCAATCCCTCACTCAACACTGAACTCCTCAAAAAGGTCTCTTGTGTCACCATTGGCCCTATGCCACACTTACACTTTTCCTTACCTCCTACTCTCCCTGCCAGGCCCTACCTCCATTGGCCCTATGCCACACTCACACTTTTCCTTATCTCCTACTCTCCCTGCCAGGCGCAACCTCCTTTCTATCCTCCAACCCTCACCACCATAATCATGAAGCTTAGCTCCATGGTCAGGGAGGTAGTGGTGTTGGCCAAACTGAAAACACAGCCTGCACTTGAAACCCATTCTGCCTGCCGCATTTGCAGTGACTTCAACCCCACCTTCCTTATGAGTATCTTCACAAAATCCTCCATCGAACATCAACTCACCCAGTTATGACACCCTTCAGGAATCGCCTCTCTTTTACATGTCTGCTGGGCTGCACCAAGTGTCTCTATGACACAGTTGGAGTCATTAGACAAGATCGTTTTGCTGAGACTCCTGCTGGCATCCTACTAGGGTCTCACTGTGGATATTCCTCTGGGTGTCCAGCAGTCTTTCCACAAGACAAAACAGATTGCTTGCTGTAACTCTCCCACCTTGGTTCTGGAACACAGTAATTGCTTTGCTATTGAAATATAATACTCATTCTGCAGCCGACTGAATAAGACACTCCCACTGCCTTTATGTTATTGCTCCCCCCCCCCCTCCCAACGACATGGCTGCTAGACTACTACAAGAGTTTCCATGACTCGTTAGTGTCTTGGAGAGATGTCAGCTGAGAGTCTGTAGTATGCGAGGGTGAATAAATTCAGTTTCCCATTGTCAGTGTGAGAGGGCGAGGGTTACAGTAAACTGGCAGAGGAGCATCAGTTACAAGCTACTGCACACGCAGGAGAAGTTCCATACTGTGGCTGTAGCTGAATGATAGCGCCAGTATCATAGACACGCACTAGCAGAAAGACTCCAGCAAAGTCCTCAAGCCATATGCAATAGCGCAGCATCCATCTAATGGCAATGCAGTTCCTGAACGCAGCGTTAGTGTCTTGGAGAGACGTCAGCGAAGAGATTGAAGTATGCAATGGCAAAGAAATTTCTGTGCCCCATCGTCAATGTGAATCTGCGTGGGTTACAGTAAACCACCAGCAGACTATTGGTTACAACCCACTGGACATCCAGGAGAGGTTCCATACAGTAACAGTAGCCGAATCCCAAAGCGAATATCATAGATATTTACTAGCAAAAAACTCCGACAATGTCATTGAGGCATCTGCAATGGCGCAGTACCCACGTGGTAGAGATGCAAGTCCTAAGTATTGTGTTAGTGCCTTGGAGACACATTGGCAGAGATTATGTAGTATGCAATGCCGAAGCAAATTGTGTGTTACATCGTCCATGTGAGGCTGCGAGGCTTACAGTAAACCTGCAGCAGTGCATCGAGTACGAGCTACTGGACACGCAGGAGAGATTCCATGTTGTTCCTTAGCACAATGCCAGCTCCGGTATCATAGAGATACATTAGCAGAATGACTCGGACAATGTCCTTGAGGCATATGTAATAGGTCAGAATCTATCTGATGAAGATGCAGTTATTGAGGGCAGCATTAATGTCTTGGAGAGATGACGAGAGAGAGTCTGTAGTACGCAATGAGCGAAGCAATTTCTGCGACCCATCGTCAATGAGAGGGTGCGAGGGTTACAGTAAAAGGCAGTGGCTGAACAGTCACAATCTCCTGGACACCCAGGAGAGGTCCCATGTGGCAAGCGTAGTGCCAGCGCCAGTATCATAGATATACACTAAAAAATGATCTCAACAATGTCCCCTAGGCATATGCAATAGTGCAGCACCCATCTAATGGCGAGGCAGTTCTCAAGCGCAGGATTAGTGTTTATGGGAGACGTCAGCAGAGAGCCTATGGTATGGAATGCCGAAGGATTTCTGTCCCCCATGATGAATGTGCGGTAGCAAGACCTACAGCAGAACACCAGCAATGCATCGGTTACAAGCTACTGGACACACAGGAGAGGTTCCATGTGGTATCATAGATATACACTCGCAGAATGACTCCGTCATGTCCTAAAGGCGTATGCAATGCCGCAGGACCAGTCTGGTGATATGCAATTCTTGAGGGCAGCGTTAGTGTCTTGGAGAGATGTAATTTGCAATGGCGAAGCAATTTCTGTGTCCCATCGTACTGTAACAGAAAACCAGCAGCAGTGCATCAGTTACAAGCTACTGGACGAGCAGGAGAGATTATATGTAATTTCCATAGCCGAATGCCAGCGCCTTTATCATTGATACATACTAGCAGAAAGACTGTAACAATGTTTTCAGGCATATGCAATAGCGCATCATACTTCTCATGGAAATGCAGTTCCTTATAGCAGCATTAGTGTCTTCGAGAGACGTTGGCACAGAGTTTGTAGCATGCAATGGCAAAACAATTTGTGTGTCATATCGTCAATGTGAGGGTGCAAGGGTTACAGTTAACTGGCAGCGCTGCATCAGTTACAAGCTACTGGACACCCAACAGAGGTTCCATGCAGTAACGGTAGTCCCAGTCCATCGCAAGTGTCATAGATATACGTTAACAGAATGACTGTGACAATGTTTTCGAGTCATGTGCAATACTGCAGCACCTGTCTAATGGTGAGTCAATGGCCAGGGCCGCATTAGTGTCTTGGAGACATGTCGGTAGAGAGCCTCTAATATGTAATTATGAAGAAATTTCTGTGTCCCATGGTCTAACTGCTTGTGCTAGGATTATAGTAAACTGGCAGCAGTGCACCGGTTACAACCTACTGGACCTCCAAGAGACGTTCCATACGGTGATCGTAGCCAAATGCGAGCCACAGTATCATAGACATACACCAGCAAAATCTCCGACAATATCCTAGAGTCATATGAGATAGCGCAGACCCGTACTGTGGAGATGCAATCCCTGAGGGCAGTGTAAGTGTCTTGAAGAGACGTCGGCAGAGAGCCAGTAATACGAAATGGTGAAGCAATTTCTGTGTCCTGTTATCAATGTGAGGGTGCAAGGGGTGCAGTAAACCTGTAGCGGTGCATCCATTACCAGGTACTGGACATGCAGGACAGGTTCCATGTGATTACCTCAGCCAAATGTCCTCGAGGCATATGCAATGGCGGAGCACCTGTCTGGCGGAGTTACAATTCCGAGGGCAGCGTTATTGTCTTGGAGAGATGTCAGCTGGGAGCCTGTAGTGTGAAAAGGCGAAGGAATATTTGTGTCTCATCGTCAATGAGAGAGTGCGTGTGTGGGGTATGCTAAACCGGCAGGTGTGCACCAGATACAAACTGCTGGACACCCAGGAGAGGCTGCATGCGGAGTCAGTAGCCAAATGCCAACGCCGGTTTCATAGATGTACACTAACGTATTAGTCCAACAATGTCTTCGAGGCATATGCTACAGGTTAGCAGTCGTCTGGTGGAGATGAACTTCCTAGGCCCATCATTAATGTCTTCTAGAGACAACGGCATTGAGCCAGTAGAATGTGTTCTTTCATAACCGTAAGCAAAGGAACGGAGATGCAGAATGCAAACCAGAGAAGGTGGTGAGAAAACGTCCGAAAATGATGCGTTGAATTTTACCGAGCTGTGCCAAGAGTGACACCTGGAAGAAGTGAATATAAGCGCCGCTACTGTTGGCTAAGGCCGCTCAGATCGCCTCACAGTACTGACATTAGTGGAACATATTTGCAGAGCGTGCTACAAGAAAAGCTAGTTGTGATTGTTATCAGTTATTTGTCCGGACATCGACTATAGCGATAACTATTATTGTTTGCATGTTACTTGCGATACCGATGTAATTCCAAACTTAAGTACTGTCATATCTGTTTTATAGAAATAAAGCTACTAATGTTATTCGTTAGAATTGTCGTAAAGCATTCTGAGGACAAACCATCATTTAGACACCCTGTAAGCAACGAATGGGCATCACCCCACAGTATGCAATGGCGAAGCAATTTCTGTGATCCATGGTCAATGTGAGGGTACGAGGGTTACAGTAAATCACCAGCAGTGCATCTCTTACAAACTATGGGACAACTGGGAGGGGTTACATGCAATGACATAGCGAAAATCTACCACCAGTACCACAGATATACGATAGCAGAATGATTCTGACAATGTACTCGAGGCATATGCAGTAGTGCAGCAACAGTTTAGTGGGGATGCAATTCCTGAGAGCAGCATTAGTATCTTGGACAGACGGCGGTATAGAGCTTTGGCGAAGCAGTTTCCGTCCCATTGTCAATGTGAGGGTGCGAGAGGTACAGTGAGCCGCAGAAGTACATCAGTCGCAAACTACTGGACACTCAGGAGAGGTTTCATGCACTGACCATAGACGAATGCCAGCGCCAGTATCATAGCTATACACTAGCACAATTACTCCAAAATTGTCCTCGAGGCATGTGCAATGTTGCAGCACCTGTCTAATTCCGTCTTCAGGTATAGCCTTGCCATTTGTGTCTTGGAGAAATGCTGGGAGAGAGCATGTAGTATGCAACTGCGAAGCAATATTTGTGTCCTCCCATCAATGTGTGGGTGCGAGGATTACAGTAAACAGGCAGTGGTGCATCGGCTACAAGCTACTAAACACCAAGAAGAGTTTCATAGCAATGACTGTAGCTGAATGTCAGCACCAGTAACATAGATATACACTAGCAGAATAATCCTGACAACCTCCTCGTGCCATAGGAAATTTCTTGGCACCTGCCCTACTGCAAGGCAATTTCGAAAGGCAGCATTAGTGCCTTGGAAAGACGTAGGCAGAGAGCCTGTAGTACGGAATGACGAAGCATTTCTGTGGCCCATCGTCAATAAGAATGTCGGAGCGTTACAGTAAACTTGCAGTGGTGCATCAGTTACTTGCTACTAGACACCCAGCAGATTCCCATGCAGTGGCCACAGCTGAATGTCGAAGCAAAAAAAAAAGTGGCTCTGAGCCCTATGGGACTCAACTGCTGTGGTCATTAGTCCCCTAGAACTTAGAACTACTTAAACCTAACTAACCTAAGGACATCACACACATCCATGCCCGAAGCACGATTTGAACCTGCGACCGTAGCAGTCGCACGGTTCCGGACTGCGCGCCTAGAACCGCGAGACCACCGCGGCCGGCTCGAAGCAAGTATCATAGATACACACTAGCAGAAAGACTCCAACAGTGTCCTCACAGTGTATGCAATATCGCAGCACCAGTCAAATGGCAAGGCAATTCCCGAGGACAGCTTTAGTGTGTTGGAGAGACATCGTCAGCCTGTAGTATGAAATGGCGTATCAGTTTCTGCGTCCCATCATCAACATGAGTGTGTGAAGGTTACAGTAGACCATCACTGGTACATTAGTTACAAAACTGTAGGACACCCACCAGAGGTTCCATGCGGTGACCATAGCCGAATGCCAGTGCCATTATCATAGATATACACTAGCAGAATGACTCTGACAATGTCCACGAGGCAAATGCAATAGTGAAGCAGCCGTCTGATGGAGATCCAGTTCATGAGGGCAGCAATAGTGTCTTGAAGAGACGTCAGCTCAGAACCTGTAGTGTGCAATGGTGGAGCAATTGCTTTATCCAGTTGTCATTCTGAGGGTGCAAGTGTTACAGTAAACTGGCAGTGGAGCATCGGTTGCAAGCTACTGGACAACAAGGTGAGAGGTTCCGAGTTGTGACCGTAGCCAAAAGCCAGTGCCAGTATCATAGACTACATTAGCAAAATGATTCTGACAGTGTCCTCGAGTCATATGCAATAGCACAGCACCTGTATGATGAAGAGGCAGTTCCTGAGGGCAGCATTAGATTCTTGGAGAAATGTCAGATGAGAGCCTGTAGTATACAGTGGCAAACCAATGTCAAGGTGAGGCTGCGAGGCTTACAATAACCTGGCAGTGGTTCATCAGCTACATACTGCTGGGCACCCAGGAGAGGCTCCATGCAGTGACCATGGCCGAATGCTGGTGCCAGTATCATATGTATGCACCACTCAAATGACTCTGACAATCTCATCGAAGCATTTGCAGTAGAGTAGCTCCTATCTGATGGAGATGCCATTCCTGAGGTTACCTATAATGTCTTGGAGAGGCGTTGGCAGAGAGCCTGTAGTATGCAATGGTGAAGCAATTTTTGTGTTCCAATGTCAATGTGAGTATGTGAGAATTACAGTATAAGATCAGCGGTGCATTGGTGAAAAGTTACTGGACACCCAGAAAAGGTTCCATGTGTTACAGTAGCCGCATGTTGGCGCCAGTATCAAAGATATGCACTACCAAAATGTCTCCGACAGTCTCCTTGAGGCATATGCAGTAGCGCAGCACCTTTCTGATAGAGAAAAAATTCCTAAAGTCAGCGTCAGTGTCTAGGAGAGAGGTCAGAATGGAGCCTGTAATATGCAATAGCGAAGCAATTTCTGTGTCCTGTCGTCCATGTGAAGGTGTGAGGATTACAGTAAACTGGCAGCAGTGCTTCAGTTACAAGCTATTGGACACCCAGGAGAGGTTCTATCAGTGACCATACCCAACTGCGAGCGCCATTATCATAGATATAGACATTCAGAATGATACCGACAATGTCCTCGAGGCATATGCTTTAGCACAGAACCCATGTGATGGAAATGCAGTTTCTGAGGGCAGCATTAGTGTTTTTAGCAGACATGGGAAGGGAGCCTGTAGTATGCAATGGAGAAGTAATTTGTGTGTCCCATTGTCAACGTGACTGTGTGAGAATTACAGTAAACCAGCAGCAGAGCATTGGTTACAAGTTGCTGGACACCCAGAAGAGGTTCCATTCAGTGATCGTAGAAGAATGTCAGCGCCAGTAGCGGAGAATTGCAATTACTGAGCCCGTGTTAGTGTCTTGAAGACGCTGTAGTATGTAATGGTGAAATTACACACATCAAAAAAAGTTTTGCATCTACTCGGTTACGAAAGTTCTGGAACCTGTACAGAAAATTGGAATAGAGATCCACATAAACATTATTTCCACACTTTTTACTGCTCATGGAAACGACACACTGCATATTGTACCACCATATAACGAGACCTTCAGAGGTGGTGGTCCAGAATGCTGTACACACCAGTACCTCTAATACCCAGTAGCACGTTCTCTTCCATTGATGCATGCCTGTATTCGTCGTGGCATACTATCCACAAGTTCAACAAGGCACTGTTGGTCCATAATGTCCCACTCCTCACTGGCGATTCGACATAGATCCCTGAGAGTGGTTGGTGGGTCACGTCGTCCATAAAGAGCTTTTATCAATCTATCCTGGGATGGCTGACAGGGTTCATGTCTGGATAACATGCTGGCCATTCTAACGAGCGATGTCGTTATCCTGAAGAAAGTCATTAAGAAGATGTGCACGATGGATAGTTCAAATGGCTCTGAGCACTATGGGACTTAACATCTATGGTCATCAGTCCCCTAGAACTTAGAACTACTTAAACATAACTAACCTAAGGACAGCACACAACACCCAGTCATCACGAGGCAGAGAAAACCCTGACCCGCCGGGAATCGAATCCTGGAACCTGGGCGCGAGAAGCGAGAATGCTACCGCACGACCACGAGCTGCGGACCACGATGGATGCGCAAATTATCGTCCATGAAGATGCCTCGCCAATATTCTGCTGATGTGATTGCACTATCAGTTGGAGGATGGCATTCACATATCGTACAGCCATCAGTGACCACCAGTGGCGAATGCTGGCCCCACATGCTGCTACCCTAAAACAGCAAGGAACCTACATCTTGCTGCACTCGCTGGACAGTGTGTCTAAGGCGTTCAGCCTGAGCGGGTTGCCTCCAAAACCGTCTCCGATTATTGTCTGGTTGAAGGCATCTGCAACACTCATCAGTGAGGAGAACATGATGCCAATCCTGAGTGGTCCATTCGGCATGTTGTTGGGCTATATCTGTACTGTACTGCTTAGTGTCATGGTTTACAAAGATGGACCTCGCCATGGGCGTCGGGAGTGACGTTGTGCACAATTTGAGTCGTAACACAACGTCCTGTGGCTGCATAAAAAGCATTGTTCAACATGGTTGCGTTGCTGTCAGCGTTCCTCTGAGCCATAATCCTTAGGTAACGGTCACCCACTGCAGTAGTGACACTTGGGCGGCCTGAGCAAGGCATGTCATCGACAGTTCTTGTCTCTCTGTATCTCCTCCATGTCCAAACATCGTTTTGGTTCACTCAGAGACACAGTTCCCTTGGTGAGAGCCCTTCCTGGCACAAAGAAACAATGCGATGATATACTATCCACAGTCAATGTCTATCTTCAAGAGTTCTGGGAACTGGGGTGATGCAAAACTTTTTTGATTTGTGTATTTCTACATCCCATCACAAATGTCAGGGTTGCGAGGTTAAAGTAAACCGGCAGTAGTGCATCGGTTACAAGCTATTGGACATCCAGGAGAGGCTCCAGTATCATTCATATACTAGTAGTAGTAGTAGTAGTTTTATTCATCCGTAGATCTCTTTTTACAAGGATATAGGACATGTCAAAGTATTTACAAGCTTAGATCAATTTACAATAAGCTAATTCGTATACACATATATTTACAGACTTCTAGTTAGAGACAATCATTAGATTTTACTCATGGTATACAATAATTTATTTACAAATAACTCATTAAATAATGTAATGCCACACTATTCACTCATATTTCACTATCAGTCACTGCACACACTATACACACATTGTTTCATAACACTTCACTCACTACATACACACACACACACACACACACACACACACACACACACACACACACACACACACACACACACAGGTGATCCTTGGGCCATTTTCTGTACTGCAAGTTCCCATTTGCTATCCTGAAAAACTGAGTCAGCATCCCTTCATAATGAGTGAGATGTTGAGCTCAGAAAGAGGAAGAGGTATTAGTATTGTGCTATGCATAGCTTGAGGGGAGAGTGTCTCTAGAAAGGAAAAAAGAAGAAAAATAATAAAGTGAAGGTGTTATGTGGAGTATTGGATGTTTTATAATCATCATTATTATTTTTATTTGTTTGTATAACATTTTTTTATCAAACCCCTACTCTGCTTTATCTAAGTAATCCTTCAATGTATAAAATGTATTGCATAACAGGTACTTTTTAGCTGCCTTCTTAAATAAGTGTATTTTTGAAATTTCTTTAATCTCTTTTGGTAATTTATTGTACAGTTTTATTCCTTGGTAGAAAATGCTGTTTTGAGTATTATGTTTATTTTTTCTTGGTAAATGTAAGTTGAGTCTATCTTTTGTTGCATGGTCATGGACAGAGCTGTTTGTGCAGTAATTGCCAATGTTACTTTTGATGTGTACAACTGACTGGTAAATGTGTTCACATTGAGCAGTTAAAATTCCCAGTGTTTTGAACAGATCTTTACAATGAGTTCGACTACTATTTCTGGTTATTATTCTTATGGCTCTTTTCTGGAGTTTGAAAATTGTGTTCATATTTTGTGGATTTGTTCCCCAAAAAAGAATGCCATAGCTAAGAATTGAGTGTATATATGAATAATATGTAACTAAAAGACACTGCATGTTACACACAGATGATAGAATTCTAAGGGCATAACATGCTGATGACATTCTGTTTGCAAGTACCTTTGTGTGTTCGCACCACTTCAGCTGAGAGTCAATATTCATTCCTAGAAATTTTGCATTTGTTACACAGTCTATAGAGGTGCCATCTACATTTAATTTAACATTGCCATTTTTCCTCTTCAAACTGAAGTTCATGGCATTAGTTTTCTTTATGTTTAATGTCAATTTGTTGCTTATTGACCAATCGTAAACTTCCTTGAGAGTTTCATTTGCTTTCTCGGTAAGGAGTTCTCTTGTTCTCTCAGTGACTATAATATTGCTGTCATCAGCGAAGAGAATTTTCTCACCATGAGTAACACTACTGGGAAAGTTATTGATGTATATCAGGAATAGTATTGGTCCTAATATGCTACCTTGTGGAACCCCTATATTAATATGTTTTGGTTCTGATAAGTATTTTACTAAATGTTTAGATCTATTTGAAGTATGTGTCATCTCTACTCTTTGTACCCTATCTGTTAGGTATGATCGAAACCAGTCATTAGCTACCCCTCTTATTCCTAATGCTTCTAATTTATTTAATAGAATCTTGTGGTCGACTGTATCAAAAGCCTTAGAAAGATCCAAAAATATGCCTGTGACACACTCATCTTTATCAAGAGCATTAAGTACAACTTTTGTGAATTCTACTATGGCTGACTCCGTATTTTTGCCACTTCGAAAACCAAACTGTGATTTGCTTAAAAGATTGTATTTATTCAGATAATTCATTAATCTGTCTTTCATAATTGCTTCTATTATTTTTGAGAATGCTGACAGCAGGGAAATGGGCCGGTAGTTTTCTATGTCTTCTGCATTACCTTTCTTAAGCAAAGGTACAACTCTTGCCTGTTTTAGCTGCTCTGGAAATGTCCCTGATGTGAAGGATTCATTTATTATATTTGTTAATGGGCCTTGTATAATCCCTATGCATTGTTTCAGTACACACATTGGTACATCATCTAAGCCTTCTGACTTTTTATTTTTTAGCTTTTGAACAGTTTTATTGACTTCATTCTCTGTGGTTGGAAGTAACATCATTGTATCTAGTGCAACAATTTTTGCAGGTGTTTGTTTTGGGGAATTTTTGCTGTAACTTCTCTGCAATACTTGAAAAATGCTCGTTTACATAGTTTGCTAAGTGTTGTGGATCATTTATTACCTTATCCCATCCCTTAGCAGTATGTTATTCTGCGTTTGTTTGCCTCTCCCCGTTTCCTTTTTTATAACATCCCAGACTGCTTTGCTTTTATTCTCTGCATTATATATTATTTTGTCATTAAATGACTTTTTTGCAGCAATCAGCACCTTCCTATAAATCTTTTTGTATCTATGATAGAAATTTAAGAATTCTGGATCATTGTGAATCTTTTTCATGGAACTGAGGTGTTTAAGTGTTTGGGAGGACTTCTTAATACCTGCTGTTATCCATCTGTTTTTGTGAGATGTTGATACAGTCATGCATACTTTTGGAAATGCTGTTTCAAAGTTCAATTTAAACAATGTGGAGAATTTGGAGAATTTCATATTCACATTGGTTTCCTTATACACTTCATCCCAGCTTTGTTTTTCTAGTTCTTTTGAAAAATCTTTTATTTTGATTTCTGATAGATGTCGTTTATAGGCTTGTAGTTTAGGGAATGATTCGATGCCTGATTTTACTGTTGTTATTTGACAGAGATGGTCTGATAGTCCGAGATCTTTTACAGCTACATCACATTTTTCCCTGTCTATATTTGTGGCCACATGGTCAATTACTGATGCAGTCATTGTAGTAACCCTTGTTGCACTATTGACCAATAGGGACATGCCAAAACTTTGAAGGATGTTTATGAAGGTGCTGCTGGATTCATTTATGATATTAGTGTTGATGTTTATGTCCCCACACAGAATTGTGTTGACCTTTGTACTTGAGACTTTATCTAGAACTTCTGTTAATTTATTGAAAAAAGTGTCCACACTACCACTGGGAGATCTATACACACACAAAATGATTAATTTCTTGGTGATATCGAGCCCTGATAATTCAATAGCTGATATTTCAATGTGTTTGTCTTCACTTACTGTACTGAGGTCATGTCTAGATTTGAACTCTAGCATAATGACTCTGACAATGTCCTCGAGGCATATGAAATAGCGCAGCATCCGTCTGATGGAGATTCAGCTCTTGACGGCAGCATTAGTGTCTTGGAGAGACGTCAGCACAGAGCGTGTAGTATGCACTAGCAAATCAAATTCTGTATCCTACCGTCAATATGAGGATGTGAGGGTTACAGTAAACCAGTAGCAGTGCAATGGGTGGAAGCTACTGGACACCCAGGAGAGGTTCCATGCAGTGTCCGTACCAAAATGCCAGTGCGAGTATCGTAGATATACTCTAGCAGAAGAAGCCTCGACTATGTCCTCTCCTTCTGCGCACCACACGTTTAATGGTGAGGCAATTCTCGAGGGCAATAATTGTGTCTTCGAGGGATGGCGGTAGAGAGCCTGTAGTATGCAATGGGAAAGCAATTTCTGTGTCCCATCATCAATGTGACGATGCGATTATTGCAGTAAACCAGCAGTGATGCATGAGCTACAGACTACTGGACACCCAGGATCGGCGCCATGTGGTGACCATAACCAAATTCTGGTTTAAGTATTATGGATATACACTAGCAGAATGACTCAAAGAATGTCCTCGAGGCATATGCAATATCGCAGCACCCAACTAATGGCGAAGCAATTCCTGAGGGCAGCATTATTGGCTTGGAGAGATGTCGGCAGATGGCCTGTAGTACGAGGGTGATATGAAAAGTTCTTGGAATCACCACGAGAGGTCAGCACTAGCGCAACGGGTTGTTCACGTGATATTCATTGGACTCTTGCCTGTAAACACGTGCCACGTCAGTGCTCTTGGAAGAGAGCTGTGGTGGTGACGTGGCTCTGTTGTTGCTCCTGCGAAGTGATTTGCGAAGAAGGAAAAAAATCTAGATTCGAGCAGTGATTAAGTACTTTGTAAAGAAATGCATGAAAACAGAGGACATTCGTGTCGATTTCCAGAATACACTGGGGGACTTTGCTCCTTCATATTCAACAGTCGCCAAGTGGACAAACGAATTTAAATTTGTTTGGGAGAGCTTAGATGATGATCCGTGCATTGGTCAGCCAAGATGTGTCACTACTCCAGAAATCATAGCGAAAGTGCACAAATTGTTCACAGAGGATCGCCGATTGAAAGTGCGTGAAACTGCTCGTGTTTGCCAGGTTGATGTGAAAGGGTATATCCTATTTTAACTGAAGAATTAGAAATGAAAAAATTATCTGCAAGATGAGTGCCGCGACTCTACACTGGATCAAAAAAGCATGAGAATGGGCATATCTGAACAATGTTGGGCTCGTTTTAGGAGAAACGAACAAGATTTTTTGCACTGGTTTGTGACCACAGATGAAACTAGGGTGCACTATTATACCCCAGAGACAAATCAACAGTCAGAGCAGTGGAAACATGCCGATTCTCAGCCACCAAAGAAAGCAAAGACAATTCCGGGCGGGAAAGGCCCTGGCATAAGTTTTACGGACTGCGTGGTAATTACTCAGGTGCCTGGTGAGGACTGTGACCTCACCAAATGGATCGCGTGTGAAGCTAGGGATTGATGAACTCCCACAGAAGACGCCGAACCTGAGGGTCGCTGGTTCGATTTCAGAACGCAGCACTCGGCGCCTCACCGTAGTCGCTTGTTAATACACAACGAGCGAATTCACAAGGAGAAGACCGCGCCGCTGCCGCAGTGAGTCACGAGCACAGTGCTGAACTGGAGAACAAACCGCCGGCGCACCGCTGCAACACGAGCCGTCGTGGCATCAGCCGTCACCGGAACCTTCACTCTATGACTCCGCCGCGAGGAACTCAGCGAGTTAAAAAACATTGTATTACTCTGTTTGTTCGAAGGGTCTTATGTTTCAATAAACGACTGCTAGTGAAACCACCAATGTTTCTCTCACACCTCACCCTCTAAGCCAAGGAAAGAGCCCACTGCACCGCCCACACAGTGTCGTTCTCCCTCCCGCCATCCCTGACAAAAAATGACCTTTGGTCTGCTCTGTCACTGACACGTAATATCTAGTGTCACTAAACCTCGACCCACTACTGTGGAAGAAAGAAAGAAATTCGTGTGTTATATTGTTGATTGTACTAGATTTTGGTCTTCAACTTGTAATTTGCATACGATCTGTGTAAATGTTATCTGTTGTTAACGTTTTTCATGTTAAATTCATGTACTTCCTCGTTCCACGATCACGGAGATCTGATAGTCAATTTGATCCTAATGAACAAGGCATATAAAATAAAATAAAAATAAATAAATTACTTTCCAAAGCGAAATTTTTATTTTCCATTGTTATGAAATTCCTGGCAGGTTAAAAGTGTGTGAACGAGAATCGAACTCGCGACCTTCACCGTTTGCGGGCAGGTGTTCTACCAGCTAAGTTACCCAAGTATGACTCGCGACCTGTCCTCACAACCTTACCTCTTCCAGAACCTCGTCTTCTATCTTCCAAATTTCACATAAGCTCTCCTGCGAATCATGCAAGACCGGCATTCCTAGAAGAAAGAAGTTTGCGGACTCATTGCTTGGCTACAGCCAGGGACTATACCACGTCCCCGCAACATCCTTTCTTCCAGGAGTCCAGGCCTCGGAAGTTTCGCAGCAGAACTGTGTGGTTTGGAATGTTCACTGAAGCCCGAAAGAAAATTGCTATAGCCATGCGTATTCAAATACGGAGATATGTAAACAGGCAGAATTCAGTGCTGCTGTCAGCAACGCCCGTATAAGACAACAAGTGTCTGGTGCAGTTGTTAGATCGGTTACTACTTCCACAATGCCAGGTTATCAAGATTTAAGTGAGTTTGAAAGTGGTATTACAGTTGGCGCACGAGTTTTGGGATACAGCTAAATGGCTCTGACTGCTATGGGACTTAGCTTCTCAGGTCATCAGTCCCCTAGAACTAAGAACTACTTAAACCTAACTAACCTAAGGACATCACACACTTCCATGCCCAAGGCAGGATTCGAACCTGCGACCGTAGCGGTCCCGCAGTTCCAGACTGTAGCGCCTAGAACCGCTCGTCCACTAGACCGGCTGGGATACAGCATTTCCGAGGTAGTGATGGAGATTTTCCTGCACGACTATTTCAGGAGTGTACTGTGAACATCAGGAATGCGGTAAAACATCAGATCACCAACATCGCTGCAGCCGGGAAAAGATCTAGCAAGAACGGGACCTACGACAACTGAAGAGAATCGTTCAGCATGATAGAAGTGCAACTTTTCTGCATGTTGCTGCAGATTTCGATGCTGGGACATCAACAACTGTCAGCTTGCAAACCATTCAACGACACATCAGCGATACGGGCTTTCGGAACCAAAGGCCCACTCGTGTAGCCTCGATGACTGCACGACACAAAGCTTAACGCTTCGCCTGGGCCCATCAACACCGACAATGGACTGTTGATGATGATGGAAACACGTTGCCTGGTCGGACGAGTCCCGTTTCTAATTGTATTGAGATGATGGACGTTCATGGGTAACCTCGTGAATCCGTGGGTCCTGCATGTCAACAGGGGACTGTTCTAGCTGGTGGAGGCTTTGTAATGGTATGGGGCATGTACAGTTGGAGTCTAGTAGGTGGAGGCTCTGTAATGGTATCAAGCATGTACAGTTGGAGTCATATGGGACCCCTGATACATCTAGATACAACTCTGAGAGCTGATACATACGTAAGCGCCCTGTGTGATCACCAGCACCCATTCATGTCCATTGTGCATTATGACGGACTTGGGCAATTCCAGCAGGACATTGCGACACCTCACAAGTCCAGAATTGCAAACAAAGTGGCTCCAGGCGCACTCTTCTGAGTTTACACACTTCCTCCGACCACTAAACTACCCAGGCATGACATTATTGAGTATGTCTTGAGTATGTCGTGCTGTTCAGAAGAGATTTCAACACGCTCGTACTTTCACGAACTTAGGGACAGCCATGCGGGATTCATGGTGTCAATTCCGTCCAACACTACTTCAGACATTAGTTGAGTCCATGCCACATCGTGTTGCGGTACTTCCGCCCTCGCGGGGGCCCTACACCTTACTGTGCAGGTGTACCAGTTTCTTTGGCTCTTCATTTTATTCGATGAGATACTGCCGCTGTGACGGTGTTGTTCTCGGCGGATCTGTCCCGGACAACACAAACCATTTATGCTACTACTATTCTCGGTGTACAAATCGTTTAATTATACGACCATAATTGTGCTCATATCCTCATAGAGTAAACAAAGGCGACGGTGACATGACGCATTTTTCAACAATACAGGGGGTTCTTCGACGTCCCGTGTCGTTTCTTAGCAACAGTCTGAGTCGAGTGGAATGTAGAGCAACGTGAATGGCGCTGTCCGCATTCAGCGAATCTGAAGAAATAGTGAAATGCAGTAGGGGCTCGGACGATAGTGGTCTCTGGTAAGTCATTAATTAGCATCTGATTTCCGACAATCCCTGGCAGCTGACACAAAGGCCTTAAATCGATTGCATCTTTCTGCACACGCGTAACATTAATTCTCACATCACATATATTGAATGAATACGGAGATCTTGAACACAGCCGTTATATTCGAGGTAATTTAATTTTCCAAATCCGTCGTCGAGACCGTTTATCACAGTTCGCCTAAAGCAGTTTGTGTTGGAGAACCATTAACCTCATTAATCTTGCAATTAGAGTAAGATCGAAATACTACAAATTATACGTGTTCCTACGGAGATGTACATGCCACGTGCTTACCGTATTCGCTCGCGTAGATAACGCTCGACAAGCTTAGTACATCGCGATGCTGCCGTGAAACACACGTTTTCCATCCCCCTGTCGTAAGAAATAATATACTTTCTAACGTATTTTAAATAAATGTCAGGCATTAAGCTCTATTTTGAGTCAAATCCAGCGTCCGATTCCACATACAGCTTTGACCAATGACACCCCGAGTGAAGGACGCCATGAGTTTACGATGCGAAGGATGGAACTGGCTTGTTATTAAATTTCATCTGTGGTTGTCTGTGCCGTAAACTATGCTGTTTATTACAAATATATCGCGATATCCCAGGTTGTGGGGTAGGCAAGAACCTAAGTGCACAGCTTAAGTTGCTGCTCGTGAATCAAGTAGCAATCTTGTTTATAATCTTAGTTCTCATAAATATATATGACTATTTTTTCCGAATACGGCACCATTTACAAAGGTGGGGTTGGCCAGAAACTTAAGAGCACAGCTGCGACTATCTGCAATTACCGGTATATATAATCCTGCTTCTCACAAACATTTGGTTGTTTTCCTCCGAATGTGCCATCACTGCCGAGGGTGAGATTACGCAGAAACCCAAAGAGGACAGTTATATACGTCATTATAGTCCTTCATCCCACAGTTCGTTATTTATCGTGGTTTTTCATTGTTTGTTGTTATTCCTTTTAGGATTATTTGTTTATTTATTTACTTTTTGTGTCTATATACCGTAGGTCAAATCACATTGTCGATTCCAACGTTAGTTATGTTTCCCGTTCTTCCAGTAGCATAACGAATGATACGAAAAAATTAGACGTTTGACGAAATAACTAACAGCCAATAGAAATCATGAAAATAACGGAACGTGGAATCAAAAATTAGAGTGATACCATTCATGGCAATTCTCAAAGAATGTGCAGTACACACCTGCAACATCAGTTGTACAGAGAGTAACATGGAAACAGAAATCGTATAACTGTCAAGTCTTTTAGAATTTTCATGCGTGATACCGCTGAAATTTGTAACTGCACGTTCCATTATTATGTCATTTTCATTAGGGGTGGCTCCCAAATTCCTTTAGGATTTACCTGTATGGTATCGCTTCCTGTACTAATGCAAAAAAGCGATTAAGAGCAAACCTTCGAATCGACAACTAGAACTGACCTATACAGCCCACTTCTGGTTATCGATTGTTCAAATGTGTGTGAAATCTTGTGGGACTTAACTGCTAAGGTCATCAGTCCCTAAGCTTACACACTACTTAACCTAAAGTATCCTAAGGACAAACACACACACCGATACCCGAGGGAGGACTCGAACTTCCGCCGGGACCAGCCGCACAGTCCATGACTGCAGCGCCTTAGGTTATCCATTCCAAGATTTGTTATTTTTTCGTTACGTGTGTAGTGACTTTTCTCTTAGAAATTCTGTGTTGCTTTCTTCTTATTTCCCGATAATGTCCTTCTTACGTTTTCTTTGAGTTGCTATTTATTTCATTTTGCAGTTCTTGTGTTAGATTTTAGTTTGTGCCCGTTCAAAACTCCACCCCTCCGTTCAAAACTCCACCCTCCTAAGATTCAATACTTCTTATTAAGACTTACCGCCATTCCACAATATTACGAGTTTACTATACGTGATGTTGCAGTGAGCTTTTAAGAATGTCTGTGGTTATTTCACTTCCTAGCGTAAGCTATAATAATAATTCAGGTGCTGAGAACCAGAAGGGCCCAAAGCACATATGTTAAGTTTACGGAAAAACAGATACTTGTGAAAATCAAATTTGCAGGGAAACCACCAGTCTCATAGGTTTGACTTGTATCTTTTTTAACATCCTTCCTATAAAAACCATGTAATATTTATTATTGTTATTATTATTGTTGTTATTCTTATTGTCAACTTACAAAATTTTTGTATATAGGCTAGAGACAATAGTTTCTTTTAATTGTAGTATAGTTTGTAATTAACGTAAAACTAGAATCAGGACATAAGTAACAGACACTTAATGCACCACACATATAGTTGTGACCTTTTCCAACACGTCATATTCCTCGTTGTCATCATTTTCATTAAGCACGTTCTCTGGCTTCAGGCTCAGACGAAACTGTTTGTTCACTTTAGGCATGAGTTGTAGTAGTTTTGTTAAGTCTATTTGTTTAAAGATTGATATAGTACTTTGTTAAGAGTTCGTGTTTCGAGGTTGGTATTTGCCTTCCACCTATTGGGCACTAGGATTTGCGAGGCATCTACACACTGTGGAGAAATAGCAAATTGTGGTCTCCCTCGATGTGACTTGAAGAAAATGGTGGCCTCCCACTATTCCAATCAAGAATACGTTGCTTTAAACAATGTTCGCGGAAATCCATTGAAAATTTTATAATTTCAAAATTTCTTAAAAGTACATTGTTACGATGAACACCAGTTTTAGGTGTGATAGAGAGGTCGATAACACTCTTAAATGTTCTAAAATCCTCAACGTCCATTTTACAAATTGGAATACTGAAACCATGGAGCATAATTTTATGGTGGGGCATTACCCTAAGAGCTTTCAGATTTTATGGAGAAATGGGGGTCAGTGTAGCCAGTGAGCACTGAGACAGCTTTTCGCAATCGTTCATATACAGGGTGTTTCAAAAAGCACTTTATAACTTTAAAAATTCATATACATTTATTGAAAGAAGATATAGACCTGGATTTAATGTTATTTTGTAGGGAAACACATCAAGTTTTTTTTACCTTAAACTAAAGATGTTGTATGTTGCTTCCGTTGCTTATCCTGCACACATTCCATCAGAGTCAATTTCTTCTCAACTCCTTGTAGCGTTGCAAGTGTAACTTGCTTAGTGGCGGCATAAATTCTTGCTCAAGTTCAGGTAGAGAAGCTGCCACAGGAGGTACAAAGCACAATATTCTTGATGAATCCCCATAAGAAAATCGAGCGGTGTCAGGTTTGGGAACTGCGCGGACCTGGTAAGTGGTCACTGAGAAAATCCCAGATGTCAGCCCGTTAGTGGGCTGGTGTACCATCTTGTATGAAGTAAACATTTCGAGCTGTGGTATCAAAAATTGCAACATATCTAGGTGCGCTGTCCCACTGATGGCTCTCTCACGGAAAAAGGGGCCGTACCCTTGGTTCTTGCTCAATACACAAAAAGTGTTCAGTTGAAGGCTATCACGAACACGATGCAATATTTGATGCTGATTTTCACTGCCTCAAATCCTACAGTTATATATGTCAACCTTGTCACTTAAGTGAAAATTCGACTCGTCAGAAAAGATGATTTTGTCGAAGAAATTTTCATCCTCATGTAATCGATTTAACATATCCGCAAAGAAGTTCTTGCGAGAAATTTTATCAGTGTGTTTTATTGCTTGTACAATCGTCAATCTGCACGGTTTCAAATACAAACGGTTTCTCAACACTCTCCAAATGGTCATATGTGGGGTTTGCAGTTCGCGAGATGCAGGCTACGTCGATTTCGTAAAGCTGTTGACAAAAAGTTGTCTCACTCGCTCAATGATGTCGTCAGATGTGCTTGGACGACCTGATGATTTCCCATGTTTTACACAGTACCCTGTTTCTACAAAACATTTATGCCACTCATAAACTGTAGGCCTACTAGGAAGATCTTTGCGTACTTGGTACGGAAATTATTTTGAACTGTGTCCGCCGACTTTGATTCTTCAAACCAAAACACACAGCTAGCAAGCTCAGATTTAGTGGTATGATGGCCCAGTGGATATCCCGTCACAAACTGAACACAGATCAAGCATGGAAAAAGGAGGAAGGTGTACTGAGCTGTGAGAAAAAAGTAAAAATTATAAGTGAGCGATTGAAGCTTAGCAAGTGTAGTGCTGAGCGCAAGTGAACAGCTGGGGAGTCATGGGAAAGTGTGTACGGCATTTGACTAAGACTGACGAGCCAGGTTCGAAACTCTCTGGTGGTACTTATTTTTATTTTCTTCACAACATTATGAACTGTCCGTTCGGTCATTGAAATGTTTGTTGTCTTTCCATAATCTTGGCACTTGTTATGCTATAGACTGGTTAGAGAATATGAGTCATGAATGCGTTACCGTTGCAGGTAAACGTCGTGAATAGTGAGAGCAGCCCACGTACCATATAGATGTCTCACATAAATGAAAACAAGTAAACCGGTGTGAACTATGATACAACAAAGGAGTTCGAGAGTTAAAACTTCCAAAGAGGAACGCAACTTCAAAACCGTTAAGAACATATGTTTTCACAGAACACAGTGAAAGTATGTGATTGTGAAACTGTTGCGTTCATTTTTTGCACCTCATGTAGCAAACTACGAGGGCTGTTCAATAAAGAATGATCATAATTTTTTTGACAACATACCTTGATCATTCTCATAATTTTGATGCTCCTTCTCAAAGTAGTCTCCCATGAATCCGATGCACTTGTACCAGAGTTTCTGCCACTCTTCAAATACATGCTGGAAACCATTTTTTGAGACATCCTTCAAAATCGCTTCCGCAGCTTCGCCACTGATTCTGATGATTGATAATGCCTCCCACAAAGGCGTTTCTTCATGTTAGGGAATAGAAAAAAGTCACTTGGGGCTAACTCCGAACTATAGGGAGGGTGAGGGATGCACTTCACGTTGATTTTTGCAAGATATTCAGCAACCACATTGGCAACATGCGGTCACGCATTATCATGGTGCAGCTTCCAGCCTGCTTCACGGAAATCTGGTCTTTGGCGCCTGATACAGACTTGTAATGTTCTTAGGACACTCCTGTAGTATTTTCCAGTTACTGATGTGTGTACAGGTACAACATGCTGATAAACCATCCCATGAATATCAGAGAATGAGATGACCATAACTTTCTCAGCAAAAAAATGGTTCAAATGGCTCTGAGCACTATGGGACTTAACTGCTGTGGTCATCAGTCCCTTAGAACTTAGAACTACTTAAACCTAACTAACCTAAGGACATCACACACATCCATGCGCGAGGCAGGATTCGAACCTGCGACCGTAGCGGTCGCGCGGTTCCACACTGTAGCGCCTAGAACCGCTCGGCCACTCCGGCCGGCACTTTCTCAGCAGAAGCAACCACTTTTGCTTTTCTTTTGCGGTGTGGGGGGGTTGGTGATGAAGGAGAATTCCACACAGAGCTTTGCTGTTTGCTCTCAGGATCAAAATGATGTAGCCAAGTTTCATCAGCAGTGATTACATTTGAAAGACACTCCGGATCTTCCTCTAACATCAATTTTAACTGCATGCAGACCTGCACGCGAATGTCCTTTTGTTTGGGACTCAACAGTCTCGGAACCCATCGCGCACAAACACGTGTCATGTGTAATTTTTCTGTCAGCAACGTGTGGGTGGCACCCAATGAAATGTAGAGTATTTCAGAAAGTGATCTTAAGGTAACTCGTCGATGCTCTCTCACAATGACGGCAGCAGTGTTCATGTTTTCTTCCGTAAGAGCAGTAACTGGAGCACCGGGCCCACCTTCCTTTGAAATTGATTGTCTCCACTCGTTAAACACTTTAAACAACCTTCGAGCTGTGCTATAGGGAAGAACAGACTCTCCATAGGCCTCCTGTAACATTGTAGAGGCCTCAGTTGAAGATTTGTTGAGACGAAAGCAGAATTTCAAATCCGCATATTGTTCCTTGCGTGTTATTCCTTGCGTGTTACCTGCATTGCAGCGGAAGGCGACACTGAACATGTCTGACCTTGCCTGCCTCTCACAGGCGGGAACCAGGAGTCCCAACATTGAACCTACTACGGGCTGTTTGCTGCACATTAAGCTAACAGAATATCATAAGAGTAAATTTTAGCGTTAGAAATTACGACCGTAAGAAATTATGGTAATTCTTTATTGAACTGCCCTCGTATATGTTTTCGTCATTTCCTTGGGAGTGACCACGTTCAAATTCATACGAACACCTAAATCGGGCAAGGAGGCGTATCTCACTCACTCACCAGGCGTACAAATTAGGTGTGTCCGTATGAGATTCGTGTCATATGACACACATTCTGTCAGTAATGCCGTGTCTGACACACTAGATATGTTTTCCGTTGGAGGATTCGATTGACTTGTCTCTTTGTCATCAAACGCTTGTGCTTCCCAATCGAGAGCCACTTCCTTTCGGCTGCTAATAGAGTAGTTGAGCAGAATCTACTGTCATTATAGGTCCCTTCCTTACACCTCAGTGTTGCAAACGGACGTTACACCACGATACAGACACGAATTTGAATACGGCGAACGGTAAAAAAAAGTTTTTGGCAGACAGGAGGTTTGAACACAGCTCGCCTGCTTGATAGTCCAACACCCCGCCACTTTTTTATGTAGGGTCAAGGAATAGAAGGAATGGTCTGGGGGCGAAGTGAGCAGGGGTCATTGTACGAGGTCTGCACTTGATGTCTGCGTCCCCAAACGGGAACTTATGGAACGGGCAAATGGCCACAGGAGATTATTCATTTGTTTTTTGACAAAATATAATCCACATTTCTCCCGATCTGTCTCTAAAAGAAAGAAAAACAAACGCAAGGTAACACTTCTGTAACACGCACACACGGCGTCGATACTCTACGGACGCCGGCGCTCATTTTTCATGGCATGTCGTCTTGTAATGTCGTGTACATACCGTTATCTGTTCATCTGCTTGTGGGAATGAATCACATTATCTCCTGCGATGAATAATCCAATCATGGGGCGGATCGTGGAAGATGCTCTGCAAGAACTTCGAGAAGTGTTGACTGTTCTTAGGGTTCTTCACAATAGCGCAATGAGGATCGTTTAAACAGTTCCAAGAATCCATGAGTTCTATACCTCCAAATAAATAATGAATCGCTCGACCTCTGATGCACATGACAGCGTAGTCTTTCTTCCTCGGGTAGAGGACAATGCCGGAATTGACATAAGGGGGCGGCATCTGTAAAAAGAGAGCTGTCATTAAGTATTTACTGTCAATCATCGGTGTCGATTACATCGACTTAAAAATTCATATGATTTTATCATAATCAGAAATAAGATGGACCAAATTAATTGAACTATCGATTTGAAAACAACTCCGTCGGCTGTATTAGCTCTCTTCATCCATTATATTTACAGAAAGGGTCCTCCACTTTTAACCAGTTACTGTGGTTTGGTCTCTTATGATGAAAAACATTCGAAAATCGAACCTGTATTTGGACATACTGTCAGTCTCACTAAGACAAAATTTGGTACATGTATGTTACCATGTTTTGTTAGGTTGCTATGGATGACGTTAAGTACATTTACAATAAGTTTCTCACACTGTTCGGTCTACCACCCCGCACTCAACGCAAAACATTTTCACGTACACATACTAGTTATTGGGTTGTACTTTCTTTCTCTGTTGTGTGTGTGTCTACATATTCTGAGTAGACACAGCTGAGACAAATTACATGAACAAAGATGCTAACGCACTGGTACTGCGGACGGGACTCTATACCAAATGGGGAGTGGTGCAACAGTCAACTACTCTGAAGTGGTATAGGCATGTGTATTCAAATACAGAGATACGTAAACAGGCAGAATACGGCGTTGCGGTAGGCAACGCCTACATAAGACAACAAGTGCCTGGCGCAGTTATTAGATCGGCTACTGCTGAAACAATGGTAGGTTAACAAGATTTAAGTGAGTCTGAACGTGGTGCTATACTCGGCGCACGAGCGATGGGACACAGCATCGCCGAGACAGTGATGACGTGGGGATTTTCCCGTGCCACCATTTCACGAGTGTACCGTGAATATCAGGAATCCGGTAAAACATCAAATCTCAGACGTCGCTGCAGCCGGAGAAAGATCCTGCAAGATAGGGACCAATGACGACTGAAAAGGTTCGTTCAGCGTGACAGAACTGCGACCCTTCCGCAGGTTGCTGCAGATTTCAGTGCTGGGACATCAACAAGTGTCAGCGTGCGACCCATTCAATGGAACATCATCGACATGGGCTTTCGGAGCCGAAGGCCCACTCGTGTAGTTTTGATGACAGCTTGACACAAACTTTACGCCTCGCCTGGGCCCATCAACACCCATTGAACTGTTGATGAATGGAAACATGTTGCCTGGTCGGACGAGTCTCGTTTCAGATTGTATCGAGCGGATGGACATGTACGGGTATGGAGACAACCTCATGAATCCACTGACTCTGCATGTCAGCAGGGACTGTTCGTTGGAGTGATAGGGGACCCCTGATACGTCTCTGACAGGTGACACGTACATAAGCGTCCTGTCTGATCACATGCATCCACTCATGTCCATTATGTATTCCGACGGACACGAGCAATTCTAGCAGGACAATGCGGTGCCCCACACGTCCAGAACTGCCACAGAGTGGCTCCAGCAACAGTCTTCTGAGTTTAAATACTTCCGCTGGCCACCAAACTCCCCAGACATGAAGATTATTGAGCATATCTGAGGTGCCTTGCAGCATGCTGTTCAGAAGAGATCTCCACCCCCTTGTACTCTTATCGATTGATGGACAGCTATACGGGATTCATGGTGGCAGTTCCCTCCAGCACTACGTCAGACATTAATCGAGTCCACGCCAGATCATGTTGCTGCACTTCTGTGCGTTCGCAGGGGCCGTGCATAATATTAGGCAGGTGTACCAGTTTCTTTGGCTCTTCAGTGTATTTTGATGGTGATTGCTTATACGTCGACTTCGATACTCGTCAATCCATAACTGTTAGTGGATTACACTGTTACATACACGTAAGACGCTTCCTGTATAAAATACTTTAAACAGCACACGAGTACACAGCAACCTTGAAAATTAATAATAAATGTGAATGATTGTTTGTTTGCTTTTCTTTCTTTTTTAAAAAAGAGAAAAGTCGTTGAAAGTTAATTCTAACCTTAGCTGACCTTCTCAGTCCTTTTCAACACTAAACTGTAGCAGTAACACAGGTCTAACCCAGACACCGACTTTGGTTCTCCAGTTTCGAAACTCGTCGAGGCTGGGGTGACGGGCTTTGTTACAGGGATCTGGACGGTAAGGGAAACGGTGGAGGCAGAGCGGCTGATCCTGGCCATCCAAAGTAGGAGATAAAATTAAAAAGAATGGAAGCAGAAGTAAATGCTGAAACACTGTTAATTCAATAGGGGAGACTGCGACACAGTGGGCACGGCTTTTGTTTTAGAACAGTTTGTGACGAAATTTGATAATATTTGTGAATTATTTCGGTCCATTTAGGAAGCCTATACCATCCAATCTCCATATTTATTCATACGTTTTCATGTGACAAAAAGTTTACACACGGAATTATTGATAGCACCCCCATCGTGGCGCACACTGAGTGTTGGCGTCGGCCGCAGGGAGCAACAGAAACGAAGTCCACAGACACACTGGAAACATTTATTTTTCTCGGTAAACATGTGATACATTGAATTTGCGCATAGTAAAATCAATGGCATTGTAAGTATCCATGTCAGTAGGGAATACAAGCATCACTACAGTTTCTTTTGTGCCGCTGACTGTGTAAGTCTCCGGTAGTCTGCCTACAAATGACATCTGTGAAACTAATTTCATGTGCTTCTGTACCTGCAGCAAACGAAAAATATCTGTCAAACTTTCATGAGTTCTGCAGGTAAGTCACAACTGCAGTGTAACTTAGTCCTTTCTTTTCAACATCGCCTTTGATCTTTAATTATACCTTATAGCGAAAACTCAGATTATCACCTCTGTCACCCATCAGAAGAATCGCAGAGCCTTCTTGAGCTGCTCTCTGGCTGAATTTGCCTTCTGACACGTTTAGAAATGGACGCGTTGCTTAATTTTGAGAGTTTGAAAGTTCATTTTCTTCCCATTTGTACGCTCTAGAAACTCCTGCTTCTTAGAGCTGTCATTAAGAATTCTTGTTCTTTCTCTTTTTATTCGATAAATGAGCTCTTGTCTTACAGGTTTTTGCTTTTGGAAAATGTGGAAATTCCTTCAGTGTTACCAAATGTATTGAGCTACATACATCAAAAAAACGTTTTGCATCACCTCGGTTCCTAGAGCTCTGGAACCTGTACATAAAATTGGAATGGAGATCAACATACATGCCATTTCCTCCCTTTTTATTGCTCATGAAAACCATACATACAGCAAGACATTCAGAGGTGGTAGTCGACATTGTTGTCCACACCGGTACCTCTAATACCCAGTAGCAAGTCCTGCATTCTTCGTGGCATACTATCCACAAGTTCAAAGCACTGTTGGTTCACATTGTCCCACTCCTCAAAGGCGATTCAGCGTAGATCCCGCAGGGTGGTTGGTGGGCAACGCCCTTAAAACGCTCTTTTCAGTGTATCCCAGGCATGTTCGATACGGTTCATGTCTGGAGAAGATGCTGGTCACTCTAGTCGAGCGATGTCGTCATCCTGAAGGATCTCATTCAAAAGATGTGCACGATGGGAGCGCGAATTGTCGTCCACGAAGACGAATGCCTCGCCAGTATGCTGCCGATATGGTTGCACTATCAGTTGGAGGATGGCATTCATGTACCGTACAGCCGTTACGGCGCCTTCCATGACAACCCGTGGCGTACCTCGGCCCCACATAACACCACTCCAAAAGATAAGCGAACCTCCACCTTGCTGCACTCGCTGGACAGTGTGTGTAAGGCGTTCAGCTTGACCAGGATGCCTCCAAACAGGTGCTCCCTGCCACCGTTGGATAAGCAGCTGCAACAGCAAGTCGTATAACCCTAGCTTACTTATTTGTTAGATAGTTTAATTAATTTCTTTGCGTGTTTTTGGGTACTTGCATTGTTTAATTCATATATTTCGGGGGTATTTTAGTATTTGACAGTTGTAGCATCGCGCTTTAGTGTTTACTTGGTAGGTTCTTATTTAAATTGCGTGTGAGTTTCGTATTGGAGGTGCAATTTTGAGTTTTAGTTACTGTAATCGTAAATTCAGCAGATTGTAGCGCAGTCGTTAGGCATTTGTACAGGTTAGTTGATACATTCTAGGCGTGTTTCGCTTGCGTTATCTAGGCACGGACTCGTGTTTCAGTAACTGTTGTTCAACATCGATTAGAATGGACAGGGACTGCGATTGCTGTGTTTGGATGAGGGCTGACTTGGCATCCCTTCGCTCACAGCTGCAATCGGCGCTGACTTCGGTCGCGCAGCTTGAGGCTGTTGCCAATGGGCACCACTGTGGGGAGCCGGACTTGGGTATCACGGGGATGTCAACCTCGTCCCGTCTGTCCCCAGATCGGTCTGCCGCTGTGGTTGCCCCGGTTGTTGCCCGCAGTGGGGCTGAGCCCTCGCCTGTGGTTGATTGGGAGGTCGTTCCAAGGCGTGGCAGGCAGCGAAAGGCGTCCCCGGAGGCTGATCAGAAAGCCTCCCCGGTGCGTCTGACAAACCGGTTTCAGGCACTGTCTCTGGCTGAGCCAGATGCAGCTGCCTGCCCTGTTTCAGAGGATCATTCTCAGCCTTCAAGGTTCGGGCAATCGCAGAGGGTGGGCTTATTGGTAGTTGGGAGCTCCAATGTTAGGCGCGTAATGGGGCCCCTTAGGGATACGGCGGCTAAGGAGGGGAAGAAATCCAGTGTGCACTCCGTGTGCATTCCGGGAGGAGTCATTCCTGATGTGGAAAGGGTCCTTCCGGATGCCATGAAGAGCACAGGGTGCAGCCAGCTGCAGGTGGTGGCACATGTCGGCACTAATGACGTGTGTCACTTTGGATCTGAGGAAATTCTCTCTAGATTCCAGCGGCTATCTGATTTGGTGAAGGCTGCCGGTCTTGCTTACGAGATGAAGGCAGAGCTCACCATCTGCAGCATCGTCGACAGAACCGACTGCGGACCTTTGGTGCAGAGCCGGGTGGAGGGTCTGAATCAGAGGCTCAGACGGTTCTGCGACCGTGTTGGCTGCAGATTCCTTGACTTGCGCCATAGGGTGGTGGGGTTTCGGGTTCCGCTGAATAGGTCAGGAGTTCACTACACTCAGATGGCGGCTACACGGGTAGCGGAGGCTGTGTGGCGTGGACTGGGCGGTTTTTTAGGTTAGAAGGCCTCGGGAAAGTACGGGGTGGGCTGCAATGTCAAAGGGTGCTTGGCAATTACAGGACGTGCTTGAATCAAGGAACAGTCGGAATTATAGCTGTAAATTGTTGTAGTTGCGCTGGAAAAGTCCCTGAGCTTCAAGCGCTAACAGAAAGCACAGAAGCTGATATTGTTATAGGTACAGATAGCTGGCTAAAGCCTGAAATAAGTTCTGCAGAAATTTTTACGAAGTCTCAGACGGTGTTCAGGAAAGATAGATTAGGCAGAATTGGTGGTGTTTGTGTCTGTCAGTAGTGGTTTATCTCGTAGTGAAGTCGAAGTAGATACTCCGTGCGAATTGGTATGGGTGGAGGTTATACTTAACAGCCGAATTAAGTTAATAATTGGCTCCTACCGACCCCCAGACTCCGATGATACAGTTGCGGAACAGTTCAGAGAAAGTTTGAGTCTCGTAACAAATAAATACCCCACTCATACGGTTATAGTTGGTGGGGACTTCAACCTACCCTCGGTATGTTGGCAAAAATACTTGTTCAAAGCCGGTGGTAGGCAGAAAACGTCTTCCGAGTTTGTCCTAAATGCTTTCTCCGAAAATTATTTCGAGCAGTTAGTCCACGAACCCACGCGAATTGTAAATGGTTGCGAAAACACACTTGACCTCTTAGCCACAAACAATCCAGAGCTGATAGAGAGCACCATGACTGATACATTGATTAGTGATCACAAGGTCGTTGTAACCAAGCTCAATACCATTTCTTCCAAATCCATCAGAAACAAACGCAAAATAATTTTTATTTAAAAAAGCGGATAAAGTGTCACTAGAAGCCTTCCTAAAAGACAATTTCCATTCCTTCCGAACTGACTATGCGAATGTAGACGAGATGTGGCTCAAATTCAAAGATATAGTAGCAACAGCAATTGAGATATTCATACCTCATAAACTGGTAAGAGATGGAACGGATCCCCCGTGGTACACAAAAAAGGTCCGGACGCTGTTGCAGAGGCAACGAAAAAGCATGCGAAGTTCAGAAGAACGCGAAATCCCGAAGATGGGCTAAAATTTACAGACGCGCGAAATTTGGCACGTACTTCGATGCGAGATGCCTTTAATAGGTTCCACAACGAAACATTGTCTCGAAATTTGGTAGAAAATCCGAAGAAATTCTGGTCGTATGTAAAGTACACAAGCGGCAAGACGCAGTCAATACCTTCGCTGCGCAGTGCCGATGGTACTGTTACCGACGACTGTGCCGCTAAAGCGGAGTTATTTAACGCAGTTTTCCGAAATTCCTTCACCAGGGAAGAGGAATGGAATATTCCAGAATTTGAAACACGAACATCTGCTAGCATGAGTTTCTTAGAAGTAGATATCTTAGGGGTTGCGAAACAACTCAAATCGCTTGATACGGGCAAGTCTTCAGGTCCAGATTGTATACCGATTAGGTTCCTTTCAGATTACGCTGATACTATAGCTCCCTACTTAGCACTCATATACAACCGCTCGCTCACCGATAGATCTGTACCTACAGATTGGAAAATTGCGCAGGTCGCACCGGTGTTCAAGATGGGTAGTAGGAGTAATCCATTTAACTACAGACCTATATCATTGACGTCGGTTTGCAGTAGGGTTTTGGAGCATATACTGTATTCAAACATTATGAATCACCTCGAAGGGAACGATCTATTGACACGTAATCAGCATGGCTTCAGAAAACATCGCTCTTGTGCAACGCAGCTAGCTCTTTATTCGCACGAAGTAATGGCCGCTATCGACAGGGGATCTCAAGTTGATTCCGTATTTCTAGATTTCCGGAAAGCTTTTGACACCGTTCCTCACAAGCGACTTCTAATCAAGCTGCGGAGCTATGGGGTATCGTCTCAGTTGTGCGAGTGGATTCGTGATTTCCTGACAGGAAGGTCGCAGTTCGTAGTAATAGACGGCAAATCATCGAGTAAAACGGAAGTGATATCAGGTGTTCCCCAGGGAAGCGTCCTGGGACCTCTGCTGTTCCTGATCTATATAAATGACCTGGGTGACAATCTGAGCAGTTCTCTTAGATTGTTCGCAGATGATGCTGTGATTTACCGTCTAGTAAGGTCATCCGAAGACCAGTATCAGTTGCAAAGCGATTTAGAAAAGATAGCTGTATGGTGTGTCAGGTGGCAGTTGACGCTAAATAACGTAAAGTGTGAGATGATCCACATGAGTTCCAAAAGAAATCCGTTGGAATTCGATTACTCGATAAATAGTACAATTCTCAAGGCTGTCAATTCAACTAAGTACCTGGGTGTTAAAATTACGAACAACTTCAGTTGGAAGGACCACTTAGATAATATTGTCGGGAAGGCGAGCCAAAGGTTGCGTTTCATTGGCAGGACACTTAGAAGATGCAACAAGTCCACTAAAGAGACAGCTTACACTACACTCGTTCGTCCTCTGTTAGAATATTGCTGCGCGGTGTGGGATCCCTACCAGGTGGGATTGACGGAGGACATCGAAAGGGTGCAAAAAAGGGCAGATCGTTTTGTATTATCACGTTATAGGGGGGAGAGTGTGGCAGATATGATACACGAGTTGGGATGGAATTCATTACAGCATAGACGTTTTTCGTCGCGGCGAGACCTTTTTACGAAATTTCAGTCACCAACTTTCTCTTCCGAATGCGAAAATATTTTGTTGAGCCCAACCTACATAGGTAGGAATGATCATCAAAATAAAATAAGAGAAATCAGAGCTCGAACAGAAAGGTTTAGGTGTTCGTTTTACCCGCTTGCTGTTCGGGAGTGGAATAGTAGAGAGATAGTATGATTGTCGTTCGGTGAACCCTCTGCCAAGCACTTAAATGTGAATTGCAGAGTAGTCATGTAGATGTAGATGTCTCCAATGATAATCTGGTTGAACGCATAGGAAACACTCATTGATAAACAGAACGTGATGCCAATCCTGAGCGGTTCATTCGGCATGTTGTTGAGCCCATCTGTACTGCATTGCAAAATAATAATAACAATAATAAAAATAATAATGGTTCAAATGGCTCTGAGCACTATAGGACTTAACTTCTGAGGTCATCAGTCCCCTAGAACTTAGAACTACTTAGACCAAACTAACCTAAGGACATCACACAACCATGCCCGAGGCAGGATTCGAACCTGCGACCGTAGCGGTCACGCGGTCCCCGACTTTAGCGCCTAGAACCGCTCGGCCACCCCGGCTGGCACCGCATTGCATGGTGTCGTGGTTGCAAAAATGAACCTCGCCATGGACGTTTGGAGTGAAGTTGTGCATCGTGCAGCCTATTGCGCACAGTTTGAGTCGTATCACGACGTCCTGTAGCTGCACAAAAGGAATTATGCAACATGGTGGCGTTGCTGTCAGGATTTCTCCGAGCAATAATCCGTAGGTAGCTGTCATCTACTGCAATAGTAGCCCTTGGGTGGCCTGAGTGATGCATGTCATCTACAGTTCCTCTTTCTCTGTATCTCCTCCATGTCCGAAAAATATCGCTTTGGTTCACTCCTATATGCCTTCTCTTGTTGAGAGCCCTTCCTGGCTCAAAGTAACAATGCGGACGCAATTGAACTGCGGTATTGACCGTCTAGGCATGGTTGAACTACGTACAACACAAGCCATGTACCTCCTTCCTTGTGGAATGACTAGAACTGATCGGTTGTCGGAACCCCTCGGCTTAATAGGCGCTACTCATGCATGGTTGTTTACATCTTTGGGCAGGTTTAGTGACATCTCTGAACACTCAAGGTTACTGTGTCTGTAATACATTATCCAATATCCACAGTCAACGTCTATCTTCAGGAGTGCTGGAGACCAGGGTGATGCAAAACTTTTTCTTTATGTGTGTATATAAACAGCTACTATTCGCAGACAGACTTACATCTGGAGTGGTGCTTGTTGCTGGTATCTGTTTTGTGTGTCCTGTTGCTGTCATTATCAGTATTTACCGGTAGATTTGCAACTACTGCACCTTTTTTACTGTCACAGTACGAGGATAACTAACCTTTCAAGAGTCTGACGAGGAGTGTTGTATTGTTTTGCTGCTGACAGAACTATCGTGCCTGCTTGAATTACACTATTCACAGCCTTCATCATTTCTTCAGCAGGTACTAAACCAAAAGTAGTTTTTCTCACTCTGTAGCAAACCATTTTTATTTCCATCATGTACACTGGTAAGCTAAAACATTATGATCACTTCCCACTGCAACGCTGGATGCCGCCTGGTGGCATCGGTGGCGCGTGACGCGATAACAAAAGTACATATGCGGAGCAGGCACGGACGGGGGATCAACCTAGCGAAGGCATGGGCTGCTAGTGCGGAAATCCAGTGAGACAAGCGACGTTGACAAAGGGCATATTATTAGTGCACAGGCCCTGTGAACGAGTATCTCAAACACAGTGAAGCTGGTCGAATGTTCACTTCCTACTGTCGTGAGCATTTATGGAAAGATGTAGGACAGTGAAAATACAACTAGACGCTAAATGGTCGGACGTCAACGATCCTCCACAGAACATGGTGTTTGGAGGCTTGCCTGCTCTCTAAAGTGGGACAGAAGTGGTCTGTGGCATCTCTGCCGAGAGAGCACAATTCTGGTGCATGCACAATTGTTTTGGAGCACACCGTTCATCGAGCATTGGTGAACATGTAGCTTCGTAACAGACCACACCTGCGTGTTCTCATCTTGACCCAACGACATCGTCAATTACGATTCCAACGGGCTCGGGACCATCGCGACTCGACAGTCGATCGATGGAAACGTGTCGGCTCTTTGGGTGAATTACATTTTTGCTACACTCGGTCGATAGGCGCCTCCTCAAACGACGTCATCGAGGTGAGCGGCGGCTCGAAAGTGCAGCGCGGCACGGACTCAGGCTGGTGGGAGCAACATTATGCTACGGGAGACATTCTCCTGCGCTTACATGGGATCTGAGGTACTAATCGAAGATACGCTGACAGCTGTGAACTATGTGCGTCCGTACATACTTGATGCCTTCCCAAACGGCGATGTCATCTTTCAGCAGTATAACTGCCCGTACCTGGGAGCCAGAGTGGTTTGAGGAGCATTATCTCAAACCAGGTTGATGTCTCGACGACTAGATTCACCAGATGTAAATCCTATGCAACCCATAGGGTCTCTATCGGGTGCCATCACCACATACGCTTATCAGCGGCCTGTTATTTATAATGCCACATACCTCCAAAAACCTACCAACAAACTGTCGGATCCATGATATGTGGAATCAGTGATGTATTTCGTTCCAAAGACGGACTAACAATTTATTAAGCAGGTGGTCATAATGTGTTGGCTCATCAGTGTATGTTCACTGTGACGCAGAAAAAATTGCTCACTATGCCCCATACCCCTTCAACTGAACATATTTATTCAGTCACATGCAGATGTTATAATTCTGTATGTAATTTAGTATGAAGAGACAATATCTGTGGTAACAGCTTACCGTCTTGATATTTGGTTTCTATAGTATGAGGAAGTACAAATAATTGCTACAGACGTGGAAAAATTTGCAGAGCAAGATAGTAAACCACTAGACTCTCACAACTTCAACACTCCGGCAAAATTCAGCCATCTAGTTTTCACAGTCTTCTAGATGCTAAGAGGGTGTAGGCTACATGTGCAGAGCTATGATGGTATCCTCACAGCCACAGATTTTACATAATCAATTGGTCAGTGTGCCCCACTGCTCACTGTGTCCCAGTCTCCTCTACGCATAAAAGTTTTTGATGGTTGTCAGCTGAGTGTTGGACATTTAAAAAGCATTAAATGATCCTTGACCGACCAGATCCTGTCCCTAGCCCACAGAAACCACCGAAATTTACAGGTGTAAGACCGACATGACCTTCGTAAAAACAGTCGATTTCCTTGTCTTAGGGTAAATGTACGTCACGAAGAGTGCTGCTCTATTCGGGGTAAAATTTTAAACTCTAGAGTGAATGATATAAAAGTTACTGAAACGTACTGTTGCATGGCCAGTGTTTGCTACCGAGCACTGTGAAAACCTTATGGGCCAAATTATTTCACTCATTTTGCTTTGTCACGATGAGTGGGTCTTACAAAATTGTGATCCGATCCTCACGGTTTGTCGCCATCTATACCACATGCATAGCCGCACCAAGGACCTGAGCTAGACTGGAAGGGAGTCATGTTAGTCTCAAGAAACAGGGAGGCCGGCCATTGCGGCAGAGCGGTTCTAGGCGCTTCAGTCCGGAACCGCGCTGCTGCTACTCTCGCAGGTTCGAACCCTGCCTCGGGCATGGATGTGTGTGATGTCCTTAGGTTAGTTAGGTTTAAGTAGTTCTAAGTCTAGGGGACTGATGACCTCAGATGTTAAGTCCCATAGTGCTCAGAGCCATTTCAACCATTTGAAACAGATAGCAGGAACAAGAGGCATCATTTCTTAACAAATACGACAGAAAACTGGTGAAAGACTGTTTTAATTAACATTTTAAACATAAGAATGCACTTTCATAACAATATAACATTTTCATTTAATGATAATTTTCTCGGATTTCTACAGCTAATTCTACATCTACACTCTGTAAACCACGTGAGATGCATGGCAGGGGGTACGTCCCATTTTACCAATTATTAGTGTTTCTTCCCGCATCATTGACGTATCGAGTAGGGGAAGAATGATTGTTTGATGCCTCTGTGTGTGCAGTAATTATTCTCTTCTTATCCTCACGATTCCTATGTCAGCTAAACGTACAAGACTTTAGTATATACCTAGAGTCATCGTTTAAAGCCGGTTCCTGAAACTTTGTTAATAGACGTTCTCGGAATAGTTTACGTCTACCTTCAAGAGTCTTTTTATTCCAATTCGTTCAGTATTTCTGTGACACTCTCCCACGGATTGAACAAAACTGTGAACATTCGTACTACCCTTCTCTGTATACGTCCAATATCCCCTGTTATTCCCATCTGGTACGAGTCCCACACACTTCGGCAGTATTCGCAGGCTGGTCGTACGAGTGGTTTGTAAGCCATCTCCTTTGCAGACTGATTGCACTTCTCCAGTGTTCGGCCAATAAACCGAAGTCTACCGTCTGCTGTAAACACGGCTGAGCCAATTTGATCGTTCCATGTCCTTGCAAAGTGTCACACCCAGGTATCTGTATGAGCTGACCTATTCCAGCAATGAATCATTGATATTATAGTCATAGGCATTTGTTTTTGTTTTATGAAGTGCACAATTTTACGTTTCTGAACATTTAAAGCAAGTTTCCAATCTCTGCAGACATTGAAATTTTATTAAGATCTGACTGAATATTTATCCAGCTTCTTTCAGATAGTACTTCATATAGATAAGTGCATCAGCTGCAAAGAGCCTTATGCTACTACACTACTGGCCGTTAACATTGCTACACCACGAAGATAAAATGCTACAGGCGCCAAATTAACCGACAGGAAGAGGATGTTGTGATATGCAAATGATAAGCTTTCCAGAACATTCACACGAGGTTGGCGCCGGTGCCGACACCTACAATGTGCTGACATGAGGAAAGTTTCCAACCGATTTCTCATACACAAACAGCAGTTGACCGGCGTTGTCTGGTGATGCTTCGTGTACAGAGGAGGAGTGCATTCCATTACGTTTCCGACTTTGGTAAAGGTCGGATTGTAGCCTATCACGATTGCGGTTTACCGTATCACAACATTGCTGCTCGCGTCGGTCGAGATCCAATGACTGTTACCAGAATATGGAATCGATGGGTTCAGGAGGGTAATACGGAACGCCGTGCTGGATCCCAACGGCCTCGTATCACTAGCACTCGAGATAACAGGCATCTTATCCGCACGGCTGTAACAGATCGTGCAGCCACGTCTCGATGCCTGAGCCAACAGATGGGGACGTTTGCAAGACAACAATCATCCGCACGAACAGTTCGACGACGTTTCCAGCAGCACGGACTATCAGCTTGGAGACCGTGGCTGCGGTTACCCTTGACGCTGCATCACAGGCAGGAGTGCCTGCGATGGTGTACTCAACGACGAACCTGGGTGCACGAATGGCAAAAAGTCATTTTTTCGGATGAATCCCGGCTCTCTTTACAGCATCATGATGGTCGCATCCGTGTTTGACGACAGCGCGGTGAACGAACATTGGAAGCGTGTATTCGTCTTCGCCATGCTGGCGTATCACCCGGCGTCATGGTATGGGGTGCCATTGGTTACACGTCTCGGTCACCTCTTGTTCGCATTGACGGCACTTTGAACAGTGGACGTTACATTTCAGAGGTGTTACGACCGTGGCCCTACCCTTCATTCGATCCCTGCAAAACCCTACGTTTCAGCAGGATAATACACTACTGCATGTTGCAGGTCCTGTACGGGCCTTTCAGGATACAGAAAATGTTTGACTGCTGCCCTGGCCACCACATTCTCCAGATCTCTCACCTATTGAAAAGTCTGGTGAATGGCGGCCGAGCAACTGTTTCGTCACAATACGCCAGTCACTACTCTTGATGAACTGTGGTATCGTGTTGAAACTGCATGGGCAGCTGTACCTGTACACGCCATCCAAGCTCTGTTCGGCTCAATGCCCAGGGGTATCAAGGCCGCTATTACAGCCACAGGTGTTTGTTCTGGGTACTGATTTCTCAGGATCTATGCACCCAAATTGCGTGAAAATGTAATCACATGTCAGTTCTAGTGTAACATATTTGTCCAAAGAATACCCGTTTAACATCTGCATTTCTTCTTGGTGTAGCAATTTTAATGGCCAGTAGTGTATTAATATTGTCTGCAAGATCATTAATATACAACACGAAGAGGAAGGCCACCCTCCCCCCCCCCCAATAACTATGGACCTTGCCATTGGTGGGGACGCTTGCGTGTCGCAACGATACAAATAGCCGTACCGTAGGTGCAACCACAATGGAGGGATATCTGTTGAGAGGCCAGACAAACGTGTGGTTCCTGAAGAGGGGCAGCAGCCTTTTCAGTAGTTGCAGGGGCAAAACAGTTTGGATGATTGACTGATCTGGCCTTGTAACACTAACCAAAACGGCCTTGCTGTTGTGGTATTGTGAATGGCTGAAAGCAAGGAAAAACTACTGCCATAATTTTTCGCGAGGGCATGCACCTTTACTGTATGATTAAATGACGATGGCGTCCTCTTGGGTAAAATATTCCGAAGGTAAAACAGTTCCCCATTAGGATCTCTGGGCAGGGATTATTCAAGAGGTTGTCATTATCAGAAGAAAGAAAACTGGCGTTCTACGGGTCGGAGCGTGGAATGTCAGACCCCTTAATTGGGCAGGTAGGTTAGAAAATTTAAAAAGGGAAATGGATAGGTCAAAGTTAGATATAGTGGGAATTGGTGAAGTTCGGTGGCAGGAGGAACAAGACTTTTGGTCAGGTGAATACATGGTTATAAATACAAAATCAAATAGGGGTAATGCAGGAGTAGGTTTAATAATGAATAAAAAATAGGAGTGTGGGTAAGCTACTACAAACAGCATAGTAAACGCATTATTGTGGCCAAGATAGGCACGAAGCCCAAACCTACTACAGTAGTACAAGTTTATATGCCAACTAGCTCTGCAGATGATGAAGAAATTGATGAAATGTGTAATGAGATAAAAGAAATTATTTAGGTAGTGAAGGGAGACGAAAGTTTAATAGTCATGGGTGACTGGAATTCGACAGGAGGAAAAAGAAGAGAAGGAAACAGGAAGAGAAGCAAACATAGTAGGTGAATATGGATTGGGGCTAAGAAATGAAAGAGGAAACGACCTGGTAGAATTTTGCACAGAGCAGAACTTAACCATAGCTAACACTTGGTTCAAGATTCATGAAGGAAGGTTGTATACATGGAAGAACCCTGGAGATAATAAAAGTTTCAGATAGATTATATAATGGTAAGACAGAGATTTAGGAACCAGATTTTAAATTGTAAGACATTTCTAGTGGTAGATGTGGACTCTGGCCACAATCTATTGGTTATGAATTGTAGATTAAAACTGTAGAAACTGCAAAAAAGTTGGAATTTAAGGAGATGGGACCTGGATAAGCTGACTAAACCAGAGGTTGTACAGAGTTTCAGGAAGAGCATAAGAGAACAATTGACAGGAATGGGGGAACGAAATACAGTAGAAGAAGAATGGGTAGCTTTGAAAAATGAAATAGTGAATGCAGCAGAGAATCAAGTAGGTAAAAAGACGAGGGCTAATAGAAATCCTTGGGTAACAGAAGAAATATTGAATTTAATTGATGAAAGGAGAAAATATAAAAAATACAGTAAATGAAGCAGGCAAAAAGGAATACAAACGTCTCAAAAATGAGATCGACAGGAAGTGCAAAATGGATAAGCAGGGATGGCTAGAGGACAAATGTAGGGATGTAGAGGGTTATCTCACGAGGGGTAAGATAGATACTGCTTACAGGAGAATTAAAGAGACCTTTGAAGAAAAGAGAACCACTTGCATGAATATCAAGAGCTCAGATGGAAACCCAGTTCTATGCAAAGAAGGGAAAGCAGGAAGGTTGAAGGAGTATATAGAGGGTCTACACAGGGGCGATGTTCTTGAGGAAAATATTATGGAAATGGAAGAGGAGGTAGATGAAGATGAAATGGAACTGCGTGAAGAGTTTGAGAGAGCACTGAAAACCCTAAGTCGAAACAAGGCCCCTGGAGTAGACAACATTCCATTAGAACGACTGACAGCCTTGGGAGAGCCAGTCCTACCACACTCTACCATCTGATAAGTAAGATGTATGAGACAGGCGAAATTCCCTCAGAGTTTAAGAAGAATGTAATAGTTCCAATCCCAAAGAAAGCAGGTGTTGACAGATGTGAAATTACCCAACTATCAGCTTTGAAAATCACAGCTGCAAAATACTAAAGCGAATTCTTTACAGACGAATGGAAAAACTGGTAGAAGTCGACCTTGGAGAAGATCAGTTTGGATTCCGTAGATATGTTGTAACACGTGAGACAATACTAACCCTACGACTTATCTTAGAATAAAGATTAAGGAAAGGCAAACCTACGTTTCTAGCATTTGTAGACTTAGAGAAAGCTTTTGACAATGTTGACTGGAATAGTCTCTTTCAAATTCTGAAGGCGGCATGGGTAAAACACAGGGAGCGAAAGGCTATTTACAATTTACAGAAAGCAGATGGCAGTTATAGGAGTCGAGGGACATGAAAGGGAAGCAGTGGTTGGGAAGGGAGTAAGACAGGCTTGTAGCCTCTTCTCGATGTTATTCAATCTGTACATTGAGCAAGCAGTAAAGGAAACAAAAGAAAAATTCTGAGTGGGTATTAAAACCCATGGAAAAGAAATAAAATCTTTGTGGTTCGCCGATGACATTGTAATTTTGTCAGAGACAACAAAGGGCTTGGAAGAGCAGTTGAGCGGAATGGACAGTGCCTTGAAAGGAGGGTATAAGATGAACATCAACAAAAGCAAAACGAGGATAATGGAATGTAGTCGAATTAAGTTCGATGATGCTGAGGGAATTAGATTAGGAAATGAGACACTTAAAGTAGTAAAGGAGTTTTGCTATTTGGAGAGCAAAATAACTGATGATGGTCGAAGTAGAGAGGATATAAAATGTAGACTGGCAACGGCAAGGAAAGCGTTTCTGAAGAAGAGAAATTTGTTAACATCGAATATTGATTTAAGTGTCAGGAAGTCGCTTCTCAAAGTATTTGTATGGAGTGTAGCCATGTATGGAAGTGAAACGTGGACGATAAATAGTTTGGACAAGAAGAGAATAGAAGCTTTCGAAATGTGGTGCTACAGAAGAACGCTGAAGGTTAGATAAGTAGATCACATAAATAATAGGAGGTATTGATTAGGATTGGGGAGAAGAGGAGTTTGTGGCACAACTTGACTAGAAGAAGGGATCGGTTGGTAGGATATTTTCTGAGTCATCAAAGGATCACCAATTTAGTATTGGAGGGCAGCGTGGAGGGTAAAAATCGCAGAGGGAGACCAAGAGATGAATACACAAAGCAGATTCAGAAGGATGTAGGCTGCAGTAGGTACTGGGAGATGAAGAAGCTTGCACAGGATAGGGAAGCTTGGAGAGGTGCATCAAACCAGTCTCAGGACTAAGACCACAACAACACACCGCGAACAGGAAGGGTCCCATACATACTTCCCTTGGGCACACCTGAAATAACTTCTACATTTTACGATGTGTCTCCATCCATTCTGTATAACACAGGCCCTGCACTATCGTATTTATCCGCCGATTCTGGGCAAGCGACTTTCAAGTGAAATGTCTCCTCTCCACGGGAATATACATAATGGATGTACTAGTACAGGTTGTAGTCTGATGGTTGACATATATGGAAGTTCGGGTGTGGCGATTTATCGTGCTAGGGTAGTCAAATGGTAAGGCGACGGCTGGAGATAGGCTGGCAATCAAGGATCGAGCGTCGGTCATTCCATTATACAGCTGATGATTGTCCATATTCACAACTGCGGATACATTTCGTATATTTCATAACGACTTAGTCGCTGCAGTGCATGTCCGAAGAAACACTGAATCTTAATTAGGAATAATACAGGCGTTGCCTATATCGCGTGAAGTACTATTCCATAACTGCTGAGTACTTGCCTATTGTCTGAAAACGTAAGATGAGCACTGATTTGGTATGGCTGAATGCAGCTGATCGTAGATATTCTCGTTGCATAATTTCCGTTTGCAGACAATTTCTCTAGGGTTCTCACAATGTCTGGGAAAAGTTGAAAAAATACTGTGACGATTTTATATTTTTTCACACTATCTCGTCTCTCACATTCGTGATAAATTGGAAGCGTATTTCCAGTGTGTAGTGGATTCTCCAAAAAAAGTTTATAGCATCGTTTACAGTGACAACAGTAATCGTAATTTCTGGCACTGCGTTTACGTCGTTACCCACAAGGTTGAGTCTGCGGCTTGAGCAAAGAAATTCTGAGGATCGATAATATTTCTTTCTGGAAAATGGCCTGTACACTGCTCTCTCTGCCTGCCATTGTAGAACAACCATCGAAGAAAAATCCTACACAATTTCCTGCGAGGCGCAGGTACCCTTCCCCAGTGAAGTAGATTTGCCGTTCATTAAAATGAGTCCGGCCTCGCAGGTCGACAGGGATCGTGTGCCGAGTCGCGATCAGCACGGAAATTGTTGTGCCATTCCACAACGGTAGCTTTCCACGGACATGCTTCCCCATACACACTCTTCATACTCCGATGCATGTCTACCGGCGTTTGACCTTCAGAAGAAAAGAACAACAGCACGTTGTTCCTCTTTGGTCGCATTTGGTGATAGCGTCGTCATAGTTCACGTTTCAGCATTTACTACATACACGTCGCAAAGACACGAATGTTACATCAATCCCTCGCCTACATGTCGGTGCTTATATACTCGCATCGGTGTTGCGCTACATTGCATATACGCTGCAGTAACGCCTTCAGACGTAAACCTTTTGACCGGACCTTGTATAATGATAATTTTCCGTAGAAGTGGGATATATCTCGTTTTCTTGATGTTGGCTAGCACATACTCTGAGCATTATAGACAAGAAATCAATGTGAGCCCTTAGTCGGTCGTTCACTGCGTTATCATTTAAACTTATTGAGGTGCCACTGGGTAAACAACTGTCAATTATGAATGATATGGACTGCTGAGTGTTCTCTTTAGTCTTTGACACATTTCCTAATTCCTGATACCACACCTTGTCATGAGACTACTTTTAAAACCCACATACCCAATAGGAATAAATCGTGAATGGTCCAGAACCACACGAATCACGTGTAAATATTGATTTTTATGTGAATAAACAGGGGGTTTAGCAGAAGTTTATTTCTTTAATACGCAGATCTGTAACAAAAAAGAAAAAGTAATATTCTCGGTTCTTTTGCCAGCATGTTTAGCTATCGGTATGACAAACTGTCGGCTAAAAACTTCAGGCTGCAGCGCTGACACACTCAAGTTCATTTGTCGAATCTGTGGTCTTTATAAATAGTTTCATATCAATTGATGAAAAAATTTGCGGGGATTATTTCTGCAAACATACAGGTTGACAGAGGGCTAGTGCAATCGACGTTGTTATTTACAAAACAATACATTGCTTCAGTTAATATATTTGATTTTTAGTTCATGTCAAAATTCTGTACGACTGATGGGCAACTTTCAGTCATATTCGCTACGAGATTGCTTTTCCCGCCACGTATTATTTACTCTTTGAGTGTTTTCCCGCGACGAACAACTGCTCTTTGAACGGCTTATGTATACGAGCTGCTGTGGCTTTGCGACACTTGTGTTGTTTGCTCTGTCTTCGACAGTCACATAACGAGGCGAATTTGAAGCTTCCAGTATTTTATAACAGAGTTCTGCAACAGAAGCTCTTATTGTAGGTTTCCAGCGCCCGCCGGCCAGGGTGGCCGAGCGGTTCTAGGCGCTATAGTCTGGAACCGCGCGACCGCTACGGTCGCAGGTTCGAATCCTGCCTCGGGCATGGATGTGTATGATGTCCTTAGGTTCGTTAGGTTTAAGTAGTTCTAAGTTCTAGGGGACTGATGACCTCAGAAGCTAAGTCCCATAGTGCTCAGAGCGATTTTTCCAGCGTCCAGCAGAAATTTTTCTCGGCGTAGAGGTAAGAGATAATCAACTCTTGTAGCGCAAGATGAGACTGACACGTGATCGATAGCGGTGGTGCTCATAGGTAGTGGCGAAAATGTGTGATTTTTATGTTCGTCGAGGATGTTAAGGCTGTTGTGCGTTTGTTAGACGTGTCAGTATATGTGAAAAACGTTAAGTGGTCGTACTACACGCAGTTTCTCGTGTTCCGCAACCTCTGCGGCAGCCATTTCCTTCACGATCAATCATAGTTAAAACCCCTATTGTAATTGAAATGGTGCTTCTTTCGGTTGTCAGTGGCTTGGAATAGATAAGAAACTAGTTGAGTTTGTCTTTAATGTCGCTGACCCATATTAAGTTTCTGATCAGTTTTATGTTCATAATCTACTGTCTGACAAGTTAATGGTCGCAGCTTGCAAACGTTGTGTTGATGGCAGTGACTGCATTGTACCTTTAGTACCACTCAACTGGTGCAGTCATTCTCTGGAATGCGTTCAGTTAATCCTGGCGCTATGTGCAACAAATGTAAATTATTTGTAAGCAGGTTGCGTAAAAGTGTTTACCCTCTCTCTGTATGTCTGTGTGTGTTTCCCAGAATCGAAATAACTTAATTTTGAGCCCCACTCTCCCCCCATAACCCCACCCCCTCTTCACAGTCTAAAATTAGCTTCGACTCCAACAGTACTTAAATAAAAAATTCGGATTCCTCTCTTACAAGTTTCAAGTCACAAATATAACGCAGGTTTCTACCAGTTCACCTACATCAACATCTACATCATACTCGGCAAGTCACCTAACGGTGAGTGTCGGAGGGTACTTTAGGTACCACTATCTGATCCCTTCAACCCTGTTCCACTCGCGAGTAGTGCGTGGGAAGAATGATTGTCGGTAAGCCTCTGTATTGGCTCTAATTTCTCGAATTTTCTCCTCGTCGTCAATACGCGAGATGTCTGTGTGTGGAAGTAATATGTTGTCCGACCTCTCTTGAAAAGTGCTGTCCTGAAATTTCAGTGTAAATCTCTCCGTGATGCACAGCGCCTCTCTTGTAACGTCAGCCAGTAGCATCTCCGTAACGGTCTCTCGCCAGCTAAACGATCCCGTAACGAAACGCGCCGCTCTTCGTTGGATCTCCTCTATCCCGTCTATCAGTCCTACCTGATAGAATCACAGATAAGTTAAAGATACTCAAGAATCAGAGACAGCAAAGGACTTGGAAGAGCAGTTGAACGGAATGGACAGTGTCTTGAAAGCAGGATATAAGGCGAACATCAACAAAAGCAAAACGAGGATAATGGAATGTAGTCGAATTAACTCGGGTGATGCTGAGGGAATTAGATTAGGAAATGAGACACTTAAAGCAGTCAAGGAGTTTTGCTATTTGGGGAGTAAAATTAACTGATGATGGTCGAAGTAGAGAGGATATAAAATGTAGACTGGCAATGGCAAGGAAAGCGTTTCTGAAGAAGAGAAATTTGTTAACATCGAGTAGATTTAAGTGTCAGGAAGTCGTTTCTGAAAGTATTTGTATGGAGTGTAGCCATGTATGGAAGTGAAACGTGGACGATAAATAGTTTGGACAAGAAGAGAATAGAAGCTTTCGAAATGTGGTGCTACAGAAGGGTTTTGAAGATTAGATGGGTAGATCACATATCTAATGAGGAGGTATTGAATATATCTGGAGAGAAGAGGAGCTTGTGGCATAACTTGACATGAAGAAGGGACCGGTTGGTAGGACATGTTCTGAGACATCAAGGGATCTTAAATTTAGCATTGGAGAACAGCGTGGAGGGTAAAAATCGTAGAGGGAGACCAAGAGATGAATACACTAAGCAGATTCAGAAGGATGTAGCTTGCAGTAGCTACTGGGAGACGAAGAGGCTTGCACAGGATAGAGTAGCATGGAGAGCTGCATCATACCAGTCTCAGGACTGAAGACCACAACAACAACAACATCCTTCCTCCGTACTATTATTTTTAAAAGTACATCCTCAGGGTTCAACTAAGAATGATCTTTCATTTACGAAATGTAGTAAATAATTTGTCCTCTACACCAGGGTGATCAGGTTAAAGGACTGCAATGTTTATTCTCCAATCGACTGGATTTTTGGTGGAACAGAGACACTTCATCCACCATACTGACTATGGGAGATCTTTGATAAATGTTCTTTCTTTTGGTATGCCCTTCTTTTGCTTTATATTCTTAAAAGTCATATCCGTAAGTTCACTAAGAACAATCTTCTTTTTTTATTCCTTGTAGACTTTTATGGTCCTGAAACAAGGAAACGATGGCCTTTGTAATCTGTTTCCTTCAACCCCTCACAGATCACTCATCCATCAACTGGGTTTTAGATGGAAGGGAACCACCACATCCCTCATACTGACTACCAGCCCATCTTCTATATTTTATTATGTATGTATTTTGCTTTACATTCTTATCAATTATATGTATCAAGTTAACAGTGAAGTAATTGACTTGATTTGCGAAATGTTGTAAAGTTTTTGCCCTTTACAAAAAAATGGCTCTGAGCACTATGGGACTCAACTGCTGTGGTCATTAGTCCCCTAGAACTTAGAACTACTTAAACCTAACTAACCTAAGGACATCACACACATCCATGCGCGAGGCAGGATTCGAACCTGCGACCGTAGCAGTCGCACGGTTCCGGACTGAGCGCCTAGAACCGCGAGACCACCGCGGCCGGCTTGACCTTTACAACGGGGTGTTCTGATGGTATGCTACAATGTTTATTCTCCCTTCAGTGGGATTTTGGTGGACAAGAGACGCCATATGCACCATACTAACCAACAGATTTTTGGAACTTGATAAATCTGCTTTGTTTAGTTATGTCCTTCCTTTGTCTTTTATTTTTGATTGTCAGATCCGTATGTTTACTAAGAACAATTAATTTGTTTAGGTGTTTCCTTCGTTTGCATTAAAGTTTTAGAAGCCATATTCCTATGGTCACTAAGAATGATCTATTTGATTTATAAAATGTAATGACTCTTTTCTTCCTCACAGCAGCGAGACTCCACTGTATGTGTGCAATGTTTATTTTTCCATCGACTGGGTTTTTGGTGGAAGGCAACCACCACATCCAACATACTGACTACAGGAGTTGCTGGGAAAATCTTCTTTCTTTTGGTATATCCTTCTTTTGCCTTACATTCTTACCAGTTATATTCATCAAGTTCACAGTGGAATAATTTATTTGACTTGCGAAATGTACTAAATTTCTTGTCCTTTACAGCATGCTGACCTGGGTGTTGGGGCTGCAATGTTTATTCTGATTTTGACTGCTTTTTGGTGGAATTGATGATGATGGTGGTTTATGGTAGAGGGTGATAAACTGCTAGGTCATCATTGCCTTTTAATGTTTTACTGGAGAAGATTTTCACAGTCAGTGGAAGGAGATCAATAAACTGGAATACTGCGTTTGATCCCACCACAGGAAAAATAAAGCAACCCCAAAAAGATGAGGTCCAGGAAAGCCCATAATAAAACCCCAGTGAGACATAGCGGGATAACTAAATAAAATCATGTAGAAAATACCTGTAAAGATGATGTTAAAAAGGGACAAATAACCATGGCTGGATGAAAACTTACAAATAATTCATGACCCAGCCACTCTGTGACACATTAAGATCTTACAGCAAGTTTTTTTGGGAAGAACTCCAGACAACACACAAAATTTTAAGACATGAATAACATTCGCCTCGTTATTAGTTAAAATAGAGGGAAGATCCTGTGGGAGGTCCAGTTCAACTCTCATGTCTACATATACAACACGTTCATTTAAAAGATGTCACACTGGCAGCTATATCCTGCATCTTTGACATACTGGGGGCTCCTCGCGACATGAAAGGAAGCCATGCCTCAATGGACGATGTCCCACTCTAAGCCGAGTAAGGGCTGCTTCTTCACGCCATTGCGAGTCGAAGGAGGTGATCCATGGTCGCACTTAAGTCTTGGTGGAACGTAGTTTGTTGTTCCTCAGCTCCAGCCACTGGGACTCCCGCCAACATATGGGTCCTGCTAGTCACAAATGAAGTGGCAGCCCGTAGAGAGACTGAGCAGTGGGCAGGAGAAGGAAGGGAGCGAGCCTCCTTAGCAGCAGCAGCAGCGAGTTTGTTTCCCTGGGTGTCTTGTGTGTCGTGGAACCCAGCCAAAAATGACTTCGTTGTTTTGCCTTCACAAGAGTAGGAGAGCATCCTGCACTTGTTGCACCATCATACATCTGTCTAACAGAGAGAAGGCCACTTTGAGAGTCGGAGCAGACGATAATTTTTCGTCACAACACCATATCACCTGCTCCATTGCCCTCAGGATAGCAGACAGTTCCATGAAATACACTGAAAACAGCATTTTGAGGACAATGTCGGGGAACACGACGGAACAACCGAAAACATATCCCTGCTTAGAATCATCCGTGTAGACAGAAATAAAATCTGGGTGGCTACGTAAAATTTCATTAAATTTAATATTAAAAACAGAGTCTGGGGCACAATGCTTCTTGTGAGCAGTCAGTTCTGAAAGCGATCTGGGCCTTGGTAGTTGCCAGGGTGTGCCCTACTCCACTCCTGGCTTTGGACCACCTGTAATAACCCAAAGCTCTCTTTTGCACGGATCCCAAATGGCCATGTTGCTTGTGGTCGATGATCGAACAGCCATTACAGTGGTGGCTGAATAATGTAACTGGATGCTAGTGATATAGGAATGGAGAATGCTCTATATGCTTGGCGTACCACGAGAAGAAGACGTCGAATAGACAGTGGAGTCTCACCAGCCTGCACACACAAACTAGCAACAGGGTTCGTGCGATAGGCCACTGTTGACACCCAAATACGCTTCAGGTGAACTGCATCCAGCATTTTAAGGTATTAAGGCCTTGCTGACCCATAAATCTGGCATCCATATTCAAGCCGGTGTCACACAAAGGGCTTATAAAGTTGGAGCAGACGTACTCTGTCAGCTCCCCGAGACCTTCAACTGACACATTTAAGGGTGTTTAAGACCTCGAGACATCTCTGTTTCACTTCTTTAATGTGTGACAACCATGGTAACGTCTCATCAAATATAAGACCCAGATACTTCACCATTTCCTTAAAAGTGAGAACAGTGTCCCCTAGTTTTAAAATGGGGAAATTAAACAGACAGCAGGAATGATTAAAATCGACACAAACTGTTTTCTCTGATGAGAATTTAAAACCTGTGGTACAAGATCAATCCTCCAACCACCTGATCGTCAGCTGCAGTTGCCGAGTAGCTGTGGTGAGGCTGGAGGATGAACGGAAGGTGGAGAAATCATCCACAGACAAGGAACATAGTACTGGGCATCGTGGTTGTAACACTACTGCTTGCAGTGGTGGCACTTAAGACACTCCATTCAGGGACACCATTCTCCTGCTTAAAATGGTGAGACAGGACATTCCCAACCCTTTGTCTAAAATATATGTTCAAGAGAAAGGACTGTATGATGGTCAGTAGACGTCCACGGAATCCCCACTGATGGAGCTGCAACAAAATATTATGCCCCCAGGTAGTGTCATAGGCCTATTCCAAATCGGAGAAAACACCGATAAGGTGTTGCTTACGAAGGAAAGCTTGTTGAACTGCAGCCTCGAGCAGCGTCAAGTTATCGGGAGTGGAGTGGTACCTCCTGAACTCACAGTGGTAGCGACTGAGTAGGGACCTGGTTTCCAGTACCCACACTAGGCGCCAATTGACCATATGTCTACGTAGCTTGTCAGGCTAATACTATGATAACTACCAGGGTCCTGATTTTAAAATTGGGATTAAAATAGAATACTTCCATGACTTGGGAAAGCTGGCAGTTATCCAAATTTTGTTGAAGAGCTGAATGAGGACTTCCTTTGGCTGTCAGTCCAACTGTTGCAGCATGATGTAGGTTGTAAGGTCATTTCCAGGGGACGTATCACAAGCAAATGGCAATGCTGAATCCAGCTCCCACAGAGAGAAAGGCTGTTTGTATTCATCGATGTTGGTGGAACAGAAACCAAGATGAGCATTCTCCTGTTCCTCCCGATATTGACAGAAGCTGGTATCCTGGCTGGAATCGGCCATAATGGATTTATATGATTCAGCCATTTCTGAGCTATATCCCTCGTCGATGTTACAAGAGACCCCTGTATTCGTACAGCTGCTATTGGTGGTCGAGAGTTGTGCCTTGAGAGCCTTCTAAAGGCTTCCCATACTTTACGTGTGGGTGTCAATTTATTCATGGATTTCAGGAACCCTTGCAAAGACCTCTGCATACTCTGCCAAATTATTCTCTTCACCTTTGCACATGCCATTCAAAAGTTTGCAAGATCCTCAACTGCATGGCATCGACTGAATCTGCACATTGCTGCTATCCTGTTCCTGATTGCAAAACGACACTCATCGTTCCACCAAGGGACAGGTCGGTTCCTAGGCATTTCCACAGACTTTGGGATGGATGCATCAGTGGCATGATGAATCACAGCTGTAATGTGATCCACCCAGTCCTGGATGGCATCACATTGCTAGAAAACAACTAACCGCCTGTAAAGTATCCAGTTAACCTTTTTGAACAACCATCTCGGTGCCTTTATTTCAGGATCTGTTCGATCAGGCAGATGGATCCATATAGGAAAATGGTCACTACCATGAAGGTCATCGTCCACTAGCCACTGAGCAGTGTCCCCAATAGCAGGCGAGCTGAAGGAGAGATCTATGGTGGTAGACAAACCTGACATTTTAGCAGCTTGACCCATGTTCAATAGTATGAGATCTGTTGTGTGCAGTAGATCCGCAAGCACCCGACACTTGGGGTGAGTGGTGTGAGAACACCATAGTGCGCTGTGTGCATTGAAGTCCACCAAAAGGAGGAAGGGACAGGGGAGTTCGTCAAAAGGATGAGTGTGAACCACACTTTTAAGAGGCTCATGAAGTGGTAGGTACAAAGAGCACACTGTGAAGTCAACGTGGGCCACTATCCGAACAGCAACTGTTTGTAGTGTTGTTTTTAAGGAGTGAGGAGTGAAAAGTGTCCTTTACGAACACTGAAACCCCACCTTTTGCCGTATCACCAGTAAGATCATCTTTTCTGTAAAGGTGATAGCCTCCAAGTACACGTATGTCCCTTGTAGGCAAAGGCAAAACGGCAAAGGCAAAACGCTCTCTCCAGTACAAGGACTCTCAATTCCTCCAGATGAGTTCTGTATCCATTGATATTCCATTGGAGTATGATAGCCATTTCATTAATGTGATCTCGATTTAGCCCTGTCTTTGCACCAAAGTGGTGAGGCGCTTGTAGAGCAAGGCATAGTGGTGGGGCTGACTGGGTCTGGTGACGAGGCATAAAAATCCAGGATGTCCTCATCATCAGTCAGACGTGCCAGAATGACGTCTTATGGTACCTGGGTCAGCTTTCGATACGAATGTTGAGTTTCTTTTCCTGCTCCCTTTCCCAGCAAGGATGAGGCAGAATGAGGGCAGTGAGAGCCACCTGTCTTTGAAGAAAGTTGGTGTTGAGAGGCACTCTGCTTTTGGGTGCCTTTGGGCTGTAAGCTGCAGAAGCATTATTGGCGTCTTCCATCGAAGCTGGCTGGTGTGCTATGTCTTTCAATCGGCTTTGGCACATGCAGGTGCAAGTACAGGTGCTAGTAGTAAAGAATGGCTCACTGGACATCGTCTGACTCAAAGCGTCAATCTTAATGACAGGTTCTTGCACCAAGGAAGCATAAGAAGTGGCAAAGACGGCGCGTTTCATATCCTGATACTCCTTTTTGGCTTCTGCATAGGGGATCCGCTTGGTCACTTCGATTTCTTGAATTCTGCGATCCTCTGCAAAAACAGGGCAGGCTCAGCTCCAGATTGGATGGCTTTCAGAGCAGCTAATGCAGACTGCTGGAGACGGACAGTCAGTCTCAACTTCACTGCCTGCCTTTCCACACTTCCCACAATTCGCTTCACCTCCGCAACTTAGAGTCACATGGCCAAAATGCTGGCATTTGAAGCATCAAATAGGGTTAGGTACATAGGGCAGAGCCCTAAGTCGGAGGGAACCTGCCATAATGTGTTCAGGTAGTGTTGGAGAATTGAAAGCCACAACAAAAGTGGCGTCCTTCTCAGTCTGTCCATTGGTCTTGTGTGTCCTTTTTTTTCCACATCTATGATCCCCTGTGGGGTCCATTCTTGTCTCAGTTCAGCAACGTCAATGTCCATAATACAACGGCAGGTTGCCACACTTTTGCTGGAGTTCTGGGAGTTATGCAACTCTACAATAATGTTGTACTCACCCAATTTCTGTGACTTAATAAGAAGTTCCACCTGCTTTGCACAGTTAGTCTCGACAAGAAAGGAGCCAATTTGCAACTGCTTAACAGACTTTAGGGAACCAGCCAGTCGTTCTAAGCCTTTATGTATATACGAGGGAGACATTTTTTAAAACGTCCCCACTTTCCTCTTGATCACTACAAAGCCATTATAATTCATGACTCCTTGAGGCCCGTTACTGATAACAAGTTGATTATCACAATGACTAGCCTCCTGCATTATTTTTGATGAAGGAGCGTGAGAACTCCCAGGCAGTACACCCTTTCCAGTGAAGGGAAGAAGATTTTGAGGGTTCCATCTCGGTCCCACGAGTAGCTAGGGAAATAAGCGTCCTCTCAGACAGAGTCCCATGTGCCTGAGTAAGCCTTATACAACTGAGGTGCGGCAGATTCCTCAGAGTTTGCCTGCTAATGACTGTTCCATCTCAACACTCATGCATCTCCTTAGTATGCAGCACACCTTGAGATTGCTTTTTTTTTATAGAGGTTTATTTCATCTTTGCAATGTGGGCAGTGAAACCAAGATCCCCATTTTCTGAGACACACAACGTTCTACTGCCTTTCCACACAGTGTCCTTCTTTTGGATTACATTCTTATGGTTTCTAAGAATGGTCTATTTGCTTTACAGAATGTAGTGAATCATTCTTTCCTCACAGGTGGGAGATTCCATTGTATGCGTGCAATATTTACTTTCCCATCAACTGGGTTCCTCCCCCCTCCCCCCATGTGGGTCCAGGGGTTAGAATATGCCTGTGGTATTCCTGTCTGCCATAAGAGGTGACTAAAATGAGTCTCACACATTTCGACCTTTGTGTGATGGTCCCCCCTCGGGTTTTACCTCCATATTCAAACATTTTTCAAAAGAGCGAGCCAATTACGGAAGGGCACCTTACATGGTGGATTGTGTCCCTCGTGCATTGAGAAATTTTGCCTGCTTACTCATCGTTGCATTGCAGTCCCACTCGTTCTCCATCTCTTGGGCGTGGATACATTCCTGGGTTTGGTTTCCGCCATGCACTGTGCAGTGTCACTTTGTGCGGATCTGACGATCATGGACTTCCTGGTACCTAATATCCAGCACAGTGGCCCTGCAACACAGGGATTGCTCTGCTGATGCCTGAGCCGCTAACTCCCCACATATGCCAAGTAGTAGATGCCTATCTCCCTGGGGCATCGGAACTCCCAGCAATGGCCATCCTGCCAGGTGGCCCTTACTGAGGCTGGGTGGCGCCCATGGGGAGGGCCCTTGGTTGGAGTGGGTTGCATCAGGGCGGAAGACATGCAATGAAGCGTGGTATATCATCTCTCAGTAGGGGGTCTCCAGCAGCAGTCTCTAAGCGATCTAGGTCAAACCTCAACCGAAGAAAATACGACCCAAGAGCGTTCCCTTCCCTGGCCACTCCATGAGAGGAACAAATGGCTAAAGATGGCAGCGAAGGTTATTCACCCCAGTACCTCACCTGTACATAAGTTGATGGGCAATCATTAATATCAACAAAGCCTCAGTTTTTTGTGGAGCATTTAGAGGACAAGTTTGGGGAGGTGAGGGCTTGTCGAAAATGTGCTCTGGGGCAGTTTTGAAAGAAACAGCATCCTTTGTCCAGTCATGACGGTTACTTGCTTGTGTAAAGTTGGGGGATGTTTCAGTTACCATAGCGCCCCATAAGAGTTTAAATATGGTCTAGGGCATTATATTCCACAAGGATCTTCTTTTGCAGTCTGACAATGAACTCCCACCAAGCTAGAACAATAAGGTGTTCACTTTCTCTGGCGCATCCATTGAGATCTGAGGGATAATCAGGAAGTCACCACTGTCTTCGTCTTGGCCTTCGAGGATGATGCATTACCCGAAAAGGTCAAGGTGATGGTTTACTGCTGTGTTGTGAAGCGTATATCTCTCCCCCGATGCGGTGTTTTAAATGCTGGAGGTTGTGGTTGGCAGGAGAGCCAACACCGTTACTACAGGAGGCCGAAATGCACGTGTTTTAACTCACGCAGGCTGGTGTGAGGTCTGGAACATGACAAGGGAATTAGAATTGAGAAAAACGGACGTACCTGGTGGAATAATTAACTTTAATCCATTAATGACGAACGTCGCTCTTGACATTACATGATTCACAGTATCAATCGTAACTGATAATGGCGCCTTGCTAGGTCGTAGCAAATAACGTAGCTGAAGGCTATGCTAACTATTCTCTCGGCAAATGAGAGCGTATTTTGTCAGTGAACCATCGGTAGCAAAGTCGGCTGTACAACTGGGGCGAGTGCTAGGAAGTCTGTCTAGACCTGCCGAGTGGCGGCGCTCGGTCTGCAATCACTGATAGTGGCGACACGCGGGTCCGACGTATACTACCGGACCGCGGCCGATTTATAGGCTACCATCTAGCAAGTGTGGTGTCTGGCAGTGACACCACATTCCTCCCCCGCAAATCGGCGTACGGTTGTGGCATAAGGCTTCCGCCCACCGTGGGGAGGATTCCATGTTGACGTATGCGACGAGGTGGGGATACAACAGGCGAGGCTGTGCCACCCGCATCCTGCTATTCGGAGCGCGGGGAGCTAGGAAACGCCTGAAAACCTGCTCCAGGGTGTACGCCAATATGCGGTGTATGCGCCCGTAGAGAGACAGGAGGGGCCGAAGGGTCGACCTCCATCGGGCCGGGGCACCCGACGGGCGAAGACGACATATGGTCCGGAGCGGGCAACAGTTCCATGGCGGAGGACAACTGGTCACGGGAAGCGATCGGCGGCACGTGACTCAGGGAGGCGCCCGGCGGTTGCAGCGACGCGACCACTGCGGGCGTCGTCGGCGGGAGAACAGGCGGCGGCGGCCGCGTTGGCGGCCGCGTCGGTGGCGCGTCGCCATGGGGCAAAATGGAAGGCAGCGTCGGTAACACCTGGGGCTGAGGCGAGCCAGTAGAGGGGTCCCCGGGGCGCTGACCGGGCGGCACCGTCGCTGAAAGCAGACGGTGAGCGACAGATCCCGTGCGACGACAGAGGCGCAGCTGATTGAGATGCCGACGCACCTCACCAGAGGCCCCCAAAACCAGATACGTAGCGCGTTCGAGGCAGCGAAGAATGCGCCCTTCGAGCCAACGCCGTGAACCTTGGTAGTGGCGATAGTAGATAACGTCGCCTGGAGCAAAAGCAGGTGTCTGTCGCTGCACAGGAACTTGATGCGGCGGATGTAGCAAAGACATCAAGGTTTGATGAGGGCGACCGTGAAGCAACTCAGCCGGCGAGCGACCATCTCGGGGCTGAGAGCGACACGAGGACAAAAAGAGCAATAACGCGTCTTCCCGAGAATGCGGCTCTTTCAACTTCAACATCTGTGGCTTGAAAGTTCTGACCAATCGTTCAGCTGCACCGTTTGACTGTGGCGAAAACGGCGCGGACGTCAGATGTTGAATACCATTGGCCTTGCAGAATGACTGAAATTCCGCGGACATGAATTGTGGGCCATTGTCGGAAACAATTGTCTGTGTAAGACCTTCAATGCAAAAGATAGCGGACAACACTTGGATGGTGGCAGATGTCGTCGTGGAAGACATCCGGACAACAAAAGGAAGATTACTGAATAAATCTACCACAACCAACCATCGAGCATTCCAGAATGGACCAGCAAAATCGATGTGTAAGCGTTGCCAAGGGGATGTGGCTTTTGGCCATGCAAAGAACTCCCGCGGTGGTGCTGATTGTTGTTCGGCACACACCCTGCAAGAAGAGCACATATTCGTAATCGCGGCATCGATTCCGAACCATGTACAGCGCTGACGAGCAAGTTGTTTCGTTCTCACTATACCCCAATGTCCTTGGTGGAGAAGCTGTAAGACAGAGGACTGTAACGAACGTGGTACCACGACCCTGGACTGATCATTATCAGAACGCAACAGCAAAACACCACGTCGTACAAAAAGTCTCTCCTTGTGAGCAAAAAATCGGCGAACGAACGGGTCCCCGATCCTTGAATTTGACAAGGGACATTGCGTAGCAACAAAACGCAGAACGGTAGCAAGGACAGGGTCGGCAGCTGTGGCTGTAGCTACACGACGAAAATCAATCTGAAACGATTCGACCACGACATCGGTTTCCGCATCAATGAATATGCAAGCAAGTTCGGAGGAATCGAATGCCCTATCCTCAGCAACAGGCAAGCGGGACAACGCATCGGCGTTTCCGTGCTTAGCAGTGGACCGATGCAAGATATCGTAGCGGTACTGCGAGAGGAAAATAGACCAGCGAATGAATTTCTGCGCTGTACGTGGAGGTACAGGATTGGTCGGATGATGAAAAAGCGATGTCAAAGGTTTATGGTCTGTGATTATGGTAAAGTGACGACCATACAAGAAATCATGAAACTTTGTAACACCAAATACGATAGCCAATGCTTCTTTCTCGATCTGTGAATAATTTCTTTGCGCAGACGAGAGCAATTTGGACGCAAATGCAATAGGGCGATCGTGCGATCCATCTTTGTGCGCAAGAACAGCACCGATCCCGAAATCCGATGCATCCACCATCAACAAAATGGGCTGCCGGTTGTCGAATGGCGTAAGGCAAGTATTGGAAAGCAACGCCGATTTCAACTAGCGAAAGGCGCATTCGCATTCCGTCGTCCAGACGAACGGAACACCCTTACGGCGTAAGCGATGAAGCGGAGCTGAAATAGAAGAGGCATGCGGTATATAACGGTGATAATAATTAATTTTTCCCAGCACACTCTGTAGCTGCTTCAAATTCTGCGGCGATGGCAAGTCTTGTATGGCACGAAGGTGTGTGGAACAGGGATGTATGCCTTGGGCATTGAGTACATGTCCCAAGTATGGCAAGTCCCGAGTAAAAAATACACATTTGTCCTTCCGCAAGCGAAGACCATTTTGTCGCAAGACCTGAAATAATGTTCGGAGATTGGCCAAATGTTCTTCTTCCGTTTTTCCGGAGATCACAATATCGAAAAATGGCTCTGAGCACTATAGGACTTAACATCTGTGATCATCAGTCCCTTAGAACAGAACTAATTAAAACTAACTAACCTAAGGACATCACACACATCCATGCCCGAGGCAGGATTCGAACCTGCGACCGTAGCAGTCGCGCGGTTCCGGACTGAGCGCCTGAACCGCTAGACCACCACGGCCGGTTCACAATATCGTCCAGATAATTTGCTGCAGTAGGGACCGACGCACAAACAGTTTGTAGATATTGCTGAAACAATGCAGGGGCGGATGCACACCCGAATGGCAGTCGTTTAAATCGATACAAACCAAGATGCGTGTTAACCACCAAAACGCGCTGGGATTCTTGTCCACCGGTATTTGCAAGTACACATCTGCGAGGTCCAACTTCGAAAAATATTTCCCCGGGCACAGTTTGTCAAAAAGATCTTCCGGGCGGGGTAAAGGAAAAGTTGCAATCACTAGTTGCAGATTCACCGTTGCCTTGAAGTCCACACAAAGTCTCAACTTTCTGGAAGGTTTTGGCAAAATTACTAAGGGTGATGCCCAGAGAGAAGCCTGCACACGTTCAATTACACCTGGCGATTCCAAATCGTGTAATGTTTTTGCGACCTCATCACGCAATGCGTGGGGAACATTGCACGCTCTGAAAAATTTCGGTTTCGCGTTTACTTTCAGTTCCAAATGTGCTTTATAGTTCTTAGCGCCACTGAGGCCCGGTGCAAAAATGTCTGCAAATTCTTCACATAGACGAGAAACACTGTCTGAAGGCACAGTCTGGTTCACTGATAGGACCTGATTTACTATAGACAAGTAAAACAACTGAAATAAATCGAAACCAAACAAGTTCACTGCAGAAGAAGAACGAAGGATGTAAAATGACACAAGTTTTGTTTGTCCTTTGTATGTTGCAAGAAGGCTGCACTGTCCGAACACAGGGATACCTTGCCCTGAATAGCTAGTTAACTTAACATTTGCGGCACGCAAAGGAGGTGTGCCCAGCAGTTTGTAAGTGTCTTGATTGACCAGTGAAACTGCAGCTCCGGTATTGAGCTGGAATGGTATCACTTTGCGTTAATGTCCAAGTCTACAAAAAGTTTATTGTCCTGCTGACGACAAGAGCGACTGTCTCGTGCAACGTGAACTGACACTGGTACATAATCACTTGCGACTTGACGGGAATTCCGGCGATGACGACGCACACTATTTTTGGGACGAACACAGTCACTGTTAGAGAGAGTGGCACTGGGCGGAGTGGAATGAACTACATGAATTTCCATGGGCGAAGTTTCGCGAGCCTGAGTATCCATGGTTCGATTCCGATTCCGGCGCGAAGCAAAGGGCCTGGAACGGTTTTGAGCTTCCGATCTGTGCTATTTCTGGCAAACACTCTGAACATGTCCTTTTTTATTACAATAAAAGCAAATAGCTTGGCGTGACGGGCAATTCTCACGCGAATGTTTAGTAGGACACCGCGGGCATGATTTGATCACTGCCTGCGCGGCACATGTGGCTGAGACCCTGGCGGCAGCAGCGCGGCCGGGCGCGGAGGGCTGTTTACTGCTCCGTGCAGCTCGCCCGGCGGGCCGGTTAACCTGACACACTGCTCGCGAAGTTTCAGATGATTCCTGAGCAAAGACAAGTGTGTCCTGCCGATCCAATATGACCATCACTTGTTGAAGGGAGGGATTTACTAGTTTCAAAATCTGTTCCCTTATACGAACATCAGAAACTTCTGTGCAATTGCATCACGCACCATAGTATCTGAATAAGGGAGTCCACATTGACACTCATAAGCACAATCCCTAGTAAGGCCTTGCGAGGTTGCAAACCACTCACGATTAGTCTGACCTGCCGTGCGTTTTGTACGAAAGAAGGTATACCTTTTTGCAACTACATTGACTGATTCTTTGACATATGCACCTAATGCAGACAACATTTCTTCGTAGGACAGAGTTGCTACGTTGCGTCGGGGAAATAATTTGACTATCACACGGTACATGGTCACCCCGACGGAAGATAACAAAAAAGGCTGCCGCTCGTTACCTTGAATTCTGTAGGCGGCGAGATGGAATTCAAATTGGCGTGACCACTCCGTCCAGCTTTCCAGTGCAGCATCAAAAGGTCGAAAAGTCGGTGCAACAGCGTGTTGTAGCTGAGTTAGCGGTGAAGCGGCTGCTGCCGCATAGTTTTGCATCGCACGTTGACCCTGGACGAGCTGTCCAGAGGCACCAAGTAATGCCTGCGTCTGCTGATTCTGTAAGCGATGAAATTGGGACAGTACATCTGGAGATTGTGGCGAAGCCATTACGCAAGTAAATCAGGGCAATATCGGTAAGAACAATTTTACTCTCGTCGCCAATGTTGTGGTTGGCAGGAGAGCCAACACCGTTACTACAGGAGGCCGAAATGCACGTGTTTTAGCTCACGCAGGCTGGCGTGAGGTCTAGAACATGACAAGGGAATTAGAATTGAGAAAAACGGACGTACCTGGTGGAATACTTAACTTTAATCCATTAATGACGAACTTCGCTCTTGACATTATATGATTCACAGTATCAATCGTAACTGATAATGGCGCCTTGCTAGGTCGTAGCAAATAACGTAGCTGAAGGCTATGCTAACTATCATCTCGGCAAATGAGAGCGTATTTTGTCAGTGAACCATCGCTAGCAAAGTCGGCTGTACAACTGGGGCGAGTGCTAGGGAGTCTGTCTAGATCTACCGATTGGCGGCGCTCGGTCTGCAATCACTGATAGTGGCGACACGCGGGTCCGACGTATACTACCGGACCGCAGCCGATTTAAAGGCTACCACCTAGCAAGTGTGGTTTCTGGCGGTGACACCACACTGGAAGTTTGGGCATATGTCATCCTGGTGTACTTCCAGCGTCACGTGTTGATATTGTGGACGTCCTTTGCTTCCCAATACCCCCTGTGTCCCGCCTCCCATCTGTATTAACAGCGGAGAACACCGTTCCCCTTGCTCTCTGGACTATCGGATTTTACAGAAAGAATGGAGGATTGTGGAATATAAGACTCTGGATCGCCTGACCTACACTGATACACTGAGGCTAAACTGAAATACGAGAGACTCCATCCTGTGCATATGACATCAACCTACACTGCTGTTGCGACAGTGGTTCTACCATCTCCCATTTCATTGTGTACAGTTGGCTCTCAGAGCTGTCCGACTCCACTTGCCCCCTTGATGGTGGGGAACATTTCCCTCCCTGTTGCTCCTGCACCACATACTTCAGGAGCAACGCCCCCTCCCCCAATCATCGGGGACACCAGTCCCCACTTCTCACTCAGAGAAGCGTGCGTCTTCTTTGGCTCCTCTCACCAGGAAGGGGTCCCTTGGGTCACTCCCTTCCTGAGTTCTGACCAGTGGAAAAGTGGATGCCCACCAGTGGCTGAAGCAACCACACACAGGTGGCTGGTCATAGAGTTTCACGGTCCTCCCCATTCCCTGAGACTGACCCAGTGAAGCCCTCCTAGCTGGATCCGTCGAAGGACCAGCACGAGACAAGAAGAAGGCACACAGGAATCCTGACCTTGCGGTGGCACCCATTCCACTGCTCCCTACAAGCTCTGCATCTGAGGAAGAGGTGGAGATTCTGGCGTCTGCTGAGGACCTAGATCTCGCTGGACCCTCAGACACAATGGATGTCACTCTCACAGGTACTCAATCGATGGCAGCAAGTGACCCTGAGTAGTGACCTGCCTCCTTGAGCGCTTCCTGTCTTTCCAGCCTAATCATGACATCATCCTCCAGTGGAATTTCAGTGTTTTTTTTTTCAACCAGAACTAAGACAGATTTTGAGCTCAACGCCTGCTCTCTGTATTTCCCTCCAAGAAACCTGGTTCCCAGCAATGCAGACCCATGCCCTTTGTGGCTATCGGGGTTTTTATAAAAATCAGACTGACTGTAACAGGGCGTCAGGTGGCATATGTCTGTGTGTCCTTATCTCTGTTTACTCTGAATCAGTGCCTCTTCACACAGCTTTAGAGGCTTTAGAGGCTTTAGAGGATAAGGACAATCTTGGATATTACCGTCTGCAATGTCTACCTTCCTCCAGATGGTGAAGTACCTCTTAATGAATTGGCTCTTATGATTTCCCAACTCCCTCCACCATTCCTACTTTTGGAGGACTTCAATGCCTATAAACCCTTGGAAGGTGGGGCCGTGATTACTGGCCGGGTTAGAGATGTTGAGAATCTTCTCTCTCAGCTCGACCTGTGCCTCTTAAATAATGGAGACCCCACACACTTCAGTGTGGTTCGTGGCACAAATACGACCATTGATCTCTCGCTTTGCAGCCTAGGATTTTCACCATCCATCCATTGGAGGGTTCACAGCAACTTGTGTGGTCGTGACCACTTTCCGATCTTCCTGTCACTACCCCAGCGTCACAGTTCTGGACGTCTTCTGCGATGGGCCCTTAATAGGGCCAATTGGCTGCCTTTCAAATCTGCTGTCACTGTTGACACTCCCACTCATGGCGCTATTAATGTGGTGGTCGAGCAGGTCACTGCGTAGATCGTATCAGCTGCAGAACGCACGGTTCCTCTTCCTTCTGGGTGCCCTCGGCGTAAAACTGTGCCTTGGTGGTCGCTGGAAATCGCTGAGGCCATCAAAGTGCGTAGGCGGGCCCTCCAACTACACAAGCGGCATCCATCATTGGAGACTCTCATTTTTTTTAAGCAGCTCTGTGCCCATGCCTGCCACCTGATACAATGACGGAAGCAAGAGTGCTGGGAACGATATGTTTCCTCCATTGGTTCTCGTACCCCTGCCTCCCGGGTGTGGACTCAGATTCGCCACATTTATGGTTACCTGACCCCGCTGGGGGTACATGGGGTTTCAGTCAATGGGGCAGTGTGCAACGACTCATGTGAAATCACCGAGCATTTTTCTGAGCATTTTGCTCCAAGTTGTGCACCTGCCAATTATCACCCAGCTTTTTGTTCCTTGAAAGAGATGGCAGAACGACAACATTTGTCTTTTACATCGCCCCGCCCTGAGCCATAATATGCTACTTTTACTGAGTGGGAATTCCTCAGTGCCCTTGCCCATTGTCCTGACACAGCTAACCGAATTCACTCCCAATTTCTCAAACATCTGTCTCTGGCCTCACTGTGTCAGATTATGTCTATCTTGAATTGCACCTGGGGTGAGGAAGTGTTCCCGTCCCAGTGAGAAAACAGCATCATCTTCCCAGTCTTGAAAACTGGGAAGAACCATGCAGCATTGGACAGCTACCATCTCATTAGCCTCATCAACGTTCTCTGCAAATTATTCGAATGAATGGTAAGCCGGAGGTTGTGTTGGCTCCTGGAGTCTCGGGGGCATCTGGCTCCATCCCAGGGTCGTACCCGCCGACGCCGCTCAACGACACATAATTTGGTGTGCCTTGAGTCTGCCATCCAAACATCTTTTTCCAGTTGTCAACATCTGGTAGTCGTCATTTTTGATTTGCAGGGGGCCTACGACACGACCTGGCGCCACCACATCCTTGCCACACTGCCGATTTTTATATGGAACTTTCTCTCCCTTTTTACCTTCCGTGTTCAAGTCGGAGGCTCCTTTAGTTCCTCCCATATCCAAGAGAAGGGGGTCCCACATGGCTATCTGTTGAGCGTTCCCCTGTTTTCAATCGCTATAAATGGCCTAGCAGCAGCTTTAGGACCGTCAGTGTCGCCCTCCATATATGCTGACGATTTCTGCCTTTGCTTCAGTTTCTCAACCATCGGTGTTGCTGAAAGCCAACTACAGGGAGCCATTCAGAATGAACAGTCTTGGGCTCTCTCCCATGGGTTTCACTTCTCTGCCGACAAGACTTGCGTTTTGCACTTCTGTCGGCGACAGGCAGTCCATCCTGACCCTGCACTTTTTCTTGATGGCCATCCACTACAGGTAGTCGAAACGTATCGCTTTTTAGCACTGGTTTTCGACGCCCAGCTAAGATGGCTCCCCCACATTCGCCAGCTTAAGCGAAAGTGCTGACGGTATCTTAACGCAATCCGCTGCCTGAGAAACACCACTGGAAAGGGGGGTGGGGAGGGGGAGCAGATCGCCCTACATTACTGCACCTCTAGAAAGCCCTAGTTCAGTCACGACTTGACGATGGGAGTGAAGTGTATGGTTCGTCAGTGCCTTCAGCATTGAAGTTGTTTGATCCTGTGCACCACTGCAGGGTCCATCTGGGGATGGGCGCTTTTCGAACGAGTCCAGTGGCCAGTCTACTAGTGGAGGCTGGAGTCCCTCCATTGCACATCAGGCGCCGCCAACTGCTTGCCCAATATGCATCGCACGTCCATAGCTGTCTTTTGTTCCTGAATGCAGTGATTCATCTCCCAGAATGGCGGCCTCAGTCAGGGATAACGATCGCTGTACGTATCCATTTCCTATTGTTTGAACTCGATTCCTTTCCCTTACAGCGTCTGGTGTGGGTCCATCACATACACCTCAATGGTGTATGCTTCAGCCGAAACTATGGCTGGACCTATCGCATTTCTATAAGGACTCCAATCCTCCTGAGGCACTCCACAGTCAATTCTTATCGATCCTTGACGAATCCCACGATTCTCAAGTCATTTATCCCGACATCTCGCTGGTTGATGGTCGCGTAGGCTTTGCCTATGCTCACTCAGAGCATATCGAACAGCACTCCATACTGGATGGCTGCAGTGTCTTCACTGCCGAGCTGGTGGCCACCTCTCGCGCCCTTGAGCATATTCGTTCTTGCCCATTGTGTCCTACCTGGTCCGCAGTGATTCTCTGAATGGTTTACAGGCCATTGATCAGTGCTACCCACGCCATCCTCTGATAGCAAGTATCCAGGAGTCAGTTTAAGCCCTCAAATGATCTGGTCGTCCAGTGGTCATTCTATGGACCCCAGGGCACGTTCGAATCCCGGGAAATGAGCTCGTTGACAGGCTGGCCAAACAGGCCACTCGTAAACCACTTCTGGAGATTGGAGTACCCGAATCTGACCTCTAATCAGTGTTATGCCACAAAGTTCTCAAGATTCGGGATGCTGAATGACACAGCTTAGTTACGCCCAATAAAATCCGCGCCATCATGGAGAGATCAAATGAGTGGTCGTCTTCTCTGCGGGCTTCTCACAGGGTCTCTGTGGTCCTCTGCTGCCTTCGCATTGCCCACACTTGGCTGACACACAGATATTTATTGCGCTACGAGGACCCACCTCTCTGTCGATGTGGTCCACATACTGTTGGGCAGAACTAGCACCCCTGAAAGAAAAGAGTTCGAGTCTCCGTCGGGCACACAGTTTTAATCTGCCAGGAAGTTTCATATCAGCGCACACTCCGCTGCAGAGTGAAAATCTCATTCTACAATCTATTTAGATTACAAAATGTAGGAAGTCGTTGTTTCCACACAGCAGGGAGATCCCATTTTATTGGTGCAATGTTTATTGGTGCAATGTTTATTTTCTCATCGACTGGGTTTTTGGTGGAAGGGAACCACCACGTCCAACGTACTGACTACAGGAGACACTGGGAATATCTTCTTTCTTTTGGTATATCCTTCTTTTGCCTTACGTTCTTATCAGTTATATTAATCAAGTTCACTGTGGAATAATTTATTTGACTTGCGAAATGTACTAAATTTCTTGTCCTTTACAGTAGGGTCACCCGGTTTTGTGGGTGTAATATTTATTCTCCCTTCAACGGGTTTTTGGTGGAAATGAGACACCACATTTACCACACTAACTAACTGGTTTTTGGATCTTGATAAATCTGGTTAGTTTAGGTATGTCCTTCCTTTGCTTTATATTTTTCATAGCTATATCCCTGTGTTCACTAAGAACTCGCTATTGGCATTGACAGTTTTTGTTGGAAGGGAACCACCACATCCAGCATACTGACTACAGGAGTGTATGGGCAAAGGGACTTTCTTTTGGTACGTCCATCTTTTGTTATATATTCTTATAGTTACATTCATCAAGTTAACAGTGGAATAATTTATTTAATATGTGAAATGTAAATGTTTTGTCCTTTACAGCAGGGTTATCTGGTTGTGTTGCTACCCTGCCGCCAATGGATAAGCAGCAGCCAGCAGCAAGTCATACTCTTAGCTCACTTATTTGTTTTATAGTTTAATTCTTAATTTCTTTGCGTGTTTTTGTGTGCTTACATAGTTTAAGTCGTAATTTTCGTGTGTATTATAGTATTTTAGAGTTGTAGCATCACATTTTAGTACCTGTGTAGTGTAAATTCGCGTAATCGCCAGTCATCTGTTTGTTTTAAACAGCTTGTGAGATAAAAGAGAGGAAAAAAGATGTTAATGATGGATAGGGACTGCGCCTGTTGCGTACGGATTCAGGGGTATTGTCCACCGTCTGTAAACAGCTGGAAGATGTGTTGGCCATGGTCGACAGGTTCCAGGCTGTTGCCTTGGGCCGTGGTGACATTAGGACAACCAAGGCGAGCGCTTTGGCGCTTGTGGAACCTGTAGCATTGCCTGGAATCTCTGATGCCACTGCGCCCTGCAGGTCGACACTTGCCTGACGGTGATTGGCGAACCGTGGCGGGGTCACGGATACCTGGGCGGAAGGCGAAAGTTGGTGCTGGTCGCAAGGCTGTACGCTTATGCCTCCGTGACAGGTTTGAGGTTCTGCCCAGTGCTGAAAGTACTTCCGAGCCAGCAAGGGCGGCCACACCTGCTGAGTCAGTAGCCTGTCTTCCTGAGAGGTCCGGACAAGTGCAGAGGGTCGGATTGCTTGTCATGGGGAAGGGGCGAGTGATGGAGCCCCTCAGGGATATGGCAGCTAAGGACGGGAAGAGAGCCAATGTGCACTCTGTGTGCATACTGCGGGGAGTCATCCAAGATGTGGAAAGGGTCCTTCCGGATGCCATGAAGGGTACAGGGCGCAGCCAACTGTGGATGGTGGCTCATGTCGGCATTAATGAAGTGTGTCGCTATGGATCGGAAGAGATTTTCTCTGGTTTCCGGCGGCTATCTGAGTTGGTAAAGACTGCCAGTATTGATAGCGAGATGAAGGCAGAGCTCACCATCATCTGCAGCATCGTCGTCAGGACCACTTGTGGACCTTTGGTACAGAGCCGAGTGGAGGGTCTGAATCAGAGGCTCAGACGGTTCTGCGACCATGTAGGCTGTAGAATCCTCGACTTGCGCCATAGGGTAGTGGGGTTTCGGGTTCCGCTAAATAGGTCAGGTGGCCACTACACACAGGAGGCGGCTACACGTGTAGCACGGGCTGTGTGGCAGGGACAGGGCGGTTTTTTTAAGTTAGACCGTCTCGGGAAAGATCAAAAAGGGCTCCAGACTCAAAGGGTACAGGGCAAAGGAACGACAAGAATTGACCAAGCAACAGTCGGTATTGTAGCTTTAAATTGTCGTAGCTGTGTAGGAAAAGTACCAGCGTTTCAAGTGCTGATAGAAAGCACTGAAGCTGAAATCGTTATAGGAACAGAAAGCTGGCTAAAGCCGGAGATAAATTCTGCCAAAATTTTTACAGAGGCGCAAAGTGTGCTCAGAAAGGATAGATTAAATAAAGTAGGTGGTGGTCTGTTTGTGCCTGTTTGTAGTAGTTTATCTTGTAATGAAGCTGAAATAAGTAGTTCCTGCAAATTACTATGTGTAAAGGTTATACTCAACAGCCATGCCAAAATAAATAATTGGCTTCTTCTAACGACGCCCCCGAGTCAGACGATATAATAGCTGAATGGATCTAGGAAAACTTGAATCACATTACAAGTAAGTACCCCACTCATACAGTTATAATTGGTTGGCGAAAATACATGTTCAAAGCCAGTGGCAGACAGAAAACATCTTCCGAAATTGTACTAAATGCTTTCTCTGAGAATTACTTTGAACAATTACTTCATGAGCCCACATGAGAAAGTCTCCATTCTTTCCAAGCTAATTATGTAAGTATAGACCAGATATGACCCAAATTCAAAGGTACAGAATCGACAGCAAGAGATAGATTCATACCGCATAAGTTAATAAGAGACGGGAGTGATCCACCATGGTACACAAAACGCGTCAGAACACTGTTGCAGAAGCAACGAAAAAAGCATGCCAAATTCAGAAGCACGAAAAATCCTCATGACTGGCTAAGTTTCACGGAACCTTGAAATTTAGTGTGGACGTCAATGCGAGATGCTTTTAATAGTTTCCACAATGAAACATTGTCTCAAAATATGGTAGAAAACCCGAAGAGATTCTGGATGTATGTAAAGTACACCAGTCGCAAAGATGGTGCTACTAAAGCGGAGTTACTAAACACAGTTTTCCATAATCCCTTCACGTAAGAAGACGAAGGAAATATTCCACAATTCGGAACCAGAACAGCTGTTAGCATGAGTGACATAAAAGTAGATGTCTTAGGTGTTGCGAAAGAACTCAGATTGCTTAAGAAAGGCAAGTCTTCTTGGCCCAGATGATAACCATTCAGGTTCCTTTCAGCGTATGCAGACACAAGAGCGCCTTTCCTAGCAATCCTATACAACTGCTCACTTGATGAAAGGTCTGTTCCTAAAGACTGGAAAGTAGCACAGATCACAGCGATATTCAAAAAATGAAATAGGAGTAACCCATTGAATTACAGACCCATATCACTGACCTCAATTTGCAGTAGGATTTTGGAGCATGTACGGTACTCGAACATTATGAATCACCAATCAAACTATCCACGGGTGTACTGCCGGTCTATAGTGTTCAACGGGCACAATATTTCGGCGATCAAACATGTCGCCATCATCAGGTGAACATCGAAAAAGTGCAAAGAAGGGCAGCGCGTTTCGTGTTACCGCGCAATAGGGGTGAGAGTGTCACTGATATGATACGCGAGTTGGGGTAGCAGTCACTGAAACAAAGGCAGTTTTCATTGCGGCGAGTCTATTTACGAAATTTCAATCACCAACTTTCTCTTCCGAATGCGAAAATATTTTGTTGACACCCACTTGTCTAGAGAGAAATGATCATCATAATAAAATAAGAGAAATTAGCGCTCGAACGGAAAGATTTAGGTGTTCCTTTTTCCCATGCGCCATTCGAGAGTGGAAAGGTAGGGAAGTAGTATGAAAATGGTTCAATGAACCCTCTGTCAGGCACTTAAGTGTGAAATGCAGAGTAACCATGTAGATGTAGGTGTAGAATGTTTATTCTCCCTTCAGTGTGTTTTTGCTGGAAATAAGACACCACACGCACCACACTCAATAATAGATTTTCTGAACTAGATAAATCTGCTTTGTTTAGGTATCTCCTAAGTTTGCTTTATATTTTTAAAAGTCATATTCCTAAGGACACTAGGAACGATCTATTTGCTTTACAAAATGTAAATCTTACTTTCCTCATAGTAGAGAGATTCCATTGTATGGGTGTCTGGTAACGAGTGCTGTGGTTTTCGAATCCGCATCAGACGGCATGGAACTCGATGACCACTAGAGGTCTCTGTAGCAGTCGCGCCATAAGCTGTGGCTGCGTGAGCTCCTGGCCTCGAGTCTAACGTGAGGACGCCACTGTGAAGCACGTGGTCCCAGCGGCCATTGGCGACATATGCTGTCGTCTATTTATGCACCTGCCTCTCACTCGGCTAGCTACGGATGCAGATCCTTTACAACTCCCGTAAACTTGATCCCCCTCACTCGCTTGTCTCCCACCCCCGTCCGCTGCCGCGCCTGTATTCCCACCTTCCACCTGCTCTCCATCTCTCCATTCTCCATACCCTCACCCATAGTGGCTTCCACCAACTTCCCCTCCCTGATGATGTCCTTCTCCCCTCCATCTCCCCCTCCTACCAATTTTGATCCTCCCCTTCCACATCCTGTGTTTTTTCCTTAGGGCACCCTCTCTGCCTTCTCTTCCTCCTCCCTTCCTTCCCCCCTCCTCCCCCTGGGCTTCCCCTACCGCCCCCCCCCCGTACCTTCTTTCCTCCACCTTCCATATCCTCTGCCACTGGCATCTACACCCTCCCCTCCCCTTCCTCCCCCACCTTTTCCCCTTTTGGCAGGTCCCCGGACCCGTACACGTCAAGTGAACATTCGCGCACTGGAGATCATTACCATCAGTTCTTTGTGTGTACCGTCGTGTTAGTTCCTCAGTGTTTTCACCGCCCATGCTCCATCGTTCACGTGTGTCATTTCAGTCATCAGTGTTTGTGTACAAGTGCTAAACGTTTTTTATTTTGCTACACCTGTAAATGGCTCCATGTTTTTTACTCATGTGTCTACTGTTTTTTGTCCACCATTATATTTTGTTTTTCTGTATCTTTCTTGTTTCTATTTGTACTATCTGTGACCGAAGAGCGGCGTAATATTGCCGCTGCCAGCCCACCTTTTGTATGAAGTGTTAAAATAACAATAAAGAAAAAAAAATGGTGAGGCAGTCTGGTGTTCGCATTGAGTTGGTTGATATCTCGCTTACAGACATCATGTTTACATTGCGTGTGCTTCCTTCCTGTTTATGAGGGGATGTTGTTTTAATTTCTTGAGGTTCTCTCTTGGGACCCCATTGTTTAATACTTTCTTGTTGATCTTGGTGTCTTCTTGGTTGTCTGTCATTGTGCTTGTCCTTCCATTCCCATTCGTCTGACTTGTTTGTTCGCCGGCCGCTACCATTCGGTCCCGCCGCATTTTCGTTAGTGGCAATCCCCCGACCGTTCCTGCCGTCGTTACAACATTTTGGTGACAAGGTAAACGGTGATAGTTGTTCGCATGGAGGCTAAGTTGGTCTGTCTGTTGCAATAACAACAACAGCAGCTCGTGCAGCAGCAGCAGCCTCCAGTTAGACAAATTACAAAAGTCGATGTGGTTGCTAATGGGTACAGTTGATGCCCGGGACGCATTACCACAACAGCTTCAAGTCCTCGGGTGTCCGATGCTTTCCCCACATCCGCTGTCATTCCCAACTTTTGATGACGCTAAAGAAGACTGTAAAACATACTTACATAGTGTGAAACAACATTTCACGGCTTTTCAAATCACGGATGACCTACTGCAGTGGCCATTGTTTTTGTCTTGGGCCACCCCAGACACATTCTTTCTTCTCTGCAAGTTGGCACCCTTGTCTGATCCTGTAGCTCTTCCAGGAGATATGCCTTTTGCTGTCAAACTATTATTCCTAGTGCTACTATGTGGTCGCCCCTCAGCAGGAGTTCCACCAGTGCCATAAACAGCCTGGACAATCATATCGTTCCTGGGCCATGGACTTGCAGGATCTCAGCCATCAATGTGATTTTAAATGCACCAATCAGCAATGTAACGCTTCGTATGTGGACTTCCTGGTCCAGGATGTGGTGGTTCAGCTGGCTCCCGATACTGAGGTCCACACTGAGGCATTGAAACTCAATAATCCCTCATTGGAAGAGATTCTCTGAATTGCCCACTCATCTGAAATTGCTGAGGTGGCTAATGAGTGTCTCAAGGCTCAGCTGCAAGTGGCGGCGATCGACGCATCTCTGTGGGTTCCACCCTTGCAATGTCGATGTGGCCCAGCCAACAGAGGCCAGTGGCATTGGGACTCCTCTTTGTCTGATGTCTCTATGGTATCAGAGCTAGTCGTGTGGCCAGCTTCCATCTTGCCCACAGTGCTTTACCGCACATGCTCGAGCTGATTGCCCCCATTGCTGGAAAACGTGCATGCTGTGTAAGAAGGAGGGCCACATGTGATCTGTTTCTCATACTCGTTCGACTCACCCCTGTCCTTCCCCTAATGGGCCTCAGGATACAGTACATGCTCTGCAATCAGTCGTCCCACTGGGGGACCCATCAGTACGGAGGCTATTCCTCACGCTCCGCCTTTTTACTGAGGATGTCAGTTTTCTGGTTGGCACTGGGGCCACCATCTCCCGGATAAATATTGCATTGTATAGTCGCCTGGACTCTCCTGCATTGTTGCCGCCCTCTTGATGTTTGGTTGCCTGTGGCGACAGTTCCATTCCCCTTTGTGAACAGTCCACCTACGAACATGTTCCCTGCCTCTTTACCCTATTTGTCATCGACCATCCGTCGGCTTCAAATATTTTTGGACTAGATGCATTTCAACTGTTTGGCTTTTCAATTTCCGATGAAGTTATGGTCATTTCCATGGCTGTTCCTTTTCAGAACCTGGACGATCTGTGCTCGGGTTTTGCATCATTGTTTGTGACATATCTCGGGTGTGCTTCACATTTTGAGGCACACATCACACTTCAGCCAGATGTGCAGCCTTGCTTTTTCCAGGCCAGACCCATTCTGGTGGCCTCACAGCTAGCAGTCATGCAGGAACTTCATCGGCTCCAGGCTGCTGGCGTCCTCAAGTCTGTGACATACAGTGCTTGGGTGACACCATTGGTGGTTATATGGAAACCCAATGGGTCCCTTAAGCTGTTTTGGGACTTCAGTGCTACTGTCAGTGCTCAGTCCTTAGTAGACACTTACCCCATTTCCTGACAGGAAGACCTTCCCGCCAAGCTTGTGGGGACGAGTACTTTTCTAAGATCAACCTGGCTGAGGCATACCACCAGTTACCTTTGGATTCCAATTCCTTGAACATCTTGGTTATCAACACACCTTTTGGCTTATACAAGTACAAGCGCCATCCATTTGGTGTCTCTTCAGTGCCAGCTAATTTGAAAATGGTTCCTGGAGCAGCTTATGCCACAGCCTATCCCAGCCTACATTAATTATCTAGATGACATATCAGTCACCGGGCGTTCCTGCCAGGAACATTTGCACAACCTCAGCACCTTGTTTCACGCTCTGCAATCAGTGGGTATACGCTGTCACCTGGACGAGTGTTGTTTTTTTTTCAACTAGAAGTGGAATACTTAGGCCACTGGCTTAGCAAAGATGGCATTCACCCTTCAGATTGAAATGTCATGGCCATTGAGGCCCTTCCTCATCTCAAGGACTTATCTGAACTCCAGGTGTTTTTGGGCAAGGTTACTTATTACTTAAAGTTCTTGCCCCAAGCTGCCTCTGTTGCTCAACCCTTCAATCACTTGCATCACAAAGGGGTACCTTTTGATAGGGCTCCTGCCTGTGACCAGGCTTTTCTTCATTTAAAGGCGATGCTGAAGTGTGCCCCTTGAGTTACTCCCTCATCTCTAGATCGCACCTTGGTTGTGGTGGTGGATGCGTCGGCCTACGGCACTGGGGCAGCCCTCACACATCGGAATACCAATGGCTCAGAACAGCACATTTAAACAACAGTTGACAAAGGTAGTGGAAACATCTCTAACCACATCAGCCCTCACCCTGTTCTTGAGCACATATCCCAACACACCAACTGACGGACATAGTCTGACAGAGCTCCTCCTTGGGCGACAGTTGCAGACCCTGCTCCATTTGCTGAAGCTGTCAACTTCCCACCCCACTCTTAGCCATCTCAGCGTTACACCCCGAGCATGGCCTTGTGGGCCCGCATGTAAGGGAGCAAGGTGGGCTGTGCGTCTGCCATGGTCGTCATGGCCCATGGTCAGTGTGTGACGTCAGTGCACGTGTCGAAAGGATTCTAGCCCCACCATCATAACCAGCTCCATCCATGTACCCCTGTCGGACTACCGCTGCCACCTCCTCCTACACTACCTCCTTCAGGTACAGACATGGTCATTGAGTCGTTGTCACTGCCCTCGGTTGCTACATCCCCGCAAGCCTACCACCAACCATTCCCATCCTGAGCTGGATCGGAAGCTCCTTGCAACACCCTGGCTTCTGGCTTGGCTGACATGGACACCTCGGGTGTCCCTTCCTCCCCGACAATGGCAGTTGACAAGCCTGGGTCTTCTCCCATCTGCCGAACACCGCAGCACAGACAGGGGCATTTTCACCCCAATGCAGGGGGGGAGAAGGATCTGGTACCAAGCTCCATGAGTTTCAAATCCACAGGAGACCGCATGGAACTTGATGACCACTAGAGGTCTCTGGAGCAATCACCCCGAATGCTGTGGCTGCATGTGCTACTGACCCTGAGTCTAATGTGGGGGCGCCACTGTGGAGCATGTGGCCCAGTGGACAGTAGCAAAATACCCTGCCTCTCACTCAGTGAGGCAGCCTGGTGCTTGCATTGAGTCAGTAGACATCTCGCTTACAGACATCGTGTTCACATTGTGTGTGCTTGCTTCCCGTTTACGAGGGGGCATAGTTTGATTTCGTGAGGTTATCTCTTATGACCCTGTTGCTTAATACTTTGTTGTTGATCTTGGTACCTTGCTTGGTTGTCTGTCATCTTGACTGTCCTTCCATTCCATTCTTGTTTGTTCACAGCTGCTCCAGTCGATACCACCACATTTTGGTTAGCGGTAATCCGTGGCATTCCTGTAGAGGTTACAACAGGTGGCAATGTTTATTTTCACATCCACTGGGTGTTTGGTGTAAGGGAACTATCACATCCAGCATACTGACTACTGGAGAGACTGGGAAATTCTTCTTTCTTCTTGTATGTTCTCATTTACCTACATTCTTATCAGTTATATTCATCAATTTCACAGTAGAATAATTTATTTGTTCTTTGAAATGTTGTAAATTTTTTATCCTTTACAGCTGGGTAATGTTGTTGTTTGGCTACAATGTTTATTCTCACTTCAACAGGTTTTCAGTGGAAATGAGACAGCACATGTACCATACTAACAGATTTTTTAAAATTGATAAATCGGCTTTGTTTAGGTATGTCCTTACTTTGTATTGTATTTTTGATAGTCATATCCCTATGTTCACCAAGAACAATCTATTTGCAATACAAAACATAGTAAATGGTTCTTTCCTCACAGCAGGGAGATTTCATTGCATGGGTGCAATGTTTATTTTCTCATCCACTGTGTTTTGGTGAAGGGAACCACCACATCCACCATACTGACTACTGGAGATAATTGGAAAAATCTTCTTTCTTCTGGTATGTTCTTCTTTTGCTTTGCATTCTTATCAGTTACATTCTTCCAGTCCACAGTGGAAAAATGTATTTGATTTGTGAAATGTTCAATTTTTTTTACTTTACAGCTGGGTGATGTGGTTGTGTGGCTAAGTTGATTATTATCCCTTGAATGGGTTTTGTGGTGGAAATGACATACCAGATTCACCTTACTAACTAACAGATTATCAGAGTTTGATAAACAAGCTCTGATGAATTATTCTCTGGTTATCAGCTGAGTGGTGGTGTCATCTTGTCACAACGTTTCAGGGAGTACCGTGTGGGTATTAGTGGGGGCAGGGGCTGCGGCCCTGCCCAGTATCTAGACCAGGTGGCTATCCAATCTGTCTGCGGATGCCACTGCCTTCAGATCAGAGTGTTCCTGATGTATTATGTCAATTGTGGAATTCCAAGCTGCACTGAGCTGAAAACCGCTACCGCTGTTTACTAAATTGTTGTGCAGACATATCTCCACTGCCTCTTTGAAGATCGAGCCCCAGAAACTGTTGATGCTGCACAGCTTCTTCGAAGATGTGTCCCTTGATAATGCTATGTTTTGCTACCGCAGACTTGTTTGTCTGTCCTAGTCATACATTTCTGATGTATCATTGTATCTACCTGATTGTCCCTTGATAATGCTATGTTTTGCTACCGCAGACTTGTTTGTCTGTCCTAGTCATACGTTTCTGATGTATCATTGTATCTACCTGATATATTCCATCCCACATTCGCACTCAATACTGTAAATGTGCAGTGTCTGCAACCCCAGCTGGTCTTTGGTTGAGCCAAGAATATCTTTGACTTTTTTGGTGCACAAAAGATGGTCGTTATTTTGTTTCTTTAATATTTTTATGATCTTGGCTGTTGGCAGTCCAGCACATGGCAGAAACGCCACACGTTTTGCTTCATCTTCTTCTTGTTTCTCCTTGTCTGCATGCAAGGCGTATCTTATTTGTGTCACAGTGTAGCTCTTAAAGAAGGTTTCCCAGAGATGTGCTAACTCACATGGCAAACTCTCGCTGTCACAGATTGACCAGGTTCTTTGTACTAAGGTGTTCATTACTGTGTTACATTTTGCTCGATGGTGGCAACTCCAAGCATTGAGATATAAGTCCGTGTGCATCTTCTTGCTGTAGACCAAATGTCCCATTGTACTGTCTGGATTTTTCCTGGTCAAAATATCCAAGAAGGGAAGGCAGCCATTCTCTTCTACCTCCATGCTAAATTTGATGCTATCATGTACATCATTGAGATGGTGTAGGAACTCCTATAGTTTTTTCATACCATGGGGCCACACTACAAAAGTGTCATCTATGTATCTGTAGAACACCTTTGGTTTATGGCAGATAGTGTTCAATGCCACATTTTCAAAGTGCTCCATGCACAAGTTGGCATACCTGGGGCCAGAGGGGAACCCATGGTAACACCATCTATTTGTTGATTTCCCACCACATTTGAAGTACATTGTGGTTAACACAAGACAAAAGAGTCTGAGTGTGTCCTCATCGAAGTGATCTTCAAGTAGAGCTACGGAATCATCCAGAGGCACACGGGTGAAAACAGAAGTGACATCAAAGCCAGCTAGTACATCCTTCTCGTCCAGGTGTAACCCTTGGAGTACCTTAACAAATTCGGTCGAGTTCTTGACATGGGGAGGGCAATGACCCACGAGTGGTATTAACAGGTGTGCTAGGTGCTTGGCTACACCATACATCAGAGAATTTATGGTGTTCAATATAGGATGTAGTGGGACATTCTCCTTAAGGTTCTTTGGGAGTGCATACTGTTGTGGTGGAACCGGTGCCCAAGGGTAAAGCTTCCTGATGGTGTTTCTGTCAAGTCCTGTGCTATTGAGAAGATTGATGGTCTTGCCTGTAACAGAAGCAATTGTGTCTTTCCCCACTTCTTTGTATGCTGGACCTTGCAGTAAGATGTAGATCTTCTACCAGTAATCTTCCGACTTCAGTAGGACTGTCGCATTGCTTTTGTCTGCTGCTAAGACCGCTATACCCCTGTCGTCGTGAAGGTTCATCAGTGCCTTGTGCTCTTCTGCTGTAATGTTGTTCTCAGGCATTCTTGCTTTCTCGAGTACCCTGCTGGTCTCCCTCCTCACTTCCTCGGATGATCTCAGCGGGAGTCCACATGTGGCTTCCTCGACATATAGATATGCAGAACAAAGCATCCCAACACTTCACCAGAAAATGATGGGTATGAAACTCATTGAAACATTGCGACAAGACAACGCCACCACTCAGGTGATAACGCAAGAAGCATGCGTCAGTGGAATACACCAAGAAAGACTGTGCTTTGTTTAAGAATGTCCTTCCTTTGCATTATATTTTACATATTCATATCCCAATATTCACTAAGAAGAAAATATTTCTCTCCTCGGAGCAGGGAAATTACATTGTATGTCTGCAATTTTTTTTTCCATCGACTGGGTTTTTGGTGGAAGGGAACCACCAAATCCTATGGGAGTAACTAGGAAAATCTTCTTTCTTTTGGTATATCTTTATAATGAGACACCGCATGTACAATATTAACCAACAGATATTCCAAACTTCTAAATCTTCTTAATTATGTATGTCCTTCTATTGCTTTATATTGTTAGATGTTGTATCAGTATGTTCACAAAGAAAAATTTATTTGCTTGAGATGCTGGAGTAAATCTATCTCTCCTCACAGAAGCGAGATTACATTGCATGGTTGCAATGTTTATTATACCATAGAATGGGATTTTGGTGAAAGGGAACCACCACATCCAGCATACTGAACATGGGAGATACTGGGAAAGTCTTCTTTTTTGGTATGTCCTTCTTTTGAATTATAATCATATCAGTTATATTCATCAAGTTCACAGTGTAATAATTTATTTGAATTGTGAAATGTGGGAAGGTTTTGTTATTTACAGCAGAGTTATCATGTTGTGTGGCAAGAAAGTTTATTCTCCATTCAATGTGTTTTCGGTTCAAATAAGACATAATGTGCACCTTACCAATTAACAGATTCTCGGATCTTAATAAATACATTTTTTAGGAATGTCCTTCATTTACTTTAAATATTTAAAAATCATATCCCAATGGTCACTATGAACAATCAATGTACATTACAATATGTAGCAAATCTTTATTTCTCCCAGCATGGAGATTCCATTGTACGAGTGCAATGTTTATTTTCCCATTGACTGGGTACCTTGTGGAATGGAACAGCCACATGCATCATACTGACTATGGGACAAACTAGAAATCCTTGTTTTGTTTAGTATGCCCTTCTTTTAAATTTTATTCTTATCAGATATATTTCTCATGTTCTCAGTTAAGTAATTTATTCTAATTGCAAAATGTAGTAAAGATTTTGTTCTTTACAGCAGGGTGATGTGGTTGTGATGCTACAAAGATTATTCTCCATTCAATGTGTTTTTGGTGCAAATGAGACAAAACCTGCATCTTACCAACTTACAGATCTTTGGATCTTAATAAATATATTTTTTTAGATATGTCTTTCATTTACTTTATATATTTAAAAATCATGTCAGAATGGTCAATGTACATTACAAAATGTTGTATATCTAAAAAATGTTGTATGTCTAACTTTCCTCACAACAGGGAGATTCCACTGTACTGGTATGTTTATTTTACCATCGTCTGGCAATCTGGTGGAAGGGAACTAAAATATGCACCATACTGACTATGGGAGATACTAGAAAGCCTTATTTCTTTTGGTATGCCCTTCTATTAAATTTTATTCTTGTGCTTGTTTTGTTACAAATATTGTTCTCCATTCAATAATGTTTTATGCAAGTGAGACATGGTGTGCATGTTTAACTTCCCATCGACTGGGAATCTGGTGGGAGGGAACCACCACATGCAGAATACTGGTTATGGGAGACACTAGAATGCCTTCTTTCTTTTGGTGTGACACTCTTTTAAATTTTATTCTAATTGGATATATATGTCTCAAGTTCACATTTAAATAATTTATTCATTACAGCGGAGTGATGTGGTTGTGTTGCTACGAAGATTATTTTCCATTCAATTTGTATTTGGTGCAAATGAGTCACAATGTGCACCTTAGCAACTAACAGATTTTTTGATCTTAATAAATATACTTTTTTAAGTTGTTGTATTGTTGTTGTTTTTGTTGTGGTCTTCAGTCCTGAGACTGGTTTGATGCAGCTCTCCATGCTACTCTATCCTGTGAAAGCTTCTTCACCTCCCAGTACCTACTGCAACCTACATCCTTCTGAATCTGCTTAGTGTATTCATCTCTTGGTCTCCCTCTACGATTTTTACCCTCCACGCTGCCCCCCAATACCAAATTTGTGATCCCTTGATGCCTCAGGACATGTCCTACCAACTGGTCCCTTCTTCTTGTCAAGTTGTGCCACAAACTCCTCTTCTCCCCAATTCTATTCAATACCTCCACATTAGTTATGTGATCTACCCATCTAATCTTCAGCATTCTTCTGTAGCACCACATTTCGAAAGCTTCTATTCTCTTCTTGTCCAAACTATTTATCGTCCACGTTTCACTTCCATACATGGCTACACTCCATACAAATGCTTTCAAGAACAACTTCCTGACACTAAAATCTATACTCGATGTTAACAAATTTCTCTTCTTCAGAAGTGCTTTACTTGCCATTGCCAGTCTACACTTCATATCCTCTCTACTTCAACCATCATCAGTTATTTTGATCCCCAAATAGCAAAACTCCTTCACTACTTTAAGTGTCTCATTTCCTAATCTAATTCCCTCATCATCACCTGACTTAATTCGACTACATTCCATTATCCTTGTTTTTCTTTTGTTGATGTTCATCTTATACCCTCCTTTCAAGACACTGTCCATTCTGTTCAACTCCTCTTCCAAGTCCTTTGCTGTCTCTGACAGAATTACAATGTCATCGGCGAACCTCAATGTTTTTATTTCCTCTCCATGGATTTTAATGACTACTCCGAATTTTTCTTTTGTTTCCTTTACTGCTTGCTCAAAATGCAGATTGAATAACATCAGATAAAGGTTACCACCCTGCCTCACTCCCTTCCCAACCACTACTTCCCTTTCATGCCCCTAACTGTTATAACTACCATCTGCTTTTTGTACAAATTGTAAATAGCCTTTCGCTTCCTTTTTTTTTTTACCCTGCCACCTTTAAAATTTGAAAGAGAGTATGCCAGTCAACTTCGTTAAAAGCTTTCTCTATGTCCACACATGCTATAAACACAGGTTAGCCTTTCCTTACTCTTTCTTCTAAGATACGTCGTAGGGTTAGTATTGCCTCACGTGTTCCAACATTCCTACGGAATCCAAACTGACCCCAAGGTCAGCTTCTACCCGTTTTTCCATTTGTCTGTAGAGAATTCGTGTTAGTATTTTGAAGCTGTGACTTATTAAACTGATAGTTCAGTAATTTTCACATCTGTCAACATCTGCTTTCTTTGGGATTGGAACTATTACATTCTTCTTGAAGTCTGAGGTTATCTCGCCTGTCTCATACATCTTGGTCACCAGATGGTAGAGTTTTGTCAGGACTGGCTCTCCCAAGGCTGTCAGTAGTTTCAATGGAATGTTGTCTACTCTTGGGGCCTTGTTACGACTCAGGTCTTTCAGTGCTCTGTCAAACTCTTCACGCAGTATCATATCTCCCATTTCATCTTCATCTTCATCCTCTTCCATTTCCATAATATTGTCCTCAAGTACATTGCCCTCTATATACTCCTTCCACCTTTCTGCTATCCCTTCTTTGCTTAAGACTGGGTTTGCATCTGAGCTCTTGATATTCATACAAGTGGCTCTCCTTTATCCAAAGGTGTCTTTAATTTTCCCGTAGTGAGATAAGCCTCTACATCCTTACATTTTTCCTCTAGCCATTCTTTTTAGCCATTTTGCACTTCCTGTCGATCTCATTTTTGAGACGTTTGTATTCCTTTTTGCCTGTTTCATTTACTGCGTTATTATATTTTCTACTTTTATCAATTAAATTCAATATTTCTTCTGTTACCCAAGGATTTCTACTAGCCCTCATCTTTTTTCCTAGTTGATCCTCTGCTGCCTTCACTACTTCATCCCTCAGAGCTACACATTCTTCATCTACTGTATTTCTTTCCTCCATTCCTGTCAATTGTTCCCTTATGCTTTCCCTGAAACTTAAAACCCTTGGTTTAGTCAGTTTATCCAGGTCCCATCTCCTTAAATTCTCACCTTTTTGCAGTTTCTTCAGTTTTAATCTACAGTTCATAACTAATAGATTGTGGTCAGTGTCCACATCTGCCTCTAGAAATGTCTTACAATTTCAAACCTGGTTCCTAAATCTCTGTCTTACCATTATATAAGCTATCTGAAACCTTATAGTATCTCCAGGATTCTTCCATGTATACAACCTTCTTTAATGATTCTTGAACCAAGTGTTAGCTATGATTAAGTTATGATCTGTGCAAAATTCTACCAGACGGCTTCCTCTTTCACTTCTCACCCCCAATCCATATTCACCCACTATGTTTCCTTCTCTTCCTTTTCCTGCTGTCCAATTCCAGTCACCCATGACTATTAAATTTTCGCCCCTTCGCTAGTTGAATAATATCTTTTATCTCATTATACATTTCATCAATTTCTTCATCATCTGCAGAGCAAGTTGGCATATAAACTTGTACTACTGTTGTAGGTGTGGTCTTTCATATCTATCTTGGCCACAATAATGTGTTTACTATGCTGTTTGTAGTAGCTTACCCACACTCCTATTTTTTTATTTATTAGTAAACCTACTCCTGCATTACCACTATTTCACTTTGTATTTACAGCCCCGTATTCACCTGACCAAAAGTGTTGTTCCTCCTGCCACCGAACTTCACTAATTCCCACCATATCTAACTTTAACCTATCCATTTCCCTCTTTAAATTTTCTAACCTATCTGCCCGGTTAAGGGATCTGACATTCGAAGCTCCGATCCATAGAATGCCAGTTTTATTTCTCCTGATAATGACGTCCTCTTGAGTAGTCCCCATTTAGAGACCCAAATATGGGACTATTTTACCTCTGGAATATTTTACCCAGGAGGACGCCATCATCATTTAACCATACAGTACAGCTGCACGTCCGCAGGAAAAATTATTGCTGTAGTTTCCCCTTGCTTTCTGCCATTTGCAGTAGCAGAACAGCAAGGCCGTTTTGGTTAATGTTACAAGGCCAGTTCAGTCAATCATACAGACTGTTGCCCCTGCAACTACTGAAAAGTCTGCTGCCCCTCTTGAGGAACCACACATATGTCTGGCCTCTCAATATATACCCTTCCATTGTGGTTGCACCTACGGTATGGCCATCTGCATCACTGAGGCATTGAGGCATGCAAGCCTCCCCACTAACGGCTAGGTCCATGGTTCATGGGTGGGACTAGTATGTCCTTCATTTACTCTATATATTTACAAACCATATAAAAATGATTTACTAGGAACAATCAATGTACATTTCAATAAGTAGTAAAGCTTTATTTCCTTACAGCAGGGAGATTCCATTGTACAGATGCAATGTTTATTTTCCCATCAACTGGAAATCTTAGATTAGATTAGTTTTCCAATCCATAGATCCATGCTGAGGAGATCCTCATGGATGTGGAACATGTCAATTATTTTTTTTTATATTTTTATTTTATTTAAAGCTGTAATAACAATAATAATAGCATGAGTATATACAATACATCCTATTCTTAAGCTGAAATAACAATGCTAATAGTGTGAGTATATACGAAACATCATTTGTTTCTATTAAAAAATTTGTCAATGGAATTGAAAGAGTTGGCCACTAGTAAGTCTTTCAGGCTCGTTTAAAAACTGATTCTCATTTGTAACTAATTTTTTTTATTTTTGCTGGCAAATTATTGAAGATAAGTCTTCCTGAGTAGTTGACCCCCTTTTTGATCTAAAGTAATTGGTTTTAAGACTTTGTGCAGATCATTTTTGTTCTTGGTATTGTATGTATGAACTGAGCTGTTTGTTGGAAAAAGATATATATTACTTAAGACAAATTTCATTAAGGAGTAAATATACAGAGAGGCAGTAGTTAGTGTACCCAGTTCTCTGAAGAGGTATGTACAGGACGTCCATGAATTTACTCCACAAATAATACATATTACATGCTTTTGTACTCTAAAAACTTTTGTTTGACTTGAAGCTCTTTCATTTTTATGTAACCTATGTCTGCTACCACTCGAATGACAACCACAGATTTATTGAGGTGTTATTGCAGTTCTGTGGTGTGCTCCTCCCAACTGAATTTATTATCAAGTTGTAATCCCAGGATTTTAAGACTGTCAACATCTTCTGTCTGCTCTTCTTCATACTTTATGCATATACTGGGTGGAAACCTCTTACAGGTTCTGAATTGGATATAGTGAGTCTTTTCGAAGTTTAATGTTGGCTTTAAACCATTTATTATTATCCATGAGAATATCATTAACAGATCTTTCTAGAACTACACTCAACATACTATTTATTGCAGTACTTGTGTTATCTGCAAACAAAATGAACTCTGCTTCTGGCAGTGTAACTGATGAGAGATCATTAATGTGCACAGGAAAAAGCAATGGCCCTAAGATGAATCCTTGTGGGATATCACATGTAATTTCTTCCCATTCTGATGACTGATGACTTAATTCACTAGTCCCTTGCACTGACACCCTTTGTTTCCTGTTACCAAGGTATGACTTCAACCATTTTGCAGCACTGCCGTGACAACATAGAATTCTAATTCATTTAAAAGGATGTTGTGGTTCACACAGTCAAATGCCTTTGACAAATCACAGAAAATACCTGCTGCTTATAATTTGTTATTTAATGAATTAAGGACATTTTCAATGTAGGTGTAAATAGCCATCTCGATATCAGAACCCTTCAGAAATCCAAAGTGTGTTCTTGCTTATATGTTATTTGTGGTCAGATGGTTGAGAAGCTGCCTATACATTACTTTTTCTAAAATTTTTGAGAATGCTGGCAAAAGTGAAATCAGTCTGTAGTTTGATGTTATCTCTTTATCCCCACTTTTGAATAGAGGCTTAACATCTGCATATTTTAGCCAATCAGGAAATGTCCCAGTTATAATAGACTGGTTACACAAGTAATTTCGAATTGTACTAAGCTCACAAGAATTTGCCATAATTAACTTTGTTGATATGAATAGATTATAATTTCCTGCAGGTGCTTGGTAAATAGTCACTATTATATAGGATCTGTTATGGAACTCTACATCTGTTGCACATGCTTCTAGATGCTGCTCTAAACAGAATTTATTAATGTCAGTATTCTTGAATTTATGGCAGTTTTTAATGAATGTGGCAACTCCTCCTCCATCCATATCTACTCTGCAGATGTAGGAAGCTAGCATACATCCTGAAATCTGGTGGAAGGGAACCACCACTTGCAGCATACTGAATATGGGAGATACTAGAAAGCCTTCATCCTTTTCGTTTGCCCTTATTTTAAATTTTATTCTTATCAGATTCTTATTTCTCAAGTTCACAGCTGAATAGTTTGTTCGAATTGCGAAATGTTGTAAAGTTAAAAAAAAAAAAAAAAAAAGACAGCAGGGTGATGTGGTTGTGTGGCTACAAAGGTTACTCTCCATTCAATGTGTTTTGGGTGCAAATGAGCCTCAACGTGCACCTACCAACTAACAGATCTTCAGATTGTAATAAATATACTTGTTTGAGTTACTACAAAAATTATTCTCCATTCAACGTGTTTTTGTGCAAATGTGTCACAAAGTTGTAATGTTCAAACAGGCAACAAAAGTATCGCCACTGCTATGGGCGAACTGCTGCTGCTTTGTAGTTGCATGTGTGAACTCTTAGTTTTCGGTGACGCCATTTAAGAAGCGCAACTTTTGTCACGCCACAAAAAGTTTAAGTTGGTTCTACTTTGTTGCACCATTTTGCCTTCTCCACAGTCGAATAACGTCATTCCATTGCTACCTCGCGGCTGGATTCAAACCATTCTAGTGCGTATTCGTTCGTAGATAGTGCTTTTGTTTGGGAGTTTGCTATTAATATGCCGAAAAAGTGGTCAACAGCGACAATTATGAGATTCTTGGAAGTGTATCAAGAACGAGAATGCCTTTGGAACCACAAAAGCGAATCATACAAAGACAGAAATTTGAGAGATGCTGCTTTAATTGAAATAGTAAACAGTATGCGTGAATATGTACCTGGAATTGATGTAGCTACAACAAAATTAAAAATTCGAAATGCTTACATGAATGAACATACAGAAGTACTGAAATCACTTTGAGAGATGCTGCTTTAATTGAAATAGTAAACAGTATGCGTGAATATGTACCTGGAATTGATGTAGCTACAACAAAATTAAAAATTCGAAATGCTTACATGAATGAACATAAAGAAGTACTGAAATCACTTAAGAGTGGTGCTTCTACAGACGGTATTTATAAACCCAGCCTTGCTTGGTTTGAAGCTGCAGACCGGTTCTTAAAACGTGTAGTCGAGAGATGAGAAACACTTTGGTAAGTAATATTTTATATTTATTAAGTTTCCAAAACATCTTATTTAGTAATATGTACAGCCGTTTAATCAGCCGAGACAGGTGACGCCATTTTGCGAACTGCGCAATTACGAATAATTTGTGGCTTCCTGTGTGAACGGTAACTCAATGCGCCACTCGAGAATGACTTGACTTGTGGCGGTACTTTCGTTGCGTGTGTGAACCCGGCTTAATGAACGACTGAAACTATCGATACAATCCACAGGGTAGCTACGCGTTGCTGTGAATCGACATGAAAGAACAATTATATATAAAATTACAGTGAACTTTAATTATGTCAACATAGACAGATATATTATCGCTCTATTATAAAAACTAATAATTTGCAGGACAATAATATTAAGTATGGCTGCAGAACTATTTGAGAACTCTATTCAATTTTCGCACTGTTTTCATAGGTGTATACGTGCGATGTAAAAATTATGTATGCTCATTTCATGTTGGCACACCTGCGTACTTTGTAAGGTCGTGGATTGTTGAGGCAGAAGCAGTTACGTTATACTAAGTCCAAGAGGCAGTGTCATGAGAAGTCGTGAGAAATGGAAAATTTTGAGAAAATTCGTGTTGTTGAACATTTTGAGACAACGACTTATGTTGGGAAAGCTTATTTTGGTGAAGTACTGATTGTTATGAAGATGATATTACGAAAATATATAATATAGAAGCCTTTAAACAGCATCAGTTACGTAGCATATTACAAACCCAAGGACCCATTGTAGTAACAATTACAGCAAATCCAGAAGTTACCCGTAGACAACGAGTATTCATGGTGAGGTAATTAAATTATTTCATGTTCGTACTGTGAAGTTACCTTCTCTTTAAGTCTCTTATGCTCTGTTAATAGAGTGAACAGACTGACGGGGACTTGTGGTCCACTATTGAAACCAGGAAGACCTCACAGGTTTTTGAACACTTGTCATAATTTGATATAAAATAATTGATGATATTCAATATTTCTTCCCCGGACGAGAGAGGTACAATACATATGGGAACTTCCTGTCCGGGATTCAAATTGAATTGTTCGAACTGATACTTGTTCTATGTTCACAGATAATAATAGGTACAGTAACAGTAAATCAGCCAATAAAGGGGAAGAGGAAAAGGAATCCAATGACGAAGGCAAATAACATGTATTAAAGTACGGAAGCAATTAAGAAACAACAAAATTAGGCCTACACTTAACGGCAAGACCACGCGAAAAACAAGGTAAGTGCATATATTGATTTGTTCATATTGTTGGCTGTTTTTAGGCGTATTTTGTGGGTTAATAAGTTTAAAAATTTCTTGCTTTAAAATGACGTTAACGGAGGATATGACATACTATCTTGTTGCTGGGTGGGATTGGGTAGGCAAATTCGAATGCAAGTGGCGAGGTTAGTACCAGTACAGGAATAGAGTTATCAAAAAATGTTGTTGAAGAATTAGATACATCCACGATGTTGCGATTACTTTTTTAAAAAAAAAATCTGAATTGAAGAACGTAATTGAAAATAAAAGTGTCTCGAATTGTTAGCAAATGCAAAACGTGTAGAAGTAAAACTTTCGAAAGAAAATAGCCAAGTGGCTCAGCAATTCGTTAAAGGAAGTGAAGGTATCAGATCTGACATGGAATTAATGAAAATTAATTTAGAATAACGTGCAAATAAGATTGAAGATAGGGTGTCGACGTAGAAGTTACGCTCAATATAGTCAAACTAACGATCAAACGGTAAGCGGAAGAAACCGTAAAAAATTTCGAAGTATTTGCAAATTAAAGGAAAATTAGATAGGGGGGTAATGATTACCGGAATTGAGTTGCATACGAAAAATTTCTAAACTTACAGAGGGGGAAATGGTTACCAGAATGGAGTTGGATACGAAAAATTTCTATGGCAAATTGTCAATACTTGAAAACAATGTTGTGGAAAAAGTAAAGACTGTCGGGAATCATGTAGAGTGTTGTCACGCCATAATTAAAGACAATGAGAATGAGGTAGCACGATTACAGAAACAACTGAGATTCGGGATAATGTAGCAATGAAATCGGTGGTGACTCCTTTTAGCGGATTTTGGCCAGGTGTTGACGTGCGTAATTTTCCAGGGTCGAAAAATTACACCCGGTTGACTTGATTGTGAATAGTAGTGACAATTTTGGTATGAAATGAAAGAGTGGAAATTATCGAAGTAATTATAATGGGAACAATCAAAATTATCAGCAAAATCAACATTATAACTGCCAGGGAAATTCCAATACTGAAAACAAGGGCAACTGGAGACGAAATGAGAACAGGGCAAGAAATAATTATGGGTGGAACGGGAATAGACAATGGGAAGATTCAGAGAGAAGACAAGATGGGATTGTGCAAGGGTGGTTAAACTACGAGCCATTCCGATGAGGGCCCGTCAGTTTGGGACGAACAGATATAACTTCAGAAATCCGGCTATTAGAAACCAAAGTAGGTATATAATAATAATAATTTTATTGTCGTTCGGCTGATTACAGCAATAGCAAAGTCAAGAGCATATATTTCTATATAAACTACTATATTGATGTAATTTGGTTAACATAAAATAGGTACACGTTAGAATACAGTATTTTCATCTTCAAAGAATTCATAAATGGTATAAAATGGATTGTTCACTAGTAGCTTGTATAATTTAGCTTTAAAGATATTAACAGGCAGTTCTTTAAAGTCAGCACTTAATCTATTAAACATCCTTAGTTCAAGAACGAGGTAAGAGTTATGCGGTTTTGATAATCTATGATATGATACGTCTACAGATGTTCTGTTTCTAGTATTATGGCTATGAATATCATTTCTCAACTCAAAATTAGACACATTGTTTCTCATGTACATTAAAACATTGTAGATGAATAAGTTTACTACTGTAAGACATTGCAATTTAATAAACAGAGGTTTACAATGTTCTGTTTTATCAGAATCTGTTGTTATTTTCTTCTGTAAAAGTAAAATGTCATTTACATGACAGCTACTACCCCACAGTAAAATTCCATAAGAGATGATGCTTTGGAAGAAGGCAAAATATGCTGATCTCACATAGTCATTGGGTACATGTCTTTGTAAATTTCTAATTAGATAAATAACTCTTGAAAGCCTAGCCAGTATATTTTTAATGTGTGCTTCCCACGTCAATTTATTGTCAGTAGTAACACCTAAAAATTTAACAGTTTCTAATTCCTGGTAGTTGGGAATCTCTTTGAGGCTAAAGTAAAGTGTCTGGGTTTTGTTTTCATTTATGAAGAAGCCATTATCTTTGAACCATAATGAGGACTGAGCAAGGGTATTTTCGGTCAGTGTTTTCAGTGTACCTAGATCAGAGCTTTTATGTAGAAAAGTTGTGTCATCAGCATACAATATTGTATGAGAATTTATGAATTATGGCAGGTCAATAATCATTAGTACAAACAGTAAAGGTCCAAGCACCGACCCTTGGGGCACTCCGTACCTAACATTAACCAAATTTGATTTCTCCCTACCAATGCACACAACTTGTTGACAGTTCTCTAGAAAAGACCTGAACATATTTATACTGTTGTCATCGAAACCATAGCAAACTAGCTTATTGAGCACAGTGTCATGCTATACACAGTCAAAGGGTCTGATCAGGTCACAAAATGTAGCCTGGGTATAGTCCCTAGCCTCGAACACATCTAGGACTAATTTTACGAGGGAGTCCATTGAATCCGTTGTGGATTTACCTTTCCTAAATCCAAACTGTTTATCACTAATTATATTTAGTTTACCCAAGTAGGCACTAACTTGTTCATACATAATCATTTCTAAATTATTTTTTTTAAAACTGTGGTTATGGATATAGGTCTGTAACTAGCGGGACAGTTCTTTTCCCCTTTTTTGTATATGGGCACAACTCTAGAAATTTTTAGTATGTCGGGGAACTTTCAACTAGGCATTTGTTAACACAAAAGGTTAAAGGATAAATCACACAATCAATAACATCTTTCAACAAATTTCATGACATATCATAGAAATCAACGCTAACTGAAGGTTTGAAATTTTTCACTATTTTTAGGATGTTATTTGGGCTCCTGTGAAAGTGAGGGTGCCTGAGGGAAGCTTTTTAAACCAGCTGTCCATAATACTAAGTGCATTTTCAGGTGGTTTGATTATTGAACTACTAATTTCTTCAATGGACTGACTGCAATATTTATTAAATTCTTCTGGAGTAATGGCAATTTCCTCTTTGTGTTTAGCGTGTGCAATGGAGTTTATTACCCTCCAGGCCTTCTTGCATTTATTGTTAGATTTTTCAATGTGTACTATGTTATGCAGTTTCTTTGCTTCATTTATTGTCTTCCTATACTTGCATTTAGCTTTATCATACAGTTCTTTATACAGTTCTGATTTACCAGTTTTGTATAGACTAGAATACAGCATAACAGTATTTTTCAGTTGCCCTAACTGTGGAGTATACCATTCCTTCGTTTTCCTTTTCTTGTAATTACTACTAATATTCACAGTACATTTTTTTAGAGGGATGTTATTTTCAAATACATTTAAAAAGACAGAGAAAAACTTTGTGAATACAATATCAGCTGAACAGTGTTGAAGCCTAATAAAACATGTGTCCCAACTGAAATAAGTGAGGGCCTGATTAATCCTATCCATCCTCTCTCTGCTCACTGGTCTACTAATCACAGTTGTAGATTCTGGTTTGGTGCAGTCCGAAGTTACATTATTAAGACTAAGATATACTGCATCGTGGTCTGAGAAAGGGAAACTAATTGTTGTGGTTGGCAGGAGAGCCAACACCGTATTGCTAAAGCAGGCCGAAATGCACTCGTCTCAGCTCACGCAGGCTGCCGTGAGGTCTGGAACATGACAAGGGAATTAGAATTGAGAAAAACCGATGTAGCTGGTGGAATACTTAACTTTAATCCATTAATGACGAACATCACTCTTTATGGTACATGATTGACAATATCAATAGTACGGATACTGGCGCCTTGCTAGATCGTAGCAAATGACGTAGCTGAAGGCTATGCTAACTATCGTCTCGGCAAATGAGAGCGTACAAGTCAGTGATCCATCGCTAGCAAAGTCGGCTGTGCGACTGGGGCGAGTGCTAGGGAGTCTCTCTAGACCTGCCGTGTGGCGGCGCTCGGTCTGCAATCACTGATAGTGGCGACATGCGTGTCCGACGTATACTAATGGACCGCGGCCGATTTAAAGGCTACCACCCAGCAAGTGTGGTGTCTGGCGGTGACACCACACTAATTACATCAGTGGACATACAAGTTCTCTTAATATTTGTAAATATATTGTCTAGACAGGATGAGCCTCTGGTAGGTTTGCAGTTAACACAGTACAGGTTAAATTGTCGAATCACATTTTTGAGCTCTGTCACAGTTTTTCTGTCCTGCAGGACATCAAAACTTGAATTGATATCCCCTCAATGACAACATTGTACTGTTTCCATTTCGGTATACATATGTACATTAAGAGTTCCTCAAGTTCCTCCAGAAAGATATGGGGGTCACCACTAGGTGGCCTGTACGCTACTACTACCATTACCTTAAGGCTCTCAATTACTAGACCTGATATTTCAAAATGCATTTCATTACAAAGGGTATTGAGATCTATCCTGCCTCAGTTTGGTGCAAGAGGTGTTTTTGCATATATTCCTACACCACCACGTAAGTGCTGTTTTCTGCAACAGCAACTAAGTACTGTGTAATCATCCAATACTTTGTACCCAAGCTCATCCTCTTTACACCAATATTGACTTAAACATAGAACGTCTATCACGTTTTCATTTGAAAATTTGTTGACAATTAAGTTTTTGTCTGCCATGCCCTGAATATTGAGGTAGCATATTTTGAACTCTACTTTAGGCATTTCTTTTTTTGCATATTCTCTTAGTTGACATGACGTACTGTTACTGCATGAAAGTTGACCAGATTGTGTCCTTATGTCACTAGGACACCCAACCTGGTCTATGCATACAAGTTTTTTGTCATCTCAGTTGAAACATAATCCAAACACATTACTGGTCTTTTTTCCTTCTCTAGCTTATCCAATACTATTCCGATAATTGTATCACTTAAAACACGTTTACCTAGATAACAGAAATGTTGACCATGCTTGGTACGCCATTCTCTGCTACAACTACTGGTGTTAATTAAGGAAACATTCTTAAAAGTGCTTACAGATAGCTTTGTACTCCTTGTTTGTCTGCTCCACTTCCTTATTCACACATGACCACTGGGGCAAATCATGTCAATGTGGCACATTAACAACAATCACGTTGGTGTGGGTTAACATTCCGAGAGTCTCCTTCAGTGTTGAAGTAGCAATCTTCCTTTCATTTGTGCTGACGTCGTTCGCTCCGGCCATTACCACTACAAAGTCTCTGTCCGAGAGGACTGTGCTTTCTTTCTCGATTGATGTTGAAACATCTCGTAAACCAGCTCCTGATTTAACGGTACCTTCTATTTCGAACTCGTTAATCACACGAGGTCCGCTTTCTGTTAACATAGCTGCCAGTCCTCTGGCGTAACTGTCTGAATAAATCTTGATTTTGCATTTTTTCTTATACCTTACTTGGCTGTTCGCTAAGTTGTGAGAGTCATGCACCACCTTATCAGATGAGTGTGCTGATACCATTTCTATGTCATCTGTGTTTTGAAGCGAATTATATTTGTTATTTAATGGTAACACAAAGTCCTGCCTATGTTTATTGTTAATATGTTTGTAAGCGCTCCCCTTCGATTTTACAGTTACCCATCTACTACTAGGCCTGTTGTAAGCCGTTTTAGTCATAGCTTCACTTTCAGGCAATCCTTCCATAGGTTTAGAGATATGAAGACATACCTGATGACCACTCTCTTCCAATTTAAGCTTGAGTCTTCTGTTTTCATCACTCAGGATTTTTGTGTCCTCTCATAGCTCAGCAATAATTAACAACAGATCATTTTTGGAGGATGAAGCCTCGATTTTCACATCTTTGATTTTTGTTTTACCACGGCATTGCTCTGACTTGTGTGGATTTAATTCATATTTCTCGTACTGTTTTTTTAATTCGTCCTGTAAGAGTCCAATAATTGTAATATATGATAGGTTTTCCTTTTTGATACTGTCGGTCTTCCTTGCTGCATCACACATACACATTTCTTGATCATTAAGGGACACAGCCTTTTGTTTACAATCTGCACAGTTCCACATAGTCGCACAATTATCGTCGCATCTCAGGGAAGGGTCAACCTTTCCCCAACGAAAATTAAAGTTATGGTTACACTGCACACAGACGAAGCCACTTTTAACAGGTCTCGTGCACTTTTTGCAAGATTGACACTGTATAACACTATTTTTGCGAACTCCTATATTCAATACTTCCGTAACTGACGCCATCTACATACTAATTATGGAAAAAGACAGGTGGTTAATAATAATAATATAATTTTATTGTCTTTAAGCCATTACAGCAATAGACAAAGTCATACACATAATACAATACATGACAGTAAATGCTTTAAAAGAACAGAATTGTTAAGAACGTTACAGTGTTTATATCACAGGTCATGAAATCCTTTATATTGTAAAATGGGCTTACAACTAACAAGTAACAAAGTGTTTGTTTGTAATGTTGCTATGATAAATTTTGTGTAGCTTGTGGAAGTTTGTTAAATAATTTGTGGCCCATAAGTTCATAACTGTTAACTGATTTTGACAGTCTGTGGTAGGGCATATAGATAGAGCTGTTTGTCCTAGTGCTGTAACAATGTATATTTGCTCTGCGTTATACTTTAGGTAAGTTCTTTTTTGTGTAGATTAAAACATAATAAATATATAGGTTTATTACTGTCATGATTATACAAGTAGGGCACCGGAAGTTGTAAGAGACCATTTGATAAACAATTTTGGCACAAATAAGTGAAGGGGGACAAGCAAAGATAATTGTAGACACATTAGTATTCAGGAATCTGTGGAGATGTAATGAAGAATTTGTTTACGGAGGAAGAAAATGTTATAAGAGGTGATGTGGGGGGCTGTTGCTATGTTAATAATACTAATGACACCTGTGATACTTATGGAATTAATGTATTGTGATAAAATTGTAGTAAATTGACATCTGAATGATGTGGAGGCTTCTGTCAGTGAGAATGAGAAAAAAATACTGCATAATAGAGTTGTAGAATTCAAGGCAGGAGGTTGTGCTCATGATGTGAGAGATAATGTTGAAGTGGATGACGTTAGGGAACTTGAGTCATGTGTTGAGGTATTGAAGGATTCTGAGGAAGAGGCTGTTGATGGTAGAGCAGTAGGTGCTTCTTTTTATTGAAATTCTTATCAGTTTAATTCATCACATTCACAGTGGAAGAATTTATTTAAATTGCAATATATGGTTAAGTATTTTTTGTTTAAAGCAGGGTCATCTGGTTTTATGGCCAGAAAGCAGATTCTCCATTCAATGGGTTTTTGGTGCAGATTGGACACCACATGCCCCTTACTGATTAACGAATGTTCGGAATTTGATAAATCTTCGTGTTTAGGTATCTCCTTCATTTAATTTATTTTTTTAAAATATTATTCCATGTTCATTATAAATAATCAATTTGCTGCACAATTTGTGCCACATGGTCCTACCCTCTCAGCAGGGAGATTCCGTTTCATGAGTGCTATGTTTGTTCAACCATTGAGTGTGATTTTGTTGGATGGGACCCACCACTCCAAGCATCTTGAATATTGGAGTTACAAGGAAAGACTTCTTTCTTTTGCTGGGTGCTTCTTTTGATTGTTACCCTTAACACTTATAATCATTAAATTCACAGTGAAGTAATGTATTTGAATCATGGAATGTGGTTAAGTAGTTCCTTACATCAGCATCATCTGCTTGTATGGCCAGAAAGCAGATTCTTCATTCAATGGGTTTTTGGTGCAGATTGGACACCACTTGCATTTTACTGAACACCGAATGTTTGGAATTTGATAAATCTTCTTTTTTGGTATCTCCTTCATTTGCTGTATATTTTTAAAAATTTTATTCCATGGTAGCTAAAATAATCAAAATGCTGGTCAAGATGTGGTACAAGGTTCTTCCCTCTCTGGAGGGAGATTCCGTTTCATGATTGCTATGTTTGTTCCACCATCAAGTGTGATTTTGGTGGATGGGAACCACCACTGCGAGCAATTTGACTATTGGAGTTATAAGGAAAGACTTCATTCTTTTGCTAGGTGCTTCTTTTGATTGTTACCCTTATCACTTATATTCATCAATTTCACAGTAGAGTAATGTATTTGAATTGTGATATGTGGTTAAGAGTTTGTTGTTTAGAGCAGAGTCATTTGGTTGTATGGTCAGAAAGCAGATTCTGCATTCAATGGGTTTTTGGTGCACATTGGACACCACATGCACCTTACTGAACACCGAATGTTCGGAATTTGATAAATCTCCTTGTTTTCGTATCTCCTTCATTTGCTTTGTATTTTTAAATATCTTATTTCAATGGTCACAAAAAATAATCAATGTGCTGCACAAATTGCAGTACATGTTTCTTCCCTCTCATTAGGGAGATTCCGTTTCATGACTGCTATGTTTGTTCAACCATCGAGTGAGATTTCATTGAATGGGAACCACCACTCCGAGCATCTTGAAGATTGTAGTTATTAGGAATGACTTCTTTCTTTTGCTAGGTGCTTATTTTGATTGTTACCCTTGTCACTTATATTCATGAAATACGCAGTGGAGTAATGTATTTGAACCATGACATGACTTCATTGTTTTGCTAGGTGCTTGTTTTGATTGTTACACTTGTCACTTATATTCATCAATTTCACTGTGGGTTAATATATATTTGAATCGTGAAATGTGGTTATGTGTTTGTTGTTTACAGCAGGGTAAATGTTTGTTGTTTACATCAGTGTCATTTCGTTGTGTGGCGAGAAAGCAGATTCTCCATTCAATGGGTTTAGGGTGCAGATTGGACACCACAAGTCCTCTTTACTGAATAACGAATGTTTGGAATTTGATAAATCTTCTTGTTTAGGTATTTCCACTCCGAGCATCTTGACTATTGGAGTTATAAGGAAAGACTTCTTTCTTTTGCTAGGTGCTTCTTTTGATTGATACCCTTATCACTTACATTCATCAATTTCACAGTGGAGTAATGTATTTGAATCGTGAAATGTGGTTAAGAGTTTCTTCATTACAGCAGGGTCATCTAGTGGTATTGCCAGAAAGCATTTTATACTATCAATGGGTTTTTGTGCCGATGGGACACCACATCCACTTTTTTGAATAAGGGTTGTTCGGAATTTTATAAATCTTCTTGTTTTGGTATCTCCTTAATTTGCTTTATGTTTTAAAAAATCTTATTCCAGTGGTCACTAAAAGTAATCAATGTGTTGCACATATTGTGGTACATGTTTCTTCCCTCCGGGCAGGGAGATTCCGTTTCATGAGTGCTATGTTTGTTCAACCATTAAGTGTGATTTTGTTGGATGGGAACCACCACTGCGAGCATTTTGACTATTGGAGTTATAAGGAAAGACTTCTTTCTTCTGGTAGGTGCTGCTTTTGATTGTTACCCTTAACATTTATAATCATAAAATTCACAGTGGAGTAACGTATTTGAATCATGGAATGTGGTTAAGTAGTTCTTTACATCAGCATCATCAGCTTGTATGGCCAGAAAGCAAATTCTCCATTCAATGGGTTTTTCGTGCAGATTGGAAACCATATGCCCCTTACTGAATAATGAATGTTCGGAATTTGATAAATCGTCTAGTTTCGGTATTTCCTTTATTTCCTTTATATTTTAAAAAATGTTATTCTATGGTCACTGAAAGTAATCAATGATGCTGCATAAATTGTGGTACATGTTTCTTTCCTCTCAGCTGGGAGATTCCGTTTCATGACTGCTATCCTTGTTCTGCCATCGAGTGTGTTTTTGTAGGATGGGAACCACCACTCTGAGATCTTGAGTATTGGAGTTATTAGGAAAGCCTTTTTTTTTTTTTTTTTGCTAGGTATTTCTTTTAATTGTTATTCTTATCACTTATATTCATCAATTTCACAGTGGAGTAATGTATTTGCATTGTGAAATGTGGGTAAATGTTTGTTGTTTACAGCAGGGTCATCTGGTTGTATGGCCAGAAAGCAGATTCTCCATTCAATGTGTTTTTGGTGCAGATTGCACAACACATGCATTTTACTGAATAACGAATGTTCGCAGATTAATAAATCTTCTTGTTTTGGTATCTCCTTCAACTGCTTTAAATTTTTAAAAATCTTCTTGCAATGGTCATTAGAAATATTCAACGTGCTGCTCAAATTGTGGTACATGTTTCTTCCCTCTCAACAGGAAGATTCAGTTTAATGACTGCTGTGTTTGTTCTACCTTACTGTGTGATATTGTTGGATGGGAACCACCTCTCCGAGCATTCTGACTATTTGAGTTATTAGGAAAGAGTATGTTCTTTTGCTAGATGCTTCTTTTGATTGTTATCTTTAACACTTATATTCATCAATTTCACAGTGGAGTATTGTATTTGATTAATGAAATGTGGTTCAGTGATTGTTGTTTACATCAGCATCAACTGGTTGTTTGGCCAGAAAGCAGAATTCTCAATTCAGTTGGTTTTTGGTGCAGATTGGACACCACATGCTCTTTAATGAATAACAAATGTTCAGAATTTGATAAATCCTCTTGTTTAGGTAGCTCTTTGATTTGCTTTATATTTTTAAAAATCGTATTGCAATGGTCACTAAAAATAATCAATGTCCTGCACAAATTGTGGTACATGTTCCTTCCGTCTCAGTAGTGTGTTTCCGTTTAATGACTGCTAATGTTTGTTCTAGCATCGAGTGTGATATTTATTGGATGGAAACCACCACTCCGAGCATCTTGAGTGTTGCAGTTAATAGGAACGACTTCATTATTTTGCTAGGTGCTTCTCTTGATTGTCATCCTTATCACTTATATTCATCAATTTCACAGGATGTTAATATATTAGAGTCATTAAATGTAGTTATGTGCTTTTTGTTTACAGCAGGGTCATCTGGTTGTATGGCCACAAAGCAGATTCTCCAATCTATGTGTTTTGGTGCAGATTGGACACAACATGCACCTTACTGAGTAATGGCTGTTCGGAATTTGATAAATCTCCTTGTTTTGGTATTTCCTTCATTTACTCTATATTTTAAAACATCTTATTTCAATGGTCCCTAAAAATATACAATGTGCTGCACAAATTGTAGTACAAGTTTCTTCCCTCTCAACAGGGAGATTCCGTTTCATGATTGCTATGTTTGTTTTACCATCGAGTGTGATTTTGTTGGATGCGAACAACCACTCCGAGCATCCTGAGTATTGGATTTATTAGGAAAGACTTCTTTTTACTAGGTGCTGGTTTGCATTGTTACCCTTATCACTTATATTCATCGATTTCACTGTTGAGTAATGTATTTGAATCGTGAAATGTGGTTAAGAGTTTGGTGTTTACAGTAGGGTCATCTGGTTGCATTGCCAGAAAGCAGATTCTCCATTCAATGCGTTTTTGCTGCAGATTGGACACCATGTGCACTTTACTGAATATCTAATGTTCTGAATTTGATAAATCTTCTTGTTTAGGTATCTCCTTCATTTGCTTTATATTTGTAAAAATCGTATTGCAATGGTCACTAAAAATAATCAATGTGCTGCACAACTTATGATACATGTTTCTTCCCTCTCAACAGGGAGAATCTGTTTTATGACTGCTATGTTTGTTCAAACATTGAGTGTGAATTTGTTGGATGGGAACCAGCACTCCGAGCATTCTGACTATTGGTGTTATTAGGAAAGACTTAATTGTTATGCTAATTGCCTCTTTTGATTGTTACCTTTATCACTTATATTCATCAATTTCACAGTGGAGTAATGTATTTCTTTCGTGAAATGTTCGTAAATGTTTGTTGTTTACAGCAGGGTCATCTGGTTGTATGGCCAGAAAGCAGATTCTCTATTGAATGGTCTATTGGTGCTGATTGGACTCCACATGCACTTTACTGGATAACGAATGTTCGGATTTTGATATATCTTCGTTTTTAGGTATCTTCTTCATTTGCTTTATATTTTTAAAAATCTTATTGCAATGGTCATTAAAAATAATCAATGTGCTGCACAAATTGTAGTACATGTTTCTTCCCTCTCAGCAGAGAGATTCTGTTTCGTGACTGCTATGTTTGTTCAAACATCGAGTGTGATTTTGTTGGATGGGAACCACCACTCAGAGCATCCTGAGTATTGGAGTTATTAGGAAAGTCCTGTTTCTTTTGCTAGGACCTTCATTGGATTGTTACCCTTATAACTTATATTCATGTATTTCGCAGTGGGGTAATGTATTTGAATCGTTAAATGTGTGTAAATGTTTGTTGTATAGAGCAGGGTCATCTTGTTGTATGGCCAGAAAACAGATTCTCCATTAATGGGTTTTTGGTGCAGATTGGACACCACATGCATTTTACTGAATAACGAATGTTCGGACTTTGATAAATGTTCTTGTTTAGCTAGCTCCTTCATTTGCTTTATATTTTTAAATATCTTATTTGAATGGTGTTTAAAAATAATCAATGTGGTGCAGAAATTGTGGTACATGTTTCGTACCTCTCATCAGGGAGATTCTGTTTTAGTTAGTTATATTACTTGTTCCATGGATCATGAACACGATTCTTTCGTAATGATGTGGAACGTATCAAAGTACACAAGATTCATTTATCCCAAGTAATCATTGTTAGTCTTATATACGGTACAATTGTTAAAGCTTACTGTATTTCTTTGGTCTATGTCTAAAAATTCATCTATGGAGGAGAAGGAGTTGTCATTCAGGAATTCCCTTAACTTACTTTTGAATGCCGATTGTTTGTCTGTCAGACTTTTGATATTGTTTAGCAATTGACCAAAAATCTTTGTGGCAGTATAATTGACCCCCTTTTGTGCCAATGTCAAATTCAATGAACGGTAGTGAAGGTAACCCTGTCTCCTAGTATTGTAGCTGTGGAGTGTGCTATTAATTCTGAAGTGATCTGGGTTACTAACAACAAATTTCATTAGGCTGTATATATATTGTGAAGCTACTGGCAATATCCCTAATTCTTTAAATAATTGTCTACGAGATGATCTTGGATGAGCCCCAGACATTATTCTGATAACACGTGTTTTTGTGCAATAAATACCTTCTTTCTTAGTGATGAATTGCCCCAAAAGATGATTCTGTAAGAAAGCAACGAATGAAAATATGTGTGGTAAGCTAACTTACTGATGTGCTTGTCTCCAAAATTTGCAATGACACTAATAGCATAGGTAGCTGAGCTCAATCGTTTCAGTAGATTGTCAATGTGTGTCTTCCACTTTAAATTCTGATCAATACAGACACCCAGAAATTTTGAACGATATGCTTTAGCTAAAGATTTTCCCCCACACTCTATATTTATTTCTGGTGGTATGCCTTTCCCTGTACTGAACTGTGTTTTTCCAAAGTTCAATGAAAGTCCATTTGCGGAAAACCACCTAATAACTCTTTGAAAAACATTATTTGCAACATATATTAAAAACAATAAATTCCCCAAGACAGAACCCTGTGGTACCCCATTCTTGATACATCCCCAGTCTGAATAATCTGCTGCCCTTTGTGTACTATGTGGGTTTACTGTTTCAACCTTCTGCATTCTACCAGTTAAATATGAAGTGAACCGTCTGTGTACTGAACCATTCATTCCATAGTACTTCAGCTTATCTAAGAGGATTTCATGACCCACACAATCAAAAGCCTTAGAGAGATCACAGAAAATCCCAATTGGTGATGTTCTACTATCCAGAGCATTTAAAATTTGATCAGTGAAAGCGTGTATAGCACTATCTGTTGAAACACCTTTCTGAAAACCGAACTGACATTTTGTTGAAACGTTATTCCCACTAATGTGTAAAGTTACTCTTGAGTACATTACTTTTCCAAACACTTTTGAGAAGGATGTCAGAAGCGAAATAGGACGATAATTGTTGACGTCTGTCTTGTCACTTTTTTTATACAAGGGTTTAACTATGGCCTATTTCAATCTGTCAGGAAATATTCCCTGATTCAATGAGCTATTACATATGTGGCTAAGAACTCGACTTATCAGGTGTGGACAAGATTTTAGTATTCTATTGGAGATACCATCAGTTCTATGTGAGTTTTTATTCTTAAGTGAATTTATTTTTTTCTTAATTTCAGACGGTGAGATGGGTAGGATTTCAATTTCATTTGTTTGCACTGGGAATGCCTCTTTCATATGGAGTTCTGCACTATCTGGTGAGCAGCTGGTGCCTATATTTTCCACTACATTTATAAAATGATTATTAAAACTATTTTCAACCAGTGATTTTTCATTTATAAGCTTTTCATTGTGCTTAACAGTAATACTGTTGTCCTGTGACCTTGGTTGCCCTGTTTCCCTTTTAACTATATTCCATATTGTTTTGTCATCAGAGGTGCTAATCTCAGACTTGATACACATACTTCTGGATTTTTTTATAACTTTCCTTAATATATTACAACATTTCTTATAATTGTTGAGCTTTTCTTCATCTCGACTTATTCTAGTGTCTTGGTATAGTTCCCATTTCCGGCTACAAGAAATTTTAATCCCTTTAGTCAGCCATGGTTTTTTATCAAGTTTATTTGAATTATGATTCACTAATTTCTTAGGAAAACTGTTTTCAAATATGCCCACAAGTTTATCATGGAATAAGTTAAATTTAACATTTGCATCAGGTTCCCGATAAACATCCTCCCAATCTACCCTTTTCAAGCTTTCCTTAAATTGTTGAATTGTTATATGGTTAATTGGGCGTATTATTTTGTTTGTTTGTTTTCACATTACTGTATGGAGCAAAGTCATGAATTGAAAGTAGCTGTGCATCGTGATCAGAAAGCCCGTTCTTAATAGGATAGGTGCTTACTTCTTTTAATTTATCTTGGTCTATGAAAATGTTATCTATCAGGGTGCTACTGTCTTGTACAATACGAGTAGGAAGATCAATGACTGATGTCAGATTGTAAGAGCAAAGTAATAGTTCAAGGTCGTTCTTCTTGCTTGAGTGTTTAAGAAAATCTACGTTAAAATCTCCACAAATGATAATGTGTTTTCCCTTTTCTGACAGATAACACAGCAAGAGATCTAGGTTTTTAAGAAACATTTGAAAATTTCCAAGTGGGGACCTATACACAGTCACAATTATGAATTTACCACTGTCCAATTTAAGCTCACAAGCGCATACTTCAATGTGCTGTTCTACACAGAATTTTGCGGTTTCTCTGTTTTTAAAACTATGTTCCCCCTTAACATAAATGGCAGCTCCTCCTTTCTCCATATTGTCTCTACAAAAATAAGTTTCTAGTTTATACCCATTAATATTTCCATTTTCCATTTGTGTAGTTATATGATGTTCAGACAGGCACAGTACATCAACTTCTGTTGTATTTTTAATATTCTCAAAACAAATTATTAGTTCGTCTGTTTTGTTCCTTAATCCCCTGATATTTTGGTGAAATATATTAACATAACTGTTTCCTCTACCTTTATTCGAACCATTTATTTTTTTTACCTTTAAGAGCTGCCCGTCTGGACATTTTGTTCAACCTAAAAAAAGGTGCTCCTATGCCCTTTTGGGTCACAGGGGTTTTGCCTTGAGTGCTAGTGGCCCCCTTTAGACGACCTACAATTAAATCAGCTAATCTATCCTTCCCTAGACTATTTAGGTGCAGGCCATGTCGAGTGCATCCCCATCTCCCAATGCTACCAACAGGCACTGTATAAATGTGTGTTTTTGCACCGTCCAGCAGCTGCTCGCACAACTCTCTGTTAACTCGCCACACAGAAGGGTTAACCGAGTGCTGATCGTAACGCTGCAATACCTCAACAAAACCCACATTCGCACATCCTGTTGCAGCTCATATTTTATCCAGGTCACTCTTAATATCATAATTCCTATCCTTAGCCAGGCTGTTTCCTGCCCCACCTATTACTATCACCTCATCATTCTTGTCAAAGTCCCTACAGAGTGGTCCTATTTCTGCTATCACCTGGCTAAGCCTAGCACTTGGCTTAAACAAACTCGTGACCTGGTAATCTGCTCCTAATTTCTCCTGCACTAGTTGGCCTACACCCCTCCCTGGCAGCAAGACTTTTCTTTTCCTATTACTAGATTTTCCCGACCTAATGCTGTTACCAATTTTAGTAGTCTGCTGCACCCTACTTTCAACTACTCCTGTTTTTGGCTCCTCCCTTCCTACTCCAGGTAACAAGGAGAATTTATTCATAACTGGAACTTCGACAACATCTACATGGCTGGTCCCTTTTTGCGATTTCCTTGTTACCAATTCCCATTTCCCGCAGGCTTTTTCCCCCTTTAACTTAGTTAATTCAGTTTTTACCGAATCTAGTTCAGCCTGAAGGGCACACATCTTTTCCTCCTGTTGTACGAATCTTTTTTCTATACTACAGAACCTACAGTTCCATGGAAGAGCCAAAAGCATAATCTCGTCAAATTTCCCGCTACATGAGCCCCAATGAAAAACACCCCCACATCCTCCACATACCACACCCGATTCTATCTCCTTACGGCAGCTTCCACACTTAGTACTCATGGCATTGTACAGTAATAAAATTTAAACAATGATCTCTTAATACAACAAACTATATTCTTAAATCAGTAAGATAATGAACCTACAATGGATGTAATCTAACGAGCTACGTGAATTTAAACAATCGTTACCTGAAAGTAAACAAATGCTAAATGGAAAGTCTATGAACAAATAAGTTTGAATAATCTACAATCCGACGATATGCTAATTGCTTCTTTTGATTGTTACCCTTCTCACTTACATTCATCAATTTCACAGTGGAGTAATGTATTTGAATCATGAAATGTGGTTAAGAGTTTGTTGTTTACAGCAGGGTCATCTGGTTGTATGGCCAGAATGCAGATTCTCCATTCAATGGGTTTTTGGTGCAAATTGGACACCACATGCTCTTTACTGAATAACTAATGTCTAGAATTTGATAAATCTTCTTGTTTAGGTATCTCCTTCATTTGCTTTATATTTTAAAAAATCTTATTCCAATGTTCACTAAAAATAATCAATGTGCTGCACAAATTGTGGTACATGTTTGTTCCCTCTCTACAGGGAGATTCCGTTTCATGACTGCTATGTTTGTTCAAACATCGAGTGTGATTTTGTTGAATGGGAACCTCCACTCCGAGCATCTTGAGTGTTGGAGTTATTACGAAAAACTTCATTGTTTTGCTAGGTGCTTCTTTTGATTGTTACCCTTATCACATACATTCATCAATTTCACAGTGGGTTAATATACTTGAATCATTAAATGTGGTTATGTGTTTGTTGTTTACCGCAGGGTCATCTGGTTGTATGGCCAGAAAGCAGATTCTACATTCAATGGATTTTTGGTGCAGATTGGACACCACATGCACCTTACTGAACACCGAATGTTCGGAATTTGATAAATGTTTTTGTTTAGCTAGCTCCTTCGTTTGCTTTATGTTTTGAAATACCTTATTTCAATGGTGTTTAAAAATAATCAATGTGGTGCAGAAATTGTGGTACATGTTTCATACCACTCATCAGGGAGATTCTGTTTTAGTTAGTTATATTACGTGTTCCATGGGTCATGAACACGATTCTTTCGTAATGATGTGGAACGTGTCAAGGTACACAAGATTCATTTATCCCAAGTAATCATTGTTAGTCTTATATACGGTACAATTGTTAAAGCTTACTGTATTTCTTTGGCCTATGTCAAAAAATTCATCTATGGAGGAGAAGGAGTTGTCATTCAGGAATTCTCTTAACTTACTTTTGAATGCCGATTGTTTGTCTGTCAGACTTTTGATATTGTTTAGCAATTGACCAAAAATCTTTGTGGCAGTAGAATTGACCCCCTTTTGTGCCAATGTCAAATTCAATGAACGGTAGTGAAGGTCACCCTGTCTCCTAGTATTGTAGTTGTGGAGTGTGCTATTAATTCTGAAGTGATCTGGGTTACTAACAACAAATTTCATTAGGCTGTATATATATTGTGAAGCTACTGGCAATATCCCTAATTCTTTAAATAATTGTCTACGAGATGATCTTGGATGAGCCCCAGACATTATTCTGATAACACGTGTTTTTGTGCAATAAATACCTTCTTTCTTAGTGATGAATTGCCCCAAAAGATGATTCTGTAAGAAAGCAACGAATGAAAATATGCGTGGTAAGCTAACTTACTGATGTGCTTGTCTCCAAAATTTGCAATGACACTAATAGCATAGGTAGCTGAGCTCAATCGTTTCAGTAGATTGTCAATGTGTGTCTTCCACTTTAAATTCTGATCAATACAGACACCCAGAAATTTTGAACGATCTGCTTTAGCTAAAGATTTTCCCCCACACTCTATATTTATTTCCGGTGGTATGCCTTTCCCTGTACTGAACTGTATGTACAGTGTTTTTCCAAAGTTCAATGAAAGTCCATTTGCGGAAAACCACCTAATAACTCTTTGAAAAACATTATTTGCATTTTCCTCAGCTGATTCTTGCTTTTTAGGCTTGATTACAATACTTGTGTCATCTGCAAAGAGGACCAAGTTTGCATCTTCATGAATATAATTAGGCAAGTCATTAACATATATTAAAAACAATAAATTCCCCAAGACAGAACCCTGTGGTACCCCATTCTTGATACATCCCCAGTCTGAATAATCTGCTGCCCTTTGTGTACTATGTGGGTTTACTGTTTCAACCTTCTGCATTCTACCAGTTAAATATGAAGTGAACCGTCTGTGTACTGAACCATTCATTCCATAGTACTTCAGCTTATCTAAGAGGATTTCATGTCCCACACAATCAAAAGCCTTAGAGAGATCACAGAAAATCCCAATTGGTGATGTTCTACTATCCAGAGCATTTAAAATTTGATCAGTGAAAGCGTGTATAGCACTATCTGTTGAAACACCTTTCTGAAAACCGAACTGACATTTTGTTGAAACGTTATTCCCACTAATGTGTAAAGTTACTCTTGAGTACATTACTTTTCCAAACACATTTGAGAAGGATGTCAGAAGCGAAATAGGACGATAATTGTTGACGTCTGTCTTGTCACCTTTTTTATACAAGGGTTTAACTATGGCCTATTTCAATCTGTCAGGAAATATTCCCTGATTCAATGAGCTATTACATATGTGGCTAAGAACTCGACTTATCAGGTGTGGACGAGATTTTAGTATTCTATTGGAGATACCATCAGTTCTATGTGAGTTTTTATTCTTAAGTGAATTTATTTTTTTCTTAATTTCAGACGGTGAGGTGGGTAGGATTTCAATTTCATTTGTTTGCACCGGGAATGCCTCTTTCATATGGAGTTCTGCCCTATCTGGTGAGCAGCTGGTGCCTATATTTTCCACTACATTTATAAAATGATTATTAAAAATATTTTCAACCAGTGATTTTTCATTTATAAGCTTTTCATTGTGCTTAACAGTAATACTGTTGTCCTGTGACCTTGAATGCTCTGTTTCCCTTTTAACTATATTCCATATTGTTTTGTCATCAGAGGTGCTAATCTCAGACTTGATACACATACTTCTGGATTTTTTTATAACTTTCCTTAATATATTACAATATTTCTTATAATGGTTGAGCTTTTCTTCATCTCGACTTATTCTAGTGTCTTGGTATAGTTCCCATTTCCGGCTACAAGAAATTTTAATCCCTTTAGTCAGCCATGGTTTTTTATCAAGTTTATTTGAATTATGATTCACTAATTTCTTAGGAAAACTGTTTTCAAATATGCCCACAAGTTTATCATGGAATAAGTTAAATTTAACATTTGCATCAGGTTCCCGATAAACATCCTCCCAGTCTACCCTTTTCAAGCTTTCCTTAAATTGTTGAATTGTTATATGGTTAATTGGGCGTATTATTTTGTTTGTTTGTTTTCACATTACTGTATGGAGCAAAGTCATGAATTGAAAGTAGCTGTGCATCGTGATCAGAAAGCCCGTTCTTAATAGGATAGGTGCTTACTTCTTTTAATTTATCTTGGTCTATGAAAATGTTATCTATCAGGGTGCTACTGTCTTGTACAATACGAGTAGGAAGATCAATGACTGATGTCAGATTGTAAGAGCAAAGTAATAGTTCAAGGTCGTTCTTCTTGCTTGAGTGTTTAAGAAAATCTACGTTAAAATCTCCACAAATGATAATGTGTTTTCCCTTTTCTGACAGATAACACAGCAAGAGATCTAGGTTTTTAAGAAACATTTGAAAATTTCCAAGTGGGGACCTATACACAGTCACAATTATGAATTTACCACTGTCCAATTTAAGCTCACAAGCGCATACTTCAATGTGCTGTTCTACACAGAATTTTGCGGTTTCTCTGTTTTTAAAACTATGTTCCCCCTTAACATAAATGGCAGCTCCTCCTTTCTCCATATTGTCTCTACAAAAATAAGTTGCTAGTTTATACCCATTAATATTTCCATTTTCCATTTGTGTAGTTATATGATGTTCAGACAGGCACAGTACATCAACTTCTGTTGTATTTTTAATATTCTCAAAACAAATTATTAGTTCGTCTGTTTTGTTCCTTAATCCCCTGATATTTTGGTGAAATATATTAACATAACTGTTTCCTCTACCTTTATTCGAACCATTTATTTTTTTTACCTTTAAGAGCTGCCCGTCTGGACATTTTGTTCAACCTAAAAAAAGGTGCTCCTATGCCCTTTTGGGTCACAGGGGTTTTGCCTTGAGTGCTAGTGGCCCCCTTTAGACGACCTACAATTAAATCAGCTAATCTATCCTTCCCTAGACTATTTAGGTGCAGGCCATGTCGAGTGCATCCCCATCTCCCAATGCTACCAACAGGCACTGTATAAATGTGTGTTTTTGCACCGTCCAGCAGCTGCTCGCACAACTCTCTGTTAACTCGCCACACAGAAGGGTTAACCGAGTGCTGATCGTAACGCTGCAATACCTCAACAAAACCCACATTCGCACATCCTGTTGCAGCTCATATTTTATCCAGGTCACTCTTAATATCATAATTCCTATCCTTAGCCAGGCTGTTTCCTGCCCCACCTATTACTATCACCTCATCATTCTTGTCAAAGTCCCTACAGAGTGGTCCTATTTCTGCTATCACCTGGCTAAGCCTAGCACTTGGCTTAAACAAACTCGTGACCTGGTAATCTGCTCCTAATTTCTCCTGCACTAGTTGGCCTACACCCCTCCCTGGCAGCAAGACTTTTCTTTTCCTATTACTAGATTTTCCCGACCTAATGCTGTTACCAATTTTAGTAGTCTGCTGCACCCTACTTTCAACTACTCCTGTTTTTGGCTCCTCCCTTCCTACTCCAGGTAACAAGGAGAATTTATTCATAACTGGAACTTTGACAACATCTACATGGCTGGTCCCTTTTTGCGATTTCCTTGTTACCAATTCCCATTTCCCGCAGGCTTTTTCCCCCTTTAACTTAGTTAATTCAGTTTTTACCGAATCTAGTTCAGCCTGAAGGGCACACATCTTTTCCTCCTGTTGTACGAATCTTTTTTCTATACTACAGAACCTACAGTTCCATGGAAGAGCCAAAAGCATAATCTCGTCAAATTTCCCGCTACATGAGCCCCAATGAAAAACACCCCCACATCCTCCACATACCACACCCGATTCTATCTCCTTACGGCAGCTTCCACACTTAGTACTCATGGCATTGTACAGTAATAAAATTTAAACAATGATCTCTTAATACAACAAACTATATTCTTAAATCAGTAAGATAATGAACCTACAATGGATGTAATCTAACGAGCTACGTGAATTTAAACAATCGTTACCTGAAAGTAAACAAATGCTAAATGGAAAGTCTATGAACAAATAAGTTTGAATAATCTACAATCCGACGATATGCTAATTGCTTCTTTTGATTGTTACCCTTCTCACTTACATTCATCAATTTCACAGTGGAGTAATGTATTTGAATCATGAAATGTGGTTAAGAGTTTGTTGTTTACAGCAGGGTCATCTGGTTGTATGGCCAGAATGCAGATTCTCCATTCAATGGGTTTTTGGTGCAAATTGGACACCACATGCTCTTTACTGAATAACTAATGTCTAGAATTTGATAAATCTTCTTGTTTAGGTATCTCCTTCATTTGCTTTATATTTTAAAAAATCTTATTCCAATGTTCACTAAAAATAATCAATGTGCTGCACAAATTGTGGTACATGTTTGTTCCCTCTCTACAGGGAGATTCCGTTTCATGACTGCTATGTTTGTTCAAACATCGAGTGTGATTTTGTTGAATGGGAACCTCCACTCCGAGCATCTTGAGTGTTGGAGTTATTACGAAAAACTTCATTGTTTTGCTAGGTGCTTCTTTTGATTGTTACCCTTATCACATACATTCATCAATTTCACAGTGGGTTAATATACTTGAATCATTAAATGTGGTTATGTGTTTGTTGTTTACCGCAGGGTCATCTGGTTGTATGGCCAGAAAGCAGATTCTACATTCAATGGATTTTTGGTGCAGATTGGACACCACATGCACCTTACTGAACACCGAATGTTCGGAATTTGATAAATGTTTTTGTTTAGCTAGCTCCTTCGTTTGCTTTATGTTTTGAAATACCTTATTTCAATGGTGTTTAAAAATAATCAATGTGGTGCAGAAATTGTGGTACATGTTTCATACCACTCATCAGGGAGATTCTGTTTTAGTTAGTTATATTACGTGTTCCATGGGTCATGAACACGATTCTTTCGTAATGATGTGGAACGTGTCAAGGTACACAAGATTCATTTATCCCAAGTAATCATTGTTAGTCTTATATACGGTACAATTGTTAAAGCTTACTGTATTTCTTTGGCCTATGTCAAAAAATTCATCTATGGAGGAGAAGGAGTTGTCATTCAGGAATTCTCTTAACTTACTTTTGAATGCCGATTGTTTGTCTGTCAGACTTTTGATATTGTTTAGCAATTGACCAAAAATCTTTGTGGCAGTAGAATTGACCCCCTTTTGTGCCAATGTCAAATTCAATGAACGGTAGTGAAGGTCACCCTGTCTCCTAGTATTGTAGCTGTGGAGTGTGCTATTAATTCTGAAGTGATCTGGGTTACTAACAACAAATTTCATTAGGCTGTATATATATTGTGAAGCTACTGGCAATATCCCTAATTCTTTAAATAATTGTCTACGAGATGATCTTGGATGAGCCCCAGACATTATTCTGATAACACGTGTTTTTGTGCAATAAATACCTTCTTTCTTAGTGATGAATTGCCCCAAAAGATGATTCTGTAAGAAAGCAACGAATGAAAATATGCGTGGTAAGCTAACTTACTGATGTGCTTGTCTCCAAAATTTGCAATGACACTAATAGCATAGGTAGCTGAGCTCAATCGTTTCAGTAGATTGTCAATGTGTGTCTTCCACTTTAAATTCTGATCAATACAGACACCCAGAAATTTTGAACGATCTGCTTTAGCTAAAGATTTTCCCCCACACTCTATATTTATTTCCGGTGGTATGCCTTTCCCTGTACTGAACTGTATGTACAGTGTTTTTCCAAAGTTCAATGAAAGTCCATTTGCGGAAAACCACCTAATAACTCTTTGAAAAACATTATTTGCATTTTCCTCAGCTGATTCTTGCTTTTTAGGCTTGATTACAATACTTGTGTCATCTGCAAAGAGGACCAAGTTTGCATCTTCATGAATATAATTAGGCAAGTCATTAACATATATTAAAAACAATAAATTCCCCAAGACAGAACCCTGTGGTACCCCATTCTTGATACATCCCCAGTCTGAATAATCTGCTGCCCTTTGTGTACTATGTGGGTTTACTGTTTCAACCTTCTGCATTCTACCAGTTAAATATGAAGTGAACCGTCTGTGTACTGAACCATTCATTCCATAGTACTTCAGCTTATCTAAGAGGATTTCATGTCCCACACAATCAAAAGCCTTAGAGAGATCACAGAAAATCCCAATTGGTGATGTTCTACTATCCAGAGCATTTAAAATTTGATCAGTGAAAGCGTGTATAGCACTATCTGTTGAAACACCTTTCTGAAAACCGAACTGACATTTTGTTGAAACGTTATTCCCACTAATGTGTAAAGTTACTCTTGAGTACATTACTTTTCCAAACACTTTTGAGAAGGATGTCAGAAGCGAAATAGGACGATAATTGTTGACGTCTGTCTTGTCACCTTTTTTATACAAGTGTTTAACTATGGCCTATTTCAATCTGTCAGGAAATATTCCCTGATTCAATGAGCTATTACATATGTGGCTAAGAACTCGACTTATCAGGTGTGGACGAGATTTTAGTATTCTATTGGAGATACCATCAGTTCTATGTGAGTTTTTATTCTTAAGTGAATTTATTTTTTTCTTAATTTCAGACGGTGAGGTGGGTAGGATTTCAATTTCATTTGTTTGCACCGGGAATGCCTCTTTCATATGGAGTTCTGCCCTATCTGGTGAGCAGCTGGTGCCTATATTTTCCACTACATTTATAAAATGATTATTAAAAATATTTTCAACCAGTGATTTTTCATTTATAAGCTTTTCATTGTGCTTAACAGTAATACTGTTGTCCTGTGACCTTGAATGCTCTGTTTCCCTTTTAACTATATTCCATATTGTTTTGTCATCAGAGGTGCTAATCTCAGACTTGATACACATACTTCTGGATTTTTTTATAACTTTCCTTAATATATTACAATATTTCTTATAATGGTTGAGCTTTTCTTCATCTCGACTTATTCTAGTGTCTTGGTATAGTTCCCATTTCCGGCTACAAGAAATTTTAATCCCTTTAGTCAGCCATGGTTTTTTATCAAGTTTATTTGAATTATGATTCACTAATTTCTTAGGAAAACTGTTTTCAAATATGCCCACAAGTTTATCATGGAATAAGTTAAATTTAACATTTGCATCAGGTTCCCGATAAACATCCTCCCAGTCTACCCTTTTCAAGCTTTCCTTAAATTGTTGAATTGTTATATGGTTAATTGGGCGTATTATTTTGTTTGTTTGTTTTCACATTACTGTATGGAGCAAAGTCATGAATTGAAAGTAGCTGTGCATCGTGATCAGAAAGCCCGTTCTTAATAGGATAGGTGCTTACTTCTTTTAATTTATCTTGGTCTATGAAAATGTTATCTATCAGGGTGCTACTGTCTTGTACAATACGAGTAGGAAGATCAATGACTGATGTCAGATTGTAAGAGCAAAGTAATAGTTCAAGGTCGTTCTTCTTGCTTGAGTGTTTAAGAAAATCTACGTTAAAATCTCCACAAATGATAATGTGTTTTCCCTTTTCTGACAGATAACACAGCAAGAGATCTAGGTTTTTAAGAAACATTTGAAAATTTCCAAGTGGGGACCTATACACAGTCACAATTATGAATTTACCACTGTCCAATTTAAGCTCACAAGCGCATACTTCAATGTGCTGTTCTACACAGAATTTTGCGGTTTCTCTGTTTTTAAAACTATGTTCCCCCTTAACATAAATGGCAGCTCCTCCTTTCTCCATATTGTCTCTACAAAAATAAGTTGCTAGTTTATACCCATTAATATTTCCATTTTCCATTTGTGTAGTTATATGATGTTCAGACAGGCACAGTACATCAACTTCTGTTGTATTTTTAATATTCTCAAAACAAATTATTAGTTCGTCTGTTTTGTTCCTTAATCCCCTGATATTTTGGTGAAATATATTAACATAACTGTTTCCTCTACCTTTATTCGAACCATTTATTTTTTTTACCTTTAAGAGCTGCCCGTCTAGACATTTTGTTCAACCTAAAAAAAGGTGCTCCTATGCCCTTTTGGGTCACAGGGGTTTTGCCTTGAGTGCTAGTGGCCCCCTTTAGACGACCTACAATTAAATCAGCTAATCTATCCTTCCCTAGACTATTTAGGTGCAGGCCATGTCGAGTGTATCCCCATCTCCCAATGCTACCAACAGGCACTGTATAAATGTGTGTTTTTGCACCGTCCAGCAGCTGCTCGCACAACTCTCTGTTAACTCGCCACACAGAAGGGTTAACCGAGTGCTGATCGTAACGCTGCAATACCTCAACAAAACCCACATTCGCACATCCTGTTGCAGCTCATATTTTATCCAGGTCACTCTTAATATCATAATTCCTATCCTTAGCCAGGCTGTTTCCTGCCCCACCTATTACTATCACCTCATCATTCTTGTCAAAGTCCCTACAGAGTGGTCCTATTTCTGCTATCACCTGGCTAAGCCTAGCACTTGGCTTAAACAAACTCGTGACCTGGTAATCTGCTCCTAATTTCTCCTGCACTAGTTGGCCTACACCCCTCCCTGGCAGCAAGACTTTTCTTTTCCTATTACTAGATTTTCCCGACCTAATGCTGTTACCAATTTTAGTAGTCTGCTGCACCCTACTTTCAACTACTCCTGTTTTTGGCTCCTCCCTTCCTACTCCAGGTAACAAGGAGAATTTATTCATAACTGGAACTTCGACAACATCTACATGGCTGGTCCCTTTTTGCGATTTCCTTGTTACCAATTCCCATTTCCCGCAGGCTTTTTCCCCCTTTAACTTAGTTAATTCAGTTTTTACCGAATCTAGTTCAGCCTGAAGGGCACACATCTTTTCCTCCTGTTGTACGAATCTTTTTTCTATACTACAGAACCTACAGTTCCATGGAAGAGCCAAAAGCATAATCTCGTCAAATTTCCCGCTACATGAGCCCCAATGAAAAACACCCCCACATCCTCCACATACCACACCCGATTCTATCTCCTTACGGCAGCTTCCACACTTAGTACTCATGGCAATGTACAGTAATAAAATTTAAACAATGATCTCTTAATACAACAAACTATATTCTTAAATCAGTAAGATAATGAACCTACAATGGATGTAATCTAACGAGTTAAGTGAATTTAAACAATCGTTACCTGAAAGTAAACAAATGCCAAATGGAAAGTCTATGAACAAATAAGTTTGAATAATCTACAATCCGACGATATGCTAATTGCTTCTTTTGATTGTTACCCTTCTCACTTACATTCATCAATTTCACAGTGGAGTAATGTATTTGAATCATGAAATGTGGTTAAGAGTTTGTTGTTTACAGCAGGGTCATCTGGTTGTATGGCCAGAATGCAGATTCTCCATTCAATGGGTTTTTGGTGCAAATTGGACACCACATGCTCTTTACTGAATAACTAATGTCTAGAATTTGATAAATCTTCTTGTTTAGGTATCTCCTTCATTTGCTTTATATTTTAAAAAATCTTATTCCAATGTTCACTAAAAATAATCAATGTGCTGCACAAATTGTGGTACATGTTTGTTCCCTCTCTACAGGGAGATTCCGTTTCATGACTGCTATGTTTGTTCAAACATCGAGTGTGATTTTGTTGAATGGGAACCTCCACTCCGAGCATCTTGAGTGTTGGAGTTATTACGAAAAACTTCATTGTTTTGCTAGGTGCTTCTTTTGATTGTTACCCTTATCACATACATTCATCAATTTCACAGTGGGTTAATATACTTGAATCATTAAATGTGGTTATGTGTTTGTTGTTTACCGCAGGGTCATCTGGTTGTATGGCCAGAAAGCAGATTCTACATTCAATGGATTTTTGGTGCAGATTGGACACCACATGCACCTTACTGAACACCGAATGTTCGGAATTTGATAAATGTTTTTGTTTAGCTAGCTCCTTCGTTTGCTTTATGTTTTGAAATACCTTATTTCAATGGTGTTTAAAAATAATCAATGTGGTGCAGAAATTGTGGTACATGTTTCATACCACTCATCAGGGAGATTCTGTTTTAGTTAGTTATATTATGTGTTCCATGGGTCATGAACACGATTCTTTCGTAATGATGTGGAACGTGTCAAGGTACACAAGATTCATTTATCCCAAGTAATCATTGTTAGTCTTATATACGGTACAATTGTTAAAGCTTACTGTATTTCTTTGGCCTATGTCAAAAAATTCATCTATGGAGGAGAAGGAGTTGTCATTCAGGAATTCTCTTATCTTACTTTTGAATGCCGATTGTTTGTCTGTCAGACTTTTGATATTGTTTAGCAATTGACCAAAAATCTTTGTGGCAGTAGAATTGACCCCCTTTTGTGCCAATGTCAAATTCAATGAACGGTAGTGAAGGTCACCCTGTCTCCTAGTATTGTAGCTGTGGAGTGTGCTATTAATTCTGAAGTGATCTGGGTTACTAACAACAAATTTCATTAGGCTGTATATATATTGTGAAGCTACTGGCAATATCCCTAATTCTTTAAATAATTGTCTACGAGATGATCTTGGATGAGCCCCAGACATTATTCTGATAACACGTGTTTTTGTGCAATAAATACCTTCTTTCTTAGTGATGAATTGCCCCAAAAGATGATTCTGTAAGAAAGCAACGAATGAAAATATGCGTGGTAAGCTAACTTACTGATGTGCTTGTCTCCAAAATTTGCAATGACACTAATAGCATAGGTAGCTGAGCTCAATCGTTTCAGTAGATTGTCAATGTGTGTCTTCCACTTTAAATTCTGATCAATACAGACACCCAGAAATTTTGAACGATCTGCTTTAGCTAAAGATTTTCCCCCACACTCTATATTTATTTCCGGTGGTATGCCTTTCCCTGTACTGAACTGTATGTACAGTGTTTTTCCAAAGTTCAATGAAAGTCCATTTGCGGAAAACCACCTAATAACTCTTTGAAAAACATTATTTGCATTTTCCTCAGCTGATTCTTGCTTTTTAGGCTTGATTACAATACTTGTGTCATCTGCAAAGAGGACCAAGTTTGCATCTTCATGAATATAATTAGGCAAGTCATTAACATATATTAAAAACAATAAATTCCCCAAGACAGAACCCTGTGGTACCCCATTCTTGATACATCCCCAGTCTGAATAATCTGCTGCCCTTTGTGTACTATGTGGGTTTACTGTTTCAACCTTCTGCATTCTACCAGTTAAATATGAAGTGAACCGTCTGTGTACTGAACCATTCATTCCATAGTACTTCAGCTTATCTAAGAGGATTTCATGACCCACACAATCAAAAGCCTTAGAGAGATCACAGAAAATCCCAATTGGTGATGTTCTACTATCCAGAGCATTTAAAATTTGATCAGTGAAAGCGTGTATAGCACTATCTGTTGAAACACCTTTCTGAAAACCGAACTGACATTTTGTTGAAACGTTATTCCCACTAATGTGTAAAGTTACTCTTGAGTACATTACTTTTCCAAACACTTTTGAGAAGGATGTCAGAAGCGAAATAGGACGATAATTGTTGACGTCTGTCTTGTCACCTTTTTTATACAAGGGTTTAACTATGGCCTATTTCAATCTGTCAGGAAATATTCCCTGATTCAATGAGCTATTACATATGTGGCTAAGAACTCGACTTATCAGGTGTGGACAAGATTTTAGTATTCTATTGGAGATACCATCAGTTCTATGTGAGTTTTTATTCTTAAGTGAATTTATTTTTTTCTTAATTTCAGACGGTGAGATGGGTAGGATTTCAATTTCATTTGTTTGCACCGGGAATGCCTCTTTCATATGGAGTTCTGCCCTATCTGGTGAGCAGCTGGTGCCTATATTTTCCACTACATTTATAAAATGATTATTAAAAATATTTTCAACCAGTGATTTTTCATTTATAAGCTTTTCATTGTGCTTAACAGTAATACTGTTGTCCTGTGACCTTGGTTGCTCTGTTTCCCTTTTAACTATATTCCATATTGTTTTGTCATCAGAGGTGCTAATCTCAGACTTGATACACATACTTCTGGATTTTTTTATAACTTTCCTTAATATATTACAATATTTCTTATAATGGTTGAGCTTTTCTTCATCTCGACTTATTCTAGTGTCTTGGTATAGTTCCCATTTCCGGCTACAAGAAATTTTAATCCCTTTAGTCAGCCATGGTTTTTTATCAAGTTTATTTGAATTATGATTCACTAATTTCTTAGGAAAACTGTTTTCAAATATGCCCACAAGTTTATCATGGAATAAGTTAAATTTAACATTTGCATCAGGTTCCCGATAAACATCCTCCCAGTCTACCCTTTTCAAGCTTTCCTTAAATTGTTGAATTGTTATATGGTTAATTGGGCGTATTATTTTGTTTGTTTGTTTTCACATTACTGTATGGAGCAAAGTCATGAATTGAAAGTAGCTGTGCATCGTGATCAGAAAGCCCGTTCTTAATAGGATAGGTGCTTACTTCTTTTAATTTATCTTGGTCTATGAAAATGTTATCTATCAGGGTGCTACTGTCTTGTACAATACGAGTAGGAAGATCAATGACTGATGTCAGATTGTAAGAGCAAAGTAATAGTTCAAGGTCGTTCTTCTTGCTTGAGTGTTTAAGAAAATCTACGTTAAAATCTCCACAAATGATAATGTGTTTTCCCTTTTCTGACAGATAACACAGCAAGAGATCTAGGTTTTTAAGAAACATTTGAAAATTTCCAAGTGGGGACCTATACACAGTCACAATTATGAATTTACCACTGTCCAATTTAAGCTCACAAGCGCATACTTCAATGTGCTGTTCTACACAGAATTTTGCGGTTTCTCTGTTTTTAAAACTATGTTCCCCCTTAACATAAATGGCAGCTCCTCCTTTCTCCATATTGTCTCTACAAAAATAAGTTGCTAGTTTATACCCATTAATATTTCCATTTTCCATTTGTGTAGTTATATGATGTTCAGACAGGCACAGTACATCAACTTCTGTTGTATTTTTAATATTCTCAAAACAAATTATTAGTTCGTCTGTTTTGTTCCTTAATCCCCTGATATTTTGGTGAAATATATTAACATAACTGTTTCCTCTACCTTTATTCGAACCATTTATTTTTTTTACCTTTAAGAGCTGCCCGTCTGGACATTTTGTTCAACCTAAAAAAAGGTGCTCCTATGCCCTTTTGGGTCACAGGGGTTTTGCCTTGAGTGCTAGTGGCCCCCTTTAGACGACCTACAATTAAATCAGCTAATCTATCCTTCCCTAGACTATTTAGGTGCAGGCCATGTCGAGTGCATCCCCATCTCCCAATGCTACCAACAGGCACTGTATAAATGTGTGTTTTTGCACCGTCCAGCAGCTGCTCGCACAACTCTCTGTTAACTCGCCACACAGAAGGGTTAACCGAGTGCTGATCGTAACGCTGCAATACCTCAACAAAACCCACATTCGCACATCCTGTTGCAGCTCATATTTTATCCAGGTCACTCTTAATATCATAATTCCTATCCTTAGCCAGGCTGTTTCCTGCCCCACCTATTACTATCACCTCATCATTCTTGTCAAAGTCCCTACAGAGTGGTCCTATTTCTGCTATCACCTGGCTAAGCCTAGCACTTGGCTTAAACAAACTCGTGACCTGGTAATCTGCTCCTAATTTCTCCTGCACTAGTTGGCCTACACCCCTCCCTGGCAGCAAGACTTTTCTTTTCCTATTACTAGATTTTCCCGACCTAATGCTGTTACCAATTTTAGTAGTCTGCTGCACCCTACTTTCAACTACTCCTGTTTTTGGCTCCTCCCTTCCTACTCCAGGTAACAAGGAGAATTTATTCATAACTGGAACTTTGACAACATCTACATGGCTGGTCCCTTTTTGCGATTTCCTTGTTACCAATTCCCATTTCCCGCAGGCTTTTTCCCCCTTTAACTTAGTTAATTCAGTTTTTACCGAATCTAGTTCAGCCTGAAGGGCACACATCTTTTCCTCCTGTTGTACGAATCTTTTTTCTATACTACAGAACCTACAGTTCCATGGAAGAGCCAAAAGCATAATCTCGTCAAATTTCCCGCTACATGAGCCCCAATGAAAAACACCCCCACATCCTCCACATACCACACCCGATTCTATCTCCTTACGGCAGCTTCCACACTTAGTACTCATGGCAATGTACAGTAATAAAATTTAAACAATGATCTCTTAATACAACAAACTATATTCTTAAATCAGTAAGATAATGAACCTACAATGGATATAATCTAACGAGCTACGTGAATTTAAACAATCGTTACCTGAAAGTAAACAAACGCCAAATGGAAAGTCTATGAACAAATAAGTTTGAATAATCTTCAATCCGACGATATGCTAATTGCTTCTTTTCATTGTTACCCTTCTCACTTACATTCATCAATTTCACAGTGGAGTTATGTATTTGAATCGTGAAATGTGCTTAAGAGTTTGTTGTTTACAGCAGGGTCATCTGGTTGTATGGCCAGAATGCAGATTCTCCATTCAATGGGTTTTTGGTGCAAATTGGACACCACATGCTGTTTACTGAATAACTAATGTCTAGAATTTGATAAATCTTCTTGTTTAGGTATCTCCTTCATTTGCTTTATATTTTAAAAAATCTTATTCCAATGTTCACTAAAAATAATCAATGTGCTGCACAAATTGTGGTACATGTTTGTTCCCTCTCTACAGGGAGATTCCGTTTCATGACTGCTATGTTTGTTCAAACATCGAGTGTGATTTTGTTGAATGGGAACCTCCACTCCGAGCATCTTGAGTGTTGGAGTTATTACGAAAAACTTCATTGTTTTGCTAGGTGCTTCTTATGATTGGTACCCTTATCACATACATTCATCAATTTCACAGTGGGTTAATATACTTGAATCATTAAATGTGGTTATGTGTTTGTTGTTTACCGCAGGGTCATCTGGTTGTATGGCCAGAAAGCAGAGTCTATATTCAATTGATTTTTGCTGCAGATTGGACACCACATGCACCTTACTGAACATCGAATGTTCGGAATTTGATAAATGTTTTTGTTTTGGTATCTCCTTCATTTGCTGTATATTTAAAAAAAAATTATTCCATGGTCACTAAAAGTAATCGGAGTGCTGCACAACTTGTGGTACATGGTTCTTCCTTCTCTGCAGGGAGATTCCGTTTCAAGACTGCTATGTTTGTTCTAGCATCGAGTGTGATTTTGTTGGATGGGAACCACCACTCTGAGCATCCTGAGTATTGGAGTTATTAGGAATGACTTCATTGTTTTGCTAGGTGCTTCTTTGATTGTTACCCATATCACTTATATTCACTAATTCCACTATGGAAAAATGTATTAGAATTGTGACATGAGGTTACGTATTTGTTGTTTACAGCAGGGTCATCTGGTTGTATGGCCACAAAGCAGATTCTCCATTAAATGTGTTTTTGGTGCAGATTGGATACCACATGCACCTTACTGAATAACGGCTGTTCAGAATTTGATAAATCTTCTTGTTTAGGTGTCCCCTTCATTTGCTTTATATTTTTAAAAATCTTATTCCAATGTTCACTAAAAATAATCAATGTGCTGCACAAATTGTGGTACATGTTTGTTCCCTCTCAACAGGGAGATTCCTTTTCATGACTGCTATGTTTGTTCAACCATCGAGTGTGATTTTTTTGGATGGGAACCACCACTCCGAGCATCTTGAGTGTTGGAATTATTAGGAATGACTTCATTGTTTTGCTAGGTGCTTCTTTTGATTGCTACCCTTATCACATATATTCATCAATTGCACAGTGGGTTAATATATTTGAATCATTAAATGTGGTTATGTGTTTGTTGTTTACAGCAGGGTCATCTGGTTGTATGGCCATAAAGCAGATTCTGCATTCAATGCATTTTTGGTGCACATTGGACAACACATGCACCTTACTGAACACCGAATGTTCAGAATTTGATAAATCTTCTTGTTTTGGTGCAGAGTGAGTACCACATGCACATTACTGACCACCGAATGTTAGGAATTTGATAAATCTTCTTATTTTGGTATCTCTTTCATGTGTGTTATGTTTTTAAAAATGTTACTCCATGGTCACGAAAAATAATCAATGTGCTGCACAAATTGTGGTACATGATTCTTCCCTCTCAGCAGGGAGATTCTGTTTCATGAGTGCTATGTTTGTTTAACCATTGAGTGTGATTTTGTTGGATGGGATCACCACTCCGATGATTTTGACTATTGGAGTTATAGGGAATTACTTAATTGTTATGCTAGTGCTTCTTTTGATTGTTACTTTATATTCATCAATTTCACAGTGGAGTAATGAATTTGAATAGTGAAATGTGGTTAAGAGTTTGTTGTTTACAGCATGGTCATCTGGTTGTATGGCCAGAAAGCAGTTTCTCCATTCAATGGGTTATTGCTGCATATTGGACACGACATACTCTTTACTGAATAACGATTGTTCAGAATATCACAATTGAGGTAGCTCCTTCGTTTGCTTTATATTTTTAAAAATGTTATTCGATGGTCACAAAAAATAATCAAGGTGCTGCACAAATTGTGGTACATGTTCCTTCCCTCTCAACAGGGAGATTCCGTTTAATGACTGCTATGTTTGTTCCACCATCGAGTGTGATTGTGTAGGATGGGAACCACAACTCCGAGCATTCTGACTATTGGAGTCATTAGAAAGACTTTTTTCTTTTGCTAGGTGCTTCCTTTGATACCTTTATCACTTATATTCATCAATTTCACAGTGGAGTGATGTATTTGGTTCTTTAAATGTTTGTTGTTTACAGCAGGGTCATCTGATTGTATGGCCAGAAAGCTGATTCTCTATTCAATGGTCTTTTGGTGCAGATTGGACACCACATGCACTTTACTGAAAAACGAATGTTCGGATTTTGATATATCTTCGTTTTTAGGTATCTGCTTCATTTGCTTTATATTTTTAAAAATCTTGTTGCAATGGTCACTAAAAATTATCAATGTGCTGCACACATTGTGGTACATGTTTCTTCCCTCTCAACAGGGACATTCTGTTTCAGGACTGCTATGTTTGTTCAAACATCGAGTGTGATTTTGTTGTATTTGAACCACCACTCCGAGCATCCTGAGTATTGGAGTTATTAAGAAAGATTTCATTGTTTTGCTAGGTGCTTGTTTTGATTGTTACCCTTATGACATATATTCATAAATTTCACAGTGGGTTAATATATTTGAATCTTGAAATGTGGTTATGTGTTTGTTGTTTACAGCAGCATCATTTGGTTGTATGGCCAGAAAGCAGATTTTCCACTCAGTGGGTTTTTGTTGCAGATTGGAGACCACTTACACCTTACTGAATAATGGCTGTACGGAATTTGATAAATCTTCTTGTTTAGGTATCTCCTTCATTTGCTTTATATTTGTAAAAATGTTATTCCAATGGTCCCAAAAAGTAATCAATGTGCTGCACAAATTGTGGGACAAGTTTATTCCCTCTCAGCAAGGAGATTCGTTTCGTGACTGCTATGCTTGTTCTTCCATCGAGTGTGATTTTGTTCGATGAGGAGTATCACTCCAAGCATCCTGAGTATTAGTTTTTAGTAAGGCTTCATTGTTTTGCTAGGTGCTTATTTTTATTCTTCAACTTATCACATATATTCATCAATTTCACAGTGGAATAATATATTTGAATCGTGAAATGTGGGTAAATATTTGTCGATTACAGCAGGGTCATCTGGTCGTATGGCCAGAAAGCAGATTCTCCATTCAATGGGTTTTTGGTTCAGGTTGGACACCACATGCACTTTACTGAATATCTATTGTTAAGAATTTGATAAATCTTCTTGTTTAGGTATCTCCTTCATTTGCTTTATATTTTAAAAAATCTTATTCCAATGTTCACTAAAAATAATCAATGTGCTGCACAAATTGTGGTACATGTTTGTTCCCTCTCTACAGGGAGATTCCGTTTCATGACTGCTATGTTTGTTCAAACATCGAGTGTGATTTTGTTGAATGGGAACCTCCACTCCGAGCATCTTGAGTGTTGGAGTTATTACGAAAAACTTCATTTTTTTGCTAGGTGCTTCTTTTGATTGTTACCCTTATCACATACATTCATCAATTTCACAGTGGGTTAATATACTTGAATCATTAAATGTGGTTATGTGTTTGTTGTTTACCGCAGGGTCATCTGGTTGTATGGCCAGAAAGCAGATTCTACATTCAATGGATTTTTGGTGCAGATTGGACACCACATGCACCTTACTGAACACCGAATGTTCGGAATTTGATAAATGTTTTTTGTTTAGCTAGCTCCTTCGTTTGCTTTATATTTTGAAATACCTGATTTCAATGGTGTTTAAAAATAATCAATGTGGTGCAGAAATTGTGGTACATGTTTCATACCACTCATCAGGGAGATTCTGTTTTAGTTAGTTATATTACGTGTTCCATGGGTCATGAACACGATTCTTTCGTAATGATGTGGAACGTGTCAAGGTACACAAGATTCATTTATCCCAAGTAATCATTGTTAGTCTTATATATGGTACAATTGTTAAAGCTTACTGTATTTCTTTGGCCTATGTCAAAAAATTCATCTATGGAGGAGAAGGAGTTGTCATTCAGGAATTCTCTTAACTTACTTTTGAATGCCGATTGTTTGTCTGTCAGACTTTTGATATTGTTTAGCAATTGACCAAAAATCTTTGTGGCAGTAGAATTGACCCCCTTTTGTGCCAATGTCAAATTCAATGAACGGTAGTGAAGGTCACCCTGTCCCCTAGTATTGTAGCTGTGGAGTGTGCTATTAATTCTGAAGTGATCTGGGTTACTAACAACAAATTTCATTAGGCTGTATATATATTGTGAAGCTACTGGCAATATCCCTAATTCTTTAAATAATTGTCTACGAGATGATCTTGGATGAGCCCCAGACATTATTCTGATAACACGTGTTTTTGTGCAATAAATACCTTCTTTCTTAGTGATGAATTGCCCCAAAAGATGATTCTGTAAGAAAGCAACGAATGAAAATATGCGTGGTAAGCTAACTTACTGATGTGCTTGTCTCCAAAATTTGCAATGACACTAATAGCATAGGTAGCTGAGCTCAATCGTTTCAGTAGATTGTCAATGTGTGTCTTCCACTTTAAATTCTGATCAATACAGACACCCAGAAATTTTGAACGATCTGCTTTAGCTAAAGATTTTCCCCCACACTCTATATTTATTTCCGGTGGTATGCCTTTCCCTGTACTGAACTGTATGTACAGTGTTTTTCCAAAGTTCAATGAAAGTCCATTTGCGGAAAACCACCTAATAACTCTTTGAAAAACATTATTTGCATTTTCCTCAGCTGATTCTTGCTTTTTAGGCTTGATTACAATACTTGTGTCATCTGCAAAGAGGACCAAGTTTGCATCTTCATGAATATAATTAGGCAAGTCATTAACATATATTAAAAACAATAAATTCCCCAAGACAGAACCCTGTGGTACCCCATTCTTGATACATCCCCAGTCTGAATAATCTGCTGCCCTTTGTGTACTATGTGGGTTTACTGTTTCAACCTTCTGCATTCTACCAGTTAAATATGAAGTGAACCGTCTGTGTACTGAACCATTCATTCCATAGTACTTCAGCTTATCTAAGAGGATTTCATGTCCCACACAATCAAAAGCCTTAGAGAGATCACAGAAAATCCCAATTGGTGATGTTCTACTATCCAGAGCATTTAAAATTTGATCAGTGAAAGCGTGTATAGCACTATCTGTTGAAACACCTTTCTGAAAACCGAACTGACATTTTGTTGAAACGTTATTCCCACTAATGTGTAAAGTTACTCTTGAGTACATTACTTTTCCAAACACTTTTGAGAAGGATGTCAGAAGCGAAATAGGACGATAATTGTTGACGTCTGTCTTGTCACCTTTTTTATACAAGTGTTTAACTATGGCCTATTTCAATCTGTCAGGAAATATTCCCTGATTCAATGAGCTATTACATATGTGGCTAAGAACTCGACTTATCAGGTGTGGACGAGATTTTAGTATTCTATTGGAGATACCATCAGTTCTATGTGAGTTTTTATTCTTAAGTGAATTTATTTTTTTCTTAATTTCAGACGGTGAGGTGGGTAGGATTTCAATTTCATTTGTTTGCACCGGGAATGCCTCTTTCATATGGAGTTCTGCCCTATCTGGTGAGCAGCTGGTGCCTATATTTTCCACTACATTTATAAAATGATTATTAAAAATATTTTCAACCAGTGATTTTTCATTTATAAGCTTTTCATTGTGCTTAACAGTAATACTGTTGTCCTGTGACCTTGAATGCTCTGTTTCCCTTTTAACTATATTCCATATTGTTTTGTCATCAGAGGTGCTAATCTCAGACTTGATACACATACTTCTGGATTTTTTTATAACTTTCCTTAATATATTACAATATTTCTTATAATGGTTGAGCTTTTCTTCATCTCGACTTATTCTAGTGTCTTGGTATAGTTCCCATTTCCGGCTACAAGAAATTTTAATCCCTTTAGTCAGCCATGGTTTTTTATCAAGTTTATTTGAATTATGATTCACTAATTTCTTAGGAAAACTGTTTTCAAATATGCCCACAAGTTTATCATGGAATAAGTTAAATTTAACATTTGCATCAGGTTCCCGATAAACATCCTCCCAGTCTACCCTTTTCAAGCTTTCCTTAAATTGTTGAATTGTTATATGGTTAATTGGGCGTATTATTTTGTTTGTTTGTTTTCACATTACTGTATGGAGCAAAGTCATGAATTGAAAGTAGCTGTGCATCGTGATCAGAAAGCCCGTTCTTAATAGGATAGGTGCTTACTTCTTTTAATTTATCTTGGTCTATGAAAATGTTATCTATCAGGGTGCTACTGTCTTGTACAATACGAGTAGGAAGATCAATGACTGATGTCAGATTGTAAGAGCAAAGTAATAGTTCAAGGTCGTTCTTCTTGCTTGAGTGTTTAAGAAAATCTACGTTAAAATCTCCACAAATGATAATGTGTTTTCCCTTTTCTGACAGATAACACAGCAAGAGATCTAGGTTTTTAAGAAACATTTGAAAATTTCCAAGTGGGGACCTATACACAGTCACAATTATGAATTTACCACTGTCCAATTTAAGCTCACAAGCGCATACTTCAATGTGCTGTTCTACACAGAATTTTGCGGTTTCTCTGTTTTTAAAACTATGTTCCCCCTTAACATAAATGGCAGCTCCTCCTTTCTCCATATTGTCTCTACAAAAATAAGTTGCTAGTTTATACCCATTAATATTTCCATTTTCCATTTGTGTAGTTATATGATGTTCAGACAGGCACAGTACATCAACTTCTGTTGTATTTTTAATATTCTCAAAACAAATTATTAGTTCGTCTGTTTTGTTCCTTAATCCCCTGATATTTTGGTGAAATATATTAACATAACTGTTTCCTCTACCTTTATTCGAACCATTTATTTTTTTTACCTTTAAGAGCTGCCCGTCTGGACATTTTGTTCAACCTAAAAAAAGGTGCTCCTATGCCCTTTTGGGTCACAGGGGTTTTGCCTTGAGTGCTAGTGGCCCCCTTTAGACGACCTACAATTAAATCAGCTAATCTATCCTTCCCTAGACTATTTAGGTGCAGGCCATGTCGAGTGTATCCCCATCTCCCAATGCTACCAACAGGCACTGTATAAATGTGTGTTTTTGCACCGTCCAGCAGCTGCTCGCACAACTCTCTGTTAACTCGCCACACAGAAGGGTTAACCGAGTGCTGATCGTAACGCTGCAATACCTCAACAAAACCCACATTCGCACATCCTGTTGCAGCTCATATTTTATCCAGGTCACTCTTAATATCATAATTCCTATCCTTAGCCAGGCTGTTTCCTGCCCCACCTATTACTATCACCTCATCATTCTTGTCAAAGTCCCTACAGAGTGGTCCTATTTCTGCTATCACCTGGCTAAGCCTAGCACTTGGCTTAAACAAACTCGTGACCTGGTAATCTGCTCCTAATTTCTCCTGCACTAGTTGGCCTACACCCCTCCCTGGCAGCAAGACTTTTCTTTTCCTATTACTAGATTTTCCCGACCTAATGCTGTTACCAATTTTAGTAGTCTGCTGCACCCTACTTTCAACTACTCCTGTTTTTGGCTCCTCCCTTCCTACTCCAGGTAACAAGGAGAATTTATTCATAACTGGAACTTCGACAACATCTACATGGCTGGTCCCTTTTTGCGATTTCCTTGTTACCAATTCCCATTTCCCGCAGGCTTTTTCCCCCTTTAACTTAGTTAATTCAGTTTTTACCGAATCTAGTTCAGCCTGAAGGGCACACATCTTTTCCTCCTGTTGTACGAATCTTTTTTCTATACTACAGAACCTACAGTTCCATGGAAGAGCCAAAAGCATAATCTCGTCAAATTTCCCGCTACATGAGCCCCAATGAAAAACACCCCCACATCCTCCACATACCACACCCGATTCTATCTCCTTACGGCAGCTTCCACACTTAGTACTCATGGCAATGTACAGTAATAAAATTTAAACAATGATCTCTTAATACAACAAACTATATTCTTAAATCAGTAAGATAATGAACCTACAATGGATGTAATCTAACGAGCTACGTGAATTTAAACAATCGTTACCTGAAAGTAAACAAACGCCAAATGGAAAGTCTATGAACAAATAAGTTTGAATAATCTTCAATCCGACGATATGCTAATTGCTTCTTTTCATTGTTACCCTTCTCACTTACATTCATCAATTTCACAGTGGAGTTATGTATTTGAATCGTGAAATGTGCTTAAGAGTTTGTTGTTTACAGCAGGGTCATCTGGTTGTATGGCCAGAATGCAGATTCTCCATTCAATGGGTTTTTGGTGCAAATTGGACACCACATGCTGTTTACTGAATAACTAATGTCTAGAATTTGATAAATCTTCTTGTTTAGGTATCTCCTTCATTTGCTTTATATTTTAAAAAATCTTATTCCAATGTTCACTAAAAATAATCAATGTGCTGCACAAATTGTGGTACATGTTTGTTCCCTCTCTACAGGGAGATTCCGTTTCATGACTGCTATGTTTGTTCAAACATCGAGTGTGATTTTGTTGAATGGGAACCTCCACTCCGAGCATCTTGAGTGTTGGAGTTATTACGAAAAACTTCATTGTTTTGCTAGGTGCTTCTTTTGATTGTTACCCTTATCACATACATTCATCAATTTCACAGTGGGTTAATATACTTGAATCATTAAATGTGGTTATGTGTTTGTTGTTTACCGCAGGGTCATCTGGTTGTATGGCCAGAAAGCAGATTCTACATTCAATGGATTTTTGGTGCAGATTGGACACCACATGCACCTTACTGAACACCGAATGTTCGGAATTTGATAAATGTTTTTGTTTAGCTAGCTCCTTCGTTTGCTTTATGTTTTGAAATACCTTATTTCAATGGTGTTTAAAAATAATCAATGTGGTGCAGAAATTGTGGTACATGTTTCATACCACTCATCAGGGAGATTCTGTTTTAGTTAGTTATATTACGTGTTCCATGGGTCATGAACACGATTCTTTCGTAATGATGTGGAACGTGTCAAGGTACACAAGATTCATTTATCCCAAGTAATCATTGTTAGTCTTATATACGGTACAATTGTTAAAGCTTACTGTATTTCTTTGGCCTATGTCAAAAAATTCATCTATGGAGGAGAAGGAGTTGTCATTCAGGAATTCTCTTAACTTACTTTTGAATGCCGATTGTTTGTCTGTCAGACTTTTGATATTGTTTAGCAATTGACCAAAAATCTTTGTGGCAGTAGAATTGACCCCCTTTTGTGCCAATGTCAAATTCAATGAACGGTAGTGAAGGTCACCCTGTCTCCTAGTATTGTAGTTGTGGAGTGTGCTATTAATTCTGAAGTGATCTGGGTTACTAACAACAAATTTCATTAGGCTGTATATATATTGTGAAGCTACTGGCAATATCCCTAATTCTTTAAATAATTGTCTACGAGATGATCTTGGATGAGCCCCAGACATTATTCTGATAACACGTGTTTTTGTGCAATAAATACCTTCTTTCTTAGTGATGAATTGCCCCAAAAGATGATTCTGTAAGAAAGCAACGAATGAAAATATGCGTGGTAAGCTAACTTACTGATGTGCTTGTCTCCAAAATTTGCAATGACACTAATAGCATAGGTAGCTGAGCTCAATCGTTTCAGTAGATTGTCAATGTGTGTCTTCCACTTTAAATTCTGATCAATACAGACACCCAGAAATTTTGAACGATCTGCTTTAGCTAAAGATTTTCCCCCACACTCTATATTTATTTCCGGTGGTATGCCTTTCCCTGTACTGAACTGTATGTACAGTGTTTTTCCAAAGTTCAATGAAAGTCCATTTGCGGAAAACCACCTAATAACTCTTTGAAAAACATTATTTGCATTTTCCTCAGCTGATTCTTGCTTTTTAGGCTTGATTACAATACTTGTGTCATCTGCAAAGAGGACCAAGTTTGCATCTTCATGAATATAATTAGGCAAGTCATTAACATATATTAAAAACAATAAATTCCCCAAGACAGAACCCTGTGGTACCCCATTCTTGATACATCCCCAGTCTGAATAATCTGCTGCCCTTTGTGTACTATGTGGGTTTACTGTTTCAACCTTCTGCATTCTACCAGTTAAATATGAAGTGAACCGTCTGTGTACTGAACCATTCATTCCATAGTACTTCAGCTTATCTAAGAGGATTTCATGTCCCACACAATCAAAAGCCTTAGAGAGATCACAGAAAATCCCAATTGGTGATGTTCTACTATCCAGAGCATTTAAAATTTGATCAGTGAAAGCGTGTATAGCACTATCTGTTGAAACACCTTTCTGAAAACCGAACTGACATTTTGTTGAAACGTTATTCCCACTAATGTGTAAAGTTACTCTTGAGTACATTACTTTTCCAAACACATTTGAGAAGGATGTCAGAAGCGAAATAGGACGATAATTGTTGACGTCTGTCTTGTCACCTTTTTTATACAAGTGTTTAACTATGGCCTATTTCAATCTGTCAGGAAATATTCCCTGATTCAATGAGCTATTACATATGTGGCTAAGAACTCGACTTATCAGGTGTGGACGAGATTTTAGTATTCTATTGGAGATACCATCAGTTCTATGTGAGTTTTTATTCTTAAGTGAATTTATTTTTTTCTTAATTTCAGACGGTGAGGTGGGTAGGATTTCAATTTCATTTGTTTGCACCGGGAATGCCTCTTTCATATGGAGTTCTGCCCTATCTGGTGAGCAGCTGGTGCCTATATTTTCCACTACATTTATAAAATGATTATTAAAAATATTTTCAACCAGTGATTTTTCATTTATAAGCTTTTCATTGTGCTTAACAGTAATACTGTTGTCCTGTGACCTTGAATGCTCTGTTTCCCTTTTAACTATATTCCATATTGTTTTGTCATCAGAGGTGCTAATCTCAGACTTGATACACATACTTCTGGATTTTTTTATAACTTTCCTTAATATATTACAATATTTCTTATAATGGTTGAGCTTTTCTTCATCTCGACTTATTCTAGTGTCTTGGTATAGTTCCCATTTCCGGCTACAAGAAATTTTAATCCCTTTAGTCAGCCATGGTTTTTTATCAAGTTTATTTGAATTATGATTCACTAATTTCTTAGGAAAACTGTTTTCAAATATGCCCACAAGTTTATCATGGAATAAGTTAAATTTAACATTTGCATCAGGTTCCCGATAAACATCCTCCCAGTCTACCCTTTTCAAGCTTTCCTTAAATTGTTGAATTGTTATATGGTTAATTGGGCGTATTATTTTGTTTGTTTGTTTTCACATTACTGTATGGAGCAAAGTCATGAATTGAAAGTAGCTGTGCATCGTGATCAGAAAGCCCGTTCTTAATAGGATAGGTGCTTACTTCTTTTAATTTATCTTGGTCTATGAAAATGTTATCTATCAGGGTGCTACTGTCTTGTACAATACGAGTAGGAAGATCAATGACTGATGTCAGATTGTAAGAGCAAAGTAATAGTTCAAGGTCGTTCTTCTTGCTTGAGTGTTTAAGAAAATCTACGTTAAAATCTCCACAAATGATAATGTGTTTTCCCTTTTCTGACAGATAACACAGCAAGAGATCTAGGTTTTTAAGAAACATTTGAAAATTTCCAAGTGGGGACCTATACACAGTCACAATTATGAATTTACCACTGTCCAATTTAAGCTCACAAGCGCATACTTCAATGTGCTGTTCTACACAGAATTTTGCGGTTTCTCTGTTTTTAAAACTATGTTCCCCCTTAACATAAATGGCAGCTCCTCCTTTCTCCATATTGTCTCTACAAAAATAAGTTGCTAGTTTATACCCATTAATATTTCCATTTTCCATTTGTGTAGTTATATGATGTTCAGACAGGCACAGTACATCAACTTCTGTTGTATTTTTAATATTCTCAAAACAAATTATTAGTTCGTCTGTTTTGTTCCTTAATCCCCTGATATTTTGGTGAAATATATTAACATAACTGTTTCCTCTACCTTTATTCGAACCATTTATTTTTTTTACCTTTAAGAGCTGCCCGTCTGGACATTTTGTTCAACCTAAAAAAAGGTGCTCCTATGCCCTTTTGGGTCACAGGGGTTTTGCCTTGAGTGCTAGTGGCCCCCTTTAGACGACCTACAATTAAATCAGCTAATCTATCCTTCCCTAGACTATTTAGGTGCAGGCCATGTCGAGTGCATCCCCATCTCCCAATGCTACCAACAGGCACTGTATAAATGTGTGTTTTTGCACCGTCCAGCAGCTGCTCGCACAACTCTCTGTTAACTCGCCACACAGAAGGGTTAACCGAGTGCTGATCGTAACGCTGCAATACCTCAACAAAACCCACATTCGCACATCCTGTTGCAGCTCATATTTTATCCAGGTCACTCTTAATATCATAATTCCTATCCTTAGCCAGGCTGTTTCCTGCCCCACCTATTACTATCACCTCATCATTCTTGTCAAAGTCCCTACAGAGTGGTCCTATTTCTGCTATCACCTGGCTAAGCCTAGCACTTGGCTTAAACAAACTCGTGACCTGGTAATCTGCTCCTAATTTCTCCTGCACTAGTTGGCCTACACCCCTCCCTGGCAGCAAGACTTTTCTTTTCCTATTACTAGATTTTCCCGACCTAATGCTGTTACCAATTTTAGTAGTCTGCTGCACCCTACTTTCAACTACTCCTGTTTTTGGCTCCTCCCTTCCTACTCCAGGTAACAAGGAGAATTTATTCATAACTGGAACTTTGACAACATCTACATGGCTGGTCCCTTTTTGCGATTTCCTTGTTACCAATTCCCATTTCCCGCAGGCTTTTTCCCCCTTTAACTTAGTTAATTCAGTTTTTACCGAATCTAGTTCAGCCTGAAGGGCACACATCTTTTCCTCCTGTTGTACGAATCTTTTTTCTATACTACAGAACCTACAGTTCCATGGAAGAGCCAAAAGCATAATCTCGTCAAATTTCCCGCTACATGAGCCCCAATGAAAAACACCCCCACATCCTCCACATACCACACCCGATTCTATCTCCTTACGGCAGCTTCCACACTTAGTACTCATGGCATTGTACAGTAATAAAATTTAAACAATGATCTCTTAATACAACAAACTATATTCTTAAATCAGTAAGATAATGAACCTACAATGGATGTAATCTAACGAGCTACGTGAATTTAAACAATCGTTACCTGAAAGTAAACAAATGCTAAATGGAAAGTCTATGAACAAATAAGTTTGAATAATCTACAATCCGACGATATGCTAATTGCTTCTTTTGATTGTTACCCTTCTCACTTACATTCATCAATTTCACAGTGGAGTAATGTATTTGAATCATGAAATGTGGTTAAGAGTTTGTTGTTTACAGCAGGGTCATCTGGTTGTATGGCCAGAATGCAGATTCTCCATTCAATGGGTTTTTGGTGCAAATTGGACACCACATGCTCTTTACTGAATAACTAATGTCTAGAATTTGATAAATCTTCTTGTTTAGGTATCTCCTTCATTTGCTTTATATTTTAAAAAATCTTATTCCAATGTTCACTAAAAATAATCAATGTGCTGCACAAATTGTGGTACATGTTTGTTCCCTCTCTACAGGGAGATTCCGTTTCATGACTGCTATGTTTGTTCAAACATCGAGTGTGATTTTGTTGAATGGGAACCTCCACTCCGAGCATCTTGAGTGTTGGAGTTATTACGAAAAACTTCATTGTTTTGCTAGGTGCTTCTTTTGATTGTTACCCTTATCACATACATTCATCAATTTCACAGTGGGTTAATATACTTGAATCATTAAATGTGGTTATGTGTTTGTTGTTTACCGCAGGGTCATCTGGTTGTATGGCCAGAAAGCAGATTCTACATTCAATGGATTTTTGGTGCAGATTGGACACCACATGCACCTTACTGAACACCGAATGTTCGGAATTTGATAAATGTTTTTGTTTAGCTAGCTCCTTCGTTTGCTTTATGTTTTGAAATACCTTATTTCAATGGTGTTTAAAAATAATCAATGTGGTGCAGAAATTGTGGTACATGTTTCATACCACTCATCAGGGAGATTCTGTTTTAGTTAGTTATATTACGTGTTCCATGGGTCATGAACACGATTCTTTCGTAATGATGTGGAACGTGTCAAGGTACACAAGATTCATTTATCCCAAGTAATCATTGTTAGTCTTATATACGGTACAATTGTTAAAGCTTACTGTATTTCTTTGGCCTATGTCAAAAAATTCATCTATGGAGGAGAAGGAGTTGTCATTCAGGAATTCTCTTAACTTACTTTTGAATGCCGATTGTTTGTCTGTCAGACTTTTGATATTGTTTAGCAATTGACCAAAAATCTTTGTGGCAGTAGAATTGACCCCCTTTTGTGCCAATGTCAAATTCAATGAACGGTAGTGAAGGTCACCCTGTCTCCTAGTATTGTAGCTGTGGAGTGTGCTATTAATTCTGAAGTGATCTGGGTTACTAACAACAAATTTCATTAGGCTGTATATATATTGTGAAGCTACTGGCAATATCCCTAATTCTTTAAATAATTGTCTACGAGATGATCTTGGATGAGCCCCAGACATTATTCTGATAACACGTGTTTTTGTGCAATAAATACCTTCTTTCTTAGTGATGAATTGCCCCAAAAGATGATTCTGTAAGAAAGCAACGAATGAAAATATGCGTGGTAAGCTAACTTACTGATGTGCTTGTCTCCAAAATTTGCAATGACACTAATAGCATAGGTAGCTGAGCTCAATCGTTTCAGTAGATTGTCAATGTGTGTCTTCCACTTTAAATTCTGATCAATACAGACACCCAGAAATTTTGAACGATCTGCTTTAGCTAAAGATTTTCCCCCACACTCTATATTTATTTCCGGTGGTATGCCTTTCCCTGTACTGAACTGTATGTACAGTGTTTTTCCAAAGTTCAATGAAAGTCCATTTGCGGAAAACCACCTAATAACTCTTTGAAAAACATTATTTGCATTTTCCTCAGCTGATTCTTGCTTTTTAGGCTTGATTACAATACTTGTGTCATCTGCAAAGAGGACCAAGTTTGCATCTTCATGAATATAATTAGGCAAGTCATTAACATATATTAAAAACAATAAATTCCCCAAGACAGAACCCTGTGGTACCCCATTCTTGATACATCCCCAGTCTGAATAATCTGCTGCCCTTTGTGTACTATGTGGGTTTACTGTTTCAACCTTCTGCATTCTACCAGTTAAATATGAAGTGAACCGTCTGTGTACTGAACCATTCATTCCATAGTACTTCAGCTTATCTAAGAGGATTTCATGTCCCACACAATCAAAAGCCTTAGAGAGATCACAGAAAATCCCAATTGGTGATGTTCTACTATCCAGAGCATTTAAAATTTGATCAGTGAAAGCGTGTATAGCACTATCTGTTGAAACACCTTTCTGAAAACCGAACTGACATTTTGTTGAAACGTTATTCCCACTAATGTGTAAAGTTACTCTTGAGTACATTACTTTTCCAAACACTTTTGAGAAGGATGTCAGAAGCGAAATAGGACGATAATTGTTGACGTCTGTCTTGTCACCTTTTTTATACAAGTGTTTAACTATGGCCTATTTCAATCTGTCAGGAAATATTCCCTGATTCAATGAGCTATTACATATGTGGCTAAGAACTCGACTTATCAGGTGTGGACGAGATTTTAGTATTCTATTGGAGATACCATCAGTTCTATGTGAGTTTTTATTCTTAAGTGAATTTATTTTTTTCTTAATTTCAGACGGTGAGGTGGGTAGGATTTCAATTTCATTTGTTTGCACCGGGAATGCCTCTTTCATATGGAGTTCTGCCCTATCTGGTGAGCAGCTGGTGCCTATATTTTCCACTACATTTATAAAATGATTATTAAAAATATTTTCAACCAGTGATTTTTCATTTATAAGCTTTTCATTGTGCTTAACAGTAATACTGTTGTCCTGTGACCTTGAATGCTCTGTTTCCCTTTTAACTATATTCCATATTGTTTTGTCATCAGAGGTGCTAATCTCAGACTTGATACACATACTTCTGGATTTTTTTATAACTTTCCTTAATATATTACAATATTTCTTATAATGGTTGAGCTTTTCTTCATCTCGACTTATTCTAGTGTCTTGGTATAGTTCCCATTTCCGGCTACAAGAAATTTTAATCCCTTTAGTCAGCCATGGTTTTTTATCAAGTTTATTTGAATTATGATTCACTAATTTCTTAGGAAAACTGTTTTCAAATATGCCCACAAGTTTATCATGGAATAAGTTAAATTTAACATTTGCATCAGGTTCCCGATAAACATCCTCCCAGTCTACCCTTTTCAAGCTTTCCTTAAATTGTTGAATTGTTATATGGTTAATTGGGCGTATTATTTTGTTTGTTTGTTTTCACATTACTGTATGGAGCAAAGTCATGAATTGAAAGTAGCTGTGCATCGTGATCAGAAAGCCCGTTCTTAATAGGATAGGTGCTTACTTCTTTTAATTTATCTTGGTCTATGAAAATGTTATCTATCAGGGTGCTACTGTCTTGTACAATACGAGTAGGAAGATCAATGACTGATGTCAGATTGTAAGAGCAAAGTAATAGTTCAAGGTCGTTCTTCTTGCTTGAGTGTTTAAGAAAATCTACGTTAAAATCTCCACAAATGATAATGTGTTTTCCCTTTTCTGACAGATAACACAGCAAGAGATCTAGGTTTTTAAGAAACATTTGAAAATTTCCAAGTGGGGACCTATACACAGTCACAATTATGAATTTACCACTGTCCAATTTAAGCTCACAAGCGCATACTTCAATGTGCTGTTCTACACAGAATTTTGCGGTTTCTCTGTTTTTAAAACTATGTTCCCCCTTAACATAAATGGCAGCTCCTCCTTTCTCCATATTGTCTCTACAAAAATAAGTTGCTAGTTTATACCCATTAATATTTCCATTTTCCATTTGTGTAGTTATATGATGTTCAGACAGGCACAGTACATCAACTTCTGTTGTATTTTTAATATTCTCAAAACAAATTATTAGTTCGTCTGTTTTGTTCCTTAATCCCCTGATATTTTGGTGAAATATATTAACATAACTGTTTCCTCTACCTTTATTCGAACCATTTATTTTTTTTACCTTTAAGAGCTGCCCGTCTAGACATTTTGTTCAACCTAAAAAAAGGTGCTCCTATGCCCTTTTGGGTCACAGGGGTTTTGCCTTGAGTGCTAGTGGCCCCCTTTAGACGACCTACAATTAAATCAGCTAATCTATCCTTCCCTAGACTATTTAGGTGCAGGCCATGTCGAGTGTATCCCCATCTCCCAATGCTACCAACAGGCACTGTATAAATGTGTGTTTTTGCACCGTCCAGCAGCTGCTCGCACAACTCTCTGTTAACTCGCCACACAGAAGGGTTAACCGAGTGCTGATCGTAACGCTGCAATACCTCAACAAAACCCACATTCGCACATCCTGTTGCAGCTCATATTTTATCCAGGTCACTCTTAATATCATAATTCCTATCCTTAGCCAGGCTGTTTCCTGCCCCACCTATTACTATCACCTCATCATTCTTGTCAAAGTCCCTACAGAGTGGTCCTATTTCTGCTATCACCTGGCTAAGCCTAGCACTTGGCTTAAACAAACTCGTGACCTGGTAATCTGCTCCTAATTTCTCCTGCACTAGTTGGCCTACACCCCTCCCTGGCAGCAAGACTTTTCTTTTCCTATTACTAGATTTTCCCGACCTAATGCTGTTACCAATTTTAGTAGTCTGCTGCACCCTACTTTCAACTACTCCTGTTTTTGGCTCCTCCCTTCCTACTCCAGGTAACAAGGAGAATTTATTCATAACTGGAACTTCGACAACATCTACATGGCTGGTCCCTTTTTGCGATTTCCTTGTTACCAATTCCCATTTCCCGCAGGCTTTTTCCCCCTTTAACTTAGTTAATTCAGTTTTTACCGAATCTAGTTCAGCCTGAAGGGCACACATCTTTTCCTCCTGTTGTACGAATCTTTTTTCTATACTACAGAACCTACAGTTCCATGGAAGAGCCAAAAGCATAATCTCGTCAAATTTCCCGCTACATGAGCCCCAATGAAAAACACCCCCACATCCTCCACATACCACACCCGATTCTATCTCCTTACGGCAGCTTCCACACTTAGTACTCATGGCAATGTACAGTAATAAAATTTAAACAATGATCTCTTAATACAACAAACTATATTCTTAAATCAGTAAGATAATGAACCTACAATGGATGTAATCTAACGAGTTAAGTGAATTTAAACAATCGTTACCTGAAAGTAAACAAATGCCAAATGGAAAGTCTATGAACAAATAAGTTTGAATAATCTACAATCCGACGATATGCTAATTGCTTCTTTTGATTGTTACCCTTCTCACTTACATTCATCAATTTCACAGTGGAGTAATGTATTTGAATCATGAAATGTGGTTAAGAGTTTGTTGTTTACAGCAGGGTCATCTGGTTGTATGGCCAGAATGCAGATTCTCCATTCAATGGGTTTTTGGTGCAAATTGGACACCACATGCTCTTTACTGAATAACTAATGTCTAGAATTTGATAAATCTTCTTGTTTAGGTATCTCCTTCATTTGCTTTATATTTTAAAAAATCTTATTCCAATGTTCACTAAAAATAATCAATGTGCTGCACAAATTGTGGTACATGTTTGTTCCCTCTCTACAGGGAGATTCCGTTTCATGACTGCTATGTTTGTTCAAACATCGAGTGTGATTTTGTTGAATGGGAACCTCCACTCCGAGCATCTTGAGTGTTGGAGTTATTACGAAAAACTTCATTGTTTTGCTAGGTGCTTCTTTTGATTGTTACCCTTATCACATACATTCATCAATTTCACAGTGGGTTAATATACTTGAATCATTAAATGTGGTTATGTGTTTGTTGTTTACCGCAGGGTCATCTGGTTGTATGGCCAGAAAGCAGATTCTACATTCAATGGATTTTTGGTGCAGATTGGACACCACATGCACCTTACTGAACACCGAATGTTCGGAATTTGATAAATGTTTTTGTTTAGCTAGCTCCTTCGTTTGCTTTATGTTTTGAAATACCTTATTTCAATGGTGTTTAAAAATAATCAATGTGGTGCAGAAATTGTGGTACATGTTTCATACCACTCATCAGGGAGATTCTGTTTTAGTTAGTTATATTATGTGTTCCATGGGTCATGAACACGATTCTTTCGTAATGATGTGGAACGTGTCAAGGTACACAAGATTCATTTATCCCAAGTAATCATTGTTAGTCTTATATACGGTACAATTGTTAAAGCTTACTGTATTTCTTTGGCCTATGTCAAAAAATTCATCTATGGAGGAGAAGGAGTTGTCATTCAGGAATTCTCTTATCTTACTTTTGAATGCCGATTGTTTGTCTGTCAGACTTTTGATATTGTTTAGCAATTGACCAAAAATCTTTGTGGCAGTAGAATTGACCCCCTTTTGTGCCAATGTCAAATTCAATGAACGGTAGTGAAGGTCACCCTGTCTCCTAGTATTGTAGCTGTGGAGTGTGCTATTAATTCTGAAGTGATCTGGGTTACTAACAACAAATTTCATTAGGCTGTATATATATTGTGAAGCTACTGGCAATATCCCTAATTCTTTAAATAATTGTCTACGAGATGATCTTGGATGAGCCCCAGACATTATTCTGATAACACGTGTTTTTGTGCAATAAATACCTTCTTTCTTAGTGATGAATTGCCCCAAAAGATGATTCTGTAAGAAAGCAACGAATGAAAATATGCGTGGTAAGCTAACTTACTGATGTGCTTGTCTCCAAAATTTGCAATGACACTAATAGCATAGGTAGCTGAGCTCAATCGTTTCAGTAGATTGTCAATGTGTGTCTTCCACTTTAAATTCTGATCAATACAGACACCCAGAAATTTTGAACGATCTGCTTTAGCTAAAGATTTTCCCCCACACTCTATATTTATTTCCGGTGGTATGCCTTTCCCTGTACTGAACTGTATGTACAGTGTTTTTCCAAAGTTCAATGAAAGTCCATTTGCGGAAAACCACCTAATAACTCTTTGAAAAACATTATTTGCATTTTCCTCAGCTGATTCTTGCTTTTTAGGCTTGATTACAATACTTGTGTCATCTGCAAAGAGGACCAAGTTTGCATCTTCATGAATATAATTAGGCAAGTCATTAACATATATTAAAAACAATAAATTCCCCAAGACAGAACCCTGTGGTACCCCATTCTTGATACATCCCCAGTCTGAATAATCTGCTGCCCTTTGTGTACTATGTGGGTTTACTGTTTCAACCTTCTGCATTCTACCAGTTAAATATGAAGTGAACCGTCTGTGTACTGAACCATTCATTCCATAGTACTTCAGCTTATCTAAGAGGATTTCATGACCCACACAATCAAAAGCCTTAGAGAGATCACAGAAAATCCCAATTGGTGATGTTCTACTATCCAGAGCATTTAAAATTTGATCAGTGAAAGCGTGTATAGCACTATCTGTTGAAACACCTTTCTGAAAACCGAACTGACATTTTGTTGAAACGTTATTCCCACTAATGTGTAAAGTTACTCTTGAGTACATTACTTTTCCAAACACTTTTGAGAAGGATGTCAGAAGCGAAATAGGACGATAATTGTTGACGTCTGTCTTGTCACCTTTTTTATACAAGGGTTTAACTATGGCCTATTTCAATCTGTCAGGAAATATTCCCTGATTCAATGAGCTATTACATATGTGGCTAAGAACTCGACTTATCAGGTGTGGACAAGATTTTAGTATTCTATTGGAGATACCATCAGTTCTATGTGAGTTTTTATTCTTAAGTGAATTTATTTTTTTCTTAATTTCAGACGGTGAGATGGGTAGGATTTCAATTTCATTTGTTTGCACCGGGAATGCCTCTTTCATATGGAGTTCTGCCCTATCTGGTGAGCAGCTGGTGCCTATATTTTCCACTACATTTATAAAATGATTATTAAAAATATTTTCAACCAGTGATTTTTCATTTATAAGCTTTTCATTGTGCTTAACAGTAATACTGTTGTCCTGTGACCTTGGTTGCTCTGTTTCCCTTTTAACTATATTCCATATTGTTTTGTCATCAGAGGTGCTAATCTCAGACTTGATACACATACTTCTGGATTTTTTTATAACTTTCCTTAATATATTACAATATTTCTTATAATGGTTGAGCTTTTCTTCATCTCGACTTATTCTAGTGTCTTGGTATAGTTCCCATTTCCGGCTACAAGAAATTTTAATCCCTTTAGTCAGCCATGGTTTTTTATCAAGTTTATTTGAATTATGATTCACTAATTTCTTAGGAAAACTGTTTTCAAATATGCCCACAAGTTTATCATGGAATAAGTTAAATTTAACATTTGCATCAGGTTCCCGATAAACATCCTCCCAGTCTACCCTTTTCAAGCTTTCCTTAAATTGTTGAATTGTTATATGGTTAATTGGGCGTATTATTTTGTTTGTTTGTTTTCACATTACTGTATGGAGCAAAGTCATGAATTGAAAGTAGCTGTGCATCGTGATCAGAAAGCCCGTTCTTAATAGGATAGGTGCTTACTTCTTTTAATTTATCTTGGTCTATGAAAATGTTATCTATCAGGGTGCTACTGTCTTGTACAATACGAGTAGGAAGATCAATGACTGATGTCAGATTGTAAGAGCAAAGTAATAGTTCAAGGTCGTTCTTCTTGCTTGAGTGTTTAAGAAAATCTACGTTAAAATCTCCACAAATGATAATGTGTTTTCCCTTTTCTGACAGATAACACAGCAAGAGATCTAGGTTTTTAAGAAACATTTGAAAATTTCCAAGTGGGGACCTATACACAGTCACAATTATGAATTTACCACTGTCCAATTTAAGCTCACAAGCGCATACTTCAATGTGCTGTTCTACACAGAATTTTGCGGTTTCTCTGTTTTTAAAACTATGTTCCCCCTTAACATAAATGGCAGCTCCTCCTTTCTCCATATTGTCTCTACAAAAATAAGTTGCTAGTTTATACCCATTAATATTTCCATTTTCCATTTGTGTAGTTATATGATGTTCAGACAGGCACAGTACATCAACTTCTGTTGTATTTTTAATATTCTCAAAACAAATTATTAGTTCGTCTGTTTTGTTCCTTAATCCCCTGATATTTTGGTGAAATATATTAACATAACTGTTTCCTCTACCTTTATTCGAACCATTTATTTTTTTTACCTTTAAGAGCTGCCCGTCTGGACATTTTGTTCAACCTAAAAAAAGGTGCTCCTATGCCCTTTTGGGTCACAGGGGTTTTGCCTTGAGTGCTAGTGGCCCCCTTTAGACGACCTACAATTAAATCAGCTAATCTATCCTTCCCTAGACTATTTAGGTGCAGGCCATGTCGAGTGCATCCCCATCTCCCAATGCTACCAACAGGCACTGTATAAATGTGTGTTTTTGCACCGTCCAGCAGCTGCTCGCACAACTCTCTGTTAACTCGCCACACAGAAGGGTTAACCGAGTGCTGATCGTAACGCTGCAATACCTCAACAAAACCCACATTCGCACATCCTGTTGCAGCTCATATTTTATCCAGGTCACTCTTAATATCATAATTCCTATCCTTAGCCAGGCTGTTTCCTGCCCCACCTATTACTATCACCTCATCATTCTTGTCAAAGTCCCTACAGAGTGGTCCTATTTCTGCTATCACCTGGCTAAGCCTAGCACTTGGCTTAAACAAACTCGTGACCTGGTAATCTGCTCCTAATTTCTCCTGCACTAGTTGGCCTACACCCCTCCCTGGCAGCAAGACTTTTCTTTTCCTATTACTAGATTTTCCCGACCTAATGCTGTTACCAATTTTAGTAGTCTGCTGCACCCTACTTTCAACTACTCCTGTTTTTGGCTCCTCCCTTCCTACTCCAGGTAACAAGGAGAATTTATTCATAACTGGAACTTCGACAACATCTACATGGCTGGTCCCTTTTTGCGATTTCCTTGTTACCAATTCCCATTTCCCGCAGGCTTTTTCCCCCTTTAACTTAGTTAATTCAGTTTTTACCGAATCTAGTTCAGCCTGAAGGGCACACATCTTTTCCTCCTGTTGTACGAATCTTTTTTCTATACTACAGAACCTACAGTTCCATGGAAGAGCCAAAAGCATAATCTCGTCAAATTTCCCGCTACATGAGCCCCAATGAAAAACACCCCCACATCCTCCACATACCACACCCGATTCTATCTCCTTACGGCAGCTTCCACACTTAGTACTCATGGCAATGTACAGTAATAAAATTTAAACAATGATCTCTTAATACAACAAACTATATTCTTAAATCAGTAAGATAATGAACCTACAATGGATATAATCTAACGAGCTACGTGAATTTAAACAATCGTTACCTGAAAGTAAACAAACGCCAAATGGAAAGTCTATGAACAAATAAGTTTGAATAATCTTCAATCCGACGATATGCTAATTGCTTCTTTTGATTGTTACCCTTCTCACTTACATTCATCAATTTCACAGTGGAGTTATGTATTTGAATCGTGAAATGTGCTTAAGAGTTTGTTGTTTACAGCAGGGTCATCTGGTTGTATGGCCAGAATGCAGATTCTCCATTCAATGGGTTTTTGGTGCAAATTGGACACCACATGCTGTTTACTGAATAACTAATGTCTAGAATTTGATAAATCTTCTTGTTTAGGTATCTCCTTCATTTGCTTTATATTTTAAAAAATCTTATTCCAATGTTCACTAAAAATAATCAATGTGCTGCACAAATTGTGGTACATGTTTGTTCCCTCTCTACAGGGAGATTCCGTTTCATGACTGCTATGTTTGTTCAAACATCGAGTGTGATTTTGTTGAATGGGAACCTCCACTCCGAGCATCTTGAGTGTTGGAGTTATTACGAAAAACTTCATTGTTTTGCTAGGTGCTTCTTATGATTGGTACCCTTATCACATACATTCATCAATTTCACAGTGGGTTAATATACTTGAATCATTAAATGTGGTTATGTGTTTGTTGTTTACCGCAGGGTCATCTGGTTGTATGGCCAGAAAGCAGAGTCTATATTCAATTGATTTTTGCTGCAGATTGGACACCACATGCACCTTACTGAACATCGAATGTTCGGAATTTGATAAATGTTTTTGTTTTGGTATCTCCTTCATTTGCTGTATATTTAAAAAAAAATTATTCCATGGTCACTAAAAGTAATCGGAGTGCTGCACAACTTGTGGTACATGGTTCTTCCTTCTCTGCAGGGAGATTCCGTTTCAAGACTGCTATGTTTGTTCTAGCATCGAGTGTGATTTTGTTGGATGGGAACCACCACTCTGAGCATCCTGAGTATTGGAGTTATTAGGAATGACTTCATTGTTTTGCTAGGTGCTTCTTTGATTGTTACCCATATCACTTATATTCACTAATTCCACTATGGAAAAATGTATTAGAATTGTGACATGAGGTTACGTATTTGTTGTTTACAGCAGGGTCATCTGGTTGTATGGCCACAAAGCAGATTCTCCATTAAATGTGTTTTTGGTGCAGATTGGATACCACATGCACCTTACTGAATAACGGCTGTTCAGAATTTGATAAATCTTCTTGTTTAGGTGTCCCCTTCATTTGCTTTATATTTTTAAAAATCTTATTCCAATGTTCACTAAAAATAATCAATGTGCTGCACAAATTGTGGTACATGTTTGTTCCCTCTCAACAGGGAGATTCCTTTTCATGACTGCTATGTTTGTTCAACCATCGAGTGTGATTTTTTTGGATGGGAACCACCACTCCGAGCATCTTGAGTGTTGGAATTATTAGGAATGACTTCATTGTTTTGCTAGGTGCTTCTTTTGATTGCTACCCTTATCACATATATTCATCAATTGCACAGTGGGTTAATATATTTGAATCATTAAATGTGGTTATGTGTTTGTTGTTTACAGCAGGGTCATCTGGTTGTATGGCCATAAAGCAGATTCTGCATTCAATGCATTTTTGGTGCACATTGGACAACACATGCACCTTACTGAACACCGAATGTTCAGAATTTGATAAATCTTCTTGTTTTGGTGCAGAGTGAGTACCACATGCACATTACTGACCACCGAATGTTAGGAATTTGATAAATCTTCTTATTTTGGTATCTCTTTCATGTGTGTTATGTTTTTAAAAATGTTACTCCATGGTCACGAAAAATAATCAATGTGCTGCACAAATTGTGGTACATGATTCTTCCCTCTCAGCAGGGAGATTCTGTTTCATGAGTGCTATGTTTGTTTAACCATTGAGTGTGATTTTGTTGGATGGGATCACCACTCCGATGATTTTGACTATTGGAGTTATAGGGAATTACTTAATTGTTATGCTAGTGCTTCTTTTGATTGTTACTTTATATTCATCAATTTCACAGTGGAGTAATGAATTTGAATAGTGAAATGTGGTTAAGAGTTTGTTGTTTACAGCATGGTCATCTGGTTGTATGGCCAGAAAGCAGTTTCTCCATTCAATGGGTTATTGCTGCATATTGGACACGACATACTCTTTACTGAATAACGATTGTTCAGAATATCACAATTGAGGTAGCTCCTTCGTTTGCTTTATATTTTTAAAAATGTTATTCGATGGTCACAAAAAATAATCAAGGTGCTGCACAAATTGTGGTACATGTTCCTTCCCTCTCAACAGGGAGATTCCGTTTAATGACTGCTATGTTTGTTCCACCATCGAGTGTGATTGTGTAGGATGGGAACCACAACTCCGAGCATTCTGACTATTGGAGTCATTAGAAAGACTTTTTTCTTTTGCTAGGTGCTTCCTTTGATACCTTTATCACTTATATTCATCAATTTCACAGTGGAGTGATGTATTTGGTTCTTTAAATGTTTGTTGTTTACAGCAGGGTCATCTGATTGTATGGCCAGAAAGCTGATTCTCTATTCAATGGTCTTTTGGTGCAGATTGGACACCACATGCACTTTACTGAAAAACGAATGTTCGGATTTTGATATATCTTCGTTTTTAGGTATCTGCTTCATTTGCTTTATATTTTTAAAAATCTTGTTGCAATGGTCACTAAAAATTATCAATGTGCTGCACACATTGTGGTACATGTTTCTTCCCTCTCAACAGGGACATTCTGTTTCAGGACTGCTATGTTTGTTCAAACATCGAGTGTGATTTTGTTGTATTTGAACCACCACTCCGAGCATCCTGAGTATTGGAGTTATTAAGAAAGATTTCATTGTTTTGCTAGGTGCTTGTTTTGATTGTTACCCTTATGACATATATTCATAAATTTCACAGTGGGTTAATATATTTGAATCTTGAAATGTGGTTATGTGTTTGTTGTTTACAGCAGCATCATTTGGTTGTATGGCCAGAAAGCAGATTTTCCACTCAGTGGGTTTTTGTTGCAGATTGGAGACCACTTACACCTTACTGAATAATGGCTGTACGGAATTTGATAAATCTTCTTGTTTAGGTATCTCCTTCATTTGCTTTATATTTGTAAAAATGTTATTCCAATGGTCCCAAAAAGTAATCAATGTGCTGCACAAATTGTGGGACATGTTTATTCCCTCTCAGCAAGGAGATTCGTTTCGTGACTGCTATGCTTGTTCTTCCATCGAGTGTGATTTTGTTCGATGAGGAGTATCACTCCAAGCATCCTGAGTATTAGTTTTTAGTAAGGCTTCATTGTTTTGCTAGGTGCTTATTTTTATTCTTCAACTTATCACATATATTCATCAATTTCACAGTGGAATAATATATTTGAATCGTGAAATGTGGGTAAATATTTGTCGATTACAGCAGGGTCATCTGGTCGTATGGCCAGAAAGCAGATTCTCCATTCAATGGGTTTTTGGTTCAGGTTGGACACCACATGCACTTTACTGAATATCTATTGTTAAGAATTTGATAAATCTTCTTGTTTAGGTATCTCCTTCATTTGCTTTATATTTTAAAAAATCTTATTCCAATGTTCACTAAAAATAATCAATGTGCTGCACAAATTGTGGTACATGTTTGTTCCCTCTCTACAGGGAGATTCCGTTTCATGACTGCTATGTTTGTTCAAACATCGAGTGTGATTTTGTTGAATGGGAACCTCCACTCCGAGCATCTTGAGTGTTGGAGTTATTACGAAAAACTTCATTTTTTTGCTAGGTGCTTCTTTTGATTGTTACCCTTATCACATACATTCATCAATTTCACAGTGGGTTAATATACTTGAATCATTAAATGTGGTTATGTGTTTGTTGTTTACCGCAGGGTCATCTGGTTGTATGGCCAGAAAGCAGATTCTACATTCAATGGATTTTTGGTGCAGATTGGACACCACATGCACCTTACTGAACACCGAATGTTCGGAATTTGATAAATGTTTTTTGTTTAGCTAGCTCCTTCGTTTGCTTTATATTTTGAAATACCTGATTTCAATGGTGTTTAAAAATAATCAATGTGGTGCAGAAATTGTGGTACATGTTTCATACCACTCATCAGGGAGATTCTGTTTTAGTTAGTTATATTACGTGTTCCATGGGTCATGAACACGATTCTTTCGTAATGATGTGGAACGTGTCAAGGTACACAAGATTCATTTATCCCAAGTAATCATTGTTAGTCTTATATATGGTACAATTGTTAAAGCTTACTGTATTTCTTTGGCCTATGTCAAAAAATTCATCTATGGAGGAGAAGGAGTTGTCATTCAGGAATTCTCTTAACTTACTTTTGAATGCCGATTGTTTGTCTGTCAGACTTTTGATATTGTTTAGCAATTGACCAAAAATCTTTGTGGCAGTAGAATTGACCCCCTTTTGTGCCAATGTCAAATTCAATGAACGGTAGTGAAGGTCACCCTGTCCCCTAGTATTGTAGCTGTGGAGTGTGCTATTAATTCTGAAGTGATCTGGGTTACTAACAACAAATTTCATTAGGCTGTATATATATTGTGAAGCTACTGGCAATATCCCTAATTCTTTAAATAATTGTCTACGAGATGATCTTGGATGAGCCCCAGACATTATTCTGATAACACGTGTTTTTGTGCAATAAATACCTTCTTTCTTAGTGATGAATTGCCCCAAAAGATGATTCTGTAAGAAAGCAACGAATGAAAATATGCGTGGTAAGCTAACTTACTGATGTGCTTGTCTCCAAAATTTGCAATGACACTAATAGCATAGGTAGCTGAGCTCAATCGTTTCAGTAGATTGTCAATGTGTGTCTTCCACTTTAAATTCTGATCAATACAGACACCCAGAAATTTTGAACGATCTGCTTTAGCTAAAGATTTTCCCCCACACTCTATATTTATTTCCGGTGGTATGCCTTTCCCTGTACTGAACTGTATGTACAGTGTTTTTCCAAAGTTCAATGAAAGTCCATTTGCGGAAAACCACCTAATAACTCTTTGAAAAACATTATTTGCATTTTCCTCAGCTGATTCTTGCTTTTTAGGCTTGATTACAATACTTGTGTCATCTGCAAAGAGGACCAAGTTTGCATCTTCATGAATATAATTAGGCAAGTCATTAACATATATTAAAAACAATAAATTCCCCAAGACAGAACCCTGTGGTACCCCATTCTTGATACATCCCCAGTCTGAATAATCTGCTGCCCTTTGTGTACTATGTGGGTTTACTGTTTCAACCTTCTGCATTCTACCAGTTAAATATGAAGTGAACCGTCTGTGTACTGAACCATTCATTCCATAGTACTTCAGCTTATCTAAGAGGATTTCATGTCCCACACAATCAAAAGCCTTAGAGAGATCACAGAAAATCCCAATTGGTGATGTTCTACTATCCAGAGCATTTAAAATTTGATCAGTGAAAGCGTGTATAGCACTATCTGTTGAAACACCTTTCTGAAAACCGAACTGACATTTTGTTGAAACGTTATTCCCACTAATGTGTAAAGTTACTCTTGAGTACATTACTTTTCCAAACACTTTTGAGAAGGATGTCAGAAGCGAAATAGGACGATAATTGTTGACGTCTGTCTTGTCACCTTTTTTATACAAGTGTTTAACTATGGCCTATTTCAATCTGTCAGGAAATATTCCCTGATTCAATGAGCTATTACATATGTGGCTAAGAACTCGACTTATCAGGTGTGGACGAGATTTTAGTATTCTATTGGAGATACCATCAGTTCTATGTGAGTTTTTATTCTTAAGTGAATTTATTTTTTTCTTAATTTCAGACGGTGAGGTGGGTAGGATTTCAATTTCATTTGTTTGCACCGGGAATGCCTCTTTCATATGGAGTTCTGCCCTATCTGGTGAGCAGCTGGTGCCTATATTTTCCACTACATTTATAAAATGATTATTAAAAATATTTTCAACCAGTGATTTTTCATTTATAAGCTTTTCATTGTGCTTAACAGTAATACTGTTGTCCTGTGACCTTGAATGCTCTGTTTCCCTTTTAACTATATTCCATATTGTTTTGTCATCAGAGGTGCTAATCTCAGACTTGATACACATACTTCTGGATTTTTTTATAACTTTCCTTAATATATTACAATATTTCTTATAATGGTTGAGCTTTTCTTCATCTCGACTTATTCTAGTGTCTTGGTATAGTTCCCATTTCCGGCTACAAGAAATTTTAATCCCTTTAGTCAGCCATGGTTTTTTATCAAGTTTATTTGAATTATGATTCACTAATTTCTTAGGAAAACTGTTTTCAAATATGCCCACAAGTTTATCATGGAATAAGTTAAATTTAACATTTGCATCAGGTTCCCGATAAACATCCTCCCAGTCTACCCTTTTCAAGCTTTCCTTAAATTGTTGAATTGTTATATGGTTAATTGGGCGTATTATTTTGTTTGTTTGTTTTCACATTACTGTATGGAGCAAAGTCATGAATTGAAAGTAGCTGTGCATCGTGATCAGAAAGCCCGTTCTTAATAGGATAGGTGCTTACTTCTTTTAATTTATCTTGGTCTATGAAAATGTTATCTATCAGGGTGCTACTGTCTTGTACAATACGAGTAGGAAGATCAATGACTGATGTCAGATTGTAAGAGCAAAGTAATAGTTCAAGGTCGTTCTTCTTGCTTGAGTGTTTAAGAAAATCTACGTTAAAATCTCCACAAATGATAATGTGTTTTCCCTTTTCTGACAGATAACACAGCAAGAGATCTAGGTTTTTAAGAAACATTTGAAAATTTCCAAGTGGGGACCTATACACAGTCACAATTATGAATTTACCACTGTCCAATTTAAGCTCACAAGCGCATACTTCAATGTGCTGTTCTACACAGAATTTTGCGGTTTCTCTGTTTTTAAAACTATGTTCCCCCTTAACATAAATGGCAGCTCCTCCTTTCTCCATATTGTCTCTACAAAAATAAGTTGCTAGTTTATACCCATTAATATTTCCATTTTCCATTTGTGTAGTTATATGATGTTCAGACAGGCACAGTACATCAACTTCTGTTGTATTTTTAATATTCTCAAAACAAATTATTAGTTCGTCTGTTTTGTTCCTTAATCCCCTGATATTTTGGTGAAATATATTAACATAACTGTTTCCTCTACCTTTATTCGAACCATTTATTTTTTTTACCTTTAAGAGCTGCCCGTCTGGACATTTTGTTCAACCTAAAAAAAGGTGCTCCTATGCCCTTTTGGGTCACAGGGGTTTTGCCTTGAGTGCTAGTGGCCCCCTTTAGACGACCTACAATTAAATCAGCTAATCTATCCTTCCCTAGACTATTTAGGTGCAGGCCATGTCGAGTGTATCCCCATCTCCCAATGCTACCAACAGGCACTGTATAAATGTGTGTTTTTGCACCGTCCAGCAGCTGCTCGCACAACTCTCTGTTAACTCGCCACACAGAAGGGTTAACCGAGTGCTGATCGTAACGCTGCAATACCTCAACAAAACCCACATTCGCACATCCTGTTGCAGCTCATATTTTATCCAGGTCACTCTTAATATCATAATTCCTATCCTTAGCCAGGCTGTTTCCTGCCCCACCTATTACTATCACCTCATCATTCTTGTCAAAGTCCCTACAGAGTGGTCCTATTTCTGCTATCACCTGGCTAAGCCTAGCACTTGGCTTAAACAAACTCGTGACCTGGTAATCTGCTCCTAATTTCTCCTGCACTAGTTGGCCTACACCCCTCCCTGGCAGCAAGACTTTTCTTTTCCTATTACTAGATTTTCCCGACCTAATGCTGTTACCAATTTTAGTAGTCTGCTGCACCCTACTTTCAACTACTCCTGTTTTTGGCTCCTCCCTTCCTACTCCAGGTAACAAGGAGAATTTATTCATAACTGGAACTTCGACAACATCTACATGGCTGGTCCCTTTTTGCGATTTCCTTGTTACCAATTCCCATTTCCCGCAGGCTTTTTCCCCCTTTAACTTAGTTAATTCAGTTTTTACCGAATCTAGTTCAGCCTGAAGGGCACACATCTTTTCCTCCTGTTGTACGAATCTTTTTTCTATACTACAGAACCTACAGTTCCATGGAAGAGCCAAAAGCATAATCTCGTCAAATTTCCCGCTACATGAGCCCCAATGAAAAACACCCCCACATCCTCCACATACCACACCCGATTCTATCTCCTTACGGCAGCTTCCACACTTAGTACTCATGGCAATGTACAGTAATAAAATTTAAACAATGATCTCTTAATACAACAAACTATATTCTTAAATCAGTAAGATAATGAACCTACAATGGATGTAATCTAACGAGCTACGTGAATTTAAACAATCGTTACCTGAAAGTAAACAAACGCCAAATGGAAAGTCTATGAACAAATAAGTTTGAATAATCTTCAATCCGACGATATGCTAATTGCTTCTTTTCATTGTTACCCTTCTCACTTACATTCATCAATTTCACAGTGGAGTTATGTATTTGAATCGTGAAATGTGCTTAAGAGTTTGTTGTTTACAGCAGGGTCATCTGGTTGTATGGCCAGAATGCAGATTCTCCATTCAATGGGTTTTTGGTGCAAATTGGACACCACATGCTGTTTACTGAATAACTAATGTCTAGAATTTGATAAATCTTCTTGTTTAGGTATCTCCTTCATTTGCTTTATATTTTAAAAAATCTTATTCCAATGTTCACTAAAAATAATCAATGTGCTGCACAAATTGTGGTACATGTTTGTTCCCTCTCTACAGGGAGATTCCGTTTCATGACTGCTATGTTTGTTCAAACATCGAGTGTGATTTTGTTGAATGGGAACCTCCACTCCGAGCATCTTGAGTGTTGGAGTTATTACGAAAAACTTCATTGTTTTGCTAGGTGCTTCTTATGATTGGTACCCTTATCACATACATTCATCAATTTCACAGTGGGTTAATATACTTGAATCATTAAATGTGGTTATGTGTTTGTTGTTTACCGCAGGGTCATCTGGTTGTATGGCCAGAAAGCAGAGTCTATATTCAATTGATTTTTGCTGCAGATTGGACACCACATGCACCTTACTGAACATCGAATGTTCGGAATTTGATAAATGTTTTTGTTTTGGTATCTCCTTCATTTGCTGTATATTTAAAAAAAATTATTCCATGGTCACTAAAAGTAATCGGAGTGCTGCACAACTTGTGGTACATGGTTCTTCCTTCTCTGCAGGGAGATTCCGTTTCAAGACTGCTATGTTTGTTCTAGCATCGAGTGTGATTTTGTTGGATGGGAACCACCACTCTGAGCATCCTGAGTATTGGAGTTATTAGGAATGACTTCATTGTTTTGCTAGGTGCTTCTTTGATTGTTACCCATATCACTTATATTCACTAATTCCACTATGGATTAATGTATTAGAATTGTGACATGAGGTTACGTATTTGTTGTTTACAGCAGGGTCATCTGGTTGTATGGCCACAAAGCAGATTCTCCATTAAATGTGTTTTTGGTGCAGATTGGATACCACATGCACCTTACTGAATAACGGCTGTTCAGAATTTGATAAATCTTCTTGTTTAGGTGTCCCCTTCATTTGCTTTATATTTTTAAAAATCTTATTCCAATGTTCACTAAAAATAATCAATGTGCTGCACAAATTGTGGTACATGTTTGTTCCCTCTCAACAGGGAGATTCCTTTTCATGACTGCTATGTTTGTTCAACCATCGAGTGTGATTTTTTTGGATGGGAACCACCACTCTGAGCATCTTGAGTGTTGGAATTATTAGGAATGACTTCATTGTTTTGCTAGGTGCTTCTTTTGATTGCTACCCTTATCACATATATTCATCAATTGCACAGTGGGTTAATATATTTGAATCATTAAATGAGGTTATGTGTTTGTTGTTTACAGCAGGGTCATCTGGTTGTATGGCCATAAAGCAGATTCTGCATTCAATGCATTTTTGGTGCACATTGGACAACACATGCACCTTACTGAACACCGAATGTTCAGAATTTGATAAATCTTCTTGTTTTGGTGCAGAGTGAGTACCACATGCACATTACTGACCACCGAATGTTAGGAATTTGATAAATCTTCTTATTTTGGTATCTCTTTCATGTGTGTTATGTTTTTAAAAATGTTACTCCATGGTCACGAAAAATAATCAATGTGCTGCACAAATTGTGGTACATGATTCTTCCCTCTCAGCAGGGAGATTCTGTTTCATGAGTGCTATGTTTGTTTAACCATTGAGTGTGATTTTGTTGGATGGGATCACCACTCCGATGATTTTGACTATTGGAGTTATAGGGAATTACTTAATTGTTATGCTAGTGCTTCTTTTGATTGTTACTTTATATTCATCAATTTCACAGTGGAGTAATGAATTTGAATAGTGAAATGTGGTTAAGAGTTTGTTGTTTACAGCATGGTCATCTGGTTGTATGGCCAGAAAGCAGTTTCTCCATTCAATGGGTTATTGCTGCATATTGGACACGACATACTCTTTACTGAATAACGATTGTTCAGAATATCACAATTGAGGTAGCTCCTTCGTTTGCTTTATATTTTTAAAAATGTTATTCGATGGTCACAAAAAATAATCAAGGTGCTGCACAAATTGTGGTACATGTTCCTTCCCTCTCAACAGGGAGATTCCGTTTAATGACTGCTATGTTTGTTCCACCATCGAGTGTGATTGTGTAGGATGGGAACCACAACTCCGAGCATTCTGACTATTGGAGTCATTAGAAAGACTTTTTTCTTTTGCTAGGTGCTTTCTTTGATACCTTTATCACTTATATTCATCAATTTCACAGTGGAGTGATGTATTTGGTTCTTTAAATGTTTGTTGTTTACAGCAGGGTCATCTGATTGTATGGCCAGAAAGCTGATTCTCTATTCAATGGTCTTTTGGTGCAGATTGGACACCACATGCACTTTACTGAAAAAAGAATGTTCGGATTTTGATATATCTTCGTTTTTAGGTATCTGCTTCATTTGCTTTATATTTTTAAAAATCTTTTTGCAATGGTCACTAAAAATTATCAATGTGCTGCACACATTGTGGTACATGTTTCTTCCCTCTCAACAGGGACATTCTGTTTCAGGACTGCTATGTTTGTTCAAACATCGAGTGTGATTTTGTTGTATTTGAACCACCACTCCGAGCATCCTGAGTATTGGAGTTATTAAGAAAGATTTCATTGTTTTGCTAGGTGCTTGTTTTGATTGTTACCCTTATGACATATATTCATAAATTTCACAGTGGGTTAATATATTTGAATCTTGAAATGTGGTTATGTGTTTGTTGTTTACAGCAGCATCATTTGGTTGTATGGCCAGAAAGCAGATTTTCCACTCAGTGGGTTTTTGTTGCAGATTGGAGACCACTTACACCTTACTGAATAATGGCTGTACGGAATTTGATAAATCTTCTTGTTTAGGTATCTCCTTCATTTGCTTTATATTTGTAAAAATGTTATTCCAATGGTCCCAAAAAGTAATCAATGTGCTGCACAAATTGTGGGACATGTTTATTCCCTCTCAGCAAGGAGATTCGTTTCGTGACTGCTATGCTTGTTCTTCCATCGAGTGTGATTTTGTTCGATGAGGAGTATCACTCCAAGCATCCTGAGTATTAGTTTTTAGTAAGGCTTCATTGTTTTGCTAGGTGCTTATTTTTATTCTTCAACTTATCACATATATTCATCAATTTCACAGTGGAATAATATATTTGAATCGTGAAATGTGGGTAAATATTTGTCGATTACAGCAGGGTCATCTGGTCGTATGGCCAGAAAGCAGATTCTCCATTCAATGGGTTTTTGGTTCAGGTTGGACACCACATGCACTTTACTGAATATCTATTGTTAAGAATTTGATAAATCTTCTTGTTTAGGTATCTCCTTCATTTGCTTTATATTTTAAAAAATCTTATTCCAATGTTCACTAAAAATAATCAATGTGCTGCACAAATTGTGGTACATGTTTGTTCCCTCTCTACAGGGAGATTCCGTTTCATGACTGCTATGTTTGTTCAAACATCGAGTGTGATTTTGTTGAATGGGAACCTCCACTCCGAGCATCTTGAGTGTTGGAGTTATTACGAAAAACTTCATTTTTTTGCTAGGTGCTTCTTTTGATTGTTACCCTTATCACATACATTCATCAATTTCACAGTGGGTTAATATACTTGAATCATTAAATGTGGTTATGTGTTTGTTGTTTACCGCAGGGTCATCTGGTTGTATGGCCAGAAAGCAGATTCTACATTCAATGGATTTTTGGTGCAGATTGGACACCACATGCACCTTACTGAACACCGAATGTTCGGAATTTGATAAATGTTTTTTGTTTAGCTAGCTCCTTCGTTTGCTTTATATTTTGAAATACCTGATTTCAATGGTGTTTAAAAATAATCAATGTGGTGCAGAAATTGTGGTACATGTTTCATACCACTCATCAGGGAGATTCTGTTTTAGTTAGTTATATTACGTGTTCCATGGGTCATGAACACGATTCTTTCGTAATGATGTGGAACGTGTCAAGGTACACAAGATTCATTTATCCCAAGTAATCATTGTTAGTCTTATATATGGTACAATTGTTAAAGCTTACTGTATTTCTTTGGCCTATGTCAAAAACTTCATCTATGGAGGAGAAGGAGTTGTCATTCAGGAATTCTCTTAACTTACTTTTGAATGCCGATTGTTTGTCTGTCAGACTTTTGATATTGTTTAGCAATTGACCAAAAATCTTTGTCGCAGTAGAATTGACCCCCTTTTGTGCCAATGTCAAATTCAATGAACGGTAGTGAAGGTCACCCTGTCCCCTAGTATTGTAGCTGTGGAGTGTGCTATTAATTCTGAAGTGATCTGGGTTACTAACAACAAATTTCATTAGGCTGTATATATATTGTGAAGCTACTGGCAATATCCCTAATTCTTTAAATAATTGTCTACGAGATGATCTTGGATGAGCCCCAGACATTATTCTGATAACACGTGTTTTTGTGCAATAAATACCTTCTTTCTTAGTGATGAATTGCCCCAAAAGATGATTCTGTAAGAAAGCAACGAATGAAAATATGCGTGGTAAGCTAACTTACTGATGTGCTTGTCTCCAAAATTTGCAATGACACTAATAGCATAGGTAGCTGAGCTCAATCGTTTCAGTAGATTGTCAATGTGTGTCTTCCACTTTAAATTCTGATCAATACAGACACCCAGAAATTTTGAACGATCTGCTTTAGCTAAAGATTTTCCCCCACACTCTATATTTATTTCCGGTGGTATGCCTTTCCCTGTACTGAACTGTATGTACAGTGTTTTTCCAAAGTTCAATGAAAGTCCATTTGCGGAAAACCACCTAATAACTCTTTGAAAAACATTATTTGCATTTTCCTCAGCTGATTCTTGCTTTTTAGGCTTGATTACAATACTTGTGTCATCTGCAAAGAGGACCAAGTTTGCATCTTCATGAATATAATTAGGCAAGTCATTAACATATATTAAAAACAATAAATTCCCCAAGACAGAACCCTGTGGTACCCCATTCTTGATACATCCCCAGTCTGAATAATCTGCTGCCCTTTGTGTACTATGTGGGTTTACTGTTTCAACCTTCTGCATTCTACCAGTTAAATATGAAGTGAACCGTCTGTGTACTGAACCATTCATTCCATAGTACTTCAGCTTATCTAAGAGGATTTCATGACCCACACAATCAAAAGCCTTAGAGAGATCACAGAAAATCCCAATTGGTGATGTTCTACTATCCAGAGCATTTAAAATTTGATCAGTGAAAGCGTGTATAGCACTATCTGTTGAAACACCTTTCTGAAAACCGAACTGACATTTTGTTGAAACGTTATTCCCACTAATGTGTAAAGTTACTCTTGAGTACATTACTTTTCCAAACACTTTTGAGAAGGATGTCAGAAGCGAAATAGGACGATAATTGTTGACGTCTGTCTTGTCACCTTTTTTATACAAGGGTTTAACTATGGCCTATTTCAATCTGTCAGGAAATATTCCCTGATTCAATGAGCTATTACATATGTGGCTAAGAACTCGACTTATCAGGTGTGGACAAGATTTTAGTATTCTATTGGAGATACCATCAGTTCTATGTGAGTTTTTATTCTTAAGTGAATTTATTTTTATCTTAATTTCAGACGGTGAGGTGGGTAGGATTTCAATTTCATTTGTTTGCACCGGGAATGCCTCTTTCATATGGAGTTCTGCCCTATCTGGTGAGCAGCTGGTGCCTATATTTTCCACTACATTTATAAAATGATTATTAAAAATATTTTCAACCAGTGATTTTTCATTTATAAGCTTTTCATTGTGCTTAACAGTAATACTGTTGTCCTGTGACCTTGGTTGCTCTGTTTCCCTTTTAACTATATTCCATATTGTTTTGTCATCAGAGGTGCTAATCTCAGACTTGATACACATACTTCTGGATTTTTTTATAACTTTCCTTAATATATTACAATATTTCTTATAATGGTTGAGCTTTTCTTCATCTCGACTTATTCTAGTGTCTTGGTATAGTTCCCATTTCCGGCTACAAGAAATTTTAATCCCTTTAGTCAGCCATGGTTTTTTATCAAGTTTATTTGAATTATGATTCACTAATTTCTTAGGAAAACTGTTTTCAAATATGCCCACAAGTTTATCATGGAATAAGTTAAATTTAACATTTGCATCAGGTTCCCGATAAACATCCTCCCAGTCTACCCTTTTCAAGCTTTCCTTAAATTGTTGAATTGTTATATGGTTAATTGGGCGTATTATTTTGTTTGTTTGTTTTCACATTACTGTATGGAGCAAAGTCATGAATTGAAAGTAGCTGTGCATCGTGATCAGAAAGCCCGTTCTTAATAGGATAGGTGCTTACTTCTTTTAATTTATCTTGGTCTATGAAAATGTTATCTATCAGGGTGCTACTGTCTTGTACAATACGAGTAGGAAGATCAATGACTGATGTCAGATTGTAAGAGCAAAGTAATAGTTCAAGGTCGTTCTTCTTGCTTGAGTGTTTAAGAAAATCTACGTTAAAATCTCCACAAATGATAATGTGTTTTCCCTTTTCTGACAGATAACACAGCAAGAGATCTAGGTTTTTAAGAAACATTTGAAAATTTCCAAGTGGGGACCTATACACAGTCACAATTATGAATTTACCACTGTCCAATTTAAGCTCACAAGCGCATACTTCAATGTGCTGTTCTACACAGAATTTTGCGGTTTCTCTGTTTTTAAAACTATGTTCCCCCTTAACATAAATGGCAGCTCCTCCTTTCTCCATATTGTCTCTACAAAAATAAGTTGCTAGTTTATACCCATTAATATTTCCATTTTCCATTTGTGTAGTTATATGATGTTCAGACAGGCACAGTACATCAACTTCTGTTGTATTTTTAATATTCTCAAAACAAATTATTAGTTCGTCTGTTTTGTTCCTTAATCCCCTGATATTTTGGTGAAATATATTAACATAACTGTTTCCTCTACCTTTATTCGAACCATTTATTTTTTTTACCTTTAAGAGCTGCCCGTCTGGACATTTTGTTCAACCTAAAAAAAGGTGCTCCTATGCCCTTTTGGGTCACAGGGGTTTTGCCTTGAGTGCTAGTGGCCCCCTTTAGACGACCTACAATTAAATCAGCTAATCTATCCTTCCCTAGACTATTTAGGTGCAGGCCATGTCGAGTGTATCCCCATCTCCCAATGCTACCAACAGGCACTGTATAAATGTGTGTTTTTGCACCGTCCAGCAGCTGCTCGCACAACTCTCTGTTAACTCGCCACACAGAAGGGTTAACCGAGTGCTGATCGTAACGCTGCAATACCTCAACAAAACCCACATTCGCACATCCTGTTGCAGCTCATATTTTATCCAGGTCACTCTTAATATCATAATTCCTATCCTTAGCCAGGCTGTTTCCTGCCCCACCTATTACTATCACCTCATCATTCTTGTCAAAGTCCCTACAGAGTGGTCCTATTTCTGCTATCACCTGGCTAAGCCTAGCACTTGGCTTAAACAAACTCGTGACCTGGTAATCTGCTCCTAATTTCTCCTGCACTAGTTGGCCTACACCCCTCCCATGACTGCTCCATGGCAGCAAGACTTTTCTTTTCCTATTACTAGATTTTCCCGACCTAATGCTGTTACCAATTTTAGTAGTCTGCTGCACCCTACTTTCAACTACTCCTGTTTTTGGCTCCTCCCTTCCTACTCCAGGTAACAAGGAGAATTTATTCATAACTGGAACTTCGACAACATCTACATGGCTGGTCCCTTTTTGCGATTTCCTTGTTACCAATTCCCATTTCCCGCAGGCTTTTTCCCCCTTTAACTTAGTTAATTCAGTTTTTACCGAATCTAGTTCAGCCTGAAGGGCACACATCTTTTCCTCCTGTTGTACGAATCTTTTTTCTATACTACAGAACCTACAGTTCCATGGAAGAGCCAAAAGCATAATCTCGTCAAATTTCCCGCTACATGAGCCCCAATGAAAAACACCCCCACATCCTCCACATACCACACCCGATTCTATCTCCTTACGGCAGCTTCCACACTTAGTACTCATGGCAATGTACAGTAATAAAATTTAAACAATGATCTCTTAATACAACAAACTATATTCTTAAATCAGTAAGATAATGAACCTACAATGGATGTAATCTAACGAGCTACGTGAATTTAAACAATCGTTACCTGAAAGCAAACAAACGCCAAATGGAAAGTCTATGAACAAATAAGTTTGAATAATCTACAATCCGACGATATGCTAATTGCTTCTTTTCATTGTTACCCTTCTCACTTACATTCATCAATTTCACAGTGGAGTTATGTATTTGAATCGTGAAATGTGCTTAAGAGTTTGTTGTTTACAGCAGGGTCATCTGGTTGTATGGCCAGAATGCAGATTCTCCATTCAATGGGTTTTTGGTGCAAATTGGACACCACATGCTCTTTACTGAATAACTAATGTCTAGAATTTGATAAATCTTCTTGTTTAGGTATCTCCTTCATTTGCTTTATATTTTAAAAAATCTTATTCCAATGTTCACTAAAAATAATCAATGTGCTGCACAAATTGTGGTACATGTTTGTTCCCTCTCTACAGGGAGATTCCGTTTCATGACTGCTATGTTTGTTCAAACATCGAGTGTGATTTTGTTGAATGGGGACCTCCACTCCGAGCATCTTGAGTGTTGGAGTTATTACGAAAAACTTCATTGTTTTGCTAGGTGCTTCTTATGATTGTTACCCTTATCACATACATTCATCAATTTCACAGTGGGTTAATATACTTGAATCATTAAATGTGGTTATGTGTTTACCGCAGGGTCATCTGGTTGTATGGCCAGAAAGCAGAGTCTACATTCAATTGATTTTTGCTGCAGATTGGACACCACATGCACCTTACTGAACATCGAATGTTCGGAATTTGATAAATGTTTTTGTTTTGGTATCTCCTTCATTTGCTGTATATTTAAAAAAAAAAAAATTATTCCATGGTCACTAAAAGTAATCGGAGTGCTGCACAACTTGTGGTACATGGTTCTTCCTTCTCTGCAGGGAGATTCCGTTTCAAGACTGCTATGTTTGTTCTAGCATCGAGTGTGATTTTGTTGGATGGGAACCACCACTCTGAGCATCCTGAGTATTGGAGTTATTAGGAATGACTTCATTGTTTTGCTAGGTGCTTCTTTGATTGTTACCCATATCACTTATATTCACCAATTCCACTATGGATTAATGTATTAGAATTGTGACATGAGGTTACGTATTTGTTGTTTACAGCAGGGTCATCTGGTTGTATGGCCACAAAGCAGATTCTCCATTAAATGTGTTTTTGGTGCAGATTGGATACCACATGCACCTTACTGAATAACGGCTGTTCAGAATTTGATAAATCTTCTTGTTTAGGTGTCCCCTTCATTTGCTTTATATTTTTAAAAATCTTATTCCAATGTTCACTAAAAATAATCAATGTGCTGCACAAATTGTGGTACATGTTTGTTCCCTCTCAACAGGGAGATTCCTTTTCATGACTGCTATGTTTGTTCAACCATCGAGTGTGATTTTTTTTGGATGGGAACCACCACTCCGAGCATCTTGAGTGTTGGAATTATTAGGAATGACTTCATTGTTTTGCTAGGTGCTTCTTTTGATTGCTACCCTTATCACATATATTCATCAATTGCACAGTGGGTTAATATATTTGAATCATTAAATGTGGTTATGTGTTTGTTGTTTACAGCAGGGTCATCTGGTTGTATGGCCATAAAGCAGATTCTGCATTCAATGCATTTTTGGTGCACATTGGACAACACATGCACCTTACTGAACACCGAATGTTCAGAATTTGATAAATCTTCTTGTTTTGCTGCAGAGTGAGTACCACATGCACATTACTGACCACCGAATGTTAGGAATTTGATAAATCTTCTTATTTTGGTATCTCTTTCATGTGTGTTATGTTTTTAAAAATGTTACTCCATGGTCACGAAAAATAATCAATGTGCTGCACAAATTGTGGTACATGATTCTTCCCTCTCAGCAGGGAGATTCTGTTTCATGAGTGCTATGTTTGTTTAACCATTGAGTGTGATTTTGTTGGATGGGATCACCACTCCGATGATTTTGACTATTGGAGTTATAGGGAATTACTTAATTGTTATGCTAGTGCTTCTTTTGATTGTTACTTTATATTCATCAATTTCACAGTGGAGTAATGAATTTGAATAGTGAAATGTGGTTAAGAGTTTGTTGTTTACAGCATGGTCATCTGGTTGTATGGCCAGAAAGCAGTTTCTCCATTCAATGGGTTATTGCTGCATATTGGACACGACATACTCTTTACTGAATAACGATTGTTCAGAATATCACAATTGAGGTAGCTCCTTCGTTTGCTTTATATTTTTAAAAATGTTATTCGATGGTCACAAAAAATAATCAAGGTGCTGCACAAATTGTGGTACATGTTCCTTCCCTCTCAACAGGGAGATTCCGTTTAATGACTGCTATGTTTGTTCCACCATCGAGTGTGATTGTGTAGGATGGGAACCACAACTCCGAGCATTCTGACTATTGGAGTCATTAGAAAGACTTTTTTCTTTTGCTAGGTGCTTCCTTTGATACCTTTATCACTTATATTCATCAATTTCACAGTGGAGTGATGTATTTGGTTCTTTAAATGTTTGTTGTTTACAGCAGGGTCATCTGATTGTATGGCCAGAAAGCTGATTCTCTATTCAATGGTCTTTTGGTGCAGATTGGACACCACATGCACTTTACTGAAAAACGAATGTTCGGATTTTGATATATCTTCGTTTTTAGGTATCTCCTTCAATTGCTTTAAATTTTTAAAAATCTTATTTCAATGGTCACTAAAAATAGACAATGTGCTGCACAAATTGTAGTACATGTTTCGTACTTCTCATCAGGGAGATTCCATTTCATGACTGCTATGTTTGTTAGAACATCAAGTGTGATTTTGTTGGATGGGAATCACCACTCTTAGCGTTCTGACGATTGGAGTTATTAGAAAGACTTTTTTCTTTTGCTAGGTGCTTCCATAGATACCTTTATCACTTATATTCATCAGTTTCACAGTGGAGTAATGTATTTCTTTCGTGAAATGTTCGCAAATGTTTGTTGTTTACAGCAGGGTCATCTGGTTGTATGGCCAGAAAGCAGATTCTCTATTCAATGGTCTGTTGGTGCAGATTGGACACCACATGTACTTTACTGAATAACGAATGTTCGGATTTTGATATATCTTCGTTTTTAGGTATCTGCTTCATTTGCTTTATATTTTTAAAAATCTTGTTGCAATGGTCACTAAAAATTATCAATGTGCTGCACACATTGTGGTACATGTTTCTTCCCTCTCAACAGGGACATTCTGTTTCAGGACTGCTATGTTTGTTCAAACATCGAGTGTGATTTTGTTGGATTTGAACCACCACTCCGAGCATCCTGAGTATTGGAGTTATTAAGAAAGATTTCATTGTTTTGCTAGGTGCTTGTTTTGATTGTTACCCTTATGACATATATTCATAAATTTCACAGTGGGTTAATATATTTGAATCTTGAAATGTGGTTATGTGTTTGTTGTTTACAGCAGCATCATCTGGTTGTATGGCCAGAAAGCAGATTTACCACTCAGTGGGTTTTTGTTGCAGATTGGAGACCACTTACACCTTACTGAATAATGGCTGTACGGAATTTGATAAATCTTCTTGTTTAGGTATCTCCTTCATTTGCTTTATATGTGTAAAAATGTTATTCCAATGGTCCCAAAAAGTAATCAATGTGCTGCACAAATTGTGGGACATGTTTATTCCCTCTCAGCAAGGAGATTCGTTTCGTGACTGCTATGCTTGTTCTTCCATCGAGTGTGATTTTGTTCGATGGGAAGTATCACTCCAAGCATCCTGAGTATTAGTTTTTAGTAAGGCTTCATTGTTTTGCTAGGTGCTTATTTTTATTCTTCAACTTATCACATATATTCATCAATTTCACAGTGGAATAATATATTTGAATCGTGAAATGTGGGTAAATATTTGTCGATTACAGCAGGGTCATCTGGTCGTATGGCCAGAAAGCAGATTCTCCATTCAATGGGTTTTTGGTTCAGGTTGGACACCACATGCACTTTACTGAATATCTATTGTTAAGAATTTGATAAATCTTCTTGTTTAGGTATCTCCTTCATTTGCTTTATATTTTAAAAAATCTTATTCCAATGTTCACTAAAAATAATCAATGTGCTGCACAAATTGTGGTACATGTTTGTTCCCTCTCTACAGGGAGATTCCGTTTCATGACTGCTATGTTTGTTCAAACATCGAGTGTGATTTTGTTGAATGGGAACCTCCACTCCGAGCATCTTGAGTGTTGGAGTTATTACGAAAAACTTCATTGTTTTGCTGGGTGCTTCTTTTGATTGTTACCCTTATCACATACATTCATCAATTTCACAGTGGGTTAATATACTTGAATCATTAAATGTGGTTATGTGTTTGTTGTTTACCGCAGGGTCATCTGGTTGTATGGCCAGAAAGCAGATTCTACATTCAATGGATTTTTGGTGCAGATTGGACACCACATGCACCTTACTGAACACCGAATGTTCGGAATTTGATAAATGTTTTTGTTTAGCTAGCTCCTTCGTTTGCTTTATATTTTGAAATAACTTATTTCAATGGTGTTTAAAAATAATCAATGTGGTGCAGAAATTGTGGTACATGTTTCATACCACTCATCAGGGAGATTCTGTTTTAGTTAGTTATATTACGTGTTCCATGGGTCATGAACACGATTCTTTCGTAATGATGTGGAACGTGTCAAGGTACACAAGATTCATTTATCCCAAGTAATCATTGTTAGTCTTATATACGGTACAATTGTTAAAGCTTACTGTATTTCTTTGGCCTATGTCAAAAAATTCATCTATGGAGGAGAAGGAGTTGTCATTCAGGAATTCTCTTAACTTACTTTTGAATGCCGATTGTTTGTCTGTCAGACTTTTGATATTGTTTAGCAATTGACCAAAAATCTTTGTGGCAGTAGAATTGACCCCCTTTTGTGCCAATGTCAAATTCAATGAACGGTAGTGAAGGTCACCCTGTCTCCTAGTATTGTAGCTGTGGAGTGTGCTATTAATTCTGAAGTGATCTGGGTTACTAACAACAAATTTCATTAGGCTGTATATATATTGTGAAGCTACTGGCAATATCCCTAATTCTTTAAATAATTGTCTACGAGATGATCTTGGATGAGCCCCAGACATTATTCTGATAACACGTGTTTTTGTGCAATAAATACCTTCTTTCTTAGTGATGAATTGCCCCAAAAGATGATTCTGTAAGAAAGCAACGAATGAAAATATGCGTGGTAAGCTAACTTACTGATGTGCTTGTCTCCAAAATTTGCAATGACACTAATAGCATAGGTAGCTGAGCTCAATCGTTTCAGTAGATTGTCAATGTGTGTCTTCCACTTTAAATTCTGATCAATACAGACACCCAGAAATTTTGAACGATCTGCTTTAGCTAAAGATTTTCCCCCACACTCTATATTTATTTCCGGTGGTATGCCTTTCCCTGTACTGAACTGTATGTACAGTGTTTTTCCAAAGTTCAATGAAAGTCCATTTGCGGAAAACCACCTAATAACTCTTTGAAAAACATTATTTGCATTTTCCTCAGCTGATTCTTGCTTTTTAGGCTTGATTACAATACTTGTGTCATCTGCAAAGAGGACCAAGTTTGCATCTTCATGAATATAATTAGGCAAGTCATTAACATATATTAAAAACAATAAATTCCCCAAGACAGAACCCTGTGGTACCCCATTCTTGATACATCCCCAGTCTGAATAATCTGCTGCCCTTTGTGTACTATGTGGGTTTACTGTTTCAACCTTCTGCATTCTACCAGTTAAATATGAAGTGAACCGTCTGTGTACTGAACCATTCATTCCATAGTACTTCAGCTTATCTAAGAGGATTTCATGACCCACACAATCAAAAGCCTTAGAGAGATCACAGAAAATCCCAATTGGTGATGTTCTACTATCCAGAGCATTTAAAATTTGATCAGTGAAAGCGTGTATAGCACTATCTGTTGAAACACCTTTCTGAAAACCGAACTGACATTTTGTTGAAACGTTATTCCCACTAATGTGTAAAGTTACTCTTGAGTACATTACTTTTCCAAACACTTTTGAGAAGGATGTCAGAAGCGAAATAGGACGATAATTGTTGACGTCTGTCTTGTCACCTTTTTTATACAAGGGTTTAACTATGGCCTATTTCAATCTGTCAGGAAATATTCCCTGATTCAATGAGCTATTACATATGTGGCTAAGAACTCGACTTATCAGGTGTGGACAAGATTTTAGTATTCTATTGGAGATACCATCAGTTCTATGTGAGTTTTTATTCTTAAGTGAATTTATTTTTATCTTAATTTCAGACGGTGAGGTGGGTAGGATTTCAATTTCATTTGTTTGCACCGGGAATGCCTCTTTCATATGGAGTTCTGCCCTATCTGGTGAGCAGCTGGTGCCTATATTTTCCACTACATTTATAAAATGATTATTAAAAATATTTTCAACCAGTGATTTTTCATTTATAAGCTTTTCATTTATAAGCTTTTCATTGTGCTTAACAGTAATACTGTTGTCCTGTGACCTTGGTTGCTCTGTTTCCCTTTTAACTATATTCCATATTGTTTTGTCATCAGAGGTGCTAATCTCAGACTTGATACACATACTTCTGGATTTTTTTATAACTTTCCTTAATATATTACAATATTTCTTATAATGGTTGAGCTTTTCTTCATCTCGACTTATTCTAGTGTCTTGGTATAGTTCCCATTTCCGGCTACAAGAAATTTTAATCCCTTTAGTCAGCCATGGTTTTTTATCAAGTTTATTTGAATTATGATTCACTAATTTCTTAGGAAAACTGTTTTCAAATATGCCCACAAGTTTATCATGGAATAAGTTAAATTTAACATTTGCATCAGGTTCCCGATAAACATCCTCCCAGTCTACCCTTTTCAAGCTTTCCTTAAATTGTTGAATTGTTATATGGTTAATTGGGCGTATTATTTTGTTTGTTTGTTTTCACATTACTGTATGGAGCAAAGTCATGAATTGAAAGTAGCTGTGCATCGTGATCAGAAAGCCCGTTCTTAATAGGATAGGTGCTTACTTCTTTTAATTTATCTTGGTCTATGAAAATGTTATCTATCAGGGTGCTACTGTCTTGTACAATACGAGTAGGAAGATCAATGACTGATGTCAGATTGTAAGAGCAAAGTAATAGTTCAAGGTCGTTCTTCTTGCTTGAGTGTTTAAGAAAATCTACGTTAAAATCTCCACAAATGATAATGTGTTTTCCCTTTTCTGACAGATAACACAGCAAGAGATCTAGGTTTTTAAGAAACATTTGAAAATTTCCAAGTGGGGACCTATACACAGTCACAATTATGAATTTACCACTGTCCAATTTAAGCTCACAAGCGCATACTTCAATGTGCTGTTCTACACAGAATTTTGCGGTTTCTCTGTTTTTAAAACTATGTTCCCCCTTAACATAAATGGCAGCTCCTCCTTTCTCCATATTGTCTCTACAAAAATAAGTTGCTAGTTTATACCCATTAATATTTCCATTTTCCATTTGTGTAGTTATATGATGTTCAGACAGGCACAGTACATCAACTTCTGTTGTATTTTTAATATTCTCAAAACAAATTATTAGTTCGTCTGTTTTGTTCCTTAATCCCCTGATATTTTGGTGAAATATATTAACATAACTGTTTCCTCTACCTTTATTCGAACCATTTATTTTTTTTACCTTTAAGAGCTGCCCGTCTGGACATTTTGTTCAACCTAAAAAAAGGTGCTCCTATGCCCTTTTGGGTCACAGGGGTTTTGCCTTGAGTGCTAGTGGCCCCCTTTAGACGACCTACAATTAAATCAGCTAATCTATCCTTCCCTAGACTATTTAGGTGCAGGCCATGTCGAGTGTATCCCCATCTCCCAATGCTACCAACAGGCACTGTATAAATGTGTGTTTTTGCACCGTCCAGCAGCTGCTCGCACAACTCTCTGTTAACTCGCCACACAGAAGGGTTAACCGAGTGCTGATCGTAACGCTGCAATACCTCAACAAAACCCACATTCGCACATCCTGTTGCAGCTCATATTTTATCCAGGTCACTCTTAATATCATAATTCCTATCCTTAGCCAGGCTGTTTCCTGCCCCACCTATTACTATCACCTCATCATTCTTGTCAAAGTCCCTACAGAGTGGTCCTATTTCTGCTATCACCTGGCTAAGCCTAGCACTTGGCTTAAACAAACTCGTGACCTGGTAATCTGCTCCTAATTTCTCCTGCACTAGTTGGCCTACACCCCTCCCATGACTGCTCCATGGCAGCAAGACTTTTCTTTTCCTATTACTAGATTTTCCCGACCTAATGCTGTTACCAATTTTAGTAGTCTGCTGCACCCTACTTTCAACTACTCCTGTTTTTGGCTCCTCCCTTCCTACTCCAGGTAACAAGGAGAATTTATTCATAACTGGAACTTTGACAACATCTACATGGCTGGTCCCTTTTTGCGATTTCCTTGTTACCAATTCCCATTTCCCGCAGGCTTTTTCCCCCTTTAACTTAGTTAATTCAGTTTTTACCGAATCTAGTTCAGCCTGAAGGGCACACATCTTTTCCTCCTGTTGTACGAATCTTTTTTCTATACTACAGAACCTACAGTTCCATGGAAGAGCCAAAAGCATAATCTCGTCAAATTTCCCGCTACATGAGCCCCAATGAAAAACACCCCCACATCCTCCACATACCACACCCGATTCTATCTCCTTACGGCAGCTTCCACACTTAGTACTCATGGCAATGTACAGTAATAAAATTTAAACAATGATCTCTTAATACAACAAACTATATTCTTAAATCAGTAAGATAATGAACCTACAATGGATGTAATCTAACGAGTTAAGTGAATTTAAACAATCGTTACCTGAAAGTAAACAAATGCCAAATGGAAAGTCTATGAACAAATAAGTTTGAATAATCTACAATCCGATGATATGCTAATTGCTTCTTTTGATTGTTACCCTTCTCACTTACATTCATCAATTTCACAGTGGAGTAATGTATTTGAATCATGAAATGTGGTTAAGAGTTTGTTGTTTACAGCAGGGTCATCTGGTTGTATGGCCAGAATGCAGATTCTCCATTCAATGGGTTTTTGGTGCAAATTGGACACCACATGCTCTTTACTGAATAACTAATGTCTAGAATTTGATAAATCTTCTTGTTTAGGTATCTCCTTCATTTGCTTTATATTTTAAAAAATCTTATTCCAATGTTCACTAAAAATAATCAATGTGCTGCACAAATTGTGGTACATGTTTGTTCCCTCTCTACAGGGAGATTCCGTTTCATGACTGCTATGTTTGTTCAAACATCGAGTGTGATTTTGTTGAATGGGAACCTCCACTCCGAGCATCTTGAGTGTTGGAGTTATTACGAAAAACTTCATTGTTTTGCTAGGTGCTTCTTTTGATTGTTACCCTTATCACATACATTCATCAATTTCACAGTGGGTTAATATACTTGAATCATTAAATGTGGTTATGTGTTTGTTGTTTACCGCAGGGTCATCTGGTTGTATGGCCAGAAAGCAGAGTCTATATTCAATTGATTTTTGCTGCAGATTGGACACCACATGCACCTTACTGAACAACGAATGTTCGGAATTTGATAAATGTTTTTGTTTTGGTATCTCCTTCATTTGCTGTATATTTAAAAAAAAAATTATTCCATGGTCACTAAAAGTAATCGGAGTGCTGCACAACTTGTGGTACATGGTTCTTCCTTCTCTGCAGGGAGATTCCGTTTCAAGACTGCTATGTTTGTTCTAGCATCGAGTGTGATTTTGTTGAATGGGAACCTCCACTCCGAGCATCTTGAGTGTTGGAGTTATTACGAAAAACTTCATTGTTTTGCTGGGTGCTTCTTTTGATTGTTACCCTTATCACATACATTCATCAATTTCACAGTGGGTTAATATACTTGAATCATTAAATGTGGTTATGTGTTTGTTGTTTACCGCAGGGTCATCTGGTTGTATGGCCAGAAAGCAGATTCTACATTCAATGGATTTTTGGTGCAGATTGGACACCACATGCACCTTACTGAACACCGAATGTTCGGAATTTGATAAATGTTTTTGTTTAGCTAGCTCCTTCGTTTGCTTTATATTTTGAAATAACTTATTTCAATGGTGTTTAAAAATAATCAATGTGGTGCAGAAATTGTGGTACATGTTTCATACCACTCATCAGGGAGATTCTGTTTTAGTTAGTTATATTACGTGTTCCATGGGTCATGAACACGATTCTTTCGTAATGATGTGGAACGTGTCAAGGTACACAAGATTCATTTATCCCAAGTAATCATTGTTAGTCTTATATACGGTACAATTGTTAAAGCTTACTGTATTTCTTTGGCCTATGTCAAAAAATTCATCTATGGAGGAGAAGGAGTTGTCATTCAGGAATTCTCTTAACTTACTTTTGAATGCCGATTGTTTGTCTGTCAGACTTTTGATATTGTTTAGCAATTGACCAAAAATCTTTGTGGCAGTAGAATTGACCCCCTTTTGTGCCAATGTCAAATTCAATGAACGGTAGTGAAGGTCACCCTGTCTCCTAGTATTGTAGCTGTGGAGTGTGCTATTAATTCTGAAGTGATCTGGGTTACTAACAACAAATTTCATTAGGCTGTATATATATTGTGAAGCTACTGGCAATATCCCTAATTCTTTAAATAATTGTCTACGAGATGATCTTGGATGAGCCCCAGACATTATTCTGATAACACGTGTTTTTGTGCAATAAATACCTTCTTTCTTAGTGATGAATTGCCCCAAAAGATGATTCTGTAAGAAAGCAACGAATGAAAATATGCGTGGTAAGCTAACTTACTGATGTGCTTGTCTCCAAAATTTGCAATGACACTAATAGCATAGGTAGCTGAGCTCAATCGTTTCAGTAGATTGTCAATGTGTGTCTTCCACTTTAAATTCTGATCAATACAGACACCCAGAAATTTTGAACGATCTGCTTTAGCTAAAGATTTTCCCCCACACTCTATATTTATTTCCGGTGGTATGCCTTTCCCTGTACTGAACTGTATGTACAGTGTTTTTCCAAAGTTCAATGAAAGTCCATTTGCGGAAAACCACCTAATAACTCTTTGAAAAACATTATTTGCATTTTCCTCAGCTGATTCTTGCTTTTTAGGCTTGATTACAATACTTGTGTCATCTGCAAAGAGGACCAAGTTTGCATCTTCATGAATATAATTAGGCAAGTCATTAACATATATTAAAAACAATAAATTCCCCAAGACAGAACCCTGTGGTACCCCATTCTTGATACATCCCCAGTCTGAATAATCTGCTGCCCTTTGTGTACTATGTGGGTTTACTGTTTCAACCTTCTGCATTCTACCAGTTAAATATGAAGTGAACCGTCTGTGTACTGAACCATTCATTCCATAGTACTTCAGCTTATCTAAGAGGATTTCATGACCCACACAATCAAAAGCCTTAGAGAGATCACAGAAAATCCCAATTGGTGATGTTCTACTATCCAGAGCATTTAAAATTTGATCAGTGAAAGCGTGTATAGCACTATCTGTTGAAACACCTTTCTGAAAACCGAACTGACATTTTGTTGAAACGTTATTCCCACTAATGTGTAAAGTTACTCTTGAGTACATTACTTTTCCAAACACTTTTGAGAAGGATGTCAGAAGCGAAATAGGACGATAATTGTTGACGTCTGTCTTGTCACCTTTTTTATACAAGGGTTTAACTATGGCCTATTTCAATCTGTCAGGAAATATTCCCTGATTCAATGAGCTATTACATATGTGGCTAAGAACTCGACTTATCAGGTGTGGACAAGATTTTAGTATTCTATTGGAGATACCATCAGTTCTATGTGAGTTTTTATTCTTAAGTGAATTTATTTTTATCTTAATTTCAGACGGTGAGGTGGGTAGGATTTCAATTTCATTTGTTTGCACCGGGAATGCCTCTTTCATATGGAGTTCTGCCCTATCTGGTGAGCAGCTGGTGCCTATATTTTCCACTACATTTATAAAATGATTATTAAAAATATTTTCAACCAGTGATTTTTCATTTATAAGCTTTTCATTGTGCTTAACAGTAATACTGTTGTCCTGTGACCTTGGTTGCTCTGTTTCCCTTTTAACTATATTCCATATTGTTTTGTCATCAGAGGTGCTAATCTCAGACTTGATACACATACTTCTGGATTTTTTTATAACTTTCCTTAATATATTACAATATTTCTTATAATGGTTGAGCTTTTCTTCATCTCGACTTATTCTAGTGTCTTGGTATAGTTCCCATTTCCGGCTACAAGAAATTTTAATCCCTTTAGTCAGCCATGGTTTTTTATCAAGTTTATTTGAATTATGATTCACTAATTTCTTAGGAAAACTGTTTTCAAATATGCCCACAAGTTTATCATGGAATAAGTTAAATTTAACATTTGCATCAGGTTCCCGATAAACATCCTCCCAGTCTACCCTTTTCAAGCTTTCCTTAAATTGTTGAATTGTTATATGGTTAATTGGGCGTATTATTTTGTTTGTTTGTTTTCACATTACTGTATGGAGCAAAGTCATGAATTGAAAGTAGCTGTGCATCGTGATCAGAAAGCCCGTTCTTAATAGGATAGGTGCTTACTTCTTTTAATTTATCTTGGTCTATGAAAATGTTATCTATCAGGGTGCTACTGTCTTGTACAATACGAGTAGGAAGATCAATGACTGATGTCAGATTGTAAGAGCAAAGTAATAGTTCAAGGTCGTTCTTCTTGCTTGAGTGTTTAAGAAAATCTACGTTAAAATCTCCACAAATGATAATGTGTTTTCCCTTTTCTGACAGATAACACAGCAAGAGATCTAGGTTTTTAAGAAACATTTGAAAATTTCCAAGTGGGGACCTATACACAGTCACAATTATGAATTTACCACTGTCCAATTTAAGCTCACAAGCGCATACTTCAATGTGCTGTTCTACACAGAATTTTGCGGTTTCTCTGTTTTTAAAACTATGTTCCCCCTTAACATAAATGGCAGCTCCTCCTTTCTCCATATTGTCTCTACAAAAATAAGTTGCTAGTTTATACCCATTAATATTTCCATTTTCCATTTGTGTAGTTATATGATGTTCAGACAGGCACAGTACATCAACTTCTGTTGTATTTTTAATATTCTCAAAACAAATTATTAGTTCGTCTGTTTTGTTCCTTAATCCCCTGATATTTTGGTGAAATATATTAACATAACTGTTTCCTCTACCTTTATTCGAACCATTTATTTTTTTTACCTTTAAGAGCTGCCCGTCTGGACATTTTGTTCAACCTAAAAAAAGGTGCTCCTATGCCCTTTTGGGTCACAGGGGTTTTGCCTTGAGTGCTAGTGGCCCCCTTTAGACGACCTACAATTAAATCAGCTAATCTATCCTTCCCTAGACTATTTAGGTGCAGGCCATGTCGAGTGTATCCCCATCTCCCAATGCTACCAACAGGCACTGTATAAATGTGTGTTTTTGCACCGTCCAGCAGCTGCTCGCACAACTCTCTGTTAACTCGCCACACAGAAGGGTTAACCGAGTGCTGATCGTAACGCTGCAATACCTCAACAAAACCCACATTCGCACATCCTGTTGCAGCTCATATTTTATCCAGGTCACTCTTAATATCATAATTCCTATCCTTAGCCAGGCTGTTTCCTGCCCCACCTATTACTATCACCTCATCATTCTTGTCAAAGTCCCTACAGAGTGGTCCTATTTCTGCTATCACCTGGCTAAGCCTAGCACTTGGCTTAAACAAACTCGTGACCTGGTAATCTGCTCTTAATTTCTCCTGCACTAGTTGGCCTACACCCCTCCCATGACTGCTCCATGGCAGCAAGACTTTTCTTTTCCTATTACTAGATTTTCCCGACCTAATGCTGTTACCAATTTTAGTAGTCTGCTGCACCCTACTTTCAACTACTCCTGTTTTTGGCTCCTCCCTTCCTACTCCAGGTAACAAGGAGAATTTATTCATAACTGGAACTTCGACAACATCTACATGGCTGGTCCCTTTTTGCGATTTCCTTGTTACCAATTCCCATTTCCCGCAGGCTTTTTCCCCCTTTAACTTAGTTAATTCAGTTTTTACCGAATCTAGTTCAGCCTGAAGGGCACACATCTTTTCCTCCTGTTGTACGAATCTTTTTTCTATACTACAGAACCTACAGTTCCATGGAAGAGCCAAAAGCATAATCTCGTCAAATTTCCCGCTACATGAGCCCCAATGAAAAACACCCCCACATCCTCCACATACCACACCCGATTCTATCTCCTTACGGCAGCTTCCACACTTAGTACTCATGGCAATGTACAGTAATAAAATTTAAACAATGATCTCTTAATACAACAAACTATATTCTTAAATCAGTAAGATAATGAACCTACAATGGATGTAATCTAACGAGCTACGTGAATTTAAACAATCGTTACCTGAAAGTAAACAAACGCCAAATGAAAAGTCTATGAACAAATAAGTTTGAATAATCTTCAATCCGACGATATGCTAATTGCTTCTTTTCATTCTTACCCTTCTCACTTACATTCATCAATTTCACAGTGGAGTTATGTATTTGAATCGTGAAATGTGCTTAAGAGTTTGTTGTTTACAGCAGGGTCATCTGGTTGTATGGCCAGAATGCAGATTCTCCATTCAATGGGTTTTTGGTGCAAATTGGACACCACATGCTGTTTACTGAATAACTAATGTCTAGAATTTGATAAATCTTCTTGTTTAGGTATCTCCTTCATTTGCTTTATATTTTAAAAAATCTTATTCCAATGTTCACTAAAAATAATCAATGTGCTGCACAAATTGTGGTACATGTTTGTTCCCTCTCTACAGGGAGATTCCGTTTCATGACTGCTATGTTTGTTCAAACATCGAGTGTGATTTTGTTGAATGGGAACCTCCACTCCGAGCATCTTGAGTGTTGGAGTTATTACGAAAAACTTCATTGTTTTGCTAGGTGCTTCTTATGATTGGTACCCTTATCACATACATTCATCAATTTCACAGTGGGTTAATATACTTGAATCATTAAATGTGGTTATGTGTTTGTTGTTTACCGCAGGGTCATCTGGTTGTATGGCCAGAAAGCAGAGTCTATATTCAATTGATTTTTGCTGCAGATTGGACACCACATGCACCATACTGAACATCGAATGTTCGGAATTTGATAAATGTTTTTGTTTTGGTATCTCCTTCATTTGCTGTATATTTAAAAAAAAATTATTCCATGGTCACTAAAAGTAATCGGAGTGCTGCACAACTTGTGGTACATGGTTCTTCCTTCTCTGCAGGGAGATTCCGTTTCAAGACTGCTATGTTTGTTCTAGCATCGAGTGTGATTTTGTTGGATGGGAACCACCACTCTGAGCATCCTGAGTATTGGAGTTATTAGGAATGACTTCATTGTTTTGCTAGGTGCTTCTTTGATTGTTACCCATATCACTTATATTCACTAATTCCACTATGGATTAATGTATTAGAATTGTGACATGAGGTTACGTATTTGTTGTTTACAGCAGGGTCATCTGGTTGTATGGCCACAAAGCAGATTCTCCATTAAATGTGTTTTTGGTGCAGATTGGATACCACATGCACCTTACTGAATAACGGCTGTTCAGAATTTGATAAATCTTCTTGTTTAGGTGTCCCCTTCATTTGCTTTATATTTTTAAAAATCTTATTCCAATGTTCACTAAAAATAATCAATGTGCTGCACAAATTGTGGTACATGTTTGTTCCCTCTCAACAGGGAGATTCCTTTTCATGACTGCTATGTTTGTTCAACCATCGAGTGTGATTTTTTTGGATGGGAACCACCACTCCGAGCATCTTGAGTGTTGGAATTATTAGGAATGACTTCATTGTTTTGCTAGGTGCTTCTTTTGATTGCTACCCTTATCACATATATTCATCAATTGCACAGTGGGTTAATATATTTGAATCATTAAATGTGGTTATGTGTTTGTTGTTTACAGCAGGGTCATCTGGTTGTATGGCCATAAAGCAGATTCTGCATTCAATGCATTTTTGGTGCACATTGGACAACACATGCACCTTACTGAACACCGAATGTTCAGAATTTGATAAATCTTCTTGTTTTGGTGCAGAGTGAGTACCACATGCACATTACTGACCACCGAATGTTAGGAATTTGATAAATCTTCTTATTTTGGTATCTCTTTCATGTGTGTTATGTTTTTAAAAATGTTACTCCATGGTCACGAAAAATAATCAATGTGCTGCACAAATTGTGGTACATGATTCTTCCCTCTCAGCAGGGAGATTCTGTTTCATGAGTGCTATGTTTGTTTAACCATTGAGTGTGATTTTGTTGGATGGGATCACCACTCCGATGATTTTGACTATTGGAGTTATAGGGAATTACTTAATTGTTATGCTAGTGCTTCTTTTGATTGTTACTTTATATTCATCAATTTCACAGTGGAGTAATGAATTTGAATAGTGAAATGTGGTTAAGAGTTTGTTGTTTACAGCATGGTCATCTGGTTGTATGGCCAGAAAGCAGTTTCTCCATTCAATGGGTTATTGCTGCATATTGGACACGACATACTCTTTACTGAATAACGATTGTTCAGAATATCACAATTGAGGTAGCTCCTTCGTTTGCTTTATATTTTTAAAAATGTTATTCGATGGTCACAAAAAATAATCAAGGTGCTGCACAAATTGTGGTACATGTTCCTTCCCTCTCAACAGGGAGATTCCGTTTAATGACTGCTATGTTTGTTCCACTATCGAGTGTGATTGTGTAGGATGGGAACCACAACTCCGAGCATTCTGACTATTGGAGTCATTAGAAAGACTTTTTTCTTTTGCTAGGTGCTTCCTTTGATACCTTTATCACTTATATTCATCAATTTCACAGTGGAGTGATGTATTTGGTTCTTTAAATGTTTGTTGTTTACAGCAGGGTCATCTGATTGTATGGCCAGAAAGCTGATTCTCTATTCAATGGTCTTTTGGTGCAGATTGGACACCACATGCACTTTACTGAAAAACGAATGTTCGGATTTTGATATATCTTCGTTTTTAGGTATCTCCTTCAATTGCTTTAAATTTTTAAAAATCTTATTTCAATGGTCACTAAAAATAGACAATGTGCTGCACAAATTGTAGTACATGTTTCGTACTTCTCATCAGGGAGATTCCATTTCATGACTGCTATGTTTGTTAGAACATCAAGTGTGATTTTGTTGGATGGGAATCACCACTCTTAGCGTTCTGACGATTGGAGTTATTAGAAAGACTTTTTTCTTTTGCTAGGTGCTTCCATAGATACCTTTATCACTTATATTCATCAGTTTCACAGTGGAGTAATGTATTTCTTTCGTGAAATGTTCGCAAATGTTTGTTGTTTACAGCAGGGTCATCTGGTTGTATGGCCAGAAAGCAGATTCTCTATTCAATGGTCTGTTGGTGCAGATTGGACACCACATGTACTTTACTGAATAACGAATGTTCGGATTTTGATATATCTTCGTTTTTAGGTATCTGCTTCATTTGCTTTATATTTTTAAAAATCTTGTTGCAATGGTCACTAAAAATTATCAATGTGCTGCACACATTGTGGTACATGTTTCTTCCCTCTCAACAGGGACATTCTGTTTCAGGACTGCTATGTTTGTTCAAACATCGAGTGTGATTTTGTTGGATTTGAACCACCACTCCGAGCATCCTGAGTATTGGAGTTATTAAGAAAGATTTCATTGTTTTGCTAGGTGCTTGTTTTGATTGTTACCCTTATGACATATATTCATAAATTTCACAGTGGGTTAATATATTTGAATCTTGAAATGTGGTTATGTGTTTGTTGTTTACAGCAGCATCATCTGGTTGTATGGCCAGAAAGCAGATTTACCACTCAGTGGGTTTTTGTTGCAGATTGGAGACCACTTACACCTTACTGAATAATGGCTGTACGGAATTTGATAAATCTTCTTGTTTAGGTATCTCCTTCATTTGCTTTATATGTGTAAAAATGTTATTCCAATGGTCCCAAAAAGTAATCAATGTGCTGCACAAATTGTGGGACATGTTTATTCCCTCTCAGCAAGGAGATTCGTTTCGTGACTGCTATGCTTGTTCTTCCATCGAGTGTGATTTTGTTCGATGGGAAGTATCACTCCAAGCATCCTGAGTATTAGTTTTTAGTAAGGCTTCATTGTTTTGCTAGGTGCTTATTTTTATTCTTCAACTTATCACATATATTCATCAATTTCACAGTGGAATAATATATTTGAATCGTGAAATGTGGGTAAATATTTGTCGATTACAGCAGGGTCATCTGGTCGTATGGCCAGAAAGCAGATTCTCCATTCAATGGGTTTTTGGTTCAGGTTGGACACCACATGCACTTTACTGAATATCTATTGTTAAGAATTTGATAAATCTTCTTGTTTAGGTATCTCCTTCATTTGCTTTATATTTTAAAAAATCTTATTCCAATGTTCACTAAAAATAATCAATGTGCTGCACAAATTGTGGTACATGTTTGTTCCCTCTCTACAGGGAGATTCCGTTTCATGACTGCTATGTTTGTTCAAACATCGAGTGTGATTTTGTTGAATGGGAACCTCCACTCCGAGCATCTTGAGTGTTGGAGTTATTACGAAAACTTCATTGTTTTGCTGGGTGCTTCTTTTGATTGTTACCCTTATCACATACATTCATCAATTTCACAGTGGGTTAATATACTTGAATCATTAAATGTGGTTATGTGTTTGTTGTTTACCGCAGGGTCATCTGGTTGTATGGCCAGAAAGCAGATTCTACATTCAATGGATTTTTGGTGCAGATTGGACACCACATGCACCTTACTGAACACCGAATGTTCGGAATTTGATAAATGTTTTTGTTTAGCTAGCTCCTTCGTTTGCTTTATATTTTGAAATAACTTATTTCAATGGTGTTTAAAAATAATCAATGTGGTGCAGATATTGTGGTACATGTTTCATACCACTCATCAGGGAGATTCTGTTTTAGTTAGTTATATTACGTGTTCCATGGGTCATGAACACGATTCTTTCGTAATGATGTGGAACGTGTCAAGGTACACAAGATTCATTTATCCCAAGTAATCATTGTTAGTCTTATATACGGTACAATTGTTAAAGCTTACTGTATTTCTTTGGCCTATGTCAAAAAATTCATCTATGGAGGAGAAGGAGTTGTCATTCAGGAATTCTCTTAACTTACTTTTGAATGCCGATTGTTTGTCTGTCAGACTTTTGATATTGTTTAGCAATTGACCAAAAATCTTTGTGGCAGTAGAATTGACCCCCTTTTGTGCCAATGTCAAATTCAATGAACGGTAGTGAAGGTCACCCTGTCTCCTAGTATTGTAGCTGTGGAGTGTGCTATTAATTCTGAAGTGATCTGGGTTACTAACAACAAATTTCATTAGGCTGTATATATATTGTGAAGCTACTGGCAATATCCCTAATTCTTTAAATAATTGTCTACGAGATGATCTTGGATGAGCCCCAGACATTATTCTGATAACACGTGTTTTTGTGCAATAAATACCTTCTTTCTTAGTGATGAATTGCCCCAAAAGATGATTCTGTAAGAAAGCAACGAATGAAAATATGCGTGGTAAGCTAACTTACTGATGTGCTTGTCTCCAAAATTTGCAATGACACTAATAGCATAGGTAGCTGAGCTCAATCGTTTCAGTAGATTGTCAATGTGTGTCTTCCACTTTAAATTCTGATCAATACAGACACCCAGAAATTTTGAACGATCTGCTTTAGCTAAAGATTTTCCCCCACACTCTATATTTATTTCCGGTGGTATGCCTTTCCCTGTACTGAACTGTATGTACAGTGTTTTTCCAAAGTTCAATGAAAGTCCATTTGCGGAAAACCACCTAATAACTCTTTGAAAAACATTATTTGCATTTTCCTCAGCTGATTCTTGCTTTTTAGGCTTGATTACAATACTTGTGTCATCTGCAAAGAGGACCAAGTTTGCATCTTCATGAATATAATTAGGCAAGTCATTAACATATATTAAAAACAATAAATTCCCCAAGACAGAACCCTGTGGTACCCCATTCTTGATACATCCCCAGTCTGAATAATCTGCTGCCCTTTGTGTACTATGTGGGTTTACTGTTTCAACCTTCTGCATTCTACCAGTTAAATATGAAGTGAACCGTCTGTGTACTGAACCATTCATTCCATAGTACTTCAGCTTATCTAAGAGGATTTCATGACCCACACAATCAAAAGCCTTAGAGAGATCACAGAAAATCCCAATTGGTGATGTTCTACTATCCAGAGCATTTAAAATTTGATCAGTGAAAGCGTGTATAGCACTATCTGTTGAAACACCTTTCTGAAAACCGAACTGACATTTTGTTGAAACGTTATTCCCACTAATGTGTAAAGTTACTCTTGAGTACATTACTTTTCTAAACACTTTTGAGAAGGATGTCAGAAGCGAAATAGGACGATAATTGTTGACGTCTGTCTTGTCACCTTTTTTATACAAGGGTTTAACTATGGCCTATTTCAATCTGTCAGGAAATATTCCCTGATTCAATGAGCTATTACATATGTGGCTAAGAACTCGACTTATCAGGTGTGGACAAGATTTTAGTATTCTATTGGAGATACCATCAGTTCTATGTGAGTTTTTATTCTTAAGTGAATTTATTTTTATCTTAATTTCAGACGGTGAGGTGGGTAGGATTTCAATTTCATTTGTTTGCACCGGGAATGCCTCTTTCATATGGAGTTCTGCCCTATCTGGTGAGCAGCTGGTGCCTATATTTTCCACTACATTTATAAAATGATTATTAAAAATATTTTCAACCAGTGATTTTTCATTTATAAGCTTTTCATTGTGCTTAACAGTAATACTGTTGTCCTGTGACCTTGGTTGCTCTGTTTCCCTTTTAACTATATTCCATATTGTTTTGTCATCAGAGGTGCTAATCTCAGACTTGATACACATACTTCTGGATTTTTTTATAACTTTCCTTAATATATTACAATATTTCTTATAATGGTTGAGCTTTTCTTCATCTCGACTTATTCTAGTGTCTTGGTATAGTTCCCATTTCCGGCTACAAGAAATTTTAATCCCTTTAGTCAGCCATGGTTTTTTATCAAGTTTATTTGAATTATGATTCACTAATTTCTTAGGAAAACTGTTTTCAAATATGCCCACAAGTTTATCATGGAATAAGTTAAATTTAACATTTGCATCAGGTTCCCGATAAACATCCTCCCAGTCTACCCTTTTCAAGCTTTCCTTAAATTGTTGAATTGTTATATGGTTAATTGGGCGTATTATTTTGTTTGTTTGTTTTCACATTACTGTATGGAGCAAAGTCATGAATTGAAAGTAGCTGTGCATCGTGATCAGAAAGCCCGTTCTTAATAGGATAGGTGCTTACTTCTTTTAATTTATCTTGGTCTATGAAAATGTTATCTATCAGGGTGCTACTGTCTTGTACAATACGAGTAGGAAGATCAATGACTGATGTCAGATTGTAAGAGCAAAGTAATAGTTCAAGGTCGTTCTTCTTGCTTGAGTGTTTAAGAAAATCTACGTTAAAATCTCCACAAATGATAATGTGTTTTCCCTTTTCTGACAGATAACACAGCAAGAGATCTAGGTTTTTAAGAAACATTTGAAAATTTCCAAGTGGGGACCTATACACAGTCACAATTATGAATTTACCACTGTCCAATTTAAGCTCACAAGCGCATACTTCAATGTGCTGTTCTACACAGAATTTTGCGGTTTCTCTGTTTTTAAAACTATGTTCCCCCTTAACATAAATGGCAGCTCCTCCTTTCTCCATATTGTCTCTACAAAAATAAGTTGCTAGTTTATACCCATTAATATTTCCATTTTCCATTTGTGTAGTTATATGATGTTCAGACAGGCACAGTACATCAACTTCTGTTGTATTTTTAATATTCTCAAAACAAATTATTAGTTCGTCTGTTTTGTTCCTTAATCCCCTGATATTTTGGTGAAATATATTAACATAACTGTTTCCTCTACCTTTATTCGAACCATTTATTTTTTTTACCTTTAAGAGCTGCCCGTCTGGACATTTTGTTCAACCTAAAAAAAGGTGCTCCTATGCCCTTTTGGGTCACAGGGGTTTTGCCTTGAGTGCTAGTGGCCCCCTTTAGACGACCTACAATTAAATCAGCTAATCTATCCTTCCCTAGACTATTTAGGTGCAGGCCATGTCGAGTGTATCCCCATCTCCCAATGCTACCAACAGGCACTGTATAAATGTGTGTTTTTGCACCGTCCAGCAGCTGCTCGCACAACTCTCTGTTAACTCGCCACACAGAAGGGTTAACCGAGTGCTGATCGTAACGCTGCAATACCTCAACAAAACCCACATTCGCACATCCTGTTGCAGCTCATATTTTATCCAGGTCACTCTTAATATCATAATTCCTATCCTTAGCCAGGCTGTTTCCTGCCCCACCTATTACTATCACCTCATCATTCTTGTCAAAGTCCCTACAGAGTGGTCCTATTTCTGCTATCACCTGGCTAAGCCTAGCACTTGGCTTAAACAAACTCGTGACCTGGTAATCTGCTCCTAATTTCTCCTGCACTAGTTGGCCTACACCCCTCCCATGACTGCTCCATGGCAGCAAGACTTTTCTTTTCCTATTACTAGATTTTCCCGACCTAATGCTGTTACCAATTTTAGTAGTCTGCTGCACCCTACTTTCAACTACTCCTGTTTTTGGCTCCTCCCTTCCTACTCCAGGTAACAAGGAGAATTTATTCATAACTGGAACTTTGACAACATCTACATGGCTGGTCCCTTTTTGCGATTTCCTTGTTACCAATTCCCATTTCCCGCAGGCTTTTTCCCCCTTTAACTTAGTTAATTCAGTTTTTACCGAATCTAGTTCAGCCTGAAGGGCACACATCTTTTCCTCCTGTTGTACGAATCTTTTTTCTATACTACAGAACCTACAGTTCCATGGAAGAGCCAAAAGCATAATCTCGTCAAATTTCCCGCTACATGAGCCCCAATGAAAAACACCCCCACATCCTCCACATACCACACCCGATTCTATCTCCTTACGGCAGCTTCCACACTTAGTACTCATGGCAATGTACAGTAATAAAATTTAAACAATGATCTCTTAATACAACAAACTATATTCTTAAATCAGTAAGATAATGAACCTACAATGGATGTAATCTAACGAGTTAAGTGAATTTAAACAATCGTTACCTGAAAGTAAACAAATGCCAAATGGAAAGTCTATGAACAAATAAGTTTGAATAATCTACAATCCGATGATATGCTAATTGCTTCTTTTGATTGTTACCCTTCTCACTTACATTCATCAATTTCACAGTGGAGTAATGTATTTGAATCATGAAATGTGGTTAAGAGTTTGTTGTTTACAGCAGGGTCATCTGGTTGTATGGCCAGAATGCAGATTCTCCATTCAATGGGTTTTTGGTGCAAATTGGACACCACATGCTCTTTACTGAATAACTAATGTCTAGAATTTGATAAATCTTCTTGTTTAGGTATCTCCTTCATTTGCTTTATATTTTAAAAAATCTTATTCCAATGTTCACTAAAAATAATCAATGTGCTGCACAAATTGTGGTACATGTTTGTTCCCTCTCTACAGGGAGATTCCGTTTCATGACTGCTATGTTTGTTCAAACATCGAGTGTGATTTTGTTGAATGGGAACCTCCACTCCGAGCATCTTGAGTGTTGGAGTTATTACGAAAAACTTCATTGTTTTGCTAGGTGCTTCTTTTGATTGTTACCCTTATCACATACATTCATCAATTTCACAGTGGGTTAATATACTTGAATCATTAAATGTGGTTATGTGTTTGTTGTTTACCGCAGGGTCATCTGGTTGTATGGCCAGAAAGCAGATTCTACATTCAATGGATTTTTGGTGCAGATTGGACACCACATGCACCTTACTGAACACCGAATGTTCGGAATTTGATAAATGTTTTTGTTTAGCTAGCTCCTTCGTTTGCTTTATGTTTTGAAATACCTTATTTCAATGGTGTTTAAAAATAATCAATGTGGTGCAGAAATTGTGGTACATGTTTCATACCACTCATCAGGGAGATTCTGTTTTAGTTAGTTATATTATGTGTTCCATGGGTCATGAACACGATTCTTTCGTAATGATGTGGAACGTGTCAAGGTACACAAGATTCATTTATCCCAAGTAATCATTGTTAGTCTTATATACGGTACAATTGTTAAAGCTTACTGTATTTCTTTGGCCTATGTCAAAAAATTCATCTATGGAGGAGAAGGAGTTGTCATTCAGGAATTCTCTTAACTTACTTTTGAATGCCGATTGTTTGTCTGTCAGACTTTTGATATTGTTTAGCAATTGACCAAAAATCTTTGTGGCAGTAGAATTGACCCCCTTTTGTGCCAATGTCAAATTCAATGAACGGTAGTGAAGGTCACCCTGTCTCCTAGTATTGTAGCTGTGGAGTGTGCTATTAATTCTGAAGTGATCTGGGTTACTAACAACAAATTTCATTAGGCTGTATATATATTGTGAAGCTACTGGCAATATCCCTAATTCTTTAAATAATTGTCTACGAGATGATCTTGGATGAGCCCCAGACATTATTCTGATAACACGTGTTTTTGTGCAATAAATACCTTCTTTCTTAGTGATGAATTGCCCCAAAAGATGATTCTGTAAGAAAGCAACGAATGAAAATATGCGTGGTAAGCTAACTTACTGATGTGCTTGTCTCCAAAATTTGCAATGACACTAATAGCATAGGTAGCTGAGCTCAATCGTTTCAGTAGATTGTCAATGTGTGTCTTCCACTTTAAATTCTGATCAATACAGACACCCAGAAATTTTGAACGATCTGCTTTAGCTAAAGATTTTCCCCCACACTCTATATTTATTTCCGGTGGTATGCCTTTCCCTGTACTGAACTGTATGTACAGTGTTTTTCCAAAGTTCAATGAAAGTCCATTTGCGGAAAACCACCTAATAACTCTTTGAAAAACATTATTTGAATTTTCCTCAGCTGATTCTTGCTTTTTAGGCTTGATTACAATACTTGTGTCATCTGCAAAGAGGACCAAGTTTGCATCTTCATGAATATAATTAGGCAAGTCATTAACATATATTAAAAACAATAAATTCCCCAAGACAGAACCCTGTGGTACCCCATTCTTGATACATCCCCAGTCTGAATAATCTGCTGCCCTTTGTGTACTATGTGGGTTTACTGTTTCAACCTTCTGCATTCTACCAGTTAAATATGAAGTGAACCGTCTGTGTACTGAACCATTCATTCCATAGTACTTCAGCTTATCTAAGAGGATTTCATGACCCACACAATCAAAAGCCTTAGAGAGATCACAGAAAATCCCAATTGGTGATGTTCTACTATCCAGAGCATTTAAAATTTGATCAGTGAAAGCGTGTATAGCACTATCTGTTGAAACACCTTTCTGAAAACCGAACTGACATTTTGTTGAAACGTTATTCCCACTAATGTGTAAAGTTACTCTTGAGTACATTACTTTTCCAAACACTTTTGAGAAGGATGTCAGAAGCGAAATAGGACGATAATTGTTGACGTCTGTCTTGTCACCTTTTTTATACAAGGGTTTAACTATGGCCTATTTCAATCTGTCAGGAAATATTCCCTGATTCAATGAGCTATTACATATGTGGCTAAGAACTCGACTTATCAGGTGTGGACAAGATTTTAGTATTCTATTGGAGATACCATCAGTTCTATGTGAGTTTTTATTCTTAAGTGAATTTATTTTTATCTTAATTTCAGACGGTGAGGTGGGTAGGATTTCAATTTCATTTGTTTGCACCGGGAATGCCTCTTTCATATGGAGTTCTGCCCTATCTGGTGAGCAGCTGGTGCCTATATTTTCCACTACATTTATAAAATGATTATTAAAAATATTTTCAACCAGTGATTTTTCATTTATAAGCTTTTCATTGTGCTTAACAGTAATACTGTTGTCCTGTGACCTTGGTTGCTCTGTTTCCCTTTTAACTATATTCCATATTGTTTTGTCATCAGAGGTGCTAATCTCAGACTTGATACACATACTTCTGGATTTTTTTATAACTTTCCTTAATATATTACAATATTTCTTATAATGGTTGAGCTTTTCTTCATCTCGACTTATTCTAGTGTCTTGGTATAGTTCCCATTTCCGGCTACAAGAAATTTTAATCCCTTTAGTCAGCCATGGTTTTTTATCAAGTTTATTTGAATTATGATTCACTAATTTCTTAGGAAAACTGTTTTCAAATATGCCCACAAGTTTATCATGGAATAAGTTAAATTTAACATTTGCATCAGGTTCCCGATAAACATCCTCCCAGTCTACCCTTTTCAAGCTTTCTTTAAATTGTTGAATTGTTATATGGTTAATTGGGCGTATTATTTTGTTTGTTTGTTTTCACATTACTGTATGGAGCAAAGTCATGAATTGAAAGTAGCTGTGCATCGTGATCAGAAAGCCCGTTCTTAATAGGATAGGTGCTTACTTCTTTTAATTTATCTTGGTCTATGAAAATGTTATCTATCAGGGTGCTACTGTCTTGTACAATACGAGTAGGAAGATCAATGACTGATGTCAGATTGTAAGAGCAAAGTAATAGTTCAAGGTCGTTCTTCTTGCTTGAGTGTTTAAGAAAATCTACGTTAAAATCTCCACAAATGATAATGTGTTTTCCCTTTTCTGACAGATAACACAGCAAGAGATCTAGGTTTTTAAGAAACATTTGAAAATTTCCAAGTGGGGACCTATACACAGTCACAATTATGAATTTACCACTGTCCAATTTAAGCTCACAAGCGCATACTTCAATGTGCTGTTCTACACAGAATTTTGCGGTTTCTCTGTTTTTAAAACTATGTTCCCCCTTAACATAAATGGCAGCTCCTCCTTTCTCCATATTGTCTGTACAAAAATAAGTTGCTAGTTTATACCCATTAATATTTCCATTTTCCATTTGTGTAGTTATATGATGTTCAGACAGGCACAGTACATCAACTTCTGTTGTATTTTTAATATTCTCAAAACAAATTATTAGTTCGTCTGTTTTGTTCCTTAATCCCCTGATATTTTGGTGAAATATATTAACATAACTGTTTCCTCTACCTTTATTCGAACCATTTATTTTTTTTACCTTTAAGAGCTGCCCGTCTGGACATTTTGTTCAACCTAAAAAAAGGTGCTCCTATGCCCTTTTGGGTCACAGGGGTTTTGCCTTGAGTGCTAGTGGCCCCCTTTAGACGACCTACAATTAAATCAGCTAATCTATCCTTCCCTAGACTATTTAGGTGCAGGCCATGTCGAGTGTATCCCCATCTCCCAATGCTACCAACAGGCACTGTATAAATGTGTGTTTTTGCACCATCCAGCAGCTGCTCGCACAACTCTCTGTTAACTCGCCACACAGAAGGGTTAACCGAGTGCTGATCGTAACGCTGCAATACCTCAACAAAACCCACATTCGCACATCCTGTTGCAGCTCATATTTTATCCAGGTCACTCTTAATATCATAATTCCTATCCTTAGCCAGGCTGTTTCCTGCCCCACCTATTACTATCACCTCATCATTCTTGTCAAAGTCCCTACAGAGTGGTCCTATTTCTGCTATCACCTGGCTAAGCCTAGCACTTGGCTTAAACAAACTCGTGACCTGGTAATCTGCTCTTAATTTCTCCTGCACTAGTTGGCCTACACCCCTCCCATGACTGCTCCATGGCAGCAAGACTTTTCTTTTCCTATTACTAGATTTTCCCGACCTAATGCTGTTACCAATTTTAGTAGTCTGCTGCACCCTACTTTCAACTACTCCTGTTTTTGGCTCCTCCCTTCCTACTCCAGGTAACAAGGAGAATTTATTCATAACTGGAACTTCGACAACATCTACATGGCTGGTCCCTTTTTGCGATTTCCTTGTTACCAATTCCCATTTCCCGCAGGCTTTTTCCCCCTTTAACTTAGTTAATTCAGTTTTTACCGAATCTAGTTCAGCCTGAAGGGCACACATCTTTTCCTCCTGTTGTACGAATCTTTTTTCTATACTACAGAACCTACAGTTCCATGGAAGAGCCAAAAGCATAATCTCGTCAAATTTCCCGCTACATGAGCCCCAATGAAAAACACCCCCACATCCTCCACATACCACACCCGATTCTATCTCCTTACGGCAGCTTCCACACTTAGTACTCATGGCAATGTACAGTAATAAAATTTAAACAATGATCTCTTAATACAACAAACTATATTCTTAAATCAGTAAGATAATGAACCTACAATGGATGTAATCTAACGAGCTACGTGAATTTAAACAATCGTTACCTGAAAGTAAACAAACGCCAAATGGAAAGTCTATGAACAAATAAGTTTGAATAATCTTCAATCCGACGATATGCTAATTGCTTCTTTTCATTCTTACCCTTCTCACTTACATTCATCAATTTCACAGTGGAGTTATGTATTTGAATCGTGAAATGTGCTTAAGAGTTTGTTGTTTACAGCAGGGTCATCTGGTTGTATGGCCAGAATGCAGATTCTCCATTCAATGGGTTTTTGGTGCAAATTGGACACCACATGCTGTTTACTGAATAACTAATGTCTAGAATTTGATAAATCTTCTTGTTTAGGTATCTCCTTCATTTGCTTTATATTTTAAAAAATCTTATTCCAATGTTCACTAAAAATAATCAATGTGCTGCACAAATTGTGGTACATGTTTGTTCCCTCTCTACAGGGAGATTCCGTTTCATGACTGCTATGTTTGTTCAAACATCGAGTGTGATTTTGTTGAATGGGAACCTCCACTCCGAGCATCTTGAGTGTTGGAGTTATTACGAAAAACTTCATTGTTTTGCTAGGTGCTTCTTATGATTGGTACCCTTATCACATACATTCATCAATTTCACAGTGGGTTAATATACTTGAATCATTAAATGTGGTTATGTGTTTGTTGTTTACCGCAGGGTCATCTGGTTGTATGGCCAGAAAGCAGAGTCTATATTCAATTGATTTTTGCTGCAGATTGGACACCACATGCACCTTACTGAACATCGAATGTTCGGAATTTGATAAATGTTTTTGTTTTGGTATCTCCTTCATTTGCTGTATATTTTTAAAAAAAATTATTCCATGGTCACTAAAAGTAATCGGAGTGCTGCACAACTTGTGGTACATGGTTCTTCCTTCTCTGCAGGGAGATTCCGTTTCAAGACTGCTATGTTTGTTCTAGCATCGAGTGTGATTTTGTTGGATGGGAACCACCACTCTGAGCATCCTGAGTATTGGAGTTATTAGGAATGACTTCATTGTTTTGCTAGGTGCTTCTTTGATTGTTACCCATATCACTTATATTCACTAATTCCACTATGGATTAATGTATTAGAATTGTGACATGAGGTTACGTATTTGTTGTTTACAGCAGGGTCATCTGGTTGTATGGCCACAAAGCAGATTCTCCATTAAATGTGTTTTTGGTGCAGATTGGATACCACATGCACCTTACTGAATAACGGCTGTTCAGAATTTGATAAATCTTCTTGTTTAGGTGTCCCCTTCATTTGCTTTATATTTTTAAAAATCTTATTCCAATGTTCACTAAAAATAATCAATGTGCTGCACAAATTGTGGTACATGTTTGTTCCCTCTCAACAGGGAGATTCCTTTTCATGACTGCTATGTTTGTTCAACCATCGAGTGTGATTTTTTTGGATGGGAACCACCACTCCGAGCATCTTGAGTGTTGGAATTATTAGGAATGACTTCATTGTTTTGCTAGGTGCTTCTTTTGATTGCTACCCTTATCACATATATTCATCAATTGCACAGTGGGTTAATATATTTGAATCATTAAATGTGGTTATGTGTTTGTTGTTTACAGCAGGGTCATCTGGTTGTATGGCCATAAAGCAGATTCTGCATTCAATGCATTTTTGGTGCACATTGGACAACACATGCACCTTACTGAACACCGAATGTTCAGAATTTGATAAATCTTCTTGTTTTGGTGCAGAGTGAGTACCACATGCACATTACTGACCACCGAATGTTAGGAATTTGATAAATCTTCTTATTTTGGTATCTCTTTCATGTGTGTTATGTTTTTAAAAATGTTACTCCATGGTCACGAAAAATAATCAATGTGCTGCACAAATTGTGGTACATGATTCTTCCCTCTCAGCAGGGAGATTCTGTTTCATGAGTGCTATGTTTGTTTAACCATTGAGTGTGATTTTGTTGGATGGGATCACCACTCCGATGATTTTGACTATTGGAGTTATAGGGAATTACTTAATTGTTATGCTAGTGCTTCTTTTGATTGTTACTTTATATTCATCAATTTCACAGTGGAGTAATGAATTTGAATAGTGAAATGTGGTTAAGAGTTTGTTGTTTACAGCATGGTCATCTGGTTGTATGGCCAGAAAGCAGTTTCTCCATTCAATGGGTTATTGCTGCATATTGGACACGACATACTCTTTACTGAATAACGATTGTTCAGAATATCACAATTGAGGTAGCTCCTTCGTTTGCTTTATATTTTTAAAAATGTTATTCGATGGTCACAAAAAATAATCAAGGTGCTGCACAAATTGTGGTACATGTTCCTTCCCTCTCAACAGGGAGATTCCGTTTAATGACTGCTATGTTTGTTCCACCATCGAGTGTGATTGTGTAGGATGGGAACCACAACTCCAAGCATTCTGACTATTGGAGTCATTAGAAAGACTTTTTTCTTTTGCTAGGTGCTTCCTTTGATACCTTTATCACTTATATTCATCAATTTCACAGTGGAGTGATGTATTTGGTTCTTTAAATGTTTGTTGTTTACAGCAGGGTCATCTGATTGTATGGCCAGAAAGCTGATTCTCTATTCAATGGTCTTTTGGTGCAGATTGGACACCACATGCACTTTACTGAAAAACGAATGTTCGGATTTTGATATATCTTCGTTTTTAGGTATCTCCTTCAATTGCTTTAAATTTTTAAAAATCTTATTTCAATGGTCACTAAAAATAGACAATGTGCTGCACAAATTGTAGTACATGTTTCGTACTTCTCATCAGGGAGATTCCATTTCATGACTGCTATGTTTGTTAGAACATCAAGTGTGATTTTGTTGGATGGGAATCACCACTCTTAGCGTTCTGACGATTGGAGTTATTAGAAAGACTTTTTTCTTTTGCTAGGTGCTTCCATAGATACCTTTATCACTTATATTCATCAGTTTCACAGTGGAGTAATGTATTTCTTTCGTGAAATGTTCGCAAATGTTTGTTGTTTACAGCAGGGTCATCTGGTTGTATGGCCAGAAAGCAGATTCTCTATTCAATGGTCTGTTGGTGCAGATTGGACACCACATGTACTTTACTGAATAACGAATGTTCGGATTTTGATATATCTTCGTTTTTAGGTATCTGCTTCATTTGCTTTATATTTTTAAAAATCTTGTTGCAATGGTCACTAAAAATTATCAATGTGCTGCACACATTGTGGTACATGTTTCTTCCCTCTCAACAGGGACATTCTGTTTCAGGACTGCTATGTTTGTTCAAACATCGAGTGTGATTTTGTTGGATTTGAACCACCACTCCGAGCATCCTGAGTATTGGAGTTATTAAGAAAGATTTCATTGTTTTGCTAGGTGCTTGTTTTGATTGTTACCCTTATGACATATATTCATAAATTTCACAGTGGGTTAATATATTTGAATCTTGAAATGTGGTTATGTGTTTGTTGTTTACAGCAGCATCATCTGGTTGTATGGCCAGAAAGCAGATTTACCACTCAGTGGGTTTTTGTTGCAGATTGGAGACCACTTACACCTTACTGAATAATGGCTGTACGGAATTTGATAAATCTTCTTGTTTAGGTATCTCCTTCATTTGCTTTATATGTGTAAAAATGTTATTCCAATGGTCCCAAAAAGTAATCAATGTGCTGCACAAATTGTGGGACATGTTTATTCCCTCTCAGCAAGGAGATTCGTTTCGTGACTGCTATGCTTGTTCTTCCATCGAGTGTGATTTTGTTCGATGGGAAGTATCACTCCAAGCATCCTGAGTATTAGTTTTTAGTAAGGCTTCATTGTTTTGCTAGGTGCTTATTTTTATTCTTCAACTTATCACATATATTCATCAATTTCACAGTGGAATAATATATTTGAATCGTGAAATGTGGGTAAATATTTGTCGATTACAGCAGGGTCATCTGGTCGTATGGCCAGAAAGCAGATTCTCCATTCAATGGGTTTTTGGTTCAGGTTGGACACCACATGCACTTTACTGAATATCTATTGTTAAGAATTTGATAAATCTTCTTGTTTAGGTATCTCCTTCATTTGCTTTATATTTTAAAAAATCTTATTCCAATGTTCACTAAAAATAATCAATGTGCTGCACAAATTGTGGTACATGTTTGTTCCCTCTCTACAGGGAGATTCCGTTTCATGACTGCTATGTTTGTTCAAACATCGAGTGTGATTTTGTTGAATGGGAACCTCCACTCCGAGCATCTTGAGTGTTGGAGTTATTACGAAAAACTTCATTGTTTTGCTGGGTGCTTCTTTTGATTGTTACCCTTATCACATACATTCATCAATTTCACAGTGGGTTAATATACTTGAATCATTAAATGTGGTTATGTGTTTGTTGTTTACCGCAGGGTCATCTGGTTGTATGGCCAGAAAGCAGATTCTACATTCAATGGATTTTTGGTGCAGATTGGACACCACATGCACCTTACTGAACACCGAATGTTCGGAATTTGATAAATGTTTTTGTTTAGCTAGCTCCTTCGTTTGCTTTATATTTTGAAATAACTTATTTCAATGGTGTTTAAAAATAATCAATGTGGTGCAGAAATTGTGGTACATGTTTCATACCACTCATCAGGGAGATTCTGTTTTAGTTAGTTATATTACGTGTTCCATGGGTCATGAACACGATTCTTTCGTAATGATGTGGAACGTGTCAAGGTACACAAGATTCATTTATCCCAAGTAATCATTGTTAGTCTTATATACGGTACAATTGTTAAAGCTTACTGTATTTCTTTGGCCTATGTCAAAAAATTCATCTATGGAGGAGAAGGAGTTGTCATTCAGGAATTCTCTTAACTTACTTTTGAATGCCGATTGTTTGTCTGTCAGACTTTTGATATTGTTTAGCAATTGACCAAAAATCTTTGTGGCAGTAGAATTGACCCCCTTTTGTGCCAATGTCAAATTCAATGAACGGTAGTGAAGGTCACCCTGTCTCCTAGTATTGTAGCTGTGGAGTGTGCTATTAATTCTGAAGTGATCTGGGTTACTAACAACAAATTTCATTAGGCTGTATATATATTGTGAAGCTACTGGCAATATCCCTAATTCTTTAAATAATTGTCTACGAGATGATCTTGGATGAGCCCCAGACATTATTCTGATAACACGTGTTTTTGTGCAATAAATACCTTCTTTCTTAGTGATGAATTGCCCCAAAAGATGATTCTGTAAGAAAGCAACGAATGAAAATATGCGTGGTAAGCTAACTTACTGATGTGCTTGTCTCCAAAATTTGCAATGACACTAATAGCATAGGTAGCTGAGCTCAATCGTTTCAGTAGATTGTCAATGTGTGTCTTCCACTTTAAATTCTGATCAATACAGACACCCAGAAATTTTGAACGATCTGCTTTAGCTAAAGATTTTCCCCCACACTCTATATTTATTTCCGGTGGTATGCCTTTCCCTGTACTGAACTGTATGTACAGTGTTTTTCCAAAGTTCAATGAAAGTCCATTTGCGGAAAACCACCTAATAACTCTTTGAAAAACATTATTTGCATTTTCCTCAGCTGATTCTTGCTTTTTAGGCTTGATTACAATACTTGTGTCATCTGCAAAGAGGACCAAGTTTGCATCTTCATGAATATAATTAGGCAAGTCATTAACATATATTAAAAACAATAAATTCCCCAAGACAGAACCCTGTGGTACCCCATTCTTGATACATCCCCAGTCTGAATAATCTGCTGCCCTTTGTGTACTATGTGGGTTTACTGTTTCAACCTTCTGCATTCTACCAGTTAAATATGAAGTGAACCGTCTGTGTACTGAACCATTCATTCCATAGTACTTCAGCTTATCTAAGAGGATTTCATGACCCACACAATCAAAAGCCTTAGAGAGATCACAGAAAATCCCAATTGGTGATGTTCTACTATCCAGAGCATTTAAAATTTGATCAGTGAAAGCGTGTATAGCACTATCTGTTGAAACACCTTTCTGAAAACCGAACTGACATTTTGTTGAAACGTTATTCCCACTAATGTGTAAAGTTACTCTTGAGTACATTACTTTTCCAAACACTTTTGAGAAGGATGTCAGAAGCGAAATAGGACGATAATTGTTGACGTCTGTCTTGTCACCTTTTTTATACAAGGGTTTAACTATGGCCTATTTCAATCTGTCAGGAAATATTCCCTGATTCAATGAGCTATTACATATGTGGCTAAGAACTCGACTTATCAGGTGTGGACAAGATTTTAGTATTCTATTGGAGATACCATCAGTTCTATGTGAGTTTTTATTCTTAAGTGAATTTATTTTTTTCTTAATTTCAGACGGTGAGGTGGGTAGGATTTCAATTTCATTTGTTTGCACCGGGAATGCCTCTTTCATATGGAGTTCTGCCCTATCTGGTGAGCAGCTGGTGCCTATATTTTCCACTACATTTATAAAATGATTATTAAAAATATTTTCAACCAGTGATTTTTCATTTATAAGCTTTTCATTGTGCTTAACAGTAATACTGTTGTCCTGTGACCTTGGTTGCTCTGTTTCCCTTTTAACTATATTCCATATTGTTTTGTCATCAGAGGTGCTAATCTCAGACTTGATACACATACTTCTGGATTTTTTTATAACTTTCCTTAATATATTACAATATTTCTTATAATGGTTGAGCTTTTCTTCATCTCGACTTATTCTAGTGTCTTGGTATAGTTCCCATTTCCGGCTACAAGAAATTTTAATCCCTTTAGTCAGCCATGGTTTTTTATCAAGTTTATTTGAATTATGATTCACTAATTTCTTAGGAAAACTGTTTTCAAATATGCCCACAAGTTTATCATGGAATAAGTTAAATTTAACATTTGCATCAGGTTCCCGATAAACATCCTCCCAGTCTACCCTTTTCAAGCTTTCCTTAAATTGTTGAATTGTTATATGGTTAATTGGGCGTATTATTTTGTTTGTTTGTTTTCACATTACTGTATGGAGCAAAGTCATGAATTGAAAGTAGCTGTGCATCGTGATCAGAAAGCCCGTTCTTAATAGGATAGGTGCTTACTTCTTTTAATTTATCTTGGTCTATGAAAATGTTATCTATCAGGGTGCTACTGTCTTGTATAATACGAGTAGGAAGATCAATGACTGATGTCAGATTGTAAGAGCAAAGTAATAGTTCAAGGTCGTTCTTCTTGCTTGAGTGTTTAAGAAAATCTACGTTAAAATCTCCACAAATGATAATGTGTTTTCCCTTTTCTGACAGATAACACAGCAAGAGATCTAGGTTTTTAAGAAACATTTGAAAATTTCCAAGTGGGGACCTATACACAGTCACAATTATGAATTTACCACTGTCCAATTTAAGCTCACAAGCGCATACTTCAATGTGCTGTTCTACACAGAATTTTGCGGTTTCTCTGTTTTTAAAACTATGTTCCCCCTTAACATAAATGGCAGCTCCTCCTTTCTCCATATTGTCTCTACAAAAATAAGTTGCTAGTTTATACCCATTAATATTTCCATTTTCCATTTGTGTAGTTATATGATGTTCAGACAGGCACAGTACATCAACTTCTGTTGTATTTTTAATATTCTCAAAACAAATTATTAGTTCGTCTGTTTTGTTCCTTAATCCCCTGATATTTTGGTGAAATATATTAACATAACTGTTTCCTCTACCTTTATTCGAACCATTTATTTTTTTTACCTTTAAGAGCTGCCCGTCTGGACATTTTGTTCAACCTAAAAAAAGGTGCTCCTATGCCCTTTTGGGTCACAGGGGTTTTGCCTTGAGTGCTAGTGGCCCCCTTTAGACGACCTACAATTAAATCAGCTAATCTATCCTTCCCTAGACTATTTAGGTGCAGGCCATGTCGAGTGTATCCCCATCTCCCAATGCTACCAACAGGCACTGTATAAATGTGTGTTTTTGCACCGTCCAGCAGCTGCTCGCACAACTCTCTGTTAACTCGCCACACAGAAGGGTTAACCGAGTGCTGATCGTAACGCTGCAATACCTCAACAAAACCCACATTCGCACATCCTGTTGCAGCTCATATTTTATCCAGGTCACTCTTAATATCATAATTCCTATCCTTAGCCAGGCTGTTTCCTGCCCCACCTATTACTATCACCTCATCATTCTTGTCAAAGTCCCTACAGAGTGGTCCTATTTCTGCTATCACCTGGCTAAGCCTAGCACTTGGCTTAAACAAACTCGTGACCTGGTAATCTGCTCCTAATTTCTCCTGCACTAGTTGGCCTACACCCCTCCCATGACTGCTCCATGGCAGCAAGACTTTTCTTTTCCTATTACTAGATTTTCCCGACCTAATGCTGTTACCAATTTTAGTAGTCTGCTGCACCCTACTTTCAACTACTCCTGTTTTTGGCTCCTCCCTTCCTACTCCAGGTAACAAGGAGAATTTATTCATAACTGGAACTTCGACAACATCTACATGGCTGGTCCCTTTTTGCGATTTCCTTGTTACCAATTCCCATTTCCCGCAGGCTTTTTCCCCCTTTAACTTAGTTAATTCAGTTTTTACCGAATCTAGTTCAGCCTGAAGGGCACACATCTTTTCCTCCTGTTGTACGAATCTTTTTTCTATACTACAGAACCTACAGTTCCATGGAAGAGCCAAAAGCATAATCTCGTCAAATTTCCCGCTACATGAGCCCCAATGAAAAACACCCCCACATCCTCCACATACCACACCCGATTCTATCTCCTTACGGCAGCTTCCACACTTAGTACTCATGGCAATGTACAGTAATAAAATTTAAACAATGATCTCTTAATACAACAAACTATATTCTTAAATCAGTAAGATAATGAACCTACAATGGATGTAATCTAACGAGCTACGTGAATTTAAACAATCGTTACCTGAAAGTAAACAAACGCCAAATGGAAAGTCTATAAACAAATAAGTTTGAATAATCTTCAATCCGACGATATGCTAATTGCTTCTTTTCATTGTTACCCTTCTCACTTACATTCATCAATTTCACAGTGGAGTTATGTATTTGAATCGTGAAATGTGCTTAAGAGTTTGTTGTTTACAGCAGGGTCATCTGGTTGTATGGCCAGAATGCAGATTCTCCATTCAATGGGTTTTTGGTGCAAATTGGACACCACATGCTGTTTACTGAATAACTAATGTCTAGAATTTGATAAATCTTCTTGTTTAGGTATCTCCTTCATTTGCTTTATATTTTAAAAAATCTTATTCCAATGTTCACTAAAAATAATCAATGTGCTGCACAAATTGTGGTACATGTTTGTTCCCTCTCTACAGGGAGATTCCGTTTCATGACTGCTATGTTTGTTCAAACATCGAGTGTGATTTTGTTGAATGGGAACCTCCACTCCGAGCATCTTGAGTGTTGGAGTTATTACGAAAAACTTCATTGTTTTGCTAGGTGCTTCTTATGATTGGTACCCTTATCACATACATTCATCAATTTCACAGTGGGTTAATATACTTGAATCATTAAATGTGGTTATGTGTTTGTTGTTTACCGCAGGGTCATCTGGTTGTATGGCCAGAAAGCAGAGTCTATATTCAATTGATTTTTGCTGCAGATTGGACACCACATGCACCTTACTGAACATCGAATGTTCGGAATTTGATAAATGTTTTTGTTTTGGTATCTCCTTCATTTGCTGTATATTTAAAAAAAAAATTATTCCATGGTCACTAAAAGTAATCGGAGTGCTGCACAACTTGTGGTACATGGTTCTTCCTTCTCTGCAGGGAGATTCCGTTTCAAGACTGCTATGTTTGTTCTAGCATCGAGTGTGATTTTGTTGGATGGGAACCACCACTCTGAGCATCCTGAGTATTGGAGTTATTAGGAATGACTTCATTGTTTTGCTAGGTGCTTCTTTGATTGTTACCCATATCACTTATATTCACTAATTCCACTATGGATTAATGTATTAGAATTGTGACATGAGGTTACGTATTTGTTGTTTACAGCAGGGTCATCTGGTTGTATGGCCACAAAGCAGATTCTCCATTAAATGTGTTTTTGGTGCAGATTGGATACCACATGCACCTTACTGAATAACGGCTGTTCAGAATTTGATAAATCTTCTTGTTTAGGTGTCCCCTTCATTTGCTTTATATTTTTAAAAATCTTATTCCAATGTTCACTAAAAATAATCAATGTGCTGCACAAATTGTGGTACATGTTTGTTCCCTCTCAACAGGGAGATTCCTTTTCATGACTGCTATGTTTGTTCAACCATCGAGTGTGATTTTTTTGGATGGGAACCACCACTCCGAGCATCTTGAGTGTTGGAATTATTAGGAATGACTTCATTGTTTTGCTAGGTGCTTCTTTTGATTGCTACCCTTATCACATATATTCATCAATTGCACAGTGGGTTAATATATTTGAATCATTAAATGTGGTTATGTGTTTGTTGTTTACAGCAGGGTCATCTGGTTGTATGGCCATAAAGCAGATTCTGCATTCAATGCATTTTTGGTGCACATTGGACAACACATGCACCTTACTGAACACCGAATGTTCAGAATTTGATAAATCTTCTTGTTTTGGTGCAGAGTGAGTACCACATGCACATTACTGACCACCGAATGTTAGGAATTTGATAAATCTTCTTATTTTGGTATCTCTTTCATGTGTGTTATGTTTTTAAAAATGTTACTCCATGGTCACGAAAAATAATCAATGTGCTGCACAAATTGTGGTACATGATTCTTCCCTCTCAGCAGGGAGATTCTGTTTCATGAGTGCTATGTTTGTTTAACCATTGAGTGTGATTTTGTTGGATGGGATCACCACTCCGATGATTTTGACTATTGGAGTTATAGGGAATTACTTAATTGTTATGCTAGTGCTTCTTTTGATTGTTACTTTATATTCATCAATTTCACAGTGGAGTAATGAATTTGAATAGTGAAATGTGGTTAAGAGTTTGTAGTTTACAGCATGGTCATCTGGTTGTATGGCCAGAAAGCAGTTTCTCCATTCAATGGGTTATTGCTGCATATTGGACATGACATACTCTTTACTGAATAACGATTGTTCAGAATATCACAATTGAGGTAGCTCCTTCGTTTGCTTTATATTTTTAAAAATGTTATTCGATGGTCACAAAAAATAATCAAGGTGCTGCACAAATTGTGGTACATGTTCCTTCCCTCTCAACAGGGAGATTCCGTTTAATGACTGCTATGTTTGTTCCACCATCGAGTGTGATTGTGTAGGATGGGAACCACAACTCCGAGCATTCTGACTATTGGAGTCATTAGAAAGACTTTTTTCTTTTGCTAGGTGCTTCCTTTGATACCTTTATCACTTATATTCATCAATTTCACAGTGGAGTGATGTATTTGGTTCTTTAAATGTTTGTTGTTTACAGCAGGGTCATCTGATTGTATGGCCAGAAAGCTGATTCTCTATTCAATGGTCTTTTGGTGCAGATTGGACTCCACATGCACTTTACTGAAAAACGAATGTTCGGATTTTGATATATCTTCGTTTTTAGGTATCTCCTTCAATTGCTTTAAATTTTTAAAAATCTTATTTCAATGGTCACTAAAAATAGACAATGTGCTGCACAAATTGTAGTACATGTTTCGTACTTCTCATCAGGGAGATTCCATTTCATGACTGCTATGTTTGTTAGAACATCAAGTGTGATTTTGTTGGATGGGAATCACCACTCGTAGCGTTCTGACGATTGGAGTTTTTAGAAAGACTGTTTTCTTTTGCTAGGTGCTTCCATAGATACCTTTATCACTTATATTCATCAGTTTCACAGTGGAGTAATGTATTTCTTTCGTGAAATGTTCTTAAATGTTTGTTGTTTACAGCAGGGTCATCTGGTTGTATGGCCAGAAAGCAGATTCTCTATTCAATGGTCTGTTGGTGCAGATTGGACACCACATGTACTTTACTGAATAACGAATGTTCGGATTTTGATATATCTTCGTTTTTAGGTATCTGCTTCATTTGCTTTATATTTTTAAAAATCTTGTTGCAATGGTCACTAAAAATTATCAATGTGCTGCACACATTGTGGTACATGTTTCTTCCCTCTCAACAGGGACATTCTGTTTCAGGACTGCTATGTTTGTTCAAACATCGAGTGTGATTTTGTTGGATTTGAACCACCACTCCGAGCATCCTGAGTATTGGAGTTATTAAGAAAGATTTCAATGTTTTGCTAGGTGCTTGTTTTGATTGTTACCCTTATGACATATATTCATAAATTTCACAGTGGGTTAATATATTTGAATCTTGAAATGTGGTTATGTGTTTGTTGTTTACAGCAGCATCATCTGGTTGTATGGCCAGAAAGCAGATTTACCACTCAGTGGGTTTTTGTTGCAGATTGGAGACCACTTACGCCTTACTGAATAATGGCTGTACGGAATTTGATAAATCTTCTTGTTTAGGTATCTCCTTCATTTGCTTTATATTTGTAAAAATGTTATTCCAATGGTCCCAAAAAGTAATCAATGTGCTGCACAAATTGTGGGACATGTTTATTCCCTCTCAGCAAGGAGATTCGTTTCGTGACTGCTATGCTTGTTCTTCCATCGAGTGTGATTTTGTTCGATGGGAAGTATCACTCCAAGCATCCTGAGTATTAGTTTTTAGTAAGGCTTCATTGTTTTGCTAGGTGCTTATTTTTATTCTTCAACTTATCACATATATTCATCAATTTCACAGTGGAATAATATATTTGAATCGTGAAATGTGGGTAAATATTTGTCGATTACAGCAGGGTCATCTGGTTGTATGGCCAGAAAGCAGATTCTCCATTCAATGGGTTTTTGGTTCAGGTTGGACACCACATGCACTTTACTGAATATCTATTGTTAAGAATTTGATAAATCTTCTTGTTTAGGTATCTCCTTCATTTGCTTTATATTTTAAAAAATCTTATTCCAATGTTCACTAAAAATAATCAATGTGCTGCACAAATTGTGGTACATGTTTGTTCCCTCTCTACAGGGAGATTCCGTTTCATGACTGCTATGTTTGTTCAAACATCGAGTGTGATTTTGTTGAATGGGAACCTCCACTCCGAGCATCTTGAGTGTTGGAGTTATTACGAAAAACTTCATTGTTTTGCTGGGTGCTTCTTTTGATTGTTACCCTTATCACATACATTCATCAATTTCACAGTGGGTTAATATACTTGAATCATTAAATGTGGTTATGTGTTTGTTGTTTACCGCAGGGTCATCTGGTTGTATGGCCAGAAAGCAGATTCTACATTCAATGGATTTTTGGTGTAGATTGGACACCACATGCACCTTACTGAACACCGAATGTTCGGAATTTGATAAATGTTTTTGTTTAGCTAGCTCCTTCGTTTGCTTTATGTTTTGAAATACCTTATTTCAATGGTGTTTAAAAATAATCAATGTGGTGCAGAAATTGTGGTACATGTTTCATACCACTCATCAGGGAGATACTATTTTAGTTAGTTATATTACGTGTTCCATGGGTCATGAACACGATTCTTTCGTAATGATGTGGAACGTGTCAAGGTACACAAGATTCATTTATCCCAAGTAATCATTGTTAGTCTTATATACGGTACAATTGTTAAAGCTTACTGTATTTCTTTGGCCTATGTCAAAAAATTCATCTATGGAGGAGAAGGAGTTGTCATTCAGGAATTCTCTTAACTTACTTTTGAATGCCGATTGTTTGTCTGTCAGACTTTTGATATTGTTTAGCAATTGACCAAAAATCTTTGTGGCAGTAGAATTGGACCCCTTTTGTGCCAATGTCAAATTCAATGAACGGTAGTGAAGGTCACCCTGTCTCCTAGTATTGTAGCTGTGGAGTGTGCTATTAATTCTGAAGTGATCTGGGTTACTAACAACAAATTTCATTAGGCTGTATATATATTGTGAAGCTACTGGCAATATCCCTAATTCTTTAAATAATTGTCTACGAGATGATCTTGGATGAGCCCCAGACATTATTCTGATAACACGTGTTTTTGTGCAATAAATACCTTCTTTCTTAGTGATGAATTGCCCCAAAAGATGATTCTGTAAGAAAGCAACGAATGAAAATATGCGTGGTAAGCTAACTTACTGATGTGCTTGTCTCCAAAATTTGCAATGACACTAATAGCATAGGTAGCTGAGCTCAATCGTTTCAGTAGATTGTCAATGTGTGTCTTCCACTTTAAATTCTGATCAATACAGACACCCAGAAATTTTGAACGATCTGCTTTAGCTAAAGATTTTCCCCCACACTCTATATTTATTTCCGGTGGTATGCCTTTCCCTGTACTGAACTGTATGTACAGTGTTTTTCCAAAGTTCAATGAAAGTCCATTTGCGGAAAACCACCTAATAACTCTTTGAAAAACATTATTTGAATTTTCCTCAGCTGATTCTTGCTTTTTAGGCTTGATTACAATACTTGTGTCATCTGCAAAGAGGACCAAGTTTGCATCTTCATGAATATAATTAGGCAAGTCATTAACATATATTAAAAACAATAAATTCCCCAAGACAGAACCCTGTGGTACCCCATTCTTGATACATCCCCAGTCTGAATAATCTGCTGCCCTTTGTGTACTATGTGGGTTTACTGTTTCAACCTTCTGCATTCTACCAGTTAAATATGAAGTGAACCGTCTGTGTACTGAACCATTCATTCCATAGTACTTTAGCTTATCTAAGAGGATTTCATGACCCACACAATCAAAAGCCTTAGAGAGATCACAGAAAATCCCAATTGGTGATGTTCTACTATCCAGAGCATTTAAAATTTGATCAGTGAAAGCGTGTATAGCACTATCTGTTGAAACACCTTTCTGAAAACCGAACTGACATTTTGTTGAAACGTTATTCCCACTAATGTGTAAAGTTACTCTTGAGTACATTACTTTTCCAAACACTTTTGAGAAGGATGTCAGAAGCGAAATAGGACGATAATTGTTGACGTCTGTCTTGTCACCTTTTTTATACAAGGGTTTAACTATGGCCTATTTCAATCTGTCAGGAAATATTCCCTGATTCAATGAGCTATTACATATGTGGCTAAGAACTCGACTTATCAGGTGTGGACAAGATTTTAGTATTCTATTGGAGATACCATCAGTTCTATGTGAGTTTTTATTCTTAAGTGAATTTATTTTTTTCTTAATTTCAGACGGTGAGGTGGGTAGGATTTCAATTTCATTTGTTTGCACCGGGAATGCCTCTTTCATATGGAGTTCTGCCCTATCTGGTGAGCAGCTGGTGCCTATATTTTCCACTACATTTATAAAATGATTATTAAAAATATTTTCAACCAGTGATTTTTCATTTATAAGCTTTTCATTGTGCTTAACAGTAATACTGTTGTCCTGTGACCTTGGTTGCTCTGTTTCCCTTTTAACTATATTCCATATTGTTTTGTCATCAGAGGTGCTAATCTCAGACTTGATACACATACTTCTGGATTTTTTTATAACTTTCCTTAATATATTACAATATTTCTTATAATGGTTGAGCTTTTCTTCATCTCGACTTATTCTAGTGTCTTGGTATAGTTCCCATTTCCGGCTACAAGAAATTTTAATCCCTTTAGTCAGCCATGGTTTTTTATCAAGTTTATTTGAATTATGATTCACTAATTTCTTAGGAAAACTGTTTTCAAATATGCCCACAAGTTTATCATGGAATAAGTTAAATTTAACATTTGCATCAGGTTCCCGATAAACATCCTCCCAGTCTACCCTTTTCAAGCTTTCCTTAAATTGTTGAATTGTTATATGGTTAATTGGGCGTATTATTTTGTTTGTTTGTTTTCACATTACTGTATGGAGCAAAGTCATGAATTGAAAGTAGCTGTGCATCGTGATCAGAAAGCCCGTTCTTAATAGGATAGGTGCTTACTTCTTTTAATTTATCTTGGTCTATGAAAATGTTATCTATCAGGGTGCTACTGTCTTGTACAATACGAGTAGGAAGATCAATGACTGATGTCAGATTGTAAGAGCAAAGTAATAGTTCAAGGTCGTTCTTCTTGCTTGAGTGTTTAAGAAAATCTACGTTAAAATCTCCACAAATGATAATGTGTTTTCCCTTTTCTGACAGATAACACAGCAAGAGATCTAGGTTTTTAAGAAACATTTGAAAATTTCCAAGTGGGGACCTATACACAGTCACAATTATGAATTTACCACTGTCCAATTTAAGCTCACAAGCGCATACTTCAATGTGCTGTTCTACACAGAATTTTGCGGTTTCTCTGTTTTTAAAACTATGTTCCCCCTTAACATAAATGGCAGCTCCTCCTTTCTCCATATTGTCTCTACAAAAATAAGTTGCTAGTTTATACCCATTAATATTTCCATTTTCCATTTGTGTAGTTATATGATGTTCAGACAGGCACAGTACATCAACTTCTGTTGTATTTTTAATATTCTCAAAACAAATTATTAGTTCGTCTGTTTTGTTCCTTAATCCCCTGATATTTTGGTGAAATATATTAACATAACTGTTTCCTCTACCTTTATTCGAACCATTTATTTTTTTTACCTTTAAGAGCTGCCCGTCTGGACATTTTGTTCAACCTAAAAAAAGGTGCTCCTATGCCCTTTTGGGTCACAGGGGTTTTGCCTTGAGTGCTAGTGGCCCCCTTTAGACGACCTACAATTAAATCAGCTAATCTATCCTTCCCTAGACTATTTAGGTGCAGGCCATGTCGAGTGTATCCCCATCTCCCAATGCTACCAACAGGCACTGTATAAATGTGTGTTTTTGCACCGTCCAGCAGCTGCTCGCACAACTCTCTGTTAACTCGCCACACAGAAGGGTTAACCGAGTGCTGATCGTAACGCTGCAATACCTCAACAAAACCCACATTCGCACATCCTGTTGCAGCTCATATTTTATCCAGGTCACTCTTAATATCATAATTCCTATCCTTAGCCAGGCTGTTTCCTGCCCCACCTATTACTATCACCTCATCATTCTTGTCAAAGTCCCTACAGAGTGGTCCTATTTCTGCTATCACCTGGCTAAGCCTAGCACTTGGCTTAAACAAACTCGTGACCTGGTAATCTGCTCCTAATTTCTCCTGCACTAGTTGGCCTACACCCCTCCCATGACTGCTCCATGGCAGCAAGACTTTTCTTTTCCTATTACTAGATTTTCCCGACCTAATGCTGTTACCAATTTTAGTAGTCTGCTGCACCCTACTTTCAACTACTCCTGTTTTTGGCTCCTCCCTTCCTACTCCAGGTAACAAGGAGAATTTATTCATAACTGGAACTTCGACAACATCTACATGGCTGGTCCCTTTTTGCGATTTCCTTGTTACCAATTCCCATTTCCCGCAGGCTTTTTCCCCCTTTAACTTAGTTAATTCAGTTTTTACCGAATCTAGTTCAGCCTGAAGGGCACACATCTTTTCCTCCTGTTGTACGAATCTTTTTTCTATACTACAGAACCTACAGTTCCATGGAAGAGCCAAAAGCATAATCTCGTCAAATTTCCCGCTACATGAGCCCCAATGAAAAACACCCCCACATCCTCCACATACCACACCCGATTCTATCTCCTTACGGCAGCTTCCACACTTAGTACTCATGGCAATGTACAGTAATAAAATTTAAACAATGATCTCTTAATACAACAAACTATATTCTTAAATCAGTAAGATAATGAACCTACAATGGATGTAATCTAACGAGCTACGTGAATTTAAACAATCGTTACCTGAAAGTAAACAAACGCCAAATGGAAAGTCTATGAACAAATAAGTTTGAATAATCTTCAATCCGACGATATGCTAATTGCTTCTTTTCATTCTTACCCTTCTCACTTACATTCATCAATTTCACAGTGGAGTTATGTATTTGAATCGTGAAATGTGCTTAAGAGTTTGTTGTTTACAGCAGGGTCATCTGGTTGTATGGCCAGAATGCAGATTCTCCATTCAATGGGTTTTTGGTGCAAATTGGACACCACATGCTGTTTACTGAATAACTAATGTCTAGAATTTGATAAATCTTCTTGTTTAGGTATCTCCTTCATTTGCTTTATATTTTAAAAAATCTTATTCCAATGTTCACTAAAAATAATCAATGTGCTGCACAAATTGTGGTACATGTTTGTTCCCTCTCTACAGGGAGATTCCGTTTCATGACTGCTATGTTTGTTCAAACATCGAGTGTGATTTTGTTGAATGGGAACCTCCACTCCGAGCATCTTGAGTGTTGGAGTTATTACGAAAAACTTCATTGTTTTGCTAGGTGCTTCTTATGATTGGTACCCTTATCACATACATTCATCAATTTCACAGTGGGTTAATATACTTGAATCATTAAATGTGGTTATGTGTTTGTTGTTTACCGCAGGGTCATCTGGTTGTATGGCCAGAAAGCAGAGTCTATATTCAATTGATTTTTGCTGCAGATTGGACACCACATGCACCTTACTGAACATCGAATGTTCGGAATTTGATAAATGTTTTTGTTTTGGTATCTCCTTCATTTGCTGTATATTTTTAAAAAAAATTATTCCATGGTCACTAAAAGTAATCGGAGTGCTGCACAACTTGTGGTACATGGTTCTTCCTTCTCTGCAGGGAGATTCCGTTTCAAGACTGCTATGTTTGTTCTAGCATCGAGTGTGATTTTGTTGGATGGGAACCACCACTCTGAGCATCCTGAGTATTGGAGTTATTAGGAATGACTTCATTGTTTTGCTAGGTGCTTCTTTGATTGTTACCCATATCACTTATATTCACTAATTCCACTATGGATTAATGTATTAGAATTGTGACATGAGGTTACGTATTTGTTGTTTACAGCAGGGTCATCTGGTTGTATGGCCACAAAGCAGATTCTCCATTAAATGTGTTTTTGGTGCAGATTGGATACCACATGCACCTTACTGAATAACGGCTGTTCAGAATTTGATAAATCTTCTTGTTTAGGTGTCCCCTTCATTTGCTTTATATTTTTAAAAATCTTATTCCAATGTTCACTAAAAATAATCAATGTGCTGCACAAATTGTGGTACATGTTTGTTCCCTCTCAACAGGGAGATTCCTTTTCATGACTGCTATGTTTGTTCAACCATCGAGTGTGATTTTTTTGGATGGGAACCACCACTCCGAGCATTATGAGTGTTGGAATTATTAGGAATGACTTCATTGTTTTGCTAGGTGCTTCTTTTGATTGCTACCCTTATCACATATATTCATCAATTGCACAGTGGGTTAATATATTTGAATCATTAAATGTGGTTATGTGTTTGTTGTTTACAGCAGGGTCATCTGGTTGTATGGCCATAAAGCAGATTCTGCATTCAATGCATTTTTGGTGCACATTGGACAACACATGCACCTTACTGAACACCGAATGTTCAGAATTTGATAAATCTTCTTGTTTTGGTGCAGAGTGAGTACCACATGCACATTACTGACCACCGAATGTTAGGAATTTGATAAATCTTCTTATTTTGGTATCTCTTTCATGTGTGTTATGTTTTTAAAAATGTTACTCCATGGTCACGAAAAATAATCAATGTGCTGCACAAATTGTGGTACATGATTCTTCCCTCTCAGCAGGGAGATTCTGTTTCATGAGTGCTATGTTTGTTTAACCATTGAGTGTGATTTTGTTGGATGGGATCACCACTCCGATGATTTTGACTATTGGAGTTATAGGGAATTACTTAATTGTTATGCTAGTGCTTCTTTTGATTGTTACTTTATATTCATCAATTTCACAGTGGAGTAATGAATTTGAATAGTGAAATGTGGTTAAGAGTTTGTAGTTTACAGCATGGTCATCTGGTTGTATGGCCAGAAAGCAGTTTCTCCATTCAATGGGTTATTGCTGCATATTGGACACGACATACTCTTTACTGAATAACGATTGTTCAGAATATCACAATTGAGGTAGCTCCTTCGTTTGCTTTATATTTTTAAAAATGTTATTCGATGGTCACAAAAAATAATCAAGGTGCTGCACAAATTGTGGTACATGTTCCTTCCCTCTCAACAGGGAGATTCCGTTTAATGACTGCTATGTTTGTTCCACCATCGAGTGTGATTGTGTAGGATGGGAACCACAACTCCGAGCATTCTGACTATTGGAGTCATTAGAAAGACTTTTTTCTTTTGCTAGGTGCTTCCTTTGATACCTTTATCACTTATATTCATCAATTTCACAGTGGAGTGATGTATTTGGTTCTTTAAATGTTTGTTGTTTACAGCAGGGTCATCTGATTGTATGGCCAGAAAGCTGATTCTCTATTCAATGGTCTTTTGGTGCAGATTGGACACCACATGTACTTTACTGAATAACGAATGTTCGGATTTTGATATATCTTCGTTTTTAGGTATCTGCTTCATTTGCTTTATATTTTTAAAAATCTTGTTGCAATGGTCACTAAAAATTATCAATGTGCTGCACACATTGTGGTACATGTTTCTTCCCTCTCAACAGGGACATTCTGTTTCAGGACTGCTATGTTTGTTCAAACATCGAGTGTGATTTTGTTGGATTTGAACCACCACTCCGAGCATCCTGAGTATTGGAGTTATTAAGAAAGATTTCAATGTTTTGCTAGGTGCTTGTTTTGATTGTTACCCTTATGACATATATTCATAAATTTCACAGTGGGTTAATATATTTGAATCTTGAAATGTGGTTATGTGTTTGTTGTTTACAGCAGCATCATCTGGTTGTATGGCCAGAAAGCAGATTTACCACTCAGTGGGTTTTTGTTGCAGATTGGAGACCACTTACGCCTTACTGAATAATGGCTGTACGGAATTTGATAAATCTTCTTGTTTAGGTATCTCCTTCATTTGCTTTATATTTGTAAAAATGTTATTCCAATGGTCCCAAAAAGTAATCAATGTGCTGCACAAATTGTGGGACATGTTTATTCCCTCTCAGCAAGGAGATTCGTTTCGTGACTGCTATGCTTGTTCTTCCATCGAGTGTGATTTTGTTCGATGGGAAGTATCACTCCAAGCATCCTGAGTATTAGTTTTTAGTAAGGCTTCATTGTTTTGCTAGGTGCTTATTTTTATTCTTCAACTTATCACATATATTCATCAATTTCACAGTGGAATAATATATTTGAATCGTGAAATGTGGGTAAATATTTGTCGATTACAGCAGGGTCATCTGGTTGTATGGCCAGAAAGCAGATTCTCCATTCAATGGGTTTTTGGTTCAGGTTGGACACCACATGCACTTTACTGAATATCTATTGTTAAGAATTTGATAAATCTTCTTGTTTAGGTATCTCCTTCATTTGCTTTATATTTTAAAAAATCTTATTCCAATGTTCACTAAAAATAATCAATGTGCTGCACAAATTGTGGTACATGTTTGTTCCCTCTCTACAGGGAGATTCCGTTTCATGACTGCTATGTTTGTTCAAACATCGAGTGTGATTTTGTTGAATGGGAACCTCCACTCCGAGCATCTTGAGTGTTGGAGTTATTACGAAAAACTTCATTGTTTTGCTGGGTGCTTCTTTTGATTGTTACCCTTATCACATACATTCATCAATTTCACAGTGGGTTAATATACTTGAATCATTAAATGTGGTTATGTGTTTGTTGTTTACCGCAGGGTCATCTGGTTGTATGGCCAGAAAGCAGATTCTACATTCAATGGATTTTTGGTGTAGATTGGACACCACATGCACCTTACTGAACACCGAATGTTCGGAATTTGATAAATGTTTTTGTTTAGCTAGCTCCTTCGTTTGCTTTATGTTTTGAAATACCTTATTTCAATGGTGTTTAAAAATAATCAATGTGGTGCAGAAATTGTGGTACATGTTTCATACCACTCATCAGGGAGATACTATTTTAGTTAGTTATATTACGTGTTCCATGGGTCATGAACACGATTCTTTCGTAATGATGTGGAACGTGTCAAGGTACACAAGATTCATTTATCCCAAGTAATCATTGTTAGTCTTATATACGGTACAATTGTTAAAGCTTACTGTATTTCTTGGGCCTATGTCAAAAAATTCATCTATGGAGGAGAAGGAGTTGTCATTCAGGAATTCTCTTAACTTACTTTTGAATGCCGATTGTTTGTCTGTCAGACTTTTGATATTGTTTAGCAATTGACCAAAAATCTTTGTGGCAGTAGAATTGGACCCCTTTTGTGCCAATGTCAAATTCAATGAACGGTAGTGAAGGTCACCCTGTCTCCTAGTATTGTAGCTGTGGAGTGTGCTATTAATTCTGAAGTGATCTGGGTTACTAACAACAAATTTCATTAGGCTGTATATATATTGTGAAGCTACTGGCAATATCCCTAATTCTTTAAATAATTGTCTACGAGATGATCTTGGATGAGCCCCAGACATTATTCTGATAACACGTGTTTTTGTGCAATAAATACCTTCTTTCTTAGTGATGAATTGCCCCAAAAGATGATTCTGTAAGAAAGCAACGAATGAAAATATGCGTGGTAAGCTAACTTACTGATGTGCTTGTCTCCAAAATTTGCAATGACACTAATAGCATAGGTAGCTGAGCTCAATCGTTTCAGTAGATTGTCAATGTGTGTCTTCCACTTTAAATTCTGATCAATACAGACACCCAGAAATTTTGAACGATCTGCTTTAGCTAAAGATTTTCCCCCACACTCTATATTTATTTCCGGTGGTATGCCTTTCCCTGTACTGAACTGTATGTACAGTGTTTTTCCAAAGTTCAATGAAAGTCCATTTGCGGAAAACCACCTAATAACTCTTTGAAAAACATTATTTGAATTTTCCTCAGCTGATTCTTGCTTTTTAGGCTTGATTACAATACTTGTGTCATCTGCAAAGAGGACCAAGTTTGCATCTTCATGAATATAATTAGGCAAGTCATTAACATATATTAAAAACAATAAATTCCCCAAGACAGAACCCTGTGGTACCCCATTCTTGATACATCCCCAGTCTGAATAATCTGCTGCCCTTTGTGTACTATGTGGGTTTACTGTTTCAACCTTCTGCATTCTACCAGTTAAATATGAAGTGAACCGTCTGTGTACTGAACCATTCATTCCATAGTACTTTAGCTTATCTAAGAGGATTTCATGACCCACACAATCAAAAGCCTTAGAGAGATCACAGAAAATCCCAATTGGTGATGTTCTACTATCCAGAGCATTTAAAATTTGATCAGTGAAAGTGTGTATAGCACTATCTGTTGAAACACCTTTCTGAAAACCGAACTGACATTTTGTTGAAACGTTATTCCCACTAATGTGTAAAGTTACTCTTGAGTACATTACTTTTCCAAACACTTTTGAGAAGGATGTCAGAAGCGAAATAGGACGATAATTGTTGACGTCTGTCTTGTCACCTTTTTTATACAAGGGTTTAACTATGGCCTATTTCAATCTGTCAGGAAATATTCCCTGATTCAATGAGCTATTACATATGTGGCTAAGAACTCGACTTATCAGGTGTGGACAAGATTTTAGTATTCTATTGGAGATACCATCAGTTCTATGTGAGTTTTTATTCTTAAGTGAATTTATTTTTTTCTTAATTTCAGACGGTGAGGTGGGTAGGATTTCAATTTCATTTGTTTGCACCGGGAATGCCTCTTTCATATGGAGTTCTGCCCTATCTGGTGAGCAGCTGGTGCCTATATTTTCCACTACATTTATAAAATGATTATTAAAAATATTTTCAACCAGTGATTTTTCATTTATAAGCTTTTCATTGTGCTTAACAGTAATACTGTTGTCCTGTGACCTTGGTTGCTCTGTTTCCCTTTTAACTATATTCCATATTGTTTTGTCATCAGAGGTGCTAATCTCAGACTTGATACACATACTTCTGGATTTTTTTATAACTTTCCTTAATATATTACAATATTTCTTATAATGGTTGAGCTTTTCTTCATCTCGACTTATTCTAGTGTCTTGGTATAGTTCCCATTTCCGGCTACAAGAAATTTTAATCCCTTTAGTCAGCCATGGTTTTTTATCAAGTTTATTTGAATTATGATTCACTAATTTCTTAGGAAAACTGTTTTCAAATATGCCCACAAGTTTATCATGGAATAAGTTAAATTTAACATTTGCATCAGGTTCCCGATAAACATCCTCCCAGTCTACCCTTTTCAAGCTTTCCTTAAATTGTTGAATTGTTATATGGTTAATTGGGCGTATTATTTTGTTTGTTTGTTTTCACATTACTGTATGGAGCAAAGTCATGAATTGAAAGTAGCTGTGCATCGTGATCAGAAAGCCCGTTCTTAATAGGATAGGTGCTTACTTCTTTTAATTTATCTTGGTCTATGAAAATGTTATCTATCAGGGTGCTACTGTCTTGTACAATACGAGTAGGAAGATCAATGACTGATGTCAGATTGTAAGAGCAAAGTAATAGTTCAAGGTCGTTCTTCTTGCTTGAGTGTTTAAGAAAATCTACGTTAAAATCTCCACAAATGATAATGTGTTTTCCCTTTTCTGACAGATAACACAGCAAGAGATCTAGGTTTTTAAGAAACATTTGAAAATTTCCAAGTGGGGACCTATACACAGTCACAATTATGAATTTACCACTGTCCAATTTAAGCTCACAAGCGCATACTTCAATGTGCTGTTCTACACAGAATTTTGCGGTTTCTCTGTTTTTAAAACTATGTTCCCCCTTAACATAAATGGCAGCTCCTCCTTTCTCCATATTGTCTCTACAAAAATAAGTTGCTAGTTTATACCCATTAATATTTCCATTTTCCATTTGTGTAGTTATATGATGTTCAGACAGGCACAGTACATCAACTTCTGTTGTATTTTTAATATTCTCAAAACAAATTATTAGTTCGTCTGTTTTGTTCCTTAATCCCCTGATATTTTGGTGAAATATATTAACATAACTGTTTCCTCTACCTTTATTCGAACCATTTATTTTTTTTACCTTTAAGAGCTGCCCGTCTGGACATTTTGTTCAACCTAAAAAAAGGTGCTCCTATGCCCTTTTGGGTCACAGGGGTTTTGCCTTGAGTGCTAGTGGCCCCCTTTAGACGACCTACAATTAAATCAGCTAATCTATCCTTCCCTAGACTATTTAGGTGCAGGCCATGTCGAGTGTATCCCCATCTCCCAATGCTACCAACAGGCACTGTATAAATGTGTGTTTTTGCACCGTCCAGCAGCTGCTCGCACAACTCTCTGTTAACTCGCCACACAGAAGGGTTAACCGAGTGCTGATCGTAACGCTGCAATACCTCAACAAAACCCACATTCGCACATCCTGTTGCAGCTCATATTTTATCCAGGTCACTCTTAATATCATAATTCCTATCCTTAGCCAGGCTGTTTCCTGCCCCACCTATTACTATCACCTCATCATTCTTGTCAAAGTCCCTACAGAGTGGTCCTATTTCTGCTATCACCTGGCTAAGCCTAGCACTTGGCTTAAACAAACTCGTGACCTGGTAATCTGCTCCTAATTTCTCCTGCACTAGTTGGCCTACACCCCTCCCATGACTGCTCCATGGCAGCAAGACTTTTCTTTTCCTATTACTAGATTTGCTGTTACCAATTTTAGTAGTCTGCTGCACCCTACTTTCAACTACTCCTGTTTTTGGCTCCTCCCTTCCTACTCCAGGTAACAAGGAGAATTTATTCATAACTGGAACTTCGACAACATCTACATGGCTGGTCCCTTTTTGCGATTTCCTTGTTACCAATTCTCATTTCCCGCAGGCTTTTTCCCCCTTTAACTTAGTTAATTCAGTTTTTACCGAATCTAGTTCAGCCTGAAGGGCACACATCTTTTCCTCCTGTTGTACGAATCTTTTTTCTATACTACAGAACCTACAGTTCCATGGAAGAGCCAAAAGCATAATCTTGTCAAATTTCCCGCTACATGAGCCCCAATGGAAAACACCCCCACATCCTCCACATACCACATCCGATTCTATCTTCTTACGGCAGCTTCCACACTTAGTACTCATGGCAATGTACAGTAATAAAATTTAAACAATGATCTCTTAATACAACAAACTATATTCTTAAATCAGTAAGATAATGAACCTACAATGGATGTAATCTAACGAGCTACGTGAATTTAAACAATCGTTACCTGAAAGTAAACAAACGCCAAATGGAAAGTCTATGAACAAATAAGTTTGAATAATCTACAATCCGACGATATGCTAATTGCTTCTTTTCATTGTTACCCTTCTCACTTACATTCATCAATTTCACAGTGGAGTTATGTATTTGAATCGTGAAATGTGCTTAAGAGTTTGTTGTTTACAGCAGGGTCATCTGGTTGTATGGCCAGAATGCAGATTCTCCATTCAATGGGTTTTTGGTGCAAATTGGACACCACATGCTCTTTACTGAATAACTAATGTCTAGAATTTGATAAATCTTCTTGTTTAGGTATCTCCTTCATTTGCTTTATATTTTAAAAAATCTTATTCCAATGTTCACTAAAAATAATCAATGTGCTGCACAAATTGTGGTACATGTTTGTTCCCTCTCTACAGGGAGATTCCGTTTCATGACTGCTATGTTTGTTCAAATATCGAGTGTGATTTTGTTGAATGGGAACCTCCACTCCGAGCATCTTGAGTGTTGGAGTTATTACGAAAAACTTCATTGTTTTGCTAGGTGCTTCTTATGATTGTTACCCTTATCACATACATTCATCAATTTCACAGTGGGTTAATATACTTGAATCATTAAATGTGGTTATGTGTTTGTTGTTTACCGCAGGGTCATCTGGTTGTATGGCCAGAAAGCAGAGTCTACATTCAATTGATTTTTGCTGCAGATTGGACACCACATGCACCTTACTGAACATCGAATGTTCGGAATTTGATAAATGTTTTTGTTTTGGTATCTCCTTCATTTGCTGTATATTTAAAAAAAAAAATTATTCCATGGTCATTAAAAGTAATCGGAGTGCTGCACAACTTGTGGTACATGGTTCTTCCTTCTCTGCAGGGAGATTCCGTTTCAAGGCTGCTATGTTTGTTCTAGCATCGAGTGTGATTTTGTTGGATGGGAACCACCACTCTGAGCATCCTGAGTATTGGAGTTATTAGGAATGACTTCATTGTTTTGCTAGGTGCTTCTTTGATTGTTACCCATATCACTTATATTCACCAATTCCACTATGGATTAATGTATTAGAATTGTGACATGAGGTTACGTATTTGTTGTTTACAGCAGGGTCATCTGGTTGTATGGCCACAAAGCAGATTCTCCATTAAATGTGTTTTTGGTGCAGATTGGATACCACATGCACCTTACTGAATAACGGCTGTTCAGAATTTGATAAATCTTCTTGTTTAGGTGTCCCCTTCATTTGCTTTATATTTTTAAAAATCTTATTCCAATGTTCACTAAAAATAATCAATGTGCTGCACAAATTGTGGTACATGTTTGTTCCCTCTCAACAGGGAGATTCCTTTTCATGACTGCTATGTTTGTTCAACCATCGAGTGTGATTTTTTTGGATGGGAACCACCACTCCGAGCATCTTGAGTGTTGGAATTATGAGGAATGACTTCATTGTTTTGCTAGGTGCTTCTTTTGATTGCTACCCTTATCACATATATTCATCAATTGCACAATGGGTTAATATATTTGAATCATTAAATGTGGTTATGTGTTTGTTGTTTACAGCAGGGTCATCTGGTTGTATGGCCATAAAGCAGATTCTGCATTCAATGCATTTTTGGTGCACATTGGACAACACATGCACCTTACTGAACACCGAATGTTCAGAATTTGATAAATCTTCTTGTTTTGGTGCAGAGTGAGTACCACATGCACATAACTGACCACCGAATGTTAGGAATTTGATAAATCTTCTTATTTTGGTATCTCTTTCATGTGTGTTATGTTTTTAAAAATGTTACTCCATGGTCACGAAAAATAATCAATGTGCTGCACAAATTGTGGTAAATGATTCTTCCCTCTCAGCAGGGAGATTCTGTTTCATGAGTGCTATGTTTGTTTAACCATTGAGTGTGATTTTGTTGGATGGGATCACCACTCCGATGATTTTGACTATTGGAGTTATAGGGAAATACTTAATTGTTATGCTAGTGCTTCTTTTGATTGTTACTGTATATTCATCAATTTCACAGTGGAGTAATGAATTTGAATAGTGAAATGTGGTTAAGAGTTTGTTGTTTACAGCATGGTCATCTGGTTGTATGGCCAGAAAGCAGTTTCTCCATTCAATGGGTTATTGCTGCATATTGGACACGACATACTCTTTACTGAATAACGATTGTTCAGAATATCACAATTGAGGTAGTTCCTTCGTTTGCTTTATATTTTTAAAAAAGTTATTCGATGGTCACAAAAAATAATCAAGGTGCTGCACAAATTGTGGTACATGTTCCTTCCCTCTCAACAGGGAGATTCCGTTTAATGACTGCTATGTTTGTTCCACCATCGAGTGTGATTGTGTAGGATGGGAACCACAACTCCGAGCATTCTGACTATTGGAGTCATTAGAAAGACTTTTTTCTTTTGCTAGGTGCTTCCTTTGATACCTTTATCACTTATATTCATCAATTTCACAGTGGAGTGATGTATTTGGTTCTTTAAATGTTTGTTGTTTACAGCAGGGTCATCTGATTGTATGGCCAGAAAGCTGATTCTCTATTCAATGGTCTTTTGGTGCAGATTGGACACCACATGCACTTTACTGAAAAACGAATGTTCGGATTTTGATATATCTTCGTTTTTAGGTATCTCCTTCAATTGCTTTAAATTTTTAAAAATCTTATTTCAATGGTCACTAAAAATAGACAATGTGCTGCACAAATTGTAGTACATGTTTCATACTTCTCATCAGGGAGATTCCATTTCATGACTGCTATGTTTGTTCAAACATCAAGTGTGATTTTGTTGGATGGGAATCACCACTCGGAGCGTTCTGACGATTGGAGTTATTAGAAAGACTTTTTTCTTTTGCTAGGTGCTTCCATAGATACCTTTATCACTTATATTCATCAGTTTCACAGTGGAGTAATGTATTTCTTTCGTTAAATGTTCGTAAATGTTTGTTGTTTACAGCAGGGTCATCTGGTTGTATGGCCAGAAAGCAGATTCTCTATTCAATGGTCTGTTGGTGCAGATTGGACACCACATGTACTTTACTGAATAACGAATGTTCGGATTTTGATATATCTTCGTTTTTAGGTATCTGCTTCATTTGCTTTATATTTTTAAAAATCTTGTTGCAATGGTCACTAAAAATTATCAATGTGCTGCACACATTGTGGTACATGTTTCTTCCCTCTCAACAGGGACATTCTGTTTCAGGACTGCTATGTTTGTTCAAACATCGAGTGTGATTTTGTTGGATTTGAACCACCACTCCGAGCATCCTGAGTATTGGAGTTATTAAGAAAGATTTCATTGTTTTGCTAGGTGCTTGTTTTGATTGTTACCCTTATGACATATATTCATAAATTTCACAGTGGGTTAATATATTTGAATCTTGAAATGTGGTTATGTGTTTGTTGTTTACAGCAGCATCATCTGGTTGTTTGGCCAGAAAGCAGATTTTCCACTCAGTGGGTTTTTGTTGCAGATTGGAGACCACTTACACCTTACTGAATAATGGCTGTACGGAATTTGATAAATCTTCTTGTTTAGGTATCTCCTTCATTTGCTTTATATTTTTAAAAATCTTATTCCGATGTTCACTAAAAATAATCAATGTGCTGCACAAATTGTGGTACATGTTTGTTCCCTCTCAACATGGAGATTCCGTTTCATGACTGCTAAGTTTGTTCAACCATCGAGTGTGATTTTTTGTGGATGAGAACCATCACTCTGAGCATCCTGAATGTAGGAGTTTTTAGGACAGAATTTAATGTTTTGCTAGGTGCTTATTTTGATTCTTCCCCTTTTCACTTTTATTCATCAATTTCTCAGTGGAATAATATATTTGAATCGTGAAATGTGGGTAAATATTTGTCGATTACAGCAGGGTCATCTGGTTGTATGGGCAGAAAGCAGATTCTCCATTCAATGGGTTTTTGGTTCAGGTTGGACACCACATGCACTTTACTGAATATCTATTGTTAAGAATTTGATAAATCTTCTTGTTTAGGCATCACCTTCATTTGCTTTATATTTTTAAATATCTTATTTCAATGGTCACTAAAAACAATCAATGTGCTGCACAAATTGTGGTATATGTTTCTTCCCTCCCAACATGGAGATTCCGTTTCATGACTGCTAAGGTTGTTCTACCATCGAGTGTGATTTTGTTGGATGGGAACCACCACTCCGAGGATCCTGAGTATTGGAGTTTTATTAGGAAAGACTTCATTGTTTTGTTAGGTGCTTGTTTTTTTGTTACCCTTATCACATATATTCATCAATTTCACAGTGGAATAATATATTTGAATCGTGAAATGCGGTTATGGGTTATTTGTTTACAGCAGGGTTATCTGTTTGTATGGCCAGAAAGCAGATTCTGCATTCAATCGGTTTTTGGTGCAGATTGGACACCATATGCTCCTTACTGAACACCGGATGTTCACAATTTGATAAATCTTCTAGTTTAGCTAGCTCCTTGATTTGATTTATATTTTTAAAAATCTTATTTCAATCGTCACTAAAAATAGACAATGTGCTGCACAAATTGTAGTACATGTTTCTTCCCTCTCAAAAGAGAGATTCCGTTTCATGGCTGCTATGTTTGTTCAAACATCGAGTGTGATTTTGTTGGATGGGGATCACCACTCCGAGCGTTCTGTCGATGGGAGTTATTAGAAAATCTTTTTTCTTCTGCTAGGTGCTTCCTATGATACCTTTATCACTTATATTCATCAAATTTACAGTGGAGTAATGTATTTGAATAGTTAAATGTGTGTAAATGTTTGTTTTTTGGAGCAGGGTCATCTGGTTGTATGGCCAGAAAGCAGAATCTCCATTCAGTGGGTTTTTGGTGCAGATTGGACACCACATGCATTTCACTGAATAACGAATCTTCGGAATTTGATAAATCTTCTTGTTTTCGTATCTCCTTCAATTACTTTAAATTTTTACAAATCTTCTTGCAATGGTCACAAAAAATAATCAATGTGCTGCACAAATTGTGGTACGTTTCCCCGCTCTCAATAGGGAGATTTCGTTTCATGACTACGTTTGTTCTACCATTGAGTGTCATTGTGTTGGATGGGAACTACCATTCTGAGCATTCTGACCATTCGAGTTATTGGGAAAGACTTCATTGTATTGCTAGGTGATTCCATTGATTGGTACCTTTATCCCTTATATTCATAAATTTCACAGTGGAGTTATGTATTTGAATCGTGAAATGTGTGTAAGTGTTTGTTGTTTACAGCAGGGTCATCTGGTTGTATGGCCAAAATGCAGATTCTGCATTCAATCGGTTTCTGGTGCAGATTGGACACTACATGCAGCTTACTGAATAACGGCTATACGGAATTTGATAAATCTTCTTGTTTAGGTATCTCCTTCATTTGCTTTATATTTTTAAAAATTTTATTCCAATGGTCCCAAAAGTTAATAAATGTGCTGCACAAATTGTGGGACATGTTTATTTCCTCTCAGCAGGGAGATTCCGTTTCATGACTGCTATGTTTATTCAAACATCGAGTGTGATTATGTTGAATGGAAATCACCACTCCCAGCTTTCTGACGATTGGAGTTATTAGAAATTTTGTTTTCTTTTGCTAGGTGCTTCCTTTGATTGATACCTTTATCACTTATATTCATCAATTTCACAGTGGAGTAATGTATTTGATTCGTGAAATGTGGGTAAATGTTTGTTGTTTACAGCAGGGTCATCTGGTTGTATGGCCAGAAAGCAGATTCTCTATTCAATGGTCTGTTGGTGCAGATTGGACACCACATGTACTTTACTGAATAACGAATGTTCGGATTTTGATATATCTTCGTTTTTAGGTATCTGCTTCATTTGCTTTATATTTTTAAAAATCTTGTTGCAATGGTCACTAAAAATTATCAATGTGCTGCACACATTGTGGTACATGTTTCTTCCCTCTCAACAGGGACATTCTGTTTCAGGACTGCTATGTTTGTTCAAACATCGAGTGTGATTTTGTTGGATTTGAACCACCATTCCGAGCATCCTGAGTATTGGAGTTATTAAGAAAGATTTCATTGTTTTGCTAGGTGCTTGTTTTGATTGTTACCCTTATGACATATATTCATAAATTTCACAGTGGGTTAATATATTTGAATCTTGAAATGTGGTTATGTGTTTGTTGTTTACAGCAGCATCATCTGGTTGTATGGCCAGAAAGCAGATTTACCACTCAGTGGGTTTTTGTTGCAGATTGGAGACCACTTACACCTTACTGAATAATGGCTGTACGGAATTTGATAAATCTTCTTGTTTAGGTATCTCCTTCATTTGCTTTATATGTGTAAAAATGTTATTCCAATGGTCCCAAAAAGTAATCAATGTGCTGCACAAATTGTGGGACATGTTTATTCCCTCTCAGCAAGGAGATTCGTTTCGTGACTGCTATGCTTGTTCTTCCATCGAGTGTGATTTTGTTCGATGGGAAGTATCACTCCAAGCATCCTGAGTATTAGTTTTTAGTAAGGCTTCATTGTTTTGCTAGGTGCTTATTTTTATTCTTCAACTTATCACATATATTCATCAATTTCACAGTGGAATAATATATTTGAATCGTGAAATGTGGGTAAATATTTGTCGATTACAGCAGGGTCATCTGGTCGTATGGCCAGAAAGCAGATTCTCCATTCAATGGGTTTTTGGTTCAGGTTGGACACCACATGCACTTTACTGAATATCTATTGTTAAGAATTTGATAAATCTTCTTGTTTAGGTATCTCCTTCATTTGCTTTATATTTTTAAAAATCTTATTCCGATGTTCACTAAAAATAATCAATGTGCTGCACAAATTGTGGTACATGTTTGTTCCCTCTCAACATGGAGATTCCGTTTCATGACTGCTAAGTTTGTTCAACCATCGAGTGTGATTTTTTTTGGATGAGAACCATCACTCTGAGCATCCTGAATATAGGAGTTTTTAGGACAGAATTCAATGTTTTGCTAGGTGCTTATTTTGATTCTTCCCCTTTTCACTTTTATTCATCAATTTCTCAGTGGAATAATATATTTGAATCGTGAAATGTGGGTAAATATTTGTCGATTACAGCAGGGTCATCTGGTTGTATGGGCAGAAAGCAGATTCTCCATTCAATGGGTTTTTGGTTCAGGTTGGACACCACATGCACTTTACTGAATATCTATTGTTAAGAATTTGATAAATCTTCTTGTTTAGGCATCACCTTCATTTGCTTTATATTTTTAAATATCTTATTTCAATGGTCACTAAAAACAATCAATGTGCTGCACAAATTGTGGTATATGTTTCTTCCCTCCCAACATGGAGATTCCGTTTCATGACTGCTAAGGTTGTTCTACCATCGAGTGTGATTTTGTTGGATGGGAACCACCACTCCGAGGATCCTGAGTATTGGAGTTTTATTAGGAAAGACTTCATTGTTTTGTTAGGTGCTTGTTTTTTTGTTACCCTTATCACATATATTCATCAATTTCACAGTGGAATAATATATTTGAATCGTGAAATGCGGTTATGGGTTATTTGTTTACAGCAGGGTTATCTGTTTGTATGGCCAGAAAGCAGATTCTGCATTCAATCGGTTTTTGGTGCAGATTGGACACCATATGCTCCTTACTGAACACCGGATGTTCACAATTTGATAAATCTTCTAGTTTAGCTAGCTCCTTGATTTGATTTATATTTTTAAAAATCTTATTTCAATCGTCACTAAAAATAGACAATGTGCTGCACAAATTGTAGTACATGTTTCTTCCCTCTCAAAAGAGAGATTCCGTTTCATGGCTGCTATGTTTGTTCAAACATCGAGTGTGATTTTGTTGGATGGGGATCACCACTCCGAGTGTTCTGTCGATGGGAGTTATTAGAAAATCTTTTTTCTTCTGCTAGGTGCTTCCTTTGATACCTTTATCACTTATATTCATCAAATTGACAGTGGAGTAATGTATTTGAATAGTTAAATGTGTGTAAATGTTTGTTTTTTGGAGCAGGGTCATCTGGTTGTATGGCCAGAAAGCAGAATCTCCATTCAGTGGGTTTTTGGTGCAGATTGGACACCACATGCATTTCACTGAATAACGAATCTTCGGAATTTGATAAATCTTCTTGTTTTCGTATCTCCTTCAATTACTTTAAATTTTTACAAATCTTCTTGCAATGGTCACAAAAAATAATCAATGTGCTGCACAAATTGTGGTACGTTTCCCCGCTCTCAATAATGAGATTTCGTTTCATGACTACGTTTGTTCTACCATTGAGTGTCATTGTGTTGGATGGGAACTACCATTCTGAGCATTCTGACCATTCGAGTTATTGGGAAAGACTTCATTGTATTGCTAGGTGATTCCATTGATTGATACCTTTATCCCTTATATTCATAAATTTCACAGTGGAGTTATGTATTTGAATCGTGAAATGTGTGTAAGTGTTTGTTGTTTACAGCAGGGTCATCTGGTTGTATGGCCAAAATGCAGATTCTGCATTCAATCGGTTTCTGGTGCAGATTGGACACCACATGCAGCTTACTGAATAACGGCTATACGGAATTTGATAAATCTTCTTGTTTAGGTATCTCCTTCATTTGCTTTATATTTTTAAAAATTTTATTCCAATGGTCCCAAAAGTTAATAAATGTGCTGCACAAATTGTGGGACATGTTTATTTCCTCTCAGCAGGGAGATTCCGTTTCATGACTGCTATGTTTATTCAAACATCGAGTGTGATTATGTTGAATGGAAATCACCACTCCCAGCGTTCTGACGATTGGAGTTATTAGAAATTTTGTTTTCTTTTGCTAGGTGCTTCCTTTGATTGATACCTTTATCACTTATATTCATCAATTTCACAGTGGAGTAATGTATTTGATTCGTGAAATGTGGGTAAATGTTGGTTGGTTACAGCAGGGTCATCTGGTTGTATGGCCAGAAGGCAGATTCCCCATTCAATCGTCTTTTGGTGGATATTTGACTCCACATGCACAAATTGTGGTACATGTTCCTTCCCTCTCAACAGGGAGTTTCCGTTTAATGCCTGCTATGTTTGTTCTACTTTTGAGTGTGATTTTGTTGGATGGCGAGCACTACTCCGAGCATTCTGAAAATTGGAGTTATTAGGAAAGACCTCTTTCTTTTGCTGAATCCTTGTTTTGATTGTTACCGTCATCACATATATTCAATAATTTCGCAGTGGAATAATATATTTGAATTGTGAAATGTGGGTAAATGTTTGTTGATTACAGCAGGGTCATCTGGTTGTATGGCTAGAAAGCAGATTCCCGATTCAGTCGTCTTTTGATGCATATTTGACACCACAGCCACAAATTGTGGTACATCTTTCTTGCCTCTCAACTGGGAGGTTCTGTTTCATGACTGCTATGTTTGTTCAAACATCGAGTGTGATTTTGTCTGATGGCAACTACCACTCCAAGCATCCTGAGTATTGTAGTTATTAGGAAGGACCTGTTTCTTTTCCTAGCTGCTTCTTTTGATTGTTACCCTTATAACTTATATTCATCTGTTTCGCAGTGGAGTAATGTATTTGAACCGTTAAATGTGTGTAAATGTTTTTTGTTTATAGCAGGGTCATCTGGTTGTATGACCAGAAACAGATTCTCCATTCAAAGGGTTTTTAGTGCAGATTGGACACCACTTGCATTTTACTGAATAACAAATCTTAGGAAATTGATAAATATTCTTGATTTCGTATCTCCTTCAATTGCTTTAAATTTTTAAAAATCTTATTGCAATGGTCACTAAAAATAATCAATGTGCTGCACAAATTGTGGTACATGGTTCTTCTCTCTCAACAGGGAGATTCCGTTTCATGACTCCTATGTTTATTCAAACATCGAGTGTGATTATGTTGGATGGAATTCACCACTCCGAGCGTTCTGACGATCGGAGTTATTAGAAATACTGCTTTCATTTGCTAGGTGTTTCCTTTGATTCGTACCTTTATCTTTTATATTCGTCAATTTCGCAGTGGAGTAATGTATTTGATTCGTGAAATGTGGGTAAATGTTTGTTGTTTACAGCAGGGTCATCTGGTTGTATGGCCAAAAAGCAGATTCGCTATTCAATGGTCCTTTGGTGCAGATTGGACACCACATGCACTTTACTGAATAACGAATGTTCGGAATTTGATAAATCTTCTTGTTTTGGTATCTCCTTCATTTGCTTTGTATTTTTTAAAATATTATTGCAATGGTCACTAAAAATAATAAATGTGCTGCACAAATTGTGGTACATGTTTCTTCCCTCTCAACAGTGAGATTCCGTTTAATGCCTGCTATGTTCTAATTTCGAGTGTGATTTTGGATGGGAAGCACTACTCCGAGCATTCTGACAATTGTAGTTATTAGGAAAGACATATTTCTTTTGCTAAGTCCTTGTTTTGATTGTTACCCTCATCACATATAATCATCAATTTCATAGTGGAATAATATATTTGAATCGTGAAATGTTTGTAAATGGTTGTTAATTACAGCAGGGTCATCTGGTTGTATGGCCAGAAAGCAGATTCCCCATTCAATCGTCTTTTGGTGCATATTTGACACCACATGCACAGATTGTGGTACATGTTTCTTGCCTCTCAACAGGGAAATTCATTTTCATGACTGCTATGTTTGTTCAAACATGGAGTGTGATTTTGTTGGATGGGAACTACCACTCCAAGCATCCTGAGTATATGTGTTATTGGGAAAGACCTCCTTCTTTTCCTAGGTGCTTCTTTTGATTTTTACCCTTATAACTTATATTCATCTGTTTCGCTGTGGAGTAATGTATTTGAATCGTTAAATGTGTGTAAATGATTTTTGTTTAGAGCAGGGTCATCTGGTTGTATGACCAGAAAGCAGATTCTCCATTGAATGGGTTTTTAGTGCAGATTGGACACCACTTGCATTTTACTGAATAACAAATGTTAGGAATTTGATAATTATTCTTATTTTCGTATCTCCTTCAATTGCTTTAAATTTTTAAAAATCTTATTGCAATGGTCACTAAAAATTATCAATGTGCTGCACAAATTGTGGTACATGTTTCTTCTCTCTCTACAGGGAGATTCCGTTTCATGACTGCTATGTTTATCCACACATCGAGTGTGATTATGTTGGATGGAAATCACCACTCCGTGCGTTCTGACGATTGGAGTTATTAGAAATACTGTTTTCTTTTTCTAGGTGTTTCCTTTGATTGATACCTTCATCACTTATATTATTCAATTTCACAGTGGAGTAATGTATTTGATTCGTGAAATGTCGGTAAATGTTTGTTGTTTACAGCAGGGTCATCTGGTTGTATGGCCAGAAAGCAGATTCTCTATTCAATGGTCTTTTGGTGCAGGTTGGACACCACATGCACTTTACTGAATAACGAATGTTTGGAATATGATATATCTTCTTGTTGAGGTATGTCCTTCATTTGCTTTATATTTTAAAAAATATTATTTCAATGGTTACTAAAAATAATAAATGTGCTGCATAAATTGTGGTACATGTTTCTTCCCTCTCAACAGGTAGATTCCGTTTAATGCCTGCTATGTTCTACTTTCGAGTGTAATTTTCTTGGATGGAAGCACTAATCCGAGCATTCTGACAATTATAGTTATTAGGAAAGACTTCTTTCTTTTGCTGTGTCCTGGTTTTGATTGTTACCCTCATCACATATATTCATCAATTTCACAGTGGAATAATATATTTGAATCGTGAAATGTGGGTAAATGATTGTTGATTACAGCAAGGTCATCTGGTTGTATGGGCATAAAGCAGATTCCCCATTGTATCGTCTTTTGGTGCATATTTGACACCACATGCACAAATTGTGGTACATGTTTCTTGCCTCTCAACAGGGAGATTCTGTTTCATGACTGCTATGTTTGTTCAAACATGGAGTGTGATTTTGTTGGATGGGAACTACAACTCCAAGCATCCTGAGTATTGGAGTTATTGGGAAAGACCTCATTCTTTTCCTAGGTGCTTCTTTTGATTGTTACCCTTATAACTTATACTCATCTGTTTCGCAGTGGAGTAATGATTTTGAATCGTTAAGTGTGTGTAAATATTTTTTGTTTAGAGCAGGGTCATCTGGTTGTATGACCAGAAAGCAGATTCTCCATTGAATGGGTTTTTAGTGCAGATTGGACACCACTTGCATTTTACTGAATAACAAATGTTAGGAATTTGATAATTATTCTTGTTTTCATATCTCGTTCAATTGCTTTAAATTATTAAGAATAATATTCCAATGGACATTAAAAATAATCAATGTGCTGCACAAATTGTGGTACATGTTTCTTCCCCCTCAACAGGGAAATTCTGTTTCATGCCTGCTATGTTCTACTTTCGAGTGTAATTTTGTTGGATGGAAGCACTACTCCGAGCATTCTGACAATTGGAGTTATTAGGAAAGACATCTTTCTTTTGCTAAGTCCTAGTTTTGATTGTTACCCTCGTCACATATATTCATCAATTTCACAGTGGAATAATATCTTTGAATCGTGAAATGTGTGTAAATGATTGTTGATTACAGCTAGCTCATCTGGTTGTATGGCCAGAAAGCAGATTCTCTATTCAATGGTCTTTTGTCCAGATTGGACACCACATGCACGTTACTGAATAACGAATGTTCGGAATTTGATAAATCTTCTTGTTTAGGTATCTCCTTCATTTGCTTTACATTTTTAAAAATATTATTGCAATGGTCACTAAAAATAATAAATGTGCTGCACAAATTGTGGTACATGTTTGTTGCCTCTCAACAGGGAGATTCTGTTTCATGACTGCTATGTTTGTTCAAACATGGAGTGTGATTTTGTTGGATGGGAACTACCACTCCAAGCATCCTGAGTTTTGGAGTTATTAGGAAAGACCTCTTTCTTTTCCTAGGTGCTTCTTTTGATTGTTATTCTTATAACTTATATTCATCTGTTTCGCACTAGAGTAATGTATGTGAATCGTTAAATGTGTGTAAATGTTTTTTGTTTAGAGCAGGGTCATCTGATTGTATGACCAGAAAGCAAATTCTCCATTCAATGGGTTTTTAGTGATGATTGGACACCACTTCCATTTTACTGAATAACAAAACTTAGGAATTTGATAAATATTCTTGTTTTCGTATCTCCTTCAATTGCTTTACATTTTTAAAAATCTTATTTCAATGGTCACTAAAAATAATCAATGTGCTGCACAAATTGTGGTATATGGTTCTTCTCTCTCAACAGGGAGATTCCGTCTCATGACTCCTATGTTTATTCAAACATCGAGTGTGATTATGTTGGATGGAAATCACCACTCCGAGCGTTCTGACGATTGGAGTTATTAGAAATGCTGCTTTCATTTGCTAGGTGCTTCCTTTGATTGATACCTTTATCTTTTATATTCGTGAATTTCACAGTGGAGTAATGTATTTGATTCGTGAAATGTGGGTAAATGTTTGTTGTTTACAGCAGGGTCATCTGGTTGTATGGCCAAAAAGCAGATTCTCTATTCAATGGTCTTTTGGTGCAGATTGGACACCACATGCACTTTACTGAATAACGAATGTTCGGAATTTGATAAATCTTCCTGTTTAAGTATCTCCTTCATTTGCTTTTTATTTTTAAATATCTTATTGCAATGGTCACTAAAAATAATCAATGTCTGCACAAATTGTGGAACATATTTCTTCCCTCTCAACAGGGAGATTCCGTTTAATGCCTGCTATGTTTGTTCTACTTTTGAGTGTGATTTTGTTGGATGGGAAGCACTACTCCAAGCATCCTGAGTATTGGAGTTATTAGGAAACACCTCTTTCTTTTCCTAGGTGCTTCTTTTGATTGTTACCCTTATAACATATATTCATCTGTTTCGCAGTGGAGTAACGTATTTGAGTCGTTAAATGTGTGTAAATGTTTTTTGTTTAGAGCAGGGTCATCTTTTTGTATGACCAGAAAGCAGATTCTCCATTCAATGGGGTTTTTGTGCAGATTGGACACCACTTGCATTTTACTGAATAACAAATGTTAGGAATGTGATAAATATTCTTGTTTTCGTATCTCCTTCAATTGCTTTAAATTTTTAAAAAACTTATTGCAATGGTCACTAAAAATAATTAATGTGCTGCACAAATTGTGGTCCAAGTTTCTTCTCTCTCAACAGGGAGATTCCGTTTCATGACTGGTATGTTTATTGAAACATCGAGTGTGATTATGTTGGATGGAAATCACCACTCAGAGCTTTCTGACGATTGGAGTTATTAGAAATACTGTTTTCTTTTGCTTAGTGCTTCCTTTGATTGATACCTTAATCACTTGTATTCGTCAATTTCACAGTGGAGTAATATATTTGAATCGTGAAATGTGGGTAAATGATTGTTGATTACAGCAGGGTCATGTGGTTGTATGGCCAGAATGCAGATTCCCCATTCAATCGTGTTTTGGTGCATATGTGACACCACATGCACAAATTGTGGTACATGTTTCTTGCTTCTCAACAGGGAGATTCTGTTTCATGACTGCTATGTTTGTTCAAACATGGAGTGTGATTTTGTCTGATGGGAACTACCACTCCAAGCATCCTGAGTATTGGAGTTATTAGGAAAGACCTCTTTCTTTTCCTAGGTGCTTCTTTTGATTGTTACCCTTATAACTTATATTCATCTGTTTCGCAGTGGAGTAATGTATTTGAATCGTTAAATGTGTGTAAATGTTTTTTGTTTAGAGCAGGGTCATCTGGTTGTATGACCAGAAACAGATTCTTAATTCAAAGGGTTTTTAGTGCATATTGGGCACCACTTGCATTTTACTGAATAACAAATGTTAGGAATTTGATAAATATTCTTGTTTCCGTATCTCCTTCAATTGCTTTAAATGTTTAAAAATCTTATTGCAATGGTCCCTAAAAATAATCAATGTGCTGCACAAATTGTGGTACATATTTCTTCTCTCTCTACAGGGAGATTCCGTTTCATGTCTGCTATGTTTATCCAAACATCGAGTGTGATTATGTTGGATGGAAATCACACTCCGAGCGTTCTGACGATTGGAGTTATTAGAAATACTGTTTTCTTTTGCTAGGTGTTTCCTTTGATTGAAACCTTTATCACTTATATTCGTCAATTTCACAGTGGAGTAATGTATTTGATTCGTGAGATGTGGGTAAATGTTTGTTGTTTACAGCAGGGTCATGTGGTTGTATGGCCAGAATGCAGATTCTCTATTCAATGGTCTTTTGGTGCAGATTGGACACCACATGCACTTTACTAAATAACGAATATTCAGAAATTGGTAAATCTTCTTGTTTAGGTATCTCCTTCATTTGCTTTATATTTTTAAAAATATTATTGCAATGGTCACTAAAAATAATCAATATCTGCACAAATAGTGGAACATGTTTCTGCCCTCTCAACAGGGAGATACCGTTTAATAACTGCTATGTTTGTTCTACTTTTGAGTGTGATTTTGTTTAATGGGAAGCACTACTCCAAGCATCCTGAGTATTGGAGTTATTAGGAAAGACCTCTTTCTTTTCCTAGGTGCTTCTTTTGATTGTTACCCTTATAACTTATATTCATCTGTTTCGCAGGTAATGTATTGGAATCGTTAAATGTGTGTAAATGTTTTTTGTTTACAGCAGGTTCATCTGGTTGTATGGCCAGAAAGCAGATTCTCTATTCAATGGTCTTTTGGTGCAGATTGGACACCACATGCACTTGACTGAATAACGAATGTTCGGAATCTGATAAATCTTCTTGTTTAGGTATCTCCTTCATTTGCTTTATATTTTTAAAAATATTATTGCAATGGTCACTAAAAATAATAAATGTGCTGCACAAATTGTGGTACATGTTTCTTCCCTCTCAACAGGGAGATTCCGTTTAATGCCTGCTATGTTCTAATTTCGAGTGTGATTTTGTTGGATGGGAAGCACTAGTCCGAGCATTCTGACGATTTGAGTTATTAGAAATACTGTTTTCTTTTGCTAGGAGCTTCCTTTGATTGTTACCTTTTTCACTTATATTGGTCAATTTCACAGTGGAGTAATTTATTTGATTCGTGAAATGTGGGTAAATATTTGTTGTTTACAGCAGGGTCATATGGTTGTATGGCCAGAAAGCAGATTCTCTATTCAATGGTCTTTTGGTGCAGATTGGACACCACATGCACTTTACTGAATAACGAATGTTCGGAATTTGATAAATCCTCTTGTTTAGGTATATCCTTCATTTGCTTTTTATTTTTAAAAATTTTATTGCAATGGTCACTAAAAATAATCAATGTGCTGCACAAATTGTGGAACATGTTTCTTCCCTCTCAACAGGGAGATTCTGTTTAATGCCAGCTATGTTTGTTCTACTTTTGAGTGTGATTTTGTTGGATGGGAAGCACTACTTCTTGCATTCTGACAATCAGAGTTATTAGAGAAGACTTCTTTCTTTTGCTCAGTCCTTGTTATGATTGTTACCCTCATCACATATATTCCTCAATTGCACAGTGGAATAATATATTTGAATCGTGAAATGTGGGTAAATGATTGTTGATTACAGCAGGGCCATGTGGTTGTATGGCCAGAAAGCAGATTTTCTATTCAATGGTCTTTTGGTGCAGATTGGACACCACATGCACTTTACTGAATAACGAATGTTTGGAATATAATAAATCTTCTTGTTGAGGTATGTCCTTCATTTGCTTTATATTTTTAAAAATATTATTGCTATGGTTACTAAAAATAATAAATGTGCTGCACAAATTGTGGTACATGTTTCTTCCCTCTCAACAGGTAGATTCCGTTTAATGCCTGCTATGTTCTACTTTCGAGTGTAATTTTCTTGGATGGAAGCTCTAATCCGAGCATTCTGACAATTGGAGTTATTAGGAAAGACTTCTTTCTTTTGCTGTGTCCTGGTTTTTATTGTTACCCTCATCACATATATTCATCAATTTCACAGTGGAATAATATATTTGAATCGTGAAATGTGGGTAAATGATTGTTGATTACAGCAAGGTCATCTGGTTGTATGGGCAGAAAGCAGATTCCCCATTCAATCGTCTTTTGGTGCATATTTGACACCACATGCAGAAATTGTGGTACATGTTTCTTGCCTCTCAACAGGGAGATTCTGTTTCATGTTTGCTATGTTTGCTCAAACATGGAGTGTGATTTTGTTGGATGGGAACTACCACTTCAAGCACCCTGGGTATTTGAGTTATTAGGAGAGACCTCTTTCCCTTCCTAGGTGCTTCTTTTGATTGTTACCCTTATAACTTATATTCATCTCTTTCGCAGTGGAGTAATGTATTTGAATCGTTAAATGTGTGTAAATGTTTTTTGTTTAGAGCAGGGTCATCTGGTTTTATGACCAGAAACAGATTCTTAATTCAAAGGGTTTGTTAGTGCATATTGGGCACCACTTGCATTTTACTGAATAACAAATGTTAGGAATTTGATAAATATTCATTTTTCCGTATCTCCTTCAATTGCTTTAAATTATTAAGAATAATATTCCAATGGACACTAAAAATAATCAATGTGCTGCACAAATTGTGGTACATGTTTCTTCTCTGTCAACAGGGAGATTCCGTTTCATGACTGCTATGTTTATTCAAACATCAAGTGTGATTATGTTGGATGGAAATCACCACTCCGAGCGTTCTGACGATTGGAGTTATTAGAAGTACTGTTTTCTTTTGCTTGGTGCTTCCTTTGATTGATACCTTTATCACTTATATTCGTCAATTTCACAGTGGAGTAATGTATTTGATTCGTGAAATGTGGGTAAATGTTTGTTGTTTAGAGCAGGGTCATCTGGTTGTATGGCCAGAAAGCAGATTCTGTATTCAATGGTCTTTTGGTGCAGATTGGACACCACATGCACCTTACTGAATAACAAATGTTCGGAATTTGATAAATCTTCTTGTTGAGGTATCTCCTTCATTTGCTTTATATTTTTTAAAATATTATTGCAATGGTCACTAAAAATAATAAATGTGCTGCACAAATTGTGGTACATGTTACTTCCCTCTCAACAGGGAGATTCCGTTTAATGCCTGCTATGTTCTACTTTCGAGTGTAATTTTGTTGGATGGAAGCACTACTCCGAGCATTCTGACAATTGGAGTTATTAGGAAAGACTTCTTTGTTTTGCAAAGTCCTAGTTTTGATTGTTACCCTCATCACATATATTCATCAGTTTGACAGTGGAATAATATATTTGAATCCCGAAATATGGGTAAATGATTGTTGATTACAGCAAGGTCATCTGGTTGTATGCCCAGAAAGCAGATTCCCCATTCAATCGTCTTTTGATGCATATTTGTCACCACATGCACAAATTGTGGTACATGTTTCTTGCCTCTCAACAGGGAGATTCTGTTTCATGACTGCTATGTTTGTTCAAACATGGAGTGTGATTTTGTTGGATGGGAACTACCACTCCAAGCATCCTGAGTATAGGAGTTATTGGGAAAGACCTCCTTCTTTTCCTAGGTGCTTCTTTTAATTTTTACCCTTATAACTTATACTCATCTGTTTCGCAGTGGAGTAATGTATTTGAATCGTTAAATGTGTGTAAATGTTTTTTGTTTAGAGGAGGGTCATCTGGTCGTATGACCAGAAAGCAGATTCTCCATTGAATGGGTTTTTAGTGCAGATTGGACACCACTTGCATTTTACTGAATAACAAATGTTAGGAATTTGATAATTATACTTGTTTTCGTATCTCGTTCAGTTGCTTTAAATTATTAAGAATAATATTCCAATGGACACTAAAAATAATCAATGTGCTGCACAAATTGTGGTACATGTTTCTTCTCTCTCAACAGGGAGATTCCGTTTCATGACTGCTATGTTTATTCAAACATCAAGTGTGACTATGTTGGATGGAAATCACCACTCCGAGGGTTCTGACGATTGGAGTTATTGAAATACTGTTTTCTTTTGCTAGGTGCTTCCTTTGATTGATACCTTTATCACTTATATTCGTCAATTTCACAGTGGAGTAATGTATTTGATTAGTGAAATGTGGGTAAATGTTTGTTGTTTAGAGCAGGGTCATCTGGTTGTGTGGCCAGAAAGCAGATTCTCTATTCAATGGTCTTTTGGTTCAGATTGGACACCACATGCACCTAACTGAATAACAAATGTTCGGAATTTGATAAATCTTCTTGTGGAGGTATCTCCTTCATTTGCTTTATATTTTTTAAAATATTATTGCAATGGTCACTAAAAATAATCAATGTGCTGCGCAAATTGTGGTACATGTTTCTTCCCTCTCAACAGGGAGATTCCGTTTAATGCCTGCTATGTTCTACTTTCGAGTGTAATTTTGTTGGATGGAAGCACTACTCCGAGCATTCTGACAATTGGAGTTATTAGGAAAGACTTCTTTCTTTTGCTAAGTCCTAGTTTTGATTGTTACCCTCGTCACATATATTCATCAGTTTCACAGTGGAATAATATATTTGAATCGTGAAATATGGGTAAATGATTGTTGATTACAGCAAGGTCATCTGGTTGTATGGCCAGAAAGCAGATTCCCCAATCAGTCGTCTTTTGATGCATATTTGTCACCACATGCACAAATTGTGGTACATGTTTCTTGCCTCTCAACAGGGAGATTCTGTTTCATGACTGCTATGTTTGTTCAAACAAGGATTGTGATTTTGTTGGATGGGAACTACCACTCCAAGCACCCTGAGTATTGGAGTTATTAGGAAAGACCTCTTTCTCTTCCTAGGTGCTTCTTTTGATTGTTACCCTTATAACTTATATTCATCTGTTTCGCAGGGCAGTAATGTATTTAAATTGTTAAATGTGTGTAAATGTTTTTTGTTTAGAGCAGGGTCATCTGGTTGTATGACCAGAAAGCAGATTCTCCGTTCAATGAGTTTTTAGTGCAGATTGGACACCACTTGAATTTTACCAAATAACAAATGTTAGGAATTTGATGAATAGTCTTGTTTTCGTATCTACTTCAATTGCTTTAAATTTTTAAAAATCTTATTGCAGTGGTCACTAAAAATAATCAATGTGCTGCACAAATTGTGGTCCATGTTTTTTCTCTCTCAACAGGGAGATTCCGTTTCATGACTGCTATGTTTATTAGAACATTGAGTGTGATTATGTTGGATGGAAATCACCACTCCGAGCGTTCTGACGATTGGAGTTATTAGAAATACTGCTTTCTTTTGCTAGGTGCTTCCTTTGATTGATACCTTTATCTTTTATATTCGTCAATTTCACAGTGGAGTAATGTATTTGGTACGTGAAATGTGGGTATATGTTTGTTGTTTACTGCACGGGCATGTGGTTGTATGGCCAGAAAGCAGATTCTCTATTCAATGGTCTTTTCGTGCAAATTGGACACGACATGCACCTTACTGAATAACGAATGTTCGGAATTTGATAAATCTTCTTGTTGAGGTATCTCCTTCATTTGCTTCATATTTTTTAAAATATTATTGCAATGGGCACTAAAAATAATCAATGTGCTGCACAAATTGTGGTCCATGTTTCTTCTCTCTGTACTAGGAGATTCCGTTTCATGACTGCTATGTTTATTCAAACATCGAGGGTGATTATGTTGGATGGAAATCACCACTCCGAGCGTTCTGACGATTGGAGTTATTAGAAATACTGTTTTCTTTTGCTAGGTGCTTCCTTTGATTGATACCTTTATCAGTTATATTCGTCAATTTCACAGTGGAGTAATGTATTTGATTCGTGAAATGTGGGAAAATGTTTGTTGTTTACAGCAGGGTCATGTGGTTGTATGGCCAGAAAGCAGGTTCTCTATTCAATGGTCTTTTGATGCAGATTGGACCCCACATGCACATTACTGAATAACGAATGTTCGGAATTTGATAAATCTTCTTGTTTAGGTATCTCTTTCATTTGCTTTTTATTTTTAAAAATTTTATTGCAATGGTCACTAAAAATAATAAATGTGCTGCACAAATTGTGGTACATGTTTCTGGCCACTCAACAGGGAGATTCTATTTCATGACTGCTATGTTTGTTCAAACATGGAGTGTGATTTTGTTGGATGGGAACCACCACTCCAAGCATCCTGAGTATTGGAGTTATTAGGAAAGACCTCTTTCTTTTCCTAGGTGCTTCTTTTGATTGTTACCCTTATAACTTATATTCATCTGTTTCGCGGTGGAGTAATGTATTTGAATCGTTAAATGTGTGTAAATGTTTTTTGTTTAGAGCACGGTCATTTGATTGTATGACCAGAAAGCAGATTCTCCATTGAATGGGTTTTTAGTGCAGATTGGACACCACTTGCATTTCACTGAAGAACAAGTGTTAGGAATTTGATAATTATTCTTGTTTTCGTATCTCCTTCAATTACTTTAAATTATTAAGAATAATATTCCAATGGACACTAAAAATAATAAATGTGCTGCACAAATTGTGGTACGTGTTTCTTCCCTCTCAACAGGGAGATTCTGTTTAATGCCTGCTATGTTCTACTTTCGAGTGTAATTTTGTTGGATGGAATCACTACTCCGAGCATTCTGACAATTGGAGTTATTAGGAAAGACTTCTTTCTTTTGCTGAGTCCTTGTTTTGATTGTTACCCTCATCACATATATTCATCAATTTCACAGTGGAATAATATAGTTGAATAATGAAATGTGTTTAAATATTTGTTGATTAATGCAGGGTCATTTGGTTGTATGGCCAGAAAGCAGATTCCCCTATTCAATTGTCTTTTGGTGCATATTTGACACCACATGCACAAATTGTGGTACATGTTTCTTGCCTCTCAACAGGGAGATTCTATTTCATGACTGCTATGTTTGTTCAAACATGGAGTGTGATTTTGTTGGATGGGAACTACCACTCCAACCATCCTGAGTATTGGAGTTATTAGGAAAGACCTCTTTCTTTTCCTAGGTGCTTCTTTTGATTGTTACTCTTATAACTTATATTCATCTGTTTCGCAGTGGAGTAATGTATTTGAATCGTTAAATGTGTGTAAATGTTTTTTGTTTAGAGCAGGGTCATCTGGTTGTATGACCAGAAAGCAGATTCTCCATTGAATGGGTTTTTAGTGCAGATTGGACACCACTTGCATTGTACTGAATAACAAGTGTTAGGAATTTGATAATTATTCTTGTTTTCGTATCTCCTTCAATTGCTTTAAATTATTAAGAATAATATTCCAATGGACACTAAAAATAATTAATGTGCTGCACAAATTGTGGTACATGTTTCTTCTCTGTCAACAGGGAGATTCCGTTTCATGACTGCTATGTTTATTCAAACATCAAGTGTGACTATGTTGGATGGAAATCACCACTCCGAGCGTTCTGACGATTGGAGTTATTAGAAGTACTGTTTTCTTTTGCTTGGTGCTTCCTTTGATTGATACCTTTATCACTTATATTCGTCAATTTCACAGTGGAGTAATGTATTTGATTAGTGAAATGTGGGTAAATGTTTGTTGTTTAGAGCAGGGTCATCTGGTTGTATGGCCAGAAAGCAGATTCCTCATTCAATCGTCTTTTGGTGCATATTTGACACCACATGCACAAATTGTGGTACATGTTTCTTCTCTCTCAACAAGGAGATTCCGTTTCATGACTGCTATGTTTATTCAAACATTGAGTGTGATTATGTTGGATGAGAATCACCACACCGAGCGTTCTGACGATTGGAGTTATTAGAAGTACTGTTTTCTTTTGCTTGGTGCTTCCTTTGATTGATACCTTTATCACTTATATTCGTCAATTTCACAGTGGAGTAATGTATTTGATTCCTGAAATGTGGGTAAATGTTTGTTGTTTACAGCAGGGTCATCTGGTTGTATGGCCAGAAAGCAGATTCTCTATTCAATGGTCTTTTGGTGCAGATAGGACACCACATGCACTTTACTGAATAACGAATGTTCGGAATTTGATAAATCTTCTTGTTTAGGTATCTCCTTCATTTGTTTTTTATTTTTAAAAATCTTATTGCAATGGTCATTAAAAATAATCAATATGCTGCACAAGTTGTGGTACATGTTTCTTCTCTCTCAACAGGGAGATTCCGTTTCATGACTGCTATGTTTATTCAAACATCGAGTGTGATTATGTTGGATGGGAACTACCACTCCAAGCATCCTGAGTATTGGAGTTATTAGGAAAGACCTCTTTCTTTTCCTAGGTGGTTCTTTTGATTGTTACCCTTATAACTTATATTCATCTGTTTCGCAGTGGAGTAATGTATTTGAATCGTTGAATGTGTGTAAATGTTTTTTGTTTAGAGCAGGGTCATCTGGTTGTATGACCAGAAAGCAGATTCTCCATTGAATGGGTTTTTAGTGCAGATCGGACACCACTTGCATTTTACTGAATAACAAATGTTACGAATTTGATAATTATTCTTGATTTCGTATCTCCTTCAATTGCTTTAAATTATTAAGAATAATATTCCAATAGACACTAAAAATAATAAATGTGCTGCACAAATTGTGGTACATGTTTCTTCTCTCTCAACAGGGAGATTCCGTTTCATGACTGCTATGTTTATTCAAACATCAAGTGTGATTATGTTGGATGGAAATCACCACTCCGAGCGTTCTGACGATTGGAGTTATTAGAAATACTGTTTTCTTTTGCTAGGTGCTTCCTTTGATTGATACCTTTATCACTTATATTTGTCAATTTCACAGTGGAGTAATGTATTTGATTCGTGAAATGTGGGTAAATGTTTGTTGTTTACAGCAGGGTCATCTGGTTGTATGGCCAGAAAGCAGATTCTCTATTCAATGGTTTTTTGGTGCAGATTGGACACCACATGCACCTTACTGAATAACAAATGTTCGGAATTTGATAAATCTTCTTGTTGAGGTATCTCCTTCATTTGTTTTTTATTTTTAAAACTCTTATTGCAATGGTCACTAAAAATAATAAATGTGCTGCACAAATTGTGGTACATGTTTCTTCCCTCTCAACACGGAGATACTGTTTAATGGGTGCAATGTTTGTTCTACTTTTGAGTGTAATTTTGTTGAATGGGAAGCACTACTCCGAGCATTCTGACAATTGGAGTTATTAGGAAAGACTTCTTTCTTTTGCTGAGTCCTTGTTTTGATTGTTACCCTCATCACATATATTCATCAATTTCACAGTGGAATAATATATTTGAATCGTGAAATGTTGGTAAATATTTGTTGATTACAGCAGGGTCATCTGGTTGTATGGCCAGAAAGCAGATTCCCCATTCAATCGTCTTTTGGTGCATATTTGACACCACATGCACAAATTGTGGTACATGTTTCTTGCCTCTCAACAGGGAGATTCTGTTTCATGACTGCTATGTTTGTTCAAACATGGAGTGTGATTTTGTTGGATGGGAACTACCACTCCAAGCATCCTGAGTATTGGAGTTATTAGGAAAGACCTCTTTCTTTTCCTAGGTGCTTCTTTTGATTGTTACACTTATAACTTATATTCATCTGTTTTGCAGTGGAGTAATGTATTTGAATCGTTAAGTGTGTGTAAATGTTTTTTGTTTAGAGCAGGGTCATCTGGTTGTATGACGAGAAAGCAGATTCTCCATTGAATGGGTTTTTACTGCAGATTGGACACCACTTGCATTTTACTGAATAACAAATGTTAGGAATTTGATAATTATTCTTGTTTTCGTATCTCCTTCAATTGCTTTAAATTATTAAGAATAATATTCCAGTGGACACTAAAAATAATCAATGTGCTGCACAAATTGTGGTACATGTTTCTTCTCTCTCAACAGGGAGATTCCGTTTCATGACAGCTATGTTTATTCAAACATCAAGTGTGACTATGTTGGATGGAAATCACAACTCCGAGCGTTCTGACGATTGGAGTTATTAGAAATACTGTTTTCTTTTGCTAGGTGCTTCCTTTGATTGATACCTTTATCACTTATATTCGTCAATTTCACAGTGGAGTAATGTATTTGATTCGTGAAATGTGGGTAAATGTTTGTTGTTTACAGCAGGGTCATCTGGTTGTATGGCCAGAAAGCAGATTCCCCATTCAATCGTCTTTTGGTGCATATTTGACACCACATGCACAAATTGTGGTACATGTTTCTTGCCTCTCAACAGGGAGATTCTCTATTCAATGGTCTTTTGGTGCAGATTGGACACCACATGCACCTTACTGAATAACAAATGTTCGGAATTTGATAAATCTTCTTGTTGAGGTATCTCCTTCATTTGCTTTATATTTTTTAAAATATTATTGCAATGGTCACTAAAAATAATAAATGTGCTGCACAAATTGTGGTACATGTTTCTTCCCTCTCAACAGGGAGATTCCGTTTAATGCCTGCTATGTTCTACTTTCGAGTGTAATTTTGTTGGATGGAAGCACTACTGCGAGCATTCTGCCAATTGGAGTTATTAGGAAAGACTTCTGTCTTTTGCTGAGTCCTTGTTTTGATTGTTACCCTCATCACATATATTCATCAATTTCACAGTGGAATAATATATTTGAATCGTGAAATGTTGGTAAATATTTGTTGATTACAGCAGGGTCATCTGGTTGTATGGCCAGAAAGCAGATTCCCCATTCAATCGTCTTTTGGTGCATATTTGACACCACATGCACTAATTGTGGTACATGTTTCTTGCCTCTCAACAGGGAGATTCTGTTTCATGACTGCTATGTTTGTTCAAACATGGAGTGTGATTTTGTTGGATGGGAACTACCACTCCAAGCATCCTGAGTATTGGAGTTATTAGGAAAGACCTCTTTCTTTTCCTAGGTGGTTCTTTTGATTGTTACCCTTATAACTTATATTCATCTGTTTTGCAGTGGAGTAATGTATTTGAATCGTTAGATGTGTGTAAATGTTTTTGGTTTAGAGCAGGGTCATCTGGTTGTATGACCAGAAAGCAGATTCTCCATTGAATGGGTTTTTAGTGCAGATTGGACACCACTTGCATTTTACTGAATAACAAATGTTAGGAATTGGATAATTATTCTTGTTTTCGTATCTCCTTCAATTGCTTTAAATTATTAAGAATAATATTCCAGTGGACACTAAAAATAATCAATGTGCTGCACAAATTGTGGTACATGTTTCTTCTCTCTGAACAGGGAGATTCCGTTTCATGACTGCTATGTTTATTCAAACATCGAGTGTGATTATGTTGGATGGAAATTACCACTCCGAGCGTTCTGACGATTGGAGTTATTAGATATTCTGTTTTCTTTTGCTAGGTGCTTCCTTTGATTGATACCTTTATCACATATATTCGTCAATTTCACAGTGGAGTAATGTATTTGATTCGTGAAATGTAGGTAAATGTTTGTTGTTTAGAGCAGGGTCATCTGGTTGTATGGCCAGAAAGCAGATTCTCTATTCAATGGTCTTTTGGTGCAGATTGGACACCACATGCACTTTACTGAATAACGAATGTTCGGAATTTGATAAATCTTCTTGTTTAGGTATCTCTTTCATTTGCTTTTTATTTTTAAAAATTTTATTGCAATGGTCACTAATAATAATCAATGTGCTGCACAAATTGTGGAACATGTTTCTTCCCTCTAAACAGGGAAATTCTGTTTAATGCCTGCTATGTTTGTTCTACTTTTGAGTGTGATTTTGTTGGATGGGAAGTACTACCTCGAGCATTCTGACAATTGGAGTTATTAGGAAAGACTTCTTTCTTTTGCTGAGGCCTTGTTTTGATTGTTACCCTCATCACATATATTCATCAATTTCACAGTGGAAGAATATATTTGAATCGTGAAATGTGGGTAAATATTTGTTGATTTCAGCAGGGTCATCTGGTTGTATGGCCAGAAAGCAGATTCCCCATTCAGTCGTCTTTTGGTGCATATTTGACACCACATGTACAAATTGTGGTACATGTTTCTTGCCTCTCAACAGGGAGATTCTGTTTCATGTTTGCTATGTTTGCTCAAACATGGGGTGTGATTTTGTTGGATGGGAACTACCACTCCAAGCATCCTGAGTATTGGAGTTATTAGGAAAGACCTCTGTCTTTTCCTAGGTGCTTCTTTTGATTGTTACCCTTAGAACTTATATTCATCTGTTTTGCAGTGGAGTAATGTATTTGAATCGTTAAATGTGTGTAAATGTTTTTTGTTTAGAGCAGGGTCATCTGGTTGTATGACCAGAAAGCAGATTCTCCATTGAATGGGTTTTTAGTGCAGATTGGACACCACTTGCATTTTACTGTATAACAAATGTTAGGAATTTGATAATTATTCTTGTTTTCGTATCTCCTTCAATTGCATTAAATTTTTAAAAATCTTATTGCAATGGTCACTAAAAATAATCAATGTGCTGCACAAATTGTGGTACATGTTTCTTCCCTCTCAACAGGGAGATTCCGTTTAATGCCTGCTATGTTCTAATTTCGAGTGTGATTTTGTTGGATGGGAAGCACTACTCCGAGCATTCTGACAACTGTAGTTATTAGGAAAGACATCTTTCTTTTGCTGAGTCCTTGTTTTGATTGTTACCCTCATCACATATATTTATCAATTTCACAGTGGAATAATATATTTGAATCGTGAAATGTCTGTAAAAGTTTGTTGATTACAGCAGGGTCATCTGGTTGTATGGCCAGAAATCAGATTCCCCATTCAATCGTCTTTTGGTGCATATTTGAAACCACATGCACAAATTTTGGTACATGTTTCTTGCCTCTCAACAGGGAGATTCTGTTTCATGACTGCTATGTTTGTTCAAACATGGAGTGTGATTTTGTTGGATTGGAACTACCACTCCAAGCATCCTGAGTATAGGAGTTATTGGTAAAGACCTCCTCCTTTTCCTAGGTGCTTCTTTTGATTTTTACCCTTATAATTTATACTCATCTGTTTCGCAGTGGAGTAATGTATTTGAATCGTTAAATGTGTGTAAATGTTTTTTGTTTAGAGCAGGGTCATCTGGTTGTACGACCAGAAAGCAGATTCTCCATAGAATGGGTTTTTAGTGCAGATTGGACACCACTTGCATTTTACTGAATAACAAATGTTAGGAATTTGATAATTATTCTTGCTTTCGTATCTCGTTCAATTGCTTTAAATTATTAAGAATAATATTCCAATGGACTCTAAAAATAATCAATGTGCTGCACAAATAGTGGTACATGTGCTTCTCTCTCAACAAGGAGATTCCGTTTCATGACTGCTATGTTTAATCAAACATCGAGTGTGATTATGTTGGATGGAAATCACCACTCCGAGCGTTCTGACGATTGGAGTTATTAGAAATACTGTTTTCTTTTGCTAGGTGCTTCCATTGATTGATACCTTTATCAGTTATATTCGTCAATATCACAGTGGAGTAATGTATTTGATTCGTGAAATGTGGGTAAATGTTTGTTGTTTAGAGCAGGGTCATCTGGTTGTATGGCCAGAAAGCAGATTCTCTATTCAATGGTCCTTTGGTGCAGATTGGACACCACATGCACTTTACTGAATAACGAATGTTCGGAATTTGATAAATCTTCTTGTTTAGGTATCTCTTTCATTTGCTTTTTATTTTTAAAAATTTTATTGCAATGGTCACTAAAAGTAATCAATGTGCTGCACAAATTGTGGAACATGTTTCTTCCCTCTCAACAGGGAAATTCTGCTTAAAGCCTGCTATGTTTGTTCTACTTTTGAGTGTGATTTTGTTGGATGGGATGTACTACTTCGAGCATTCTGACAATTGGAGTTATTAGCAATGACTTCTTTCTTTTGCTGAGTCCTTGTTTTGATTGTTACCCTCATCACATATATTCATCAATTTCACAGTGGAATAATATATTTGAATCGTGAAATGTGGGTAAATATTTGTTGATTTCAGCAGGGTCATCTGGTTGTATGGCCAGAAAGCAGATTCCCCATTCAGTCGTCTTTTAGTGCATATTTCACACCACATGCACAAATTGTGGTACATGTTTCTTGCCTCTCAACAGGGAGATTCTGTTTCATGTTAGCTATGTTTGCTCAAACATGGAGTGTGATTTTGTTGGATGGGAACTACCACTCCAAGCATCCTGAGCATTGGAGTTATTAGGAAAGACCTTTTTCTTTTCCTAGGTGCTTCATTTGATTGTTACCCTTAGAACTTATATTCATCTGTTTTGCAGTGGAGTAATGTATTTGAATCGTTAAATGTGGGTAAATGTTTTTTGTTTAGAGCAGGGTCATCTGGTTGTATGACCAGAAAGCAGATTCTCCATTGAATGGGTTTTTACTGCAGATTGGAGACCACTTGCACTTTACTGAATAACAAATGTTAGGAATTTGATAATTATTCTTATTTTCATATCTCCTTCAATTGCTTTAAATTATTAAGAATAATATTCCAATGGACACTAAAAATAATCAATGTGCTGCACAAATTGTGGTACATGTTTCTTCTCTCTCAACAGGGAGATTCCGTTTCATGACTGCTATGTTTATTCAAACATCAAGTGTGACTATGTTGGACGGAAATCACCACTCCAAGCGTTCTGACGATTGGAGTTATTAGAAATACTGTTTTCTTTTGCTAGGCGCTTCCTTTGATTGATACCTTTATCACTTATATTCGTCAATTTCACAGTGGAGTAATGTATTTGATTAGTGAAATGTGGGTAAATGTTTGTTGTTTACAGCAGGGTCATCTGGTTGTATGGCCAGAAAGCAGATTCTCTATTCAATGGTCTTTTGTTGCAGATTGGACACCACAGGCACCTTACTGAATAACAAATGTTCGGAATTTGATAAATCTTCTTGTTGAGGTATCTCCATCATTTGCTTTATATTTTTTAAAATATTATTGCAATGGTCACTAAAGATAATAAATGTGCTGCACAAATTGTGGTACATGTTTCTTCCCTCTCAACAGGGAGATTCCGTGTAATGCCTGCTATGTTCTACTTTCGAGTGTAATTTTGTTGGATGGAAGCACTACTCCGAGCATTCAGACAATTGGAGTTATTAGGAAAGACTTCTTTCTTTTGCTAAGTCCTAGCTTTGATTGTTACCCTCATCACATATATTCGTCAGTTTCACAGTGGAATAATATATTTGAATCGTGAAATGTGGGTAAATGATTGTTGATTACAGCAAGGTCATCTGGTTGTATGGCCAGAAAGCAGATTCCCCATTCAATCGTCTTTTGATGCATATTTGTCACCACAGGCACAAATTGTGGTACATGTTTCTTGCCTCTCAACAGGGAGATTCTGTTTCATGACTGCTATGTTTGTTCAAACATGGAGTGTGATTTTGTTCGATGGGAACTACCACTCCAAGCATCCTGAGTATAGGAGTTATTGGTAAAGACCTCATTCTTTTCCTAGGTGCTTCTTTTGATTTTTACCCTTATAACTTATACTCATCTGTTTCGCAGTGGAGTAATGTATTTGAATCGTTAAATGTGTATAAATGTTTTTTGTTTAGAGCAGGGTCATCTGGTTGTACGACCAGAAAGCAGATTCTCCATTGAATGGGTTTTTAGTGCAGATTGGACACCACTTGCATTTTACTGAATAACAAGTGTTAGGAATTTGATAATTATTCTTGTTTTCGTATCTCCTTCAATTGCTTTAAATTTTTAAAAATCTTATTGCAATGGTCACTAAAAATAATCAATGTGCTGCACAAATAGTGGTCCATGTTTCTTCTCTCTCAACAAGGAGATTCCGTTTCATGACTGCTATGTTTATTCTAACATCGAGTGTGATTATGTTGGATGGAAATCACCACTCCGAGCGTTCTGACGATTGGAGTTATTAGAAATACTGTTTTCTTTTGCTAGGTGCTTCCTTTGATTGATACCTTTATCAGTTATATTCATCAATTTCGCAGTGGAGTAATGTATTTGATTCGTGAAATGTGGGAAAATGTTTGTTGTTTACAGCAGGGTCATCTGGTTGTATGGCCAGAAAGCAGATTCCCCATTCAGTCGTCTTTTGGTGCATATTTGACACCACATGTACAAATTGTGGTACATGTGTCTTGCCTCTCAACAGGGAGATTCTGTTTCATGTTTGCTATGTTTGCTCAAACATGGGGTGTGATTTTGTTGGATGGGAACTACCACTCCAAGCATCCTGAGTATTGGAGTTATTAGGGAAGACCTCTGTCTTTTCCTAGGTGCTTCTTTTGATTGTTACCCTTAGAACTTATATTCATCTGTTTTGCAGTGGAGTAATGTATTTGAATCGTTAAATGTGTGTAAATGTTTTTTGTTTAGAGCAGGGTCATCTGGTTGTATGACCAGAAAGCAGATTCTCCATTGAATGGGTTTTTAGTGCAGATTGGACACCACTTGCATTTTACTGTATAACAAATGTTAGGAATTTGATAATTATTCTTGTTTTCGTATCTCCTTCAATTGCATTAAATTTTTAAAAATCTTATTGCAATGGTCACTAAAAATAATAAATGTGCTGCACCAATAGTGGTCCATGTTTCTTCCCTCTCAACAGGGAGATTCCGTTTAATGCCTGCTATGTTCTAATTTCGAGTTTGATTTTGTTGGATGGGAAGCACTACTCTGAGCATTCTGACAACTGTAGTTATTAGGAAAGACATCTTTCTTTTGCTGAGTCCTTGTTTTGATTGTTACCCTCATCACATATATTTATCAATTTCACAGTGGAATAATATATTTGAATCGTGAAATGTCTGTAATAGTTTGTTGATTACAGCAGGGTCATCTGGTTGTATGGCCAGAAATCAGATTCCCCATTCAATCGTCTTTTGGTGCATATTTGAAACCACATGCACAAATTTTGGTACATGTTTCTTGCCTCTCAACAGGGAGATTCTGTTTCATGACTGCTATGTTTGTTCAAACATGGAGTGTGATTTTGTTGGATTGGAACTACCACTCCAAGCATCCTGAGTATAGGAGTTATTGGTAAAGACCTCCTCCTTTTCCTAGGTGCTTCTTTTGATTTTTACCCTTATAACTTATACTCATCTGTTTCGCAGTGGAGTAATGTATTTGAATCGTTAAATGTGTGTAAATGTTTTTTGTTTAGAGCAGGGTCATCTGGTTGTACGACCAGAAAGCAGATTCTCCATAGAATGGGTTTTAAGTGCAGATTGGACACCACTTGCATTTTACTGAATAACAAATGTTAGGAATTTGATAATTATTCTTGCTTTCGTATCTCGTTCAATTGCTTTAAATTATTAAGAATAATATTCCAATGGACACTAAAAATAATCAATGTGCTGCACAAATAGTGGTACATGTTTCTTCTCTCTCAACAAGGAGATTCCGTTTCATGACTGCTATGTTTAATCAAACATCGAGTGTGATTATGTTGGATGGAAATCACCACTCCGAGCGTTCTGACGATTGGAGTTATTAGAAATACTCTTTTTCTTTTGCTAGGTGCTTCCATTGATTGATACCTTTATCAGTTATATTCGTCAATTTCACAGTGGAGTAATGTATTTGATTCGTGAAATGTGGGTAAATGTTTGTTGTTTAGAGCAGGGTCATCTGGTTGTATGGCCAGAAAGCAGATTCTCTATTCAATGGTCCTTTGGTGCAGATTGGATACAACATGCACTTTACTGAATAACGAATGTTCGGAATTTGATAAATCTTCTTGTTTAGGTATCTCTTTCATTTGCTTTCTATTTTTAAAATTTTTATTGCAGTGGTCACTAAAAGTAATCAATGTGCTGCACAAATTGTGGAACATGTTTCTTCCCTCTCAACAGGGAAATTCTGCTTAATGCCTGCTATGTTTGTTCTACTTTTGAGTGTGATTTTGTTGGATGGGATGTACTACTTCGAGCATTCTGACAATTGGAGTTATTAGCAATGACTTCTTTCTTTTGCTGAGTCCTTGTTTTGATTGTTACCTTCATCACATATATTCATCAATTTCACAGTGGAATAATATATTTGAATCGTGAAATGTGGGTAAATATTTGTTGATTTCAGCAGGGTCATCTGGTTGTATGGCCAGAAAGCAGATTCCCCATTCAGTCGTCTTTTAGTGCATATTTCACACCACATGCACAAATTGTGGTACATGTTTCTTGCCTCTCAACAGGGAGATTCTGTTTCATGTTAGCTATGTTTGCTCAAACATGGAGTGTGATTTTGTTGGATGCGAACTACCACTCCAAGCATCCTGAGCATTGGAGTTATTAGGAAAGACCTTTTTCTTTTCCTAGGTGCTTCATTTGATTGTTACCCTTAGAACTTATATTCATCTGTTTTGCAGTGGAGTAATGTATTTGAATCGTTAAATGTGTGTAAATGTTTTTTGTTTAGAGCAGGGTCATCTGGTTGTATGACCAGAAAGCAGATTCTCCATTGAATGGGTTTTTACTGCAGATTGGACACCACTTGCACTTTACTGAATAACAAATGTTAGGAATTTGATAATTATTCTTATTTTCGTATCTCCTTCAATTGCTTTAAATTATTAAGAATAATATTCCAATGGACACTAAAAATAATCAATGTGCTGCACAAATTGTGGTACATGTTTCTTCTCTCTCGACAGGGAGATTCCGTTTAATGACTGCTATGTTCTACTTTCGAGTGTAATTTTGTTGGATGGAAGCACTACTCCGAGCATTCCGACAATTGGAGTTATTAGGAAAGACTTCTTTCTTTTGCTAAGTCCTAGCTTTGATTGTTACCCTCATCACATATATTCGTCAGTTTCACAGTGGAATAATATATTTGAATCGTGAAATGTGGGTAAATGATTGTTGATTACAGCAAGGTCATCTGGTTGTATGGCCAGAAAGTAGATACCCCATTCAATCGTCTTTTGATGCATATTTGTCACCACAGGCACAAATTGTGGTACATGTTTCTTGCCTCTCAACAGGGAGATTCTGTTTCATGACTGCTATGTTTGTTCAAACATGGAGTGTGATTTTGTTGGTTGGGAACTACCACTCCAAGCATCCTGAGTATTGGAGTTATTAGGAAAGACCTCTTTCTTTTCCTAGGTGGTTCTTTTGATTGTTACCCTTATAACTTAAATTCATCTGTTTCGCAGTGGAGTAATGTATTTGAATCGTTAAATGTGTGTAAATGTTTTTTGTTTAGAGCAGGGTCATCTGGTTGTATGACCAGAAAGCAGATTCTCCATTCAATGAGTTTTTAGTGCAGATTGGACACCACTTGCATTTTACTGAATAACAAGTGTTAGGAATTTGATAAATAGTCTTGTTTTCGTATCTACTCCAATTGCTTTCAATATTTAAAAATCTTATTGCAGTGGTCACTAAAAATAATAAATGTGCTGCACAAATTGTGGTACATTTTTCCTCCCTCTCAACAGGGAGATTCCGTTTAAATGCCTGCTATGTTTGTTCTACTTTTGAGTGTGATTTTGTTTGATGGGAAGTACTACTCCGAGCATTCTGACAATTGGAGTTATTAGGAAAGACTTCTTTCTTTTGCTTAGTCCTTGTTTTGATTGTTACCCTCATCACATATATTCATCAATTTCACAGTGGAATAATATATTTGAATAATGAAATGTGTTTAAATGTTTGTTGATTACAGCAGGGTCATCTGGTTGTATGGCCAGAAAGCAGATTCCCTATTCAATCGTCTTTTGGTGCATATTTGACACCACATGCAGAAATTGTGGTACATGTTTCTTGCCTCTCAACAGGGAGATTGTGTTACATGTTTGCTATGTTTGCTCAAACATGGAGTGTGATTTTGTTGGATGGGAACTACCACCCCCAGCATCCTGAGTATTGGAGTTATTAGGAAAGACCTCTTTCTTTTCCTAGGTGCTTCTTTTGATTGTTACCCTTATAACTTATATTCATCTTTTTCGCAGTGGAGTATTGTATTTGAATCGTTAAATGTGTGTAAATTTTTTTTGTTTAGAGATGGGTCATTTGGTTGTATGACTAGAAAGCAGATTCTCCATTGATTGGGTTTTTAGTGCAGATTGGACACCACTTGCATTTTACTGAATAACAAATGTTAGGAATTTGACAGTCTTGTTTTCGTATCTCCTTCAATTGCTTTAAATTTTTAAAAATCTTATTGCAATGGTCACTAAAAATAATCAATGTGCTGCACAAATAGTGGTCCATGTTTCTTCTCTCTCAACAGGGAGATTCCGTTTCATGACTGCTATGTTTATTCAAACATCGAGTGTGATTATGTTGGATGGAAATCACCACTCCGAGCATTCTGACGATTGGAGTTATTAGAAATACTGTTTTCTTTTGCTAGGTGCTTCCTTTGATTGATACCTTTATCACTTATATTCGTCAATTTCACTGTGGAGTAATGTATTTGATTCGTGAAATGTGGGTAAATGTTTGTTGTTTACAGCAGGGTCATCTGGTTGTATGGCCAGAAAGCAGATTCTCTATTCAATGGTCTTTTGGTGCAGATTGGACACCACATGCACCTTACTGAATAACAAATGTTCGGAATTTGATAAATCTTCTTGTTGAGGTATCTCCTTCATTTGCTTTATATTTTTAAAAATATTATTGCAATGGTCACTAAAAATAATACATGTGCTGCACAAATTGTGGTACATGTTTATCCCCTCTCAACAGGGAAATTCTGTTTAATGCCTGCTATGTTTGTCTACTTTTGTGTGTGATTTTGTTGGATGGGATGTACTACTTCGAGTATTCTGACAATTGGAGTTATTAGCAATGACTTCTTTCTTTTGCTGAGTCCTTGTTTTGATTGTTACCCTCATCACATATATTCATCAATTTCAAAGTGGAATAATATATTTGAATCGTGAAATGTGGGTAAATATTTGTTGATTACAGCAGGGTCATCTTCTTATATGGCCAGAAAGCAGATTCCCCATTCAGTCGTCTTTTGGTGCATATTTGACACCACATGCACAAATTGTGGTACATGTTTCTTGCCTCTAAACAGGGAGATTCTGTTTCATGTTTGCTATGTTTGCTAAAACATGGAGTGTGATTTTGTTGGATGGGAACTACCACTCCAAGCATGCTGAGGATTGGAGTTATTAGGAAAGACCTCTTTCTTTTCCTAGGTGCTTCTTTTGATTGTTACCCTTAGAACTTATATTCATCTGTTTTGCAGTGGAGTAATGTATTTGAATCGTTAAATGTGTGCAAATGTTTTTTGTTTAGAGCAGGGTCATCTGGTTGTATGACCAGAAAGCAGATTCTCCATTGAATGGGTTTTTAGTGCAGATTGGACACCACTTGCATTTTACTGTATAACAAATGTTAGGAATTTGATAATTATTCTTGTTTTCGTATCTCCTTCAATTGCTTTAAATTTTTAAAAATCTTATTGCAATGGTCACTAAAAATAATCAATGTGCTGCACAAATTGTGGTACATGTTTCTTCTCTCTCAACAAGGAGATTCCGTTTCATGACTGTTATGTTTATTCAAACATCGAGTGTGATTATGTTGGATGGAAATCACCACACCGAGCATTCTGACGATTGGAGTTATTGGATATGCTGTTTTCTTTTGCTAGGTGCTTCCTTTGATTGATACCTGTATCACTTATATTCGTCAATTTCACAGTGGAGTAATGTATTTGATTAGTGAAATGTGGGAAAATGTTTGTTGTTTACAGCAGGGTCATGTGGTTGTATGGGAAGTACTATCTCGAGCATTCTGACAATTGGAGTTATTAGCAATGACTTCTTTCTTTTGCTGAGGCCTTGTTTTGATTGTTACCCTCATCACATATATTCATCAATTTCACAGTGGAAGAATATATTTGAATCGTGAAATGTGGGTAAATATTTGTTGATTTCAGCAGGGTCATCTGGTTGTATGGCCAGAAAGCAGATTCCCCATTCAGTCGTCTTTTGGTGCATATTTGACACCACATGTACAAATTGTGGTACATGTGTCTTGCCTCTCAACAGGGAGATTCTGTTTCATGTTTGCTATGTTTGCTCAAACATGGGGTGTGATTTTGTTGGATGGGAACTACCACTCCAAGCATCCTGAGTATTGGAGTTATTAGGAAAGACCTCTGTCTTTTCCTAGGTGCTTCTTTTGATTGTTACCCTTAGAACTTATATTCATCTGTTTTGCAGTGGAGTAATGTATTTGAATCGTTAAATGTGTGTAAATGTTTTTTGTTTAGAGCAGGGTCATCTGGTTGTATGACCAGAAAGCAGATTCTCCATTGAATGGGTTTTTAGTGCAGATTGGACACCACTTGCATTTTACTGTATAACAAATGTTAGGAATTTGATAATTATTCTTGTTTTTGTATCTCCTTCAATTGCATTAAATTTTTAAAAATCTTATTGCAATGGTCACTAAAAATAATAAATGTGCTGCACAAATAGTGGTCCATGTTTCTTCCCTCTCAACAGGGAGATTCCGTTTAATGCCTGCTATGTTCTAATTTCGAGTTTGATTTTGTTGGATGGGAAGCACTACTCCGAGCATTCTGACAACTGTAGTTATTAGGAAAGACATCTTTCTTTTGCTGAGTCCTTGTTTTGATTGTTACCCTCATCACATATATTTATCAATTTCACAGTGGAATAATATATTTGAATCGTGAAATGTCTGTAAAAGTTTGTTGATTACAGCAGGGTCATCTGGTTGTATGGCCAGAAATCAGATTCCCCATTCAATCGTCTTTTGGTGCATATTTGAAACCACATGCACAAATTTTGGTACATGTTTCTTGCCTCTCAACAGGGAGATTCTGTTTCATGACTGCTATGTTTGTTCAAACATGGAGTGTGATTTTGTTGGATTGGAACTACCACTCCAAGCATCCTGAGTATAGGAGTTATTGGTAAAGACCTCCTCCTTTTCCTAGGTGCTTCTTTTGATTTTTACCCTTATAACTTATACTCATCTGTTTCACAGTGGAGTAATGTATTTGAATCGTTAAATGTGTGTAAATGTTCTTTGTTTAGAGCAGGGTCATCTGGTTGTACGACCAGAAAGCAGATTCTCCATAGAATGGGTTTTAAGTGCAGATTGGACACCACTTGCATTTTACTGAATAACAAATGTTAGGAATTTGATAATTATTCTTGCTTTCGTATCTCGTTCAATTGCTTTAAATTATTAAGAATAATATTCCAATGGACACTAAAAATAATCAATGTGCTGCACAAATAGTGGTACATGTTTCTTCTCTCTCAACAAGGAGATTCCGTTTCATGACTGCTATGTTTAATCAAACATCGAGTGTGTTTATGTTGGATGGAAATCACCACTCCGAGCGTTCTGACGATTGGAGTTATTAGAAATACTCTTTTTCTTTTGCTAGGTGCTTCCATTGATTGATACCTTTATCAGTTATATTCGTCAATTTCACAGTGGAGTAATGTATTTGATTCGTGAAATGTGGGTAAATGTTTGTTGTTTAGAGCAGGGTCATCTGGTTGTATGGCCAGAAAGCAGATTCTCTATTCAATGGTCCTTTGGTGCAGATTGGATACAACATGCACTTTACTGAATAACGAATGTTCGGAATTTGATAAATCTTCTTGTTTAGGTATCTCTTTCATTTGCTTTTTATTTTTAAAAATTTTATTGCAGTGGTCACTAAAAGTAATCAATGTGCTGCACAAATTGTGGAACATGTTTCTTCCCTCTCAACAGGGAAATTCTGCTTAATGCCTGCTATGTTTGTTCTACTTTTGAGTGTGATTTTGTTGGATGGGATGTACTACTTCGAGCATTCTGACAATTGGAGTTATTAGCAATGACTTCTTTCTTTTGCTGAGTCCTTGTTTTGATTGTTACCTTCATCACATATATTCATCAATTTCACAGTGGAATAATATATTTGAATCGTGAAATGTGGGTAAATATTTGTTGATTTCAGCAGGGTCATCTGGTTGTATGGCCAGAAAGCAGATTCCCCATTCAGTCGTCTTTTAGTGCATATTTCACACCACATGCACAAATTGTGGTACATGTTTCTTGCCTCTCAACAGGGAGATTCTGTTTCATGTTAGCTATGTTTGCTCAAACATGGAGTGTGATTTTGTTGGATGGGAACTACCACTCCAAGCATGCTGAGCATTGGAGTTATTAGGAAAGACCTTTTTCTTTTCCTAGGTGCTTCATTTGATTGTTACCCTTAGAACTTATATTCATCTGTTTTGCAGTGGAGTAATTTATTTGAATCGTTAAATGTGTGTAAATGTTTTTTGTTTAGAGCAGGGTCATCTGGTTGTATGACCAGAAAGCAGATTCTCCATTGAATGGGTTTTTACTGCAGATTGGACACCACTTGCACTTTACTGAATAACAAATGTTAGGAATTTGATAATTATTCTTATTTTCGTATCTCCTTCAATTGCTTTAAATTATTAAGATTAATATTCCAATGGACACTAAAAATAATCAATGTGCTGCACAAATTGTGGTACACGTTTCTTCTCTCTCGACAGGGAGATTCCGTTTAATGACTGCTATGTTCTACTTTCGAGTGTAATTTTGTTGGATGGAAGCACTACTCCGAGCATTCCGACAATTGGAGTTATTAGGAAAGACTTCTTTCTTTTGCTACGTCCTAGCTTTGATTGTTACCCTCATCACATATATTCGTCAGTTGCACAGTGGAATAATATATTTGAATCGTGAAATGTGGGTAAATGATTGTTGATTACAGCAAGGTCATCTGGTTGTATGGCCAGAAAGTAGATACCCCATTCAATCGTCTTTTGATGCATATTTGTCACCACAGGCACAAATTGTGGTACATGTTTCTTGCCTCTCAACAGGGAGATTCTGTTTCATGACTGCTATGTTTGTTCAAACATGGAGTGTGATTTTGTTGGTTGGGAACTACCACTCCAAGCATCCTGAGTATTGGAGTTATTAGGAAAGACCTCTTTCTTTTCCTAGGTGGTTCTTTTGATTGTTACCCTTATAACTTAAATTCATCTGTTTCGCAGTGGAGTAATGTATTTGAATCGTTAAATGTGTGTAAATGTTTTTTGTTTAGAGCAGGGTCATCTGGTTGTATGACCAGAAAGCAGATTCTCCATTCAATGAGTTTTTAGTGCAGATTGGACACCACTTGCATTTTACTGAATAACAAGTGTTAGGAATTTGATAAATAGTCTTGTTTTCGTATCTACTCCAATTGCTTTCAATATTTAAAAATCTTATTGCAGTGGTCACTAAAAATAATAAATGTGCTGCACAAATTGTGGTACATTTTTCCTCCCTCTCAACAGGGAGATTCCGTTTAAATGCCTGCTATGTTTGTTCTACTTTTGAGTGTGATTTTGTTTGATGGGAAGTACTACTCCGAGCATTCTGACAATTGGAGTTATTAGGAAAGACTTCTTTCTTTTGCTTAGTCCTTGTTTTGATTGTTACCCTCATCACATATATTCATCAATTTCACAGTGGAATAATATATTTGAATAATGAAATGTGTTTAAATGTTTGTTGATTACAGCAGGGTCATCTGGTTGTATGGCCAGAAAGCAGATTCCCTATTCAATCGTCTTTTGGTGCATATTTGACACCACATGCAGAAATTGTGGTACATGTTTCTTGCCTCTCAACAGGGAGATTGTGTTACATGTTTGCTATGTTTGCTCAAACATGGAGTGTGATTTTGTTGGATGGGAACTACCACCCCCAGCATTCTGAGTATTGGAGTTATTAGGAAAGACCTCTTTCTTTTCCTAGGTGCTTCTTTTGATTGTTACCCTTATAACTTATATTCATCTTTTTCGCAGTGGAGTATTGTATTTGAATCGTTAAATGTGTGTAAATTTTTTTTGTTTAGAGATGGGTCATTTGGTTGTATGACTAGAAAGCAGATTCTCCATTGATTGGGTTTTTAGTGCAGATTGGACACCACTTGCATTTTACTGAATAACAAATGTTAGGAATTTGACAGTCTTGTTTTCGTATCTCCTTCAATTGCTTTAAATTTTTAAAAATCTTATTGCAATGGTCACTAAAAATAATCAATGTGCTGCACAAATAGTGGTCCATGTTTCTTCTCTCTCAACAGGGAGATTCCGTTTCATGACTGCTATGTTTATTCAAACATCGAGTGTGATTATGTTGGATGGAAATCACCACTCCGAGCATTCTGACGATTGGAGTTATTAGAAATACTGTTTTCTTTTGCTAGGTGCTTCCTTTGATTGATACCTTTATCACTTATATTCGTCAATTTCACTGTGGAGTAATGTATTTGATTCGTGAAATGTGGGTAAATGTTTGTTGTTTACAGCAGGGTCATCTGGTTGTATGGCCAGAAAGCAGATTCTCTATTCAATGGTCTTTTGGTGCAGATTGGACACCACATGCACCTTACTGAATAACAAATGTTCGGAATTTGATAAATCTTCTTGTTGAGGTATCTCCTTCATTTGCTTTATATTTTTAAAAATATTATTGCAATGGTCACTAAAAATAATACATGTGCTGCACAAATTGTGGTACATGTTTATCCCCTCTCAACAGGGAAATTCTGTTTAATGCCTGCTATGTTTGTCTACTTTTGAGTGTGATTTTGTTGGATGGGATGTACTACTTCGAGTATTCTGACAATTGGAGTTATTAGCAATGACTTCTTTCTTTTGCTGAGTCCTTGTTTTGATTGTTACCCTCATCACATATATTCATCAATTTCAAGGTGGAATAATATATTTGAATCGTGAAATGTGGGTAAATATTTGTTGATTACAGCAGGGTCATCTTCTTATATGGCCAGAAAGCAGATTCCCCATTCAGTCGTCTTTTGGTGCATATTTGACACCACATGCACAAATTGTGGTACATGTTTCTTGCCTCTAAACAGGGAGATTCTGTTTCATGTTTGCTATGTTTGCTAAAACATGGAGTGTGATTTTGTTGGATGGGAACTACCACTCCAAGCATGCTGAGGATTGGAGTTATTAGGAAAGACCTCTTTCTTTTCCTAGGTGCTTCTTTTGATTGTTACCCTTAGAACTTATATTCATCTGTTTTGCAGTGGAGTAATGTATTTGAATCGTTAAATGTGTGCAAATGTTTTTTGTTTAGAGCAGGGTCATCTGGTTGTATGACCAGAAAGCAGATTCTCCATTGAATGGGTTTTTAGTGCAGATTGGACACCACTTGCATTTTACTGTATAACAAATGTTAGGAATTTGATAATTATTCTTGTTTTCGTATCTCCTTCAATTGCTTTAAATTTTTAAAAATCTTATTGCAATGGTCACTAAAAATAATCAATGTGCTGCACAAATTGTGGTACATGTTTCTTCTCTCTCAACAAGGAGATTCCGTTTCATGACTGTTATGTTTATTCAAACATCGAGTGTGATTATGTTGGATGGAAATCACCACACCGAGCATTCTGACGATTGGAGTTATTGGATATGCTGTTTTCTTTTGCTAGGTGCTTCCTTTGATTGATACCTTTATCACTTATATTCGTCAATTTCACAGTGGAGTAATGTATTTGATTAGTGAAATGTGGGTAAATGTTTGTTGTTTACAGCAGGGTCATCTGGTTGTATGACCAGAAACAGATTCTTAATTCAAAGGGTTTTTAGTGCATATTGGGCACCACTTGCATTTTACTGAATAACAAATGTTAGGAATTTGATAAATATTCTTGTTTCCGTATCTCCTTCAATTGCTTTAAATTTTTAAAAATCTTATTGCAATGGTCACTAAAAATAATCAATGTGCTGCACAATTTGTGGTACATGTTTCTTCTCTCTCAACAGGGAGATTCGGTTTCATGACTGCTATGTTTATTCAAACATTAAGTTTGATTATGTTGGATGGAAATCACCACTCCGAGCGTTCTGACGATTGGAGTTATTAGAAATACTGTTTTATTTTGCTAGGTGCTTCCTTTGATTGATACCTTTATCGCTTATATTCGTCAATTTCACAGTGGAGTAATGTATTTGATTCGTGAAATGTGGGAAAATGTTTGTTGTTTACAGCAAGGTCATGTGGTTTTATGGCCAGAAAGCAGATTTTCTGTTCAATGGTCTTTTGATGCAGATTGGGCACCACATGCGCATTACTGAATAACGAATGTTCGGAATTTGATAAATCTTCTTGTTTAGGTATCTCCTTCATTTGCTTTATATTTTTATCAATATTATTGCAATGGTCACTAAAAATAATAAATGTGCTGCACAAATTGTGGTACATGTTTCTTCCCTCTCAACAGGGAGATTCCATTTAATGCCTGCTATGTTCTACTTTCGAGTGTTATTTTGTTGGATGGAAGCTCTACCCCGAGCATTCTGACAATTGGAGTTATTAGGAAAGACGTCATTCTTTTGCTAAGTCCTGGTTTTGATTGTTACCCTCATCACATATATTCATCAATTTCACAGTGGAATAATACATTTGAATCGCGAAATGTGGGTAAATGATTGTTGATGACAGCAAGGTCATCTGGTTGTATGGCCAGAAAGCAGATTCCCCATTCAATCTTCTTTTGGTGCATATTTGACACCACATGCACAAATTGTGGTACATGTTTCTCGCCTCTCAACAGGGAGATTCTGTTTCATGACTGCTATGTTTGTTCAAACATGGAGTGTGATTTTGTTGGATGGGAACTACCACTCCAAGCATCCTGAGTTTTGGAGTTATTAGGAAAGACCTCTTTCTTTTCCTAGGTGGTTCTTTTGATTGTTACCATTATCACTTATATTCATCTGTTTCGCAGTGGAGTAATGTATTTGAATCGTTAAATGTGTGTAAATGTTTTTTTTTTTAGAGCACGGTCATCTGGTTGTCTGAACAGAATGCAGATTATCCATTCAATGGCTTTTTGGTGCAGTTTGGACACCACTTGCATTTTACTGAATAACAAATGTTAGGAATTTGATAATTATTCTTGTTTTCATATCTCCTTCAATTGCTTTAAATTTTTAAAAATCTTATTGCAATGGTCACTAATAATAATCAATGTGCTGCACAAATTGTGGTACATGTTTCTTCTCCCTCAACAGGGAGATTCCGTTTCATGACTGCTATGTTTATTCAAACATCGAGTGTGATTATGTTGGATGGAAATCACCACTCCGAGCGTTCAGACGATTGAAGTTATTAGATATGCTGTTTTCTTTTGCTAGGTGCTTCCTTTGATTGATACCTTTATCACTTATATTCGTCAATTTCACAGTGGAGTAATGTATTTGATTCGTGAAATGTGGGTAAATGTTTGTTGTTTACAACAGGGTCATCTGGTTATATGGCCAGAAAGCAGATTCTCTATTCAATGGTCTTTTGGTGCAGATTGGACACCACATGCACTTTACTGACTAACGAATGTTCGGAATTTGATAAATCTTCTTGTTTAGGTATCTCCTTCATTTGTTTTTTATTTTTAACAATCTTATTGCAATGGTCACTAAAAATAATAAATGTGCTGCAGAAATTGTGGGACATGTTTCTTGCCTCTCAACAGGGAGATTCTGTTTCATGACTGCTATGTTTGTTCAAACATGGATTGTGATTTTGTTGGATGGGAACTACCACTCCAAGCACCCTGAGTATTGGAGTTATTAGGAAAGATCTCTTTCTCTCCCTAGGTGCTTCTTTTGATTGTTACCCTTATAACTTATATTCATCTGTTTCGCAGGGCAGTAATGAATTTAAATTGGTAAATGTGTGTAGATGTTTTTTGTTTAGAGCAGGGTCATCTGGTTGTATGACCAGAAAGCAGATTCCACATTCAATCGTCTTTTGGTGCATATTTGACACCACATGCGCAAATTGTGGTACATGTTTCTTGCCTCTCAACAGGGAGATTCTGTTTCATGACTGCTACGTTTGTTCAAACATGGAGTGTGATTTTTTTGGATGGGAGCTACCACTCCAAGCACCCTGAGCATTGGAGTTATTAGGAAAGACCTCTTTCTCTTCCTAGGTGCTTCTTTTGATTGTTTCCCTTATAACTTATGGTCATCTCATTCGCAGTGGAGTAATGTATTTGAATCGCTAAATGTGTATAAATGTTTTTTGTTTACAGCAGGGTCATCTGGTTGTATGGCCAGAAAGCAGATTCTCCATTCAATGAGTTTGTAGTGCAGATTGGACACCACTTGCATTTTACTGAATAACAAATGTTAGGAATTTGACAGTCTTGTTTTCGTATCTCCTTCAATTGCTTTAAATTTTTAAAAATCTTATTGCAATGGTCACTAAAAATAATCAATGTGCTGCACAAATTGTGGTATATGTTTCTTCTCTCTCAACAGGGAGATTCCGTTTCATGACTGCTATGTTTATTCAAACATCGAGTGTGATTATGTTGGATGGAAATCACCACACCGAGCATTCTGACGATTGGAGTTATTGGATTTGCTGTATTCTTTTGCTAGGTGCTTCCTTTGATTGATACCTTTATCACTTATATTCGTCAATTTCACAGTGGAGTAATGTATTTGATTCGTGAAATGTGGGAAAATGTTTGTTGTTTACAGCAAGGTCATGTGGTTTTATGGCCAGAAAGCAGATTTTCTGTTCAATGGTCTTTTGATGCAGATTGGGCACCACATGCGCATTACTGAATAACGAATGTTCGGAATTTGATAAATCTTCTTGTTTAGGTATCTCCTTCATTTGCTTTATATTTTTATCAATATTATTGCAATGGTCACTAAAAATAATAAATGTGCTGCACAAATTGTGGTACATGTTTCTTCCCTCTCAACAGGGAGATTCCATTTAATGCCTGCTATGTTCTACTTTCGAGTGTTATTTTGTTGGATGGAAGCTCTACCCCGAGCATTCTGACAATTGGAGTTATTAGGAAAGACGTCATTCTTTTGCTAAGTCCTGGTTTTGATTGTTACCCTCATCACATATATTCATCAATTTCACAGTGGAATAATACATTTGAATCGCGAAATGTGGGTAAATGATTGTTGATTACAGCAAGGTCATCTGGTTGTATGGCCAGAAAGCAGATTCCCCATTCAATCTTCTTTTGGTGCATATTTGACACCACATGCACAAATTGTGGTACATGTTTCTCGCCTCTCAACAGGGAGATTCTGTTTCATGACTGCTATGTTTGTTCAAACATGGAGTGTGATTTTGTTGGATGGGAACTACCACTCCAAGCATCCTGAGTTTTGGAGTTATTAGGAAAGACCTCTTTCTTTTCCTAGGTGGTTCTTTTGATTGTTACCATTATCACTTATATTCATCTGTTTCGCAGTGGAGTAATGTATTTGAATCGTTAAATGTGTGTAAATGTTTTTTGTTTAGAGCACGGTCATCTGGTTGTATGAACAGAATGCAGATTATCCATTCAATGGCTTTTTGGTGCAGTTTGGACACCACTTGCATTTTACTGAATAACAAATGTTAGGAATTTGATAATTATTCTTGTTTTCATATCTCCTTCAATTGCTTTAAATTTTTAAGAATCTTATTGCAATGGTCACTAATAATAATCAATGTGCTGCACAAATTGTGGTACATGTTTCTTCTCCCTCAACAGGGAGATTCCGTTTCATGACTGCTATGTTTATTCAAACATCGAGTGTGATTATGTTGGATGGAAATCACCACTCCGAGCGTTCAGACGATTGAAGTTATTAGATATGCTGTTTTCTTTTGCTAGGTGCTTCCTTTGATTGATACCTTTATCACTTATATTCGTCAATTTCACAGTGGAGTAATGTATTTGATTCGTGAAATGTGGGTAAATGTTTGTTGTTTACAACAGGGTCATCTGGTTATATGGCCAGAAAGCAGATTCTCTATTCAATGGTCTTTTGGTGCAGATTGGACACCACATGCACTTTACTGACTAACGAATGTTCGGAATTTGATAAATCTTCTTGTTTAGGTATCTCCTTCATTTGTTTTTTATTTTTAACAATCTTATTGCAATGGTCACTAAAAATAATAAATGTGCTGCAGAAAGTGTGGGACATGTTTCTTGCCTCTCAACAGGGAGATTCTCTTTCATGACTGCTATGTTTGTTCAAACATGGATTGTGATTTTGTTGGATGGGAACTACCACTCCAAGCACCCTGAGTATTGGAGTTATTAGGAAAGATCTCTTTCTCTCCCTAGGTGCTTCTTTTGATTGTTACCCTTATAACTTATATTCATCTGTTTCTCAGGGCAGTAATGAATTTAAATTGGTAAATGTGTGTAGATGTTTTTTGTTTAGAGCAGGGTCATCTGGTTGTATGACCAGAAAGCAGATTCCACATTCAATCGTCTTTTGGTGCATATTTGACACCACATGCGCAAATTGTGGTACATGTTTCTTGCCTCTCAACAGGGAGATTCTGTTTCATGACTGCTACGTTTGTTCAAACATGGAGTGTGATTTTTTTGGATGGGAGCTACCACTCCAAGCACCCTGAGCATTGGAGTTATTAGGAAAGACCTCTTTCTCTTCTTAGGTGCTTCTTTTGATTGTTTCCCTTATAACTTATGGTCATCTCATTCGCAGTGGAGTAATGTATTTGAATCGCTAAATGTGTATAAATGTTTTTTGTTTACAGCAGGGTCATCTGGTTGTATGGCCAGAAAGCAGATTCTCCATTCAATGAGTTTGTAGTGCAGATTGGACACCACTTGCATTTTACTGAATAACAAATGTTAGGAATTTGACAGTCTTGTTTTCGTATCTCCTTCAATTGCTTTAAATTTTTAAAAATCTTATTGCAATGGTCACTAAAAATAATCAATGTGCTGCACAAATTGTGGTATATGTTTCTTCTCTCTCAACAGGGAGATTCCGTTTCATGACTGCTATGTTTATTCAAACATCGAGTGTGATTATGTTGGATGGAAATCACCACACCGAGCATTCTGACGATTGGAGTTATTGGATATGCTGTATTCTTTTGCTAGGTGCTTCCTTTGATTGATACCTTTATCACTTATATTCGTCAATTTCACAGTGGAGTAATGTATTTGATTCGTGAAATGTGGGAAAATGTTTGTTGTTTACAGCAAGGTCATGTGGTTTTATGGCCAGAAAGCAGATTTTCTGTTCAATGGTCTTTTGATGCAGATTGGGCACCACATGCGCATTACTGAATAACGAATGTTCGGAATTTGATAAATCTTCTTGTTTAGGTATCTCCTTCATTTGCTTTATATTTTTATCAATATTATTGCAATGGTTACTAAAAATAATAAATGTGCTGCACAAATTGTGGTACATGTTTCTTCCCTCTCAACAGGGAGATTCCATTTAATGCCTGCTATGTTCTACTTTCGAGTGTTATTTTGTTGGATGGAAGCTCTACCCCGAGCATTCTGACAATTGGAGTTATTAGGAAAGACGTCATTCTTTTGCTAAGTCCTGGTTTTGATTGTTACCCTCATCACATATATTCATCAATTTCACAGTGGAATAATACATTTGAATCGCGAAATGTGGGTAAATGACTGTTGATTACAGCAAGGTCATCTGGTTGTATGGCCAGAAAGCAGATTCCCCATTCAATCTTCTTTTGGTGCATATTTGACACCACATGCACAAATTGTGGTACATGTTTCTCGCCTCTCAACAGGGAGATTCTGTTTCATGACTGCTATGTTTGTTCAAACATGGAGTGTGATTTTGTTGGATGGGAACTACCACTCCAAGCATCCTGAGTATTCGAGTTATTAGGAAAGACCTCTTTCTTTTCCTAGGTGGTTCTTTTGATTGTTACCATTATCACTTATATTCATCTGTTTCGCAGTGGAGTAATGTATTTGAATCGTTAAATGTGTGTAAATGTTTTTTGTTTAGAGCACGGTCATCTGGTTGTATGAACAGAATGCAGATTCTCTATTCAATGGTCTTTTGGTGCAGATTGGACACCACATGCACTTTACTGACTAACGAATGTTCGGAATTTGATAAATCTTCTTGTTTAGGTATCTCCTTCATTTGTTTTTTATTTTTAACAATCTTATTGCAATGGTCACTAAAAATAATAAATGTGCTGCAGAAATTGTGGGACATGTTTCTTGCCTCTCAACAGGGAGATTCTGTTTCATGACTGCTATGTTTGTTCAAACATGGATTGTGATTTTGTTGGATGGGAACTACCACTCCAAGCACCCTGAGTATTGGAGTTATTAGGAAAGATCTCTTTCTCTCCCTAGGTGCTTCTTTTGATTGTTACCCTTATAACTTATATTCATCTGTTTCGCAGGGCAGTAATGAATTTAAATTGGTAAATGTGTGTAGATGTTTTTTGTTTAGAGCAGGGTCATCTGGTTGTATGACCAGAAAGCAGATTCCACATTCAATCGTCTTTTGGTGCATATTTGACACCACATGCGCAAATTGTGGTACATGTTTCTTGCCTCTCAACAGGGAGATTCTGTTTCATGACTGCTACGTTTGTTCAAACATGGAGTGTGATTTTTTTGGATGGGAGCTACCACTCCAAGCACCCTGAGCATTGGAGTTATTAGGAAAGACCTCTTTCTCTTCCTAGGTGCTTCTTTTGATTGTTTCCCTTATAACTTATGGTCATCTCATTCGCAGTGGAGTAATGTATTTGAATCGCTAAATGTGTATAAATGTTTTTTGTTTACAGCAGGGTCATCTGGTTGTATGGCCAGAAAGCAGATTCTCCATTCAATGAGTTTGTAGTGCAGATTGGACACCACTTGCATTTTACTGAATAACAAATGTTAGGAATTTGACAGTCTTGTTTTCGTATCTCCTTCAATTGCTTTAAATTTTTAAAAATCTTATTGCAATGGTCACTAAAAATAATCAATGTGCTGCACAAATTGTGGTATATGTTTCTTCTCTCTCAACAGGGAGATTCCGTTTCATGACTGCTATGTTTATTCAAACATCGAGTGTGATTATGTTGGATGGAAATCACCACACCGAGCATTCTGACGATTGGAGTTATTGGATATGCTGTATTCTTTTGCTAGGTGCTTCCTTTGATTGATACCTTTATCACTTATATTCGTCAATTTCACAGTGGAGTAATGTATTTGATTCGTGAAATGTGGGAAAATGTTTGTTGTTTACAGCAAGGTCATGTGGTTTTATGGCCAGAAAGCAGATTTTCTGTTCAATGGTCTTTTGATGCAGATTGGGCACCACATGCGCATTACTGAATAACGAATGTTCGGAATTTGATAAATCTTCTTGTTTAGGTATCTCCTTCATTTGCTTTATATTTTTATCAATATTATTGCAATGGTCACTAAAAATAATAAATGTGCTGCACAAATTGTTGTAAATGTTTCTTCCCTCTCAACAGGGAGATTCCTTTTAATGCCTGCTATGTTCTAATTTCGAGTGTGATTATGTTGGATGGGAAGCACTACTCCGAGAATTCTAACAATTGTAGTTATTAGGAAAGATATCTTTCTTTTGCTGAGTCCTTGTTTTGATTGTTACCCTCATCACATATATTCATCAATTTCAAAGTGGAATAATATATTTGAATCGTGAAATGTTTGTAAATGTTAGATAATTACAGCAGGGTCATCTGGTTGTATGGCCAGAAAGCAGGTTCCCCATTCAATCGTCTTTTGGTGCATATTTGACACCACATGCACAAATTGTGGTACATATTTCTTGCCTCTCAACAGGGAGATTCTGTTTCATGACTGCTATGTTTGTTCAAACATGGAGTGTGATTTTGTTGGATGGGAACTACCACTCCAAGCACCCTGAGTATTGGAGTTATTAGGAAAGACCTCTTTCTCTTCCTAGGTGCTTCTTTTGATTGTTACCCTTATAACTTATATTCATCTGTTTTGCAGGGCAGTAATGTATTTAATTTGTTAAATGTGAGTAAATGTTTTTTGTTTAGAGCAGGGTCATCTGGTTGTATGACCAGAAAGCAGATTCTCCATTCAATGAGTTATTAGTGCAGATTAGACACCACTTGCATTTTACTGAATAACAAATGTTAGGAATTTGATAAATGTTCTTGTTTCCGTATCTCCTTCAATTGCTTTAAATTTTTAAAAATCTTATTGCAATGGTCACTAAAAATAATCAATGTGCTGCACAAATTGTGGTACATGTTTCTTCTCTCTCAACAAGGAGATTCCGTTTCATGACTGTTATGTTTATTCAAACATCGAGTGTGATTATGTTGGATGGAAATCACCACACCGAGCATTCTGATGATTGGAGTTATTGGATATGCTGTATTCTTTTGCTAGGTGCTTCCTTTGATTGATACCTTTATCACTTATATTCGTCAATTTCACAGTGGAGTAATGTATTTGATTCGTGAAATGTGGGTATATGTTTTTTGTTTACAGTAGGGTCATCTGGTTGTATGGCCAGAAAGCAGATTCTCTATTCAGTAGTCTTTTGGTGCAGATTGGACACCACATGCACTTTACTGAATAAGGAATGTTCGGAATTTGATAAATCTTCTTGTTGAGGTATCTCCTTCATTTGCTTTTTGTTTTTAAAAATATTATTGCAATGGTCATTAAATAATTAATGTGCTGCACAAATTGTGGTACATGTTTCTTCCCTCTCAACAGGGAGATTCCGTTTAAAGCCTGCTATGTTCTAATTTCGAGTGTAATTTTGTTGGATGGAAACACTACTCCGAGCATTCTGACAATTGGAGTTATTAGGAAAGAATTCTTTCTTTTATATGAGTCCTTGTTTTGGTTGTTACCCTCATCACATATATTCACCAATTTCACAGTGGAATAATATATTTGAATCGTGAAATGTGGGTTAATGTTTGTTGATTACAGCAGGGTCATCTGGTTGTATGGCCAGAAAGCAGATTCTCCATTCAATGAGTTTTTAGTGCAGATTGGACACCACTTGCATTTTACTGAATAACAAATGTTAGGAATTTGATAGTCTTGTTTTTGTATCTCCTTCAATTGCTTTAAATTTTTAAAAATATTATTGCATTGGTCACTAAAAATAATAAATTTGCTGCACAAATTGTGGTACATGTTTCTTCCCTCTCAACAGGGAGATTGCGTTTAAATGCGTGCTATGTTTGTTCTAATTTTGAGTGTGATTTTGTTTGATGGGAAGCACTATTCCGAGCATTCTGACAATTGGAGTTATTAGGAAAGACTTCTTTCTTTTGCTGAGTCCTTGTTTTGATTGTTACCCTCATCACATATATTCATCAATTTCACAGTGGAATAATATATTTGAATCGTCAAATGTGAGTAAATGATTGTTGATTACAGCAAGGACATCTGTTTGTATGGCCAGAAAGCAGATTCCCAATTCAATCGTCTTTTGATGCATATTTGACACCACATGCACAAATTGTGGTACATGTTTCTTGCCTCTCAACAGGGAGATTCTGTTTCATGACTGCTATGTTTGTTCAAACATGGATTGTGATTTTGTCTGATGGGAACTACCACTCGATGCATCCTGAGGTTTGGAGTTATTAGGAAAAAACTCTTTCTTTTCCTAGGTGGTTCTTTTGATTGTTACCCTTATAACTTATATTCATCTGTTTCGCAGTGGAGTAATGTATTTGAATCGTTAAATGTGTGTAAATGTTTTTTGTTTAGAGAAGGGTCATCTGATTGTATGACCAGAAAGCAGATTATCCATTCAATGGGTTTTTGGTGAAGTTTGGATACCACTTGCATTTTACTGAATAACAAATGTTAGGAATTTGATAATTATGCTTGTTTTCGTATCTCCTTCAATTGCTTTAAATTTTTAAAAATCTTATTGCAATGGTCACTAAAAATAATCAATGTGCTGCACAAATTGTGGTACATGTTTCTTCTCCCTCAACAGGGAGATTCCGTTTCATGACTGCTGTGTTTATTCAAACATCGAGTGTGATTATGTTGGATGGAAATCACCACTCCGAGCGTTCTGACGGTTGGAGTTATTAGATATGCTGTTTTCTTTTGCTAGGTGCTTCCTTTGATTGATACCTTTATCACTTATATTAGTCAATTTCACAGTGGAGTAATGTATTTGATTCGTGGAATGTGGGTATATGTTTGTTGTTTACAGTAGGGTCATCTGGTTGTATGGCCAGAAAACAGATTCTCTATTCAATGGTCTTTTGGTGCAGATTGGACACCACATGCACTTTACTGAATAATGAATGTTCGGAATTTGATAAATGTTGTTGTTTAGGTATCTCCTTTATTTTTTTTTATTTTTAAAAATCTTATTGCAATGGTCACTAAAAATAATAAATGTGCTGCACAAATTGTGGGACATGTTTCTTCCCTCTCAACAGGGAGATTCCGTTTAATGCCTGCTATGTTCTAATTTCGAGTGTGATTATGTTGGATGGGAAGCACTACGCCGAGAATTCTAACAATTGTAGTTATTAGGAAAGACATCTTTCTTTTGCTGAGTCCTTGTTTTGATTGTTACCCTCATCACATATATTCATCAATTTCAATGTGGGATAATGTATTTGAATCGTGAAATGTTTGTAAATGTTAGATAATTACAGCAGGGTCATCTGGTTGTATGGCCAGAAAGCAGATTCCGTATTCAATCGTCTTTTGGTTCACATTTGACACCACATGCACAAATTGTGGTACATGTTTCTTGCCTCTCAACAGGGAGATTCTGTTTCATGACTGCTATGTTTGTTCTAACATGGAGTGTGATTTTGTTGGATGGGAACTACCACTCCAAGCACCCTTTTATTGGAGTTATTAGGAAAGACCTCTTTCTCTTCCTAGGTGCTTCCTTTGATTGTTACCCTTATAACTTATATTCATCTCTTTCACAGTGGAGTAATGTTTTTGAATCGTTAAATGTGTGTAAATGTTTTTTGTTTAGAGCAGGGTCATCTGGTTGTATGACCAGAAACAGATTTTTAATTCAAAGGGTTTTTAGTTCATATAGGGCACCACTTGCATTTTACTGAATAACAAATGTTAGGAGTTTGATAAATATTCTTGTTTCCGTATCTCCTTCAATTGCTTTAAATTTTTAAAAATCTTATTGCAATGGTCACTAAAAATATTCAATGTGCTGCACAAATTGTGGTACATGTTTTTTCTCTCTCAACAAGGAGATTCCGTTTCATGACTGCTATGTTTATTCAAACATTGAGTGTGATTATGTTGGATGGAAATCACCACTCCGAGCGTTCTGACGATTGCAGTTATTAGAAATACTGCTTTCTTTTGCTAGGTGCTTCCTTTGATTAATACCTTTATCTTTTATATTCGTCAATTTTACAGTGGAGTAATGTATTTGATACGTGAAATGTGGGTATATGTTTGTTGTTTACAGCAGGGTCATCTGGTTGTATGGCCAGAAAGCAGATTCTCTATTCAATGGTCTTTTGGTGCAGATTGGACACCACATGCACTTTACTGAATAACGAATGTTCAGAATTTGATAAATCTTCTTGTTTTGGTATCTCCTTCATTTGCTTTATATTTTTAAAAATCTTATTGCAGTGGTCACTAAAAATAATAAATTTGCTGCACAAATTGTGCTACATGTTTCTTCCCTCTCAACAGAGAGATTCCGTTTAAATGCCTGCTATGTTTGTTCTACTTTTGATTGTGATTTTGTTTGATGGGAAGCACTACTCCGAGCATTCTGACAATTGGAGTTATTAGGAAAGACTTCTTTCTTTTGCTGAGTCCTTGTTTTGATTGTTACCCTCATCACATATATTCATCAATTTCACCGTGGAATAATATAGTTGAATAATGAAATGTGTTTAAATGTTTGTTGATTACAGCAGGGTAATCTGGTTGTTTGGCCAGAAAGCAGATTCCCCATTCAATCGTCTTTTGGTGCATATTTGACACCACATGCACAAATTGTGGTACATGTTTCTTCCCTCTCAACAGGGAAATTCTGTTTAATGCCTGCTATGTTCGTTCTACTTTTGAGTGTGATTTTGTTGGATGGGATGTACTACTTCGAGTATTCTGACAATTGGAGTTATTAGCAATGACTTCTTTCTTTTGCTGAGTCCTTGTTTTGATTGTTACCCTCATCACATATATTCATCAATTTCAAAGTGGAATAATATATTTGAATCGTGAAATGTGGGTAAATATTTGTTGATTACAGCAGGGTCATCTTGTTGTATGGCCAGAAAGCAGATTCTCCATTCAGTCGTCTTTTGGTGCATATTTGACACCACATGCACAAATTGTGGTACATGTTTCTTGCCTCTCAACAGGGAGATTCTGTTTCAAGTTTGCTATGTTTGCTAAAACATGGAGTGTGATTTTGTTGGATTGGAACTACCACTCCAAGCATCCAGAGGATTGGAGTTATTAGGAAAGACCTCTTTCTTTTCCTTGGTGCTTCTTTTGATTGTTACCCTTAGAACTTATATTCATCTGTTTTGCGGTGGAGTAATGTATTTGAATCGTTAAATGTGTGTAAGTGTTTTTTGTTTAGAGCAGGGTCATCTGGTTGTATGACCAGAAAGCAGATTCTCCATGGAATGGGTTTTTAGTGCAGATTGGACACCACTTGCATTTTACTGTATAACAAATGTTAGGAATTTGATAATTATTCTTGTTTTCGTATCTCCTTCAATTGCTTTAAATTTTTAAAAATCTTATTGCAATGGTCACTAAAAATAATCAATGTGCTGCACAAATTGTGGTACATGTTTCTTCTCTCTCAACAAGGAGATTCCGTTTCATGACTGCTATGTTTATTCAAACATCGAGTGTGATTATGTTGGATGGAAATCACCACACCGAGCATTCTGTTGATTGGAGTTATTAAGAATACTGTTTTCTTTTGCTAGGTGCTTCCTTTGATTGATACCTTTATCACTTATATTCGTCAATTTGACAGTGGTGTAATGTATTTGATTCGTGAAATGTGGATATATGTTTTTTGTTTACAGCAGGGTCATCTGTTTGTATGGCCAGAAAGCAGATTCCACATTCAATCGTCTTTTGGTGCATATTTGACACCACATGCACAAATTGTGGTACATGTTTCTTGCCTCTCAACAGGGAGATTCTGTTTCATGACTGCTATGTTTGTTCAAACATGGAGTGTGATTTTGTTGGATGGGAACTACCGCTCCAAGCATCCTGAGTATAGGAGTTACTGGGAAAGACATCATTCTTTTCCTAGGTGCTTCTTTTGATTTTTACCCTTATAACTTATACTCATCTGTTCCGCAGTGGAGTAATGTATTTGAATCGTTAAATGTGTGTAAAAGTTTTTGTTTAGAGCAGGGTCATCTGGTTGTATGACCAGAAAGCAGATTCTCCATTGAATGGGTTTTTAGTGCAGATTGGACACCACTTGCATTTTACTGTATAACAAATGTTAGGAATTTGATAATTATTCTTGTTTTCGTATCTCCTTCAATTGCTTTAAATTTTTAAAAATCTTATTGCAATGGTCACTAAAAATAATCAATGTGCTGCAAAAATTGTCGTATATGTTTCTTCTGTCTGAACAGGGAGACTCCGTTTCATGACTGCTGTGTTTATTCAAACATCGAGTGTGATTATGTTGGATGGAAATCACCACTCCGAGCGTTCTGACGGTTGGAGTTATTAGATATGCTGTTTTCTTTTGCTAGGTGCTTCCTTTGATTGATACCTTTATCACTTATATTAGTCAATTTCACAGTGGAGTAATGTATTTGATTCGTGGAATGTGGGTATATGTTTGTTGTTTACAGTAGGGTCATCTGGTTGTAGGGCCAGAAAGCAGATTCTCTATTCAATGGTCTTTTGGTGCAGATTGGACACCACATGCACTTTACTGAATAATGAATGTTCGGAATTTGATAATTGTTGTTGTTTAGGTATCTCCTTTATTTTTTTTTATTTTTAAAAATCTTATTGCAATGGTCACTAAAAATAATAAATGTGCTGCACAAATTGTGGGACATGTTTCTTCCCTCTCAACAGGGAGATTCCGTTTAATGCCTGCTATGTTCTAATTTCGAGTGTGATTATGTTGGATGGGAAGCACTACGCCGAGAATTCTAACAATTGTAGTTATTAGGAAAGACATCTTTCTTTTGCTGAGTCCTTGTTTTGATTGTTACCCTCATCACATATATTCATCAATTTCAATGTGGGATAATGTATTTGAATCGTGAAATGTTTGTAAATGTTAGATAATTACAGCAGGGTCATCTGGTTGTATGGCCAGAAAGCAGATTCCGTATTCAATCGTCTTTTGGTTCACATTTGACACCACATGCACAAATTGTGGTACATGTTTCTTGCCTCTCAACAGGGAGATTCTGTTTCATGACTGCTATGTTTGTTCTAACATGGAGTGTGATTTTGTTGGATGGGAACTACCACTCCAAGCACCCTTTTATTGGAGTTATTAGGAAAGACCTCTTTCTCTTCCTAGGTGCTTCCTTTGATTGTTACCCTTATAACTTATATTCATCTCTTTCACAGTGGAGTAATGTTTTTGAATCGTTAAATGTGTGTAAATGTTTTTTGTTTAGAGCAGGGTCATCTGGTTGTATGACCAGAAACAGATTTTTAATTCAAAGGGTTTTTAGTTCATATGGGGCACCACTTGCATTTTACTGAATAACAAATGTTAGGAGTTTGATAATAATTCTTGTTTCCGTATCTCCTTCAATTGCTTTAAATTTTTAAAAATCTTATTGCAATGGTCACTAAAAATATTCAATGTGCTGCACAAATTGTGGTACATGTTTTTTCTCTCTCAACAGGGAGATTCCGTTTCATGACTGCTATGTTTATTCAAACATCGAGTGTGATTATGTTGGATGGAAATCACCACTCCGAGCGTTCTGACGATTGCAGTTATTAGAAATACTGCTTTCTTTTGCTAGGTGCTTCCTTTGATTAATACCTTTATCTTTTATATTCGTCAATTTTACAGTGGAGTAATGTATTTGATACGTGAAATGTGGGTATATGTTTGTTGTTTACAGCAGGGTCATCTGGTTGTATGGCCAGAAAGCAGATTCTCTCTTCAATGGTCTTTTGGTGCAGATTGGACACCACATGCACTTTACTGAATAACGAATGTTCAGAATTTGATAAATCTTCTTGTTTTGGTATCTCCTTCATTTGCTTTATATTTTTAAAAATCTTATTGCAGTGGTCACTAAAAATAATAAATTTGCTGCACAAATTGTGCTACATGTTTCTTCCCTCTCAACAGAGAGATTCCGTTTAAATGCCTGCTATGTTTGTTCTACTTTTGATTGTGATTTTGTTTGATGGGAAGCACTACTCCGAGCATTCTGACAATTGGAGTTATTAGGAAAGACTTCTTTCTTTTGCTGAGTCCTTGTTTTGATTGTTACCCTCATCACATATATTCATCAATTTCACCGTGGAATTATATAGTTGAATAATGAAATGTGTTTAAATGTTTGTTGATTACAGCAGGGTAATCTGGTTGTTTGGCCAGAAAGCAGATTCCCCATTCAATCGTCTTTTGGTGCATATTTGACACCACATGCACAAATTGTGGTACATGTTTCTCGCCTCTCAACAGGGAGATTCTGTTTCAAGTTTGCTATGTTTGCTAAAAAAAGGAGTGTGATTTTGTTGGATGGGAACTACCACTCCAAGCATCCAGAGGACTGGAGTTATTAGGAAAGACCTCTTTCTTTTCCTTGGTGCTTCTTTTGATTGTTACCCTTAGAACTTATATTCATCTGTTTTGCAGTGGAGTAATGTATTTGAATCGTTAAATGTGTGTAAGTGTTTTTTGTTTAGAGCAGGGTCATCTGGTTGTATGACCAGAAAGCAGATTCTCCATGGAATGGGTTTTTAGTGCAGATTGGACACCACTTGCATTTTACTGTATAACAAATGTTAGGAATTTGATAATTATTCTTGTTTTCGTATCTCCTTCAATTGCTTTAAATTTTTAAAAATCTTATTGCAATGGTCACTAAAAATAATCAATGTGCTGCACAAATTGTGGTACATGTTTCTTCTCTCTCAACAGGGAGATTCCGTTTCATGACTGCTATGTTTATTCAAACTACAAGTGTGATTATGTTGGATGGAAATCACCACTCCGAGCGTTCTGACGATTGGAGTTATTAGAAATACTGTTTTCTTTTGCTAGGTGCTTCCTTTGATTGATACCTTTATCACTTGTATTCGTCAATTTCACAGTGGAGTAATGTATTTGATTCGTGAAATGTGGGTAAATGTTTGTTGTTTACAGCAGGGTCATCTGGTTGTATGGCCAGAAAGCAGATTCTCTATTCAATGGTCTTTTGGTGGAGATTTGACACCACATGCACCTTACTGAATAACAAATGTTCGGAATTTGATAAATCTTCTTGTTGAGGTATCTCCTTCATTTGCTTTATATTTTTTAAAATATTATTGCAATGGTCACTAAAAATAATAAATGTGCTGCACAAATTGTGGTACATGTTTCTTCCCTCTCAGCAGGGAGGTTCCGTTTAATGCCTGCTATGTTCTACTTTCGTGTGTAATTTTGTTGGATGGAAGCACTACTCCGAGCATTCTGACAGTTCTAGTTATTAGGAAAGACTTCCTTCTTTTCTAAGTCCTAGTTTTGATTGTTACCCTCATCACATATATCCATCAATTTCACAGTGGAATAATATATTTGAATCGTGAAATGTGGGTAAATGATTGTTGATTACAGCAAGGACATCTGTTTGTATGGCCAGAAAGCAGATTCCCAATTCAATCGTTTTTTGATGCATATTTGACACCACATGCACAAATTGTGGTACATGTTTCTTGCCTCTCAACAGGGAGATTCTGTTTCATGACTGCTATGTTTGTTCAAACATGGATTGTGATTTTGTCTGATGGGAACTACCACTCCATGCATCCTGAGGTTTGGAGTTATTAGGAAAGACCTCTTTCTTTTCCTAGGTGGTTCTTTTGATTGTTACCCTTATAACTTATATTCATCTGTTTTGCAGTGGAGTAATGTATTTGAATCGTTAAATGTGTGTAAATGTTTTTTGTTTAGAGCAGGGTCATCTGATTGTATGACCAGAAAGCAGATTATCCATTCAATGGGTTTTTGGTGAAGTTTGGATACCACTTGCATTTTACTGAATAACAAATGTTAGGAATTTGATAATTATGCTTGTTTTCGTATCTCCTTCAATTGCTTTAAATTTTTAAAAATCTTATTGCAATGGTCACTAAAAATAATCAATGTGCTGCAAAAATTGTCGTATATGTTTCTTCTGTCTGAACAGGGAGATTCCGTTTCATGACTGCTGTGTTTATTCAAACATCGAGTGTGATTATGTTGGATGGAAATCACCACTCCGAGCGTTCTGACGGTTGGAGTTATTAGATATGCTGTTTTCTTTTGCTAGGTGCTTCCTTTGATTGATACCTTTATCACTTATATTAGTCAATTTCACAGTGGAGTAATGTATTTGATTCGTGGAATGTGGGTATATGTTTGTTGTTTACAGTAGGGTCATCTGGTTGTATGGCCAGAAAGCAGATTCTCTATTCAATGGTCTTTTGGTGCAGATTGGACACCACATGCACTTTACTGAATAATGAATGTTCGGAATTTGATAAATGTTGTTGTTTAGGTATCTCCTTTATTTTTTTTTATTTTTAAAAATCTTATTGCAATGGTCACTAAAAATAATAAATGTGCTGCACAAATTGTGGGACATGTTTCTTCCCTCTCAACAGGGAGATTCCGTTTAATGCCTGCTATGTTCTAATTTCGAGTGTGATTATGTTGGATGGGAAGCACTACGCCGAGAATTCTAACAATTGTAGTTATTAGGAAAGACATCTTTCTTTTGCTGAGTCCTTGTTTTGATTGTTACCCTCATCACATATATTCATCAATTTCAATGTGGGATAATATATTTGAATCGTGAAATGTTTGTAAATGTTAGATAATTACAGCAGGGTCATCTGGTTGTATGGCCAGAAAGCAGATTCCCTATTCAATCGTCTTTTGGTTCACATTTGACACCACATGCACAAATTGTGGTACATGTTTCTTCTCTCTCAACAAGGAGATTCCGTTTCATGATTGCTATGTTTATTCAAACATCGAGTGTGATTATGTTGGATGGAAATCACCACTACGAGCGTTCTGACGATTGGAGTTATTAGAAATACTCTTTTTCTTTTGCTAGGTGCTTCCATTGATTGATACCTTTATCAGTTATGTTCGTCAATTTCACAGTGGAGTAATGTATTTGATTCGTGAAATGTGGGTAAATGTTTGTTGTTTAGAGCAGGGTCATCTGGTTGTATGGCCAGAAAGCAGATTCTCTATTCAATGGTCCTTTGGTGCAGATTGGACACCACATGCACTTTACTGAATAACGAATGTTCGGAATTTGATAAATCTTCTTGTTTACGTATCTCTTTCATTTGCTTTTTATTTTTAAAAATTTTATTGCAATGGTCACTAAAAGTAATCAATGTGCTGCACAAATTGTGGAACATGTTTCTTCCCTCTCAACAGGGAAATTCTGCTTAATGCCTGCTATGTTCTACTTACGAGTGTAATTTTGTTGGATGGAAGCACTACTCCGAGCATTCAGACAATTGGTGTTATTAGGAAAGACTTCTTTCTTTTGCTAAGTCCTAGCTTTGATTGTTACCCTCATCACATATATTCGTCAGTTTCACAGTGGAATAATATATTTGAATCGTGAAATGTGGGTAAATGATTGTTGATTACAGCAAGGTCATCTGGTTGTATGGCCAGAAAGCAGATTCCCCATTCAATCGTCTTTTGGTGCATATTTGACACCACATGCACAAATTGTGGTACATGTTTCTTGCCTCTCAACAGGGAGATTCTGTTTCATGACTGCTATGTTTGTTCAAATATGAAGTGTGATTTTGTTGGTTGGGAACCACCACTCCAAGCATCCTGAGTATTGGAGTTATTAGGAAAGACCTCTTTCTTTTCCTAGGTGGTTCTTTTCATTGTTACCCTTATAACTTAAATTCATCTGTTTCGCAGTGGAGTAATGTATTTGAATCGTTAAATGTGTGTAAATGTTTTTTGTTTAGAGCAGGGTCATCTGGTTGTATCACCAGAAAGCAGATTCTCCATTCAATGAGTTTTTAGTGCAGATTGGACACCACTTGCATTTTACTGAATAACAAATGTTAGGAATTTGATAAATAGTCTTGTTTTCGTATCTACTCCAATTGCTTTCAATTTTTAAAAATCTTATTGCAGTGGTCACTAAAAATAATAAATGTGCTGCACAAATTGTGGTACAATTTTCCTCCCTCTCAACAGGGAGATTCCGTTTAATTGCCTGCTATGTTTGTTCTACTTTTGAGTGTGATTTTGTTTGATGGGAAGTACTACTCCGAGCATTCTGACAATTGGAGTTATTAGGAAAGACTTCTTTCTTTTGCTTAGTCCTTGTTTTGATTGTTACCCTCATCACATATATTCATCAATTTCACAGTGGAATAATATATTTGAATAATGAAATGTGTTTAAATGTTTGTTGATTACAGCAGGGTCATCTGGTTGTATGGCCAGAAAGCAGATTCCCTATTCAATCGTCTTTTGGTGCATATTTGACACCACATGCAGAAATTGTGGTACATGTTTCTTGCCTCTCAACAGGGAGATTGTGTTACATGTTTGCTATGTTTGCTCAAACATGGAGTGTGATTTTGTTGGATGGGAACTACCACCCCCAGCATCCTGAGTATTGGAGTTATTAGGAAAGACCTCTTTCTTTTCCTAGGTGCTTCTTTTGATTGTTACCCTTATAACTTATATTCATCATTTTCGCAGTGGAGTATTGTATTTGAATCGTTAAATGTGTGTAAATGTTTTTTGTTTAGAGATGGGTCATTTGGTTGTATGACCAGAAAGCAGATTCTCCATTGATTGAGTTTTTAGTGCAGATTGGACACCACTTGCATTTTACTGAATAACAAATGTTAGGAATTTGACAGTCTTGTTTTCGTATCTCCTTCAATCTTTAAATTTTTAAAAATCTTATTGCAATGGTCACTAAAAATAATCAATGTGCTGCACAAATAGTGGTCCATGTTTCTTCTCTCTCAACAGGGAGATTCCGTTTCATGACTGCTATGTTTATTCAAACATCGAGTGTGATTATGTTGGATGGAAATCACCACTCCGAGCATTCTGACGATTGGAGTTATTAGAAATACTGTTTTCTTTTGCTAGGTGCTTCCTTTGATTGATACCTTTATCACTTATATTCGTCAATTTCACTGTGGAGTAATGTATTTGATTCGTGAAATGTGGGTAAATGTTTGTTGTTTACAGCAGGGTCATCTGGTTGTATGGCCAGAAAGCAGATTCTCTATTCAATGGTCTTTTGGTGCAGGTTGGACACCACATGCACCTTACTGAATAACAAATGTTCGGAATTTGATAAATCTTCTTGTTGAGGTATCTCCTTCATTTGCTTTATATTTTTAAAAATATTATTGCAATGGTCACTAAAAATAATACATGTGCTGCACAAATTGTGGTACATGTTTATCCCCTCTCAACAGGGAAATTCTGTTTAATGCCTGCTATGTTTGTCTACTTTTGAGTGTGATTTTGTTGGATGGGATGTACTACTTCGAGTATTCTGACAATTGGAGTTATTATCAATGACTTCTTTCTTTTGCTGAGTCCTTGTTTTGATTGTTACCCTCATCACATATATTCATCAATTTCAAAGTGGAATAATATATTTGAATCGTGAAATGTGCGTAAATATTTGTTGATTACAGCAGGGTCATCTTCTTGTATGGCCAGAAAGCAGATTCCCCATTCAGTCGTCTTTTGGTGCATATTTGACACCACATGCACAAATTGTGGTACATGTTTCTTGCCTCTCAACAGTGAGATTCTGTTTCAAGACTGCTATGTTTGTTCATACATGGATTGTGATTTTGTTGGATGGGAACTACAACTCCAAGCACCCTGAGTATTGGAGTTATTAGGAAAGACCTCTTTCTCTTCCTAGGTGCTTCTTTTGATTGTTACCCTTAGAACTTATATTCATCTGTTTTGCAGTGGAGTAATGTATTTGAATCGTTAAATGTGTGCAATTGTTTTTTGTTTAGAGCAGGGTCATCTGGTTGTATGACCAGAAAGCAGATTATCCATTCAATGGGTTTTTGGTGCAGTTTGGACACCACTTGCATTTTACTGTATAACAAATGTTAGGAATTTGATAAATATTCTTGTTTCTGTATCTCCTTCAATTGCTTTAAATTTTTAAAAATCTTATTGCAATGGTCACTAAAAATAATCAATGTGCTGCACAATTTGTGGTACATGTTTCTTCTCTCTCAACAGGGAGATTCGGTTTCATGACTGCTATGTTTATTCAAACATTAAGTTTGATTATGTTGGATGGAAATCACCACTCCGAGCGTTCTGACGATTGGAGTTATTAGAAATACTGTTTTATTTTGCTAGGTACTTCCTTTGATTGATACCTTTATCGCTTATATTCGTCAATTTCACAGTGGAGTAATGTATTTGATTCGTGAAATGTGGGTAAATGTTTGTTGTTTACAGCAGGTTCATCTGGTTGTATGGCCAGAAAGCAGATTCTGTATTCAATGGTCTTTTGGTGCAGATTGGACACCACATGCACCTTACTGAATAACAAATGTTCGGAATTTGATAATTATTCTTGTTTTCGTATCTCCTTCATTTGCTTTATATTTTTTAAAATATTATTGCAATGGTCACTAAAAATAATAAATGTGCTGCACAAATTGAGGTACATGTTTCTTCCCTCTCAACAGGGAGATTCCGTTTAATGCCTGCTATGTTCTACTTTCGAGTGTTATTTTGTTGGATGGAAGCTCTACCCCGAGCATTCTGACAATTGGAGTTATTAGGAAAGACGTCATTCTTTTGCTAAGTCCTGGTTTTGATTGTTACCCTCATCACATATATTCATCAATTTCGCAGTGGAATAATACATTTGAATCGCGAAATGTGGGTAAATGATTGTTGATTACAGCAAGGTCATCTGGTTGTATGGCCAGAAAGCAGATTCCCCATTCAATCTTCTTTTGGTGCATATTTGACACCACATGCACAAATAGTGGTACATGTTTCTCGCCTCTCAACAGGGAGATTCTGTTTCATGACTGCTATGTTTGTTCAAACATGGAGTGTGATTTTGTTGGATGGGAACTACCACTCCAAGCATCCTGAGTATTGGAGTTATTAGGAAAGATCTCTTTCTTTTCCTAGGTGGTTCTTTTGAATGTTACCATTATCACTTATATTCATCTGTTTCGCAGTGGAGTAATGTATTTAAATCGTTAAATGTGTGTAAATGTTTTTTGTTTAGAGCACGGTCATCTGGTTGTATGAACAGAATGCAGATTATCCATTCAATGGCTTTTTGGTGCAGTTTGGACACCACTTGCATTTTACTGAATAACAAATGTTAGGAATTTGATAATTATTCTTGTTTTCATATCTCCTTCAATTGCTTTAAATTTTTAAAAATCTTATTGCAATGGTCAATAATAATAATCAATGTGCTGCACAAATTGTGGTACATGTTTCTTCTTCCTCAACAGGGAGATTCCGTTTCATGACTGCTATGTTTATTCAAACATCGAGTGTGATTATGTTGGATGGAAATCACCACACCGAGCATTCTGACGATTGGAGTTATTGGATATGCTGTATTCTTTTGCTAGGTGCTTCCTTTGATTGATACCTTTATCACTTATATTCGTCAATTTCTCAGTGGAGTAATGTATTTGATTCGTGAAATGTGGTTATATGTTTTTTGTTTACAGTAGGGTCGTCTGGTTGTATGGCCAGAAAGCAGATTCTCTATTCAGTAGTCTTTTGGTGCAGATTGGACACCACATGCACTTTACTGAATAAGGAATGTTCGGAATTTGATAAATCTTCTTGTTGAGGTATCTCCTTCATTTGCTTTTTATTTTTAAAAATATTATTGCAATGGTCATTAAATAATTAATGTGCTGCACAAAATGTGGTACATGTTTCTTCCCTCTCAACAGGAAGATTCCGTTTAAAGCCTGCTATGTTCTAATTTCGAGTGTAATTTTGTTGGATGGAAACACTACTCCGAGCATTCTGACAATTGGAGTTATTAGGAAAGACTTCTTTCTTTTATATGAGTCCTTGTTTTAGTTGTTACCCTCATCACATATATTCACCAATTTCACAGTGGAATAATATATTTGAATCGTGAAATGTGGGTTAATGTTTGTTAATTACAGCAGGGTCATCTGGTTGTATGGCCAGAAAGCAGATTCTCAATTGAATGGTCTTTTGGTGGAGATTTGACACCACATGCACCTTACTGAATAACAAATGTTCGGAATTTGATAAAACTTCTTGTTGAGGTATCTCCTTCATTTGCTTTATATTTTTAAAAATATTATTGCAATGGTCACTAAAAATAATAAATGTGCTGCACAAATTGTGGTACATGTTTCTTCCCTCTCAGCAGGGAGATTCCGTTTAATGCCTGCTATGTTCTACTTTCGTGTGTAATTTTGTTGGATGGAAGCACTACTCCGAGCATTCTGACAATTATAGTTATTAGGAAAGACTTCCTTCTTTTCTAAGTCCTAGTTTTGATTGTTACCCTCATCACATATATTCATCAATTTCACAGTGGAATAATATATTTGAATCGTGAAATGTGGGTAAATGATTGTTGATTACAGCAAGGACATCTGTTTGTATGGGCAGAAAGCAGATTCCCAATTCAATCGTCTTTTGATGCATATTTGACACCACATGCACAAATTGTGGTACATGTTTCTTGCCTCTCAACAGGGAGATTCTGTTTCATGACTGCTATGTTTGTTCAAACATGGATTGTGATTTTGTCTGATGGGAACTACCACTCCATGCATCCTGAGTATTGGAGTTATTAGGAAAGACCTCTTTCTTTTCCTAGGTGGTTCTTTTGATTGTTACCCTTATAACTTATATTCATCTGTTTCGCAGTGGAGTAATGTATTTGAATCGTTAAATGTGTGTAAATGTTTTTTGTTTAGAGCAGGGTCATCTGGTTGTATGACCAGAAAGCAGATTATCCATTCAATGGGTTTTTGGTGAAGTTTGGATACCACTTGCATTTTACTGAATAACAAATGTTAGGAATTTGATAATTATGCTTGTTTTCGTATCTCCTTCAATTGCTTTAAATTTTTAAAAATCTTATTGCAATGGTCACTAAAAATAATCAATGTGCTGCAAAAATTGTGGTATATGTTTCTTCTGTCTGAACAGGGAGATTCCGTTTCATGACTGGTGTGTTTATTCAAACATCGAGTGTGATTATGTTGGATGGAAATCACCACTCCGAGCGTTCTGACGGTTGGAGTTATTAGATATGCTGTTTTCTTTTGCTAGGTGCTTCCTTTGATTGATACCTTTATCACTTATATTAGTCAATTTCACAGTGGAGTAATGTATTTGATTCGTGGAATGTGGGTATATGTTTGTTGTTTACAGTAGGGTCATCTGGTTGTATGGCCAGAAAGCAGATTCTCTATTCAATGGTCTTTTGGTGCAGATTGGACACCACATGCACTTTACTGAATAATGAATGTTCGGAATTTGATAAATGTTGTTGTTTAGGTATCTCCTTTATTTTTTTTTATTTTTAAAAATCTTATTGCAATGGTCACTAAAAATAATAAATGTGCTGCACAAATTGTGGGACATGTTTCATCCCTCTCAACAGGGAGATTCCGTTTAATGCCTGCTGTGTTCTAATTTCGAGTGTGATTATGTTGGATGGGAAGCACTACTCCGAGGATTCTAACAATTGTAGTTATTAGGAAAGACATCTTTCTTTTGCTGAGTCCTTGTTTTGATTGTTACCCTCATCACATATATTCATCAATTTCAATGTGGAATAATATATTTGAATCGTGAAATGTTTGTAAATGTTAGATAATTACAGCAGGGTCATCTGGTTGTATGGCCAGTAAGCAGATTCCCTATTCAATCGTCTTTTGGTTCATATTTGACACCATATGCACAAATTGTGGTACATGTTTCTTGCCTCTCAACAGGGAGATTCTGTTTCATGACTGCTATGTTTGTTCTAACATGGAGTGTGATTTTGTTGGATGGGAACTACCACTCCAAGCACCCTTTTATTGGAGTTATTAGGAAAGACCTCTTTCTCTTCCTAGGTGCTTCTTTTGATTGTTACCCTTATAACTTATATTCATCTCTTTCACAGTGGAGTAATGTTTTTGAATCGTTAAATGTGTGTAAATGTTTTTTGTTTAGAGCAGGGTCATGTGGTTGTATGACCAGAAACAGATACTTAATTCAAAGGGTTTTTAGTTCATATAGGGCACCACTTGCATTTTACTGAATAACAAACGTTAGGAATTTGATAAATAGTCTTGTTTTCGTATCTCCTTCAATTGCTTTAAATTTTTAAAAATCTTATTGCAGTGGTCACTAAAAATAATAAATTTGCTGCACAAATTGTGCTACATGTTTCTTCCCTCTCAACAGAGAGATTCCGTTTAAATGCCTGCTATGTTTGTTCTACTTTTGATTGTGATTTTGTTTGATGGGAAGCACTACTCCGAGCATTCTGACAATTGGAGTTATTAGGAAAGACTTCTTTCTTTTGCTGAGTCCTTGTTTTGATTGTTACCCTCATCACATATATTCATCAATTTCACAGTGGAATAATATAGTTGAATAATGAAATGTGTTTAAATGTTTGTTGATTACAGCAGGGTAATCTGGTTGTTTGGCCAGAAAGCAGATTCCCCATTCAATCGTCTTTTGGTGCATATTTGACACCACATGCACAAATTGTGGTACATGTTTCTTCCCTCTCAACAGGGAAATTCTGTTTAATGCCTGCTATGTTTGTTCTACTTTTGAGTGTGATTTTGTTGGATGGGATGTACTACTTCGAGTATTCTGACAATTGGAGTTATTAGCGATGACTTCTTTCTTTTGCTGAGTCCTTGTTTTGATTGTTACCCTCATCACATATATTCATCAATTTCAAAGTGGAATAATATATTTGAATCGTGAAATGTGGGTAAATATTTGTTGATTACAGCAGGGTCATCTTGTTGTATGGCCAGAAAGCAGATTCTCCATTCAGTCGTCTTTTGGTGCATATTTGACACCACATGCACAAATTGTGGTACATGTTTCTTGCCTCTCAACAGGGAGATTCTGTTTCAAGTTTGCTATGTTTGCTAAAACATGGAGTGTGATTTTGTTGGATTGGAACTACCACTCCAAGCATCCAGAGTATTGGAGTTATTAGGAAAGACCTCTTTCTTTTCCTTGGTGCTTCTTTTGATTGTTACCCTTAGAACTTATATTCATCTGTTTTGCAGTGGAGTAATGTATTTGAATCGTTAAATGTGTGTAAGTGTTTTTTGTTTAGAGCAGGGTCATCTGGTTGTATGACCAGAAAGCAGATTCTCCATGGAATGGGTTTTTAGTGCAGATTGGACACCACTTGCATTTTACTGTATAACAAATGTTAGGAATTTGATAATTATTCTTGTTTTCGTATCTCCTTCAATTGCTTTAAATTTTTAAAAATCTTATTGCAATGGTCACTAAAAATAATCAATGTACTGCACAAATTGTGGTACATGTTTCTTCTCTCTCAACAAGGAGATTCCGTTTCATGACTGCTATGTTTATTCAAACATCGAGTGTGATTATGTTGATTGGAAATCACCACACCGAGCATTCTGACGATTGGAGTTATTAAAAATACTGTTTTCTTTTGCTAGGTGCTTGCTTTGATTGATACCTTTATCACTTATATTCGTCAATTTCACAGTGGAGTAATGTATTTGATTCGGAAATGTGGGTATATGTTTTTTGTTTAGAGTAGGGTCATCTAGTTGTATGGCCAGAAAGCAGATTCTCTATTCAATGGTCTTTTGGTGCAGATTGGACACCACATGCACTTTACTGAATAAGGAATGTTGGGAATTTGATAAATCTTCTTGTTGAGGTATCTCCTTCATTTGCTTTTTATTTTTAAAAATATTATTGCAATGGTCACTAAAATATTAAATGTGCTGCACAAATTGTGCTACATGTTTCTTCCCTCTCAACAGGGAGATTCCGTTTAAAGCCTGCTATGTTCTAATTTCGAGTGTGATTTTGTTGGATGGGAAACACTACTCCGAGCATTATGACAATTGTAGTTATTAGGAAAGACATCTTTCTTTTGCTGAGTCCTTGTTTTGATTGTTACCCTCATCACATATATTTATCAATTTCACAGTGGATTAATATATTTGAATCGTGAAATGTGGGTAAATGTTTGTTGATTACAGCAGGGTAATCTGGTTGTATGGCCAGAAAGCAGATTCTACATTCAATCGTCTTTTGGTGCATATTTGACACCACATGCACAAATTGTGGTACATGTTTCTTGCCTCTCAACAGGGAGATTCTGTTTCATGACTGCTATGTTTGTTCAAACATGGAGTGTGATTTTGTTGGATGGGAACTACCACTCCAAGCATCCTGAGTATAGGAGTTATTGGGAAAGACCTCCTTCTTTTCCTAGGTGTTTCTTTTGATTTTTACCCTTATAACTTATACTCATCTGTTTCGCAGTGGAGTAATGTATTTGAATCATTAAATGTGTGTAAATGTTTTCTGTTTAGAGCAGGGTCATCTGGTTGTATGACCAGAAAGCAGATTCTCCATTCAATTTGTTTTTAGTGCAGATTGGACACCACTTGCATTTTACTGAATAACAAATGTTAGGAATTTGATAAGTATTGTTGTTTTCGTATCTCCTTCAATTGCTTTAAATTATTAAGAATAATATTCCAATGGGCACTAAAAATAATCAATGTGTTGCACAAACTGTGGTACATGTTTCTTCTCTCTCAACAGGGAGATTCCGTTTCATGACTGCTATGTTTATTCAAACATCAAGTGTGATTATGTTGGGTGGAAATCACCACTCCAAGCGTTCTGACGATTGGAGTTATTAGAAATACTGTTTTCTTTTGCTATTTGCTTCCTTTGATTGATACCTTTATCTTTTATATTCGTCAATTGTACAGTGGAGTAATGTATTTGATACGTGAAATGTGGGTATATGTTTGTTGTTTACAGCAGGGTCATCTGGTTGTATGGCCAGAAAGCAGATTCTCTATTCAATGGTCTTTTTGTGCAGATTGGACACCACATGCACTTTACTGAATAACGAATGTTCAGAATTTGATTAATCTTCTTGTTTTGGTATCTCCTTCATTTGCTTTATATTTTTAAAAATCTTATTGCAGTGGTCACTAAAAATAATAAATTTGCTGCACAAATTGTGCTACATGTTTCTTCCCTCTCAACAGAGAGATTCCGTTTAAATGCCTGCTATGTTTGTTCTACTTTTGATTGTGATTTTGTTTGATGGGAAGCACTACTCCGAGCATTCTGACAATTGGAGTTATTAGGAAAGACTTCTTTCTTTTGCTGAGTCCTTGTTTTGATTGTTACCCTCATCACAAATATTCATCAATTTCACAGTGGAATAATATAGTTGAATAATGAAATGTGTTTAAATGTTTGTTGATTACAGCAGGCTAATCTGGTTGTTTGGCCAGAAAGCAGATTCCCCATTCAATCGTCTTTTGGTGCATATTTGACACCACATGCACAAATTGTGGTACATGTTTCTTCCCTCTCAACAGGGAAATTCTGTTTAATGCCTGCTATGTTTGTTCTACTTTTGAGTGTGATTTTGTTGGATGGGATGTACTACTTCGAGTATTCTGACAATTGGAGTTATTAGCAATGACTTCTTTCTTTTGCTGAGTCCTTGTTTTGATTGTTACCCTCATCACATATATTCATCAATTTCAAAGTGGAATAATATATTTGAATCGTGAAATGTGGGTAAATATTTGTTGATTACAACAGGGTCATCTTGTTGTATGGCCAGAAAGCAGATTCTCCGTTCAGTCGTCTTTTGGTGCATATTTGACGCTACATGCACAAATTGTGGTACATGTTTCTTGCCTCTCAACAGGGAGATTCTGTTTCAAGTTTGCTATGTTTGCTAAAACATGGAGTGTGATTTTGTTGGATGGGAACTACCACTCCAAGCATCCAGAGGATTGGAGTTATTAGGAAAGACCTCTTTCTTTTCCTTGGTGCTTCTTTTGATTGTTACCCTTAGAACTTATATTCATCTGTTTTGCAGTGGAGTAATGTATTTGAATCGTTAAATGTGTTTAAATGTTTGTTGATTATAGCAGGGTAATTTGGTTGTATGGCCAGAAATCAGATTCCCCATTCAATCGTCTTTTGGTGCATATTAGACACCACATGCGCAAATTGTGGTACATGTTTCTTGCCTTTATAGGGAGATTCTGTTTCATGACTGCTATTATTATTCAAACATGGAGTGTGATTGTGTTGGATGGGAACTACCACTCCAAGCATCCTGAGTATATGAGTTATTGGGAAAGACCTCCTTCTTTTCCTATGTGCTTCTTTTGATTTTTACTCTTATAACTTATACTCATCTGTTTCGCAGTGGAGTAATGTATTTGAATTGTTAAATGTGTGTAAATGTTTTTTGTTTAGAGCAGGGTCATCTGGTTGTATGATCAGAAAGCAGATTCTCCATTCCATGAGTTATTAGTGCAGATTGGACACCACTTGCATTTTACTGAATAACAAACGTTAGGAATTTGATAAATAGTCTTGTTTTCGTATCTCCTTCAATTGCTTTAAATTATTAAGAATATTATTCCAATGGACACTAAAAATAATAAATGTGCTGCATAAATTATGGTACATGTTTCTTCCCTCTCAACAGGGAGATTCCGTTTAAATGCCTGCAATGTTTGTTCTACTTTTGAGTCTGATTTTGTTTGATGGGAAGCACTACTCCGAGCATTCTGACAATTGGAGTTATTAGGAAAGACATCTTTCTTTTGCTGAGTCCTTGTTTTGATTGTTACCCTCATCACATATATTTATTTATTTCACAGTGGAATAATATATTTGAATCGTGAAATGTGTTCAAATGTTTGTTGATTACAGCAGGGTAATCTGGTTTGTTGGCCAGAAAGCAGATTCCACATTCAATCGTCTTTTGGTGCATATTTGACACCACATGCACAAATTGTGGTACATGTTTCTTGCCTCTCAACAGGGAGATTCTGTTTCATGACTGCTATGTTTGTTCAAACATCAAGTGTGATTATGTTGGATGGAAATCACCACTCCAAGCGTTCAGACGATTGGAGTTATTAGATATGCTGTTTTCTTTTGCTAGGTGCTTCCTTTGATTGATACCTTTATCACTTATATTCGTCAATTTCACAGTGGAGTAATGTATTTGATTCGTGAAATGTGGGTAAATGTTTGTTGTTTACAGCAGGGTCATCTGGTTGTATGGCCAGAAAGCAGATTCTCTATTCAATGGTCTTTTGGTGCAGATTGGACACCACATGCACTTTACTGTATAACGAATGTTCGGAATTTGATAAATCTTCTTGTTTAGGTATCTCCTTCATTTGTTTTTTTATTTTTAACAATCTTATTGCAATGGTCACTAAAAATAATAAATGTGCTGTACAAATTGTGGAACATGTTTCTTCCCTCTCAACAGGAAGATTCCATTTAAATGCCTGCTATGTTTGTTCTACTTTTGAGTGCGATTTTGTTTGATGGGAAGCACTACTCCGAGCATTCTGACAATTGGAGTTATTAGGAAAGACATCTTTCTTTTGCTGAGTCCTTGTTTTGATTGTTACCCTCATCACATATATTTATCAATTTCACAGTGGAATAATATATTTGAATCGTGAAATGTGTTTAAATGTTTGTTGATTATAGCAGGGTAATTTGGTTGTATGGCCAGAAATCAGATTCCCCATTCAATCGTCTTTTGGTGCATATTAGACACCACATGCGCAAATTGTGGTACATGTTTCTTGCCTTTCAATAGGGAGATTCTGTTTCATGACTGCTATGTTTATTCAAACATGGAGTGTGATTGTGTTGGATGGGAACTACCACTCCAAGCATCCTGAGTATATGAGTTATTGGGAAAGACCTCCTTCTTTTCCTATGTGCTTCTTTTGATTTTTACTCTTATAACTTATACTCATCTGTTTCGCAGTGGAGTAATGTATTTGAATTGTTAAATGTGTGTAAATGTTTTTTGTTTAGAGCAGGATAATCTGGTTGTATGATCAGAAAGCAGATTCTCCATTCCATGAGTTATTAGTGCAGATTGGACACCACTTGCATTTTACTGAATAACAAACGTTAGGAATTTGATAAATAGTCTTGTTTTCGTATCTCCTTCAATTGCTTTAAATTATTAAGAATAATATTCCAATGGACACTAAAAATAATAAATGTGGTGCATAAATTATGGTACATGTTTCTTCCCTCTCAACAGGGAGATTCCGTTTAAATGCCTGCAATGTTTGTTCTACTTTTGAGTCTGATTTTGTTTGATGGGAAGCACTACTCCGAGCATTCTGACAATTGGAGTTATTAGGAAAGACATCTTTCTTTTGCTGAGTCCTTGTTTTGATTGTTACCCTCATCACATATATTTATTAATTTCACAGTGGAATAATATATTTGAATCGTGAAATGTGTTCAAATGTTTGTTGATTACAGCAGGGTAATCTGGTTTGTTGGCAAGAAAGCAGATTCCACATTCAATCGTCTTTTGGTGCATATTTGACACCACATGCACAAATTGTGGTACATGTTTCTTGCCTCTCAACAGGGAGATTCTGTTTCATGACTGCTATGTTTGTTCAAACATCAAGTGTGATTATGTTGGATGGAAATCACCACTCCAAGCGTTCAGACGATTGGAGTTATTAGATATGCTGTTTTCTTTTGCTAGGTGCTTCCTTTGATTGATACCTTTATCACTTATATTCGTCAATTTGACAGTGAAGTAATGTATTTGATTCTTGAAATGTGGGTAAATGTTTGTTGTTTACAGCAGGGTCATCTGGTTATATGGCCAGAAAGCAGATTCTCTATTCAATGGTCTTTTGGGGCAGATTGGACACCACATGCCCTTTACTGAATAACGAATGTTCGGAATTTGATAAATCTTCTTGTTTAGGTATCTCCTTCATTTGTTTTTTATTTTTAACAATCTTATTGCAATGGTCACTAAAAATAATAAACGTGCTGCACAAATAGTGGAACATGTTTCTTCCCTCTCAACAGGGTGATTCCGTTTAAATGCCTGCTATGTTTGTTCTACTTTTGAGTGTGACTTTGTTTGATGGGAAGCACTACTCTGAGCATTCTGACAATTGGAGTTATTAGGAAAGTCTTCTTTCTGTTGCTGAGTCCTTTCTTAGATTGTTACCCTCATCACATATATTCATCAATTTCACAGTGGAATAATATATTTGAATAATGAAATGTGTTCAAATGTTTGTTGTTTACAGCAGGGTAATCTGGTTTGTTATCCAGAAAGCAGATTCCACATTCAATCGTCTTTTGGTGCATATTTGACACCACATGCACAAATTGTGGTACATGTTTCTTGCCTCTCAACAGGGAGATTCTGTTTCATGACTGCTATGTTTGTTCAAACATGGAGTGTGATTTTGTTGGATGGGAACTACCACTCCAAGCATCCTGAGTATAGGAGTTATTGGGAAAGACCTCCTTCTTTTCCTATGTGCTTCTTTTGATTTTTGCCCTTATAACTTATACTCATCTGTTTCGCAGTGGAGTAATGTATTTGAATCGTTAAATGTGTGTAAATGTTTGTTGTTTACAGCAGGGTCATCTGGTTGTATGACCAGAAAGCAGATTCTCCATTCAATGAGTTTTTAGTGCAGATTGGACACCACTTGCATTTTACTGAATAACAAATGTTAGGAATTTGACAGTCTTGTTATCGTATCTCCTTCAATTGCTTTAAATTTTTAAAAATCTTATTGCAGTGGTCACTAAAAATAATCAATGTGCTGCACAAATTGTGGTACATGTTTCTTCTCTCTCAACAGGGAGATTCCATTTCATGACTGCTATGTTTATTCAAACATCGAGTGTGATTATGTTGGATGGAAATCACCACTCGGAGCGTTCTGACGATTGGAGTTATTAGAAATACTGTTTTCTTTTGCTAGGAGCTTCCTTTGATTGATACCTTTATCACTTATATTCGTCAATTTCTCAGTGGAGTGATGTATTTGATTCGTGAAACGTGGGAAAATGTTTGTTGTTTACAGCAGGGTCATGTGGTTGTACGGCCATAAGCAGATTTTCTGTTCAATGGTCTTTTGATGCAGATTGGACACCACATGCACATTACTGAATAACGAATGTTCGGAATTTGATAAATCTTCTTGTTTAGGTATCTCCTTCATTTGCTTTATATTTTTAAAAATATTGTTGCAATGGTCACTAAAAATAATAAATGTGCTGCACAAATTGTGGTACCTGTTTCTTCCCTCTCAACAGGGAGATTCCGTTTGATGCCTGCTATGTTCTAATTTCGAGTGTGATTTTGTTGGACTGGAAGCACTACTCCGAGAATTCTGACAATTGGAGTTATTAGGAAAGACGTCTTTCTTTTGCTAAGTCCTGGTTTTGATTGTTACCCTCATCACATATATTCATCAATTTCACAGTGGTATAATATATTTGAATCGTGAAATGTGGGTAAATGATTGTTGATTACAGCAAGGTCATCTGGTTGTATGGCCAGAAAGCAGATTCCCCATTCAATCATCTTTTGGTGCATATTTGACACCACATGCACAAATTGTGGTACATGTTTCTTGCCTCTCAACAGGGAGATTCTGTTTCATGACTGCTATGTTTGTTCAAACATGGAGTGTGATTTTGTTGGATGGGAACTACCACTCCAAGCACCCTGAGTATTGGAGTTATTAGGAAAGACCTCTTTCTCTTCCTAGGTGCTTCTTTTGATTGTTACCCTTATAACTTATATTCATCTCTTTCGCAGTGGAGTAATGTATTTGAATCGTTAAATGTGTATAAATGTTTTTTGTTTACAGCAGGGTCATCTGGTTGTATGGCCAGAAAGCAGATTCCCCATTCAATCCTGTTTTGGTGCATATTTGACACCACATGCACAAATTGTGGTACATGTTTCTTGCCTCTCAACAGGGAGATTCTGTTTCATGACTGCTATGTTTGTTGAAACATGGAGTGTGATTTTGTTGCATGGGAACTACCACTCCAAGCATCCTGAGTATAGGTGTTATTGGGAAAGACCTCCTTCTTTTCCTAGGTGCTTCTTTTGATTTTTACCCTTATAACTTATACTCATCTGTTTCGCAGTGGAGTAATATATTTGAATCGTTAAATGTGTGTAAATGTTTTTTGTTTAGAGCAGGGTCATGTGGTTGTATGACCAGTAAGCAGATTCTCCATTGAATGGGTTTTTAGTGCAGATTGGACACCACTTGCATTTTACTGAATAACAAATGTTAGGAATTTGATAATTATTCTTGTTTTCGTATCTCCTTCAGTTGCTGTAAATTATTAAGTATAATATTCCAATGGACACTAAAAATAATCAATGTGCTGCACAAACTGTGGTACATGTTTCTTCTCTCTCAACAGGGAGATTCCTTTTCATGACTGCTATGTTTATTCAAACATCAAGTGTGATTATGTTGGATGGAAATCACCACTCCGAGCGTTCTGACGATTGGAGTTATTAGAAATACTGTTTTCTTTTGCTAGGTGCTTCCTCTGATTGATACCTTTATCACTTATATTCGTCAATTTCACAGTGGAGTAATGTATTTGATTTGTGAAATGTGGGTAAATGTTTTTAGTTTAGAGCAGGGTCATCTGGTTGTATGACCAGAAAGCAGATTCTCCATTCAATGAGTTATTACTGCAGATTGGACACCACTTGCATTTTACTGAATAACAAACGTTAGGAATTTGATAAATAGTCTTGTTTTCATATCTCCTTCAATAGCTTTAAATTTTTAAAAATCTTATTACAATGGTCACTAAAAATAATAAATGTGCTGCACAAATTATGGTACATGTTTCTTCCCTCTCTACAGGGAGATTCCGTTTAAATGCCTGCTATGTTTGTTCTACTTTTGAGTGTGATTTTGTTTGATGGGAAGCACTACTCCGAGCATTCTGACAATTGGAGTTATTAGGAAAGACTTCTTTCTTTTGATGAGTCCTTGTTTTGATTGTTACCCTCATCACATATATTCACCTATTTCACAGTGGAATAATATATTTGAATCGTGAAATGTGTTTAAATGTTTGTTGATTACAGCAGGGTCATCTGGTTGTATGGCCAGAAAGCTGATTCCCCATTCAATCGTCTTTTGGTGCATATTTGACACCACATGCACAAATTGTGGTACATGTATCTTGCCTCTCAACAGGGAGATTCTGTTTCATGACTGCTATGTTTGTTCAAACATGGATTGCGATTTTGTTGGATGGGAACTACCACTCCAAGCACCCTGAGTATTGGAGTTATTAGGAAAGACCTCTTTCTCTTCCTAGGTGCTTCTTTTGATTGTTACCCTTATAACTTATATTCATCTTTTTCGCAGGGCAGTAATGTATTTAAATTGTTAAATGTGTGTAAATGTTTTTAGTTTAGAGCAGGGTCATCTGGTTGTATGACCAGAAAGCAGATTCTCCATTCAATGAGTTATTAGTGCAGATTGGACACCACTTGCATTTTACTGAATAACAAACGTTAGGAATTTGATAAATAGTCTTGTTTTCGTATCTCCTTCAATTGCTTTAAATTATTAAGAATAATATTCCAATGGACACTAAAAAAAATAAATGTGCTGCATAAATTATGGTACATGTTTCTTCCCTCTCAACAGGGAGATTCCGTTTAAATGCCTGCAATGTTTGTTCTACTTTTGAGTGTGATTTTGTTTGATGGGAAGCACTACTCCGAGCATTCTGACAATTGGAGTTATTAGGAAAGACATCTTTCTGTTGCTGAGTCCTTTCTTAGATTGTTACCCTCATCACATATATTCATCAATTTCACAGTGGAATAATATATTTGAATAATGAAATGTGTTCAAATGTTTGTTGATTACAGCAGGGTAATCTGGTTTGTTGGCCAGAAAGCAGATTCCACATTCAATCATCTTTTGGTGCATATTTGACACCACATGCACAAATTGTGGTACATGTTTCTTGCCTCTCAACAGGGAGATTCTGTTTCATGACTGCTATGTTTGTTCAAACATGGAGTGTGATTTTGTTGGATGGGAACTACCACTCCAAGCATCCTGAGTATAGGAGTTATTGGGAAAGACCTCCTTCTTTTCCTATGTGCTTCTTTTGATTTTTGCCCTTATAACTTATACTCATCTGTTTCGCAGTGGAGTAATGTATTTGAATCGTTAAATGTGTGTAAATGTTTGTTGTTTACAGCAGGGTCATCTGGTTGTATGACCAGAAAGCAGATTCTCCATTCAATGAGTTTTTAGTGCAGATTGGACACCACTTGCATTTTACTGAATAACAAATGTTAGGAATTTGACAGTCTTGTTATCGTATCTCCTTCAATTGCTTTAAATTTTTAAAAATCTTATTGCAGTGGTCACTAAAAATAATCAATGTGCTGCACAAATTGTGGTACATGTTTCTTCTCTCTCAACAGGTAGATTCCGTTTCATGACTGCTATGTTTATTCAAACATCGAGTGTGGTTCTGTTGGATGGAAATCACCACTCCGAGCATTCTGACGATTGGAGTTATTAGAAATACTGTTGTCTTTTGCTAGGTGCTTCCTTTAATTGATACCTTTATCACTTATATTCGTCAATTTCACAGTGGAGTAATGTATTTGGTTCGTGAAATGTGGGAAAATGTTTGTTGTTTACAGCAGGGTCATGTGGTTGTATGGCCAGAAAGCAGATTTTCTGTTCAATGGTCTTTTGATGCAGATTGGACACCACGTGCACATTACTGAATAACGAATGTTCGGAATTTGATAAATCTACTTGTTTAGGTATCTCCTTTATTTGCTTTATATTTTTAAAAATATTATTGCAATGGTCACTAAAAATAATAAATGTGCTGCACAAATTGTGGTACATGTTTCTTCCCTCTCAACAGGGAAATTCCGTTTAATGCCTGCTATGTTCTAATTTCGAGTGTGATTTTGTTGGATTGTAAGCACTACCCGAGCATTCTGACAGGTGTAGTTATTAGGAAAGACATCTTTCTTTTGCTGAGTCCTTGTTTTGATTGTTACCCTCATCACATATATTCATCAATTTCACAGTGGAATAATATATTTGAATCGTGAAATGTTTGTAAATGTTTGTTAATTACAGCAGGGTCATCTGGTTGTATGGCCAGAAAGCAGATTCCCCATTCAATCGTCTTTTGGTGCATATTTGACACCACATGCACAGATTGTGGTACATGTTTCTTGCCTCTGAACAGGGAGATTCTGTTTCATGACTGCTATGTTTGTTCAAACATGGAGCGTGATTTTGTTGGATGGGAACTACCACTCCAAGCACCCTGAGTATTGGAGTTATTAGAAAAGACCTCTTTCTCTTCCTAGGTGCTTCTATTGATTTTTACCCTTACAACTTATACTCATCTGTTTCGCAGTGGAGTAATGTATTTGAATCGTTAAATGTGTGTAAATGTTTTTTGTTTAGAGCAGGGTCATCTGGTTGTATGACCAGAAAGCAGATTCTCCATTGAATGGGTTTTTAGTGCAGTTTGGACACCACTTGCATTTTACTGAATAACAAATGTTAGGAATTTGATAATTATTTTTGTTTTCGTATCTCCTTCAATTGCTTTAAATTTTTAAAAATCTTATTGCAATGGTCACCAAAATTAATCAATGTGCTGCACAAATTGTGGTACATGTTTCTTCTCTCTCAACAGGGAGATTCCATTTCATGACTGCTATGTTTATTCAAACATCGAGTGTGATTATGTTGGATGGAAATCACCACTCGGAGCGTTCTGACGATTGGAGTTATTAGAAATACTGTTTTCTTTTGCTAGGAGCTTCCTTTGATTGATACCTTTATCACTTATATTCGTCAATTTCTCAGTGGAGTGATGTATTTGATTCGTGAAACGTGGGAAAATGTTTGTTGTTTACAGCAGGGTCATGTGGTTGTACGGCCATAAGCAGATTTTCTGTTCAATGGTCTTTTGATGCAGATTGGACACCACATGCACATTACTGAATAACGAATGTTCGGAATTTGATAAATCTTCTTGTTTAGGTATCTCCTTCATTTGCTTTATATTTTTAAAAATATTGTTGCAATGGTCACTAAAAATAATAAATGTGCTGCACAAATTGTGGTACCTGTATCTTCCCTCTCAACAGGGAGATTCCGTTTGATGCCTGCTATGTTCTAATTTCGAGTGTGATTTTGTTGGACTAGAAGCACTACTCCGAGAATTCTGACAATTGGAGTTATTAGGAAAGACGTCGTTCTTTTGCTAAGTCCTGGTTTTGATTGTTACCCTCATCACATATATTCATCAAATTCACAGTGGAATAATATATTTGAATCGTGAAATGTGGGTAAATGATTGTTGATTACAGCAAGGTCATCTGGTTGTATGGCCAGAAAGCAGATTCCCCATTCAATCATCTTTTGGTGCATATTTGACACCACATGCACAAATTGTGGTACATGTTTCTTGCCTCTCAACAGGGAGATTCTGTTTCATGACTGCTATGTTTGTTCAAACATGGAGTGTGATTTTGTTGGATGGGAACTACCACTCCAAGCACCCTGAGTATTGGAGTTATTTGGAAAGACCTCTTTCTCTTCCTAGGTGCTTCTTTTGATTGTTACCCTTATAACTTATATTCATCTCTTTCGCAGTGGAGTAATGTATTTGAATCGTTAAATGTGTGTAAATGTTTTTTGTTTAGAGCAGGGTCATGTGGTTGTATGACCAGTAAGCAGATTCTCCATTGAATGGGTTTTTAGTGCAGATTGGACACCACTTGCATTTTACTGAATAACAAATGTTAGGAATTTGATAATTATTCTTGTTTTCGTATCTCCTTCAGTTGCTTTAAATTATTAAGTATAATATTCCAATGGACACTAAAAATAATCAATGTGCTGCACAAACTGTGGTACATGTTTCTTCTCTCTCAACAGGGAGATTCCGTTTCATGACTGCTATGTTTATTCAAACATCAAGTGTGATTATGTTGGATGGAAATCACCACTCCGAGCGTTCTGACGATTGGAGTTATTAGAAATACTGTTTTCTTTTGCTAGGTGCTTCCTCTGATTGATACCTTTATCACTTATATTCGTCAATTTCACAGTGGAGTAATGTATTTGATTTGTGAAATGTGGGTAAATGTTTTTAGTTTAGAGCAGGGTCATCTGGTTGTATGACCAGAAAGCAGATTCTCCATTCAATGAGTTATTACTGCAGTTTGGACACCACTTGCATTTTACTGAATAACAAACGTTAGGAATTTGATAAATAGTCTTGTTTTCGTATCTCATTCAATTGCTTTAAATTTTTAAAAATCCTATTACAATGGTCACTAAAAATAATAAATGTGCTGCACACATTATGGTACATGTTTCTTCCCTCTCAACAGTGAGATTCCGTTTAAATGCCTGCTATGTTTGTTCTACTTTTGAGTGTGATTTTGTTTGATGGGAAGCACTACTCCGAGCATTCTGACAATTGGAGTTATTAGGAAAGACATCTTTCTTTTGCTGAGCCCTTGTTTTGATTGTTACCCTCATCACATATATTTATCAATTTCACAGTGGAATAATATATTTGAATCGTGAAATGTGTTTAAATGTTTGTTGATTACAGCAGGGTAATCTGGTTGTATGGCCAGAAAGCAGATTCCACATTCAAACGTCTTTTGGTGCATATTTGACACCACATGCTCAAATTGTGGTACATGTTTCTTGCCTTTCAACAGGGAGATTCTGTTTCGTGACTGCTATGTTTGTTCAAACATGGAGTGTGATTTTGTTGGATGGGAACTACCACTCCAAGCATCCTGAGTATAGGAGTTATTGGGAAAGACTTCCTTCTTTTCCTATGTGCTTCTTTTGATTTTTACCCTTATAACATATACTCATCTGTTTCGCAGTGGAGTAATGTATTTGAATCGTTAAATGTGTGTAAATGTTTTTTGTTTAGAGCAGGGTCGTCTGGTTGTATGACCAGAAAGCAGAGTCTCCATTCAATGGGTTTTTACTGCAGATTGGACACCACTTGCATTTTACTAAATAACAAATGTTAGGAATTTGATAATTATTCTTGTTTTCGTATCTCCTTCAATTGCTTTAAATTATTAAGAATAATATTCCAATGGACACTAAAAATAATCAATGTGCTGCACAAACTGTGGTACATGTTTCTTCTCTCTCAACAGGGAGATTTGGTTTCATGACTGCTATGTTTATCCAAACCTCAAGTGTGATTATGTTGGATGGAAATCACCACTCCGAGCGTTCTGACGATTGGAGTTATTAGAAATACTGTTTTATTTTGCTAGGTGCTTCCTTTGATTGATACCTTTATCACTTACATTCGTCAATTTCACAGTGGAGTAATGTATTTGATTCGTGAAATGTGGGTAAATGTTTGTTGTATACAGCAGGGTCATCTGGTTGTATGGCCAGAAAGCAGATTCTCTATTCAATGGTTTTTTGGTGCAGATTGGACACCACATGCACCTTACTGAATAACAAATGTTCGGAATTTGATAAATTTTCTTGTTGAGGTATCTCCTTCATTTGCTTTATATTTTTAAAAATATTATTGCAATGGTCACTAAAAATAATAAATGTGCTGCACAAATTGTGGTACATGTTTCTTCCCTCTCAGCAGGGAGATTCCGTTTAATGCCAGCTATGTTCTACTTTCGAGTGTTATTTTGTTGGATGGAAGCTCTACTCCGAGCATTCTGACAATTGGAGTTATTAGGAAAGACGTCTTTCTTTTGCTAAGTCCTGGTTTTGATTGTTACCCTCATCACATATATTCATCAATTTCACAGTGGAATAATATATTTGAATCGTGAAATGTGGGTAAATGATTGTTGATTACAGCAAGGTCATCTGGTTGTATGGCCATAAAGCAGATTCCACATTCAATCGTCTTTTGGTGCATATTTGACACCACATGCACAAATTGTGGCACATGTTTCTTGCCTCTTAACAGGGAGATTCTGTTTCATGACTGCTATGTTTGTTCAAACATGGAGTGTGATTTTGTTGGATGGGAACTACCAATCCAAGCTTCCTGAGTATTGCAGTTATTAGGAAAGACCTCTTTCTCTTCCTAGGTGCTTCTTTTGATTGTTACCCTTATAACTTATATTCATCTCTTTCGCAGTGGAGCAATGTATTTGAATCGTTAAATGTGTATAAATGTTTTTTGTTTACAGCAGGGTCATCTGGTTGTATGGCCAGAAAGCAGATTCCCCATTCAATCCTGTTTTGGTGCATATTTGACATCACATGCACAAATTGTGGTACATGTTTCTTGCCTTTAAACAGGGAGATTCTGTTTCATGACTGCTATGTTTGTTCAAACATGGAGAGTGATTTTGTTGGATGGGAACTACCACTCCAAGCATCCTGAGTGTAGGAGTTAGTGGGAAAGACCTCTTTCTTTTCCTAGGTGCTTCGTTTGTTTGTTACCCTTATAACTTATATTCATCTGTTTCGCAGGGCAGTAATGTATTTAAATTGTTAAATGTGTGTAAATGTTTTTTGTTTATAGCACGGTCATCTGGTTGTATGAACAGAAAGCAGATTATCCATTCAATGGCTTTTTGGTGCAGTTTGGACACCACTTGCATTTTACTGAATAACAAACGTTAGGAATTTGATAAATAGTCTTGTTTTCGTATCTCCTTCAATTGCTTTAAATTTTTAAAAATCTTATTACAATGGTCACTAAAAATAATAAATGTGCTGCACAAATTATGGTACATGTTTCTTCCCTCTCAATAGAGAGATTCCGTTAAAATGCCTGCTAAGTTTTTTCTACTTTTGATTGTGATTTTGTTTGATGGGAAGCACTACTCCAAGCATTCTGACAATTGGAGTTATTATTAAAATCTTCTTTCTTTTGCTGAGTCCTTGCTTAGATTGTTACCCTCATCACATATATTCATCAATTTCACAGTGGAATAATATATTTGAATAATGAAATGTGTTTAAATGTTTGTTGATTACAGCAGGTTCATCTGGTTGTATGGCCAGAAAGCAGATTCCACATTCAATCGTCTTTTGGTGCATATTTGACACCACATGCACAAATTGTGGTACATGTTTCTTGCCTCTTGACAGGGAGATTCTGTTTCATGACTGCTATGTTTGTTCAAACTTGGAGTGTGATTTTGTTGGATGGGAACTACCAATCCAAGCACCCTGAGTATTGGAGTTATTAGGAAAGACCACTTTCTCTTCCTAGGTGCTTCTTTTGATTGTTACCCTTATAACTTATATTCATCTCTTTCGCAGTGGAGTAATGTATTTGAATCGTTAAATGTGTATAAATGTTTTTTGTTTACAGCAGGGTCATCTGGTTGTATGGCCAGAAAGCAGATTCCCCATTCAATCGTCTTTTGGTGCATATTTGACACCACATGCACAAATTGTGGTACATGTTTCTTGCCTCTCAACAGGGAGATTCTGTTTCATGACTGCTATGTTTGTTCAAACATGGAGTGTGATTTTGTTGCATGGGAACTACCACTCCAAGCATCCTGAGTATAGGTGTTATTGGGAAAGACCTTTTTCTTTTCCTAGGTGGTTGTTTTGATTTTTACCCTTATAACTTATACTCATCTGTTTCGCAGTGGAGTAATGTATTTGAATCGTTAAATGTGTGTAAATGTTTTTTGTTTAGAGCAGGGTCATCTGGTTGTATGACCAGAAAGCAGATTCTCCATTCAATGGGTTTTTAGTGCAGATTGGACACCACTTGCATTTTACTGAATAACAAATGTTAGGAATTTGATAATTATTCTTGTTTTCGTATCTCCTTCAATTGCTTTAAATTATTAAGAATAATATTCCAATGGACACTAAAAATAATCAATGTGCTGCACAAACTGTGGTATATGTTTCTTCTCTCTCAACAGGGAGATACCGTTTCATGACTGCTATGTTTATTCAAACATCAAGTGTGATTATGTTGGATGGAAATCACCACTCCGAGCGTTCTGACGATTGGAGTTATTAGAGATACTGTTTTATTTTGCTAGGTGCTTCCTTTGATTGATACCTTTATCACTTATATTCGTCAATTTCACAGTGGAGTAATGTATTTGATTCGTGAAATGTGGGTAAATGTTTGTTGTTTACAGCAGGGTCATCTGGTTGTATGGCCAGAAAGCAGATTCTCTATTCAATGGTCTTTTGGTGCAGATTGGACACCACATGCACTTTACTGTATAACGAATGTTCGGAATTTGATAAATCTTCTTGTTTAGGTATCTCCTTCATTTGTTTTTTTATTTTTAACAATCTTATTGCAATGGTCACTAAAAATAATAAATGTGCTGTACAAATTGTGGAACATGTTTCTTCCCTCTCAACAGGGAGATTCCGTTTAAATGCCTGCAATGTTTGTTCTACTTTTGAGTCTGATTTTGTTTGATGGGAAGCACTACTCCGAGCATTCTGACAATTGGAGTTATTAGGAAAGACATCTTTCTTTTGCTGAGTCCTTGTTTTGATTGTTACCCTCATCACATATATTTATTAATTTCACAGTGGAATAATATATTTGAATCGTGAAATGTGTTCAAATGTTTGTTGATTACAGCAGGGTAATCTGGTTTGTTGGCCAGAAAGCAGATTCCACATTCAATCGTCTTTTGGTGCATATTTGACACCACATGCACAAATTGTGGTACATGTTTCTTGCCTCTCAACAGGGAGATTCTGTTTCATGACTGCTATGTTTGTTCAAACATCAAGTGTGATTATGTTGGATGGAAATCACCACTCCAAGCGTTCAGACGATTGGAGTTATTAGATATGCTGTTTTCTTTTGCTAGGTGCTTCCTTTGATTGATACCTTTACCACTTATATTCGTCAATTTCACAGTGGAGTAATGTATTTGATTCGTGAAATGTGGGTAAATGTTTGTTGTTTACAGCAGGGTCATCTGGTTGTATGGCCAGAAAGCAGATTCTCTATTCAATGGTCTTTTGGTGCAGATTTTACACCACATGCACTTTACTGTATAACGAATGTTCGGAATTTGATAAATCTTCTTGTTTAGGTATCTCCTTCATTTGTTTTTTTATTTTTAACAATCTTATTGCAATGGTCACTAAAAATAATAAATGTGCTGTACAAATTGTGGAACATGTTTCTTCCCTCTCAACAGGAAGATTCCATTTAAATGCCTGCTATGTTTGTTCTACTTTTGAGTGCGATTTTGTTTGATGGGAAGCACTACTCCGAGCATTCTGACAATTGGAGTTATTAGGAAAGACATCTTTCTTTTGCTGAGTCCTTGTTTTGATTGTTACCCTCATCACATATATTTATCAATTTCACAGTGGAATAATATATTTGAATCGTGAAATGTGTTTAAATGTTTGTTGATTATAGCAGGGTAATTTGGTTGTATGGCCAGAAATCAGATTCCCCATTCAATCGTCTTTTGGTGCATATTAGACACCACATGCGCAAATTGTGGTACATGTTTCTTGCCTTTCAATAGGGAGATTCTGTTTCATGACTGCTATGTTTATTCAAACATGGAGTGTGATTGTGTTGGATGGGAACTACCACTCCAAGCATCCTGAGTATATGAGTTATTGGGAAAGACCTCCTTCTTTTCCTATGTGCTTCTTTTGATTTTTACTCTTATAACTTATACTCATCTGTTTCGCAGTGGAGTAATGTATTTGAATTGTTAAATGTGTGTAAATGTTTTTTGTTTAGAGCAGGATAATCTGGTTGTATGATCAGAAAGCAGATTCTCCATTCCATGAGTTATTAGTGCAGATTGGACACCACTTGCATTTTACTGAATAACAAACGTTAGGAATTTGATAAATAGTCTTGTTTTCGTATCTCCTTCAATTGCTTTAAATTATTAAGAATAATATTCCAATGGACACTAAAAATAATAAATGTGGTGCATAAATTATGGTACATGTTTCTTCCCTCTCAACAGGGAGATTCCGTTTAAATGCCTGCAATGTTTGTTCTACTTTTGAGTGTGATTTTGTTTGATGGGAAGCACTACTCCGAGCATTCTGACAATTGGAGTTATTAGGAAAGACATCTTTCTTTTGCTGAGTCCTTGTTTTGATTGTTACCCTCATCACATATATTTATTAATTTCACAGTGGAATAATATATTTGAATCGTGAAATGTGTTCAAATGTTTGTTGATTACAGCAGGGTAATCTGGTTTGTTGGCAAGAAAGCAGATTCCACATTCAATCGTCTTTTGGTGCATATTTGACACCACATGCACAAATTGTGGTACATGTTTCTTGCCTCTCAACAGGGAGATTCTGTTTCATGACTGCTATGTTTGTTCAAACATCAAGTGTGATTATGTTGGATGGAAATCACCACTCCAAGCGTTCAACGATTGGAGTTATTAGATATGCTGTTTTCTTTTGCTAGGTGCTTCCTTTGATTGATACCTTTATCACTTATATTCGTCAATTTGACAGTGAAGTAATGTATTTGATTCTTGAAATGTGGGTAAATGTTTGTTGTTTACAGCAGGGTCATCTGGTTATATGGCCAGAAAGCAGATTCTCTATTCAATGGTCTTTTGGGGCAGATTGGACACCACATGCCCTTTACTGAATAACGAATGTTCGGAATTTGATAAATCTTCTTGTTTAGGTATCTCCTTCATTTGTTTTTTATTTTTAACAATCTTATTGCAATGGTCACTAAAAATAATAAACGTGCTGCACAAATAGTGGAACATGTTTCTTCCCTCTCAACAGGGTGATTCCGTTTAAATGCCTGCTATGTTTGTTCTACTTTTGAGTGTGACTTTGTTTGATGGGAAGCACTACTCTGAGCATTCTGACAATTGGAGTTATTAGGAAAGTCTTCTTTCTGTTGCTGAGTCCTTTCTTAGATTGTTACCCTCATCACATATATTCATCAATTTCACAGTGGAATAATATATTTGAATAATGAAATGTGTTCAAATGTTTGTTGTTTACAGCAGGGTAATCTGGTTTGTTGGCCAGAAAGCAGATTCCACATTCAATCGTCTTTTGGTGCATATTTGACACCACATGCACAAATTGTGGTACATGTTTCTTGCCTCTCAACAGGGAGATTCTGTTTCATGACTGCTATGTTTGTTCAAACATGGAGTGTGATTTTGTTGGATGGGAACTACCACTCCAAGCATCCTGAGTATAGGAGTTATTGGGAAAGACCTCCTTCTTTTCCTATGTGCTTCTTTTGATTTTTGCCCTTATAACTTATACTCATCTGTTTCGCAGTGGAGTAATGTATTTGAATCGTTAAATGTGTGTAAATGTTTGTTGTTTACAGCAGGGTCATCTGGTTGTATGACCAGAAAGCAGATTCTCCATTCAATGAGTTTTTAGTGCAGATTGGACACCACTTGCATTTTACTGAATAACAAATGTTAGGAATTTGACAGTCTTGTTATCGTATCTCCTTCAATTGCTTTAAATTTTTAAAAATCTTATTGCAGTGGTCACTAAAAATAATCAATGTGCTGCACAAATTGTGGTACATGTTTCTTCTCTCTCAACAGGGAGATTCCATTTCATGACTGCTATGTTTATTCAAACATCGAGTGTGATTATGTTGGATGGAAATCACCACTCGGAGCGTTCTGACGATTGGAGTTATTAGAAATACTGTTTTCTTTTGCTAGGAGCTTCCTTTGATTGATACCTTTATCACTTATATTCGTCAATTTCTCAGTGGAGTGATGTATTTGATTCGTGAAACGTGGGAAAATGTTTGTTGTTTACAGCAGGGTCATGTGGTTGTACGGCCATAAGCAGATTTTCTGTTCAATGGTCTTTTGATGCAGATTGGACACCACATGCACATTACTGAATAACGAATGTTCGGAATTTGATAAATCTTCTTGTTTAGGTATCTCCTTCATTTGCTTTATATTTTTAAAAATATTGTTGCAATGGTCACTAAAAATAATAAATGTGCTGCACAAATTGTGGTACCTGTTTCTTCCCTCTCAACAGGGAGATTCCGTTTGATGCCTGCTATGTTCTAATTTCGAGTGTGATTTTGTTGGACTGGAAGCACTACTCCGAGAATTCTGACAATTGGAGTTATTAGGAAAGACGTCTTTCTTTTGCTAAGTCCTGGTTTTGATTGTTACCCTCATCACATATATTCATCAATTTCACAGTGGTATAATATATTTGAATCGTGAAATGTGGGTAAATGATTGTTGATTACAGCAAGGTCATCTGGTTGTATGGCCAGAAAGCAGATTCCCCATTCAATCATCTTTTGGTGCATATTTGACACCACATGCACAAATTGTGGTACATGTTTCTTGCCTCTCAACAGGGAGATTCTGTTTCATGACTGCTATGTTTGTTCAAACATGGAGTGTGATTTTGTTGGATGGGAACTACCACTCCAAGCACCCTGAGTATTGGAGTTATTAGGAAAGACCTCTTTCTCTTCCTAGGTGCTTCTTTTGATTGTTACCCTTATAACTTATATTCATCTCTTTCGCAGTGGAGTAATGTATTTCAATCGTTAAATGTGTATAAATGTTTTTTGTTTACAGCAGGGTCATCTGGTTGTATGGCCAGAAAGCAGATTCCCCATTCAATCCTGTTTTGGTGCATATTTGACACCACATGCACAAATTGTGGTACATGTTTCTTGCCTCTCAACAGGGAGATTCTGTTTCATGACTGCTATGTTTGTTGAAACATGGAGTGTGATTTTGTTGCATGGGAACTACCACTCCAAGCATCCTGAGTATAGGTGTTATTGGGAAAGACCTCCTTCTTTTCCTAGGTGCTTCTTTTGATTTTTACCCTTATAACTTATACTCATCTGTTTCGCAGTGGAGTAATATATTTGAATCGTTAAATGTGTGTAAATGTTTTTTGTTTAGAGCAGGGTCATGTGGTTGTATGACCAGTAAGCAGATTCTCCATTGAATGGGTTTTTAGTGCAGATTGGACACCACTTGCATTTTACTGAATAACAAATGTTAGGAATTTGATAATTATTCTTGTTTTCGTATCTCCTTCAGTTGCTGTAAATTATTAAGTATAATATTCCAATGGACACTAAAAATAATCAATGTGCTGCACAAACTGTGGTACATGTTTCTTCTCTCTCAACAGGGAGATTCCTTTTCATGACTGCTATGTTTATTCAAACATCAAGTGTGATTATGTTGGATGGAAATCACCACTCCGAGCGTTCTGACGATTGGAGTTATTAGAAATACTGTTTTCTTTTGCTAGGTGCTTCCTCTGATTGATACCTTTATCACTTATATTCGTCAATTTCACAGTGGAGTAATGTATTTGATTTGTGAAATGTGGGTAAATGTTTTTAGTTTAGAGCAGGGTCATCTGGTTGTATGACCAGAAAGCAGATTCTCCATTCAATGAGTTATTACTGCAGATTGGACACCACTTGCATTTTACTGAATAACAAACGTTAGGAATTTGATAAATAGTCTTGTATTCATATCTCCTTCAATAACTTTAAATTTTTAAAAATCTTATTACAATGGTCACTAAAAATAATAAATGTGCTGCACAAATTATGGTACATGTTTCTTCCCTCTCTACAGGGAGATTCCGTTTAAATGCCTGCTATGTTTGTTCTACTTTTGAGTGTGATTTTGTTTGATGGGAAGCACTACTCCGAGCATTCTGACAATTGGAGTTATTAGGAAAGACTTCTTTCTTTTGATGAGTCCTTGTTTTGATTGTTACCCTCATCACATATATTCACCTATTTCACAGTGGAATAATATATTTGAATCGTGAAATGTGTTTAAATGTTTGTTGATTACAGCAGGGTCATCTGGTTGTATGGCCAGAAAGCTGATTCCCCATTCAATCGTCTTTTGGTGCATATTTGACACCACATGCACAAATTGTGGTACATGTATCTTGCCTCTCAACAGGGAGATTCTGTTTCATGACTGCTATGTTTGTTCAAACATGGATTGCGATTTTGTTGGATGGGAACTACCACTCCAAGCACCCTGAGTATTGGAGTTATTAGGAAAGACCTCTTTCTCTTCCTAGGTGCTTCTTTTGATTGTTACCCTTATAACTTATATTCATCTGTTTCGCAGGGCAGTAATGTATTTAAATTGTTAAATGTGTGTAAATGTTTTTAGTTTAGAGCAGGGTCATCTGGTTGTATGACCAGAAAGCAGATTCTCCATTCAATGAGTTATTAGTGCAGATTGGACACCACTTGCATTTTACTGAATAACAAACGTTAGGAATTTGATAAATAGTCTTGTTTTCGTATCTCCTTCAATTGCTTTAAATTATTAAGAATAATATTCCAATGGACACTAAAAATAATAAATGTGCTGCATAAATTATGGGACATGTTTCTTCCCTCTCAACAGGGAGATTCCGTTTAAATGCCTGCAATGTTTGTTCTACTTTTGAGTGTGATTTTGTTTGATGGGAAGCACTACTCCGAGCATTCTGACAATTGGAGTTATTAGGAAAGACATCTTTCTTTTGCTGAGTCCTTGTTTTGATTGTTACCCTCATCACATATATTTATTAATTTCACAGTGGAATAATATATTTGAATCGTGAAATGTGTTCAAATGTTTGTTGATTACAGCAGGGTAATCTGGTTTGTTGGCCAGAAAGCAGATTCCACATTCAATCATCTTTTGGTGCATATTTGACACCACATGCACAAATTGTGGTACATGTTTCTTGCCTCTCAACAGGGAGATTCTGTTTCATGACTGCTATGTTTGTTCAAACATGGAGTGTGATTTTGTTGGATGGGAACTACCACTCCAAGCATCCTGAGTATAGGAGTTATTGGGAAAGACCTCCTTCTTTTCCTATGTGCTTCTTTTGATTTTTGCCCTTATAACTTATACTCATCTGTTTCGCAGTGGAGTAATGTATTTGAATCGTTAAATGTGTGTAAATGTTTGTTGTTTACAGCAGGGTCATCTGGTTGTATGACCAGAAAGCAGATTCTCCATTCAATGAGTTTTTAGTGCAGATTGGACACCACTTGCATTTTACTGAATAACAAATGTTAGGAATTTGACAGTCTTGTTATCGTATCTCCTTCAATTGCTTTAAATTTTTAAAAATCTTATTGCAGTGGTCACTAAAAATAATCAATGTGCTGCACAAATTGTGGTACATGTTTCTTCTCTCTCAACAGGTAGATTCCGTTTCATGACTGCTATGTTTATTCAAACATCGAGTGTGGTTCTGTTGGATGGAAATCACCACTCCGAGCATTCTGACGATTGGAGTTATTAGAAATACTGTTGTCTTTTGCTAGGTGCTTCCTTTAATTGATACCTTTATCACTTATATTCGTCAACTTCACAGTGGAGTAATGTATTTGGTTCGTGAAATGTGGGAAAATGTTTGTTGTTTACAGCAGGGTCATGTGGTTGTATGGCCAGAAAGCAGATTTTCTGTTCAATGGTCTTTTGATGCAGATTGGACACCACGTGCACATTACTGAATAACGAATGTTCGGAATTTGATAAATCTACTTGTTTAGGTATCTCCTTTATTTGCTTTATATTTTTAAAAATATTATTGCAATGGTCACTAAAAATAATAAATGTGCTGCACAAATTGTGGTACATGTTTCTTCCCTCTCAACAGGGAGATTCCGTTTAATGCCTGCTATGTTCTAATTTCGAGTGTGATTTTGTTGGATTGTAAGCACTACCCGAGCATTCTGACAGGTGTAGTTATTAGGAAAGACATCTTTCTTTTGCTGAGTCCTTGTTTTGATTGTTACCCTCATCACATATATTCATCAATTTCACAGTGGAATAATATATTTGAATCGTGAAATGTTTGTAAATGTTTGTTAATTACAGCAGGGTCATCTGGTTGTATGGCCAGAAAGCAGATTCCCCATTCAATCGTCTTTTGGTGCATATTTGACACCACATGCACAGATTGTGGTACATGTTTCTTGCCTCTGAACAGGGAGATTCTGTTTCATGACTGCTATGTTTGTTCAAACATGGAGCGTGATTTTGTTGGATGGGAACTACCACTCGAAGCACCCTGAGTATTGGAGTTATTAGAAAAGACCTCTTTCTCTTCCTAGGTGCTTCTATTGATTTTTACCCTTACAACTTATACTCATCTGTTTCGCAGTGGAGTAATGTATTTGAATCGTTAAATGTGTGTAAATGTTTTTTGTTTAGAGCAGGGTCATCTGGTTGTATGACCAGAAAGCAGATTCTCCATTGAATGGGTTTTTAGTGCAGTTTGGACACCACTTGCATTTTACTGAATAACAAATGTTAGGAATTTGATAATTATTTTTGTTTTCGTATCTCCTTCAATTGCTTTAAATTTTTAAAAATCTTATTGCAATGGTCACCAAAATTAATCAATGTGCTGCACAAATTGTGGTACATGTTTCTTCTCTCTCAACAGGGAGATTCCATTTCATGACTGCTATGTTTATTCAAACATCGAGTGTGATTATGTTGGATGGAAATCACCACTCGGAGCGTTCTGACGATTGGAGTTATTAGAAATACTGTTTTCTTTTGCTAGGAGCTTCCTTTGATTGATACCTTTATCACTTATATTCGTCAATTTCTCAGTGGAGTGATATATTTGATTCGTGAAACGTGGGAAAATGTTTGTTGTTTACAGCAGGGTCATGTGGTTGTACGGCCATAAGCAGATTTTCTGTTCAATGGTCTTTTGATGCAGATTGGACACCACATGCACATTACTGAATAACGAATGTTCGGAATTTGATAAATCTTCTTGTTTAGGTATCTCCTTCATTTGCTTTATATTTTTAAAAATATTGTTGCAATGGTCACTAAAAATAATAAATGTGCTGCACAAATTGTGGTACCTGTTTCTTCCCTCTCAACAGGGAGATTCCGTTTGATGCCTGCTATGTTCTAATTTCGAGTGTGATTTTGTTGGACTGGAAGCACTACTCCGAGAATTCTGACAATTGGAGTTATTAGGAAAGACGTCGTTCTTTTGCTAAGTCCTGGTTTTGATTGTTACCCTCATCACATATATTCATCAATTTCACAGTGGAATAATATATTTGAATCGTGAAATGTGGGTAAATGATTGTTGATTACAGCAAGGTCATCTGGTTGTATGGCCAGAAAGCAGATTCCCCATTCAATCATCTTTTGGTGCATATTTGACACCACATGCACAAATTGTGGTACATGTTTCTTGCCTCTCAACAGGGAGATTCTGTTTCATGACTGCTATGTTTGTTCAAACATGGAGTGTGATTTTGTTGGATGGGAACTACCACTCCAAGCACCCTGAGTATTGGAGTTATTTGGAAAGACCTCTTTCTCTTCCTAGGTGCTTCTTTTGATTGTTACCCTTATAACTTATATTCATCTCTTTCGCAGTGGAGTAATGTATTTGAATCGTTAAATGTGTATAAATGTTTTTTGTTTACAGCAGGGTCATCTGGTTGTATGGCCAGAAAGCAGATTCCCCATTCAATCCTGTTTTGGTGCATATTTGACACCACATGCACAAATTGTGGTACATGTTTCTTGCCTCTCAACAGGGAGATTCTGTTTCATGACTGCTATGTTTGTTGAAACATGGAGTGTGATTTTGTTGCATGGGAACTACCACTCCAAGCATCCTGAGTATAGGTGTTATTGGGAAAGACCTCCTTCTTTTCCTAGGTGCTTCTTTTGATTTTTACCCTTATAACTTATACTCATCTGTTTCGCAGTGGAGTAATATATTTGAATCGTTAAATGTGTGTAAATGTTTTTTGTTTAGAGCAGGGTCATGTGGTTGTATGACCAGTAAGCAGATTCTCCATTGAATGGGTTTTTAGTGCAGATTGGACACCACTTGCATTTTACTGAATAACAAATGTTAGGAATTTGATAATTATTCTTGTTTTCGTATCTCCTTCAGTTGCTTTAAATTATTAAGTATAATATTCCAATGGACACTAAAAATAATCAATGTGCTGCACAAACTGTGGTACATGTTTCTTCTCTCTCAACAGGGAGATTCCGTTTCATGACTGCTATGTTTATTCAAACATCAAGTGTGATTATGTTGGATGGAAATCACCACTCCGAGCGTTCTGACGATTGGAGTTATTAGAAATACTGTTTTCTTTTGCTAGGTGCTTCCTCTGATTGATACCTTTATCACTTATATTCGTCAATTTCACAGTGGAGTAATGTATTTGATTTGTGAAATGTGGGTAAATGTTTTTAGTTTAGAGCAGGGTCATCTGGTTGTATGACCAGAAAGCAGATTCTCCATTCAATGAGTTATTACTGCAGTTTGGACACCACTTGCATTTTACTGAATAACAAACGTTAGGAATTTGATAAATAGTCTTGTTTTCGTATCTCATTCAATTGCTTTAAATTTTTAAAAATCTTATTACGATGGTCACTAAAAATAATAAATGTGCTGCACACATTATGGTACATGTTTCTTCCCTCTCAACAGTGAGATTCCGTTTAAATGCCTGCTATGTTTGTTCTACTTTTGAGTGTGATTTTGTTTGATGGGAAGCACTACTCCGAGCATTCTGACAATTGGAGTTATTAGGAAAGACATCTTTCTTTTGCTGAGCCCTTGTTTTGATTGTTACCCTCATCACATATATTTATCAATTTCACAGTGGAATAATATATTTGAATCGTGAAATGTGTTTAAATGTTTGTTGATTACAGCAGGGTAATCTGGTTGTATGGCCAGAAAGCAGATTCCACATTCAAACGTCTTTTGGTGCATATTTGACACCACATGCTCAAATTGTGGTACATGTTTCTTGCCTTTCAACATGGAGATTCTGTTTCGTGACTGCTATGTTTGTTCAAACATGGAGTGTGATTTTGTTGGATGGGAACTACCACTCCAAGCATCCTGAGTATAGGAGTTATTGGGAAAGACTTCCTTCTTTTCCTATGTGCTTCTTTTGATTTTTACCCTTATAACATATACTCATCTGTTTCGCAGTGGAGTAATGTATTTGAATCGTTAAATGTGTGTAAATGTTTTTTGTTTAGAGCAGGGTCGTCTGGTTGTATGACCAGAAAGCAGAGTCTCCATTCAATGGGTTTTTACTGCAGATTGGACACCACTTGCATTTTACTAAATAACAAATGTTAGGAATTTGATAATTATTCTTGTTTTCGTATCTCCTTCAATTGCTTTAAATTATTAAGAATAATATTCCAATGGACACTAAAAATAATCAATGTGCTGCACAAACTGTGGTACATGTTTCTTCTCTCTCAACAGGGAGATTTGGTTTCATGACTGCTATGTTTATCCAAACCTCAAGTGTGATTATGTTGGATGGAAATCACCACTCCGAGCGTTCTGACGATTGGAGTTATTAGAAATACTGTTTTATTTTGCTAGGTGCTTCCTTTGATTGATACCTTTATCACTTACATTCGTCAATTTCACAGTGGAGTAATGTATTTGATTCGTGAAATGTGGGTAAATGTTTGTTGTATACAGCAGGGTCATCTGGTTGTATGGCCAGAAAGCAGATTCTCTATTCAATGGTTTTTTGGTGCAGATTGGACACCACATGCACCTTACTGAATAACAAATGTTCGGAATTTGATAAATCTTCTTGTTGAGGTATCTCCTTCATTTGCTTTATATTTTTAAAAATATTATTGCAATGGTCACTAAAAATAATAAATGTGCTGCACAAATTGTGGTACATGTTTCTTCCCTCTCAGCAGGGAGATTCCGTTTAATGCCAGCTATGTTCTACTTTCGAGTGTTATTTTGTTGGATGGAAGCTCTACTCCGAGCATTCTGACAATTGGAGTTATTAGGAAAGACGTCTTTCTTTTGCTAAGTCCTGGTTTTGATTGTTACCCTTATCACATATATTCATCAATTTCACAGTGGAATAATATATTTGAATCGTGAAATGTGGGTAAATGATTATTGATTACAGCAAGGTCATCTGGTTGTATGGCCAGAAAGCAGATTCACCATTCAATCTTCTTTTGGTGCATATTTGACACCACATGCACAAATTGTGGTACATGTTTCTTGCCTCTGAACAGGGAGATTCTGTTTCATGACTGCTATGTTTGTTCAAACATGGAGAGTGATTTTGTTGGATGGGAACTACCACTCCAAGCATCCTGAGTGTAGGAGTTAGTGGGAAAGACCTCTTTCTTTTCCTAGGTGCTTCTTTTGATTGTTACCCTTATAACTTATATTCATCTGTTTCGCAGGGCAGTAATGTATTTAAATTGTTAAATGTGTGTAAATGTTTTTTGTTTAGAGCAGGGTCATCTGGTTGGTTGGCCAGAAAGCAGATTCTCCATTGAATGGGTTTTTAGTGCAGATTGGACACCACTTGCATTTTACTGAATAACAAATGTTAGGAATTTGACAGTCTTGTTTTCGTATCTCCTTCAATTGCTTTAAATTTTTAAAAATCTTATTGCAATGGTCACTAAAAATAATCAATGTGCTGCACAAATTGTGGTACATGTTTCTTCTCCCTCAACAGGGAGATTCCGTTTCATGACTGCTATGTTTACTCAAACATCGAGTGTGATTATGTTGGATGGAAATCACCACTCTGAGTGTTCTGACGATTGGAGTTATTAGATATGCTGTTTTCTTTTGCTAGGTGCTTCCTTTGATTGATACCTTTATCACTTATATTCGTCAATTTCACAGTGGAGTAATGTATTTGATTCGTGAAATGTGGGTAAATGTTTGTTGTTTACAGCAGGGTCATCTGGTTGTATGGCCAGAAAGCAGATTCTCTATTCAATGGTCTTTTGGTGCAGATTGGACACCACATGCACCTTACTGACTAACAAATGTTCGGAATTTGATAAATCTTCTTGTTGAGGTATCTCCTTCATTTGCTTTATATTTTTTAAAATATTATTGCAATGGTCGCTAAAAATAATAAATGTGCTGCACAAATTGTGGTACATGTTTCTTCCCTCTCAACAGGGAGATTCCGTTTAATGCGTGCTATGTTCTAATTTCGAGTGTGATTTTGTTGGATGGGAAGCACTACCCGAGCATTCTGACAATTGGAGTTATTAGGAAAGACGTCTTTCTTTTGCTAAGTCCTGGTTTTGATTGTTACCCTCATCACATATATTCATCAATTTCACAGTGGAATAATGTATTTGAATCGTGAAATGTGGGTAAATGATTGTTGATTACAGCAAGGTCATCTGGTTGTATGGCCAGAAAGCAGATTCACCATTCAATCTTCTTTTGGTGCATATTTGACACCACATGCACAAATTGTGGTACATGTTTCTTGCCTCTGAACAGGGAGATTCTGTTTCATGACTGCTATGTTTGTTCAAACATGGAGTGTGATTTTGTTGGATGGGAACTACCACTCCAAGCACCCTGAGTATTGGAGTTATTAGGAAAGACCTCTTTCTTTTCCTAGGTGGTTCTTTTGATTGTTACCGTTATAACTTATATTCATCTGTTTCGCAGTGGAGTAATGTATTTGAATCTTTATATGTGTGTAAATGTTTTTTGTTTAGAGCAGGGTCATCTGGTTGTATGACCAGAAAGCAGATTATCCATTCAATGGGTTTTTGGTGCAGTTTGGACCCCACTTGCATTTTACTGCATAACAAATGTTAGGAATTTGATAATTATTCTTGTTTTCGTATCTCCTTCAATTGCTTTAAATTTTTAAAAATCTTATTGCAATGGTCACTAAAAATAATCAATGTGCTGCACAAATTGTGGTACAAGTTTCTTCTCCCTCAACAGGGAGATTCCGTTTCATGACTGCTATGTTTATTAGAACATCGAGTGTGATTATGTTGGATGGAAATCACCACTCCGAGCGTTCTGACGATTGGAGTTATTAGATATGCAGTTTTCTTTTGCTAGGTGCTTCCTTTGATTGATACCTTTATCACTTATATTCGTCAATTTCACAGTGGAGTAATGTATTTGATTCGTGAAATGTGGGTAAATGTTTGTTGATTACAGCAGGGTCATCTGGTTGTATGGCCAGAAAGCTGAATCCCCATTCAATCGTCTTTTGGTGCATATTTGACACCACATGCACAAATAGTGGTACATGTTTCTTGCCTCTCAACAGGGAGATTTTTTTCATGACTGCTATGTTTGATCAAACATGGATTGTGATTTTGTTGGATGGGAACTACCACTCCAAGCACCCTGAGTATTGGAGTTATTAGGAAAGACCTCTTTCTCTTCCTAGGTGCTTCTTTTGATAGTTACCCTTATAACTTATATTCATCTGTTTCGCAGGGCAGTAATGTATTTAAATTGTTAAATGTGTGTAAATGTTTTTTGTTTAGAGCAGGGTCATCTGGTTGTATGACCAGAAAGCAGATTCTCCATTCAATGAGTTATTAGTGCAGATTGGACACCACTTGCATTTTACTGAATAACAAATGTTAGGAATTTCATAAATAGTCTTGTTTTCGTATCTCCTTCAATTGCTTTAAATTTTTAAAAATCTTATTGCAGTGGTAACTAAAAATAATAAATGTGCTGCACAAATTGTGTTACATGTTTCCTCCCTCTCAACAGGGAGATTCCGTTTAAACGCCTGCTATGTTTGTTCTACTTTTGAGTGTGATTGTGTTTGATGGGAAGCACTGCTCCGAGCATTCTCACAATTGGAGTTATTAGGAAAGTCTTCTTTCTTTTGCTGAGTCCTTGTTTTGATTGTTACCCTCATCACATATATTCATCAATTTCACAGTGGAATAATATATTTGAATAATGAAATGTGTTTAAATGTTTGTTGATTACAGCAGGGTCATCTGGTTGTATGGCCAGAAAGCAGATTCCCCATTCAATCGTCTTTTGGTGCATATTTGACACCACATGCACAAATTGTGGTACATGTTTCTTGCCTCTCAACAGGGTGATTCTGTTTCATGACTGCTATGTTTGTTCAAACATGGAGTGTGATTTTGTTGGATGGGAACTACCACTCCAAGCAACCTGAGTATTGGAGTTATTAGGAAAGACCTCTTTCTTTTCCTAGGTGGTTGTTTTGATTGTTACCGTTATAACTTATATTCATCTGTTTCGCAGTGGAGTAATGTATTTAAATCTTTATATGTGTGTAAATGTTTTTTGTTTAGAGCAGGGTCATCTGGTTGTATGACCAGAAAGCAGATCATCCATTCAATGGGTTTTTGGTGCAGTTTGGACACCACTTGCATTTTACTGCATAACAAATGTTAGGAATTTGATAATTATTCTTGTTTTCGTATCTCCTTCAATTGCTTTAAATTTTTAAAAATCTTATTGCAATGGTCACTAAAAATAATCAATGTGCTGCACAAATTGTGGTACAAGTTTCTTCTCCCTCAACAGGGAGATTCCGTTTCATGACTGCTATGTTTATTCAAACATCGAGTGTGATTATGTTGGATGGAAATCACCACTCCGAGCGTTCTGACGATTGGGGTTATTAGATATGTTGTTTTCTTTTGCTAGGTGCTTCCTTTGATTGATATCTTTATCACTTATATTCGTCAATTTCACAGTGGAGTAATGTATTTGATTCGTGAAATGTGGGTAAATGTTTGTTGTTTACAGCAGGGTCATCTGGTTGTATGGCCAGAAAGCAGATTCTCTATTCAGTGGTCTTTTGGTGCAGATTGGACACGACATGCACTTTACTGAATAACGAATGTTCGGAATTTGATAAATCTTGTTGTTTAGGTATCACCTTCATTTGTTTTTTTATTTTTAACAATCTTATTGCAATGGTCACTAAAAATAATAAATGTGCTTCACAAATTGTGGAACATGTTTCTTCCCTCTCAACAGGGAGATTCTGTTTAATGCCAGCTATGTTTGTTCTACTTTTGAGTGTGATTTTGTTGAATGGGGAGCACTACTCCGAGCATTCTGACAATTGGAGTTATTAGGAAAGACTTCTTTCTTTTGGTGAGTCCTTGTTTTGATTGTTACCCTCATCACATATATTCATCAATTTCACAGTGGAATAATATATTTGAATAATGAAATGTGTTTAAATGTTTGTTGATTACAGCAGGGTCATCTGGTTGTATGGCCGGAAAGCAGATTCCCCATTCAATCGTCTTTTGGTGCATATTTGACACCACATGCACAAATTGTGGTACATGTTTCTTGCCTCTCAACAGGGAGATTCTGTTTCATGACTGCTATGTTTGTTCAAACATGGAGTGTGATTTTGTTGGATGGGAACTACTACTGCAAGCACCCGGAGTATTGGAGTTATTAAGAAAGACCTCTTTCTCTTCCTAGGTGCTTCTTTTGATAGTTATCCTTATAACTTATATTCATCTGTTTCGCAGGGCAGTAATGTATTTAATTTGTTAAACGTGTGTAAATGTTTTTTGTTTAGAGCAGGGTCATCTGGTTGTACGACCAGAAAGCAGATTATCCATTCAATGGGTTTTTGGTGCAGTTTGGACACCACTTGCATTTTACTGCATAACAAATGTTAGGAATTTGATAATTATTCTTTTTTTCGTATCTCCTTCAATTGCTTTAAATTTTTAAAAATCTTATTGCAATGGTCACTAAAAATAATCAATGTGCTGCACAAATTGTGGTACAAGTTTCTTCTCCCTCAACAAGGAGATTCCGTTTCATGACTGCTATGTTTATTCAAACATCGAGTGTGATTATGTTGGATGGGAATCACCACTCCGAGCGTTCTGACGATTGGAGTTATTAGATATGCTGTTTTCTTTTGCTAGGTGCTTCCTTTGATTGATATCTTTATCACTTATATTCGTCAATTTCACAGTGGAGTAATGTATTTGAATCGTTAAATGTGTGAAAATGTTTTTTGTTTTGAGCAGGGTCATCTGGTTGTATGACCAGGAAGCAGATTCTCCATTCAATGAGTTATTAGTTCAGATTAGACACCACTTGCATTTTACTGAATAACAAACGTTAGGAGTTTGATAAATAGTCTGGTTTTCGTATCTCCTTCAATTGCTTTAAATTTTTAAAAATCTTATTGCAAATGGTCACTAAAAATAATAAATGGGCTGCACAAATTATGGTACATGTTTCTTCCCTCTCAACAGGGAGATTCCGTTTAAATGTCTGCTATGTTTGTTCTACTTTTGAGTGTGATTTTGTTTGATGGGAAGCACTACTTAGAGCATTCTGACAATTGGAGTTATTAGGAAAGAGAGTTATTAGGAAAGACTTCTTTCTTTTGCTGAGTCCTTGCTTAGATTGTTACCCTCATCACATATATTCATCAATTTCACAGTGGAATAATATATTTGAATAATGAAATGTGTTTAAATGTTTGTTGATTACAGCAGGGTCATCTGGTTGTATGGCCAGAAAGCAGATTCCCCATTCAATCCTGTTTTGGTGCATATTTGACACCACATGCACAAATTGTGGTACATGTTTCTTGCCTTTCAACAGGGAGATTCTGTTTCATGACTGCTATGTTTGTTCAAACATGGAGAGTGATTTTGTTGGATTTGAACTACCACTCCAAGCATCCTGAGTGTAGGAGTTAGTGGGAAAGACCTCTTTCTTTTCCTAGGTGCTTCTTTTGATTGTTACCCTTATAACTTATATCCATCTGTTTCGCAGGGCAGTAATGTATTTAAATTGTTAAATGTGTGTAAATGTTATTTGTTTAGAGGAGGGTCATCTGGTTGTATGACCAGAAAGCAGATTCTCCATTCAATGAGTTTTTAGTGCAGATTGGACACCACTTGCATTTTACTGAATAATAAATGTTAGGACTTTGACAGTCTTGTTTTCGTATCTCCTTCACTTGCTTTAAATTTTTACAAATCTTATTGCAATGGTCACTAAAAATAATCAATGTGCTGCACAAATTGTGGTACATGTTTCTTCTCTCTCAACAGGAAGATTCTGTTTCATGACTGCTATGTTTATTCAAACATCAAGTGTGACTATGTTGGATGGAAATCACCACTCCGTGCGTTCTGACGATTGGAGTTATTAGAAATACTGTTTTCTTTTGCTAGGTGCTTCCTCTGATTGATACCTTTATCACTTATATTCGTCAATTTCACAGTGGAGTAATGTATTTGATTCGTGAAATGTGGGAAAATATTTGTTGTTTACAGCAGGGACATGTGGTTATATGGCCAGAAAGCAGATTTTCTGTTCAATGGTCTTTTGATGCAGATTTGACACCAAATGCACATTACTGAATAACGAATGTTCGGAATTTGATAAATCTTCTTGTTTAGGTATCTCCTTCATTTGCTTTATATTTTTAAAAATATTATTGCAATGGTCACTAAAAATAATAAATGTGCTGCACAAATTGTGGTACATGTTTCTTCCCTCTCAACAGGGAGATTCCGTTTAATGCCTCCTATGTTCTAATTTCGAGTGTGATTTTGTTAGATGGGAAGCACTGCTTCGAGCATTCTGACAATTGGAGTTAATAGCAATTACTTCTTTCTATTGCTGAGTCCTTGTTTTGATTGTTATCCCCATCACATATATTCATCAATTTCACAGTGGAATAATATATTTGAATCGTGAAATGTTTGTAAATATTTGTTAATTACAGCAGGGTCATCTGGTTGTATGGCCAGAAAGCAGATTCCCCATTCAATCGTCTTTTGGTGCATATTTGACACCACATGCACAGATTTTGGTACATGTTTCTTGCCTCTCAACAGGGAGAATCTGTTTCATGACTGCTATGATTGTTCAAACATGGAGTGTGATTTTGTTGCATGGGAACTACCACTCCAAGCATCCTGAGTATAGGTGTTATTGGATAAGTCCTCCTTCTTTTCCTAGGTGCTTCTTTTGATTTTTACCCTTATAACTTATACTCATGTGTTTCGCAGTGGAGTAATGTATTTGAATCGTTAAATGTGTGTAAATGTTTTTTGTTTAGAGCAGGGTCATCTGGTTGTATGACCAGAAAGCAGATTCTCCATTGAATGGGTTTTTAGTGCAGTTTGGACACCACTTGCATTTTACTGAATAACAAATGTTAGGATTTTGATAATTATTCTTTTTTTCATATCTCCTTCAATTGCTTTAAATTTTTAAAAATCTAATTGCAATGGTCACTAAGAATAATCAATGTACTGCACAAATTGTGGTACATGTTTCTTCTCTCGTAACAGGGAGTTTCCGTTTCATGACTGCTAGTTTTATTCAAACATCGAGTGTGATTATGTTGGATGGAAATCACCACTCCAAGCGTTCTGACGATTGGAGTTATTAGATATGCTGTTTTCTTTTGCTAGGTGCTTCCTTTGATTGATACCTTTATCACTTATATTCGTCAATTTCACAGTGGAGTAATGTATTTGATTCGTGAAATGTGGGTAAATGTTTGTTGTTTACAGCAGGGTCATCTGGTTGTATGGCCAGAAAGCTGATTCCCCATTCAATCGTCTTTTGGTGCATATTTGACACCACATGCACAAATTGTGGTACATGTTTCATGCCTCTCAACAGGGAGATTCTGTTTCATGAGTGCTATGTTTGTTCAAACACGGAGTGTGATTTTGTTGGATGGGAACTACCACTCCAAGCATCCTGAGTATTGGAGTTATTAGGAAAGACCTCTTTCTTTTCCTAGGTGGTTCTTTTGATTGTTACCGTTATAACTTATATTAATCTCTTTCGCAGTGGAGTAATGTATTTGAATCGTTATATGTGTATAAATGTTTTTTGTTTACAGCAGGGTCATCTGGTTGAATGGCCAGAAAGCAGATTCCCCATTCAATCCTGTTTTGGTGCATATTTGACAGCACATGCACAAATTGTGGTACATGTTTCTTGCCTTTCAACACGGAGATTCTGTTTCATGACTGCTATGTTTGTTCAAACATGGAGACAGATTTTGTTGGATGGGAACTACCACTCCAAGCATCTTGAGTATACCAGTTATTGGGAAAGACCTCCTTCTTTTCCTAGGTGCTTCTTTTGATTTTTACCCTTATAACTTATACTCATCTGTTTCGCAGTGGAGTAATGTATTTGAATCGTTAAATGTGTGTAAATGTTTTTTGTTTAGAGCAGGGTCATCTGGTTGTATGACCAGAAAGCAGATTCTCCATTCAATGAGTTATTAGTGCAGATTGGAGACCACTTGCGTTTTACTGAATAACAAATGTTCGGAATTTGATAATGCTTCTTGTTGAGGTATCTCCTTCATTTGCTTTATATTTTTTAAAATATTATTGCAATGGTCGCTAAAAATAATAAATGTGCTGCACAAATTGTGGTACATGTTTATTTCCTCTCAACAGGGAGATTCCGTTTAATGCCTGCTATGTTCTACTTTCGAGTGTGATTTTGTTGGATGGAAGCACTACTCCGAGCATCCTGACAATATGAGTTATTAGGAAAGACATCTTTCTTTTGCTAAGTCGTAGTTTTGATTGTTACCCTCATCACATATATTCATCAATTTCACAGTGGAATAATATATTTGAATCGTGAAATGTGGGTAAATGTTTGTTGTTTACAGCAGGGTCATCTGGTTGTATGGCCAGAAAGCAGATTCTCTATTCAGTGGTCTATTGGTGCAGATTGGACACGACATGCACTTTACTGAATAACGAATGTTCGGAATTTGATAAATCTTCTTGTTTAGGTATCTCCTTCATTTGTTTTTTATTTTTAACAATCTTATTGCAATGGTCACTAAAAATAATAAATGTGCTGCACAAATTGTGGTACATGTTTCTTGCCTCTCAACAGGGAGATTCTGTTTCATGACTGCTATGTTTGTTCAAACATGGAGTGTGATTTTGTTGCATGGGAACTACCACTCCAAGCATCCTGAGTATTGGAGTTATTAGGAAAGACCTCTTTCTTTTCCTAGGTGGTTCTTTTGATTGTTACCGTTATAACTTATATTCATCTGTTTCGCAGTGGAGTAATGTATTTGAATCGTTATATGTGTGTAAATGTTTTTTGTTTAGAGCATGGTCATCTGATTGTATGACCAGAAAGCAGATTATCCATTCAATGGGTTTTTGGTGCAGTTTGGACACCACTTGCATTTTACTGCATAACAAATGTTAGGAATTTGATAATTATTCTTGTTTTCGTATCTCCTTCAATTGCTTTAAATTTTTAAAAATCTTATTGCAATGGTCACTAAATATAATCAATGTGCTGCACAAATTGTGGTACAAGTTTCTTCTCCCTCAACAGGGAGATTCCGTTTCATGACTGCTGTGTTTATTCAAACATCGAGTGTGATTATGTTGGATAGAAATCACCACTCCGAGCGTTCTGACGATTGGAGTTATTAGATATGCTGTTTTCTTTTGCTAGGTGCTTCCTTTGATTGATACCTTTATCACTTATATTCGTCAATTTCACAGTGGAGTAATGTATTTGATTCGTGAAATGTGGGTAAATGTTTGTTGTTTACAGCAGGGTCATCTGGTTGTATGGCCAGAAAGCAGATTCTCTATTCAGTGGTCTTTTGGTGCAGATTGGACGCCACATGCACTTTAATGAATAACGAATGTTCGGAATTTGATAAATCTTCTTGTTTAGGTATCTCCTTCATTTGTTTTTTATTTTTAACAATCTTATTGCAATGGTCACTAAAAATAATAAATGTGCTGCACAAATTGTGGAACATGTTTCTTCCCTCTCAAAAGGGAGACTTTGTTTCATGACTGCTATGTTTGATCAAAAATGGATTGTGATTTTGTTGGATGGGAACTACCACTCCAAGCACCCTGAGTATTGGAGTTATTAGGAAAGACCTCTTTCTCTTCCTAGGTGCTTCTTTTGATTGTTACCCTTATAACTTATATTCATCTGTTTCTCAGGGCAGTAATGTATTTAAATTGTTAGATTGTGTAAATGTTTTTTGTTTAGAGCAGGGTCATCTGGTTGTATGACCAGAAAGCTGATTTTCCATTCAATGAGTTATTAAGGATAATATTCCAATGGACACTAAAAATAATCAATGTGCTGCACAAATTGTGGTAAATGTTTCTTCTCTCTCAACAGGGAGATTCCGTTTCATGACTGCTATGTTTATTCAAACATCGAATGTGATTATGTTGGATGGAAATCACCACTCTGAGCATTCTGACGATTGGAGTGATTAGAAATACTGTTTTCTTTTGCTAGGTGCTTCCTCTGATTGATACCTTTATCACATATATTCGTCAATTTCACAGTGGAGTAATGTATTTGATTCGTGAAATGTGGGTAAATGTTTGTTGCTTACGGGAGGGTCATCTGGTTGTATGGCCAGAAAGCAGATTGTCTATTCAATGGTCTTTTGGTGCAGATTGGACACCACATGCACCTTGTTGTTGTTGTTGTTGTCTTCAGTCCTGAGACTGGTTTGATGCAGCTCTCCATGCTACTCTATCCTGTGCAAGCTGCTTCATCTCCCAGTACCTACTGCAACCTACATCCTTCTGAATCTGCTTAGTGTAGTCATCTCTCGGTCTCCCTCTACGATTTTTACCCTCCATGCTGCCCTCCAATGCTAAATTTGTGATCCCTTGATGCCTCAAAACATGTCCTACCAACCGATCCCTTCTTCTAGTCAAGTTGTGCCACAAACTTCTCTTCTCCCCAATCCTATTCAATACCTCCTCATTAGTTACGTGATCTATCCACCTTATCTTCAGTATTCTTCTGTAGCACCACATTTCCAAAGCTTCTATTCTCTTCTTGTCCAAACTAGTTATCGTCCATGTTTCACTTCCATACATGGCTACACTCCAAACAAATACTTTCAGAAACGACTTCCTGATACATAAATCTATATTCGATGTTAACAAATTTCTCTTCTTCAGAAACGCTTTCCTTGCCATTGCCAGTCTACATTTTATATCCTCTCTACTTCGACCATCATCAGTTATTTTACTTCCTAAATAGCAAAACTCCTTTACTACTTTAAGTGTCTCATTTCCTAATCTAATTCCCTCAGCATCACCCGATTTAATTTGACTACATTCCATTATCCTCGTTTTGCTTTTGTTAATGTTCATCTTATATCCTCCTTTCAAGACACTGTCCATTCCGTTCAACTGCTCTTCCAAGTCCTTTGCCGTCTCTGACAGAATTACAATGTCATCGGCGAACCTCAAAGTTTTTACTTCGTCTCCATGAATTTTAATACATACTCCAAATTTTTCTTTTGTTTCCTTTACTGCTTGCTCAATATACAGATTGAATAACATCGGGGAGAGGCTACAACCCTGTCTCACTCCTTTCCCAACCACTGCTTCCCTTTCATGCCCCTCGACTCTTATTACTGCCATCTGGTTTCTGTACAAATTACAAATAGCCTTTCGCTCCCTGTATTTTACCCCTGCCACCTTTAGAATTTGAAAAAGAGTATTCCAGTCAACATTGTCAAAAGCTTTCTCTAAGTCTACAAATGCTAGAAATGTAGGTTTGCCTTTTCTTAATCTTTCTTCTAAGATAAGTCGTAAGGTCAGTATTGCCTCACGTGTTCCAACATTTCGACGGAATCCAAACTGATCCTCCCCGAGGTCTGCATCTACCAGTTTTTCCATTCGTCTGTAAAGAATTCGCGTTAGTATTTACCTTACTAAATAACAAATGTTCGGAATTTGATAAATCTTCTTGTTGAGGTATGTCCTTCATTTGCTTTATATTTTTAAAAATATTATTGCAATGGTCACTAAAAATAATAAATGTGCTGCACAAATTGTGGTACATGTTTCTTCCCTCTCAGCAGGGAGATTCCGTTTAATGCCTGCTATGTTCTACTTTCGAGTGTTATTTTGTTGGATGGAAGCTCTACTCCGAGCTTTCTGACAATTGGAGTTATTAGGAAAGACGTCTTTCTTTTGCTAAGTCCTGGTTTTGATTGTTACACTCATCACATATATTCATCAATTTCACAGTGGAATAATATATTTGAATCGTGAAAAGTGGGTAAATGATTGTTGATTACAGCAAGGTCATCTGGTTGTATGGCCAGAAAGCAGATTCACCATTCAATCTTCTTTTGGTGCATATTTGACACCACATGCACAAATTGTGGTACATGTTTCTTGCCTCTGAACAGGGAGATTCTGTTTCATGACTGCTATGTTTGTTCAAACATGGAGTGTGATTTTGTTGGATGGGAACTACCACTCCAAGCACCCTGAGTATTGGAGTTATTAGGAAAGACCTCTTTCTCTTCCTAGGTGCTTCTTTTGATTGTTACCCTTATAACTTATATTCATCTCTTTCGCAGTGGAGTAATGTATTTGAATCGTTAAATGTGTATAAATGTTTTTTGTTTACAGCAGGGTCATCTGGTTGTATGGCCAGAAAGCAGATTCCCCATTAGATCTTCTTTTGGTGCATATTTGACACCACATGCACAAATTGTGGTACATGTTTCTTGTTTCTCAACAGGGAGATTCTGTTTCATGACTGCTATGTTTGTTCAAACATGGAGAGTGATTTTGTTGGATGGGAACTACCACTCCAAGCATCCTGAGTGTAGGAGTTAGTGGGAAAGACCTCTTTCTTTTCCTAGGTGCTTCTTTTGATTGTTACCCTTGTAACTTATATTCATCTGTTTCGCAGGGCAGTAATGTATTTAAATTGTTAAATGTGTGTAAATGTTTTTTGATTAGAGCAGGGTCATCTGGTTGGTTGGCCAGAAAGCAGATTCTCCATTGAATGGGTTTTTAGTGCAGATTGGACACCACTTGCATTTTACTGAATAACAAATGTTAGGAATTTGACAGTCTTGTTTTCGTATCTCCTTCAATTGCTTTAAATTTTTAAAAATCTTATTGCAATGGTCACTAATAATAATGAATGTGCTGCACAAATTGTGGTACATGTTTCTTCTCTCTCAATGGGGAGATTCCGTTTCATGACTGCTATGTTTATTCAGACATCGAGTGTGATTATGTTGGATGGAAATCACCACTGTGAGCGTTCTGACGATTGGAGTTATTAGATATGCTGTTTTCTTTTGCTAAGTGCTTCCTTTGATTAATACCTTTATCACTTATATTCGTCGATTTCACAGTGGAGTAATGTATTTGATTCGTGAAATGTGGGTAAATGTTTGTTGTTTACAGCAGGGTCATCTGGTTGTATGGCCAGAAAGCAGATTCTCTATTCAATGGTCTTTTGGTGCAGATTGGACACCACATGCACTTTACTGAATAATGAACGTTCGGAATTTGATAAGTCTTCTTGTTGAGGTATCTCCTTCATTTGCTTTTTATTTTTAAAAATATTTTTGCAATGTTCACTAAAAATAATAAATGTGCTGCACAAATTGTGGTACATGTTTCTTCCTTCTCAACAGGGAGATTCCGTTTAATGCCTGCTATGTTCTAATTTCGAGTGTGATTTTGTTGGATGGGAAGCACTACTCCGAGCATTCTGACAATTGTAGTTATTAGGAAAGACATCTTTCTTTTGCTGAGTCCTTGTTTTGATTGTTACCCTCATCACATATATTCATCAATTTCACAGTGGAATAATATATTTGAATCGTGAAATGTGGGTAAATGTTTGTTGATTACAGCAGGGTCATCCGGTTGTATGGCCAGAAAGCAGATTCCCCATTCAATCGTCTTTTGGTGCATATTTGACACCACATGCACAAATTGTGGTACATGTTTCTTGCCTCTCAACAGGGAGATTCTGTTTCATGACTGCTATGTTTGTTCAAACATGGAGTGTGATTTTGTTGGATGGGAACTACCACTCCAAGCATCCTGAGTTTAGGAGTTATTGGGAAAGACCTCCTTCTTTTCCTAGGTGCTTCTTTTGATTTTTACCCTTATAACTTATATTCATCTGTTTCGAAGTGGAGTAATGTATTTGAATCGTTAAATGTGTGTAAATGTTTTTTGTTTAGAGCAGGGTCATCTGGTTGTATGACGAGAAAGCAGATTCTCCATTGAATGGGTTTTTAGTGCAAATTGGAAACCACTTGCATTTTACTGAATAACAAATGTTAGGAATTTGATAATTATTCTTGTTTTCGTATCTCCTTCAACTGCTTTAAATTTTTCAAAATCTTATTGCAATGGTCACTAAAAATAATCAATGTGCTGCACAAATTGTGGTACATGTTTCTTCTCTCTTAACAGGGAGATTCCGTTTCATGACTGCTATGTTTATTCAAACATCAAGTGTGATTATGTTGGATGGAAGTCACCATTCCGAGCGTTCTGACGATAGGAGTTATTAGAAATACTGTTTTCTTTTGCTAGGTGCTTCCTTTGATTGATACCTTTATCATTTATATTCGTCAATTTCACAGTGGAGTAATGTATTTGATTCGTGAAATGTGGGTAAATGTTTGTTGTTTACAGTAGGGTCATCTGGTTGTATGGCCAGAAAGCAGATTCTCTATTCAATGGTCTTTTGGTGCAGATTGGACACGACATGCACTTTACTGAATAACGAATGTTCGGAATTTGATATATCTTCTAGTTTAGGTATATCCTTCATTTGTTTTTTATTTTTAAAAATATTATTGCAATGGTCACTGAAAATAATAAATGTGCTGCACAAATTGTGGTACATGTTTCTTCCCTCTCAACAGGGAGATTCCGTTTAATGCCTGCTATGTTCTACTTTCGAGTGTAATTTTGTTGGATGGAAGCACTACTCCGAGCATTCTGACATTTGGAGTTATTAGGAAAGACTTCTTTCTTTTGCTGAGTCCTAGTTTTGATTGTTACCCTCATCAAATATATTCATCAATTTCACAGTGGAATAATATATTTGAATCGTGAAATGTGGGTAAATGATTGTTGATTACAGCAGGGTCATCTGGTTGTATGGCCAGAAAGCAGATTCCCCATTCAATCGTCTTTTGGTGCATATTTGACACCACATGCACAAATTGTGGTACATGTTTCTTGCCTCTCAACAGGGAGATTCTGTTGCATGTTTCTATGTTTGTTCAAACATGGAGTGTGATTTTGTTGGATGGGAACTACCACTCCAAGCATCCTGAGTTTAGGAGTTATTGGGAAAGACCTCCTTCTTTTCCTAGGTGCTTCTTTTGATTTTTACCCTTATAACTTATATTCATCTTTTTCGCAGTAGAGTAATGTATTTGAATCGTTAAATATGTGTAAATGTTTTTTGTTTAGAGCAGGGTCATCTGGTTGTATGACCAGAGAGCAGATTCTCCATTGAATGGGTTTTTAGTGCAGATTGGACACCACTTGCATTTTACTGAACAACAAATGTTAGGAATTTGATAATTAATCTTGTTTTCGTATCACCTTCAATTGCTTTAAATTTGTAAGAATCTTATTGCAATGGTCACTAGAAATAATCAATGTGCTGCACAAATTGTGGTACATGTTTCTTCCCTCTCAACAGGGAGATTCCGTTTAATGCCTGCTATGTTCTAATTTCGAGTGTGTTTTTGTTGGATGGGAAGCACTACTCCCAGCATTCTGACAATTGTAGTTATTAGGAAAGACATCTTTCTTTTGCTGAGTCCTTGTTTTGATTGTTACTCTCATCACATATATTCATCAATTTCACAGTGGAATAATATATTTGAATCGTGAAATGTGGGTAAATGTTTGTTGATTACAGCAGGGTTATCTGGTTGTATGGCCAGAAAGCAGATTCTCCATTCAATGAGTTTTTAGTGCAGATTGGACACCACTTGCATTTTACTGAATAACAAATGTTAGGAATTTGACAGTCTTGTTTTCGTATCTCCTTCAATTGCTTTAAATTTTTAAAAATCTTATTGCAATGGTCACTAAAAATAATCAATGTGCTGCACAAATTGTGGTACACCTTTCTTCTCTATCAACAGGGAGATTCCGTTTCATGACTGCTATGTTTATTCAAACATCGAGTGTGATTTTGTTGGATGGAAATCACCACTCCGAGCATTGTGACGATTGGAGTTATTAGAAATACTGTTTTCTTTTGCTAGGTGCTTCCTTTGATTGATACCTTTATCACTTATATTCGTCGATTTCACAGTGGAGTAATGTATTTGATTCGTGAAATGTGGGTAACGGTTTGTTGTTTACAGCAGGGTCATCTGGTTGTATGGCCAGAAAGCAGATTCTCTATTCAGTGGTCTTTTGGTGCAGATTGGACACCACATGCACTTTACTGAATAACGAATGTTCAGAATTTGATAAATCTGCTTATTGAGTTATCTCCTTCATTTGCTTTTTATTTTTAGAAATATTATTGCAGTGGTCACTAAAATAATAAATGTGCTGCACAAATTGTGGTACATGTTTCTTCCCTCTCAACAGGGAGATTCCGTTTAGTGCCTGCTATGTTCTAATTTCGAGTGTGATTTTGTTGGATGGGAAGCACTACTCCGAGCATTCTGACAATTGTAGTTATTAGGAAAGACATCTTTCTTTTGATGAGTCCTTGTTTTGATTGTTACCCTCATCACATATATTCATCAATTTCACGGTGGAATAATATATTTGAATCGTGAAATGTGGGTAAATGATTGTTGATTACAGCAAGGTCATCTGGTTGTATGGCCAGAAAGCAGATTCCCCATTCAATCGTCTTTTGGTGCATATTTGACACCACATGCACAAATTGTGGTACATATTTCTTGCCTCTCAACAGGGAGATTCTGTTTCATGACTGCTATGTTTGTTCAAACATGGAGTGTGATTTTGTTGGATGGGAACTACCACTCCAAGCATCCTGAGTATTGGAGTTATTAGGAAAGACATCTTTCTTTCCCTAGGTGGTTCTTTTGATTGTTACCCTTATAACTTATATTCATCTGCTTCGCAGTGGAGTTATGTTTTTTATTTGTTAAATGTGTGTAATTTTTTTTTTTTTTTTTTTTTTTTTTTTTTTTTTTTTTTTTTTTTTTATAGTAGCGTCATCTTGTTGTATGACCAGAAAGCAGATTATCCATTCAATGGCTTTTTGGTGCAGATTGGACACCACTTGCATTTTACTGAATAACAAATGTTAGGAATTTGATAATTATTCTTGTTTTCGTATCTCCTTCAATTGCTTTAAATTTTTAAAAATTTTATTGCAATGGTCACTAAATATAATCAATGTGCTGCACAAATTATGGAACATGTTTCTTTCCTCTCAACAGCGAAATTCTGTTTAATGCCTGCTATGTTTGTTCTACTTTTGAGTGTAATTTTGTTGGATGGGAAGCACTACTTCGAGCATTCTGACAATTGGAGTTATTAGCAATGACTTCTTTCTTTTGCTGAGTCCTTGTTTTGATTGTTACCCTTATCACATATATTCATTAATTTCACACTGGAATAATATATTTGAATCGTGAAATGTGGGTAAATGTTTGTTAATTGGAGCAGGGTCATCTGGTTGTATGGCCAGAAAGCAGATTCCCCATTCAATCGTCTTTTGGTGCATATTTGACACCACATGCACAGATTGTGGTACATGTTTCTTGCCTCTCAACAGGGAGATTCTGTTTCATGACTGCTATGTTTGTTCAAACATGGAGTGTGATTTTGTTGGATGGGAACTACCTCACCAAGCAACGTGAGTATAGGTGTTGTTGGGAAAGACCTCTTTCTTTTCGTAGGTGCTTCTTTTGATTTTACCCTTATAACTTATATTCATCTGTTTAGCAGTGGAGTAATGTTTTTGAATCGTTAAATGTGTGTAAATGTTTTTTGTTTATAGCAGGATCATCTTGTTGTATGATCAGAAAGCAGATTATCCATTCAATGGGTTTTTAGTGCAGATTGGACACCACTTGCATTTTACTGTATAACAAATGTTAGGAATTTGATAATTATTCTTGTTTTCGTATCTCCTTCAATTGCTTTAAATTTTTAAAAATCTTATTGCAATGGTCACTAACAATAATCAATGTGCTGCACAAATTGTGGTACATATTTCTTCTCTCTCAACAGTGAGATTCCGTTTCATGACTGCTATGTTTATTCAAACATCAAGTGTGATTATGTTGGATGGAAATCACCACTCCGAGTGTTTTGACGATTGGAGTTATTAGAAATACTGTTTTCTTTTGCTAGGTGCTTCCTTTGATTGATACCTTTATCACTTATATTCGTCAATTTCACAATGGATAATGTATTTGATTCGTGAAATGTTGGTAAATGTTTGTTGTTTACAGCAGGGTCATCTGGTTGTATGGCCAGAAAGCAGATTCTCTATTCAATGGTCTTTTGATGCAGATTGGACACCACATGCACATTACTGAATAACGAATGTTCGGAATTTGATAAATCTTCTTGTTTAGGTATCTCCTTCATTTGCTTTATATTTTTAAAAATATTATTGCAATGGTCACTAAAAATAATAAATGTGCTGCACAAATTGTGGTACATGTTTCTTCCCTCTCAACAGGGAGTTTCCGTTTAATGCCTGCTATGTTCTAATTTCGAGTGTGATTTTGTTGGATGGGAAGCACTACTCCGAGCATTCTGACAATTGTAGTTATTAGGAAAGACATCTTTCTTTTGCTGAGTCCTTGTTTTGATTGTTACCCTCATCACATATATTCATCAATTTCACAGTGGAATAATATATTTGAATCGTGAAATGTGGGTAAATGTTTGTTGATTACAGCAGGGTCATCCGGTTGTATGGCCAGAAAGCAGATTCCCCATTCAATCGTCTTTTGGTGCATATTTGACACCACATGCACAAATTGTGGTACATGTTTCTTGCCTCTCAACAGGGAGATTCTGTTTCATGACTGCTATGTTTGTTCAAACATGGAGTGTGATTTTGTTGGATGGGAACTACCACTCCAAGCATCCTGAGTTTAGGAGTTATTGGGAAAGACCTCCTTCTTTTCCTAGGTGCTTCTTTTGATTTTTACCCTTATAACTTATATTCATCTGTTTCGAAGTGGAGTAATGTATTTGAATCGTTAAATGTGTGTAAATGTTTTTTGTTTAGAGCAGGGTCATCTGGTTGTATGACGAGAAAGCAGATTCTCCATTGAATGGGTTTTTAGTGCAAATTGGAAACCACTTGCATTTTACTGAATAACAAATGTTAGGAATTTGATAATTATTCTTGTTTTCGTATCTCCTTCAACTGCTTTAAATTTTTCAAAATCTTATTGCAATGGTCACTAAAAATAATCAATGTGCTGCACAAATTGTGGTACATGTTTCTTCTCTCTTAACAGGGAGATTCCGTTTTATGACTGCTATGTTTATTCAAACATCAAGTGTGATTATGTTGGATGGAAGTCACCATTCCGAGCGTTCTGACGATAGGAGTTATTAGAAATACTGTTTTCTTTTGCTAGGTGCTTCCTTTGATTGATACCTTTATCATTTATATTCGTCAATTTCACAGTGGAGTAATGTATTTGATTCGTGAAATGTGGGTAAATGTTTGTTGTTTACAGTAGGGTCATCTGGTTGTATGGCCAGAAAGCAGATTCTCTATTCAATGGTCTTTTGGTGCAGATTGGACACGACATGCACTTTACTGAATAACGAATGTTCGGAATTTGATATATCTTCTAGTTTAGGTATATCCTTCATTTGTTTTTTATTTTTAAAAATATTATTGCAATGGTCACTGAAAATAATAAATGTGCTGCACAAATTGTGGTACATGTTTCTTCCCTCTCAACAGGGAGATTCCGTTTAATGCCTGCTATGTTCTACTTTCGAGTGTAATTTTGTTGGATGGAAGCACTACTCCGAGCATTCTGACATTTGGAGTTATTAGGAAAGACTTCTTTCTTTTGCTGAGTCCTAGTTTTGATTGTTACCCTCATCAAATATATTCATCAATTTCACAGTGGAATAATATATTTGAATCGTGAAATGTGGGTAAATGATTGTTGATTACAGCAGGGTCATCTGGTTGTATGGCCAGAAAGCAGATTCCCCATTCAATCGTCTTTTGGTGCATATTTGACACCACATGCACAAATTGTGGTACATGTTTCTTGCCTCTCAACAGGGAGATTCTGTTGCATGTTTCTATGTTTGTTCAAACATGGAGTGTGATTTTGTTGGATGGGAACTACCACTCCAAGCATCCTGAGTTTAGGAGTTATTGGGAAAGACCTCCTTCTTTTCCTAGGTGCTTCTTTTGATTTTTACCCTTATAACTTATATTCATCTTTTTCGCAGTAGAGTAATGTATTTGAATCGTTAAATATGTGTAAATGTTTTTTGTTTAGAGCAGGGTCATCTGGTTGTATGACCAGAGAGCAGATTCTCCATTGAATGGGTTTTTAGTGCAGATTGGACACCACTTGCATTTTACTGAACAACAAACGTTAGGAATTTGATAATTAATCTTGTTTTCGTATCACCTTCAATTGCTTTAAATTTGTAAGAATCTTATTGCAATGGTCACTAGAAATAATCAATGTGCTGCACAAATTGTGGTACATGTTTCTTCCCTCTCAACAGGGAGATTCCGTTTAATGCCTGCTATGTTCTAATTTCGAGTGTGTTTTTGTTGGATGGGAAGCACTACTCCCAGCATTCTGACAATTGTAGTTATTAGGAAAGACATCTTTCTTTTGCTGAGTCCTTGTTTTGATTGTTACTCTCATCACATATATTCATCAATTTCACAGTGGAATAATATATTTGAATCGTGAAATGTGGGTAAATGTTTGTTGATTACAGCAGGGTTATCTGGTTGTATGGCCAGAAAGCAGATTCTCCATTCAATGAGTTTTTAGTGCAGATTGGACACCACTTGCATTTTACTGAATAACAAATGTTAGGAATTTGACAGTCTTGTTTTCGTATCTCCTTCAATTGCTTTAAATTTTTAAAAATCTTATTGCAATGGTCACTAAAAATAATCAATGTGCTGCACAAATTGTGGTACACCTTTCTTCTCTATCAACAGGGAGATTCCGTTTCATGACTGCTATGTTTATTCAAACATCGAGTGTGATTTTGTTGGATGGAAATCACCACTCCGAGCATTGTGACGATTGGAGTTATTAGAAATACTGTTTTCTTTTGCTAGGTGCTTCCTTTGATTGATACCTTTATCACTTATATTCGTCGATTTCACAGTGGAGTAATGTATTTGATTCGTGAAATGTGGGTAACGGTTTGTTGTTTACAGCAGGGTCATCTGGTTGTATGGCCAGAAAGCAGATTCTCTATTCAGTGGTCTTTTGGTGCAGATTGGACACCACATGCACTTTACTGAATAACGAATGTTCAGAATTTGATAAATCTGCTTATTGAGTTATCTCCTTCATTTGCTTTTTATTTTTAGAAATATTATTGCAGTGGTCACTAAAATAATAAATGTGCTGCACAAATTGTGGTACATGTTTCTTCCCTCTCAACAGGGAGATTCCGTTTAGTGCCTGCTATGTTCTAATTTCGAGTGTGATTTTGTTGGATGGGAAGCACTACTCCGAGCATTCTGACAATTGTAGTTATTAGGAAAGACATCTTTCTTTTGATGAGTCCTTGTTTTGATTGTTACCCTCATCACATATATTCATCAATTTCACGGTGGAATAATATATTTGAATCGTGAAATGTGGGTAAATGATTGTTGATTACAGCAAGGTCATCTGGTTGTATGGCCAGAAAGCAGATTCCCCATTCAATCGTCTTTTGGTGCATATTTGACACCACATGCACAAATTGTGGTACATATTTCTTGCCTCTCAACAGGGAGATTCTGTTTCATGACTGCTATGTTTGTTCAAACATGGAGTGTGATTTTGTTGGATGGGAACTACCACTCCAAGCATCCTGAGTATTGGAGTTATTAGGAAAGACATCTTTCTTTCCCTAGGTGGTTCTTTTGATTGTTACCCTTATAACTTATATTCATCTGCTTCGCAGTGGAGTTATGTTTTTTATTTGTTAAATGTGTGTAATTTTTTTTTTTTTTTTTTTTTTTTTTTTTTTTTTTTTTTTATAGTAGCGTCATCTTGTTGTATGACCAGAAAGCAGATTATCCATTCAATGGCTTTTTGGTGCAGATTGGACACCACTTGCATTTTACTGAATAACAAATGTTAGGAATTTGATAATTATTCTTGTTTTCGTATCTCCTTCAATTGCTTTAAATTTTTAAAAATTTTATTGCAATGGTCACTAAATATAATCAATGTGCTGCACAAATTATGGAACATGTTTCTTTCCTCTCAACAGCGAAATTCTGTTTAATGCCTGCTATGTTTGTTCTACTTTTGAGTGTAATTTTGTTGGATGGGAAGCACTACTTCGAGCATTCTGACAATTGGAGTTATTAGCAATGACTTCTTTCTTTTGCTGAGTCCTTGTTTTGATTGTTACCCTTATCACATATATTCATTAATTTCACACTGGAATAATATATTTGAATCGTGAAATGTGGGTAAATGTTTGTTAATTGGAGCAGGGTCATCTGGTTGTATGGCCAGAAAGCAGATTCCCCATTCAATCGTCTTTTGGTGCATATTTGACACCACATGCACAGATTGTGGTACATGTTTCTTGCCTCTCAACAGGGAGATTCTGTTTCATGACTGCTATGTTTGTTCAAACATGGAGTGTGATTTTGTTGGATGGGAACTACCTCACCAAGCAACGTGAGTATAGGTGTTGTTGGGAAAGACCTCTTTCTTTTCGTAGGTGCTTCTTTTGATTTTACCCTTATAACTTATATTCATCTGTTTAGCAGTGGAGTAATGTTTTTGAATCGTTAAATGTGTGTAAATGTTTTTTGTTTATAGCAGGATCATCTTGTTGTATGATCAGAAAGCAGATTATCCATTCAATGGGTTTTTAGTGCAGATTGGACACCACTTGCATTTTACTGTATAACAAATGTTAGGAATTTGATAATTATTCTTGTTTTCGTATCTCCTTCAATTGCTTTAAATTTTTAAAAATCTTATTGCAATGGTCACTAACAATAATCAATGTGCTGCACAAATTGTGGTACATATTTCTTCTCTCTCAACAGTGAGATTCCGTTTCATGACTGCTATGTTTATTCAAACATCAAGTGTGATTATGTTGGATGGAAATCACCACTCCGAGTGTTTTGACGATTGGAGTTATTAGAAATACTGTTTTCTTTTGCTAGGTGCTTCCTTTGATTGATACCTTTATCACTTATATTCGTCAATTTCACAATGGATAATGTATTTGATTCGTGAAATGTTGGTAAATGTTTGTTGTTTACAGCAGGGTCATCTGGTTGTATGGCCAGAAAGCAGATTCTCTATTCAATGGTCTTTTGATGCAGATTGGACACCACATGCACATTACTGAATAACGAATGTTCGGAATTTGATAAATCTTCTTGTTTAGGTATCTCCTTCATTTGCTTTATATTTTTAAAAATATTATTGCAATGGTCACTAAAAATAATAAATGTGCTGCACAAATTGTGGTACATGTTTCTTCCCTCTCAACAGGGAGTTTCCGTTTAATGCCTGCTATGTTCTAATTTCGAGTGTGATTTTGTTGGATGGGAAGCACTACTCCGAGCATTCTGACAATTGTAGTTATTAGGAAAGACATCTTTCTTTTGCTGAGTCCTTGTTTTGATTGTTACACTCATCACATATATTCATCAATTTCTCAGTGGTATAATATATTTGAATCGTGAAATGTTTGTAAATGTTTGTTAATTACAACAGGGTCATCTGGTTGTATGGCCAGAAAGCAGATTCCCCATTCAATCTTCTTTTGGTGCATATTTGACACCACATGCACAGATTGTGGTACATGTTTCTTGCCTCTCAACAGGGAGATTCTGTTTCATGACTGCTATGTGTGCTGCCCCCATGAACCATGGACCTTGCCGTTGGTGGGGAGGCTTGCGTGTTTCAGCGATACAGATGGCCGTATTGTAGGTGCAACCACAACGGAGGGGTATCTGTTGAGAGGCCAGACAAACGTGTGGTTCCTGAAGAGGGGCAGCAGCCTTTTCAGTAGTTGCAGGGGCAACAGTCTGGATGATTGACTGATCTGGCTTTGCAACATTATCCAGATCGGCCTTGCTGTGCTGGTACTGCGAACGGCTGAAAGCAAGGGGAAACTACAGCCGTAATTTTTCCCGAGGACATGCAGCTTTACTGTATGATTAAATGATGATGGCATCCTCTTGGGTAAAATATTCCGGAGGTAAAATAGTCCACCATTCGGATCTCCGGGCGGGGACTACTCAGGAGGATGTCGTTATCAGGAGAAAGAAAACTGGCGTCCTATGGATCGGAGCGTGGAATGTCAGATCCCTTAATCAGGCAGGTAGGTTAGAAAATTTAAAAAGGGAAATGGATAGGTTAAAGTTAGATATAGTGGGAATTAGTGAAGTCCGGTGGCAGGAGGAACAAGACTTCTGGTCAGGTGACTACAGGGTTATAAACACAAAATCAAATAGGGGTAATGCAGGAGTAGGTTTAATAATGAATAGGAAAATAGGAATGCGGGTAAGCTACTACAAACAGCATAGTGAACGCATTATTGTGGCCAAGATAGATACGAAGCCCACACCTACTACAGTAGTACAAGTTTATATGCCAACTAGCTCTGCAGATGATGAAGAAATTGAAGAAATGTACGATGAAATAAAAGAAATTATTCAGATAGTGAAGGGAGACGAAAATTTAATAGTAATGGGTGACTGGAATTCGAGTGTAGGAAAAGGGAGAGAAGGAAACATAGTAGGTGAATATGGATTGGGGCTAAGAAATGAAAGAGGAAGCCGCCTAGTAGAATTTTGCACAGAGCACAACTTAATCATAGCTAACACTTGGTTTAAGAATCATGAAAGAAGGTTGTATACGTGGAAGAACCCTGGAGATACTAAAAGGTATCAGATAGATTATATAATGGTAAGACAGATATTTAGGAACCAGGTTTTAAGTTGTAAGACATTTCCAGGGGCAGATGTGGACTCTGACCACAATCTATTGGTTATGACCTGTAGATTAAAACTGAAGAAACTGCAAAAATGTGGGAAATTAAGGAGATGGGACCTGGATAAACTGAAAGAACCAGAGGTTGTACAGAGTTTCAGAGAGACCATAAGGGAACAATTGACAGGAATAGGGGAAAGAAATACAGTAGAAGAAGAATGGGTAGCTCTGAGGGATGTAGTAGTGAAGGCAGCAGAGGATAAAGTAGGTACAAAGACGAGGGCTGCTAGAAATCCTTGGGTAACAGAAGAAATATTGAATTTAATTGATGAAAGTAGAAAATATAAAAATGCAGTAAATGAAGCAGGCAAAAAGGAATACAAACGTCTCAAAAATGAGATCGACAGGAAGTGCAAAATGGCTAAACAGGGATGGCTAGAGGACAAATGTAACGATGTAGAAGCTTATCTCACTAGGCGTAAGATAGATACTGCCTACAGGAAAATTAAAGAGACCTTTGGAGGGAAGAGAATCACGTGTATGAATATCAAGAGCTCAGATGTAAGCCCAGTTCTAAGCAAAGAAGGGAAGGCAGAAAGGTGGAAGGAGTATATAGAAGGTTTATACAAGGGCGATGTACTTGAGGACAATATTATGGAAATAGAAGAGGATGTAGATGAAGACGAAATGGGAGGTACGATACTGCGTGAAGAGTTTGACAGAGCACTGAAAGACCTGAGTTGAAACAAGGCCCCCGGAGTAGACAACATTCCATTAGAACTACTGACGGCCTTGGGAGAGCCAGTCATGACAAAACTCTACCAGCTGGTGAGCAAGATGTATGAGACAGGCGAAATACCCTCAGACTTCAAAAAGAATATAATAATTCCAATCCCAAAGAAAGCAGGTGCTGACAGATGTGAAAATTACCGAACTATCAGTTTAATAAGCCACGGCTGCAAAATACTAACGCGAATTCTTTACAGACGAATGGAAAAACTGGTAGATGCAGACCTCGGGGAAGATGAGTTTGGATTCCGTCGAAATGTTGGAACACGTGAGGCAATACTGACCTTACGACTTATCTTAGAAGAAAGATTAAGAAAAGGCAAACCTACATTTCTAGCATTTGTAGACTTAGAGAAAGCTTTTGACAATGTTGACTGGAATACTCTTTTTCAAATTCTAAAGGTGGCAGGGGTAAAATACAGGGAGCGAAAGGCTATTTATAATTTGTACAGAAACCAGATGGCAGTAATAGGAGTCGAGGGGCATGAAAGGGAAGCAGTGGTTGGGAAAGGAGTGAGACAGGGTTGTAGCCTCTCCCCAATGTTATTCAATCTGTATATTGAGCAAGCAGTAAAGGAAACAAAAGAAAAATTTGGAGTAGGTATTAAAATTCATGGAGACGAAGTAAAATCTTTGAGGTTCGCCGATGACATTGTAATTCTGTCAGAGACGGCAAAGGACTTGGAAGAGCAGTTGAACGGAATGGACAGTGTCTTGAAAGGAGGATATAAGATGAAAATTAACAAAAGCAAAACGAGGATAATGGAATGTAGTCAAATTAAATTGGGTGATGCTGAGGGAATTAGATTAGAAAATGAGACACTTAAAGTAGTAAAGGAGTTTTGCTATTTAGGAAGTATAATAACTCATGATGGTCACAGTAGAGAGTATATAAAATGTAGACTGGCAATGACAAAGAAAGCGTTTCTGAAGAAGAGAAATTTGTTAACATCGAATATAGATTTATGTATCAGGAAGTCGTTTCTGAAAGTATTTGTTTGGAGTGTAGCCATGTATGGAAGTGAAACATGGACGATAACTAGTTTGGACAAGAAGAGAATAGAAGCTTTGGAAATGTGGTGCTACAGAAGAATACTGAAGATAAGGTGGATAGATCACGTAACTAATGAGGAGGTATTGAATAGGATTGGGGAGAAGAGAAGTTTGTGGCACAACTTGACTAGAAGAAGGGATCAGTTGGTAGGACATGTTTTGAGGCATCAAGGGATCACAAATTTAGCATTGGAGGGCAGCATGGAGGGTAAAAATCGTAGAGGGAGACCGAGAGATGACTACACTAAGCAGATTCAGAAGGAAGTAGGTTGCAGTAGATACTGGGAGATGAAGCAGCTTGCACAGGATAGAGTAGCATGGAGAGCTGCATCAAACCAGTCTCAGGACTGAAGACAACAACAACAACATGTTTGTTTAAACATGGAGTGTGATTTTGTTGGATGGGAACTACCACTCCAAGCATCCTGAGTATAGGTGTTATTGGGAAAGACCTCCTCCTTTTCCTAGGTGCTTCTTTTGATTTTTACCCTTATAACTTATATTCATCTGTTTCGCAGTGGAGTAATGTATTTGAATCGTTAAATGTGTGTAAATGTTTTTTGTTTAGAGCAGGGTCATCTGGTTGTATGACCAGAAAGCAGATTCTCCATTGAATGGGTTTTTAGTGCAGATTGGACACCACTTGCATTTTACTGAATAACAAATGTTAGGAATTTGATAATTATTCTTGTTTTCGTATCTCCTTCAATTGCTTTAAATTTTTAAAAATCTTATTGCAATGGTCACTAAAAATAATCAATGTGCTGCACAAATTGTGGTACATGTTTCTTCCCTCTCAACAGGGAGATCCCGTTTAATGCCTGCTATGATCTACTTTCGAGTGTAATTTTGTTGAATGGAAGCACTACTCCGAGCATTCTGACAATTTGAATTATTAGGAAAGACATCTTTCTTTTGCTGAGTCCTAGTTTTGATTGTTACCCTCATCACATATATACATCAGTTTCACAGTGGAATAATATATTTGATACGTGAAATGTGGGTAAATGTTTGTTGTTGACAGCAGGGTCATCTGGTTGTATGGCCAGAAAGCAGATTCTCTATTGAATGGTCTTTTGGTGCAGATTGCACACCACATGCACTTTACTGAATAACAAATGTTCGGAATTTGATAAATTTTTCTTGTTGAGGTATCTCCTTGATTTGCTTTATATTTTTAAAAATATTATTGCAATCGTCACTAAAAATAATAAATGAGCTGCACAAATTGTGGTACATGTTTCTTCCCTCTCAACAGGGAGATTCCGTTTACTGCCTGCTATGTTCTACTTTCGAGTGTAATTTTGTTGGATGGAAGCACTAATCCGAGCATTCTGACAATTGGAGTTATTAGGAAAGACTTCTTTCTTTTGCTGAGTCCTAGTTTTGTTTGTTACCCTCATCACATATATTAATCAATTACACAGTGGAATAATATATGTGAATCGTGAAATGTGGGTAAATGATTGTTGATTACAGCAAGGTCATCTGGTTGTATGGCCAGAAAGCAGATTCCCCATTCAATCGTCTTTTGGTGCATATTTGACACCACATGCACAAATTGTGGTACATGTTTCTTGTCTCTCAACAGGGAGATTCTGTTTCATGACTGCTATGTTTGTTCAAACATGGAGTGTGATTTTATTGGATGAGAACTACCACTCCAAGCATCCTGAGTATTGGAATTATTAGGAAAGATCTCTTTCTTTTCCTAGGTGGTTCTTTTGATTGTTACCCTTATAACTTATATTCATCTGTTTCGTAGTGGAGTAATGTATTTGAATTGTTAAATGTATGTAAATGTTTTTTGTTTAGAGCAGGGTCATCTGGTTGTATGACCAGAAAGCAGATTCTCCATTGAATGGGTTTTTAGTGCAGATTGGACACCACTTGCATTTTACTGAATAACAAATGTTAGGAATTTGATAATTATTCTTGTTTTCGTATCTCCTTCAATTGCTTTAAATTTTTAAAAATCTTATTGCAATGGTCACAAAAAATAATCAATGTGCTGCACAAATTGTGGTACATGTTTCTTCTCTCTCAACAGGGGGATTCCGTTTCATGACTGCTATGTTTATTCAAACATCAAGTGTGTTTATGTTGGATGGAAAACACCACTCCGAGCGTTCTGACGATTGGAGTTATTAGAAATACTGTCTTCTTTTGCTAGGTGCTTCCTTTGATTGATACCTTTATCACTTATATTCGTCAGTTTCACAGTGGAGTAATGTATTTGATTCGTGAAATGTGGGTAAATGTTTGTTGTTTACAGCAGGGTCATCTGGTTGTATGGCCAGAAATCAGATTCTCTATTCAATGGTCTTTTGGTGCAGATTGGACACCACATGCACTTTACTGAATAACGAATGTTCGGAATTTGATAAATCTTCTTGTTGAGGTATCTCCTTCATTTGCATTTTATTTTTAAAAATTTTATTGCAATGGTCACTAAAAATAATCAAAGTGCTGCACAAATTGTGGTACATGTTTCTTCCCTGAACAGGGAAGTTCTGTTCAATGCCTGCTATGTTTGTTCTACTTTTGAATGTGATTTTGATGGATGGGAAGCACTACTTCGAGCATTCTGCCAATTGGAGTTATTAGCAATGACTTCTTTCTTTTGCTGAGTCCTTGTTTTGATTGTTACCCTCATCACATATATTCATCAATTTCACAGTGGAATAATATATTTGAATCGTGAAATGTGGGTAAATGATTGTTGATTACAGCAAGGTCATCTGGTTGTATGGCCAGAAAGCAGATTCCCCATTCAATCGTCTTTTGGTGCATATTTGACACCACATGCACAAATTGTGGTACATGTTTCTTGCCTCTCAACAGGGAGATTCTGTTTTATGACTGCTATGTTTGTTCAAACATGGAGTGTGATTTTGTTGGATGGGAACTACCACTCCAAGCATCCTGAGTATTGGAGTTATTAGGAAAGACCTCATTCTTTTCCTAGGTGCTTCTTTTGATTGTTACCCTTATAACTTATATTCATCTGTTTCGCAGTGGTGTAATGTATTTGAATCGTTAAATGTGTGTAAATGTTTTTTGTTTTGAGCAGGGTCATCTGGTTGTATGACCAGAAAGCAGATTCTCCATTGAATCGGTTTTTAGTGCAGATTGGACACCACTTGCATTTTACTGAATAACAAATGTTAGGAATTTGATAATTATTCTTGTTTTCGTATCTCCTTCAATTGCTTTAAATTATTAAGAATCTTATTGCAAAAGTCACTAAAAATGATCAATGTGCTGCACAAATTGTGGTACATGTTTCTTGCCTCTCAACAGGGAGATTCTGTTTTTTTGACTGCTATGTTTGTTCAAACATGGAGTGTGATTTTTTTGGAAGGGAACTACCACTCCAAGCATCCTGAGTATTGGAATTATTAGGAAAGATCTCTTTCTTTTCCTAGGTGGTTCTTTTGATTGTTACCCTTATAACTTATATTCATCTGTTTCGTAGTGGAGTAATGTATTAGAATTGTTAAATGTGTGTAAATGTTTTTTGTTTAGAGCAGGGTCATCTTGTTGTATGACCAGAAAGCAGATTCTCCATTGAATGGGTTTTTGGTGCAGATTGGACATCACATGCACTTTACTGAATAACTAATGTTTGGAATTTGATAAATCTTCTTGTTTAGGTATCTCGTTAATTTGCTTTTTATTTTCTAAATTTTATTGCAATGGTCACTAAAAATAATCAATGTGCTGCACAAGTTGTGGAACATATTTCTTCCATCTCAACAGGGAAATTCTGTTTAATGCCTGCTATGTTTGTTCTACTTTTGAGTGTGATTTTGTTAGATGGGAAGCACTGCTACGAGCATTCTGACAATTGGAGTTAATAGCAATTACTTCTTTCTATTGCTGAGTCCTTGTTTTGATTGTTATCTTCATCACATATATTCATCAATTTCACAGTGGAATAATATATTTGAATCGTGAAATGTGGGTAAATATTTGTTGATTACAGCAGAGTCATCTGGTTGCATGGCCAGAAAGCAGATTCCCCATTCAATCGTCTTTTGGTGCATTTTTGACACCACATGCACAAATTGTGGTACATGTTTCTTGCCTCTCAACAGGGAGATTCTGTTTCATGACTGCTATGTTTGTTCAAACATGGAGTGTGATTTTTTTGGATGGGAACTACCACTCCAAGCATCCTGAGTATTGGAATTATTAGGAAAGATCTCTTTCTTTTCCTAGGTGGTTCTTTTGATTGTTACCCTTATAACTTATATTCATCTGTTTCGTAGTGGAGTAATGTATTTGAATTGTTAAATGTGTGTAAATGTTTTTTGTTTAGAGCAGGGTCATCTGGTTGTATGACCAGAAAGCAGATTCTCCATTGAATGGGTTTTTGGTGCAGATTGGACACCTTTTGCATTTTACTGAATAACAAATGTTAGGAATTTGATAATTATTCTTGTTTTCGTATCTCCTTCAATTGCTTTAAATTATTAAGAATCGTATTGCAAAGGTCACTAAAAATGATCAATGTGCTGCACAAATTGTGGTACATGTTTCTTCTCTCTCAACAGGGAGATTCCGTTTCATGACTGCTATGTTTATTCAAACATCAAGTGTGATTATGTTGGATGGAAAGGACCACTCCGAACGTTCTGACGATTGGAGTTATTAGAAATACTGTTTTCTTTTGCTAGGTGCTTCCTTTGATTGATACCTTTATCACTTATATTCGTCAATTTCACAGTGGAGTAATGTATTTGATTCGTGAAATGTGGGTAATGTTTGTTGTTTACAGCAGGGTCATCTGGTTGTATGGCCAGAATGCAGATTCTCTATTCAATGGTCTTTTGGTGCAGATTGGACACCACATGCACTTTACTGAATAACGAATGTTCGGAATTTGATAAATCTTCTTGTTGAGGTATCTCCTTCATTTGCATTTTATTTTTAAAATTATTATTGCAATGGTCACTAAAAGTAATCAATGTGCTGCACAAATTGTGGTACATGTTTTTTCCCTCTCAAAAGGGAGATTCCGTTTAATGCCTGCTATGTTCTACTTTCGAGTGTAATTTTGTTGGATGGAAGCACTACTCCGAGCATTCTGACAATTGGAGATATTAGGAAAGACTTCTTTCTTTTGCTGGGTCCTTGTTTTGATTGTTACCCTCATCACATATATTCATTAATTTCACAGTGGAATAATATATTTGAATCGTAAAATGTTGGTAAATATTTGTTGATTACAGCAGGGTCATCTGGTTGTAGCTTCCGTATTCAATCGTCTTTTGGTGCATATTTGACACCACATGCACAAATTGTGGTACATGTTTCTTGCCTCTCAACAGGGAGATTATGTTTCATGACTGCTATGTTTGTTCAAACATGGAGTGTGATTTTGTTGGATGGGAACTACCACTCAGTATAGGAGTTATTGGGAAAGACCTTCTTTTCCTAGGTGCTTGTTTTGATTTTTACCCTTATAACTTATATTCATCTGTTTCGCAGTGGAGTAATGTATTTGAATCGTTAAATGTGTGTAAATGTTTTTTGTTTAGAGCATGGTCATCTGGTTGTATGACCAGAAAGCAGATTCTCCATTCAATGGATTTTTGGTGCAGATTGGACACCACTTGCATTTTACTGAATAACATATGTTAGGATTTTGATAATTATTCTTTTTTTTCGTATCTCCTTCAATTGCTTTAAATTTTTAAAAATCTAATTGCAATGGTCACTAAGAATAATCAATGTACTGCACAAATTGTGGTACATGTTTCTTCTCTCTCAACAGGGAGATTCCGTTTCATGTATGCTATGTTTATTCAAACATCGAGTGTGATTATGTTGGATGGAAATCACAACTCCGAGCGTTCTGACGATTGGAGTTATTAGATATGCTGTTTTCTTTTGCTAGGTGCTTCCTTTCATTGATACCTTTATCACTTATATTCTTCAATTTCACAGTGGAGTAATGTATTTGACTCGTGAAATGTGGGTAATGTTTGTTGTTTACAGCAGGGTCATCTGGTTGTATGGCCAGAATTCAGATTCTCTATTCAATGGTCTTTTGGTGCAGATTGGACATCACATGCACTTTACTGAATAACAAATGTTCGCAATTTGATAAATCTTCTTGTTTAGGTATCTCCTTCATTTGCATTTTATTTTTAAAAATTTTCTTGCAATGTTCACTAAAAATAATAAATGTGCTGCACAAATTGTGGTACATGTTTCTTCCCTCTCAACAGGGAGATTCCGTTTAATGCCTGCTATGTTCTAATTTCGAGTGTGATTTTGTTGGATGGGAAGCACTACTCCGAGCATTCTGACAATTGTAGTTATTAGGAAAGACATCTTTCTTTTGCTGAGTCCTTGTTTTGATTGTTACCCTCATCACATATATTCATCAATTTCACAGTGGAATAATATATTTGAATCGTGAAATGTGGGTAAATGATTGTTGATTACAGCAAGGTCGTCTGGTTGTATGGCCAGAAGGAAGATTCCCCATTCAATCGTCTTTTGGTGCATATTTGACACCACATGCACAAATTGTGGTACATGTTTCTTGCCTCTCAACAGGGAGATTCTGTTTCATTACTGCTATGTTTGTTCAAACATGGAGTGCGATTTTGTTGGATGGGAACTACCACTCCAAGCATCCTGAGTATTGGAGTTATTAGGAAAGACCTCTTTCCTTTCCTAGGTGGTTCTTTTGATTTTTACCCTTATAACTTATATTCATGTGTTTCGCAGTGGAGTAATGTATTTGAATCGTTAAATGTGTGTAAATGTTTTTTGTTTAGAGCAGGGTCATCTGCTTGTGTGAACAGAAAGCAGATTCTCCATTGAATGGGTTTTTAGTGCAGATTGGACACCACTTGCATTTTACCGAATAACAAATGATAGGAATTTGATAATTATTCTTGTTCTCGTATCTCCTTCAATTGTTTTAAATTTTAAAAATCTTATTGCAATGGTTACTAAATATAATCAATCAGCTGCACAAATTGTGGTACATGTTTCGTCTCTCTCAACAGTGAGATCCTGTTTCATGAGTGCTATGTTTATTCAATCATCGAGTGTGATTATGTTGGATGGAAATCACCACTCCGAGCGTTCTGATGATTGGAGTTATTAGAAATACTGTTTTCTTTTGCTAGGTGCTTCCTTTGATTGATACCTTTATCATTTATATTCGTCAATTTCGCAGTGGAGTAATGTATTTGATTCGTAAATGTTGGTAATGTTTGTTGTTTACAGCAGGGTCATCTGGTTGTATGGCCAGAAAGCAGATTCTCTATTCAATGTTCTTTTTGGTGCAGATTGGACACCACTTGCACTTTACTGAATAACAAATGTTCGGAATTTGATAAATCTTCTTGTTGAGGTATCTCCTTCATTTGCATTTTATTTTTAAAAATTTTCTTGCAAGGGTCACTAAAAGTAATCAATGTGCTGCACAAATTGTGGAACATGTTTCTTCCCTCTCAACAGGGAGATTCCGTTTAATGCCTGCTATGTTTGTTCTACTTTTGAGTGTGATTTTGTTGGATGGGAAGCACCACTTCGAGCATTCTGACAATTGGAGTTATTAGGAAAGACTTCTTTCTTTTGCTGAGTCCTTGTTTTGATTGTTACCCTCATCATATATATTCATCAATTTCACAGTGGAATAATATATTTGAATCGTGAAATGTTGGTAAATATTTGTTGATTACAGCCGGGTCATCTGCTTGTATGGCCAGAAAGCAGATTCCCATTCAATCGTCAATTGGTGCATATTTGAAACCACATGCACAAATTGTGGTACATGTTTCTTGCCTTTCAACAGGGAGATTCTGTTTTGTGACTGCTATGTTTGTTCAAACATGGAGTGTGATTTTGTTGGATGGGAACCACCACTCCAAGCATCCTGAGTATAGGAGTTATTGGGAAAGACCTCCTTCTTTTCCTAGGTGCTTGTTTTGATTTTTACCCTTATAACTTATATTCATCTGTTTCGCAAGTGGAGTAATGTATTTGAATCGTTAAATGTGTGAAAATGTTTTTTGTTTTGAGCAGGGTCATCTGGTTGTATGACCAGAAAGCAGATTCTCCGTTGAATGGGTTTTTAGTGCAGATTGGACACCACTTGCATTTTACTGAATAACAAATGTTAGGAATTTGATAATTATTCTTGTTTTCGTATCTCCTGCAATTGTTTTATATTTTTAAAAATCTTATTGCAATGGTCACAAAAAATAATCAATGTGCTGCACAAATTGTGGTACATGTTTCTTCTCTCTCAACAGGGAGATTCCGTTTCATGACTGCTATGTTTATTCAAACATCAAGTGTGTTTATGTTGGATGGAAAACACCACTCCGAGCGTTCTGACGATTGGAGTTATTAGAAATACTGTCTTCTTTTGCTAGGTGCTTCCTTTGATTGATACCTTTATCACTTATATTCGTCAGTTTCACAGTGGAGTAATGTATTTGATTCGTGAAATGTGGGTAAATGTTTGTTGTTTACAGCAGGGTCATCTGGTTGTATGGCCAGAAATCAGATTCTCTATTCAATGGTCTTTTGGTGCAGATTGGACACCACATGCACTTTACTGAATAACGAATGTTCGGAATTTGATAAATCTTCTTGTTGAGGTATCTCCTTCATTTGCATTTTATTTTTAAAAATTTTATTGCAATGGTCACTAAAAATAATCAAAGTGCTGCACAAATTGTGGTACATGTTTCTTCCCTGAACAGGGAAGTTCTGTTCAATGCCTGCTATGTTTGTTCTACTTTTGAGTGTGATTTTGATGGATGGGAAGCACTACTTCGAGCATTCTGCCAATTGGAGTTATTAGCAATGACTTCTTTCTTTTGCTGAGTCCTTGTTTTGATTGTTACCCTCATCACATATATTCATCAATTTCACAGTGGAATAATATATTTGAATCGTGAAATGTGGGTAAATGATTGTTGATTACAGCAAGGTCATCTGGTTGTATGGCCAGAAAGCAGATTCCCCATTCAATCGTCTTTTGGTGCATATTTGACACCACATGCACAAATTGTGGTACATGTTTTTTGCCTCTCAACAGGGAGATTCTGTTTTATGACTGCTATGTTTGTTCAAACATGGAGTGTGATTTTGTTGGATGGGAACTACCACTCCAAGCATCCTGAGTATTGGAGTTATTAGGAAAGACCTCATTCTTTTCCTAGGTGCTTCTTTTGATTGTTACCCTTATAACTTATATTCATCTGTTTCGCAGTGGTGTAATGTATTTGAATCGTTAAATGTGTGTAAATGTTTTTTGTTTTGAGCAGGGTCATCTGGTTGTATGACCAGAAAGCAGATTCTCCATTGAATCGGTTTTTAGTGCAGATTGGACACCACTTGCATTTTACTGAATAACAAATGTTAGGAATTTGATAATTATTCTTGTTTTCGTATCTCCTTCAATTGCTTTAAATTATTAAGAATCTTATTGCAAAAGTCACTAAAAATGATCAATGTGCTGCACAAATTGTGGTACATGTTTCTTGCCTCTCAACAGGGAGATTCTGTTTTTTTGACTGCTATGTTTGTTGAAACATGGAGTGTGATTTTTTTGGAAGGGAACTACCACTCCAAGCATCCTGAGTATTGGAATTATTAGGAAAGATCTCTTTCTTTTCCTAGGTGGTTCTTTTGATTGTTACCCTTATAACTTATATTCATCTGTTTCGTAGTGGAGTAATGTATTAGAATTGTTAAATGTGTGTAAATGTTTTTTGTTTAGAGCAGGGTCATCTTGTTGTATGACCAGAAAGCAGATTCTCCATTGAATGGGTTTTTGGTGCAGATTGGACATCACATGCATTTTACTGAATAACTAATGTTTGGAATTTGATAAATCTTCTTGTTTAGGTATCTCGTTAATTTGCTTTTTATTTTCTAAATTTTATTGCAATGGTCACTAAAAATAATCAATGTGCTGCACAAGTTGTGGAACATGTTTCTTCCATCTCAACAGGGAAATTCTGTTTAATGCCTGCTATGTTTGTTCTACTTTTGAGTGTGATTTTGTTAGATGGGAAGCACTGCTACGAGCATTCTGACAATTGGAGTTAATAGCAATTACTTCTTTCTATTGCTGAGTCCTTGTTTTGATTGTTATCTTCATCACATATATTCATCAATTTCACAGTGGAATAATATATTTGAATCGTGAAATGTGGGTAAATATTTGTTGATTACAGCAGAGTCATCTGGTTGTATGGCCAGAAAGCAGATTCCCCATTCAATCGTCTTTTGGTGCATTTTTGACACCACATGCACAAATTGTGGTACATGTTTCTTGCCTCTCAACAGGGAGATTCTGTTTCATGACTGCTATGTTTGTTCAAACATGGAGTGTGATTTTTTTGGATGGGAACTACCACTCCAAGCATCCTGAGTATTGGAATTATTAGGAAAGATCTCTTTCTTTTCCTAGGTGGTTCTTTTGATTGTTACCCTTATAACTTATATTCATCTGTTTCGTAGTGGAGTAATGTATTTGAATTGTTAAATGTGTGTAAATGTTTTTTGTTTAGAGCAGGGTCATCTGGTTGTATGACCAGAAAGCAGATTCTCCATTGAATGGGTTTTTGGTGCAGATTGGACACCTTTTGCATTTTACTGAATAACAAATGTTAGGAATTTGATAATTATTCTTGTTTTCGTATCTCCTTCAATTGCTTTAAATTATTAAGAATCGTATTGCAAAGGTCACTAAAAATGATCAATGTGCTGCACAAATTGTGGTACATGTTTCTTCTCTCTCAACAGGGAGATTCCGTTTCATGACTGCTATGTTTATTCAAACATCAAGTGTGATTATGTTGGATGGAAAGGACCACTCCGAACGTTCTGACGATTGGAGTTATTAGAAATACTGTTTTCTTTTGCTAGGTGCTTCCTTTGATTGATACCTTTATCACTTATATTCGTCAATTTCACAGTGGAGTAATGTATTTGATTCGTGAAATGTGGGTAATGTTTGTTGTTTACAGCAGGGTCATCTGGTTGTATGGCCAGAATGCAGATTCTCTATTCAATGGTCTTTTGGTGCAGATTGGACACCACATGCACTTTACTGAATAACGAATGTTCGGAATTTGATAAATCTTCTTGTTGAGGTATCTCCTTCATTTGCATTTTATTTTTAAAATTATTATTGCAATGGTCACTAAAAGTAATCAATGTGCTGCACAAATTGTGGTACATGTTTTTTCCCTCTCAAAAGGGAGATTCCGTTTAATGCCTGCTATGTTCTACTTTCGAGTGTAATTTTGTTGGATGGAAGCACTACTCCGAGCATTCTGACAATTGGAGATATTAGGAAAGACTTCTTTCTTTTGCTGGGTCCTTGTTTTGATTGTTACCCTCATCACATATATTCATTAATTTCACAGTGGAATAATATATTTGAATCGTAAAATGTTGGTAAATATTTGTTGATTACAGCAGGGTCATCTGGTTGTAGCTTCCGTATTCAATCGTCTTTTGGTGCATATTTGACACCACATGCACAAATTGTGGTACATGTTTCTTGCCTCTCAACAGGGAGATTATGTTTCATGACTGCTATGTTTGTTCAAACATGGAGTGTGATTTTGTTGGATGGGAACTACCACTCAGTATAGGAGTTATTGGGAAAGACCTTCTTTTCCTAGGTGCTTGTTTTGATTTTTACCCTTATAACTTATATTCATCTGTTTCGCAGTGGAGTAATGTATTTGAATCGTTAAATGTGTGTAAATGTTTTTTGTTTAGAGCATGGTCATCTGGTTGTATGACCAGAAAGCAGATTCTCCATTCAATGGATTTTTGGTGCAGATTGGACACCACTTGCATTTTACTGAATAACATATGTTAGGATTTTGATAATTATTCTTGTTTTCGTATCTCCTTCAATTGCTTTAAATTTTTAAAAATCTAATTGCAATGGTCACTAAGAATAATCAATGTACTGCACAAATTGTGGTACATGTTTCTTCTCTCTCAACAGGGAGATTCCGTTTCATGTATGCTATGTTTATTCAAACATCGAGTGTGATTATGTTGGATGGAAATCACAACTCCGAGCGTTCTGACGATTGGAGTTATTAGATATGCTGTTTTCTTTTGCTAGGTGCTTCCTTTCATTGATACCTTTATCACTTATATTCTTCAATTTCACAGTGGAGTAATGTATTTGACTCGTGAAATGTGGGTAATGTTTGTTGTTTACAGCAGGGTCATCTGGTTGTATGGCCAGAATTCAGATTCTCTATTCAATGGTCTTTTGGTGCAGATTGGACATCACATGCACTTTACTGAATAACAAATGTTCGCAATTTGATAAATCTTCTTGTTTAGGTATCTCCTTCATTTGCATTTTATTTTTAAAAATTTTCTTGCAATGTTCACTAAAAATAATAAATGTGCTGCACAAATTGTGGTACATGTTTCTTCCCTCTCAACAGGGAGATTCCGTTTAATGCCTGCTATGTTCTAATTTCGAGTGTGATTTTGTTGGATGGGAAGCACTACTCCGAGCATTCTGACAATTGTAGTTATTAGGAAAGACATCTTTCTTTTGCTGAGTCCTTGTTTTGATTGTTACCCTCATCACATATATTCATCAATTTCACAGTGGAATAATATATTTGAATCGTGAAATGTGGGTAAATGATTGTTGATTACAGCAAGGTCATCTGGTTGTATGGCCAGAAAGCAGATTCCCCATTCAATCGTCTTTTGGTGCATATTTGACACCACATGCACAAATTGTGGTACATGTTTTTTGCCTCTCAACAGGGAGATTCTGTTTTATGACTGCTATGTTTGTTCAAACATGGAGTGTGATTTTGTTGGATGGGAACTACCACTCCAAGCATCCTGAGTATTGGAGTTATTAGGAAAGACCTCATTCTTTTCCTAGGTGCTTCTTTTGATTGTTACCCTTATAACTTATATTCATCTGTTTCGCAGTGGTGTAATGTATTTGAATCGTTAAATGTGTGTAAATGTTTTTTGTTTTGAGCAGGGTCATCTGGTTGTATGACCAGAAAGCAGATTCTCCATTGAATCGGTTTTTAGTGCAGATTGGACACCACTTGCATTTTACTGAATAACAAATGTTAGGAATTTGATAATTATTCTTGTTTTCGTATCTCCTTCAATTGCTTTAAATTATTAAGAATCTTATTGCAAAAGTCACTAAAAATGATCAATGTGCTGCACAAATTGTGGTACATGTTTCTTGCCTCTCAACAGGGAGATTCTGTTTTTTTGACTGCTATGTTTGTTGAAACATGGAGTGTGATTTTTTTGGAAGGGAACTACCACTCCAAGCATCCTGAGTATTGGAATTATTAGGAAAGATCTCTTTCTTTTCCTAGGTGGTTCTTTTGATTGTTACCCTTATAACTTATATTCATCTGTTTCGTAGTGGAGTAATGTATTAGAATTGTTAAATGTGTGTAAATGTTTTTTGTTTAGAGCAGGGTCATCTTGTTGTATGACCAGAAAGCAGATTCTCCATTGAATGGGTTTTTGGTGCAGATTGGACATCACATGCATTTTACTGAATAACTAATGTTTGGAATTTGATAAATCTTCTTGTTTAGGTATCTCGTTAATTTGCTTTTTATTTTCTAAATTTTATTGCAATGGTCACTAAAAATAATCAATGTGCTGCACAAGTTGTGGAACATGTTTCTTCCATCTCAACAGGGAAATTCTGTTTAATGCCTGCTATGTTTGTTCTACTTTTGAGTGTGATTTTGTTAGATGGGAAGCACTGCTACGAGCATTCTGACAATTGGAGTTAATAGCAATTACTTCTTTCTATTGCTGAGTCCTTGTTTTGATTGTTATCTTCATCACATATATTCATCAATTTCACAGTGGAATAATATATTTGAATCGTGAAATGTGGGTAAATATTTGTTGATTACAGCAGAGTCATCTGGTTGTATGGCCAGAAAGCAGATTCCCCATTCAATCGTCTTTTGGTGCATTTTTGACACCACATGCACAAATTGTGGTACATGTTTCTTGCCTCTCAACAGGGAGATTCTGTTTCATGACTGCTATGTTTGTTCAAACATGGAGTGTGATTTTTTTGGATGGGAACTACCACTCCAAGCATCCTGAGTATTGGAATTATTAGGAAAGATCTCTTTCTTTTCCTAGGTGGTTCTTTTGATTGTTACCCTTATAACTTATATTCATCTGTTTCGTAGTGGAGTAATGTATTTGAATTGTTAAATGTGTGTAAATGTTTTTTGTTTAGAGCAGGGTCATCTGGTTGTATGACCAGAAAGCAGATTCTCCATTGAATGGGTTTTTGGTGCAGATTGGACACCTTTTGCATTTTACTGAATAACAAATGTTAGGAATTTGATAATTATTCTTGTTTTCGTATCTCCTTCAATTGCTTTAAATTATTAAGAATCGTATTGCAAAGGTCACTAAAAATGATCAATGTGCTGCACAAATTGTGGTACATGTTTCTTCTCTCTCAACAGGGAGATTCCGTTTCATGACTGCTATGTTTATTCAAACATCAAGTGTGATTATGTTGGATGGAAAGGACCACTCCGAACGTTCTGACGATTGGAGTTATTAGAAATACTGTTTTCTTTTGCTAGGTGCTTCCTTTGATTGATACCTTTATCACTTATATTCGTCAATTTCACAGTGGAGTAATGTATTTGATTCGTGAAATGTGGGTAATGTTTGTTGTTTACAGCAGGGTCATCTGGTTGTATGGCCAGAATGCAGATTCTCTATTCAATGGTCTTTTGGTGCAGATTGGACACCACATGCACTTTACTGAATAACGAATGTTCGGAATTTGATAAATCTTCTTGTTGAGGTATCTCCTTCATTTGCATTTTATTTTTAAAATTATTATTGCAATGGTCACTAAAAGTAATCAATGTGCTGCACAAATTGTGGTACATGTTTTTTCCCTCTCAAAAGGGAGATTCCGTTTAATGCCTGCTATGTTCTACTTTCGAGTGTAATTTTGTTGGATGGAAGCACTACTCCGAGCATTCTGACAATTGGAGATATTAGGAAAGACTTCTTTCTTTTGCTGGGTCCTTGTTTTGATTGTTACCCTCATCACATATATTCATTAATTTCACAGTGGAATAATATATTTGAATCGTAAAATGTTGGTAAATATTTGTTGATTACAGCAGGGTCATCTGGTTGTAGCTTCCGTATTCAATCGTCTTTTGGTGCATATTTGACACCACATGCACAAATTGTGGTACATGTTTCTTGCCTCTCAACAGGGAGATTATGTTTCATGACTGCTATGTTTGTTCAAACATGGAGTGTGATTTTGTTGGATGGGAACTACCACTCAGTATAGGAGTTATTGGGAAAGACCTTCTTTTCCTAGGTGCTTGTTTTGATTTTTACCCTTATAACTTATATTCATCTGTTTCGCAGTGGAGTAATGTATTTGAATCGTTAAATGTGTGTAAATGTTTTTTGTTTAGAGCATGGTCATCTGGTTGTATGACCAGAAAGCAGATTCTCCATTCAATGGATTTTTGGTGCAGATTGGACACCACTTGCATTTTACTGAATAACATATGTTAGGATTTTGATAATTATTCTTGTTTTCGTATCTCCTTCAATTGCTTTAAATTTTTAAAAATCTAATTGCAATGGTCACTAAGAATAATCAATGTACTGCACAAATTGTGGTACATGTTTCTTCTCTCTCAACAGGGAGATTCCGTTTCATGTATGCTATGTTTATTCAAACATCGAGTGTGATTATGTTGGATGGAAATCACAACTCCGAGCGTTCTGACGATTGGAGTTATTAGATATGCTGTTTTCTTTTGCTAGGTGCTTCCTTTCATTGATACCTTTATCACTTATATTCTTCAATTTCACAGTGGAGTAATGTATTTGACTCGTGAAATGTGGGTAATGTTTGTTGTTTACAGCAGGGTCATCTGGTTGTATGGCCAGAATTCAGATTCTCTATTCAATGGTCTTTTGGTGCAGATTGGACATCACATGCACTTTACTGAATAACAAATGTTCGCAATTTGATAAATCTTCTTGTTTAGGTATCTCCTTCATTTGCATTTTATTTTTAAAAATTTTCTTGCAATGTTCACTAAAAATAATAAATGTGCTGCACAAATTGTGGTACATGTTTCTTCCCTCTCAACAGGGAGATTCCGTTTAATGCCTGCTATGTTCTAATTTCGAGTGTGATTTTGTTGGATGGGAAGCACTACTCCGAGCATTCTGACAATTGTAGTTATTAGGAAAGACATCTTTCTTTTGCTGAGTCCTTGTTTTGATTGTTACCCTCATCACATATATTCATCAATTTCACAGTGGAATAATATATTTGAATCGTGAAATGTGGGTAAATGATTGTTGATTACAGCAAGGTCGTCTGGTTGTATGGCCAGAAGGAAGATTCCCATTCAATCGTCTTTTGGTGCATATTTGACACCACATGCACAAATTGTGGTACATGTTTCTTGCCTCTCAACAGGGAGATTCTGTTTCATTACTGCTATGTTTGTTCAAACATGGAGTGCGATTTTGTTGGATGGGAACTACCACTCCAAGCATCCTGAGTATTGGAGTTATTAGGAAAGACCTCTTTCCTTTCCTAGGTGGTTCTTTTGATTTTTACCCTTGTAACTTATATTCATGTGTTTCGCAGTGGAGTAATGTATTTGAATCGTTAAATGTGTGTAAATGTTTTTTGTTTAGAGCAGGGTCATCTGCTTGTGTGAACAGAAAGCAGATTCTCCATTGAATGGGTTTTTAGTGCAGATTGGACACCACTTGCATTTTACCGAATAACAAATGATAGGAATTTGATAATTATTCTTGTTCTCGTATCTCCTTCAATTGTTTTAAATTTTAAAAATCTTATTGCAATGGTTACTAAATATAATCAATCAGCTGCACAAATTGTGGTACATGTTTCGTCTCTCTCAACAGTGAGATCCTGTTTCATGAGTGCTATGTTTATTCAATCATCGAGTGTGATTATGTTGGATGGAAATCACCACTCCGAGCGTTCTGACGATTGGAGTTATTAGAAATACTGTTTTCTTTTGCTAGGTGCTTCCTTTGATTGATACCTTTATCATTTATATTCGTCAATTTCGCAGTGGAGTAATGTATTTGATTCGTAAATGTTGGTAATGTTTGTTGTTTACAGCAGGGTCATCTGGTTGTATGGCCAGAAAGCAGATTCTCTATTCAATGTTCTTTTTGGTGCAGATTGGACACCACTTGCACTTTACTGAATAACAAATGTTCGGAATTTGATAAATCTTCTTGTTGAGGTATCTCCTTCATTTGCATTTTATTTTTAAAAATTTTCTTGCAAGGGTCACTAAAAGTAATCAATGTGCTGCACAAATTGTGGAACATGTTTCTTCCCTCTCAACAGGGAGATTCCGTTTAATGCCTGCTATGTTTGTTCTACTTTTGAGTGTGATTTTGTTGGATGGGAAGCACCACTTCGAGCATTCTGACAATTGGAGTTATTAGGAAAGACTTCTTTCTTTTGCTGAGTCCATGTTTTGATTGTTACCCTCATCACATATATTCATCAATTTCACAGTGGAATAATATATTTGAATCGTGAAATGTTGGTAAATATTTGTTGATTACAGCCGGGTCATCTGCTTGTATGGCCAGAAAGCAGATTCCCATTCAATCGTCAATTGGTGCATATTTGAAACCACATGCACAAATTGTGGTACATGTTTCTTGCCTCTCAACAGGGAGATTCTGTTTTGTGACTGCTATGTTTGTTCAAACATGGAGTGTGATTTTGTTGGATGGGAACCACCACTCCAAGCATCCTGAGTATTGGAGTTATTGGGAAAGACCTCCTTCTTTTCCTAGGTGCTTGTTTTGATTTTTACCCTTATAACTTATATTTATCTGTTTCGCAAGTGGAGTAATGTATTTGAATCGTTAAATGTGTGAAAATGTTTTTTGTTTTGAGCAGGGTCATCTGGTTGTATGACCAGAAAGCAGATTCTCCGTTGAATGGGTTTTTAGTGCAGATTGGACACCACTTGCATTTTACTGAATAACAAATGTTAGGAATTTGATAATTATTCTTGTTTTCGTATCTCCTGCAATTGTTTTATATTTTTAAAAATCTTATTGCAATGGTCACAAAAAATAATCAATGTGCTGCACAAATTGTGGTACATGTTTCTTCTCTCTCAACAGGGAGATTCCGTTTCATGACTGCTATGTTTATTCAAACATCAAGTGTGTTTATGTTGGATGGAAAACACCACTCCGAGCGTTCTGACGATTGGAGTTATTAGAAATACTGTCTTCTTTTGCTAGGTGCTTCCTTTGATTGATACCTTTATCACTTATATTCGTCAGTTTCACAGTGGAGTAATGTATTTGATTCGTGAAATGTGGGTAAATGTTTGTTGTTTACAGCAGGGTCATCTGGTTGTATGGCCAGAAATCAGATTCTCTATTCAATGGTCTTTTGGTGCAGATTGGACACCACATGCACTTTACTGAATAACGAATGTTCGGAATTTGATAAATCTTCTTGTTGAGGTATCTCCTTCATTTGCATTTTATTTTTAAAAATTTTATTGCAATGGTCACTAAAAATAATCAAAGTGCTGCACAAATTGTGGTACATGTTTCTTCCCTGAACAGGGAAGTTCTGTTCAATGCCTGCTATGTTTGTTCTACTTTTGAGTGTGATTTTGATGGATGGGAAGCACTACTTCGAGCATTCTGCCAATTGGAGTTATTAGCAATGACTTCTTTCTTTTGCTGAGTCCTTGTTTTGATTGTTACCCTCATCACATATATTCATCAATTTCACAGTGGAATAATATATTTGAATCGTGAAATGTGGGTAAATGATTGTTGATTACAGCAAGGTCATCTGGTTGTATGGCCAGAAAGCAGATTCCCCATTCAATCGTCTTTTGGTGCATATTTGACACCACATGCACAAATTGTGGTACATGTTTCTTGCCTCTCAACAGGGAGATTCTGTTTTATGACTGCTATGTTTGTTCAAACATGGAGTGTGATTTTGTTGGATGGGAAGTACCACTCCAAGCATCCTGAGTATTGGAGTTATTAGGAAAGACCTCATTCTTTTCCTTGGTGCTTCTTTTGATTGTTACCCTTATAACTTATATTCATCTGTTTCGCAGTGGTGTAATGTATTTGAATCGTTAAATGTGTGTAAATGTTTTTTGTTTTGAGCAGGGTCATCTGGTTGTATGACCAGAAAGCAGATTCTCCATTGAATCGGTTTTTAGTGCAGATTGGACACCACTTGCATTTTACTGAATAACAAATGTTAGGAATTTGATAATTATTCTTGTTTTCGTATCTCCTTCAATTGCTTTAAATTATTAAGAATCTTATTGCAAAAGTCACTAAAAATGATCAATGTGCTGCACAAATTGTGGTACATGTTTCTTGCCTCTCAACAGGGAGATTCTGTTTTTTTGACTGCTATGTTTGTTCAAACATGGAGTGTGATTTTTTTTGATGGGAACTACCACTCCAAGCATCCTGAGTATTGGAATTATTAGGAAAGATCTCTTTCTTTTCCTAGGTGGTTCTTTTGATTGTTACCCTTATAACTTATATTCATCTGTTTCGTAGTGGAGTAATGTATTTGAATTGTTAAATGTGTGTAAATGTTTTTTGTTTAGAGCAGGGTCATCTGGTTGTATGACCAGAAAGCAGATTCTCCATTGAATGGGTTTTTGGTGCAGATTGGACACCTTTTGCATTTTACTGAATAACAAATGTTAGGAATTTGATAATTATTCTTGTTTTCGTATCTCCTTCAATTGCTTTAAATTATTAAGAATCGTATTGCAAAGGTCACTAAAAATGATCAATGTGCTGCACAAATTGTGGTACATGTTTCTTCTCTCTCAACAGGGAGATTCCGTTTCATGACTGCTATGTTTATTCAAACATCAAGTGTGATTATGTTGGATGGAAAGGACCACTCCGAACGTTCTGACGATTGGAGTTATTAGAAATACTGTTTTCTTTTGCTAGGTGCTTCCTTTGATTGATACCTTTATCACTTATATTCGTCAATTTCACAGTGGAGTAATGTATTTGATTCGTGAAATGTGGGTAATGTTTGTTGTTTACAGCAGGGTCATCTGGTTGTATGGCCAGAATGCAGATTCTCTATTCAATGGTCTTTTGGTGGAGATTGGACACCACATGCACTTTACTGAATAACGAATGTTCGGAATTTGATAAATCTTCTTGTTGAGGTATCTCCTTCATTTGCATTTTATTTTTAAAATTATTATTGCAATGGTCACTAAAAGTAATCAATGTGCTGCACAAATTGTGGTACATGTTTTTTCCCTCTCAAAAGGGAGATTCCGTTTAATGCCTGCTATGTTCTACTTTCGAGTGTAATTTTGTTGGATGGAAGCACTACTCCGAGCATTCTGACAATTGGAGATATTAGGAAAGACTTCTTTCTTTTGCTGGGTCCTTGTTTTGATTGTTACCCTCATCACATATATTCATTAATTTCACAGTGGAATAATATATTTGAATCGTAAAATGTTGGTAAATATTTGTTGATTACAGCAGGGTCATCTGGTTGTAGCTTCCGTATTCAATCGTCTTTTGGTGCATATTTGACACCACATGCACAAATTGTGGTACATGTTTCTTGCCTCTCAACAGGGAGATTATGTTTCATGACTGCTATGTTTGTTCAAACATGGAGTGTGATTTTGTTGGATGGGAACTACCACTCAGTATAGGAGTTATTGGGAAAGACCTTCTTTTCCTAGGTGCTTGTTTTGATTTTTACCCTTATAACTTATATTCATCTGTTTCGCAGTGGAGTAATGTATTTGAATCGTTAAATGTGTGTAAATGTTTTTTGTTTAGAGCATGGTCATCTGGTTGTATGACCAGAAAGCAGATTCTCCATTCAATGGATTTTTGGTGCAGATTGGACACCACTTGCATTTTACTGAATAACATATGTTAGGATTTTGATAATTATTCTTGTTTTCGTATCTCCTTCAATTGCTTTAAATTTTTAAAAATCTAATTGCAATGGTCACTAAGAATAATCAATGTACTGCACAAATTGTGGTACATGTTTCTTCTCTCTCAACAGGGAGATTCCGTTTCATGTATGCTATTTTTATTCAAACATCGAGTGTGATTATGTTGGATGGAAATCACAACTCCGAGCGTTCTGACGATTGGAGTTATTAGATATGCTGTTTTCTTTTGCTAGGTGCTTCCTTTCATTGATACCTTTATCACTTATATTCTTCAATTTCACAGTGGAGTAATGTATTTGACTCGTGAAATGTGGGTAATGTTTGTTGTTTACAGCAGGGTCATCTGGTTGTATGGCCAGAATTCAGATTCTCTATTCAATGGTCTTTTGGTGCAGATTGGACATCACATGCACTTTACTGAATAACAAATGTTCGCAATTTGATAAATCTTCTTGTTTAGGTATCTCCTTCATTTGCATTTTATTTTTAAAAATTTTCTTGCAATGTTCACTAAAAATAATAAATGTGCTGCACAAATTGTGGTACATGTTTCTTCCCTCTCAACAGGGAGATTCCGTTTAATGCCTGCTATGTTCTAATTTCGAGTGTGATTTTGTTGGATGGGAAGCACTACTCCGAGCATTCTGACAATTGTAGTTATTAGGAAAGACATCTTTCTTTTGCTGAGTCCTTGTTTTGATTGTTACCCTCATCACATATATTCATCAATTTCACAGTGGAATAATATATTTGAATCGTGAAATGTGGGTAAATGATTGTTGATTACAGCAAGGTCGTCTGGTTGTATGGCCAGAAGGAAGATTCCCCATTCAATCGTCTTTTGGTGCATATTTGACACCACATGCACAAATTGTGGTACATGTTTCTTGCCTCTCAACAGGGAGATTCTGTTTCATTACTGCTATGTTTGTTCAAACATGGAGTGCGATTTTGTTGGATGGGAACTACCACTCCAAGCATCCTGAGTATTGGAGTTATTAGGAAAGACCTCTTTCCTTTCCTAGGTGGTTCTTTTGATTTTTACCCTTATAACTTATATTCATGTGTTTCGCAGTGGAGTAATGTATTTGAATCGTTAAATGTGTGTAAATGTTTTTTGTTTAGAGCAGGGTCATCTGCTTGTGTGAACAGAAAGTAGATTCTCCATTGAATGGGTTTTTAGTGCAGATTGGACACCACTTGCATTTTACCGAATAACAAATGATAGGAATTTGATAATTATTCTTGTTCTCGTATCTCCTTCAATTGTTTTAAATTTTAAAAATCTTATTGCAATGGTTACTAAATATAATCAATCAGCTGCACAAATTGTGGTACATGTTTCGTCTCTCTCAACAGTGAGATCCTGTTTCATGAGTGCTATGTTTATTCAATCATCGAGTGTGATTATGTTGGATGGAAATCACCACTCCGAGCGTTCTGACGATTGGAGTTATTAGAAATACTGTTTTCTTTTGCTAGGTGCTTCCTTTGATTGATACCTTTATCATTTATATTCGTCAATTTCGCAGTGGAGTAATGTATTTGATTCGTAAATGTTGGTAATGTTTGTTGATTACAGCCGGGTCATCTGCTTGTATGGCCAGAAAGCAGATTCCCATTCAATCGTCAATTGGTGCATATTTGAAACCACATGCACAAATTGTGGTACATGTTTCTTGCCTCTCAACAGGGAGATTCTGTTTTGTGACTGCTATGTTTGTTCAAACATGGAGTGTGATTTTGTTGGATGGGAACCACCACTCCAAGCATCCTGAGTATAGGAGTTATTGGGAAAGACCTCCTTCTTTTCCTAGGTGCTTGTTTTGATTTTTACCCTTATAACTTATATTCATCTGTTTCGCAAGTGGAGTAATGTATTTGAATCGTTAAATGTGTGAAAATGTTTTTTGTTTTGAGCAGGGTCATCTGGTTGTATGACCAGAAAGCAGATTCTCCGTTGAATGGGTTTTTAGTGCAGATTGGACACCACTTGCATTTTACTGAATAACAAATGTTAGGAATTTGATAATTATTCTTGTTTTCGTATCTCCTGCAATTGTTTTATATTTTTAAAAATCTTATTGCAATGGTCACTAAAAATAATCAATGTGCTGCACAAATTGTGGTACATGTTTCTTCTCTCTCAACAGGGAGATTCTGTTTCATGACTGCTATGTTTATTCAAACATCAAGTGTGATTATGTTGGATGGAAATCACCACTACGAGCGTTCTGACGATTGGGGTTATTAGAAATACTGTTTTCTTTTGCTAGGTGCTTCCTTTGATTGATACGTTTATCACTTATATTCGTCAATTTCACAGTGGAGTAATGTATTTGATTCGTGAAATGTGGGTATATGTTTGTTGTTTACAGCATGGTCATCTGGTTGTATGGCCAGAAAGCAGATTCTCTATTCTATGGTCTTTTGGTGCAGATTGGACACCACATGCACTTTACTGAATAACGAATGTTCGGAATTTGATAAATCTTCTTGTTTCGGGATCACCTTCATTTGCATTTTATTTTTAAAAATTTTCTTGCAAGGGTCACTAAAAGTAATCAATGTGCTGCACAAATTGTGGAACATGTTTCTTCCCTCTCAACAGGGAGATTCCGTTTAATGCCTGCCATGTTTGTTCTACTTTTGAGTGTGATTTTGTTGGATGGGAAGCACCACTTCGAGCATTCTGACAATTGGAGTTATTAGGAAAGACTTCTTTCTTTTGCTGAGTCCTAGTTTTGATTGTTACCCTCATCACATATATTCATCAATTTCACAGTGGAATAATATATTTGACTCGTGAAATGTGGGTAAAGGTTTGTTGATTACAGAAGGGTCATCTGGTTGTATGGCCAGAAAGCAGATTCCCCATTCAATCGTGTTTTGGTGCATATTTGACACCACATGCACAAATTGTGGTACATGTTTCTTGCCTCTCAACAAGGAGATTCTGTTTCATGACTGCTATGTTTGTTCAAACATGGAGTGTGATTTTGTTGGATGGGAACTACCTCTCCAAGCAACGTGAGTATAGGTGTTATTGGGAAAGACCTCTTTCTTTTCGTAGGTGCTTCTTTTGATTTTACCCTTATAACTTATATTCATCTGTTTAGCAGTGGAGTAATGTTTTTGAATCGTTAAATGTGTGTAAATGTTTTTTGTTTAGAGCAGGGTCATCTGGTTGTATGACCAGAAAGCAGATTCTCCATTGAATGGGTTTTTAGTGCAGATTGGACACCACTTGCATTTTACTGTATAACAAATGTTAGGAATTTGATAATTATTCTTGTTTTCGTATCTCCTTCAATTGCTTTAAATTTTTAAAAATCTTATTGCAATGGTCACTAACAATAATCAATGTGCTGCACAAATTGTGGTACATGTTTCTTCTCTCTCAACAGGGAGATTCCGTTTCATGACTGCTATGTTTATTCAAACATCAAGTGTGATTATGTTGGATGGAAATCACCACTCCGAGCGTTTTGACGATTGGAGTTATTAGAAATACTGTTTTCTTTTGCTAGGTGCTTCCTTTGATTGATACCTTAATCACTTATATTCGTCAATTTCACAGTGGAGTAATGTATTTGATTCGTGAAATGTTGGTAAATGTTTGTTGTTTACAGCAGGGTCATCTGGTTGTATGGGTAGAAAGCAGATTCTCTATTCAATGGTCTTTTGATGCAGATTGGACACCACATGCACATTACTGAATAACGAATGTTCGGAATTTGATAAATCTTCTTGTTTAGGTATCTCCTTCATTTGCTTTATATTTTTAAAAATATTATTGCAATGGTCACTAAAAATAATAAATGTGCTGCACAAATTGTGGTACATGTTTCTTCCCTCTCAACAGGGAGTTTCCGTTTAATGCCTGCTATGTTCTAATTTCGAGTGTGATTTTGTTGGATGGGAAGCACTACTCCGAGCATTCTGACAATTGTAGTTATTAGGAAAGACATCTTTCTTTTGCTGAGTCCTTGTTTTGATTGTTACCCTCATCACATATATTCATCAATTTCTCAGTGGAATAATATATTTGAATCGTGAAATGTTTGTAAATGTTTGTTAATTACAACAGGGTCATCTGGTTGTATGGCCAGAAAGCAGATTCCCCATTCAATCTTCTTTTGGTGCATATTTGACACCACATGCACAGATTGTGGTACATGTTTCTTGCCTCTCAACAGGGAGATTCTGTTTCATGACTGCTATGTGTGCTCCCCCCATGAACCATGGACCTTGCCGTTGGTGGGGAGGCTTTCGTGTTTCAGCGATACAGATGGCCGTACCGTAGGTGCAACCACAACGGAGGGGTATCTGTTAGGCCAGACAAACGTGTGGTTCCTGAAGAGGGGCAGCAGCCTTTTCAGTAGTTGCAGGGGCAACAGTCTGGATGATTGACTGATCTGGCTTTGCAACATTATCCAGATCGGCCTTGCTGTGCTGGTACTGCGAACGGCTGAAAGCAAGGGGAAACTACAGCCGTAATTTTTCCCGAGGACATGCAGCTTTACTGTATGATTAAATGATGATGGCATCCTCTTGGGTAAAATATTCCGGAGGTAAAATAGTCCCCCATTCGGATCTCCGGGCGGGGACTACTCAGGAGGATGTCGTTATCAGGAGAAAGAAAACTGGCGTCCTACGGATCGGAGCGTGGAATGTCAGATCCCTTAATCGGGCAGATAGGTTAGAAAATTTAAAAAGGGAAATGGATAGGTTGAAGTTAGATATAGTGGGAATTAGTGAAGTCCGTTGGCAGGAGGAACAAGACTTCTGGTCAGGTGACTACATGGTTATAAACACAAAATCAAATAGGGGTAATGCAGGAGTAGGTTTAATAATGAATAGGAAAATAGGAATGCGGGTAAGCTACTACAAACAGCATAGTGAACGCATTATTGTGGCCAAGATAGATACGAAGCCCACACCTACTACAGTAGTACAAGTTTATATGCCAACTAGCTCTGCAGATGATGAAGAAATTGAAGAAATGTACAATGAAATAAAAGAAATTATTAGTGAAGGGAGACGAAAATTTAATAGTAATGGGTGACTGGAATTCGAGTGTAGGAAAAGGGAGAGAAGGAAACATAGTCGGTGAATATGGATTGGGGCTAAGAAATGAAAGAGGAAGCCGCCTAGTAGAATTTTGCACAGAGCACAACTTAATCATAGCTAACACTTGGTTTAAGAATCATGAAAGGAGGTTGTATACGTGGAAGAACCCTGGAGATACTAAAAGGTATCAGATAGATTATATAATGGTAAGACAGAGATTTAGGAACCAGGTTTTAAGTTGTAAGACATTTCCAGGGGCAGATGTGGACTCTGACCACAATCTATTGGTTATGACCTGTAGATTAAAACTGAAGAAACTGCAAAAATGTGGGAAATTAAGGAGATGGGACCTGGATAAACTGAAAGAACCAGAGGTTGTACAGAGTTTCAGAGAGACCATAAGGGAACAATTGACAGGAATAGGGGAAAGAAATACAGTAGAAGAAGAATGGGTAGCTCTGAGGGATGTAGTAGTGAAGGCAGCAGAGGATAAAGTAGGTACAAAGACGAGGGCTGCTAGAAAGCCTTTGGTAACAGAAGAAATATTGAATTTAATTGATGAAAGGAGAAAATATAAAAATGCAGTAAATGAAGCAGGCAAAAAGGAATACAAACGTCTCAAAAATGAGATCGACAGGAAGTGCAAAATGGCTAAACAGGGATGGCTAGAGGACAAATGTAACGATGTAGAAGCTTATCTCACTAGGGGTAAGATAGATACTGCCTACAGGAAAATTAAAGAGACCTTTGGAGGGAAGAGAATCACGTGTATGAATATCAAGAGCTCAGATGGCAGCCCAGTTCTAAGCAAAGAAGGGAAGGCAGAAAGGTGGAAGGAGTATATAGAAGGTTTATACAAGGGCGATGTACTTGAGGACAATATTATGGAAATAGAAGAGGATGTAGATGAAGACGAAATGGGAGATACGATACTGCGTGAAGAGTTTGACAGAGCACTGAAAGACCTGAGTTGAAACAAGGTCCCCGGAGTAGACAACATTCCATTAGAACTACTGACGGCCTTGGGAGAGCCAGTCATGACAAAACTCTACCAGCTGGTGAGCAAGATGTATGAGACAGGCGAAATACCCTCAGACTTCAAGAAGAATATAATAATTCCAATCCCAAAGAAAGCAGGTGCTGACAGATGTGAAAATTACCGAACTATCAGTTTAATAAGCCACGGCTGCAAAATACTAACGCGAATTCTTTACAGACGAATGGAAAAACTGGTAGATGCAGACCTCGGGGAAGATGAGTTTGGATTCCGTCGAAATGTTGGAACACGTGAGGCAATACTGACCTTACGACTTATCTTAGAAGAAAGATTAAGAAAAGGCAAACCTACATTTCTAGCATTTGTAGACTTAGAGAAAGCTTTTGACAATGTTGACTGGAATACTCTTTTTCAAATTCTAAAGGTGGCAGGGGTAAAATACAGGGAGCGAAAGGCTATTTATAATTTGTACAGAAACCAGATGGCAGTAATAAGAGTCGAGGGGCATGAAAGGGAAGCAGTGGTTGGGAAAGGAGTGAGACAGGGTTGTAGCCTCTCCCCAATGTTATTCAATCTGTATATTGAGCAAGCAGTAAAGGAAACAAAAGAAAAATTTGGAGTAGGTATTAAAATTCATGGAGACGAAGTAAAATCTTTGAGGTTCGCCGATGACATTGTAATTCTGTCAGAGACGGCAAAGGACTTGGAAGAGCAGTTGAACGGAATGGACAGTGTCTTGAAAGGAGGATATAAGATGAAAATTAACAAAAGCAAAACGAGGATAATGGAATGTAGTCAAATTAAATTGGGTGATGCTGAGGGAATTAGATTAGAAAATGAGACACTTAAAGTAGTAAAGGAGTTTTGCTATTTAGGAAGTATAATAACTCATGATGGTGAAAATCGTAGAGAGAGACCGAGAGATGACTACACTAAGCAGATTCAGAAGGATGTAGGTTGCAGTAGGTACTGGGAGATGAAGCAGCTTGCACAGGATAGAGTAGCATGGAGAGCTGCATCAAACCAGTCTCAGGACTGAAGACAACAACAACAACATGTTTGTTCAAACATGGAGTGTGATTTTGTTGGATGGGAACTACCACTCCAAGCATCCTGAGTATAGGTGTTATTGGGAAAGACCTCCTCCTTTTCCTAGGTGCTTCTTTTGATTTTTACCCTTATAACTTATATTCATCTGTTTCGCAGTGGAGTAATGTATTTGAATCGTTAAATGTGTGTAAATGTTTTTTGTTTAGAGCAGGATCATCTGGTTGTATGACCAGAAAGCAGATTCTCCATTGAATGGGTTTTTAGTGCAGATTGGACACCACTTGCATATTACTGAATAACAAATGTTAGGAATTTGATAATTATTGTTGTTTTCGTATCTCCGTCAATTGCTTTAAATTTTTAAAAATTTTATTGCAATGGTCACTAAAAATAATCAATGTGCTGCACAAATTGTGGTACATGTTTCTTCCCTCTCAACAGGGAGATCGCGTTTAATGCCTGCTATGTTCTACTTTCGAGTGTAATTTTGTTGAATGGAAGCACTACTCCGAGCATTCTGACAATTTGAATTATTAGTAAAGACATCTTCTTTTGCTGAGTCCTAGTTTTGATTGTTACCCTCATCACATATATACATCAGTTTCACAGTGGAATAATATATTTGATACATGAAATGTGGGTAAATGTTTGTTGTTGACAGCAGGGTCATCTGGTTGTATGGGCAGAAAGCAGATTCTCTATTGAATGGTCTTTTGGTGCAGATTGCACACCACATGCTCTTTACTGAATAACAAATGTTCGGAATTTGATAAATCTTCTTGTTGAGGTATCTCCTTGATTTGCTTTATATTTTTAAAAATATTATTGCAATCGTCACTAAAAATAATAAATGAGCTGCACAAATTGTGGTACATGTTTCTTCCCTCTCAACAGGGAGATTCCGTTTACTGCCTGCTATGTTCTACTTTCGAGTGTAATTTTGTTGGATGGAAGCACTAATCCGAGCATTCTGACAATTGGAGTTATTAGGAAAGACTTCTTTCTTTTGCTGAGTCCTAGTTTTGATTGTTACCCTCATCACATATATTCATCAATTACACAGTGGAATAATATATGTGAATCGTGAAATGTGGGTAAATGATTGTTGATTACAGCAAGGTCATCTGGTTGTATGGCCAGAAAGCAGATTCCCCATTCAATCGTCTTTTGGTGCATATCTGACACCACACGCACAAATTGTGGTACATGTTTCTTGCCTCTCAACAGGGAGATCCTGTTTCATGACTGCTATGTTTGTTCAAACATGGAGTGTGATTTTTTTGGATGGGAACTACCACTCCAAGCATCCTGAGTATTGGAATTATTAGGAAAGATCTCTTTCTTTTCCTAGGTGGTTCTTTTGATTGTTACCCTTATAACTTATATTCATCTGTTTCGTAGTGGAGTAATGTATTTGAATTGTTAAATGTGTGTAAATGTTTTTTGTTTAGAGCAGGGTCATCTGGTTGTATGACCAGAAAGCAGATTCTCCATTGAATGGGTTTTTCGTGCAGATTGGACATCACATGGACTTTACTGAATAACTAATGTTCGGAATTTGATAAATCTTCTTGTTTAGGTATCTCGTTAATTTGCTTTTTATTTTCTAAATTTTATTGCAATGGTCACTAAAAATAATCAATGTGCTGCACAAATTGTGGAACATGTATCTTCCATCTCAACACTGAAATTCTGTTTAATGCCTGCTATGTTTGTTCTACTTTTCAGTGTGATTTTGTTAGATGGGAAGCACTGCTTCGAGCATTCTGACAATTGGAGTTAATAGCAATTACTTCTTTCTATTGCTGAGTCCTTGTTTTGATTGTTATAACCATCACATATATTCATCAATTTCACAGTGGAATAATATATGTGAATCGTGAAATGTGGGTAAATATTTGTTGATTACAGCAAGGTCTTCTGGTTGTATGGCCAGAAAGCAGATTCCCCATTCAATCGTCTTTTGGTGCATATTTGACACCACATGCACAAATTGTGGTACATGTTTCTTGCCTCTCAACAGGGAGATTCTGTTTCATGACTGCTATGTTTTTTCAAACATGGAGTGTGATTTTTTTGGATGGGAACTACCACTCCAAGCATCCTGAGTATTGGAATTATTAGGAAAGATCTCTTTCTTTTCCTAGGTGGTTCTTTTGATTGTTACCCTTATAACTTATATTCATCTGTTTCGTAGTGGAGTAATGTATTTGAATTGTTAAATGTGTGTAAAGGTTTTTTGTTTAGAGCAGGGTCATCTGGTTGTATGACCAGAAAGCAGATTCTCCATTGAATGGGTTTTTGGTGCAGATTGGACATCACATGCACTTTACTGAATAACTAATGTTCGGAATTTGATAAATCTTCTTGTTTAGGTATCTCGTTAATTTGCTTTTTATTTTCTAAATTTTATTGCAATGGTCACTAACAATAATCAATGTGCTGCACAAATTGTGGAACATGTTTCTTCCATCTCAACAGGGAAATTCTGTTTAATGCCTGCTATGTTTGTTCTACTTTTCAGTGTGATTTTGTTAGATGGGAAGCACTGCTTCGAGCATTCTGACAATTGGAGTTAATAGCAATTACTTCTTTCTATTGCTGAGTCCTTGTTTTGATTGTTATCCTCATCACATATATTCATCAATTTCACAGTGGAATAATATATTTGAATCGTGAAATGTGGGTAAATTTTTGTTGATTACAGCAGGGTCATCTGGTTTTATGGCCAGAAAGCAGATTCCCCATTCAATCGTCTTTTGGTGCATATTTGACACCACATGCACAAATTGTGGTACATGTTACTTGTCTCTCAACAGGGAGATTGTGTTTCATGACTGCTATGTTTGTTCAAACATGGAGTGTGATTTTTTTGGATGGGAACTACCACTCCAAGCATTCTGAGTATTGCAATTATTAGGAAAGATCTCTTTCTTTTCCTAGGTGGTTCTTTTGATTGTTACCCTTATAAGTTATATTCATCTGTTTCATAGTGGAGTAATGTATTTGAATTGTTAAATGTGTGTAAATGTTTTTTGTTTAGAGCAGGGTCATCTGGTTGTATGACCAGAAAGCAGATTCTCCATTCAATGGGTTTTTAGTGCAGATTGGACACCACTTGCATTTTACTGAATAACAAATGTTAGGAATTTGATAATTATTCTTGTTTTCGTATCTCCTTCAATTGCTTTAAATTTTTAAAAATCTAATTGCAATGGTCACTAAGAATAATCAATGTACTGCACAAATTGTGGTACATGTTTCTTCTCTCATAACAGGGAGTTTCCGTTTCATGACTGCTATGTTTATTCAAACATCAAGTGTGATTATGTTGGATGGAAATCACCACTCCGAGCGTTCTGACGATTGGAGTTATTAGATATGCTGTTTTCTTTTGCTAGGTGCTTCCTTTGATTGATACTTTTATCACTTATATTCTTCAATTTCACAGTGGAGTAATGTATTTTTTTCGTGAAATGTGGGTAATGTTTGTTGTTTACAGCAGGGTCATCTGGTTGTATGGCCAGAAACCAGATTCTCTATTCAACGGTCTTTTGGTGCAGATTGGACATCACATGCACTTTACTAAATAACAAATGTTCGGAATTTGATAAATCTTCTTGTTTAGGTATCTCCTTCATTTGCATTTTATTTTTAAAAATTTTCTTGCAAGAGTCACTAAAAGTAATCAATGTGCTGCAGAATTTGTGGAACATGTTTCTTCCCTCTCAACAGGGAGATTCCGTTTAATGCCTGCTATGTTCTACTTTCGAGTGTAATTTTGTTGGATGGAAGCACTACTCCGAGCATTCTGACAATTGGAGTTATTAGGAAAGACTTCTTTCTTTTGCTGAGTCCTTGTTTTGATTGTTACCCTCATCACATATATTCATCAATTTCACAGTGGAATAATATATTTGAATCGTGAAATGTTGGTAAATATTTGTTTATTACAGCAGGGTCATCTGGTTGTATGACCAGAAAGCAGATTCCCTATTCAATCGTCTTTTGGTGCATATTTGACACCACATGCACAAATTTTGGTACATGTTTCTTGCCTCTCAACAGGGAGATTATGTTTCATGACTGCTATGTTTGTTCAAACATGGAGTGTGATTTTGTTGGATGGGAACTTCCACTCCAAGCATCCTGAGTATAGGAGTTATTGGGAAAGACCTCCTTCTTTTCCTAGCTGCTTGTTTTGATTTTTACCCTTATAACTTATATTCATCTGTTTCGCAGTGGAGTAATGTATTTGAATCGTTAAATGTGTGTAAATGTTTTCTGTTTAGAGCAGGTTCATCTGCTTGTGTGAACAGAAAGCAAATTCTCCATTGAATGGGTTTTTAGTGCAGATTGGACACCACTTGCATTTTACCGAATAACAAATGATAGGAATTTTGATAATTATTCTTGTTCTTGTATCTCCTTCAGTTGCTTTCAATTTTTAAAAATCTTATTGCAATTGTCACTAAAAATAATCAATGTGCTGCACAAATTTTGGTACATGTTTCTTCTCTCTCAACAGGGAGATTCCGTTTCATGACTGCTATGTTTATTGAAACATCAAGTGTGATTATGTTGGATGGAAATCACCACTCCGAGCGTTCTGATGATTGGAGTTATTAGAAATACTGTTTTCTTTTGGTAGGTGCTTCCTTTGAATTATACCTTTATCATTTATATTCGTCAATATCGCAGTGGAGTAATGTATTTGATTCAAAAATGTGGGTAATGTTTGTTGTTTACAGCAGGGTCATCTGGTTGTTTGGCCAGAAAGCAGATTCTCTATTCAATGGTCTTTTGGTGCAGATTGGACACCACTTGCACTTTACTGAATAACGAATGTTCGGAATTTGATAAATCTTCTTGTTGAGGTATCTCCTTCATTTGCATTTTATTTTTAAAAATTTTCTTGCAAGGGTCACTAAAAGTAATCAATGTGCTGCACAAATTGTGGAACATGTTTCTTCCCTCTCAACAGGGAGATTCCGTTTAATGCCTGCCACGTTTGTTCTACTTTTGAGTGTGATTTTGTTGGATGGGAAGCACCACTTCGAGCATTCTGACAATTGGAGTTATTAGGAAAGCCTTCTTTCTTTTGCTGAGTCCTTGTTTTGATTGTTACCCTCATCACATATATTCATCAATTTCACAGTGGAATAATATATTTGAATCGTGAAATGTGGGTAAATGATTGTTGATTACAGCAAGGTCGTCTGGTTGTATGGCCAGAAGGAAGATTCCCATTCAATCGTCTTTTGGTGCATATTTGACACCACATGCACAAATTGTGGTACATGTTTCTTGCCTCTCAACAAGGAGATTCTGTTTCATGACTGCTATGTTTGTTCAAACATGGAGTGTGATTTTGTTGGATGGGAACTACCACTCCAAGCATCCTGAGTATAGGAGTTATTGGGAAAGACCTCCTTCTTTTCCTAGGTGCTTGTTTTGATTTTTACCCTTATAACTTATATTCATCTGTTTCGCAGTGGAGTAATGTATTTGAATCGTTAAATGTGTGAAAATGTTTTTTGTTTAGAGCAGGGTCATCTGGTTGTACGACCAGAAAGCAGATTCTCTATTCAATGGGTTTTTAGTGCAGATTGGACACCACTTGCATTTTACTGAATAACAAATGTTAGGAATTTTGATAATTATTCTTGTTCTTGTATCTCCTTCAGTTGCTTTCAATTTTTAAAAATCTTATTGCAATTGTCACTAAAAATAATCAATGTGCTGCACAAATTTTGGTACATGATTCTTCTCTCTCAACAGGGAGATTCCGTTTCACACTGCTATGTTTATTCAAACATCGAGTGTGATTATGTTGGATGGAAATCACCACTCCGAGCGTTGTGACGATTGGAGTTATCAGAAATACTGTTTTCTTTTGCTAGGTGCTTCCTTAGATTGATACCTTTATCACATATTCGGTAATTTCACAGTGGAGCAATGTATTTGATTCGTGAAATTTGGGTAAATGTTTCTTGTTTACAGCAGGGTCATCTGGTTGTATGGCCAGAAAGCAGATTCTCTATTCAATGGTCTTTTGGTGCAGATTGGACTCCACTTGCACTTTACTGTATAACGAATGTTCGGAATTTCATAAATCTTCTTGTTTAGGTATCTCCTTCATTTGCTTTTTATTTTTACAAATCTTATTCCAATGGTCACTAAAAATAATAAATGTCTGCATAAATTGTGGTACATGTTTCTTTTCGCTCAACAGGGAGATTCCGTTTAATGCCTGCTATGTTCGTTCTACATTTGAGTGTGATTTTGTTGGATGGGAAGCACTACTCCGAGCATTCTGACAATGGAGTTATTAGGAAAGACATCTTTCTTTTTCTGAGTCCTTGTTTTGATTGTTACCCTCATCACATATATTCATCAATTTCACAGTGGAATAATATATTTGAATCGTGAAATGTGGGTAAATGATTGTTGATTACAGCAAGGTCATCTGGTTGTATGGCCAGAAAGCAGATTCCCCATCCAATCGTCTTTTGGTGCATATTTGACACAACATGCACAAATTGTGGTAAATGTTTCTTCTCTCTCAACAGGGAGATTCCGTTTCATGACTGCTATGTTTATTCAAACATCAAATGTGATTATGTTGGATGGAAATCACCACTCTGAGCGTTCTGACGATTGGAGTGATTAGAAATACTGTTTTCTTTTGCTACGTGCTTCCTTTCATTGATAGCTTTATCAGTCATATTCGTCAATTTCACAGTGGAGTAATGTATTTGATTCATGAAAAGTGGGTAAAAGTTTGTTGTTTACAGCAGGGTCATCTGGTTGTATGGCCAGAAAGCAGATTCACTATTCAATGGTCTTTTGGTGCAGATTGGACACCACATGCACTTTACTGAATATCGAATGTTCGGAATTTGATAAATCTTCTTGTTTAGGTATCTCCTTCATTTGCTTTTTATTTTTACAAATCTTATTGCACTGGTCACTAAAAATAATCAATGTCGGCACAAATTGTGGTACATGTTTCTTTTCTCTCAACAGGGAGATTCCGTTTAATGCCTGCTATGTTCGTTCTACATTTGAGTGTGATTTTGTTGGATGGGAAGCACTACTTCGAGCATTCTGACAATTGGAGTTATTAGGAAAGACTTCTTTCTTTCGCTGAGACCTTGTTTTGATTGTTACCCTCATCACATATATTCATCAATTTCACAGTGGAGTAATATATTTGAATCGTGAAATGTGGGTAAATGTTTGTTGATTACAGCAGTGTCATCTGGTTGTATGGCCAGAAAGCAGATTCCCCATTCAATCGTCTTTTGGTGCAAATTTGACACCACATGCACAAATTGTGGTACATGTTTCTTGCCTCTCAACAGGGAGATTCTGTTTCGTGACTGCTATGTTTGTTCAAAAATGGGGTGTGATTTTGTTGGATGGGAACTACCACACCAAGCATCCTGAGTATTGGAGTTATTAGGAAAGAACTCTTTCTTTTCCTAGGTGCTTCTTTTGATTGTTAGCCTTATAACTTATATTCATCTTTTTCGCAGTGGAGTAATGTATTTGAATCGTTAAATGTGGGTAAATGTTTGTTGTTTACAGCAGGGTCACCTGGTTGTATGGCCAGAAAGCAGATTCCCCATTCAATCGTCTTTCGGTGCATATTTGACACCACATGCACAAATTGTGGTACATGTTTCTTGCCTCTCAACAGGGAGATTTTGTTTCATGACTGCTATGTTGGTTCAAACATCGAGTGTGATTTTGTTGGATGGGAACTACCACTCCAAGCATCCTGAGTATTTTAGTTATTAGGAAAGAACTCTTTCTTTTCCTAGGTGCTTCTGTTGATTGTTACCCTTATACCTTATATTCATCTGTTTCGCTGTGGAGTAATGTATTTGATTCGTCAAATGTGTGTAAATGTTTTTTGTTTAGAGCAGGGTCATCTGGTTGTATGACCAGAAAGCAGATTCCCCTTTCAATGGTCTTTTGGTGCATATTTGACACCACATGCACAAATTGTGGTACATGTGTCTTGCCTCTCAACAGGGAGATTCTGTTTCATGACTGCTATGTTTATTCAGTCATGGAGTGTGATTTTGTTGGATGGGAACTAGCACCCCAAGCATGCTGAGTATTGGAGTTATTAGGAAAGACATCTTTCTTTTCCTAGGTGCTTCTTTTGAGTGTTACCCTTATAACTTTAATTCATCTGTTTTGCAGTGGAGTAATGTATTTGAATTGTTAAATGAGTGTAAATGTTTTTTGTTAGATTCTCCATTCAATGGGTTTTTAGTGCAGATTGGACACCACTTGCATTTTACTGAGTAACAAATGTTAGGAATTTGATAAATATTCTTGTTTTCGTATCTCCTTCAATTGCTTTAAATTTTTATAAATCTTATTGCAACTGTCACTAAAAATAATCAAAGTGCTGCACAAATTTTGGTACATGATTCTTCTCTCTCAACAGGGAGATTCCGTTTCACACTGCTATGTTTATTCAAACATCGAGTGTGATTATGTTGGATGGAAATCACCACTCCGAGCGTTGTGACGATTGGAGTTATCAGAAATACTGTTTTCTTTTGCTAGGTGCTTCCTTAGATTGATACCTTTATCACATATTCGGTAATTTCACAGTGGAGCAATGTATTTGATTCGTGAAATTTGGGTAAATGTTTCTTGTTTACAGCAGGGTAATCTGGTTGTATGGCCAGAAAGCAGATTCTCTATTCAATGGTCTTTTGGTGCAGATTGGACTCCACTTGCACTTTACTGTATAACGAATGTTCGGAATTTAATAAATCTTCTTGTTTAGGTATCTCCTTCATTTGCTTTTTATTTTTACAAATCTTATTCCAATGGTCACTAAAAATAATAAATGTCTGCATAAATTGTGGTACATGTTTCTTTTCGCTCAACAGGGAGATTCCGTTTAATGCCTGCTATGTTCGTTCTACATTTGAGTGTGATTTTGTTGGATGGGAAGCACTACTCCGAGCATTCTGACAATGGAGTTATTAGGAAAGACATCTTTCTTTTTCTGAGTCCTTGTTTTGATTGTTACCCTCATCAATTATATTCATCAATTTCACAGTGGAATAATATATTTGAATCGTGAAATGTGGGTAAATGATTGTTGATTACAGCAAGGTCATCTGGTTGTATGGCCAGAAAGCAGATTCCCCATTCAATCGTCTTTTGGTGCATATTTGACACAACATGCACAAATTGTGGTAAATGTTTCTTCTCTCTCAACAGGGAGATTCCGTTTCATGACTGCTATGTTTATTCAACCATCGAATGTGATTATGTTGGATGGAAATCACCACTCTGAGCGTTCTGACGATTGGAGTGATTAGAAATACTGTTTTCTTTTGCTACGTGCTTCCTTTCATTGATAGCTTTATCAGTTATATTCGTCAATTTCACAGTGGAGTAATGTATTTGATTCATGAAAAGTGGGTAAAAGTTTGTTGTTTACAGCAGGGTCATCTGGTTGTATGGCCAGAAAGCAGATTCTCTATTCAATGGTCTTTTGGTGCAGATTGGACACCACATGCACTTTACTGAATATCGAATGTTCGGAATTTGATAAATCTTCTTGTTTAGGTATCTCCTTCATTTTCTTTTTATTTTTACATATCTTATTGCACTGGTCACTAAAAATAATCAATGTCGGCACAAATTGTGGTACATGTTTCTTTTCTCTCAACAGGGAGATTCCGTTTAATGCCTGCTATGTTCGTTCTACATTTGAGTGTGATTTTGTTGGATGGGAAGCACTACTTCGAGCATTCTGACAATTGGAGTTATTAGGAAAGACTTCTTTCTTTCGCTGAGACCTTGTTTTGATTGTTACCCTCATCACATATATTCATCAATTTCACAGTGGAGTAATATATTTGAATCGTGAAATGTGGGTAAATGTTTGTTGATTACAGCAGTGTCATCTGGTTGTATGGCCAGAAAGCAGATTCCCCATTCAATCGTCTTTTGGTGCAAATTTGACACCACATGCACAAATTGTGGTACATGTTTCTTGCCTCTCAACAGGGAGATTCTGTTTCGTGACTGCTATGTTTGTTCAAAAATGGGGTGTGATTTTGTTGGATGGGAACTACCACTCCAAGCATCCTGAGTATTGGAGTTATTAGGAAAGAACTCTTTCTTTTCCTAGGTGCTTCTTTTGATTGTTAGCCTTATAACTTATATTCATCTGTTTCGCAGTGGAGTAATGTATTTGAATCGTTAAATGTGGGTAAATGTTTGTTGTTTACAGCAGGGTCACCTGGTTGTATGGCCAGAAAGCAGATTCCCCATTCAATCGTCTTTCGGTGCATATTTGACACCACATGCACAAATTGTGGTACATGTTTCTTGCCTCTCAACAGGGAGATTTTGTTTCATGACTGCTATGTTGGTTCAAACATCAAGTGTGATTTTGTTGGATGGGAACTACCACTCCAAGCATCCTGAGTATTTTAGTTATTAGGAAAGAACTCTTTCTTTTCCTAGGTGCTTCTGTTGATTGTTACCCTTATACCTTATATTCATCTGTTTCGCTGTGGAGTAATGTATTTGATTCGTCAAATGTGTGTAAATGTTTTTTGTTTAGAGCAGGGTCATCTGGTTGTATGACCAGAAAGCAGATTCCCCTTTCAATGGTCTTTTGGTGCATATTTGACACCACATGCACAAATTGTGGTACATGTGTCTTGCCTCTCAACAGGGAGATTCTGTTTCATGACTGCTATGTTTATTCAGTCATGGAGTGTGATTTTGTTGGATGGGAACTAGCACCCCAAGCATGCTGAGTATTGGAGTTATTAGGAAAGACCTCTTTCTTTTCCTAGGTGCTTCTTTTGAGTGTTACCCTTATAACTTTAATTCATCTGTTTTGCAGTGGAGTAATGTATTTGAATTGTTAAATGAGTGTAAATGTTTTTTGTTAGATTCTCCATTCAATGGGTTTTTAGTGCAGATTGGACACCAATTGCATTTTACTGAATAACAAATGTTAGGAATTTGATCAACATTCTTGTTTTCGTATCTCCTTCAATTGCTTTAAATTTTTAAAAATCTTATTGCAATGTTCACTAAAAATAATCAATGTGCTGCACAAATTGTGGTAAATGTTTCTTCTCTCTCAACAGGGAGATTCCGTTTCATGACTGCTATGTTTATTCAAACATCGAATGTGATTATGTTGGATGGAAATCACCACTCTGAGCGTTCTGACGATTGGAGTGATTAGAAATACTGTTTTCTTTTGCTACGTGCTTCCTTTCATTGATAGCTTTATCAGTTATATTCGTCAATTTCACAGTGGAGTAATGTATTTGATTCATGAAAAGTGGGTAAAAGTTTGTTGTTTACAGCAGGGTCATCTGGTTGTATGGCCAGAAAGCAGATTCTCTATTCAATGGTCTTTTGGTGCAGATTGGACACCACATGCACTTTACTGAATATCGAATGTTCGGAATTTGATAAATCTTCTTGTTTAGGTATCTCCTTCATTTGCTTTTTATTTTTACATATCTTATTGCACTGGTCACTAAAAATAATAAATTTGCTGCACAAATTGTGCTACATGTTTCTTCCCTCTCAACAGAGAGATTCCGTTTAAATGCCTGCTATGTTTGTTCTACTTTTGAGTGTGATTTTGTTGGATGGGAAGCACTACTTCGAGCATTCTGACAATTGGAGTTATTAGGAAAGACTTCTTTCTTTCGCTGAGACCTTGTTTTGATTGTTACCCTCATCACATATATTCATCAATTTCACAGTGGAGTAATATATTTGAATCGTGAAATGTGGGTAAATGTTTGTTGATTACAGCAGTGTCATCTGGTTGTATGGCCAGAAAGCAGATTCCCCATTCAATCGTCTTTTGGTGCAAATTTGACACCACATGCACAAATTGTGGTACATGTTTCTTGCCTCTCAACAGGGAGATTCTGTTTCGTGACTGCTATGTTTGTTCAAAAATGGGGTGTGATTTTGTTGGATGGGAACTACCACTCCAAGCATCCTGAGTATTGGAGTTATTAGGAAAGAACTCTTTCTTTTCCTAGGTGCTTCTTTTGATTGTTAGCCTTATAACTTATATTCATCTTTTTCGCAGTGGAGTAATGTATTTGAATCGTTAAATGTGGGTAAATGTTTGTTGTTTACAGCAGGGTCACCTGGTTGTATGGCCAGAAAGCAGATTCCCCATTCAATCGTCTTTCGGTGCATATTTGACACCACATGCACAAATTGTGGTACATGTTTCTTGCCTCTCAACAGGGAGATTTTGTTTCATGACTGCTATGTTGGTTCAAACATCGAGTGTGATTTTGTTGGATGGGAACTACCACTCCAAGCATCCTGAGTATTTTAGTTATTAGGAAAGAACTCTTTCTTTTCCTAGGTGCTTCTGTTGATTGTTACCCTTATACCTTATATTCATCTGTTTCGCTGTGGAGTAATGTATTTGATTCGTCAAATGTGTGTAAATGTTTTTTGTTTAGAGCATGGTCATCTTGTTGTATGACCAGAAAGCAGATTCCCCTTTCAATGGTCTTTTGGTGCATATTTGACACCACATGCACAAATTGTGGTACATGTGTCTTGCCTCTCAACAGGGAGATTCTGTTTCATGACTGCTATGTTTATTCAGTCATGGAGTGTGATTTTGTTGGATGGGAACTAGCACCCCAAGCATGCTGAGTATTGGAGTTATTAGGAAAGACCTCTTTCTTTTCCTAGGTGCTTCTTTTGAGTGTTACCCTTATAACTTTAATTCATCTGTTTTGCAGTGGAGTAATGTATTTGAATTGTTAAATGAGTGTAAATGTTTTTTGTTAGATTCTCCATTCAATGGGTTTTTAGTGCAGATTGGACACCACTTGCATTTTACTGAATAACAAATGTTAGGAATTTGATCAACATTCTTGTTTTCGTATCTCCTACAATTGCTTTAAATTTTTAAAAATCTTATGGCAATGTTCACTAAAAATAATCAATGTGCTGCACAAATTGTGGTAAATGTTTCTTCTCTCTCAACAGGGAGATTCCGTTTCATGACTGCTATGTTTATTCATACATCGAATGTGATTATGTTGGATGGAAATCACCACTCTGAGCGTTCTGACGGTTGGAGTGATTAGAAATACTGTTTTCTTTTGCTACGTGCTTCCTTTCATTGATAGCTTTATCAGTTATATTCGTCTATTTCACAGTGGAGTAATGTATTTGATTCATGAAAAGTGGGTAAAAGTTTGTTGTTTACAGCAGGGTCATCTGGTTGTATGGCTAGAAAGCAGATTCTCTATTCAATGGTCTTTTGGTGCAGATTGGACACCACATGCACTTTACTGAATATCGAATGTTCCGAATTTGATAAATCTTCTTGTTTAGGTATCTCCTTCATTTGCTTTTTATTTTTACAAATCTTATTGCACTGGTCACTAAAAATAATCAATGTGCTGCACAAATTGTGGTACATGTTTCTTCCCTCTCAACAGGGAGATTCCGTTTAATGCCTGCTATGTTCGTTCTACATTTGAGTGTGATTTTGTTGGATGGGAAGCACTACTTCGAGGATTCAGACAATTGGAGTTATTAGGAAAGACTTCTTTCTTTCGCTGAGACCTTGTTTTGATTGTTACCCTCATCACATATATTCATCAATTTCACAGTGGAGTAATATATTTGAATCGTGAAATGTGGGTAAATGTTTGTTGATTACAGCAGTGTCATCTGGTTGTATGGCCAGAAAGCAGATTCCCCATTCAATCGTCTTTTGGTGCAAATTTGACACCACATGCACAAATTGTGGTACATGTTTCTTGCCTCTCAACAGGGAGATTCTGTTTCGTGACTGCTATGTTTGTTCAAAAATGGGGTGTGATTTTGTTGGATGGGAACTACCACTCCAAGCATCCTGAGTATTGGAGTTATTAGGAAAGAACTCTTTCTTTTCCTAGGTGCTTCTTTTGATTGTTAGCCTTATAACTTATATTCATCTGTTTCGCAGTGGAGTAATGTATTTGAATCGTTAAATGTGGGTAAATGTTTGTTGTTTACAGCAGGGTCACCTGGTTGTATGGCCAGAAAGCAGATTCCCCATTCAATCGTCTTTCGGTGCATATTTGACACCACATGCACAAATTGTGGTACATGTTTCTTGCCTCTCAACAGGGAGATTTTGTTTCATGACTGCTATGTTGGTTCAAACATCGAGTGTGATTTTGTTGGATGGGAACTACCACTCCAAGCATCCTGAGTATTTTAGTTATTAGGAAAGAACTCTTTCTTTTCCTAGGTGCTTCTGTTGATTGTTACCCTTATACCTTATATTCATCTGTTTCGCTGTGGAGTAATGTATTTGATTCGTCAAATGTGTGTAAATGTTTTTTGTTTAGAGCAGGGTCATCTGGTTGTATGACCAGAAAGCATATTCCCCTTTCAATGGTCTTTTGGTGCATATTTGACACCACATGCACAAATTGTGGTACATGTGTCTTGCCTCTCAACAGGGAGATTCTGTTTCATGACTGCTATGTTTATTCAGTCATGGAGTGTGATTTTGTTGGATGGGAACTAGCACCCCAAGCATGCTGAGTATTGGAGTTATTAGGAAAGACCTCTTTCTTTTCCTAGGTGCTTCTTTTGAGTGTTACCCTTATAACTTTAATTCATCTGTTTTGCAGTGGAGTAATGTATTTGAATTGTTAAATGAGTGTAAATGTTTTTTGTTAGATTCTCCATTCAATGGGTTTTTAGTGCAGATTGGACACCAATTGCATTTTACTGAATAACAAATGTTAGGAATTTGATCAACATTCTTGTTTTCGTATCTCCTTCAATTGCTTTAAATTTTTAAAAATCTTATTGCAATGTTCACTAAAAATAATCAATGTGCTGCACAAATTGTGGTAAATGTTTCTTCTCTCTCAACAGGGAGATTCCGTTTCATGACTGCTATGTTTATTCAAACATCGAATGTGATTATGTTGGATGGAAATCACCACTCTGAGAGTTCTGACGATTGGAGTGATTAGAAATACTGTTTTCTTTTGCTACGTGCTTCCTTTCATTGATAGCTTTATCAGTTATATTCGTCAATTTCACAGTGGAGTAATGTATTTGATTCATGAAAAGTGGGTAAAAGTTTGTTGTTTACAGCAGGGTCATCTGGTTGTATGGCCAGAAAGCAGATTCTCTATTCAATGGTCTTTTGGTGCAGATTGGACACCACATGCACTTTACTGAATATCGAATGTTCGGAATTTGATAAATCTTCTTGTTTAGGTATCTCCTTCATTTGCTTTTTATTTTTACATATCTTATTGCACTGGTCACTAAAAATAATCAATGTGCTGCACAAATTGTGGTACATGTTTCTTCCCTCTCAACAGGGAGATTCCGTTTAATGCCTGCTATGTTCGTTCTACATTTGAGTGTGATTTTGTTGGATGGGCAGCACTACTTCGAGGATTCAGACAATTGGAGTTATTAGGAAAGACTTCTTTCTTTCGCTGAGACCTTGTTTTGATTGTTACCCTCATCACATATATTCATCAATTTCACAGTGGAGTAATATATTTGAATCGTGAAATGTGGGTAAATGTTTGTTGATTACAGCAGTGTCATCTGGTTGTATGGCCAGAAAGCAGATTCCCCATTCAATCGTCTTTTGGTGCAAATTTGACACCACATGCACAAATTGTGGTACATGTTTCTTGCCTCTCAACAGGGAGATTCTGTTTCGTGACTGCTATGTTTGTTCAAAAATGGGGTGTGATTTTGTTGGATGGGAACTACCACTCCAAGCATCCTGAGTATTGGAGTTATTAGGAAAGAACTCTTTCTTTTCCTAGGTGCTTCTTTTGATTGTTAGCCTTATAACTTATATTCATCTGTTTCGCAGTGGAGTAATGTATTTGAATCGTTAAATGTGGGTAAATGTTTGTTGTTTACAGCAGGGTCACCTGGTTGTATGGCCAGAAAGCAGATTCCCCATTCAATCGTCTTTCGGTGCATATTTGACACCATATGCACAAATTGTGGTACATGTTTCTTGCCTCTCAACAGGGAGATTTTGTTTCATGACTGCTATGTTGGTTCAAACATCGAGTGTGATTTTGTTGGATGGGAACTACCACTCCAAGCATCCTGAGTATTTTAGTTATTAGGAAAGAACTCTTTCTTTTCCTAGGTGCTTCTGTTGATTGTTACCCTTATACCTTATATTCATCTGTTTCGCTGTGGAGTAATGTATTTGATTCGTCAAATGTGTGTAAATGTTTTTTGTTTAGAGCATGGTCATCTTGTTGTATGACCAGAAAGCAGATTCCCCTTTCAATGGTCTTTTGGTGCATATTTGACACCACATGCACAAATTGTGGTACATGTGTCTTGCCTCTCAACAGGGAGATTCTGTTTCATGACTGCTATGTTTATTCAGTCATGGAGTGTGATTTTGTTGGATGGGAACTAGCACCCCAAGCATGCTGAGTATTGGAGTTATTAGGAAAGACCTCTTTCTTTTCCTAGGTGCTTCTTTTGAGTGTTACCCTTATAACTTTAATTCATCTGTTTTGCAGTGGAGTAATGTATTTGAATTGTTAAATGAGTGTAAATGTTTTTTGTTAGATTCTCCATTCAATGGGTTTTTAGTGCAGATTGGACACCACTTGCATTTTACTGAATAACAAATGTTAGGAATTTGATCAACATTCTTGTTTTCGTATCTCCTTCAATTGCTTTAAATTTTTAAAAATCTTATTGCAATGTTCACTAAAAATAATCAATGTGCTGCACAAATTGTGGTAAATGTTTCTTCTCTCTCAACAGGGAGATTCCGTTTCATGACTGCTATGTTTATTCAAACATCGAATGTGATTATGTTGGATGGAAATCACCACTCTGAGCGTTCTGACAATTGGAGTGATTAGAAATACTGTTTTCTTTTGCTACGTGCTTCCTTTCATTGATAGCTTTATCAGTTATATTCGTCAATTTCACAGTGGAGTAATGTATTTGATTCATGAAAAGTGGGTAAAAGTTTGTTGTTTACAGCAGGGTCATCTGGTTGTATGGCCAGAAAGCAGATTCTCTATTCAATGGTCTTTTGGTGCAGACTGGACACCACATGCACTTTACTGAATATCGAATGTTCGGAATTTGATAAATCTTCTTGTTTAGGTATCTCCTTCATTTGCTTTTTATTTTTACAAATCTTATTGCACTGGGCACTAAAAATAAAAAATGTCGGCACAAATTGTGGTTCATGTTTCTTTTCTCTCAACAGGGAGATTCCATTTACTGCCTGCTATGTTCGTTCTACATTTGAGTGTGATTTTGTTGGATGGGAAGCACTACTTCGAGCATTCTGACAATTGGAGTTATTAGGAAAGACTTCATTCTTTTGCTGAGTCCTTGTTTTGATTGTTACCCTCATCACATATATTCGTCAATTTCAAATTGGAGTAATATATTTGAATCGTGAAATGTGGGTAAATGTTTGTTGGTTGCAGCAGGGTCATCTGGCTGAATGGCCAGAAAGCAGATTCCCCATTCAATCGTCTTTTGGTGCATATTTGACACCACATGCACAAATTGTGGTACATGTTTCTTGCCTCTCAATAGGGTGATTGTGTTTGATGACTGCTATGTTTGTTCAAAAATGGGGTGTGATTTTGTTGGATGGGAACTACCACTCCAAGCATCCTTAGTATTGGAGTTATTAGGAAAGAACTCTTTCTTTTCCTAGGTGCTTCTTTTGATTGTTACCCTTATAACTTATATTCATCTTCTTCGCAGTGGAGTAATGTATTTGAATCGTTAAATGTGTGGAAATGTTTTTTGTTTAGAGCAGGGTCATCTGGTTGTATGACCAGAAAGCAGATTCTCCATTCAATGGGTTTTTAGTGCAGATTGGACACCACTTGCATTTTACTGAATAACAAATGTTAGGAATTTGATAAATATTCTTGTTCGCAACCCCTTCAATTGCTTTAAATTTTTAAAAATCTTATTGCAATGGTCACTAAAAATAATCAATGTGCTGCACAAATTGTGGTACATGTTTCTTCTCTCTCAACAGGGAGATTCCGTTTCATGACTGCTATGGTTATTCAAACATCGAGTGTGATTATGTTGGATGGAAATCTACACTCCAAGCGTTCTGACAAATGGAGTTATTAGTAATACTGTTTTCTTTTGCTAGGTGCTTCCTTTGATTGATACCTTTATCACTTATATTCGTCAATTTCACAGTGGAGTAATGTATTTGATTCGTGAACTGTGGGAAAATGTTTGTTGTTTACAGCAGGGTCATCTGGTTGTATGGCCAGGAAGCAATATTCTCTCTTCACTGGTCTTTTGGTGCAGATTGGACATCACATGCACTTTACTGAATAACAAAAGTTCCAAATTTGATAAATCCTCTTGTTGAGGTATCTCCTTCATTTCCTTTATATTTTTAAAAATATTATAGCAATTGTCACTAAAAATAATCAATGTGCTGCACAAATTGTGGTACATGTTTCTTCCCTCTCAACAGGGAGATTCTGTTTAATGCCTGCTATGTTCGTTCTACATTTGAGTGTGATTTTGTTTTATGGGAAGCACTACTTCAAGCATTCTGACAATTGGAGTTATTAGGAAAGATTTCTTTCTTTTGCTGAGTCCTTGTTTTGATTGTTACCCTCACCACATATATTCATCAATTTCACAGTGGAGTAATATATTTGATTAGTCAAACGTGCGTAAATGTTTGTTGATTACAGCAGGGTCTTCTGGTTGTAAGGCCAGAAAGCAGATTCTCTATTCAATGGTCTTTTGGTGCAGATTGGACACCACATGCACTTTACTGAATAACGAATGTTCGGAGTTTGATAAATCTTCTTTATTAGGTATCTCCTAAATTTGCTTTGTATTTTTAAAAATCTTATTCCAATGGTCACTAAAAATAATCAATGTGCTGCCCAAATTGTGGTATATGTTTCTTCCCTCTCAATAGTTAGATTCTGTTTCATGACTGCTTTGTTTGTTCTAACATGTAGTCTGATTTTGTTGGATGGGAACTACCACCCCAAGCATGCTGAGTATTGGAGTTATTAGGAAAGACCTCTTTCTTTTCCTAGGTGCTTCTTTTGAGTGTTACCCTTATAACTTTAATTCATCTGTTTTGCAGTGGAGTAATGTATTTGAATTGTTAAATGAGTGTAAATGTTTTTTGTTAGATTCTCCATTCAATGGGTTTTTAGTGCAGATTGGACACCACTTGCATTTTACTGAATAACAAATGTTAGGAATTTGATCAACATTCTTGTTTTCGTATCTCCTTCAATTGCTTTAAATTTTTAAAAATCTTATTGCAATGTTCACTAAAAATAATCAATGTGCTGCACAAATTGTGGTAAATGTTTCTTCTCTCTCAACAGGGAGATTCCGTTTCATGACTGCTATGTTTATTCAAACATCGAATGTGATTATGTTGGATGGAAATCACCACTCTGAGCGTTCTGACAATTGGAGTGATTAGAAATACTGTTTTCTTTTGCTACGTGCTTCCTTTCATTGATAGCTTTATCAGTTATATTCGTCAATTTCACAGTGGAGTAATGTATTTGATTCATGAAAAGTGGGTAAAAGTTTGTTGTTTACAGCAGGGTCATCTGGTTGTATGGCCAGAAAGCAGATTCTCTATTCAATGGTCTTTTGGTGCAGACTGGACACCACATGCACTTTACTGAATATCGAATGTTCGGAATTTGATAAATCTTCTTGTTTAGGTATCTCCTTCATTTGCTTTTTATTTTTACAAATCTTATTGCACTGGGCACTAAAAATAAAAAATGTCGGCACAAATTGTGGTTCATGTTTCTTTTCTCTCAACAGGGAGATTCCATTTACTGCCTGCTATGTTCGTTCTACATTTGAGTGTGATTTTGTTGGATGGGAAGCACTACTTCGAGCATTCTGACAATTGGTGTTATTAGGAAAGACTTCATTCTTTTGCTGAGTCCTTGTTTTGATTGTTACCCTCATCACATATATTCGTCAATTTCAAATTGGAGTAATATATTTGAATCGTGAAATGTGGGTAAATGTTTGTTGGTTGCAGCAGGGTCATCTGGCTGAATGGCCAGAAAGCAGATTCCCCATTCAATCGTCTTTTGGTGCATATTTGACACCACATGCACAAATTGTGGTACATGTTTCTTGCCTCTCAATAGGGTGATTGTGTTTGATGACTGCTATGTTTGTTCAAAAATGGGGTGTGATTTTGTTGGATGGGAACTACCACTCCAAGCATCCTTAGTATTGGAGTTATTAGGAAAGAACTCTTTCTTTTCCTAGGTGCTTCTTTTGATTGTTACCCTTATAACTTACATTCATCTGTTTCGCAGTGGAGTAATGTATTTGAATCGTCAAATGTGTGTAAATGTTTTTTGTTTAGAGAAGGGTCATCTGGTTGTATGACCAGAAACAGATTCTCCATTCAGAGGATTTTTAGTGCAGCTTGGACACCACTTGCATTTTACTGAATAACAAATGTTAGGAAATTGATAAATATTCTTGTTTTCGTATCTTCATCAATTGATTTAAATTTTTAAAAATCTTATTGCAATGTTCACTAAAAATAATCAATGTGCTGCACAAATTGTGGTAAATGTTTCTTCTCTCTCAACAGGGAGATTCCGTTTCATGACTGCTATGTTTATTCAAACATCGAATGTGATTATGTTGGATGGAAATCACCACTCTGAGCGTTCTGACGATTGGAGTGATTAGGAATACTGTTTTCTTTTGCTACGTGCTTCCTTTCATTGATAGCTTTATCAGTTATATTCGTCAATTTCACAGTGGAGTAATGTATTTGATTCATGAAAAGTGGGTAAAAGTTTGTTGTTTACAGCAGGGTCATCTGGTTGTATGGCCAGAAAGCAGATTCTCTATTCAATGGTCTTTTGGTGCAGATTGGACACCACATGCACTTTACTGAATATCGAATGTTCGGAATTTGATAAATCTTCTTGTATAGGTATCTCCTTCATTTGCTTTTTATTTTTACAAATCTTATTGCACTGGTCACTAAAAAAATCAATGTCGGCACAAATTGTGGTACATGTTTCTTTTCTCTCAACAGGGAGATTCCGTTTAATGCCTGCTATGTTCGTTCTACATTTGAGTGTGATTTTGTTGGATGGGAAGCACTACTTCGAGCATTCTGACAATTGGAGTTATTAGGAAAGACTTCTTTCTTTCGCTGAGACCTTGTTTTGATTGTTACCCTCATCACATATATTCATCAATTTCACAGTGGAGTAATATATTTGAATCGTGAAATGTGGGTAAATGTTTGTTGATTACAGCAGTGTCATCTGGTTGTATGGCCAGAAAGCAGATTCCCCATTCAATCGTCTTTTGGTGCAAATTTGACACCACATGCACAAATTGTGGTACATGTTTCTTGCCTCTCAACAAGGAGATTCTGTTTCGTGACTGCTATGTTTGTTCAAAAATGGGGTGTGATTTTGTTGGATGGGAACTACCACTCCAAGCATCCTGAGTATTGGAGTTATTAGGAAAGAACTCTTTCTTTTCCTAGGTGCTTCTTTTGATTGTTAGCCTTATAACTTATATTCATCTTTTTCGCAGTGGAGTAATGTATTTGAATCGTTAAATGTGGGTAAATGTTTGTTGTTTACAGCAGGGTCACCTGGTTGTATGGCCAGAAAGCAGATTCCCCATTCAATCGTCTTTCGGTGCATATTTGACACCACATGCACAAATTGTGGTACATGTTTCTTGCCTCTCAACAGGGAGATTTTGTTTCATGACTGCTATGTTGGTTCAAACATCGAGTGTGATTTTGTTGGATGGGAACTACCGCTCCAAGCATCCTGAGTATTTTAGTTATTAGGAAAGAACTCTTTCTTTTCCTAGGTGCTTCTGTTGATTGTTACCCTTATACCTTATATTCATCTGTTTCGCTGTGGAGTAATGTATTTGATTCGTCAAATGTGTGTAAATGTTTTTTGTTTAGAGCAGGGTCATCTGGTTGTATGACCAGAAAGCAGATTCCCCTTTCAATGGTCTTTTGGTGCATATTTGACACCACATGCACAAATTGTGGTACATGTGTCTTGCCTCTCAACAGGGAGATTCTGTTTCATGACTGCTATGTTTATTCAGTCATGGAGTGTGATTTTGTTGGATGGGAACTAGCACCCCAAGCATGCTGAGTATTGGAGTTATTAGGAAAGACCTCTTTCTTTTCCTAGGTGCTTCTTTTGAGTGTTACCCTTATAACTTTAATTCATCTGTTTTGCAGTGGAGTAATGTATTTGAATTGTTAAATGAGTGTAAATGTTTTTTGTTAGATTCTCCATTCAATGGGTTTTTAGTGCAGATTGGACACCACTTGCATTTTACTGAATAACAAATGTTAGGAATTTGATCAACATTCTTGTTTTCGTATCTCCTTCAATTGCTTTAAATTTTTAAAAATCTTATTGCAATGTTCACTAAAAATAATCAATGTGCTGCACAAATTGTGGTAAATGTTTCTTCTCTCTCAACAGGGAGATTCCGTTTCATGACTGCTATGTTTATTCAAACATCGAATGTGATTATGTTGGATGGAAATCACCACTCTGAGCATTCTGATGATTGGAGTGATTAGAAATACTGTTTTCTTTTGCTACGTGCTTCCTTTCATTGATAGCTTTATCAGTTATATTCATCAATTTCACAGTGGAGTAATGTATTTGATTCATGAAAAGTGGGTAAAAGTTTGTTGTTTACAGCAGGGTCATCTGGTTGTATGGCCAGAAAGCAGATTCTCTATTCAATGGTCTTTTGGTGCAGATTGGACACCACATGCACTTTACTGAATATCGAATGTTCGGAATTTGATAAATCTTCTTGTTTAGGTATCTCCTTCATTTGCTTTTTATTTTTACAAATCTTATTGCACTGGTCACTAAAAATAATCAATGTCGGCACAAATTGTGGTACATGTTTCTTTTCTCTCAACAGGGAGATTCCGTTTAATGCCTGCTATGTTCGTTCTACATTTGAGTGTGATTTTGTTGGATGGGAAGCACTACTTCGAGCATTCTGACAATTGGAGTTATTAGGAAAGACTTCTTTCTTTCGCTGAGACCTTGTTTTGATTGTTACCCTCATCACATATATTCATCAATTTCACAGTGGAGTAATATATTTGAATCGTGAAATGTGGGGGCTATGTTTGTTGATTACAGCAGTGTCATCTGGTCGTATGGCCAGAAAGCAGATTCCCCATTCAATCATCTTTTGGTGCAAATTTGACACCACATGCACAAATTGTGGTACATGTTTCTTGCCTCTCAACAGGGAGATTCTGTTTCGTGACTGCTATGTTTGTTCAAAAATGGGGTGTGATTTTGTTGGATGGGAACTACCACTCCAAGCATCCTGAGTATTGGAGTTATTAGGAAAGAACTCTTTCTTTTCCTAGGTGCTTCTTTTGATTGTTAGCCTTATAACTTATATTCATCTTTTTCGCAGTGGAGTAATGTATTTGAATCGTTAAATGTGGGTAAATGTTTGTTGTTTACAGCAGGGTCACCTGGTTGTATGGCCAGAAAGCAGATTCCCCATTCAATCGTCTTTCGGTGCATATTTGACACCACATGCACAAATTGTGGTACATGTTTCTTGCCTCTCAACAGGGAGATTTTGTTTCATGACTGCTATGTTGGTTCAAACATCGAGTGTGATTTTGTTGGATGGGAACTACCACTCCAAGCATCCTGAGTATTTTAGTTATTAGGAAAGAACTCTTTCTTTTCCTAGGTGCTTCTGTTGATTGTTACCCTTATACCTTATATTCATCTGTTTCGCTGTGGAGTAATGTATTTGATTCGTCAAATGTGTGTAAATGTTTTTTGTTTAGAGCAGGGTCATCTGGTTGTATGACCAGAAAGCAGATTCCCCTTTCAATGGTCTTTTGGTGCATATTTGACACCACATGCACAAATTGTGGTACATGTGTCTTGCCTCTCAACAGGGAGATTCTGTTTCATGACTGCTATGTTTATTCAGTCATGGAGTGTGATTTTGTTGGATGGGAACTAGCACCCCAAGCATGCTGAGTATTGGAGTTATTAGGAAAGACCTCTTTCTTTTCCTAGGTGCTTCTTTTGAGTGTTACCCTTATAACTTTAATTCATCTGTTTTGCAGTGGAGTAATGTATTTGAATTGTTAAATGAGTGTAAATGTTTTTTGTTAGATTCTCCATTCAATGGGTTTTTAGTGCAGATTGGACACCAATTGCATTTTACTGAATAACAAATGTTAGGAATTTGATCAACATTCTTGTTTTCGTATCTCCTTCAATTGCTTTAAATTTTTAAAAATCTTATTGCAATGTTCACTAAAAATAATCAATGTGCTGCACAAATTGTGGTAAATGTTTCTTCTCTCTCAACAGGGAGATTCCGTTTCATGACTGCTATGTTTATTCAAACATCGAATGTGATTATGTTGGATGGAAATCACCACTCTGAGCGTTCTGACGATTGGAGTGATTAGAAATACTGTTTTCTTTTGCTACGTGCTTCCTTTCATTGATAGCTTTATCAGTTATATTCGTCAATTTCACAGTGGAGTAATGTATTTGATTCATGAAAAGTGGGTAAAAGTTTGTTGTTTACAGCAGGGTCATCTGGTTGTATGGCCAGAAAGCAGATTCTCTATTCAATGGTCTTTTGGTGCAGATTTGACACCACATGCACTTTACTGAATATCGAATGTTCGGAATTTGATAAATCTTCTTGTTTAGGTATCTCCTTCATTTGCTTTTTATTTTTACATATCTTATTGCACTGGTCACTAAAAATAATCAATGTCGGCACAAATTGTGGTACATGTTTCTTTTCTCTCAACAGGGAGATTCCGTTTAATGCCTGCTATGTTCGTTCTACATTTGAGTGTGATTTTGTTGGATGGGAAGCACTACTTCGAGCATTCTGACAATTGGAGTTATTAGGAAAGACTTCTTTCTTTCGCTGAGACCTTGTTTTGATTGTTACCCTCATCACATATATTCATCAATTTCACAGTGGAGTAATATATTTGAATCGTGAAATGTGGGTAAATGTTTGTTGATTACAGCAGTGTCATCTGGTTGTATGGCCAGAAAGCAGATTCCCCATTCAATCGTCTTTTGGTGCAAATTTGACACCACATGCACAAATTGTGGTACATGTTTCTTGCCTCTCAACAGGGAGATTCTGTTTCGTGACTGCTATGTTTGTTCAAAAATGGGGTGTGATTTTGTTGGATGGGAACTACCACTCCAAGCATCCTGAGTATTGGAGTTATTAGGAAAGACCTCTTTCTTTTCCTAGGTGCTTCTTTTGATTGTTAGCCTTATAACTTATATTCATCTTTTTCGCAGTGGAGTAATGTATTTGAATCGTTAAATGTGGGTAAATGTTTGTTGTTTACAGCAGGGTCACCTGGTTGTATGGCCAGAAAGCAGATTCCCCATTCAATCGTCTTTCGGTGCATATTTGACACCACATGCACAAATTGTGGTACATGTTTCTTGCCTCTCAACAGGGAGATTTTGTTTCATGACTGCTATGTTGGTTCAAACATCGAGTGTGATTTTGTTGGATGGGAACTACCACTCCAAGCATCCTGAGTATTTTAGTTATTAGGAAAGAACTCTTTCTTTTCCTAGGTGCTTCTGTTGATTGTTACCCTTATACCTTATATTCATCTGTTTCGCTGTGGAGTAATGTATTTGATTCGTCAAATGTGTGTAAATGTTTTTTGTTTAGAGCATGGTCATCTTGTTGTATGACCAGAAAGCAGATTCCCCTTTCAATGGTCTTTTGGTGCATATTTGACACCACATGCACAAATTGTGGTACATGTGTCTTGCCTCTCAACAGGGAGATTCTGTTTCATGACTGCTATGTTTATTCAGTCATGGAGTGTGATTTTGTTGGATGGGAACTAGCACCCCAAGCATGCTGAGTATTGGAGTTATTAGGAAAGACCTCTTTCTTTTCCTAGGTGCTTCTTTTGAGTGTTACCCTTATAACTTTAATTCATCTGTTTTGCAGTGGAGTAATGTATTTGAATTGTTAAATGAGTGTAAATGTTTTTTGTTAGATTCTCCATTCAATGGGTTTTTAGTGCAGATTGGACACCACTTGCATTTTACTGAATAACAAATGTTAGGAATTTGATCAACATTCTTGTTTTCGTATCTCCTTCAATTGCTTTAAATTTTTAAAAATCTTATGGCAATGTTCACTAAAAATAATCAATGTGCTGCACAAATTGTGGTAAATGTTTCTTCTCTCTCAACAGGGAGATTCCGTTTCATGACTGCTATGTTTATTCAAACATCGAATGTGATTATGTTGGATGGAAATCACCACTCTGAGCGTTCTGACGGTTGGAGTGATTAGAAATACTGTTTTCTTTTGCTACGTGCTTCCTTTCATTGATAGCTTTATCAGTTATATTCGTCTATTTCACAGTGGAGTAATGTATTTGATTCATGAAAAGTGGGTAAAAGTTTGTTGTTTACAGCAGGGTCATCTGGTTGTATGGCTAGAAAGCAGATTCTCTATTCAATGGTCTTTTGGTGCAGATTGGACACCACATGCACTTTACTGAATATCGAATGTTCCGAATTTGATAAATCTTCTTGTTTAGGTATCTCCTTCATTTGCTTTTTATTTTTACAAATCTTATTGCACTGGTCACTAAAAATAATCAATGTGCTGCACAAATTGTGGTACATGTTTCTTCCCTCTCAACAGGGAGATTCCGTTTAATGCCTGCTATGTTCGTTCTACATTTGAGTGTGATTTTGTTGGATGGGAAGCACTACTTCGAGCATTCTGACAATTGGAGTTATTAGGAAAGACTTCTTTCTTTCGCTGAGACCTTGTTTTGATTGTTACCCTCATCACATATATTCATCAATTTCACAGTGGAGTAATATATTTGAATCGTGAAATGTGGGTAAATGTTTGTTGATTACAGCAGGGTCATCTGGTTGTATGGCCCGAAAGCAGATTCTCTATTCAATGGTCTTTTGGTGCAAATTTGACACCACATGCACAAATTGTGGTACATGTTTCTTGCCTCTCAACAGGGAGATTCTGTTTCGTGACTGCTATGTTTGTTCAAAAATGGGGTGTGATTTTGTTGGATGGGAACTACCACTCCAAGCATCCTGAGCATTGGAGTTATTAGGAAAGAACTCTTTCTTTTCCTAGGTGCTTCTTTTGATTGTTAGCCTTATAACTTATATTCATCTGTTTCGCAGTGGAGTAATGTATTTGAATCGTTAAATGTGGGTAAATGTTTGTTGTTTACAGCAGGGTCACCTGGTTGTATGGCCAGAAAGCAGATTCCCCATTCAATCGTCTTTCGGTGCATATTTGACACCATATGCACAAATTGTGGTACATGTTTCTTGCCTCTCAACAGGGAGATTTTGTTTCATGACTGCTATGTTGGTTCAAACATCGAGTGTGATTTTGTTGGATGGGAACTACCACTCCAAGCATCCTGAGTATTTTAGTTATTAGGAAAGAACTCTTTCTTTTCCTAGGTGCTTCTGTTGATTGTTACCCTTATACCTTATTTTCATCTGTTTCGCTGTGGAGTAATGTATTTGATTCGTCAAATGTGTGTAAATGTTTTTTGTTTAGAGCAGGGTCATCTGGTTGTATGACCAGAAAGCAGATTCCCCTTTCAATGGTCTTTTGGTGCATATTTGACACCACATGCACAAATTGTGGTACATGTGTCTTGCCTCTCAACAGGGAGATTCTGTTTCATGATTGCTATGTTTATTCAGTCATGGAGTGTGATTTTGTTGGATGGGAACTAGCACCCCAAGCATGCTGAGTATTGGAGTTATTAGGAAAGACCTCTTTCTTTTCCTAGGTGCTTCTTTTGAGTGTTACCCTTATAACTTTAATTCATCTGTTTTGCAGTGGAGTAATGTATTTGAATTGTTAAATGAGTGTAAATGTTTTTTGTTAGATTCTCCATTCAATGGGTTTTTAGTGCAGATTGGACACCACTTGCATTTTACTGAATAACAAATGTTAGGAGTTTGATCAACATTCTTGTTTTCGTATCTCCTTCAATTGCTTTAAATTTTTAAAAATCTTATTGCAATGTTCACTAAAAATAATCAATGTGCTGCACAAATTGTGGTAAATGTTTCTTCTCTCTCAACAGGGAGATTCCGTTTCATGACTGCTATGTTTATTCAAACATCGAATGTGATTATGTTGGATGGAAATCACCACTCTGAGCGTTCTGACAATTGGAGTGATTAGAAATACTGTTTTCTTTTGCTACGTGCTTCCTTTCATTGATAGCTTTATCAGTTATATTCGTCAATTTCACAGTGGAGTAATGTATTTGATTCATGAAAAGTGGGTAAAAGTTTGTTGTTTACAGCAGGGTCATCTGGTTGTATGGCCAGAAAGCAGATTCTCTATTCAATGGTCTTTTGGTGCAGACTGGACACCACATGCACTTTACTGAATATCGAATGTTCGGAATTTGATAAATCTTCTTGTTTAGGTATCTCCTTCATTTGCTTTTTATTTTTACAAATCTTATTGCACTGGTCACTAAAAATAAAAAATGTCGGCACAAATTGTGGTTCATGTTTCTTTTCTCTCAACAGGGAGATTCCATTTACTGCCTGCTAAGTTCGTTCTACATTTGAGTGTGATTTTGTTGGATGGGAAGCACTACTTGGAGCATTCTGACAATTGGAGTTATTAGGAAAGACTTCATTCTTTTGCTGAGCCCTTGTTTTGATTGTTACCCTCATCACATATATTCGTCAATTTCAAATTGGAGTAATATATTTGAATCGTGAAATGTGGGTAAATGTTTGTTGGTTGCAGCAGGGTCATCTGGCTGAATGGCCAGAAAGCAGATTCCCCATTCAATCGTCTTTTGGTGCATATTTGACACCACATGCACAAATTGTGGTACATGTTTCTTGCCTCTCAATAGGGTGATTGTGTTTGATGACTGCTATGTTTGTTCAAAAATGGGGTGTGATTTTGTTGGATGGGAACTACCACTCCAAGCATCCTTAGTATTGGAGTTATTAGGAAAGAACTCTTTCTTTTCCTAGGTGCTTCTTTTGATTGTTACCCTTATAACTTATATTCATCTTCTTCGCAGTGGAGTAATGTATTTGAATCGTTAAATGTGTGGAAATGTTTTTTGTTTAGAGCAGGGTCATCTGGTTGTATGACCAGAAAGCAGATTCTCCATTCAATGGGTTTTTAGTGCAGATTGGACACCACTTGCATTTTACTGAATAACAAATGTTAGGAATTTGATAAATATTCTTGTTCGCAACCCCTTCAATTGCTTTAAATTTTTAAAAATCTTATTGCAATGGTCACTAAAAATAATCAATGTGCTGCACAAATTGTGGTACATGTTTCTTCTCTCTCAACAGGGAGATTCCGTTTCATGACTGCTATGGTTATTCAAACATCGAGTGTGATTATGTTGGATGGAAATCTACACTCCAAGCGTTCTGACAAATGGAGTTATTAGTAATACTGTTTTCTTTTGCTAGGTGCTTCCTTTGATTGATACCTTTATCACTTATATTCGTCAATTTCACAGTGGAGTAATGTATTTGATTCGTGAACTGTGGGAAAATGTTTGTTGTTTACAGCAGGGTCATCTGGTTGTATGGCCAGGAAGCAATATTCTCTCTTCACTGGTCTTTTGGTGCAGATTGGACACCACATGCACTTTACTGAATAACAAAAGTTCCAAATTTGATAAATCCTCTTGTTGAGGTATCTCCTTCATTTCCTTTATATTTTTAAAAATATTATAGCAATTGTCACTAAAAATAATCAATGTGCTGCACAAATTGTGGTACATGTTTCTTCCCTCTCAACAGGGAGATTCTGTTTAATGCCTGCTATGTTCGTTCTACATTTGAGTGTGATTTTGTTTTATGGGAAGCACTACTTCAAGCATTCTGACAATTGGAGTTATTAGGAAAGATTTCTTTCTTTTGCTGAGTCCTTGTTTTGATTGTTACCCTCACCACATATATTCATCAATTTCACAGTGGAGTAATATATTTGATTAGTCAAACGTGCGTAAATGTTTGTTGATTACAGCAGGGTCTTCTGGTTGTAAGGCCAGAAAGCAGATTCTCTATTCAATGGTCTTTTGGTGCAGATTGGACACCACATGCACTTTACTGAATAACGAATGTTCGGAGTTTGATAAATCTTCTTTATTAGGTATCTCCTAAATTTGCTTTGTATTTTTAAAAATCTTATTCCAATGGTCACTAAAAATAATCAATGTGCTGCCCAAATTGTGGTATATGTTTCTTCCCTCTCAATAGTTAGATTCTGTTTCATGACTGCTTTGTTTGTTCTAACATGTAGTCTGATTTTGTTGGATGGGAACTACCACCCCAAGCATGCTGAGTATTGGTGTTATTAGGAAAGAACTCTTTCTTTTCCTAGGTGCTTCTTTTGATTGTTAGCCTTATAACTTATATTCATCTTTTTCGCAGTGGAGTAATGTATTTGAATCGTTAAATGTGGGTAAATGTTTGTTGTTTACAGCAGGGTCACCTGGTTGTATGGCCAGAAAGCAGATTCCCCATTCAATCGTCTTTCGGTGCATATTTGACACCACATGCACAAATTGTGGTACATGTTTCTTGCCTCTCAACAGGGAGATTTTGTTTCATGACTGCTATGTTGGTTCAAACATCGAGTGTGATTTTGTTGGATGGGAACTACCGCTCCAAGCATCCTGAGTATTTTAGTTATTAGGAAAGAACTCTTTCTTTTCCTAGGTGCTTCTGTTGATTGTTACCCTTATACCTTATATTCATCTGTTTCGCTGTGGAGTAATGTATTTGATTCGTCAAATGTGTGTAAATGTTTTTTGTTTAGAGCAGGGTCATCTGGTTGTATGACCAGAAAGCAGATTCCCCTTTCAATGGTCTTTTGGTGCATATTTGACACCACATGCACAAATTGTGGTACATGTGTCTTGCCTCTCAACCGAGAGATTCTGTTTCATGACTGCTATGTTTATTCAGTCATGGAGTGTGATTTTGTTGGATGGGAACTAGCACCCCAAGCATGCTGAGTATTGGAGTTATTAGGAAAGACCTATTTCTTTTCCTAGGTGCTTCTTTTGAGTGTTTTCCTTATAACTTTAATTCATCTGTTTTGCAGTGGAGTAATGTATATGAATTGTTAAACGAGTGTAAATGTTTTTTGTTAGATTCTCCATTCAATGGGTTTTTAGTGCAGATTGGACAACACTTGCATTTTACTGAATAACAAATGTTAGGAAATTGATAAATATTCTTGTTTTCGTATCTTCATCAATTGATTTAAATTTTTAAAAATCTTATTGCAATGTTCACTAAAAATAATCAATGTGCTGCACAAATTGTGGTAAATGTTTCTTCTCTCTCAACAGGGAGATTCCGTTTCATGACTGCTATGTTTATTCAAACATCGAATGTGATTATGTTGGATGGAAATCACCACTCTGAGCGTTCTGACGATTGGAGTGATTAGGAATACTGTTTTCTTTTGCTAGGTGCTTCCTTTCATTGATAGCTTTATCAGTTATATTCGTCAATTTCACAGTGGAGTAATGTATTTGATTCATGAAATGTGGGTAAAAGTTTGTTGTTTACAGCAGGGTCATCTGGTTGTATGGCCAGAAAGCAGATTCTCTATTCAATGGTCTTTTGGTGCAGATTGGACACCACATGCACTTTACTGAATATCGAATGTTCGGAATTTGATAAATCTTCTTGTATAGGTATCTCCTTCATTTGCTTTTTATTTTTACAAATCTTATTGCACTTGTCACTAAAAATAATCAATGTCGGCACAAATTGTGGTACATGTTTCTTTTCTCTCAACAGGGAGATTCCGTTTAATGCCTGCTATGTTCGTTCTACATTTGAGTGTGATTTTGTTGGATGGGAAGCACTACTTCGAGCATTCTGACAATTGGAGTTATTAGGAAAGACTTCTTTCTTTCGCTGAGACCTTGTTTTGATTGTTACCCTCATCACATATATTCATCAATTTCACAGTGGAGTAATATATTTGAATCGTGAAATGTGGGTAAATGTTTGTTGATTACAGCAGTGTCATCTGGTTGTATGGCCAGAAAGCAGATTCCCCATTCAATCGTCTTTTGGTGCAAATTTGACACCACATGCACAAATTGTGGTACATGTTTCTTGCCTCTCAACAAGGAGATTCTGTTTCGTGACTGCTATGTTTGTTCAAAAATGGGGTGTGATTTTGTTGGATGGGAACTACCACTCCAAGCATCCTGAGTATTGGAGTTATTAGGAAAGAACTCTTTCTTGTGCTTCTTTTGATTGTTAGCCTTATAACTTATATTCATCTTTTTCGCAGTGGAGTAATGTATTTGAATCGTTAAATGTGGGTAAATGTTTGTTGTTTACAGCAGGGTCACCTGGTTGTATGGCCAGAAAGCAGATTCCCCATTCAATCGTCTTTCGGTGCATATTTGACACCACATGCACAAATTGTGGTACATGTTTCTTGCCTCTCAACAGGGAGATTTTGTTTCATGACTGCTATGTTGGTTCAAACATCGAGTGTGATTTTGTTGGATGGGAACTACCGCTCCAAGCATCCTGAGTATTTTAGTTATTAGGAAAGAACTCTTTCTTTTCCTAGGTGCTTCTGTTGATTGTTACCCTTTTACCTTATATTCATCTGTTTCGCTGTGGAGTAATGTATTTGATTCGTCAAATGTGTGTAAATGTTTTTTGTTTAGAGCAGGGTCATCTGGTTGTATGACCAGAAAGCAGATTCCCCTTTCAATGGTCTTTTGGTGCATATTTGACACCACATGCACAAATTGTGGTACATGTGTCTTGCCTCTCAACCGAGAGATTCTGTTTCATGACTGCTATGTTTATTCAGTCATGGAGTGTGATTTTGTTGGATGGGAACTAGCACCCCAAGCATGCTGAGTATTTAGGTTATTAGGAAATACCTCTTTCTTTTCCTAGGTGCTTCTTTTGAGTGTTTTCCTTATAACTTTAATTCATCTGTTTTGCAGTGGAGTAATGTATTTGAATTGTTAAACGAGTGTAAATGTTTTTTGTTAGATTCTCCATTCAATGGGTTTTTAGTGCAGATTGGACACCACTTGCATTTTACTGAATAACAAATGTTAGGAATTTGATCAACATTCTTGTTTTCGTATCTCCTTCAATTGCTTTAAATTTTTAAAAATCTTATTGCAATGTTCACTAAAAATAATCAATGTGCTGCACAAATTGTGGTAAATGTTTCTTCTCTCTCAACAGGGAGATTCCGTTTCATGACTGCTATGTTTATTCAAACATCGAATGTGATTATGTTGGATGGAAATCACCACTCTGAGCGTTCTGACGATTGGAGTGATTAGAAATACTGTTTTCTTTTGCTACGTGCTTCCTTTCATTGATAGCTTTATCAGTTATATTCGTCAATATCACAGTGGAGTAATGTATTTGATTCATGAAAAGTGGGTAAAAGTTTGTTGTTTACAGCAGGGTCATCTGGTTGTATGGCCAGAAAGCAGATTCTCTATTCAATGGTCTTTTGGTGCAGATTGGACACCACATGCACTTTACTGAATATCGAATGTTCGGAATTTGATAAATCTTCTTGTTTAGGTATCTCCTTCATTTGCTTTTTATTTTTACAAATCTTATTGCACTGGTCACTAAAAATAATCAATTTCAGCACAAATTGTGGTACATGTTTCTTTTCTCTCAACAGGGAGATTCCGTTTAATGCCTGCTATGTTCGTTCTACATTTGAGTGTGATTTTGTTGGATGGGAAGCACTACTTCGAGCATTCTGACAATTGGAGTTATTAGGAAAGACTTCTTTCTTTCGCTGAGACCTTGTTTTGATTGTTACCCTCATCACATATATTCATCAATTTCACAGTGGAGTAATATATTTGAATCGTGAAATGTGGGTAAATGTTTGTTGATTACAGCAGTGTCATCTGGTCGTATGGCCAGAAAGCAGATTCCCCATTCAATCATCTTTTGGTGCAAATTTGACACCACATGCACAAATTGTGGTACATGTTTCTTGCCTCTCAACAGGGAGATTCTGTTTCGTGACTGCTATGTTTGTTCAAAAATGGGGTGTGATTTTGTTGGATGGGAACTACCACTCCAAGCATCCTGAGTATTGGAGTTATTAGGAAAGAACTCTTTCTTTTCCTAGGTGCTTCTTTTGATTGTTAGCCTTATAACTTATATTCATCTTTTTCGCAGTGGAGTAATGTATTTGAATCGTTAAATGTGGGTAAATGTTTGTTGTTTACAGCAGGGTCACCTGGTTGTATGGCCAGAAAGCAGATTCCCCATTCAATCGTCTTTCGGTGCAAATTTGACACCACATGCACAAATTGTGGTACATGTTTCTTGCCTCTCAACAGGGAGATTTTGTTTCATGACTGCTATGTTGGTTCAAACATCGAGTGTGATTTTGTTGGATGGGAACTACCACTCCAAGCATCCTGAGTATTTTAGTTATTAGGAAAGAACTCTTTCTTTTCCTAGGTGCTTCTGTTGATTGTTACCCTTATACCTTATATTCATCTGTTTCGCTGTGGAGTAATGTATTTGATTCGTCAAATGTGTGTAAATGTTTTTTGTTTAGAGCAGGGTCATCTGGTTGTATGACCAGAAAGCAGATTCCCCTTTCAATGGTCTTTTGGTGCATATTTGACACCACATGCACAAATTGTGGTACATGTGTCTTGCCTCTCAACAGGGAGATTCTGTTTCATGACTGCTATGTTTATTCAGTCATGGAGTGTGATTTTGTTGGATGGGAACTAGCACCCCAAGCATGCTGAGTATTGGAGTTATTAGGAAAGACCTCTTTCTTTTCCTAGGTGCTTCTTTTGAGTGTTACCCTTATAACTTTAATTCATCTGTTTTGCAGTGGAGTAATGTATTTGAATTGTTAAATGAGTGTAAATGTTTTTTGTTAGATTCTCCATTCAATGGGTTTTTAGTGCAGATTGGACACCACTTGCATTTTACTGAATAACAAATGTTAGGAGTTTGATCAACATTCTTGTTTTCGTATCTCCTTCAATTGCTTTAAATTTTTAAAAATCTTATTGCAATGTTCACTAAAAATAATCAATGTGCTGCACAAATTGTGGTAAATGTTTCTTCTCTCTCAACAGGGAGATTCCGTTTCATGACTGCTATGTTTATTCAAACATCGAATGTGATTATGTTGGATGGAAATCACCACTCTGAGCATTCTGACGATTGGAGTGATTAGAAATACTGTTTTCTTTTGCTACGTGCTTCCTTTCATTGATAGCTTTATCAGTTATATTCGTCAATTTCACAGTGGAGTAATGTATTTGATTCATGAAAAGTGGGTAAAAGTTTGTTGTTTACAGCAGGGTCATCTGGTTGTATGGCCAGAAAGCAGATTCTCTATTCAATGGTCTTTTGGTGCAGATTGGACACCACATGCACTTTACTGAATAACAAAAGTTCCAAATTTGATAAATCTTCTTGTTTAGGTATCTCCTTCATTTGCTTTTTATTTTTACAAATCTTATTGCACTGGGCACTAAAAATAATCAATGTCGGCACAAATTGTGGTACATGTTTCTTTTCTCTCAACAGGGAGATTCCGTTTAATGCCTGCTATGTTCGTTCTACATTTGAGTGTGATTTTGTTGGATGGGAAGCACTACTTCGAGCATTCTGACAATTGGAGTTATTAGGAAAGACTTCTTTCTTTCGCTGAGACCTTGTTTTGATTGTTACCCTCATCACATATATTCATCAATTTCACAGTGGAGTAATATATTTGAATCGTGAAATGTGGGTAAATGTTTGTTGATTACAGCAGTGTCATCTGGTTGTATGGCCAGAAAGCAGATTCCCCATTCAATCGTCTTTTGGTGCAAATTTGACACCACATGCACAAATTGTGGTACATGTTTCTTGCCTCTCAACAGGGAGATTCTGTTTCGTGACTGCTATGTTTGTTCAAAAATGGGGTGTGATTTTGTTGGATGGGAACTACCACTCCAAGCATCCTGAGTATTGGAGTTATTAGGAAAGAACTCTTTCTTTTCCTAGGTGCTTCTTTTGATTGTTAGCCTTATAACTTATATTCATCTTTTTCGCAGTGGAGTAATGTATTTGAATCGTTAAATGTGGGTAAATGTTTGTTGTTTACAGCAGGGTCACCTGGTTGTATGGCCAGAAAGCAGATTCCCCATTCAATCGTCTTTCGGTGCATATTTGACACCACTTGCACAAATTGTGGTACATGTTTCTTGCCTCTCAACAGGGAGATTTTGTTTCATGACTGCTATGTTGGTTCAAACATCGAGTGTGATTTTGTTGGATGGGAACTACCACTCCAAGCATCCTGAGTATTTTAGTTATTAGGAAAGAACTCTTTCTTTTCCTAGGTGCTTCTGTTGATTGTTACCCTTATACCTTATATTCATCTGTTTCGCTGTGGAGTAATGTATTTGATTCGTCAAATGTGTGTAAATGTTTTTTGTTTAGAGCAGGGTCATCTGGTTGTATGACCAGAAAGCAGATTCCCCTTTCAATGGTCTTTTGGTGCATATTTGACACCACATGCACATATTGTGGTACATGTGTCTTGCCTCTCAACAGGGAGATTCTGTTTCATGACTGCTATGTTTATTCAGTCATGGAGTGTGATTTTGTTGGATGGGAACTAGCACCCCAAGCATGCTGAGTATTGGAGTTATTAGGAAAGACCTCTTTCTTTTCCTAGGTGCTTCTTTTGAGTGTTACCCTTATAACTTTAATTCATCTGTTTTGCAGTGGAGTAATGTATTTGAATTGTTAAATGAGTGTAAATGTTTTTTGTTAGATTCTCCATTCAATGGGTTTTTAGTGCAGATTGGACACCACTTGCATTTTACTGAATAACAAATGTTAGGAATTTGATCAACATTCTTGTTTTTGTATCTCCTTCAATTGCTTTAAATTTTTAAAAATCTTATCGCAATGTTCACTAAAAATAATCAATGTGCTGCACAAATTGTGGTAAATGTTTCTTCTCTCTCAACAGGGAGATTCCGTTTCATGACTGCTATGTTTATTCAAACATCGAATGTGATTATGTTGGATGGAAATCACCGCTCTGAGCATTCTGACGATTGGAGTGATTAGAAATACTGTTTTCTTTTGCTACGTGCTTCCTTTCATTGATAGCTTTATCAGTTATATTCGTCAATTTCACAGTGGAGTAATGTATTTGATTCATGAAAAGTGGGTAAAAGTTTGTTGTTTACAGCAGGGTCATCTGGTTGTATGGCCAGAAAGCAGATTCTCTATTCAATGGTCTTTTGGTGCAAATTTGACACCACATGCACAAATTGTGGTACATGTTTCTTGCCTCTCAACAGGGAGATTCTGTTTCGTGACTGCTATGTTTGTTCAAAAATGGGGTGTGATTTTGTTGGATGGGAACTACCACTCCAAGCATCCTGAGTATTGGAGTTATTAGGAAAGAACTCTTTCTTTTCCTAGGTGCTTCTTTTGATTGTTAGCCTTATAACTTATATTCATCTTTTTCGCAGTGGAGTAATGTATTTGAATCGTTAAATGTGGGTAAATGTTTGTTGTTCACAGCAGGGTCACCTGGTTGTATGGCCAGAAAGCAGATTCCCCATTCAATCGTCTTTCGGTGCATATTTGACACCACATGCACAAATTGTGGTACATGTTTCTTGCCTCTCAACAGGGAGATTTTGTTTCATGACTGCTATGTTGGTTCAAACATCGAGTGTGATTTTGTTGGATGGGAACTACCACTCCAAGCATCCTGAGTATTTTAGTTATTAGGAAAGAACTCTTTCTTTTCCTAGGTGCTTCTGTTGATTGTTACCCTTATACCTTATATTCATCTGTTTCGCTGTGGAGTAATGTATTTGATTCGTCAAATGTGTGTAAATGTTTTTTGTTTAGAGCAGGGTCATCTGGTTGTATGACCAGAAAGCAGATTCCCCTTTCAATGGTCTTTTGGTGCATATTTGACACCACATGCACATATTGTGGTACATGTGTCTTGCCTCTCAACAGGGAAATTCTGTTTCATGACTGCTATGTTTATTCAGTCATGGAGTGTGATTTTGTTGGATGGGAACTAGCACCCCAAGCATGCTGAGTATTGGAGTTATTAGGAAAGACCTCTTTCTTTTCCTAGGTGCTTCTTTTGAGTGTTACCCTTATAACTTTAATTCATCTGCTTTGCAGTGGAGTAATGTATTTGAATTGTTAAATGAGTGTAAATGTTTTTTGTTAGATTCTCCATTCAATGGGTTTTTAGTGCAGATTGGACACCACTTGCATTTTACTGAATAACAAATGTTAGGAATTTGATCAACATTCTTGTTTTCGTATCTCCTTCAATTGCTTTAAATTTTTAAAAATCTTATTGCAATGTTCACTAAAAATAATCAATGTGCTGCACAAATTGTGGTAAATGTTTCTTCTCTCTCAACAGGGAGATTCCGTTTCGTGACTGCTATGTTTATTCAAACATCGAATGTGATTATGTTGGATGGAAATCACCGCTCTGAGCATTCTGACGGTTGGAGTGATTAGAAATACTGTTTTCTTTTGCTACGTGCTTCCTTTCATTGATAGCTTTATCAGTTATATTCGTCAATTTCACAGTGGAGTAATGTATTTGATTCATGAAAAGTGGGTAAAAGTTTGTTGTTTACAGCAGGGTCATCTGGTTGTATGGCCAGAAAGCAGATTCTCTATTCAATGGTCTTTTGGTGCAAATTTGACACCACATGCACAAATTGTGGTACATGTTTCTTGCCTCTCAACAGGGAGATTCTGTTTCGTGACTGCTATGTTTGTTCAAAAATGGGGTGTGATTTTGTTGGATGGGAACTACCACTCCAAGCATCCTGAGTATTGGAGTTATTAGGAAAGAACTCTTTCTTTTCCTAGGTGCTTCTTTTGATTGTTAGCCTTATAACTTATATTCATCTTTTTCGCAGTGGAGTAATATATTTGAATCGTTAAATGTGGGTAAATGTTTGTTGTTTACAGCAGGGTCACCTGGTTGTATGGCCAGAAAGCAGATTCCCCATTCATTCGTCTTTCGGTGCATATTTGACACCACATGCACAAATTGTGGTACATGTTTCTTGCCTCTCAACAGGGAGATTTTGTTTCATGACTGCTATGTTGGTTCAAACATCGAGTGTGATTTTGTTGGATGGGAACTACCACTCCAAGCATCCTGAGTATTTTAGTTATTAGGAAAGAACTCTTTCTTTTCCTAGGTGCTTCTGTTGATTGTTACCCTTATACCTTATATTCATCTGTTTCGCTGTGGAGTAATGTATTTGATTCGTCAAATGTGTGTAAATGTTTTTTGTTTAGAGCAGGGTCATCTGGTTGTATGACCAGAAAGCAGATTCCCCTTTCAATGGTCTTTTGGTGCATATTTGACACCACATGCACAAATTGTGGTACATGTGTCTTGCCTCTCAACAGGGAGATTCTGTTTCATGACTGCTATGTTTATTCAGTCATGGAGTGTGATTTTGTTGGATGGGAACTAGCACCCCAAGCATGCTGAGTATTGGAGTTATTAGGAAAGACCTCTTTCTTTTCCTAGGTGCTTCTTTTGAGTGTTACCCTTATAACTTTAATTCATCTGTTTTGCAGTGGAGTAATGTATTTGAATTGTTAAATGAGTGTAAATGTTTTTTGTTAGATTCTCCATTCAATGGGTTTTTAGTGCAGATTGGACACCACTTGCATTTTACTGAATAACAAATGTTAGGAATTTGATCAACATTCTTGTTTTCGTATCTCCTTCAATTGCTTTAAATTTTTAAAAATCTTATTGCAATGTTCACTAAAAATAATCAGTGTGCTGCACAAATTGTGGTAAATGTTTCTTCTCTCTCAACAGGGAGATTCCGTTTCATGACTGCTATGTTTATTCAAACATCGAATGTGATTATGTTGGATGGAAATCACCACTCTGAGCATTCTGACGATTGGAGTGATTAGAAATACTGTTTTCTTTTGCTACGTGCTTCCTTTCATTGATAGCTTTATCAATTATATTCGTCAATTTCACAGTGGAGTAATGTATTTGATTCATGAAAAGTGGGTAAAAGTTTGTTGTTTACAGCAGGGTCATCTGGTTGTATGGCCAGAAAGCAGATTCTCTATTCAATGGTCTTTTGGTGCAGATTGGACACCACATGCACTTTACTGAATATCGAATGTTCGGAATTTGATAAATCTTCTTGTTTAGGTATCTCCTTCATTTGCTTTTCATTTTTACAAATCTTATTGCACTGGGCACTAAATATAATCAATGTCGGCACAAATTGTGGTACATGTTTCTTTTCTCTCAACAGGGAGATTCCGTTTAATGCCTGCTATGTTCGTTCTACATTTGAGTGTGATTTTGTTGGATGGGAAGCACTACTTCGAGCATTCTGACAATTGGAGTTATTAGGAAAGACTTCTTTCTTTCGCTGAGACCTTGTTTTGATTGTTACCCTCATCACATATATTCATCAATTTCACAGTGGAGTAATATATTTGAATCGTGAAATGTGGGTAAATGTTTGTTGATTACAGCAGTGTCATCTGGTTGTATGGCCAGAAAGCAGATTCCCCATTCAATCGTCTTTTGGTGCAAATTTGACACCACATGCACAAATTGTGGTACATGTTTCTTGCCTCTCAACAGGGAGATTTTGTTTCATGACTGCTATGTTTGTTCAAAAATGGGGTGTGATTTAGTTGGATGGGAACTACCACTCCAAGCATCCTGAGTATTTTAGTTATTAGGAAAGAACTCTTTCTTTTCCTAGGTGCTTCTGTTGATTGTTACCCTTATACCTTATATTCATCTGTTTCGCTGTGGAGTAATGTATTTGATTCGTCAAATGTGTGTAAATGTTTTTTGTTTAGAGCAGGGTCATCTGGTTGTATGACCAGAAAGCAGATTCCCCTTTCAATGGTCTTTTGGTGCATATTTGACACCACATGCACAAATTGTGGTACATGTGTCTTGCCTCTCAACAGGGAGATTCTGTTTCATGACTGCTATGTTTATTCAGTCATGGAGTGTGATTGGAGTTATTAGGAAAGACCTCTTTCTTTTCCTTGGTGCTTCTTTTGAGTGTTACCCTTATAACTTTAATTCATCTGTATTGCAGTGGAGTAATGTATTTGAATTGTTAAATGAGTGTAAATGTTTTTTGTTAGATTCTCCAATCAATGGGTTTTTAGTGCAGATTGGACACCACTTGCATTTTACTGAGTAACAAATGTTAGGAATTTGATCAACATTCTTGTTTTCGTATCTCCTTCAATTGCTTTAAATTTTTAAAAATCTTATTGCAATGTTCACTAAAAATAATCAATGTGCTGCACAAATTGTGGTAAATGTTTCTTCTCTCTCAACAGGGAGATTCCGTTTCATGACTGCTATGTTTATTCAAACATCGAATGTGATTATGTTGGATGGAAATCACCACTCTGAGCGTTCTGACGATTGGAGTGATTAGAAATACTGTTTTCTTTGCTACGTGCTTCTTTTCATTGATAGCTTTATCAGTTATATTCGTCAATTTCACAGTGGAGTAATGTATTTGATTCATGAAAAGTGGGTAAAAGTTTGTTGTTTACAGCAGGGTCATCTGGTTGTATGGCCAGAAAGCAGATTCTCTATTCAATGGTCTTTTGGTGCAGATTGGACACCACATGCACTTTACTGAATATCGAATGTTCAGAATTTGATAAATCTTCTTGTTTAGGTATCTCCTTCATTTGCGGTTTATTTTTACAAATCTTATTGCACTGGTCACTAAAAATAATCAATGTCGGCACAAATTGTGGTACATGTTTCTTTTCTCTCAACAGGGAGATTCCGTTTAATGCCTGCTATGTTCGTTCTACATTTGAGTGTGATTTTGTTGGATGGGAAGCACTACTTCGAGCATTCAGACAATTGGAGTTATTAGGAAAGACTTCTTTCTTTCGCTGAGACCTTGTTTTGATTGTTACCCTCATCACATATATTCATCAATTTCACAGTGGAGTAATATATTTGAATCGTGAAATGTGGGTAAATGTTTGTGGATTACAGCAGTGTCATCTGGTTGTATGGCCAGAAAGCAGATTCCCCATTCAATCGTCTTTTGGTGCAAATTTGACACCACATGCACAAATTGTGGTACATGTTTCTTGCCTCTCAACAGGGAGATTCTGTTTCGTGACTGCTATGTTTGTTCAAAAATGGGGTGTGATTTTGTTGGATGGGAACTACCACTCCAAGCATCCTGAGTATTGGAGTTATTAGGAAAGAACTCTTTCTTTTCCTAGGTGCTTCTTTTGATTGTTAGCCTTATAACTTATATTCATCTTTTTCGCAGTGGAGTAATGTATTTGAATCGTTAAATGTGGGTAAATGTTTGTTGTTTACAGCAGGGTCACCTGGTTGTATGGCCAGAAAGCAGATTCCCCATTCAATTGTCTTTCGGTGCATATTTGACACCACATGCACAAATTGTGGTACATGTTTCTTGCCTTTCAACAGGGAGATTTTGTTTCATGACTGCTATGTTGGTTCAAACATCGAGTGTGATTTTGTTGGATGGGAACTACCACTCCAAGCATTCTGAGTATTTTAGTTATTAGGAAAGACCTCTTTCTTTTCCTAGGTGCTTCTGTTGATTGTTACCCTTATACCTTATATTCATCTGTTTCGCTGTGGAGTAATGTATTTGATTCGTCAAATGTGTGTAAATGTTTTTTGTTTAGAGCAGGGTCATCTGGTTGTATGACCAGAAAGCAGATTCCCCTTTCAATGGTCTTTTGGTGCATATTTGACACCACATGCACAAATTGTGGTACATGTGTCTTGCCTCTCAACAGGGAGATTCTGTTTCATGACTGCTATGTTTATTCAGTCATGGAGTGTGATTTTGTTGGATGGGAACTAGCACCCCAAGCATGCTGAGTATTGGAGTTATTAGGAAAGACCTCTTTCTTTTCCTAGGTGCTTCTTTTGAGTGTTACCCTTATAACTTTAATTCATCTGTTTTGCAGTGGAGTAATGTATTTGAATTGTTAAATGAGTGTAAATGTTTTTTGCTAGATTCTCCATTCAATGGGCTTTTAGTGCAGATTGGACACCACTTGCATTTTACTGAATAACAAATGTTAGGAATTTGATCAACATTCTTGTTTTCGTATCTCCTTCAATTGCTTTAAATTTTTAAAAATCTTATTGCAATGTTCACTAAAAATAATCAATGTGCTGCACAAATTGTGGTAAATGTTTCTTCTCTCTCAACAGGGAGATTCCGTTTCATGACTGCTATGTTTATTCAAACATCGAATGTGATTATGTTGGATGGAAATCACCACTCTGAGAGTTCTGACGATTGGAGTGATTAGAAATACTGTTTTCTTTGCTACGTGCTTCTTTTCATTGATAGCTTTATCAGTTATATTCGTCAATTTCACAGTGGAGTAATGTATTTGATTCATGAAAAGTGGGTAAAAGTTTGTTGTTTACAGCAGGGTAATCTGGTTGTATGGCCAGAAAGCAGATTCTCTATTCAATGGTCTTTTGGTGCAGATTGGACACCACATGCACTTTACTGAATATCGAATGTTCAGAATTTGATAAATCTTCTTGTTTAGGTATCTCCTTCATTTGCTTTTTATTTTTACAAATCTTATTGCACTGGTCACTAAAAATAATCAATTTCGGCACAAATTGTGGTACATGTTTCTTTTCTCTCAACAGGGAGATTCCGTTTAATGCCTGCTATGTTCGTTCTACATTTGAGTGTGATTTTGTTGGATGGGAAGCACTACTTCGAGCATTCAGACAATTGGAGTTATTAGGAAAGACTTCTTTCTTTCGCTGAGACCTTGTTTTGATTGTTACCCTCATCACATATATTCATCAATTTCACAGTGGAGTAATATATTTGAATCGTGAAATGTATGTAAATGTTTGTTGATTACAGCAGTGTCATCTGGTTGTATGGCCAGAAAGCAGATTCCCCATTCAATCGTCTTTTGGTGCAAATTTGACACCACATGCACAAATTGTGGTACATCTTTCTTGCCTCTCAACAGGGAGATTCTGTTTCGTGACTGCTATGTTTGTTCAAAAATGGGGTGTGATTTTGTTGGATGGGAACTACCACTCCAAGCATCCTGAGTATTGGAGTTATTAGGAAAGAACTCTTTCTTTTCCTAGGTGCTTCTTTTGATTGTTAGTCTTATAACTTATATTCATCTTTTTCGCAGTGGAGTAATGTATTTGAATCGTTAAATGTGGGTAAATGTTTGTTGTTTACAGCAGGGTCACCTGGTTGTATGGCCAGAAAGCAGATTCCCCATTCAATCGTCTTTCGGTGCATATTTGACACCACATGCACAAATTGTGGTACATGTTTCTTGCCTCTCAACAGGGAGATTTTGTTTCATGACTGCTATGTTGGTTCAAACATCGAGTGTGATTTTGTTGGATGGGAACTACCACTCCAAGCATCCTGAGTATTTTAGTTATTAGGAAAGAACTCTTTCTTTTCCTAGGTGCTTCTGTTGATTGCTACCCTTATACCTTATATTCATCTGTTTCGCCTTGGAGTAATGTATTTGATTTGTCAAATGTGTGTAAATGTTTTTTGTTTAGAGCAGGGTCATCTGGTTGTATGACCAGAAAGCAGATTCCCCTTTCAATGGTCTTTTGGTGCATATTTGACACCACATGCACAAATTGTGGTACATGTGTCTTGCCTCTCAACAGGGAGATTCTGTTTCATGACTGCTATGTTTATTCAGTCATGGAGTGTGATTTTGTTGGATGGGAACTAGCACCCCAAGCATGCTGAGTATTGGAGTTATTAGGAAAGACCTCTTTCTTTTCCTAGGTGCTTCTTTTGAGTGTTACCCTTATAACTTTAATTCATCTGTTTTGCAGTGGAGTAATGTATTTGAATTGTTAAATGAGTGTAAACGTTTTTTGTTAGATTCTCCATTCAATGGGTTTTTAGTGCAGATTGGACACCACTTGCATTTTACTGAATAACAAATGTTAGGAATTTGATCAACATTCTTGTTTTCGTATCTCCTTCAATTGCTTTAAATTTTTAAAAATATTATTGCAATGTTCACTAAAAATAATCAATGTGCTGCACAAATTGTGGTAAATGTTTCTTCTCTCTCAACAGGGAGATTCCGTTTCATGACTGCTATGTTTATTCAAACATCGAATGTGATTATGTTGGATGGAAATCACCACTCTGAGCGTTCTGACGATTGGAGTGATTAGAAATACTGTTTTCTTTTGCTACGTGCTTCCTTTCATTGATAGCTTTATCAGTTATATTCGTCAATATCACAGTGGAGTAATGTATTTGATTCATGAAAAGTGGGTAAAAGTTTGTTGTTTACAGCAGGGTCATCTGGTTGTATGGCCAGAAAGCAGATTCTCTATTCAATGGTCTTTTGGTGCAGATTGGACACCACATGCACTTTACTGAATAACAAAAGTTCCAAATTTGATAAATCCTCTTGTTGAGGTATCTCCTTCATTTGCTTTTTATTTTTACAAATCTTATTGCACTGGGCACTAAAAATAATCAATGTCGGCACAAATTGTGGTACATGTTTCTTTTCTCTCAACAGGGAGATTCCGTTTAATGCCTGCTATGTTCGTTCTACATTTGAGTGTGGTTTTGTTGGATGGGAAGCACTACTTCGAGCATTCTGACAATTGGAGTTATAAGGAAAGACTTCTTTCTTTCGCCGAGACCTTGTTTTGATTGTTACCCTCATCACATATATTCATCAATTTCACAGTGGAGTAATATATTTGAATCGTGAAATGTGGGTAAATGTTTGTTGATTAGAGCAGTGTCATCTGGTTGTATGGCCAGAAAGCAGATTCCTCATTCAATCGTCTTTTGGTGCAAATTTGACACCACATGCACAAATTGTGGTACATGTTTCTTGCCTCTCAACAGGGAGATTCTGTTTCGTGACTGCTATGTTTGTTCAAAAATGGGGTGTGATTTTGTTGGATGGGAACTACCACTCCAAGCATCCTGAGTATTGGAGTTATTAGGAAAGAACTCTTTCTTTTCCTAGGTGCTTTTTTTGATTGTTAGCCTTATAACTTATATTCATCTTTTTCGCAGTGGAGTAATGTATTTGAATCGTTAAATGTGGGTAAATGTTTGTTGTTTACAGCAGGGTCACCTGGTTGTATGGCCAGAAAGCAGATTCCCCATTCAATCGTCTTTCGGTGCATATTTGACACCACATGCACAAATTGTGGTACATGTTTCTTGCCTCTCAACAGGGAGATTTTGTTTCATGACTGCTATGTTGGTTCAAACATCGAGTGTGATTTTGTTGGATGGGAACTACCACTCCAAGCATCCTGAGTATTTTAGTTATTAGGAAAGAACTCTTTCTTTTCCTAGGTGCTTCTTTTGAGTGTTACCCTTATAACTTTAATTCATCTGTTTTGCAGTGGAGCAATGTATTTGAATTGTTAAATGAGTGTAAATGTTTTTTGTTAGATTCTCCATTCAATGGGTTTTTAGTGCAGATTGGACACCACTTGCATTTTACTGAATACGGAATGTTCGGAATTTGATAAATCTTCTTGTTGAGGTATCTCCTTCATTTGCATTTTATTTTTAAAAATTTTCTTGCAAGCGTCACTAAAAGTAATCAATGTGCTGCACAAATTGTGGAACATGTTTCTTCCCTCTCAACAGGGAGATTGCGTTTAATGCCTGCCATGTTTGTTCTACTTTTGAGTGTGATTTTGTTGGATGGGAAGCACCACTTCGAGCATTCTGACAATTGGAGTTATTAGGAAAGACTTCTTTCTTTTGCTGAGTCCTTGTTTTGATTGTTACCCTCGTCACATATATTCATCAATTTCACATTGGAGTAATATATTTAAATAGTCAAATGTGGGCAAATTTTTGTTGATTACTGCAGGGTCATCTGGTTGTATGGCCAGAAAGCAGATTCCCCATTCAATCTTCTTTTGGTGCATATTTGACACCTCATGCACAAATTGTGGTACATGTTTCTTGCCTCTCAACAGGGAGATTGTGTTTCATGACTGCTATGTTTGTTAAAAAATGGGGTGTGATTTTGTTGGATGGGAACTACCACTCCAAGCATCTTGAGTAGTGGAGTAATTAGGAAAGACCTCTATCTTTTCTTAGGTGCTTCTTTTGATTGTTACCCTTATAACTTATATTCATCTGTTTCGCAGTGGAGTAATGTATTTGTATCGTTAAATATGGGTAAATGTTTGTTGTTTACAGCAGGGTCACCTGGTTGTATGGCCAGAAAGCAGATTCTCTATTCAATGGTCTTTTGGTGCTGATTGGAAACCACATGCACTTACTGAATAACGAATGTTCAGAATTTTTATAAATCTTTTGTTGCGGTATCTCCTTCATTTGCTTTATGTTTTTGAAAATATTATTGCAATAGTCAATAAAAATATTAAATGTTCTGCACTAATTGTGGTACTTGTTTCTTCCCTCTCAACAGGGAGATTCTGTTTAGTGCCTGCTATGTTCTATTTTCGAGTGTGATTTTGTTGGATGGGAAGCACTACTCCGAGCATTCTGACAATTGTATTTATTAGGAAATACTTCTTTCTTTTGCTGAGTCCTTGTTTTGTTTGTTCCCCTCATCACAGATATTTATCAATTTCACAGTGGAATGATATATTTGAATCGTGAAATGTGGGTAAATGTTTGTTGATTACAAGAGGGTCATCTGGTTGTATGGCCAGAAAGCAGATTCTCTATTCAATGGTCTTTTGGTGCAGATTGGACACCACATGCACTTTACTGAATAACGAATGTTCGGAATTTGATAAATCTTCTTGTTTAGGTATCTCCTTCATTTGCTTTTTATTTTTACAAATCTTATTGCAATGGTCACTAATAATAATCAATGTCTGCAAAAATTGTGGTAAATGTTTCTTCCGTCTCAACAGGGAGATTCCGTTTGATGCCTGCTATGTTCATTCTACATTTGAGTGTGATTTTGTTGGATGGGAAGCACTACTTCGAGCATTCTGACAATTGGAGTTATTAGGAAAGACTTCATTCTTTTGCTGAGTCCTTGTTTTGATTGTTACCCTCATCACATATATTCGTCAATTTCACATTGGAGTAATATATTTGAATCGTGAAATGTGGGTAAATGTTTCTTGGTTGCAGCAGGGTCATCTGGCTGAATGGCCAGAAAGCAGATTCCCCATTCAACCGTCTTTTGGTGCATATTTGACACCACATGCACAAATTGTGGTACATGTTTCTTGCCTCTCAACAGGGAGATTCTGTTTCATGACTGCTATGTTTGTTCAAAACATGGGGTGTGATTTTGTTGGATGGGAACTACCACTCCAAGCATCCTGAGTATTGGAGTTATTACCAAAGAACTCTTTCTTTTCCTAGGTGCTTCTTTTGATTGTTACCCTTATCACTTATATCCATGTTTCTCAGTGGAGTAATGTATTTGAATCATTAAACGTGTGTAAATGTTTTTTTGTTTATAGCAGGGTCATCTAGTTGTATGACCAGAAAGCAGATTCTCCATTCAATGGGTTTTTAGTGCAGATTGGACACCACTTGCATTTTACTGAATAACCAATGTTAGGAATTTGATAAAATTTCTTGTTTTCGTATCTCCTTCAATTGCTTTAAATTTTTAAAAAATCTTATTGCAATGGTCATTAAAAATAATAAATGTGCTGCACAAATTGTGGTACATATTTCTTCCCTCTCAACAGGGAGATGCTGTTTAATGCCTGCTATATTCTACTTTCGAGTGTGATTCTGTTGGATGGGACGCACTACTCCGAGCATTCTGACAATTGGAGTTATTAGGAAAGACTTCTTTCTTTTGCTGAGTCCTTGTTTTGATTGTTACCCTCATCACATATATTCATCAATTTCACAGTGGAATAATATATTTGAATAATGAAATGTGTTTAAATGTTTGTTGATTACAGCAGGGTCATCCAGTTGTATGGCCAGAAAGCAGATTCCCCATTCAATCGTCTTTTGGTGCATATTTGACACCACATGCACAAATTGTGGTACATGTTTCTTGCCTCTCAACAGGGAGATTCTGTTTCATGACTGCTATGTTTGTTCAAACATGGAGTGTGATTTAGTCTGATGGCAACTACCACTCCAAGCTTCCTGAGTATTGGAGTTATTAGGAAGGACCTGTTTCTTTTCCTAGGTGCTTCTTTTGATTGTGACCCTTATAACTTATATTTATCTGTTTCGCAGTGGAGGAATGTATTTGAACTGTTAAATGTGTGTAAATGTTTTTTATTTAGAGCAGGGTCATCTGGTTGTATGACCAGAAACAGATTCTCCATTCAAAGGGTTTTTAGTGCAGATTGGACACCACTTGAATTTTACTGAATAACAAATGTTAGGAATATGATAAATATTCTTGTTTTCGTATCTCCTTCAATCGCTTTTCATTTTTAAAAATCTTATTGCAATGGTCACTAAAAATAATCAATGTGCTGCACAAATTGTGGTACATGGTTCTTCTCCCTCAACAGGGAGATTCATTTTCATGACGGCTATGTTTATTCAAACATCGAGTGTGATAATGGTGGATAGAATTCACCACTCCGAGCGTTCTGATGATTGGAGTTATTAGAAATACTGTTTTCTTTTGCTAGGTGCTTCCTTTGATTGATTCCTTTATAAGTTATATTCGTCAATTTCACAGTGGAGTAATGTATCTGATTCGTGAAATGTGGGTAAATGTTTGTTGTTTACAACAGGGTCATCAGGTTGTATGGCCAGATAGCAGATTCTCTATTCAATGGTCTTTTGGTGCAGATTGGACACCACATGCACTTTACTATATAACGAATATTCGGAATTTGATAAATGTTCTTGTTTAGGTATCTCCTTCATTTGCTTTTTATTTTTACAAATCTTATTGCAATGGTCACAAACAATAATCAATGTCTGCAAGAATTGTCGTAAATTTTTCTTCCCTCTCAACAGGGAGATTCCGTTTAATGCCTGCTATGTTCATTCTACATTTGTGTGTGATTTTGTTGGATGGGGAGCACTACTTCGAGCATTCTGACAATTGGAGTTATTAGGAAAGACTTCATTCTTTTGCTGAGTCCTTGTTTTGATTGTTACCCTCATCACATATGTTCGTCAATTTCACATTGGAGTAATATATTTGAATCGTGAAATGTGGGTAAATGTTTGTTGGTTGCAGCAGGGTCATCTGGCTGAATGGCCAGAAAGCAGATTCCCCATTCAATCGTCTTTTGGTGCATATTTGACACCACATGCACAAATTGTGGTACATGTTTCTTGCCTCTCAATAGGGTGATTGTGTTTGATGACTGCTATGTTTGTTCAAAAATGGGGTGTGATTTTGTTGGATGGGAACTACCACTCCAAGCATCCTGAGTATTGGAGTTATTAGGAAAGAACTCTTTCTTTTCCTAGGTGCTTCTTTTGATTGTTACCCTTATAACTTATATTCATCTTTTTCGCAGTGGAGTAATGTATTTGAATCGTTAAATGTGTGGAAATGTTTTTTGTTTAGAGCAGGGTCATCTGGTTGTATGACCAGAAAGCAGATTCTCCATTCAATGGGTTTTTAGTGCAGATTGGACACCACTTGCATTTTACTGAATAACAAATGTTAGGAATTTGATAAATCTTCTTGTTGAGGTATCTGCTTCATTATCTTTATAATTTTAAAGATATTTTTGCAATGGTCACTAACAATAATCAATGTGCTGCACAAATTGTGATACATGTTTCTTCTCTCTCAACAGGGAGATTCCGTTTCATGACTGCTATGTTTATTCAAACATCAAGTGTGATTATGTTGGATGGAAATCACTACTCCGAGCGTTCTGACGATTGGAGTTATTAGAAATACAGTTTCCTTGTTTTGATTGTTACCCTTATAAACTTATATTCATCTGTTTCGCAGTCCAGTAATGTATTCTGTTTTATGACTGCTATGTTTGTTCAAACATCTAGTGTGATTTTGTTGGATGGGAACTACCACTCCAAGCATCCTGAGTATTGGAGTGATTAGGAAAGACCTCTTTCTTTTCCTAGGTGCTTCTTTTGATTGTTACCCTTATATCTTATACTCATCTGTTTTGCAGTGGAGTAATGTATTTGATTCGTGAAATGTGTGTAAATGTTTTTTGTTTAGAGTAGGTTCATCTGGTTGTATGGCCAGAAAGCAGATTCTCCATTCAATGGGTTTTTAGTGCAGATTGGACACCACTTGCATTTTACTGAATAACAAATGTTAGGAATTTGATAAATATTCTTGTTCGCAACCCCTTCAATTGCTTTAAATTTTTAAAAATCTTATTGCAATGGTCACTAAAAATAATCAATGTGCTGCACAAATTGTGGTACATGTTTCTTCTCTCTCAACAGGGAGATTCCGTTTCATGACTGCTATGGTTATTCAAACATCGAGTGTGATTATGTTGGATGGAAATCTCCACTCCAAGCGTTCTGACAAATGGAGTTATTAGTAATACTGTTTTCTTTTGCTAGGTGCTTCCTTTGATTGATACCTTTATCACTTATATTCGTCAATTTCACAGTGGAGTAATGTATTTGATTCGTGAACTGGGGGAAAATGTTTGTTGTTTACAGCAGGGTCATCTGGTTGTAAGGCCAGAAAGCAGATTCTCTATTCAATGGTCTTTTGGTGCAGATTGGACACCACATGCTCTTTACTGAATAACGAATGTTCGGAGTTTGATAAATCTTCTTTATTAGGTATCTCCTTCATTTGCTTTGTATTTTTAAAAATCTTATTCCAATGGTCACTAAAAATAATAAATGTGCGGCACAAATTGTGGTACATGTTTCTTCCCTCTCAACAGGGAGATTCCGTTTAATGCCTGCTATGTTTGTTCTACTTTTGAGTGTGATTTTGTTTGATGGGAAGCACTACTCCGATTATTCTGACAATTGGAGTTATTAGGAAAGACTTCTTTCTTTTGCTGAGTCCTTGTTTTGATTGTTACCCTTATCACATATATTCATCAATTTCACAGTGGAATAATATATTTGAATCGTGAAATGTTGGTAAATATTTGTTGATTACAGCAGGGTCATCTGGTTGTATGGCCAGAAAGCAGATTCTCTTTTCAATGGTCTTTTGGTGCAGATTGGACACCACATGCACTTTACTGAATAACAAAAGTTCCAAATTTGATAAATCCTTTTGTTGAGGTATCTCCTTCATTTGCTTTATATTTTTAAAAATATTATAGCAATTGTCACTAAAAATAATCAATGTGCTGCACAAATTGTGGTACATGTTTCTTCCCTCTCAACAGGGAGATTCTGTTTACTGCCTGCTATGTTCGTTCTACATTTGAGTGTGATTTTGTTTTATGGGAAGCACTACTTCAAGCATTCTGACAATTGGAGTTATTAGGAAAGATTTCTTTCTTTTGCTGAGTCCTTGTTTTGATTGTTACCCTATCCACATATATTCATCAATTTCACAGTGGAGTAATATATTTGATTAGTCAAATGTGGGTAAATGTTTGTTGATTACAGCAGGGTCTTCTGGTTGTAAGGCCAGAAAGCAGATTCTCTATTCAATGGTCTTTTGGTGCAGATTGGACACCACATGCTCTTTACTGAATAACGAATGTTCGGAGTTTGATAAATCTTCTTTATTAGGTATCTCCTTCATTTGCTTCGTATTTTTAAAAATCTTATTCCAATGGTCACTAAAAATAATCAATGTGCTGCCCAAATTGTGGTACATGTTTCTTCCCTCTCAATAGTTAGATTCTGTTTCATGACTGCTATGTTTGTTCTAACATGTAGTGTGATTTTGTTGGATGGGAACTACCACCCCAAGCATGCTGAGTATTGGAGTTATTAGGAAAGAACTCTTTCTTTTCCTAGGTGCTTCTTTTGAGTGTTACCCTTATAACTTTAATTCATCTGTTTTGCAGTGGAGTAATGTATTTGAATCGTTAAATTTGTTAATGTTTTTTGTTTAGAGCAGGGTTATCTGGTTGTATGGCCAGAAAGGAGATTCTCTATTCAATGGTGTTTTGTTGCAGATTGGACACCACTTGCATTTTACTGAATAACAAATGTTAGGAAATTGATAAATATTCTTGTTTTCGTATCTCCATCAATTGATTTAAATTTTTAAAAATCTTATTGCAATGGTCACTAAAAATAATCAATTTGCTGCACAAATTGTGGTACATGGTTCTTTTCTCTCAACAGGGAGATTCCGTTTCATGACTGCTATGTTTATTCAATCATCGAGTGTGATTATGTTGGATGGAAATCACCACTCCGAGTGTTCTGTCGATTGGAGTTATTAGAAATACTGCTTTCTTTTGCTAGGTGCTTCCTTTGATTGATACCTTTATCCCTTATATTCGTCAATTTCATAGTGGAGTAATGTATTTGATTCGTGAAATGTGGGTAAATGTTTGTTGTTTACAGCAGGGTCATCTGGTTGTATGGCCAGAAAGCGGATTCTCTATTCAATGGTCTTTTGGTGCATATTGGACATCACATGCACTTTACTAAATAACGAATATTCGGAATTTGATAAATCTTTTTGTTTAGGTATCTCCTTCATTTGCTTTATATTTAAAAAATATTATTGCAATGGTCACTAAAAATAATAAATGTGCGGCACAAATTGTGGTACATGTTTCTTCCCTCTCAACAGGGAGATTCCGTTTAATGCCTGCTATGTTTGTTCTACTTTTGAGTGTGATTTTGTTTGATGGGAAGCACTACTCCGATCATTCTGACAATTGGAGTTATTAGGAAAGACTTCTTTCTTTTGCTGAGTCCTTGTTTTGATTGTTACCCTTATCACATATATTCATCAATTTCACAGTGGAATAATATATTTGAATCGTGAAATGTTGGTAAATATTTGTTGATTACAGCAGGGTCATCTGGCTGTATGGCCAGAAAGCAGATTCTCTTTTCAATGGTCTTTTGGTGCAGATTGGACACCACATGCACTTTACTGAATAACGAATGTTCGGAGTTTGATAAATCTTCTTGATTAGGTATCTCTTTCATTTGCTTTGTATTTTTAAAACTCTTATTGCAATGGTCACTAAAAATAATATATGTGCTGCACAAATAGTGGTACATGTTTCTTCCCTCTCAAAAGTTAGATTCTGTTTCATGACTGCTATGTTTGTTCAAACATGTAGTGTGATTTTGTTGGATGGGAACTACCACCCCAAGCATGCTGAGTATTTTGAGTTATTAGGAAAGACCTCTTTCTTTTCCTAGGTGCTTCTTTTGATTGTTAGCCTTATAACTTATATTCATCTGTTTCGCAGTGGAGTAATGTATTTGAATTGTTAAATGTGTGTAAATGTTTTTTTGTTTAGAGCAGGGTAATCTCGTTGTATGTCCAGAAAGCAGATTCTCCATTCAATGGGTTTTTAGTGCAGATTGTACACCACTTGCATTTTACTGAATAAGAAATGTTAGGAATTTGATTAATATTCTTGTTTTCGTATCTCCTTCAATTGCTCTAAATTTTTAAAAATCTTATTGCAATGATCAGTGAAAATAATCAATGTGCCGCACAAATTGTGGTACATGTTTCTTCTCTCTCAACAGGGAGATTCCGTTTCATGACTGCTATGTTTATTCAAACATCGAGTGTGATTATGTTGGATGGAAATCACCACACCGAGCGTTCTGACGATTGGAGTTATCAGAAATACTGTTTTCTTCTGCTAGGTGCTTCCTTTGATTGATACCTTTATCACCTATATTCGTTAGTTTCACAGTGGAGTAATGTATTTGATTCGTGAAATGTGGGTACATGTTTGTTGTTTACAGCAGGGTCATCTGGTTGTATGGCCAGAAAGCAGATTCTCTATTCAATGGTCTTTTGGTGCAGATTGTACACCTCATGCACTTTACTGAATAACGAATGTTCGAAATTTGATAAATCCTCTTGTTGAGGTATCTCCTTCATTTGCTTTATATTTTTAAAAATATTATTGCAATGGTCACTAAAAATAATAAATGTGCTGCACAAATTGTGGTACATGTTTCTTCCCTCTCAACAGGGAGACTCTGTTTAATGCCTTCTATGTTCGTTCTACATTTGAGTGTGATAATGTTGGATGGGGAGCAGTACTTCAAGCATTGTGACAATTGGAGTAATTAGGAAAGATTTCTTTCTTTTGCTGAGTCCTTGTTTTGATTGTTACCCTCATCACATATATTCATCAATTTCACAGTGGAATAATATATTTGAATAGTGGAATGTGGGTAAATGTTTGTTGATTACAGCAGGGTCTTCTGGTTGTATGGCCAGAAAGCAGATTCTCTATTCAATGGTCTTTTGGTGCAGATTGGACACCACATGCACTTTACTGAATAACGAATGTTCGGAGTTTGATAAATCTTCTTGATTAGGTATCTCCTTCATTTGATTTGTATTTTTAAAAATCTTCTTGCAATGGTCACTAAAAATAATCAATGTGCTGCACAAATTGTGGTACATGTTTCTTCCCTCTCAACCATTAGATTCTGTTTCATGACTGCTATGTTTGTTCTAACATGTAGTGTGATTTTGTTGGATGGGAACTACCACTCCAAGCATCCTGATTATTCGATTTATTAGGAAAGACCTCTTTCTTTTCCTAGGTGCTTCTTTTGATTGTTACCCTTATAACTTATATTCATCTGTTTCGCAGTGGAGTAATGTATTTGAATCGTTAAATGTGTGTAAATATTTTTTGTTTAGAGAAGGGTCATCTTGTTGTATGACCAGAAACAGGTTCTCCATTCAGAGGATTTTTAGTGCAGATTGGACACCACTTGCATTTTACTGAATAACAAATGTTAGGAATTTGATAAATATTCTTGTTTTCGTATCTCCTTCAATTGCTTTAAATTTTTAAAAATCTTATTGCAATGATCACTAAAAATAATCAATGTGCTGCACAAATTGTGGTAAATGTTTCTTGTCTCTCAATAGAGAGATTCCGTGTCATGACTGCTATGTTTATTCAAACATCGAGTGTGATTATGTTGGATGGAAATCACCACTCCGAGCGTTCTGACGATTGTAGTTGTTAGAAATACTGTTTTCTTCTGCTAGGTGCTTCCTTTGATTGATACCTTTATCACCTATATTCGTTAGTTTCACCTTGGAGTAATGTATTTGATTCGTGAAATGTGGGTACATGTTTGTTGTTTGCAGCAGGGTCATCTGGTTGTATGGCCAGAAAGTAGATTCTCTATTCAATGGTCTTTTGTGCAGATTGTACACCACATGCACTTTACTGAATAACGAATGTTCGAAATTTGCTAAATCTTCTTGTTTAGGTATCTCCTTCATTTGCTTTTTATTTTTACAAATCTTATTGCAATGGTCACTAAAAATAATCAATGTCTGCACAAATTGTGGTACATGTTTCTTCCCTCTCAACACGGAGATTCCGTTTAATGCCTGCTATGTTCATTCTACATTTGAGTGTGATTTTGTTGGATGGGAAGCACTACTTCGAGCATTCTGATAATTGGAGTTATTAGGAAAGACTTCTTTCTTTTGCTGAGTCCTTGTTTTGATTGTTACCCTCATCACATATATTTATCAATTTCTCAGTGGAGTAATATATTTGAATCGTTAAATGTGGGTAAATGTTTCTTGGTTACAGCAGGGTCATCTGGCTGTATGGCCAGAAGGCAGATTCCCCATTCAACCGTCTTTTGGTGCATATTTGACACCACATGCACAAATTGTGGTACATGTTTCTTGCCTCTCAACAGGGAGATTCTGTTTCATGGCTGCTATGTTTGTTCAAAACATGGGGTGTGATTTTGTTGGATGGGAACTACCACTCCAAGCATCCTGAGTATTGGAGTTATTACCAAAGAACTCTTTCTTTTTTTAGGTGCTTCTTTTGATTGTTACCCTTATCACTTTTATCCATGTTTCTCAGTGGAGTAATGTATTTGAATCGTTAAATGTTTGTAAATGTTTTTTGTTTAGAGCAGGGTCATCTGGTTGTATGACCAGAAAGCAGATTCTCCATTTAAAGGGTTTTTAGTGCAGATTGGACACCACTTGCATTTTACTGAATAACAAATGTTAGGAATTTTATAAATATTCTTGTTTTCGTATCTCCATCAATTGCTCTAAATTTTTAAATATCTTATTGCAATGGTTACTAAAAATAATCAATGTGCTGCACAAATTGTGGTACATGTTTCTTCTCTCTCAACAGGCAGATTCCGTTTCATGACTGCTATGTTTATTCGAACATCGAGTGTGATTATGTTGGATGGAAATCAACACTCCAAGCGTTCTGACGATTGGAGTTATTAGAAATACTGTTTTCTTTTGCTAGGTGCTTCCTTTGATTGATACCTTTATCACTTATATTCGTCAATTTCACAGTGGAGTAATGTATTTGATTCGTGAAATGTGGGTGAATGTTTGTTGTTTACAGCAGGGTCATCTGGTTGTATGGCCAGAAAGCAGATTCTCCATTCAAATTTTTTTAGTGCAGATTGGACACCACTTGCATTTTACTGAATAACAAATGTTAGGAATTTGATAAATATTCTTGTTTTCGCAACCCCTTCAATTGCTTTAAATTTTTAAAAATCTTATTGCAATGGTCACTAAAAATAATCAATGTGCTTCACAAATTGTGGTACATGTTTCTTCTCTCTCAACAGGGTGATTCCGTTTCATGACTGCTATGGTTATTCAAACATCGAGTGTGATTATGTTGGATGGAAATCACCACTCCAAGCGTTCTGACAAATGGAGTTATTAGTAATACTGTTTTCTTTTGCTACGTGCTTCCTTTGATTGATACCTTTATCACTTATATTCGTCAATTTCACAGTGGAGTAATTTATTTGATTCGTGAAATGTGTGTAAATGTTTGTTGTTTACAGCAGGGTCATCTGGTTGTATGGCCAGAAAGCAGATTCTCTATTCAATGGTCGTTTGGTGCAGATTGGACACCACATGCACTTTACTGAATAACGAATGTTCAGAATTTGATAAATCTTAATGTTGAGGTATCTCATTCATTTGCTTTATATTTTTGAAAATATTATTGCATTGGTCACTAAAAATAATAAATGTGCTGCACAAATTGTGGTACATGTTTCTTCCCTCTCAACAGGGAGATTCTGTTTAATGCCTGCTATGTTCGTTCTACATTTGAGTGTGATTTTGTTGGATGGGAGGCACTACTTCAAGCATTCTGACAATTGGAGTTATTAAGAAAGATTTCTTTCTTTTGCTGAGTCCTTGTTTTGATTGTTACCCTCATCACATATATTCATCAATTTCACAGTGGAATAATATATTTGAATAGTGAAATGTGGGTAAATGTTTGTTGATTACAGCAGGGTCATGTGGTTGTATTGCCAGAAAGCAGATTCCCCATTCAATGGTGTTTTGGTGCATGTTTGACACCACATGCACAAATTGTGGTACATGTTTTTTCCCTCTCAACAGGGAGATGGTTTTTCATGACTGCTATGTTTGTTCAAACATCGAGTGTGATTTTGTTGGATGGGAACTACCACTCCAAGCATCCTGAGTATTGGAGTTATTAGGAAAGACCTCTTTCTTTTCCTAGGTGTTTTTTTTTATTGTTAATTTTATAACTTATATTCACGTGTTCACAAAAATAATCAATGTGCTGCACAAATTGTGGTACATGTTCCTTCTCTCTCAACAGGGAGATTCCGTTTCATGACTGCTATGTTTATCCAAACATCGAGTGTGATTATGTTGGATGGAAATCACCACTCCGAGCGTTCTGACGATTGGATTTATTAGAAATACTGTTTTCTTTCGCTAGGTGCTTCCTTTGATTGATACCTTTATCACTTATATTCGTCAATTTCACAGTGGAGTAATGTATTTGATTCGTGAAATGTGGGTAAATGTTTGTTGTTTACAGCAGTGTCATCTGGATGTATGGCCAGAAAGCAGATTTTCTATTCAATGGTGTTTTAGTGCAGATTGGACACCACATGCACTTTACTGAATAACGAAAGTTCGGAATTTGATAAATCTTCTTGTTTAGGGATCTCCATCATTTGCTTTGTATTTTTAAAAACCTTATTGCAATGGTCATTAAAAATAATCAATGTGCTGCACAAATTGTGGTACATGTTTCATCCCTCTCAACAGCGAGATTCCGTTTCATGACTCTATGTTTATTCAAACATCGAGTGTGATTATGTAGGATGGGAATCACCACTCCGAGCGTCTGACAATTGGAGTTATTAGAAATACTGTTTTCTTTTGCTAGGTGCTTCCTTTGATTGATACCTTTATTACTTATACTTTTCAATTTCACAGTGGAGTAATGTATTTTATTCCTGAAATTTGGCTAAATGTTTTTTGTTTACAGCAGGGTCATCTGGTTGTATGGCAAGAAAGCAGATTCTCTATTCAATGGTCTTTTGGTGCAGATTGGACACCACTTGCATTTTACTGAATAACAAATGTTAGGAATTTAATAAATATTCTTGTTTTCGTATCTCCTTCAATTGATTTAAATTTTTTAAATCTTATTGCAATGGTCACTAAAAATAATCAATGTGATGCACAAATTGTGGAACATGTTTCTTTCCTCTCAACAGGGAGATTCCATTTAATGCCTGCTATGTTTGGTCTCCCCCCATGAACCATGGACCTTGCCGTTGGTGGGGAGGCTTGCGTGCCTCAGCGATACAGATGGCCGTACCGTAGGTGCAACCACAACGGAGGGGTATCTGTTGAGAGGCCAGACAAACGTGTGGTTCCTGAAGAGGGGCAGCAGCCTTTTCAGTAGTTGCAGGGGCAACAGTCTGGATGATTGACTGATCTGGCCTTGCAACATTAACCAAAACGGCCTTGCTGTGCTGGTACTGCGAACGGCTGAAAGCAAGGGGAAACTACAGCCGTAATTTTTCCCGAGGACATGCAGCTTTACTGTATGATTAAATGATGATGGCATCCTCTTGGGTAAAATATTCCGGAGGTAAAATAGTCCCCCATTCGGATCTCCGGGCGGGGACTACTCAGGAGGATGTCGTTATCAGGAGAAAGAAAACTGGCGTTCTACGGATCGGAGCGTGGAATGTCAGATCCCTTAATCGGGCAGGTAGGTTAGAAAATTTAAAAAGGGAAATGGATAGGTTGAAGTTAGATATAGTGGGAATTAGTGAAGTTCGGTGGCAGGAGGAACAAGACTTCTGGTCAGGTGACTACATGGTTATAAACACAAAATCAAATAGAGGTAATGCAGGAGTAGGTTTAATAATGAATAGGAAAATAGGAATGCGGGTAAGCTACTACAAACAGCATAGTGAACGCATTATTGTGGCCAAGATAGATACGAAGCCCACACCTACTACAGTAGTACAAGTTTATATGCCAACTAGCTCTGCAGATGATGAAGAAATTGAAGAAATGTACGATGAAATAAAAGAAATTATTCAGATAGTGAAGGGAGACGAAAATTTAATAGTAATGGGTGACTGGAATTCGAGTGTAGGAAAAGGGAGAGATGGAAACATAGTAGGTGAATATGGATTGGGGCTAAGAAATGAAAGAGGAAGCCGCCTAGTAGAATTTTGCACAGAGCACAAATTAATCATAGCTAACACTTGGTTTAAGAATCATGAAAGAAGGTTGTATACGTGGAAGAACCCTGGAGATACTAAAAGGTATCAGATAGATTATATAATGATAAGACAGAGATTTAGGAACCAGGTTTTAAGTTGTAAGACATTTCCAGGGGCAGATGTGGACTCTGACCACAATCTATTGGTTATGACCTGTAGATTAAAACTGAAGAAACTGCAAAAATGTGAGAAATTAAGGAGATGGGACCTGGATAAACTGAAAGAACCAGAGGTTGTACAGAGTTTCAGAGAGAGCATAAGGGAACAATTGACAGGAATAGGGGAAAGAAATACAGTAGAAGAAGAATGGGTAGCTCTGAGGGATGTAGTAGTGAAGGCAGCAGAGGATAAAGTAGGTAAAAAGACGAGGGCTGCTAGAAATCCTTGGGTAACAGAAGAAATATTGAATTTAATTGATGAAAGGAGAAAATATAAAAATGCAGTAAATGAAGCAGGCAAAAAGGAATACAAACGTCTCAAAAATGAGATCGACAGGAAGTGCAAAATGGCTAAACAGGGATGGCTAGAGGACAAATGTAAGGATGTGGAAGCTTATCTCACTAGGGGTAAGATAGATACTGCCTACAGGAAAATTAAAGAGACCTTTGGAGAGAAGAGAACCACGTGTATGAATATCAAGAGCTCAGCTGGCAGCCCAGTTCTAAGCAAAGAAGGGAAGGCAGAAAGGTGGAAGGAGTATATAGAAGGTTTATACAAGGGCGATGTACTTGAGGACAATATTATGGAAATAGAAGAGGATGTAGATGAAGACGAAATGGGAGATACGATACTGCGTGACGAGTTTGACAGAGCACTGAAAGACCTGAGTCGAAACAAGGCCCCCGGAGTAGACAAAATTCCATTAGAACTACTGACGGCCTTGGGAGAGCCAGTCATGACAAAACTCTACCAGCTGGTGAGCAAGATGTATGAGACAGGCGAAATACCCTCAGACTTCAAGAAGAATATAATAATTCCAATCCCAAAGAAAGCAGGTGCTGACAGATGTGAAAATTACCGAACTATCAGTTTAATAAGCCAAGGCTGCAAAATACTAACGCAAATTCTTTACAGACGAATGGAAAAACTGGTAGATGCAGACCTCGGGGAGGATCAGTTTGGATTCCGTCGAAATGTTGGAACACGTGAGGCAATACTGACCTTACGACTTATCTTAGAAGAAAGATTAAGAAAAGGCAAACCTACGTTTCTAGCATTTGTAGACTTAGAGAAAGCTTTTGACAATGTTGACTGGAATACTCTTTTTCAAATTCTAAAGGTGGCAGGGGTAAAATACAGGGAGCGAAAGGCTATTTATAATTTGTACAGAAACCAGATGGCAGTAATAAGAGTCGAGGGGCATGAAAGGGAAGCAGTGGTTGGAAAAGGAGTGAGACAGGGTTGTAGCCTCTCCCCGATGTTATTCAATCTGTATATTGAGCAAGCTGTAAAGGAAACAAAAGAAAAATTTGGAGTAGGTATTAAAATTCATGGAGACGAAGTAAAAACTTTGAGGTTCGCCGATGACATTGTAATTCTGTCAGAGACGGCAAAGGACTTGGAAGAGCAGTTGAACGGAATGGACAGTGTCTTGAAAGGAGGATATAAGATGAACATTAACAAAAGCAAAACGAGGATAATGGAATGTAGTCAAATTAAATCGGGTGATGCTGAGGGAATTAGATTAGGAAATGAGACACTTAAAGTAGTAAAAGAGTTTTGCTATTTAGGAAGTAAAATAACTGATGATGGTCGAAGTAGAGAGGATATAAAATGTAGACTGGCAATGGCAAGGAAAGCGTTTCTGAAGAAGATAAATTTGTTAACATCGAATATAGATTTATGTATCAGGAAGTCGTTTCTAAAAGTATTTGTTTGGAGTGTAGCCATGTATGGAAGTGAAACATGGACGATTACTAGTTTGGACAAGAAGAGAATAGAAGCTTTTGAAATGTGGTGCTACAGAAGAATACTGAAGATAAGGTGGATAGATCACGTAACTAATGAGGAGGTATTGAATAAGATTGGGGAGAAGAGAAGTTTGTGGCACAACTTGACTAGAAGAAGGGATCGGTTGATAGGACATGTTTTGAGGCATCAAGGGATCACAAATTTAGCATTGGAGGGCAGCGTGGAGGGTAAAAATCGTAGAGGGAGACCGAGAGATGAGTACACTAAGCAGATTCAGAAGGATGTAGGTTGCAGTAGGTACTGGGAGATGAAGCAGCTTGCACAGGATAGAGTAGCATGGAGAGCTGCATCAAACCAGTCTCAGGACTGAAGACAACAACAACAACATGTTTGGTCTACTTTTGAGTGTGATTTTGCTGGATGGGAAGCACTACTCCGAGCATTCTGACAATTGGAGTTATTAGGAAAGACTTCTTTCTAAGGCTGAGTCGTTGTTTTGATTGTTACCCTCATCACATATATTCATCAATTTCACAGTGGAATAATATATTTGAATCGTGAAATGTGGGTAAATGTTTGTTGATTACAGCAGGGTCATCTGGTTGTATTGCCAGAAAGCAGATTCCCCATGCAATGGTCTTTTGGTGCATGTTTGACACAACATGCACAAATTGTGGTACATGTTTCTTCCCTCTCAACAGGGAGATTCTGTTTCATGACTGCTATGTTTGTTCAAACATCGAGTGTGATTTTGTTGGATGGGAACTACCACTCCAAGCGTCCTGAGTATTGGAGTTATTAGGAAAGACCTGTTTCTTTTCCTAGGTGCTTCTTTTGATTGTTACCCTTATAACTTATATTCATCTGTTTCGCAGTGGAGTAATGTATTTGATTTGTTAAATGTGAGTAAATGTTTTTTGTTTAGAGCAGGGTCATCTGGTTGTATGACCAGCAAGCAAATTCTTCATTCAATGAGTTTTTAGTGCAGATTGGACGCCACTTGCATTTTACTGAATAACAAATGTTAGTAATTTGATAAATATTCTTGTTTTCGTATCTCCTTCAATTGCTTTAAATTTTTAAAAATCTTATTGCAATGGTCACTAAAAATAATCAATGTGCTGCACAAATTGTGGTACATGGTTCATCTCTCTCAACAGGGAGATTCTGTTTCATGACTGCTATGTTTATTCAAACATCGAGTGTGATTATGTTGGGTGGAAATCACCACTCCGAGCGTTCTGACGATTGGAGTTATTAGAAATACTGTTTTCTTTTGCTAGGTGCTTCCTTTGATTCCTTCATCACTTATATTTGTCAATTTCACAGTGGAGTAATGTATTTGATTCGTGAAATGTGGGTAAATGTTTGTTGTTTACAGGAGGGACATCTGGTTTTATGGCCAGAAATCAGATTCCCCATTCAATAGTTTTTTTGTGCATATTTGACACCACATGCACTTTACTGAATAACGAATGTTTGGATTTTGATATATTTTTTTTTTAGGTATTTCCTTCATTTACTTTATATTTTTAAAAATCTAATTGCAATGGTCTCCAAAAACTATCAATGTGCTGCACAAATTGTGGTACATGTTTCTTCCCTCTCAATAGGGAGATTTCTTTTCATGACTACGTTTGTTCTACCATCGAGTGTGATTTTGTTTGATGGGAACCACCACTCCGAGCATCTGACCATTCGACTTATTAGGAAAGACTTCATTGTTTTGCTAGGTGCTACCTTTGATTGATACTTTTATTACATATATTCAACATTTTCACAGTGGGATAATTTTTTTGAATGGTGAAATGTTTGTAAATGTTCGTTGTTTACAGTTGGGTCATCTGATTGTATGGGCAGAAAGCAGATTCTCCATTCAATGGGTTGTTAGTTCAGATTGGACACCACTTGCAATTTACTGAATAACAAATGTTTGGAATTTGATAAATATTGTTGTTGTCGTATCTCCTTCAATTGCTTTAAATTTTTAAAAATTGTATTGCAATGGTCACTAAAAATAATCAAAGTGCCGTACAACTTGTACATGTTTCTTCTCTCTAAACAGGGAGATTCCGTTTCATGACAGCTATGTTTATTCAAACATTGAGAGTGATTATGTAGGATGGAAATCACCACTCCGAGTGTCTGACAATTGGAGTTATTAGAAATACTGTTTTCTTTTGCTAGGTGCTTCCTTTGATTGATACCTTTATCACTTATATTCGTCAATTTCACAGTGGAGTAATGTATTTGATTCGTGATATGTGGGTAAGTGTTTGTTGTTTACAACAGGATCATCTGGTTGTATGGCCAGAAAGCAGATTCTCTATTCAATTGTGTTTTGGTGCAGATTCTACACCACATGCAATTTACTGAATAATGAATGTTCGAAATTTGATAAATCTTCTCGTTTAGGGATCTCCTTCATTTGCTTTTTATTTTTAAAAATCTTATTGCAATGGTCACTAAAAATAATCAATGTGCTGCACAAATTAAGGTACATGTTTCTTCTCTCTCAACAGGGAGATTCCATTTCACGACTGCTATGTTTATTCAAACATCGAGTGTGATTTTGTTGGATAGGCACCGCCACTCCGAGCATCCTGAGTATTAGAAATACTGTTTCCTTTTGCTGGGTGCTTCCTTTGATTGATACTTTATCACTTATATTCGTCAATTTCGCAGTGGAGCTATGTATTTGATTCGTGAAATGTGGGTAAATGTTTGTTGTTTACAGCAGGGTCATGTGGTTGTATGGCCAGAAAGCATATTCCCCATTCAATCGTCTTTTGCTGCATATTTGACACCACATGCACTTTACTGAATAAGGAATGTTCGGAATTTGATATATCTTCGTTTTTAGGTATCTCCTTCATTTACTTTGTATTTTTATTAATCTAATTGCGATGGGCACTAAAAATAATCAATGTGCTGCACAATTTGTGGTACATGATTCTTCTCTCTCAACAGGGAGATTCCGTATCACGACTGCTATGTTTATTCAAACATCGAGTCTGATTTTGTTGGATGGGCACTGCCACACCGAGCATCCTGAGTATTAGAAATACTGTTTTCTTATGCTGGGTGCTTTCTTTGATTGATACCTTATCACTTATATTCGTCAATTTCACAGTGGAGCTATGTATTTGATTCGTGAAATGTGGGTAAATGTTTGTTGTTAACAGCAGGGTCATGTGGTTGTATTGCCAGAAAGCAGATTCCCCATTCAATGGTGTTTTGGTGCATGTTTGACACCACATGCACAAATTGTGGTACATCATTCTTCCCTCTCAACAGGGAGATGCTTTTTCATGACTGCTATGTTTGTTCAAACATCGAGTGTGATTTTGTTGGATGGGAACTACCACTCCAAGCATCCTGAGTATTGGAGTTATTAGGAAAGACCTCTTTCTTTCCTAGGTGCTTCTTTTGATTGTTACCCTCATAACTTATATTCATCTGTTTTGCAGACGAGTAATGTATTTGAATTGTTAAATGTGTGTAAATGTTTTTTGTTTAGAGCAGGGTCATCTGGTTGTATGACCAGAAAGCAGATTCCCCATTCAGTCGTCTTTTGGTGCATATTTGACACCACACGCACATTACTGAATAACAAATGTTAATAATTTGATAAATATTCTTGTTTTCGTATCTCCTTTAATTGCTTTAAATTTTTAAAAATCTTATTGCAATGGTCACTAAACATAATCAATGTGCTGCACGAATTGTGGTACATGGTTCATCTCTCTCAACAGGGAGATTCCGTTTCATGACTGCTATGTTTATTCAAACATCGAGTGTGATTATGTTGGATGGAAATCACCACTGCGAGCGTTCTGACGATTGGAGTTATTAGAAATACTGTTTTCTTTTGCTAGGTGCTTCCTTTGATTGACACCTTTATCACTTAAATTCGTCAATTTCACAGTGGAATAATGTATTTGAATCGTGAAATGTGGGTAAATGTTTGTTGTTTACAGCATTGTCATATGGTTGTATGGCCAGAAAGCAGATTCTTTATTCAATGGTCTTTTGATGCTGATTGGTCACCAGACGCACTTTACGGAATAACTAATGTTCGGAATTTGATAAATCTTCTTTTTTACGTATCGCCTTCATTTGCTTTATATTTTTAAAAATATTATTGCAATGGTCACTAAAAATAATAAATGTGCTGCACAAATTGTGGAACATGTTTCTTCCCTCTCAACAGGGAGATTCCGTTTAATGCCTGCTATGTTTGTTCTACTTTTGAGTGTGATTTTGCTGGATGGGAAGCACTAATCCGAGCATTCTGACAATTGGAGTTATTACGATAGACTTCATTGTTTTGCTGAGTCCTTGTTATGATTGTTACCCTCATCACATATATTCATCAATTTCACAGTGGAATAATATATTTGAATCGTGAAACGTGGGTAAATGTTTGTTGATTACAGCAGGGTCATCTGGTTGTATTGCCAGAAAACAGATTCCACATTCAATCGTCTTTTGGTGCATATTTGACACCAAATGCACTTTACTGAATAAGGAATGTTCGGAATTTGATATATCTTCGTTTTTAGGTATCTCCTTCATGTACTTTATATTTATAATAATCTAATTGCTATGGTCACTAAAAATAATAAATGTGCTGCACAAATTGGGGTACATGTTTCTTCCCTCTCAATAGGGAGATTTCGTTTCATGGCTATGTTTGTTCTACCATCAAGTGTGATTTTGTTGGATGGGAACCACCACTCCGAGCATCTGACCATTCAACTTATTAGGAAAGACTTCATTGTTTTGCAAGGTGATTCCTTTGATTTAAACTTTTATTACATATGTTCAAGAATTTCACAATGGAGTAATTTATTTGAATGGTGAATGTGGGTAAATGTTCGTTGTTTTAGCAGGGTCATCTGGTTGCATGGCCAGAAAGCAGATTCTCTATTCAAAATTTTTTTGGTGCAGATTGGACTCCACATGGACTTTACTGAATAACGAATGTTCGGAATTTGATAAATCTTCTTGTTTAGGTATCTCCTTCATTTGCTTTGTATTTTTAAAAATCTTATTGCAATGGTCACTAAAAATAATCAATGTGCTGCAGAAATTGTGGTACAGTTTTCTTCTCTCTCAACAGGGAGATTGCGTTTCATTACTGCTATGTTTATTCAAACATCGAGTGTGATTTTGTTGGATGGGAACTACCACTCCAAGCATCCTGAGAATTGCAGTTATTAGAAATACTGTTTTCTTTTGCTAGGTGCTTCCTTTGATTGATAACTTTATAACTTATATTCGTCAATTTCACAGTGGAGAAATCTATTTGATTCGTGAAATGTGGGTAAATGTTTGTTGTTTACAGCAGGGTCATCTGGTTGTATGTCCAGAAAGCAGATTCTCTATTCAATGGTCTTTTGGTGCAGATTGGACTCCACATGCACTTTACTGAATAACGAATGTTCGGAATTTGATAAATCTTCTTGTTTAGGTATCTCCTTCATTTGCTTTTTATTTTTAAAAATATTATTGCAATGGTCACTAAAAATAATCAATGTGCTGCACAAATTGTGGAACTTGTTTCTTCCCTCTTTAACAGGGAGATTCCGTTTAATGCCTGCTATGTTTGTTCTACTTTTGAGTGTGATTTTGTTAAATGGGAAGCACTACTCTGAGCATTCTGACAAATGGAGTTATTAGGAAAGACTTCTTTCTTTTGATGAGTCCTTGTTTTGATTGTTACCCTCATCACTTATATTCATCAATTTCACAGTGGAATAATATATTTGAATCGTGAAATGTGGGTAAATGTTTGTTGATTACAGCAGGGTCATCTGGTTGTATGGCCAAAAAGCAGATTCCCCATTCACTCGTCTTTTGGTACATATTTGACACCACATGCACAAATTGTGGTACATGTTTCTTGCCTCTCAACAGGGAGATTCTTTTTCATGACTGCTATGTTTGTTCAAACATCGAGTGTGATTTTGGTGGATGGGAACTACCACTCCAAGCATCCTGAGTACTGGAGTTATTAGGAAGGACCTGTTTCTTTTCCTAGGTGCTTCTTTTGATTGTTACCATTATAACTTATATTCATCTGTTTCGCAGTGGAGTAATGTATTTGAATCGTTAAATGTGTGTAAATGTTTTTTATTTAGAGCAGGGTCATCTGGTTTTATGACCAGAAAGCAGATTCTCCATTCAATGGGTTTTTAGTGCAGATTGGACACCACTTGCATTTTACTGAATAACAAATTTTAGGCATTTGATAAATATTCTTGTTTTCGTATATCCTTCAATTGCTTTAAATTTTTAAAAATAGTATTGCAATGGTCACTAAAAATAATCAGAGTGCCGTACAACTTGTACATGTTTCTTCTCTCTCAACAGGGAGATTCCGTTTGATGACTGCTGTGTTTGTTCTAATTTTGAGTGTGATTTTGTTGGAAGGGAAGCACTACTCCGAGCATTCTGGCAATTAGAGTTATTAGGAAAGACTTCTTTCTTATTCTGAGTCCTTGTTTTGATTGTTACCCTCATCACATATATTCATCAATTTCACAGTGGAATAATATGTTTGAATTGTGAAATGTGGGTAAATGTTTGTTGATTACAGCAGGGTCATCTGGTTGTATTGCCAGAAAGCAGACTCCCCATTCAATGGTCTTTTGGTGCATGTTTGACACCACATGCACAAATTGTGGTACATGTTTGTTCCCTCTCAACAGGGAGATTCTATTTCATGACTGCTATGTTTGTTCAAACATCGAGTGTGATTTTGTTTGATGGGAACTACCACTCAAAGCATCCTGAGTATTGGAGTTTATGGGAAAGACCTCTTTCTTTTCCTAGGTGCTTCTTTTGATTGTTACCCTTATAACTTATATTCATCTGTTTCGCAGTGGAGTAATGTATTTGAATCATTAAATGTGTGTAAATGTTTTTTGTTTAGAGCAGGGTCATCTGGTTGTATTACCAGAAAGCAGATTCTCCATTCAATGTGTTTTTAGTGCAGATTGGACACCACTTGCATTTTACTGAATAACAAAAGTTAGGAATTTGATAAATATTCTTGTCTTCGTGTCTTCTTCAATTGATTTAAATTTTTAACGATCTGATTGCAATGGTCACTAAAAATAATCAATGTGCTGCACAAATTGTGGTACATGTTTCTTCTCTCTCAACAGGGAGATTCCGTTTCATGACTGCTATGTTTATTCAAACATCGAGTGTGATTTTGTTGGATGGGAACCGCCACACCGAGCATCCTGAGTATTAGAAATACTGTTTTCTTTTGCTGGGGGCTTCCTTTGATTGATACCTTTATCACTTATATTCGTCAATTTCACAGTGGAGTTATGTATTTGATTCGTGAAATGTGGGTAAATGTTTGTTGTTTACAGCAGGGTCATGTGGTTGTATGGCCAGAAAGCAGATCCTCTCTTCAATGGTCTTTTGGTGCAGATTGGACACCACATGCAGTTTACTGAATAACGAATGTTCGGAATTTGATAAATCTTCTTGTTTAGGTATCTCTTTCATTTGCTTTATATTTTTAAAAATATTATTGCAATTGTCACTAAAAATAATAAATGTGCTGCACAATTTGTGGAACATATTTCTTCCCTCTGAACAGGGAGATTCCATTTAATGCCTGCTATGTTTGTTCTACTTTTGAGTGTGATTTTGTTGGATGGGAAGCACTACTCCGAGCATTCTGACTATTGGAGCTATTAGGAAAGACTTCTTTCTTAGGCTGAGTCCTTGTTTTGAGTGTTACCCTCATCACATATATTCATCAATTTCACAGTGGAATAATATATTTCAATTGTTAAATGTGTGTAAATGTTTTTTGTTTAGAGCAGGGTCATCTGGTTGTATGACCAGAAACAGATTCTCCATTCAATGGGTTTTTAGTGCAGATTGGACACCACTTGACTTTTACTGAATAACAAATGTTAGGAATTTGATAAATTTTCTTGTTTTCGTATCTCCTTCGATTGCTTTAATTTTTTAAAAATCGTATTGCAATGGTCACTAAAAATAATCAATGTGCTGCACAAATTGTGGTACATGGTTCATCTCTCTCAACAGGGAGATTCCGTTTCATGACTGCTATGTTTATTCAAACATCGAGTATGATTATGTTGGATGGAAATCACGGCTCCGAGCATTCTGACGATTTCAGTTGTTATAAATACTGTTTTCTTTTGCTAGGTGCTTCCATTGATTGATACCTTTATCACTTATATTCGTCAATTTCACAGTGGAGCAATGTTTTTTATTCGTGAAATGGGGGTAAATGTTTGTTGTTTACAGCAGGGTCAACTGGTTGTATGGACAGAAAGCAGATTCCCCATTCAATCGTCTTTTGGTGCATATTTGACACCACATGCACTTTACTGAATAACGAATGTTCGAAATTTGATAAATCTTCTTGTTTAGGGATCTCCTTCATTTGCTTTGTATTTTTAAAAATCTTATTGCAATGGTCACTAAAAATAATCAATGTGCTGCACAAATTGTGGTACATGTTTCTTCCCTCTCAACAGACAGATTCTGTTTCATGACTGCTATGTTTGTTCAAACATCAAGTGTGATTTTGTTGGATGGGAACTACCACTCTAAGCATCCTGAGTATTGGCATTATTAGGAAAGACCTCTTTCTTTTCCTAGGTGCTTTTTTTGATTGTTACCCTTATAACTTATATTCATCTGTTTCACAGTCGAGTAATGTATTTGAATTGTTAAATGTGTGTAAATGTTTTTTGTTTAGAGCATTGTCATCTGGGTGTATGACCAGCAAGCAGTTTCTCCATACAATGGGTTTTTAGTGCAGATTGGACACCACTTGACTTTTACTGAATATCGAATGTTCGGAATTTGAAAAAATCATCTTGTTTAGTTATCTCCTTCATTTGCTTTATATTTTTAAAAATCTTATTGCAATGGTCACTAAAATTAATAAATGTGCTGAACAAATTGTGGTACATGTTTCTTCCCTCTCAATAGAGAGATTTCGTTTCATGACTATGTTTGTTCTACCATCGAGTGTGATTTTTTTGGATGGGAACCACCACTCCGAGCATCTGACCATTCGACTTATTAGGCAAGACTTCATTGTTTTGCTAGGTGCTACCTTTGATTGATACTTTTATTACATATATTCAATATTTTCACAGTGGAATAATTTTTTTGAATGGTGAAATGTTTGTAAATGTTCGTTGTTTACAGCAGGGTCATCTGGTTGTATGGCCAGAAAGCAGATTCTCTATTCAGTGGTGTTTTGGTGCAGATTGGACACCACATGCACTTTACTGAATAACAAATGTTCGGAATTTGATAAAGCTTGTTGTTTAGGTATCTCCTTCATTTGCTTTGTATTTTTAAAAATCTTATTGCAATTGTCACTAAAAATAATCAATGTGCTGCACAAATTGTGGTACATGTTTCCTCTCTCTCACAGGGAGATTCCGTTTCATGACTGCTATGTTTATTGAAACATCGAGTGTGATTTTGTTGGATGGAAACTACCACTCCAAGCATCCTTAGTATTGGAGTTATTAGGAAAGACCTCTTTCTTTTCCTAGGTGTTTCTTTTGATTGTTACCCTTATAACTTATATTCACGTGTTCACAAAAATAATCAATGTGCTGCACAAATTGTGGTACATGTTCCTTCTCTCTCAACAGGGAGATTCCATTTCATGTCTGCTATGTTTATTCAAACATCGAGTGTGATTATGTTGGATGGAAATCACCACTCTGAGCGTTCTGACGATTGGATTTATTAGAAATACTGTTTTCTTTTGCTAGGTGCTTCCTTTGATTGATACCTTTATTACTTATATTTTTCAATTTCACAGTGGAGTAATGTATTTTATTCGTGAAATTTGGCTAAATGTTTTTTGTTTACAGCAGGGTCATCTGGTTGTATGGCCAGAAAACAGATTCTCTATTCAATGGTGTTTTGGTGCAGATTGGACACCACATGCACTTTACTGAATAACGAAAGTTCGGAATTTGATAAATCTTCTTGTTTAGGGATCTCCTTCATTTGCTTTGAATTTTTAAAAACCTGATTGCAATGGTCATTAAAAATAATCAATGTGCTGCACAAATTGTGGTACATGTTTCATCCCTCTCAACAGGGAGATTCTGTTTCATGACTGCTATGTTTGTTCAAACATCGAGTGTGATTTTGTTGGATGGGAACTACCACTCCAAGCATCCTGAGTATTGGAGTTATTAGGAAAGACCTCTTTCTTTTCCTAGGTGCTTCTTTTGATTGTTACCCTCATAACTTATATTCATCTGTTTTGCAGTCGAGTAATGTATTTGAATTGTTAAATGTGTGTAAATGTTTCTTGTTTGGAGCAGGGTCATCTGGTTGTATTACCAGAAAGCAGATTCCCCATTCAATCGTCTTTTGGTGCGTATTTGACACCACACACACTTTACTGAATAACAAATGTTAATAATTTGATAAATATTCTTGTTTTCGTATCTCCTTTAATTGCTTTAAATTTTTAAAAATCTTATTGCAATGGTCACTAAACATAATCAATGTGCTGTACGAATTGTGCTACATGGTTCATCTCTCTCAACAGTGAGATTCCGTTTCATGACTGCTATGTTTATCCAAACATCGAGTGTGATTATGTTGGATGGAAATCACCACTCCGAGCGTTCTGACGATTGGAGTTATTAGAAATACTGTTTTCTTTTGCTAGGTGCTTCCTTTGATTGACACCTTTATCACTTAAATACGTCAACTTCACAGTGGAGTAATGTATTTGAATCGTGAAATGTGGGTAAATGTTTGTTGTTTTCAGCATTGTCATGTGGTTGTATGGCCAGAAAGCAGATTCTCTATTCAATGGTCCTTTGATGCAGATTGGTCACCAGATGCACTTTACGGAATAACTAATGTTCGGAATTTGATAAATCTTCTTTTTTACGTATCGCCTTCATTTGCTTTATATTTTTAAAAATATTATTGCAATGGTCACTAAAAATAATAAATGTGCTGCACAAATTGTGGAACATGTTTCTTCCCTCTCAACAGGGAGATTCCGTTTAATGCCTGCTATGTTTGTTCTACTTTTGAGTGTGATTTTGTTGGATGGGAAGCACTACTCGGAGCATTCTGACAATTGGAGTTATTAGGAAAGACTTCTTTTTTAGGCTGAATCCTTGTTTTGATTATTACCCTCATCACATATATTCATCAATTTCACAGTGGAATAATATATTTGAATCGTGAAATGTGGGTAAATGTTCGTTGATTACAGCCGGGTCATCTGGTTGTATTGCCAGAAAGCAGATTCCCCATTCAATCGTCTTTTGGTGCATATTTGACACCACATGCACTTTACTGATTAACGAATGTTCGGAATTTAATAAATCTTCTTGTTTAGGGATCTCCTTCATTTGCATTGCATTTTTAAAAATCTTATTGCAATGGTCACTAAAAATAATCAATGTGCTGCACAAATTGTGGTACATGTTTGTTGCCTCTCAACCGACAGATTCTGTTTCATGAGTACTATGTTTGTTCAAACATCGAGTGTGATTTTGTTGGATGGGAACTACCACTCCAAGCATCCTGAGTATTGGCATTATTAGGAAAGACCTCTTTCTTTTCCTACGTGCTTCTTTTGATTGTTACCCTTATAACTTATATTCATATGTTTCGCAGTGGAGTAATGTATTTGAATTGTTAAATATGTGTAAATGTTTTTTGTTTAGAGCATTGTCATCTGGTTGTATGACCAGCAAGCAGATTCTCCATTCAATGGGTTTTTAGTGCAGATTGGATACCACTTGACTTTTACTGAATAACAAATGTTAGGAGTTTGATAAATATTCTTGTCTTTGAGTCTTCTTCAATTGATTAAAATTTTTAAAAATCTGATTGCAATGGTCACTAAAAATAATCAATGTGCTGCACAAATTGTGGTACATGTTTCTTCTCTCTCAACAGGGAGATTCCATTTGATGACTGCTATGTTGGTTCTACTTTTGAGTGTGATTTTGTTTTAGGGGAAGCACTACTCTGAGCATTCTGACAATTGGAGTTATTAGGAAATACTTCTTTCTTTTGCTGAGTCCTTGTTTTGATTGTTACCCTCATCACATATATTCATCAATTTCACAGTGGAATAATATATTTGAATTGTGAAATGTGGGTAAATGTTTGTTGATTACAGCAGGGTCATCTGGTTATATTGCCAAAAAGCAGATTCCCCACTCAATGGTGTTTTGTGGCATGTTTGACACCACATGCACAAATTGTGGTACATGTTTCTTCTCTCTCAACAGGGAGATTCAGTTTCATGACTGCTATGTTTATTAAAACATCGAGTGTGATTTTGTTGGATGGGAACCACCACTCCGAGTATCTGACCATTCGACTTATTAGGAAGGATATCATTGTTTTGCTAGGTACTTCCTTTGATTGATACCTTTATCACTTATATTCGTCAATTTCACAGTGGAGTAATGTATTTGATTCGTGAAATGTAGGTAAATGTTTGTTGTTTACAGCAGGGTCATCTGGTTGTATGGCCAGAGAGCAGATTCTCTATTCAATGGTCTTTTGGTGCAGATTGGACACCACATGTACTTTAGTGAATAACGAATGTTCGGAATTTCATAAATCTTCTTGTTTACATATCTCCTTCATTTGCTTTATATTTTTAAAAATATTATTGCAATGGTCACTAAAAATAATCAATGTGCTGCACAGATTGTGGAACATGTTTCTTTCATCTCAACAGGGAGATTCCGTTTAATGCCTGCTATGTTTGTTCCACTATTGAGTGTATTTTGCTGGGTGGGAAGCACTAATCCGAGCATTCTGACAATTGGAGTTATTACGATAGACTTCATTGTTTTGCTGAGTCCTTGTTATGATTGTTACCCTCATCACATATATTCATCAATTTCACAGTGGAATAATATATTTGAATCATGATATGTGGGAAATGTTTGTTGATTACAGCAGGGTTATCTGGTTGGATGGCCAAAAAGCAGATTCCCCATGCACTCGTCTTTTGGTGCATATTTGACACCACATGCACAAATTGTGATACATGTTTTTTGCCTCTCAACAGGGAGATTCTGTTTCATGACTGCTATGTTTGTTCAAACATCGAGTGCGATTTTGTTGGATGAGTACTACTAGTAGAAGCATCCTGAGTATTGGAGTAATTAGGAGAGACCTCTTTCTATTCCTAGGTGCTTTTTTTGATTGTTACCCTTGTAACTTATATTCATCTGTTTCGCAGTGGAGTAATGTATTTGAATCGTTAAATGTGGGTAAATGTTTTTTGTTTAGAGCAGGGTCATCTGGTTGTATGACCAGAAATCAGATTCTCCATTCAATGGGATTTTAGTGCAGATTGGACACCACTTGCATTTTACTGAATAACAAATGTTAGGCATTTGATAAATATTCTTGTTTTCGTATCTCCTTTAATTGCTTTAAATTTTTAAAAAACTTATTGCAATGGTCACTAAAAATTATCAGTATGCTGCACGAATTGTGGTACATGGTTCATCTCTCTCAACAGGGAGATTCCGTTTCATGACTGCTATGTTTATTCAAACATCGAGTGTGATTTTGTTGGATGGGAACTACCACTCCAAGCATCCTGAGTATTGGAGTTATTAGGAAAGACCTCTTTCTTTTCCTAGGTGCTTCTTTTGATTGTTACCCTTATAACTTATATTCATATGTTTCCCAGTGGAGTAATGTATTTGAATTGTTAAATGTGTGTAAATGTTTTTTGTTTAGAGCATTGTCATCTGGTTGTATGACCAGCAAGCAGATTCTCCATTCAATGGGTTTTAAGTGCAGATTGGACACCACTTGACTTTTACTGAATAACAAATGTTAGGAATTTGATAAATATTCTTGTCTTCATGTCTCCTTCAATTGATTTAAATTTTTAAAAATCTGATTGCAATGGTCACTAAAAATAATCAATGTGCTGCACAAATTGTGGTACATGGTCCATCTCTCTCAACTGGGAGGTTCCGTTTCATGACTGCTATGTTTATTCAAACATCGAGTGTGATTATGTTGGATGGAAATCACCGCGCCAAGCATCCAGAGTATTGGAGTTATTGGGAAAGACCTCTTTCTTTTCCTAGGTGCTTCTTTTGATTGTTACCCTTATAACTTATATTCATCTGTTTCGCGGTGGAGTAATGTATTTGAATCGTTAAATGTGTGTAAATGTTTTTTGTTAGAGCAGGGTCATCTGGTTGTATTACCAGAAAGCAGATTCTCGATTCAATGTGTTTTTAGTGCAGATTGGACACCACTTGCATTTTACTGAATAACAAATGTTAGGAATTTGATAAATATTCTTGTTTTCGTGTCTCCTTCAACTGATTTAAATTTTTAAAAATCTGATTGCAATGGTCACGAAAAGTAATCAATGTGCTGCACAAATTGTGGTACATGTTTCATCTCTCTCAACAGGGAGATTCTTTTCACGACTGCTATGGTTATTCAAACATCGAGTGTGATTATGTAGGATGGAAATCACCACCCCGAGCGTCTGACAATTGGAGTTATTAGAAATACTGTTTTCTTTTGGTAGGTGCTTCCTTTGATTGATACCTTTATCACTTATATTCGTCAATTTCACAGTGGAGTAATGAATTTGATTCGTGAAATGTGGGTAAATGTTTGTTGTTTACAGCATGGTCATCTGGTTGTATGGCCAGAAAGCAGATTCTCTATTCAATGGTCTTTTGGTGCAGATTGGACACCACATGCACTTTACTGAATAACGAATGTTCAGAATTTGATAAATCTTCTTGTTTAGGTATCCCCTTCATTTGCTTTTTATTTTTAAAAATATTATTGCAATGGTCACTAAAAATAATAAATGTGCTGCACAAATTGTGGTACATGTTTCTTCCCTCTCAACAGGGAGATTCCATTTGATGCCTGCTGTGTTTGTTCTACTTTTGAGTGTGATTTTGTTGGATAGGAAGCACGACTTCTAGCATTCTGATAATTGGAGTTATTAGAAATACTGTTTTCTTTTGCTAGGTTCTTCCTTTGATTGATAACTTTATCACTTATATTCGTCTATTCACCACATGCACTTTACTGAATAACGAATGTTCGGAATTTGATAAATCTTCTTGTTTAGGTATCTCCTTCATTTGCTTTATATTTTTAAAAATCTTATTGCAATGCTCACTAAAAATAATCATTGTGCTGCACAAATAGTGGAACATGTTTCTTCCCTCTCAACAGGGAGATTCCGATTAATGCCTGCTATGTTTGTTCTACTTTTGAGTGTGATTTTGTTCAATGGGAGGCACTACTCCGAGCATTCTGACAATTGGAGTTATTAGGAAAGACTTCTTTCTTTTGATGAGTCCTTGTTTTGATTGTTACTCTAATCACATATATTCATCAATTTCACAGTGGAATAATATATTTGAATGGTGAAATGTGGGTAAATGTTTGTTGATTACAGCAGGGTCATCTGCTTGTATTGCCAGAAAGCAAATTCCCCATTCAATGGTCTTTTGGTGCATGTTTGACACCACATTCACAAATTGTGGTACATGTTTCTTCCCTCTCAACAGGGAGATTCTGTTTCATGACTGCTATGTTTGTTAAACATCGAGTGTGATTTTGTTGGATGGGAACGACCAATTCAAGCATCCTGAGTATTGGATTTATTAGGAAATACCTCTTTCTTTTCCTAGGTGCTTCTTTTGATTGTTACCCTTATAACTTATATTCATCTGTTTCGCAGTGGTGTAATGTATTTGAATCGTTAAATGTGTGTAAATGTTTTTTGTTTAGAGCAGGGTCATCTGGTTGTATTACCAGAAAGCAGATTCTCCATTAAATGTGTTTTTAGTGCAGATTGGACACCACTTGCATTTTACTGAATAACAAATGTTAGGAATTTGATAAATATTCTTGTCTTCGTGTCTCCTTCAATTGATTTAAATTTTTAAAAATCTGATTGCAATGGTCACTAAAAATAATCAATATGTTGCACAAATTGTGGTACATGTTTCTTCTCTCTCAACAGGGAGATTCCGTTTCATGACTGCTATGTTTATTCAAACATCGAGTGTGATTATGTTGGATGGAAATCACCACTCCGGGCGTTCTGTGGATTGGAGTTATTAGAAATGCTGTTTTCTTTTGCTAGGTGCTTCCTTTGATACCTTTATCACTTATAGTTGTCAATTTCACAGTGGTACATGTTTTTTCCCTCTCAACAGGGAGATACTGTTTCATGACTGCTATGTTTGTTCAAACATCGAGTGTGATTTTGTTGGATGGGAACGACCAATCCAAGCATCCTGAGTATTGGAGTTATTAGGAAAGACCTCTTTCTTTTCCTAGGTGCTTCTTTTGATTGTTACCCTTATAACTTATATTCATCTGTTTCGCAGTGGAGTAATGTATTTGAATTGTTAAATGTGTGTAAATGTTTTTTGTTTAGAGCAATTTCATCTGGTTGTATGACCAGCAAGCAGATTCTCCATTCAATTGGTTTTTAATGCAGATTGGACACCACTTGACTTTTACTGAATAATAAATGTTAGGAATTTGATAAATATTCTTGTTTTCGTATCTCCTTCAATTGCTTTAAATTTTTAAAAATCGTATTGCAATAGTCACTAAAAATAATCAATGTGCTGCACAAATTGTGGTACATGTTTCTTCCCTTTCAACAGGGAGATTCCGTTTAGTGCCTGCTATGTTTGTTCTACTATTGAGTGTGATTTTGTTGGATGGGAAGCACTACTCCGAGCATTCTTACAATTGTAGTTATTAGGAAAGACTTCTTTCTTTTGCTGGGTCCTTGTTTTGATTCTTACCCTCATCACATATATTCATCAATTTCACAGTGGAATAATAAATTTGAATCGTGAAATGTGGGTAAATGTTTGTTGATTACAGCAGGGTCATCTGGTTGTATGGCCAGAAAGCAGATTCCCCATTCAATCGTCTTTTGGTGCATATTTGACACCACATGCACTTTACTGAATAAGGAATGTTCGGAATTTGATATATCTTCGTTTTTAGGTATCTCCTTCATTTACTTTATATTTTTAATAACCTAATTGCAATGGTCACTAAAAATAATCAATGTGCTGCACAAATTGTGGTACATGTTTCTTCCCTCTCAATAGGGAGACTTCGTTTCATGACAATGTTTGTTCTACCATCAAGTGTGATTTTGTTGGATGGGAACCACCACTCCAAGCATCTGACCATTAGACTTATTAGGAAAGACTTCATTGTTTTGCTAGGTGCTACCTTTGATTGATACTTTTATTACATATATTCAAGAATTTCAAAATATAGTAATTTATTTGAATGGTGAAATGTGGGTAAATGTTCGTTGTTTACAGCAGGGTCATCTGGATGTATGGCCAGAAAGCAGATTCTCAATTCAAAAGTGTTTTGGTGCTGATTGGACACCACATGCACTTTACTGAATGACGAATGTTCGGAATTTAATAAATCTTCTTGTTTAGCGATCTCTTTCATTTGCTTTTTATTTTTAAAAATATTATTGCAATGGTCACTAAAAATAATCAATGTGCTGCACAAATTGTGGTACATGTTTCTTCCCATCTCAATAGGGAGATTCTGTTTCGTGACTGCTATGTTTGTTCAAAAATGGGGTGTGATTTTGTTGGATGGGAACTACCACTCCAAGCATCCTGAGTATTGGAGTTATTATTAAAGACCTCTTTTTTTCCTAGGTGCTTCTTTTGATTGTTACCCTTATAACTTATATTCATCTGCTTCGCAGTGGAGTTATGTATTTGAATCGTTCAATGTGTGTAAATGTTTTTTGTTTAGAGCAGGGTCATCTGGTTGTATGACCAAAAAGCAGATTCTCCATTCAATGGGTATTTAGTGCAGATTGGACACCTCTTGCATTTTACTGAATAACAAATGTTATTAATTTGATAAATATTCTTGTTTTCGTATCTCCTTCAATTGATTTAAATTTTAAAAATCTTATTGCAATGGTCACTAAAAATAAACAATGTGCTGCACAAATTGTGGTACATGTTTCTTCTCTCTCAACAGGGAGATTCCGTTTCACGACTGCTATGTTTATTCAAACATCGAGTGTGATTTTGTTGGATGGGAACCGCCACTCCGAGCATCCTGAGTATTAGAAATACTGTTTTCTTTTGCTGGGTGCTTCCTTTGATTGATACCTTTATCACTTATATTTGTCAATTTCACAGAGGAATAATGTATTTGATTCGTGAAATGTGGTTAAATGTTTGTTGTTTACAGCAGGGTCATCTGGTTGTATGATCAGAAAGCAGATTCTCTATTCCATGGTGTTTATGTGCACATTGGACACCACATGAACTTTACTGAATAACGAAAGTTCGAAATTTGATAAATTTTCATGTTTTTGTGTCTCCTTCAATTGCTTTAAATTTTTCAAAATGTTATTGCAATGGCCACTAAAAAGCATCAATGAGCTGCACAAATTGTGGTACATGTTTCTTCTCTCTCAACAGGGAGATCCCGTTTCATGACTGCTATGTTTATTCAAACATCGAGTGTGATTATGTTTGATGGAAATCGTTACTCCGTGCGTTATGACGATTGGAGTTATTAGAAATACTGTTTTCTTTTGCTAGGTGCTTCCTTTGATTGATACCTTTATAACTTATATTCGTCAATTTCACAGTGGAGTAATGTATTTGAATAGTGAAATGTGGGTAAATGTTTGTTGTTTACAGCAGGGTCATCTGGTTGTATGACCAGAAAGCAGATTCTCTATTCAATGGTCTTTTGGTGCAGATTGGACACCACGTGCACTTTACTGAATAACGAATGTTCGGAATTTGATAAATCTTCTTGTTTAGGTATCTCCTTCATTTGCCTTATATTTTTAAAAATATTATTGTAATGGTCACTAAAAATAATAAATGTGCTGCACAAATTGTGGTAGATGTTTCTTCCCTCTCAACAGGGAGATTCCGTTTAATGCCTGGTATGTTTGTTCTACTTTTGAGTGTGATTTTGTTGGATGGGAATCACTACTCCGAGCATTCTGACAATTGGAGTTATTAGAGATACTGTTTTCTTTTGCTAGGTGCTTCCTTTGATTGATACCTTTATAACTTATATTCGTCAATTTCACAGTGGAGTAATGTATTTGAATAGTGAAATGTGGGTAAATGTTTGTTGTTTGCAGCAGGGTCATCTGGTTGTATGACCAGAAAGCAGATTCTCTATTCAATGGTCTTTTGGTGCAGAATGGACACCACATGCACTTTACTGAATAACGAATGTTCGGAATTTGTGATATCTTCGTTTTTAGGTATTTAGTTCATTTACTTAATATTTTTAAAAATCTAATTGCAATGGTCACTAAAAATAATCAATGTGCTGCACAAATTGTGGGACATATTTATTCCCTCTCAGCAGGGAGGTTCTGTTTCATGACTGCTATGTTTATTCAAACGTCGAGTGTGATTTTGTTGGATGCAACTACCACTCCAAGCATCCTGAGTATTGGAGTTATTAGGAAAGACCTCTTTCTTTTCCTAGGTGCTTCTTTTGATTCTTACCCTTATAACTTATATTCATCTTTTTCACAGTGGTGTAATCTATTTGAATTGATAAATGTGTATAAATGTTTTTTGTTTAGAGCAGGGTCATCTGGTTGTATGACCAGAAAGCAGATTCTCAATTCAAAGGGTTTTTAGTGCAGATTGGACAACACTTGCATTATACTGAATAACAAATGTTCGGAATTTGATAAATATTCTTGTTTTCGTATCTCCTTCAGTTGCTTTAAATTTTAAAAATCTTATAACAATGGTCACTAAATATAATCAATGTACTGTACAATTTGTGGTACATGTTTCTTCTCTCTCAACAGGGAGATTGCTTTTCATGACTGCTATGTTTATTCAAACGTCGAGTGTGATTATGTTGGATGGAAATCACCACTCCAAGAGTTCTGACGATTGGAGTTATTAGAAATACTGTTTTCTTTTGCTAGGTGCTTCCTTTGATTGATATCTTTATCACATATTCGTGAATTTCACAGTGGAGTAATGTATTTGATTCGTGAAATGTGGGTAAATGTTTGTTGTTTACAGCAGGGTCGTCTAATTGTTTGGCCAGAAAGCAGATTCTCTATTCAATGGTCTTTTGGTGCAGATTGGACACCACATGCACTTTACTGAATAACGAATGTTCGGAATTTTATAAATCTTCTTGTTTAGGTATCGCTTTCATTTCCTTTATATTTTTAAAAACTTTTTTCCAATGTTCACTAAAAATAGTCAATGTGCTGCACAAATTGTGGTACATGTTACTTCACCCTCAACAGGGAGATTTCGTTTCCTGACTGCTATTGTTGTTCTACCAAAGAGTGTGATTTTGTTGGATGGGAACCACCAAATTGTGGTACATATTCCTTAACTCTCAACAGGGAGACTCCGTTTCATGACTGCTATGGTTGTTCTACCATCGAGTGTGATTTTGTTGGATGGGAACCACCACTCCGAGCATCCTGAGTATTAGAGTTATTAGCAAAGACTTCTTTCTTTTGCTGGGTGCTTCTTTTAATTCTTACCCTTATCACATATATTCATCAAATTCACTGTGGAGTATTATATTTGAATCGTGAAATGTGGTTATGTGTTTTTTGTTTACAGTAGGTTCATCTGGTTATATGGCCAGAAAGCAGATTCTGCATTCAATCGGTTTTTGTTGCAGATTGGACACCACATGCACCTTACTGAACACCGGGTGTTCAGAATCTGATAGATCTTCATGTTTTGGTATCTCCTTCATTTGCTTTATATTTTTAAAAATGTTATTCCAATGGTCCCAAATTAGTAATCAATGTTGCGGATGTTCAGAATTTGATAAATCTTCTTGTATTGGCATCTCCTTCATTTGCTTTATATTTTTTAAAATCTTATTTCAATGGTCAGTAAAATTAGACATGGTGCTCCACAAATTGTAGTAAACGTTTCTTCACTCTCAGTAGAGAGATTCTGTTTCATGACTGCTATGTTTGTTCAAAGATCGAGTGTGATTTTGTTGGATGGGAATCACCACTCCGAGCATTCTGACGATTGGCGTTATTAGAAAGACTTTTTTCTTTTGCTAGACTTTTTTCTTTTGCTAGGTGCTTCCTTTGATACCTTTTTCACTTATATTAATCAATTTCACAGGTGAGGAATGTATTTGATTCGTGAAATGTTCGCAAATGTTTGTTGTTTCAGGAGGGTCATCTGGTTGTATGGCCAGAAAGCAGATTCTCTATTCAATGGTCTTTTGGTGCAGATTGGACACCACATCCATTTTACTGAATAACGAATGTTCGGAATTAGATATATCTTCGTTTTTAGGTATCTCCTTCAATTGTTTTATATTTTTAAAAATCTTATTGCAGTGCGATGCTACAACCCTCAAATACTATAATACGCCCGAAATATATGAATTAAACAATGCAAGTACCCAAAAACACGTAAAGAATTAATTAAACTATCTAACAAATAAGTAAGCTAGGGTTATACGACTTGCTGCTGCAGTTGCTTATCCAACGGCGGCAGGGAGCACACTCATGTGGATCATCTCACACTTTTCGTTATTTAGCGTCCACTGCCACCTGACACACCATACAGCAATCTTTTCTAAATCGCTTTGCAACTGATACTGGTCTTCAGATGACCTTACTAGACGGTAAATTTCAGCATCATCTGCGAACAACCTAAGAGAACTGCTCAGATTGTCACCCAGGTCATTTATATAGATCGGGAACAGTAAAGGTCCCAGGACGCTTCCCTGGGGAACACCTGATATCACTTCCGTTTTACTCGATGATTTGCCGTCTATTACTACGAACTGCGACCTTCCTGACAGGAAATCACGAATCCACTCGCACAACTGAGACGATACCCCATAGCTCCGCAGCTTGATTAGAAGTCGCTTGTGAGGAACGGTGTCAAAAGCTTTCCGGAAATCTAGAAATACGGAATCAACTTGAGATCCCCTGTCGATAGCGGCCATTACTTCGTGCGAATAAAGGGCTAGCTGCATTGCACAAGAGCGATGTTTTCTGAAGCCATGCTGATTACGTGTCAATAGATCGTTCCCTTCGAGGTTATTCATAATGTTTGAATACAGTATATGCTCCAAAACCCTACTGCAAACCGACGTCAATGATATAGGTCTGTAGTTAAATGGATTAGTACTACTACCCTTCTTAAACACTGGTGCGACCTGCGGAATTTTCCAATCTGTAGGTACAGATCTATCGGTGAGCGAGCGGTTGTATATGAGTGCTAAGTAGAGAGATATAGTATCAGCGTAATCTGAAAGGAACCTAATCGGTATACAATCTGGACCTGAAGACTTGCCCGTATCAAGCGATTTGAGTTGCTTCGCAACCCCTAAGGTATCTACTTCTAAGAAACTCATGCTAGCAGATGTTCGTGTTTCAAATTCTGGAATATTTCATTCGTCTTCCCTGGTGAAGGAATTTCGGAAACCGGCGTTCAATAACTCCGCTTTAGCGGCACAGTTGTCGGTAACAGTACCATCGGCACTGCACAGCGAAGGTATTGACTGCGTCTTGCCGCTTGTGTACTTTACATACGACCAGAATTTCTTCGGATTTCCTACCAAATTTTGAGACAATGTTTCGTTTTGGAACCTATTAAAGGCATCTCGCATCGAAGTACGTGTCAAATTTCACGCGTCTGTAAATTTTAGCCCATCTTCGGGATTTCGCGATCTTCTGAACTTCGCATGCTTTTTCCGTTGCTTCTGCAACAGCGTTCGGACCTTTTTTGTGTACCACGGGGGATCCGTTCCATCTCTTACCAATTTATGAGGTATGAATCTCTCAATTGCTGTTGCTACTATATCTTTGAATTTGAGCCACATCTCGTCTACATTTGCATAGTCAGTTCGGAAGGATTGGAAATTGCCTTTTAGGAAGGCTTCTAGTGACACTTTATCCGCTTTTTTAAATAAAATTATTTTGCGTTTGTTTCTGATGGATTTGGAAGAAAGTGTATTGAACCTAGCTACAACGACCTTGTGATCACTAATCCCTGTATCAGTCATGATGCTCTCTATCAGCTCTGGATTGTTTGTCGCTAAGAGGTCAAGTGTGTTTTCGCAACCATTTACAATTCGTGTGGGTTCGTGGACTAACTGCTCGAAATAATTTTCGGAGAAAGCATTTAGGACAATCTCGGAAGATGTTTTCTGCCTACCACCGGTTTTGAACAAGTATTTTTGCCAACATACCGAGGGTAGGTTGAAGTCCCCACCAACTATAACCGTATGAGTGGGGTATTTATTTGTTACGAGACTCAAACTTTCTCTGAACTGTTCCGCAACTGTATCATCGGAGTGTGGGGGTCGGTAGAAGGAGCCAATTACTAACTTAATTCGGCTGTTAAGTATAACCTCCACCCAACCAATTCGCACAGAGTATCTACTTCGACTTCACTACGAGATAAACCACTACTGACAGACACAAACACTCCACCACCAATTCTGCCTAATCTATCTTTCCTGAACACCGTCTGAGACTTCGTAAAAATTTCTGCAGAACTGATTTCAGGCTTTAGCCAGCTTTCTGTACCTATAACGATATCAACTTCTGTGCTTTCTATTAGCGCTTGAAGCTCAGGGACTTTTCCAGCGCAACTACAACAATTTACAACTATAATTCCGACTGTTCCTTGATCCAAGCACGTCCTGTAATTGCCAAGCACCCTTTGACATTGCAGCCCATCCCGCACTTTCCCGAGGCCTTCTAACCTAAAAAACCGCCCAGTCCACGCCACACAGCCTCCGCTACCCGTGTAGCCGCCAGCTGAGTGTAGTGAACTCCTGACCTATTCAGCGGAACCCGAAACCCCACCACCCTATGGCGCAAGTCAAGGAATCTGCAGCCAATACGGTCGCAAAACCGTCTGAGCCTCTGATTCAGACCCTCCACCTGGCTCTGCGCCAAAGGTCCGCAGTCGGTTCTGTCAACGATGCTGCAGATGGTGAGCTCTGCCTTCATCTTGTAAGAAAGACAGGCAGCCTTCACCAAATCAGATAGCCGCTGGAATCTAGAGAGAATTTCCTCAGATCCAAAGCGACACACGTCATTAGTGTCGACATGTGCCACCACCTGCAGCTGGCTGCACACTGTGCTCTTCATGGCATCCGGAAGGACCCTTTCCACATCAGGAATGACTCCTCCCGGAATGCACACGAAGTGCACACTGGATTTCTTCCCCTCCTTAGCCGCCGTATCCCTAAGGGGCCCCATTACGCGCCTAACATTGGAGCTCCCAACTACCAGTAAGCCCACCCTCTGCGATTGCCCGGACCTTGAAGGCTGAGAATGATCCTCTGAAACAGGGCAGGCAGCTGCATCTGGCTCAGCCACAGACAGTGCCTGAAATCTGTTTGTCAGACGCACCAGGGAGGCTTTCTGATCAGCCTCCGGGGACGCCTTTCGCTGCCTGCCACGCCGTGGAACGACCTCCCAATCAACCACAGGCGAGGGCTCAGCCCCACTGCGTTCAGCAACCGGGGCAACCACAGCGGCAGACTGATCTGGGGACAGACGGGACGAGGTTGACATCCCCGTGATACCCGAGTCCGGCTCCCCACAGTGGTGCTCATTGGCAACAGCCTCAAGCTGCGCGACCGAAGTCAGCGCAGATTGCAGCTGTGAGCGAAGGGATGCCAAGTCAGCCCTCATCCGAACACAGCAATCGCAGTCCCTGTCCATTCTAATCGATGTTTAACAACAGTTACCGAAACACGAGTCCGTGCCTAGATAACGCAAGCGGAACACGCAAAGAATGTATCAACTAACCTGTACAAATGCCTAACGACTGCGCTACAATCTGCTGAATTTACGATTACAGTAACTAAAACTCGAAATTGCACCTCCTATACGAAACTCACACGCAATTTAAATAATAATCTACCAAGTAAACACTAAAGCGCGATGCTACAACTGTAAAATACTATAATACCCCCGAAATATATGAATTAAACAATGCAAGTACCCAAAAACACGCAAAGAAATTAATTAAACTATCTAACAAATAAGTAAGCTAGGGTTATACGACTTGCTGCTGCAGCTGCTTATCCAACGGCGGCAGGGAGCACAATGACTGTGACCAACCGACACTGGCTGTTCAAAACAAAAACAGAAGACAGACGACTACGCGAATTTGCACTATTCAGGTACTAAGGCGCGATGCTACAACCCTCAAATACTATAATACGCCCGAAATATATGAATTAAACAATGCAAGTACCCAAAAACACGCAAAGAATTAATTAAATTATCTAACAAATAATTAAGTTAGGGTTATACGACTTGCTGCTGCAGCTGCTTATCCAACGGCGGCAGGGAGCACACTCATGTGGATCATCTCACACTTTTCGTTATTTAGCGTCAACTGCCACCTGACACACCATACAGCAATCTTTTCTAAATCGCTTTGCAACTGATACTGGTCTTCAGATGACCTTACTAGACGGTAAATTTCAGCATCATCTGCGAATAATCTAAGAGAACTGCTCAGATTGTCACCCAGGTCATTTATATAGATCAGGAACAGCAGAGGTCCCAGGACGCTTCCCTGGGGAACACCTGATATCACTTCCGTTTTACTCGATGATTTGCCGTCTATTACTACGAACTGCGACCTTCCTGACAGGAAATCACGAATCCACTCGCACAACTGAGACGATACCCCATAGCTCCGCAGCTTGATTAGAAGTCGCTTGTGAGGAACGGTGTCTAAAGCTTTCCGGAAATCTAGAAATACGGAATCAACTTGAGATCCCCTGTCGATAGCGGCCATTACTTCGTGCGAATAAAGAGCTAGCTGCATTGCACAAGAGCGATGTTTTCTGAAGCCATGCTGATTACGTGTCAATAGATCGTTCCCTTCGAGGTGATTCATAATGTTTGAATACAGTATATGCTCCAAAACCCTACTGCAAACCGACGTCAATGATATAGGTCTGTAGTTAAATGGATTAGTACTACTACCCTTCTTAAACACTGGTGCGACCTGCGGAATTTTCCAATCTGTAGGTACAGATCTATCGGTGAGCGAGCGGTTGTATATGAGTGTTAAGTAGAGAGATATAGTATCAGCGTAATCTGAAAGGAACCTAATCGGTATACAATCTGGACCTGAAGACTTGCCCGTATCAAGCGATTTGAGTTGCTTCGCAACCCCTAAGGTATCTACTTCTAAGAAACTCATGCTAGCAGATGTTCGTGTTTCAAATTCTGGAATATTTCATTCGTCTTCCCTGGTGAAGGAATTTCGGAAACCGTCGTTCAATAACTCCGCTTTAGCGGCACAGTTGTCGGTAACAGTACCATCGGCACTGCACAGCGAAGGTATTGACTGCGTCTTGCCGCTTGTGTACTTTACATACGACCAGAATTTCTTCGGATTTTCTACCAAATTTTGAGACAATGTTTCGTTGTGGAACCTATTAAAGGCATCTCGCATCGAAGTACGTGCCAAATTTCGCGCGTCTGTAAATTTTAGCCCATCTTCGGGATTTCGCGTTCTTCTGAACTTCGCATGCTTTTTCCGTTGCTTCTGCAACAGCGTTCGGACCTTTTTTGTGTACCACGGGGGATCCGTTCCATCTCTTACCAATTTATGAGGTATGAATCTCTCAATTGCTGTTGCTACTATATCTTTGAATTTGAGCCACATCTCGTCTACATTTGCATAGTCAGTTCGGAAGGATTTGAAATTGTCTTTTAGGAAGGCTTTTAGTGACACTTTATCCGCTTTTTTAAATAAAATTATTTTGCGTTTGTTTCTGATGGATTTGGAAGAAAGTGTATTGAACCTAGCTACAACGACCTTGTGATCACTAATCCCTGTATCAGTCATGATGCTCTCTATCAGCTCTGGATTGTTTGTCGCTAAGAGGTCAAGTGTGTTTTCGCAACCATTTACAATTCGTGTGGGTTCGTGGACTAACTGCTCGAAATAATTTTCGGAGAAAGCATTTAGGACAATCTCGGAAGATGTTTTCTGCCTACCACCGGTTTTGAACAAGTATTTTTGCCAACATACCGAGGGTAGGTTGAAGTCCCCACCAAATATAACCGTATGAGTGGGGTATTTATTTGTTACGAGACTCAAACTTTCTCTGAACTGTTCCGCAACTGTATCATCGGAGTGTGGGGGTCGGTAGAAGGAGCCAATTACTAACTTAATTCGGCTGTTAAGTATAACCTCCACCCAACCAATTCGCACAGAGTATCGACTTCGACTTCACTACAAGATAAACCACTACTGACAGACACAAACACTCCACCACCAATTCTGCCTAATCTATCTTTCCTGAACACCGTCTGAGACTTCGTAAAAATTTCTGCAGAACTTATTTCAGGCTTTAGCCAGCTTTCTGTACATATAACGATATCAACTTCTGTGCTTTCTATTAGCGCTTGAAGCTCAGGGACTTTTCCAGCGCAACTACAACAATTTACAACTATAATTCCGACTGTTCCTTGATCCAAGCACGTCCTGTAATTGCCAAGCACCCTTTGACATTGCAGCCCACACCGTACTTTCCCGAGGCCTTCTAACCTAAAAAAACCGCCCAGTCCACGCCACACAGCCTCCGCTACCCGTGTAGTCGCCAGCTGAGTGTAGTGAACTCCTGACCTATTCAGCGGAACCCGAAACCCCAACACCCTATGGCGCAAGTCAAGGAATCTGCAGCCAACACGGTCGCAAAACCGTCTGTGCCTCTGATTCAGACCCTCCACCCGGCTCTGCACCAAAGGTCTGCAGTCGGTTCTGTCGACGATGCACCAGATGGTGAGCTCTGCCTTCATCTCGTAAGCAAGACCGGCAGCCTTCACCAAATCACATAGCCGCTGGAATCCAGAGAGAATTTCCTCAGATTCAAAGTGACATATGTCATTAGTGCCGACATGTGCCACCAGCTGCAGCTGGCTGCATCCAGTGCTCTTCATGGCATCCGGAAGGACCCTTTCCACATCAGGAATGACTCCTCCCGGAATTCACACGGAGTGCACACTGGATTTCTTCCCCTCCTTCTTCCCCTCCCCACCCTATCCGCACATGCCAACCCCCACCATGCACACCTTCATCCTCTCCCACCTCCTTGATGCCCACCCCCTCAGAAATCTGCAAATTCTTCCCCAATGCCCCCATTTCTCATTACTTGCAAGGACATCAAATCAACCAATCCCTCACTCAACAATGAACTCCTCAAATGGTCTCTTGTGTCACCATTGGCCCTATGCCACACTTACACTTTTCCTTACCTCCTACTCTCCCTGCCAGGCGCAACCTCCTTTCCATCCTCCAACCCTCACCACAATAATCATGAAGCTTAGCCCCATGGTCAGGGAGGTAGTGGTGTTGGCCAAACTGAAAACACAGCCTGCACTTGAAACCCATTCTGCCTGCCGCATTTGCAGTGACTTCAACCCCACCTTCCTTATGAGTATCTTCACAAAATCCTCCATCGACCATCAACTCACCCAGTTATGGCACCCTTCAGGAATCGCCTCTCTTTTACATGTCTGCTGGGCTACACCAAGTGTCTCTATGACACAGTTGGAGTCATTAGACAAGATCGTTTCTCTGAGACTCCTGCTGGCATCCTACTAGGGTCTCACTGTGGAAATTCCTCTGGGTGTCCAGCAGTCTTTTCACAAGACAAAACAGATTGCTTGCTGTAACTCTTCCACCTTGGTTCTGGAACACAGTAATTGCTTCACCATTGAAATATAATACTCATTCTGCAGACGACTGAATAAGACACTCCCACTGCTATTATGTTATTGCTCCCCCCCCCCCCCCCTCCCAACGACATGGCTGCTAGACTACTACAAGAGTTTCCACGACTCGTTAGTGTCTTGGAGAGATGTCAGCTGAGAGTCTGTAGTATGCAAGGGTGAATAAATTCAGTTTCCCATTGTCAATGTGAGGGGGCGAGAGTTACAGTAAACTGGCAGAGGAGCATCAGTTACTGTGGCTGTAGCTGAATGATAGCGCCAGTATCATAGACACGCGCTAGCAGAGTGACTCCCGCAAAGTCCTCAAGCCATATGCAATAGCGCAGCATCCATCTAATGGCAATGCAGTTCATGAACGCAGCATTAGTGTCTTGGAGAGACGTCAGCGAAGAGATTGTAGTATGCAATGGCAAAGAAATTTCTGTGCCCCATCGTCAATGTGAATCTGCGTGGGTTACAGTAAACCACCAGCAGACTATTGGTTACAACCCACTGGACACCCAGGAGAGGTTCCATACAGTAACAGTAGCCGAATCCCAAAGCCAATATCATAGATATTTACTAGCAAATAACTCCGACAATGTCATTGAGGCATCTGCAATGGCGCAGTACCCACGTGGTAGAGATGCAAATCCTGAGTATTGTGTTAGTGTCTTGGAGACACATTGGCAGAGATTATGTAGTATGCAATGCCGAAGCAAATTGTGTGTTACATCGTCCATGTGAGGCTGCGAGGCTTACAGTAAACCTGCAACAGTGCATCGAGTACGAGCTACTGGACACGCAGGAGAGATTCCACGTGGTTCCTTAGCACAATGCCAGCTCTGGTATCATAGATATACATTAGCAGAATGGCTCGGACAATGTCCTTGAAGCATATGTAATAGGTCAGAATCTATCTGATGAAGATGCAGTTATTGAGGGCAGCATTAATGTCTTCGAGAGATGACGAGAGAGAGTCTGTAGTACGCAATGAGCGAAGCAATTTCTGCGACCCATCGTCAATGAGAGGGTGCGAGGGTTACAGTAAAAGGCAGTGGCTGAACAGTCACAAGCTCCTGGACACCCAGGAGAGGTTCCATGTGGCAAGCGTAGCGCCAGCGCCAGTATCATAGATATACACTAAAATAATGATCTCAACAATGTCCCCTAGGCATGTGCAATAGTGAGGCACCCATCTAATGGCGAGGCAATTCTCAAGGGCAGGATTAGTGTTTATGGGAGATGTCAGCAGAGAGCCCATGGTATGCAATGCCGAAGGATTTCTGTCCCCCATGATGAATGTGCGGTAGCAAGACCTACAGCAGAACACCAGCAATTCATCGGTTACAAGCTACTGGACACACAGGAGAGGTTCCATGTGCTATCATAGATATACACTCGCAGAATGACTCCGTCAATGTCCTAAAGGCGTATGCAATACCGCAGGACCAGTCTGGTGATATGCCATTCCTGAGGGCAGCGTTAGTGTCTTGGAGAGATGTAATTTGCAATGGCGAAGCAATTTCTGTGTCCCATCGTACTGTAACAGAAAACCAGCAGCAGTGCATCAGTTACAAGCTACTGGACGAGCAGGAGAGATTATATGTAATTTCCATAGCCGAATGCCAGCGCCTTTATCATTAATACATACTAGCAGAAAGACTGTAACAATGTCTTCAGGCATATGCAATAGCGCATCATACTTGTGATGGAAATGCAGTTCCTTATAGCAGCATTAGTGTCTTTGAGAGACGTTGGCAGAGAGTTTGTAGCATGCAATGGCAAAGCAATTTGTGTGTCATATCGTCAATGTGAGGGTGCAAGGGTTACAGTTAACAGGCAGCGCTGCATCAGTTACAAGCTACTGGACACCCAACAGAGGTTCCATGCAGTAATGGTAGCCCCAGTTCATCGCAAGTGTCATAGATATACGTTAACAGAATGACTTTGACAATGTTTTCGAGTCATGTGCAATATTGCAGCACCTGTCTAATGGTGAGTCAATGCCCAAGGGCAGCATTAGTGTCTTGGAGACATGTCGGTAGAGAGCCTCTAATATGTAGTTATGAAGCAATTTCTATGTCCCGTGGTCTAACTGCTTGTGCTAAGATTGTAGTAAACTGGCAGCAGTGCACCGGTTACAACCTACTGGACCTCCAGGAGACGTTCCATACGGTGATTGTAGCCAAAAGCGAGCGACATTATCATAGACATACACCAGCAAAATGACTCCGACAATATCCTAGATTCATATGGAATAGCGCAGACCCGTACTGTGGAGATGCAATCCCTGAGGGCCGTGTAAGTGTCTTGAAGAGATGTCGGCAGAGAGCCAGTAATACGAAATGGTGAAGCAACTTCTGTGTCCTGTTATCAATGTTGAGGGTGCAAGGGATGCAGTAAACCCGCAGCGGTGCATCCATTACCAGGTACTGGATATGCAGGACAGGTTCCATGTGATTACCTCAGCCAAATGTCTTCGAGGCATATGCAATGGCGGAGCACCTGTATGGTGGAGTTATAATTCCGAGGGCAGCGTTATTGTCTTGGAGAGATATCAGCTGAGAACCTTAGTGTGAAAAGGCTAAGGAATATTTGTGTCTCATCGTCAATGAGAGTGTGTGTGGGGTCGGCAGGTGTGCATCAGTCACAAACTGCTGGACACCCAGGAGAGGCTGCATGCGGAGTCAGTAGCCAAATGCCAGCGCTGGTTTCATAGATGTACATTAATGTAATAGTCCAACAATGTCTTCGAGGCATATGCAACAGGTTAGCAGTCGTCTGGTGGAGATGAACTTCTTGGGCCCATCATTAATGTCTTCTAGAGACAATGGCATTGAGCCAGTAGAATGTGTTCTTTCATAACCGTTAGCAAAGGAACGGAGATTCAGAATGCAAACCAGAGAAGGTGGTGAGAAAACGTCCGAAAATGACACGTTGAATTTTACCGAGCTGTGCCAAGAGTGACACCTGGATGAAGTGAATATAAGCACCGCTACTGTTGGCTAAGGCCGCTCAGATCGCCTCACAGTACTGACATTAGTGGAACATATTTGCAGAGCGTGCTACAACAAAAACTAGTTGTGATTGTTATCAGTTATTTGTCTGGACGTCGACTATAGCGATAACTATTATTGTTTGCATGTTACTTGCGATACCGATGTAATTCGAAACTTAAGTATTATCATATCTGTTTTATAGAAATAAAGCTACAAATGTTATTAGTTAGAACTGTCGTAAAGCATTCTGAGGACAAACCATCATTTAGACACCCTGTAAGCAACGAATGGGCATCACCCCACAGTATGGAATGGCGAAGCATTTCTGTGTCCCATCGTCAATATGAATGTCGTAGGGTTACAGTAAACTTGCAGTGGTGCATCAGTTACTTGCTACTGGACACCCAGCAGATTCCCATGCAGTAACCACAGCCGAATGTCGAAGCAAGTGTCATAGATGCACACTAGCAGAAAGACTCCAACAGTGTCCTCACAGTGTATGCAATATCGCAGCACCAGTCAAATGGCAAGGCAATTCCCGAGGGCAGCTTTAGTGTGTTGGAGAGACATCGGCAGAGAGCCTGTAGTATGAAATGGCGAATCAGTTTCTGCGTCCCATCATCAAGGGTTACAGTAGACCATCATTGGTACATTAGTTCCATGCGGTGACCATAGCCGAATGCCAGTGCCATTATCATATATATACACTAGCAGAATGACTCTGACAATGTCCACGAGGCAAATGCAATAGTGAAGCAGCCGTCTGCTGGAGATCCAATTCATTAGGGCAGCAATAGTGTCTTGAAGAGACGTCAGCTCAGAACCTGTAGTGTGCAGTGGTGAAGCAATCCAGTTGTCATTCTGAGGGTGCAAGTGTTACAGTAAACTGGCAGTGGAGCATCGGTTACAAGCTACTGGACAACAAGGTGAGAGGTTCCGTGTGGTGACCGTAGCCAAAAGCCAGTGCCAGTATCATAGACTACATTAGCAAAATGATTCTGACAGTGTCCTCGAGTCATATGCAATAGCACAGCACCTGTATGTTGAAGAGGCAGTTCCTGAGGCGTCAATCTGAGGGTGAGAGAGTTACAGTTAACTGGCAGCAGTGCATTGGTTAGAAGCTACTGGAGACCCAGGAGAGGTTTTATGCAGCTACCATAGCCAAATTCTAGTGTCAGTATCACAGATATGCACTACCAAAATGTCTCCCACAGTCTCCTTGAGGCATATGCAGTATCGCAGCACCTGTCTGATAGAGAAAAAAGTCCTGAAGTCTGCGTCAGTGTCTAGGAGAGAGGTCAGCACAGAGCCTGTAATATGCAATAGCGAAGCAATTTCTGTGTCCCGTCGTCCATGTGAAGGTGTGAGGATTACAGTAAACCAGCACCAGTGCTTCAGTTACAAGCTATTGGACACCCAGGAGAGGTTCTATCAGTGACCATACCCAACTGCGAGCGCCATTATCATAGATATAGACAGTCAGAATGATACCGACAATGTCCTCGAGACATATGCTATAGCACAGAACCCATCTGATGGAAATGGAGTTTCTGAGGGCAGCATTAGTGTTTTTAGCAGACATGGGAAGCGAGCCTGTAGTATGCAATGGAGAAATAATTTGTGTGTCCCATCGTCAACGTGACTGTGTGAGAATTACAGTAAACCAGCAGCAGAGCATTGGTTACAAGTTGCTGGACACCCAGAAGAGGTTCCATTCAGTGATCGTAGAAGAATGTCAGCGCCAGTAGCGGAGAATTGCAATTACTGAGCCCCATGTTAGTGTCTTGAAGACGCTGTAGTATGTAATGGTGAAATTACACACATCAAAAAAGTTTTGCATCTACTCGGTTACGAAAGTTATGGAACCTGTACAGAAAATTGGAATAAAGATCCACATAAACACTATTTCCACACTTTTTACTGCTCATGAAAACCACACACTGCATATTGTACCACCATATAACGAGACCTTCAGAGGTGGTGGTCCAGAATGCTGTACACACCAGAACCTCTAATACCCAGCAGCATGTCCTCTTCCATTGATGCATGCCTATATTCGTCGTGGCATAGTATCCACAAGTTCAACAAGGCACTGTTGGTCCATAATGTCCCACTCCTCAATGGCGATTCGACATAGATCCTGAGAGTGGTTGGTGGGTCACGTCGTCCACAAAGAGCTTTTATCAAACTATCCCGGGATGGTTGACAGGGTTCATGTCTGGAGAACATGCTGGCCATTCGATTTAGCGATGTCGTTATCCTGAAGAAAGTCATTCAGAAGATGTGCACGATGGATAGTTCAAATGTCTCTGAGCACTATGGGACTTAACATCTATGGTCATCAGTCCCCTAGAACTTAGAACTACTTAAACCTAACTAACCTAAGGATATCACACAACACCCAGTCATCACGAGGCAGAGAAAATCCCTGACCCCGCCGGGAATCGAACCCTGGAACCCGGGCGCTAGTAGCGAGAATGCTACCGCACGACCACGAGCTGCGAACCACGATGGATGCGCAAATTGTCGTCCATGAAGATGCCTCGCCAATATTCTGCTGATGTGATTGCACTATCAGTTGGAGGATGGCATTCACATATCGTACAGCCATTACAGCGCCTTCAGTGATCACCAGTGGCGTATACTGGCCCCACATGCTGCTACCCTAAAACAGCAAGGAACCTACATCTTGCTGCACTCGCTGCACAGTGTGTCTAAGGCGTTCAGCCTGACTGGGTTGCCTCTAAAACCGTCTCCGACGATTGTCTGGTTGAAGGCATCTGCAACACTCATCAGTGAGGAGAACATGATGCCAATCCTGAGTGGTCCATTCGGCATGTTGTTGGGCCATATCTGTACTGTACTGCTTAGTGTCATGGTTGCAAAGATGGACCTCGCCATAGGCGTCGGGAGTGACGTTGTGCACAATTTGAGTCGTAACACAACGTCCTGTGGCTGCACGAAAAGCATTGTTCAACATGGTTGCGTTGCTGTCAGCGTTCCTCCGAGCCATAATCCGTAGGTAACGGTCACCCACTGCAGTAGTGACACTTGGGCGGCCTGAGCGAGGCATGTCATCGACAGTTCTTGTCTCTCTGTACCTCCTCCATGTTTTGGTTCACTCAGAGACACAGTTCCCTTGGTGAGAGCCCTTCCTGGCACAAAGAAACAATGTGATGATGTACTATCCTCAGTCAATGTCTATCTTCAAGAGTTCTGGGAACTGGGGTGATGCAAAACTTTTTTGATGTGTGTATTTCTACATCCCATCACCAATGTCAGGGTTGCGAGGTTAAAGTAAACCGGCAGTGGTGCATCGGTTACAAGCTAGTGGACATCCAGGACAGGTTCCAGTATCATACATATACTCTAGCATAATGACTCTGACAATGGCCTCGAGGCATATGAAATAACGCAGCACCCGTCTGATAGAGATTCAGTTCTTGACGGCAGCATTAGTGTCTTGGAGAGACGTCAGCACAGAGCGTGTAGTATGCACTAGCAAATCAAATTCTGTATGCTACCGTCAATATGAGGATGTGAGGGTTACAGTAAACCAGTAGCAGTGCAATGGGTGGAAGCTACTGGACACCCAGGAGAGGTTCCATGCAGTGTCCTTACCAAAATGCCAGTGCGAGTATCGTAGATATACTCTAGCAGAAGAAGCCTCGACTGTGTCCTCTCCTTCTGCGCACCACACGTGTAATGGTGAGGCAATTCTTGAGGGCAATAATTGTGTCTTCGAGGGATGGCGGTAGAGAGCCTGTAGTATGCAATGGGAGAGCAATTTCTGTGTCCCATCATCAATGTGACGATGCGATTGTTGCAGTAAACCAGCAGTGGTGCATGAGCTACAGACTACTGGACACCCAGGATCGGCTCCATGTGGTGACCATAACCAAATTCTGGTGTAAGTATTATGGATATACACTAGCAGAATGACTCAAAGAATGTCCTCGAGGCATATGCAATATCGCAACACCGAAGTAATGGCGAAGCAATTCCCGAGGGCAGCATTATTGCCTTGGAGAGATGTAGGCAGATGGCCTGTAGTACGAGGGTGATATGAAAAGTTCTTGGAATCACCACGAGAGGTCAGCACTAGCGCAACGGGTTGTTCACGTGATATTCATTGGACTCTTTCCTGTAAACACGTGCCACGTCAGTGCTCTTGGAAGAGAGCTGTGGTGGTGACGTGGCTCTGTTGTTGTTCCTGCGAAGTGATTTGCGAAGAAGGAAAAAAATCGAGATTAAGTGATTAAGTACTTTGTAAATAAAGGCATGAAAACAGAGGACATTCGTGTCGATTTCCAGAATACACTGGGGGACTTTGCTCCTTCGTATTCAACAGTCGCCAAGAGAACAAACGAATTTAAATTTGTTTGGGAGAGCTTAGATGATGATCCGTGCATTGGTCAGCCAAGATGTGTCACTACTCCAGAAATCATAGCAAAAGTGCACAAATTGTTCACAGAGGATCGCCGATTGAAAGTGTGTGAAATTGCTCGTGCTTGCCAGGTTCGTGTAAAAGGGTATATCCTATTTTAACTGAAGAATTAGAAATGAAAAAAATTATCTGCAAGATGAGTGCCGCGACTCTACACTGGATCAAAAACGCATGAGAATGGGCATATCTGAACAATGTTGGGCTCGTTTTAGGAGAAACGAACAAGATTTTTTGCACTGGTTTGTGACCACAGATGAAAATAGGGTGCACTATTATACCCCAGAGACAAATCAACAGTCAGAGCAGTGGAAACATGCCGATTCTCAGCCACCAAAGAAAGCAAAGACAATTCCGGGCGGGAAAGGCCCTGGCATAAGTTTTACGGACTGCGTGGTAATTACTCAGGTGCCTGGTGAGGACTGTGACCTCACCAAATGGATCACGTGTGAAGCTAGGGATTGATGAACTCCCACAGAAGTCGCCGAACCTGAGGGTCGCTGGTTCGATTTCAGAACGCAGCACTCGGCGCCTCACCGTAGTCGCTTGTTAATACACAACGAGCGAATTCACAAGTAGAAGACCGCGCCGCTGTCGCATTGAGTCACGAGCACAGTGCTGAACTGGAGAACAAACCGCCGGCGCACCGCTGCAACACGAGCCGTCGTCGCATCAGCCGTCACCGGAACCTTCACTCTATGACTCCGCCGCGAGGAACTCAGCGAGTTAAAAAACACTGTATTACTCTGTTTGTTCGAAGGGTCTTATGTCTCAATAAACGACTGCTAGTGGAACCACCAATGTTTCTCTCACACCTCACCCTCTAAGCCAAGGAAAGAGCCCACTGCACCGCCCACACAGTGTCGTTCCCCTCCCGCCATCCCTGACAAAAAATGACCTTTGGTCTGCTCTGTCACTGACACGTAATATCTAGTGTCACTAAACCTCGACCCACTAGTGAGGAAGAAAGAAAGAAATTCGTGTGTTATATTGTTGATTGTACTAGATTTTGGTCTTCAACTTGTAATTTGCATTCGATCTGTGTAAATGTTATCTGTTGTTAACGTTTTTGATGTTAAATTCATGTACTTCCTCGTTCCACGATCACGGAGATCTGATAGTCAATTTGATCCTAATGAACAAGGCATGTAAAATAAAATAAAAATAAATAAATTACTTTCCAAAGCGAAATTTTCGTTTTCCATTGTTATGAAATTCCTGGCAGGTTAAAAGTGTGTGAACGAGAATCGAACTCGCGACCTTCACCGTTTGCAGACAGGTGTTCTACCAGCTAAGTTACCCAAGTGTGACTCGCGACCTGTCCTCACAACCTTACCTCTGCCAGAACCTCGTCTTCTATCTTCCAAATTTCACATAAGCTCTCCTGCGAATCATGCAAGACCGGCACTCCTAGAAGAAGGAAGTTTGCGGACTCATTGCTTGGCTACAGCCAGGGACTATACCACGTCCCCGCAACATCCTTTCTTCCAGGAGTCCAGGCCTCGGAAGTTTCGCAGCAGAACTGTGTGGTTTGGAATGTTCACTGAAGCCCCAAAGAAAATTGCTATAGCCATGCGTATTCAAATACGGAGATATGTAAACAGGCAGAATTCAGTGCTGCGGTCAGCAACGCCCGTATAAGACAACAAGTGTCTGGTGCAGTTGTTAGATCGGTTACTACTTCCACAATGCCAGGTTATCAAGGTTTAAGTGAGTTTGAAAGTGGTATTACAGTCGGCGCACGAGTTTTGGGATACAGCAAAAATGGCTCTGACTGCTATGGGACTTAGCTTCTCAGGTCATCAGTCCCCTAGAACTAAGAACTACTTAAACCTAACTAACCTAAGGACATCACACACTTCCATGCCCAAGGCAGGATTCGAACCTGCGACCGTAGCGGTCACGCAGTTCCAGACTGTAGCGCCTAGAACCGCTCGGCCACTTCGACCGGCTGGGATATAGCATTTCCGAGGTAGCGCTGAAGTGGAGATTTTCCTGCACGCACGACTATTTCAGGAGTGTACTGTGAACATCAGGAATGCGGTACAACATCAGATCACCAACATCGCTGCAGCCGGGAAAAGATCTAGCAAGAACGGGACCTATGACAACTGAAGAGAATAGTTCAGCATGATAGAAGTGCAACTTTTCTGCATGTTGCTGCAGATTTCGATGCTGGGACATCAACAACTGTCAGCGTGCAAACCATTCGACGACACATCAGCGATACAGGCTTTCGGAACCAAAGGCCCACTCGTGTAGCCTCGATGACTGCACGACACAAAGCTTAACGCTTCGCCTGGGCCCATCAACACCGACAATGGACTGTTGATGATGATGGAAACACGTTGCCTGGTCGGACGAGTCTCGTTTCTAATTGTATTGAGATGATGGACGTTCATGGGTAACCTCGTGAATCCGTGGGTCCTGCATGTCAACAGGGGACTGTTCTAGCTGGTGGAGGCTTTGTAATGGTATGGGGCATGTACAGTTGGAGTCTAGCTGGTGGAGGCTCTGTAATGGTATCGGGCATGTACAGTTGGAGTCATATGGGACCCCTGATACATCTAGATACAACTCTGAGAGCTGATACATACGTAAGCGCTCTGTGTGATCACCAGCACCCATTCATGTCCATTGTGCATTATGACGGACTTGGGCAATTCGAGCAGGACATTGCGACACCTCACAAGTCCAGAATTGCAAACAAAGTGGCTCCAGGCGCACTCTTCTGAGTTTACACACTTCCTCCGACCACTAAACTCCCCAGGCATGACATTGTTGAGTATGTCTGGGATGCCTGGCATCGTACTTTCACGAACTTAGGGACAGCCATGCGGGATTCATGGTGTCAATTCCGTCCAACACTACTTCAGACATTAGTTGAGTCCATGCCACATCGTGTTGCGGTACTTCCGCCCTCGCGGGGGCCCTACACCTTACTGTGCAGGTGTACCAGTTTCTTTGCCTCTTCATTGTATTCGATGAGATACTGCCGCTGTGACGGTGTTGTTCTCGGCGGATCTGTCCCGGACAACACAAACCATTTATGCTACTACTATTCTCGGTGTACAGATCGTTTAATTATACGACCATAATTGTGCTCATATCCTCATAGAGTAAACAAAGGCGACGGTGACATGACGCATTTTTCAACAATACAGGGGTTCTTCGACGTCCCGTGTCGTTTCTTAGCAACAGTCTGAGTCGAGTGGAATGTAGAGCAACGTGAATGGCGCTGTCCGCATTCAGCGAATCTGAAGAAATAGTGAAATGCAGTAGGGGCTCGGACGATAGTGGTCTCTGGTAAGTCATTAATTAGCATCTGATTTCCGACAATCCCTGGCAGCTGACACAAAGGCCTTAAATCGATTGCATCTTTCTGCACACGCGTAACATTAATTCTCACATCACATATATTGAATGAATACGGAGATCTTGAACACAGCCGTTATATTCGAGGTAATTTAATTTTCCAAATCCGTCGTCGAGACCGTTTACCACAGTTCGTCTAAAGCAGTTTGTGTTGGAGAACCATTAACCTCATTAATCTTGCAATTAGAGTAAGATCGAAATACTACAAATTATACGTGTTCCCTCGGAGATGCACATGCCACGTGCTTACCGTATTCGCTCGCGTAGATAACGCTCGACAAGCTTAGTACATCGCGATGCTGCCGTGAAACACACGTTTTCCATCCCCCTGTCGTAAGAAATAATATACTTTCTAACGTATTTTAAATAAATGTCAGGCATTAAGCTCTATTTTGAGTCAAATCCAGCGTCCGATTCCACATACAGCTTTGACCAATGACACCCCGAGTGAAGGACGCCATGAGTTTACGATGCGAAGGATGGAACTGGCTTGTTATTAAATTTCATCTGTGGTTGTCTGTGCCGTAAACTATGCTGTTTATTACAAATATATCGCGATATCCCAGGTTGTGGGGTAGGCAAGAACCTAAGTGCACAGCTTAAGTTGCTGCTCGTGAATCAAGTAGCAATCTTGTTTATAATCTTAGTTCTCATAAATATATATGACTATTTTTTCCGAATACGGCACCATTTACAAAGGTGGGGTTGGCCAGAAACTTAAGAGCACAGCTGCGACTATCTGCAATTACCGGTATATATAATCCTGCTTCTCACAAACATTTGGTTGTTTTTCTCCGAATGTGCCATCACTGCCGAGGGTGAGATTACGCAGAAACCCAAAGAGGACAGTTATATACGTCATTATAGTCCTTCATCCCACAGTTCGTTATTTATCGTGGTTTTTCATTGTTTGTTGTTATTCCTTTTAGGATTATTTGTTTATTTATTTACTTTTTGTGTCTATATACCGTAGGTCAAATCACATTGTCGATTCCAACGTTAGTTATGTTTCCCGTTCTTCCAGTAGCATAACGAATGATACGAAAAAATTAGACGTTTGACGAAATAACTAACAGCCAATAGAAATCATGAAAATAACGGAACGTGGAATCAAAAATTAGAGTGATACCATTCATGGCAATTCTCAAAGAATGTGCAGTACACACCTGCAACATCAGTTGTACAGAGAGTAACATGGAAACAGAACTCGTATAACTGTCAAGTCTTTTAGAATTTTCATGCGTGATACCGCTGAAATTTGTAACTGCACGTTCCATTATTATGTCATTTTCATTAGGGGTGGCTCCCAAATTCCTTTAGGATTTACCTGTATGGTATCGCTTCCTGTACTAATGCAAAAAAGCGATTAAGAGCAAACCTTCGAATCGACAACTAGAACTGACCTATACAGCCCACTTCTGGTTATCGATTGTTCAAATGTGTGTGAAATCTTGTGGGACTTAACTGCTAAGGTCATCAGTCCCTAAGCTTACACACTACTTAACCTAAAGTATCCTAAGGACAAACACACACACCGATGCCCGAGGGAGGACTCGAACTTCCGCCGGGACCAGCCGCACAGTCCATGACTGCAGCGCCTTAGGTTATCCATTCCAAGATTTGTTATTTTTTCGTTACGTGTGTAGTGACTTTTCTCTTAGAAATTCTGTGTTGCTTTCTTCTTATTTCCCGATAATGTCCTGCTTACGTTTCCTTTGAGTTGCTATTTATTTCATTTTGCAGTTCTTGTGTTAGATTTTAGTTTGTGCCCGTTCAAAACTCCACCCCTCCGTTCAAAACTCCACCCTCCTAAGATTCAATACTTCTTATTAAGACTTACCGCCATTCCACAATATTACGAGTTTACTATACGTGATGTTGCAGTGAACTTTTAAGAATGTCTGTGGTTCTTTCACTTCCTAGCGTAAGCTATAATAATAATTCAAGTGCTGAGAACCAGAAGGGCCCAAAGCACATATGTTAAGTTTACGGAAAAACAGATACTTGTGAAAATCAAATTTGCAGGGAAACCACCAGTCTCATAGGTTTGACTTGTATCTTTTTTAACATCCTTCCTATAAAAACCATGTAATATTTATTATTGTTATTATTATTGTTGTTATTCTTATTGTCAACTTACAAAATTTTTGTATATAGGCTAGAGACAATAGTTTCTTTTAATTGTAGTATAGTTTGTAATTAACGTAAAACTAGAATCAGGACATAAGTAACAGACACTTAATGCACCACACATATAGTTGTGACCTGTTCCAACACGTCATATTCCCCGTTGTAATCATTTTCATTAAGCACGTTCTCTGGCTTCAGGCTCAGACGAAACTGTTTGTTCACTTTAGGCATGAGTTGTAGTAGTTTTGTTAAGTCTATTTGTTTAAAGATTGATATAGTACTTTGTTAAGAGTTCGTGTTTCGAGGTTGGTATTTGCCTTCCACCTATTGGGCACTAGGATTTGCGAGGCATCTACACACTGTGGAGAAATAGCAAATTGTGGTCTCCCTCGATGTGACTTGAAGAAAATGGTGGCCTCCCACTATTCCAATCAAGAATACGTTGCTTTAAACAATGTTCGCGGAAATCCATTGAAAATTTTATAATTTCAAAATTTCTTAAAAGTACATTGTTACGATGAACACCAGTTTTAGGTGTGATAGAGAGGTCGATAACACTCTTAAATGTTCTAAAATCCTCAACGTCCATTTTACAAATTGGAATACTGAAACCATGGAGCATAATTTTATGGTGGGGCATTACCCTAAGAGCTTTCAGATTTTATGGAGAAATGGGGGTCAGTGTAGCCAGTGAGCACTGAGACAGCTTTTCGCAATCGTTCATATACAGGGTGTTTCAAAAAGCACTTTATAACTTTAAAAATTCATATACATTTATTGAAAGAAGATATAGACCTGGATTTAATGTTATTTTGTAGGGAAACACATCAAGTTTTTTTTTACCTTAAACTAAAGATGTTGTATGTTGCTTCCGTTGCTTATCCTGCACACATTCCATCAGAGTCAATTTCTTCTCAACTCCTTGTAGCGTTGCAAGTGTAACTTGCTTAGTGGCGGCATAAATTCTTGCTCAAGTTCAGGTAGAGAAGCTGCCACAGGAGGTACAAAGCACAATATTCTTGATGAATCCCCATAAGAAAATCGAGCGGTGTCAGGTTTGGGAACTGCGCGGACCTGGTAAGTGGTCACTGAGAAAATCCCAGATGTCAGCCCGTTAGTGGGCTGGTGTACCATCTTGTATGAAGTAAACATTTCGAGCTGTGGTATCAAAAATTGCAACATATCTAGGTGCGCTGTCCCACTGATGGCTCTCTCACGGAAAAAGGGGCCGTACCCTTGGTTCTTGCTCAATACACAAAAAGTGTTCAGTTGAAGGCTATCACGAACACGATGCAATATTTGATGCTGATTTTCACTGCCTCAAATCCTACAGTTATATATGTCAACCTTGTCACTTAAGTGAAAATTCGACTCGTCAGAAAAGATGATTTTGTCGAAGAAATTTTCATCCTCATGTAATCGATTTAACATATCCGCAAAGAAGTTCTTGCGAGAAATTTTATCAGTGTGTTTTATTGCTTGTACAATCGTCAATCTGCACGGTTTCAAATACAAACGGTTTCTCAACACTCTCCAAATGGTCATATGTGGGGTTTGCAGTTCGCGAGATGCAGGCTACGTCGATTTCGTAAAGCTGTTGACAAAAAGTTGTCTCACTCGCTCAATGATGTCGTCAGATGTGCTTGGACGACCTGATGATTTCCCATGTTTTACACAGTACCCTGTTTCTACAAAACATTTATGCCACTCATAAACTGTAGGCCTACTAGGAAGATCTTTGCGTACTTGGTACGGAAATTATTTTGAACTGTGTCCGCCGACTTTGATTCTTCAAACCAAAACACACAGCTAGCAAGCTCAGATTTAGTGGTATGATGGCCCAGTGGATATCCCGTCACAAACTGAACACAGATCAAGCATGGAAAAAGGAGGAAGGTGTACTGAGCTGTGAGAAAAAAGTAAAAATTATAAGTGAGCGATTGAAGCTTAGCAAGTGTAGTGCTGAGCGCAAGTGAACAGCTGGGGAGTCATGGGAAAGTGTGTACGGCATTTGACTAAGACTGACGAGCCAGGTTCGAAACTCTCTGGTGGTACTTATTTTTATTTTCTTCACAACATTATGAACTGTCCGTTCGGTCATTGAAATGTTTGTTGTCTTTCCATAATCTTGGCACTTGTTATGCTATAGACTGGTTAGAGAATATGAGTCATGAATGCGTTACCGTTGCAGGTAAACGTCGTGAATAGTGAGAGCAGCCCACGTACCATATAGATGTCTCACATAAATGAAAACAAGTAAACCGGTGTGAACTATGATACAACAAAGGAGTTCGAGAGTTAAAACTTCCAAAGAGGAACGCAACTTCAAAACCGTTAAGAACATATGTTTTCACAGAACACAGTGAAAGTATGTGATTGTGAAACTGTTGCGTTCATTTTTTGCACCTCATGTAGCAAACTACGAGGGCTGTTCAATAAAGAATGATCATAATTTTTTTGACAACATACCTTGATCATTCTCATAATTTTGATGCTCCTTCTCAAAGTAGTCTCCCATGAATCCGATGCACTTGTACCAGAGTTTCTGCCACTCTTCAAATACATGCTGGAAACCATTTTTTGAGACATCCTTCAAAATCGCTTCCGCAGCTTCGCCACTGATTCTGATGATTGATAATGCCTCCCACAAAGGCGTTTCTTCATGTTAGGGAATAGAAAAAAGTCACTTGGGGCTAACTCCGAACTATAGGGAGGGTGAGGGATGCACTTCACGTTGATTTTTGCAAGATATTCAGCAACCACATTGGCAACATGCGGTCACGCATTATCATGGTGCAGCTTCCAGCCTGCTTCACGGAAATCTGGTCTTTGGCGCCTGATACAGACTTGTAATGTTCTTAGGACACTCCTGTAGTATTTTCCAGTTACTGATGTGTGTACAGGTACAACATGCTGATAAACCATCCCATGAATATCAGAGAATGAGATGACCATAACTTTCTCAGCAAAAAAATGGTTCAAATGGCTCTGAGCACTATGGGACTTAACTGCTGTGGTCATCAGTCCCTTAGAACTTAGAACTACTTAAACCTAACTAACCTAAGGACATCACACACATCCATGCGCGAGGCAGGATTCGAACCTGCGACCGTAGCGGTCGCGCGGTTCCACACTGTAGCGCCTAGAACCGCTCGGCCACTCCGGCCGGCACTTTCTCAGCAGAAGCAACCACTTTTGCTTTTCTTTTGCGGTGTGGGGGGGTTGGTGATGAAGGAGAATTCCACACAGAGCTTTGCTGTTTGCTCTCAGGATCAAAATGATGTAGCCAAGTTTCATCAGCAGTGATTACATTTGAAAGACACTCCGGATCTTCCTCTAACATCAATTTTAACTGCATGCAGACCTGCACGCGAATGTCCTTTTGTTTGGGACTCAACAGTCTCGGAACCCATCGCGCCCAAACACGTGTCATGTGTAATTTTTCTGTCAGCAACGTGTGGGTGGCACCCAATGAAATGTAGAGTATCTCAGAAAGTGATCTTAAGGTAACTCGTCGATGCTCTCTCACAATGACGGCAGCAGTGTTCATGTTTTCTTCCGTAAGAGCAGTAACTGGAGCACCGGGCCCACCTTCCTTTGAAATTGATTGTCTCCACTCGTTAAACACTTTAAACAACCTTCGAGCTGTGCTATAGGGAAGAACAGACTCTCCATAGGCCTCCTGTAACATTGTAGAGGCCTCAGTTGAAGATTTGTTGAGACGAAAGCAGAATTTCAAATCCGCATATTGTTCCTTGCGTGTTATTCCTTGCGTGTTACCTGCATTGCAGCGGAAGGCGACACTGAACATGTCTGACCTTGCCTGCCTCTCACAGGCGGGAACCAGGAGTCCCAACATTGAACCTACTACGGGCTGTTTGTTGCACATTAAGCTAACAGAATATCATAAGAGTAAATTTTAGCTTTAGAAATTACGACCGTAAGAAATTATGGTAATTCTTTATTGAACTGCCCTCGTATATGTTTTCGTCATTTCCTTGGGAGTGACCACATTCAAATTCATACGAACACCTAAATCGGGCAAGGAGGCGTATCTCACTCACTCACCAGGCGTACAAATTAGGTGTGTCCGTATGAGATTCGTGTCATATGACACACATTCTGTCAGTAATGCCGTGTCTGACACACTAGATATGTTTTCCGTTGGAGGATTCGATTGACTTGTCTCTTTGTCATCAAACGCTTGTGCTTCCCAATCGAGAGCCACTTCCTTTCGGCTGCTAATAGAGTAGTTGAGCAGAATCTACTGTCATTATAGGTCCCTTCCTTACACCTCAGTGTTGCAAACGGACGTTACACCACGATACAGACACGAATTTGAATACGGCGAACGGTAAAAAAAAGTTTTTGGCACACAGGAGGTTTGAACACAGCTCGCCTGCTTGATAGTCCAACACCCCGCCACTTTTTTATGTAGGGTCAAGGAATAGAAGGAATGGTCTGGGGGCGAAGTGAGCAGGGGTCATTGTACGAGGTCTGCACATGATGTCTGCGTCCCCAAACGGGAACTTATGGAACGGGCAAATGGCCACAGGAGATTATTCATTTGTTTTTTGACAAAATATAATCCACATTTCTCCCGATCTGTCTCTAAAAGAAAGAAAAACAAACGCAAGGTAACACTTCTGTAACACGCACACACGGCGTCGATACTCTACGGACGCCGGCGCTCATTTTTCATGGCATGTCGTCTTGTAATGTCGTGTACATACCGTTATCTGTTCATCTGCTTGTGGGAATGAATCACATTATCTCCTGCGATGAATAATCCAATCATGGGGCGGATCGTGGAAGATGCTCTGCAAGAACTTCGAGAAGTGTTGACTGTACTTAGGGTTCTTCACAATAGCGCAATGAGGATCGTTTAAACAGTTCCAAGAATCCATGAGTTCTATACCTCCAAATAAATAATGAATCGCTCGACCTCTGATGCACATGACGGCGTAGTCTTTCTTCCTCGGGTAGAGGACAATGCCGGAATTGACATAAGGGGGCGGCATCTGTAAAAAGAGAGCTGTCATTAAGTATTTACTGTCAATCATCGGTGTCGATTACATCGACCTAAAAATTCATATGATTTTATCATAATCAGAAATAAGATGGACCAAATTAATTGAACTATCGATTTGAAAACAACTCCGTCGGCTGTATTAGCTCTCTTCATCCATTACATTTACAGAAAGGGTCCTCCACTTTTAACCAGTTACTGTGGTTTGGTCTCTTATGATGAAAAACATTCGAAAATCGAACCTGTATTTGGACATATTGTCAGTCTCACTAAGACAAAATTTGGTACATGTATGTTACCATGTTTTGTTAGGTTGCTATGGATGACGTTAAGTACATTTACAATAAGTTTCTCACACTGTTCGGTCTACCACCCCGCACTCAACGCAAAACATTTTCACGTACACATACTAGTTATTGGGTTGTACTTTCTTTCTCTGTTGTGTGTGTGTCTACATATTCTGAGTAGACACAGCTGAGACAAATTACATGAACAAAGATGCTAACGCACTGGTACTGTGGACGGGACTCTATACCAAATGGGGAGTGGTGCAACAGTCAACTACTCTGAAGTGGTATAGGCATGTGTATTCAAATACAGAGATACGTAAACAGGCAGAATACGGCGTTGCGGTAGGCAACGCCTACATAAGACAACAAGTGCCTGGCGCAGTTATTAGATCGGCTACTGCTGAAACAATGGTAGGTTATCAAGATTTAAGTGAGTCTGAACGTGGTGCTATACTCGGCGCACGAGCGATGGGACACAGCATCGCCGAGACAGTGATGACGTGGGGATTTTCCCGTGCCACCATTTCACGAGTGTACCGTGAATATCAGGAATCCGGTAAAACATCAAATCTCAGACGTCGCTGCAGCCGGAGAAAGATCCTGCAAGATAGGGACCAATGACGACTGAAAAGGTTCGTTCAGCGTGACAGAACTGCGACCCTTCCGCAGGTTGCTGCAGATTTCAGTGCTGGGACATCAACAAGTGTCAGCGTGCGACCCATTCAATGGAACATCATCGACATGGGCTTTCGGAGCCGAAGGCCCACTCGTGTAGTTTTGATGACAGCTTGACACAAACTTCACGCCTCGCCTGGGCCCATCAACACCCATTGAACTGTTGATGAATGGAAACATGTTGCCTGGTCGGACGAGTCTCGTTTCAGATTGTATCGAGCGGATGGACATGTACGGGTATGGAGACAACCTCATGAATCCACTGACTCTGCATGTCAGCAGGGACTGTTCGTTGGAGTGATAGGGGACCCCTGATACGTCTCTGACAGGTGACACGTACATAAGCGTCCTGTCTGATCACATGCATCCACTCATGTCCATTATGTATTCCGACGGACACGAGCAATTCTAGCAGGACAATGCGGTGCCCCACACGTCCAGAACTGCCACAGAGTGGCTCCAGCAACAGTCTTCTGAGTTTAAATACTTCCGCTGGCCACCAAACTCCCCAGACATGAAGATTATTGAGCATATCTGAGGTGCCTTGCAGCATGCTGTTCAGAAGAGATCTCCACCCCCTTGTACTCTTATCGATTGATGGACAGCTATACGGGATTCATGGTGGCAGTTCCCTCCAGCACTACGTCAGACATTAATCGAGTCCACGCCAGATCATGTTGCTGCACTTCTGTGCGTTCGCAGGGGCCGTGCATAATATTAGGCAGGTGTACCAGTTTCTTTGGCTCTTCAGTGTATTTTGATGGTGATTGCTTATACGTCGACTTCGATACTCGTCAATCCATAACTGTTAGTGGATTACACTGTTACATACACGTAAGACGCTTCCTGTATAAAGTACTTTAAACAGCACACGAGTACACAGCAACCTTGAAAATTAATAATAAATGTGAATGATTGTTTGTTTGCTTTTCTTTCTTTTTTAAAAAAGAGAAAAGTCGTTGAAAGTTAATTCTAACCTTAGCTGACCTTCTCAGTCCTTTTCAACACTAAACTGTAGCAGTAACACAGGTCTAACCCAGACACCGACTTTGGTTCTCCAGTTTCGAAACTCGTCGAGGCTGGGGTGACGGGCTTTGTTACAGGGATCCGGACGGTAAGGGAAACGGTGGAGGCAGAGCGGCTGATCCTGGCCATCCAAAGTAGGAGATAAAATTAAAAAGAATGGAAGCAGAAGTAAATGCTGAAACACTGTTAATTCAATAGGGGAGACTGCGACACAGTGGGCACGGCTTTTGTTTTAGAACAGTTTGTGACGAAATTTGATAATATTTGTGAATTATTTCGGTCCATTTAGGAAGCCTATACCATCCAATCTCCATATTTATTCATACGTTTTCATGTGACAAAAAGTTTACACACGGAATTATTGATAGCACCCCCATCGTGGCGCACACTGAGTGTTGGCGTCGGCCGCAGGGAGCAACAGAAACGAAGTCCACAGACACACTGGAAACATTTATTTTTCTCGGTAAACATGTGATACATTGAATTTGCGCATAGTAAAATCAATGGCATTGTAAGTATCCATGTCAGTAGGGAATACAAGCATCACTACAGTTTCTTTTGTGCCGCTGACTGTGTAAGTCTCCGGTAGTCTGCCTACAAATGACATCTGTGAAACTAATTTCATGTGCTTCTGTACCTGCAGCAAACGAAAAATATCTGTCAAACTTTCATGAGTTCTGCAGGTAAGTCACAACTGCAGTGTAACTTAGTCCTTTCTTTTCAACATCGCCTTTGATCTTTAATTATACCTTATAGCGAAAACTCAGATTATCACCTCTGTCACCCATCAGAAGAATCGCAGAGCCTTCTTGAGCTGCTCTCTGGCTGAATTTGCCTTCTGACACGTTTAGAAATGGACGCGTTGCTTAATTTTGAGAGTTTGAAAGTTCATTTTCTTCCCATTTGTACGCTCTAGAAACTCCTGCTTCTTAGAGCTGTCATTAAGAATTCTTGTTCTTTCTCTTTTTATTCGATAAATGAGCTCTTGTCTTACAGGTTTTTGCTTTTGGAAAATGTGGAAATTCCTTCAGTGTTACCAAATGTATTGAGCTACATACATCAAAAAAACGTTTTGCATCACCTCGGTTCCTAGAGCTCTGGAACCTGTACATAAAATTGGAATGGAGATCAACATACATGCCATTTTCTCCCTTTTTATTGCTCATGAAAACCATACATACAGCAAGACATTCAGAGGTGGTAGTCGACATTGTTGTCCACACCGGTACCTCTAATACCCAGTAGCAAGTCCTGCATTCTTCGTGGCATACTATCCACAAGTTCAAAGCACTGTTGGTTCACATTGTCCCACTCCTCAAAGGCGATTCAGCGTAGATCCCGCAGGGTGGTTGGTGGGCAACGCCCTTAAAACGCTCTTTTCAGTGTATCCCAGGCATGTTCGATACGGTTCATGTCTGGAGAAGATGCTGGTCACTCTAGTCGAGCGATGTCGTCATCCTGAAGGATCTCATTCAAAAGATGTGCACGATGGGAGCGCGAATTGTCGTCCACGAAGACGAATGCCTCGCCAGTATGCTGCCGATATGGTTGCACTATCAGTTGGAGGATGGCATTCATGTATCGTACAGCCGTTACGGCGCCTTCCATGACAACCCGTGGCGTACCTCGGCCCCACATAACACCACTCCAAAAGATAAGCGAACCTCCACCTTGCTGCACTCGCTGGACAGTGTGTCTAAGGCGTTCAGCTTGACCAGGATGCCTCCAAACAGGTGCTCCCTGCCACCGTTGGATAAGCAGCTGCAACAGCAAGTCGTATAACCCTAGCTTACTTATTTGTTAGATAGTTTAATTAATTTCTTTGCGTGTTTTTGGGTACTTGCATTGTTTAATTCATATATTTCGGGGGTATTTTAGTATTTGACAGTTGTAGCATCGCGCTTTAGTGTTTACTTGGTAGGTTCTTATTTAAATTGCGTGTGAGTTTCGTATTGGAGGTGCAATTTCGAGTTTTAGTTACTGTAATCGTAAATTCAGCAGATTGTAGCGCAGTCGTTAGGCATTTGTACAGGTTAGTTGATACATTCTAGGCGTGTTTCGCTTGCGTTATCTAGGCACGGACTCGTGTTTCAGTAACTGTTGTTCAACATCGATTAGAATGGACAGGGACTGCGATTGCTGTGTTTGGATGAGGGCTGACTTGGCATCCCTTCGCTCACAGCTGCAATCGGCGCTGACTTCGGTCGCGCAGCTTGAGGCTGTTGCCAATGGGCACCACTGTGGGGAGCCGGACTTGGGTATCACGGGGATGTCAACCTCGTCCCGTCTGTCCCCAGATCGGTCTGCCGCTGTGGTTGCCCCGGTTGTTGCCCGCAGTGGGGCTGAGCCCTCGCCTGTGGTTGATTGGGAGGTCGTTCCAAGGCGTGGCAGGCAGCGAAAGGCGTCCCCGGAGGCTGATCAGAAAGCCTCCCCGGTGCGTCTGACAAACCGGTTTCAGGCACTGTCTCTGGCTGAGCCAGATGCAGCTGCCTGCCCTGTTTCAGAGGATCATTCTCAGCCTTCAAGGTTCGGGCAATCGCAGAGGGTGGGCTTATTGGTAGTTGGGAGCTCCAATGTTAGGCGCGTAATGGGGCCCCTTAGGGATACGGCGGCTAAGGAGGGGAAGAAATCCAGTGTGCACTCCGTGTGCATTCCGGGAGGAGTCATTCCTGATGTGGAAAGGGTCCTTCCGGATGCCATGAAGAGCATAGGGTGCAGCCAGCTGCAGGTGGTGGCACATGTCGGCACTAATGACGTGTGTCACTTTGGATCTGAGGAAATTCTCTCTGGATTCCAGCGGCTATCTGATTTGGTGAAGGCTGCCGGTCTTGCTTACGAGATGAAGGGAGAGCTCACCATCTGCAGCATCGTCGACAGAACCGACTGCGGACCTTTGGTGCAGAGCCGGGTGGAGGGTCTGAATCAGAGGCTCAGACGGTTCTGCGACCGTGCTGGCTGCAGATTCCTTGACTTGCGCCATAGGGTGGTGGGGTTTCGGGTTCCGCTGAATAGGTCAGGAGTTCACTACACTCAGCTGGCGGCTACACGGGTAGCGGAGGCTCGGTGGCGTGGACTGGGCGGTTTTTTAGGTTAGAAGGCCTCGGGAAAGTACGGGGTGGGCTGCAATGTCAAAGGGTGCTTGGCAATTACAGGACGTGCTTGAATCAAGGAACAGTCGGAATTATAGCTGTAAATTGTTGTAGTTGCGCTGGAAAAGTCCCTGAGCTTCAAGCGCTAACAGAAAGCACAGAAGCTGATATCGTTATTGGTACAGAAAGCTGGCTAAAGCCTGAAATAAGTTCTGCAGAAATTTTTACGAAGTCTCAGACGGTGTTCAGGAAAGATAGATTAGGCAGAATTGGTGGTGGAGTGTTTGTGTCTGTCAGTAGTGGTTTATCTCGTAGTGAAGTCGAAGTAGATACTCCGTGCGAATTGGTATGGGTGGAGGTTATACTTAACAGCCGAATTAAGTTAATAATTGGCTCCTACCGACCCCCAGACTCCGATGATACAGTTGCGGAACAGTTCAGAGAAAGTTTGAGTCTCGTAACAAATAAATACCCCACTCATACGGTTATAGTTGGTGGGGACTTCAACCTACCCTCGGTATGTTGGCAAAAATACTTGTTCAAAACCGGTGGTAGGCAGAAAACGTCTTCCGAGATTGTCCTAAATGCTTTCTCCGAAAATTATTTCGAGCAGTTAGTCCACGAACCCACGCGAATTGTAAATGGTTGCGAAAACACACTTGACCTCTTAGCCACAAACAATCCAGAGCTGATAGAGAGCACCATGACTGATACATTGATTAGTGATCACAAGGTCGTTGTAACCAAGCTCAATACCATTTCTTCCAAATCCATCAGAAACAAACGCAAAATAATTTTTATTTAAAAAAGCGGATAAAGTGTCACTAGAAGCCTTCCTAAAAGACAATTTCCATTCCTTCCGAACTGACTATGCGAATGTAGACGAGATGTGGCTCAAATTCAAAGATATAGTAGCAACAGCAATTGAGATATTCATACCTCATAAACTGGTAAGAGATGGAACGGATCCCCCGTGGTACACAAAAAAGGTCCGGACGCTGTTGCAGAGGCAACGAAAAAGCATGCGAAGTTCAGAAGAACGCGAAATCCCGAAGATTGGCTAAAATTTACAGACGCGCGAAATTTGGCACGTACTTCAATGCGAGATGCCTTTAATAGGTTCCACAACGAAACATTGTCTCGAAATTTGGTAGAAAATCCGAAGAAATTCTGGTCGTATGTAAAGTACACAAGCGGCAAGACGCAGTCAATACCTTCGCTGCGCAGTGCCGATGGTACTGTTACCGACGACTGTGCCGCTAAAGCGGAGTTATTTAACGCAGTTTTCCGAAATTCCTTCACCAGGGAAGAGGAATGGAATATTCCAGAATTTGAAACACGAACATCTGCTAGCATGAGTTTCTTAGAAGTAGATATCTTAGGGGTTGCGAAACAACTCAAATCGCTTGATACGGGCAAGTCTTCAGGTCCAGATTGTATACCGATTAGGTTCCTTTCAGATTACGCTGATACTATAGCTCCCTACTTAGCACTCATATACAACCGCTCGCTCACCGATAGATCTGTACCTACAGATTGGAAAATTGCGCAGGTCGCACCGGTGTTCAAGATGGGTAGTAGGAGTAATCCATTTAACTACAGACCTATATCATTGACGTCGGTTTGCAGTAGGGTTTTGGAGCATATACTGTATTCAAACATTATGAATCACCTCGAAGGGAACGATCTATTGACACGTAATCAGCATGGCTTCAGAAAACATCGCTCTTGTGCAACGCAGCTAGCTCTTTATTCGCACGAAGTAATGGCCGCTATCGACAGGGGATCTCAAGTTGATTCCGTATTTCTAGATTTCCGGAAAGCTTTTGACACCGTTCCTCACAAGCGACTTCTAATCAAGCTGCGGAGCTATGGGGTATCGTCTCAGTTGTGCGAGTGGATTCGTGATTTCCTGTCAGGAAGGTCGCAGTTCGTAGTAATAGACGGCAAATCATCGAGTAAAACGGAAGTGATATCAGGTGTTCCCCAGGGAAGCGTCCTGGGACCTCTGCTGTTCCTGATCTATATAAATGACCTGGGTGACAATCTGAGCAGTTCTCTTAGATTGTTCGCAGATGATGCTGTGATTTACCGTCTAGTAAGGTCATCCGAAGACCAGTATCAGTTGCAAAGCGATTTAGAAAAGATAGCTGTATGGTGTGTCAGGTGGCAGTTGGCGCTAAATAACGTAAAGTGTGAGATGATCCACATGAGTTCCAAAAGAAATCCGTTGGAATTCGATTACTCGATAAATAGTACAATTCTCAAGGCTGTCAATTCAACTAAGTACCTGGGTGTTAAAATTACGAACAACTTCAGTTGGAAGGACCACTTAGATAATATTGTCGGGAAGGCGAGCCAAAGGTTTCGTTTCATTGGCAGGACACTTAGAAGATGCAACAAGTCCACTAAAGAGACAGCTTACACTACACTCGTTCGCCCTCTGTTAGAATATTGCTGCGCGGTGTGGGATCCCTACCAGGTAGGATTGACGGAGGACATCGAAAGGGTGCAAAAAAGGGCAGATCGTTTTGTATTATCACGTTATAGGGGGGAGAGTGTGGCAGATATGATACACGAGTTGGGATGGAATTCATTACAGCATAGACGTTTTTCGTCGCGGCGAGACCTTTTTACGAAATTTCAGTCACCAACTTTCTCTTCCGAATGCGAAAATATTTTGTTGAGCCCAACCTACATAGGTAGGAATGATCATCAAAATAAAATAAGAGAATTCAGAGCTCGAACAGAAAGGTTTAGGTGTTCGTTTTACCCGCTTGCTGTTCGGGAGTGGAATAGTAGAGAGATAGTATGATTGTCGTTCGGTGAACCCTCTGCCAAGCACTTAAATGTGAATTGCAGAGTAGTCATGTAGATGTAGATGTCTCCAATGATAATCTGGTTGAACGCATAGGAAACACTCATTGGTAAACAGAACGTGATGCCAATCCTGAGCGGTTCATTCGGCATGTTGTTGAGCCCATCTGTACTGCATTGCAAAATAATAATAACAATAATAAAAATAATAATGGTTCAAATGGCTCTGAGCACTATAGGACTTAACTTCTGAGGTCATCAGTCCCCTAGAACTTAGAACTACTTAGACCAAACTAACCTAAGGACATCACACAACCATGCCCGAGGCAGGATTCGAACCTGCGACCGTAGCGGTCACGCGGTCCCCGACTTTAGCGCCTAGAACCGCTCGGCCACCCCGGCTGGCACCGCATTGCATGGTGTCGTGGTTGCAAAAATGAACCTCGCCATGGACGTTTGGAGTGAAGTTGTGCATCGTGCAGCCTATTGCGCACAGTTTGAGTCGTATCACGACGTCCTGTAGCTGCACAAAAGGAATTATGCAACATGGTGGCGTTGCTGTCAGGATTTCTCCGAGCAATAATCCGTAGGTAGCTGTCATCTACTGCAATAGTAGCCCTTGGGTGGCCTGAGTGATGCATGTCATCTACAGTTCCTCTTTCTCTGTATCTCCTCCATGTCCGAAAAATATCGCTTTGGTTCACTCCTATATGCCTTCTCTTGTTGAGAGCCCTTCCTGGCTCAAAGTAACAATGCGGACGCAATTGAACTGCGGTATTGACCGTCTAGGCATGGTTGAACTACGTACAACACAAGCCATGTACCTCCTTCCTTGTGGAATGACTAGAACTGATCGGTTGTCGGAACCCCTCGGCTTAATAGGCGCTACTCATGCATGGTTGTTTACATCTTTGGGCAGGTTTAGTGACATCTCTGAACACTCAAGGTTACTGTGTCTGTAATACATTATCCAATATCCACAGTCAACGTCTATCTTCAGGAGTGCTGGAGACCAGGGTGATGCAAAACTTTTTCTTTATGTGTGTATATAAACAGCTACTATTCGCAGACAGACTTACATCTGGAGTGGTGCTTGTTGCTGGTATCTGTTTTGTGTGTCCTGTTGCTGTCATTATCAGTATTTACCGGTAGATTTGCAACTACTGCACCTTTTTTACTGTCACAGTACGAGGATAACTAACCTTTCAAGAGTCTGACGAGGAGTGTTGTATTGTTTTGCTGCTGACAGAACTATCGTGCCTGCTTGAATTACACTATTCACAGCCTTCATCATTTCTTCAGCAGGTACTAAACCAAAAGTAGTTTTTCTCACTCTGTAGCAAACCATTTTTATTTCCATCATGTACACTGGTAAGCTAAAACATTATGATCACTTCCCACTGCAACGCTGGATGCCGCCTGGTGGCATCGGTGGCGCGTGACGCGATAACAAAAGTACATATGCGGAGCAGGCACGGACGGGGGATCAACCTAGCGAAGGCATGGGCTGCTAGTGCGGAAATCCAGTGAGACAAGCGACGTTGACAAAGGGCATATTATTAGTGCACAGGCCCTGTGAACGAGTATCTCAAACACAGTGAAGCTGGTCGAATGTTCACTTCCTACTGTCGTGAGCATTTATGGAAAGATGTAGGACAGTGAAAATACAACTAGACGCTAAATGGTCGGACGTCAACGATCCTCCACAGAACATGGTGTTTGGAGGCTTGCCTGCTCTCTAAAGTGGGACAGAAGTGGTCTGTGGCATCTCTGCCGAGAGAGCACAATTCTGGTGCATGCACAATTGTTTTGGAGCACACCGTTCATCGAGCATTGGTGAACATGTAGCTTCGTAACAGACCACACCTGCGTGTTCTCATCTTGACCCAACGACATCGTCAATTACGATTCCAACGGGCTCGGGACCATCGCGACTCGACAGTCGATCGATGGAAACGTGTCGGCTCTTTGGGTGAATTACATTTTTGCTACACTCGGTCGATAGGCGCCTCCTCAAACGACGTCATCGAGGTGAGCGGCGGCTCGAAAGTGCAGCGCGGCACGGACTCAGGCTGGTGGGAGCAACATTACGCTACGGGAGACATTCTCCTGCGCTTACATGGGATCTGAGGTACTAATCGAAGATACGCTGACAGCTGTGAACTATGTGCGTCCGTACATACTTGATGCCTTCCCAAACGGCGATGTCATCTTTCAGCAGTATAATTGCCCGTACCTGGGAGCCAGAGTGGTTTGAGGAGCATTATCTCAAACCAGGTTGATGTCTCGACGACTAGATTCACCAGATGTAAATCCTATGCAACCCATAGGGTCTCTATCGGGTGCCATCACCACATACGCTTATCAGCGGCCTGTTATTTATAATGCCACATACCTCCAAAAACCTACCAACAAACTGTCGGATCCATGATATGTGGAATCAGTGATGTATTTCGTTCCAAAGACGGACTAACAATTTATTAAGCAGGTGGTCATAATGTGTTGGCTCATCAGTGTATGTTCACTGTGACGCAGAAAAAATTGCTCACTATGCCCCATACCCCTTCAACTGAACATATTTATTCAGTCACATGCAGATGTTATAATTCTGTATGTAATTTAGTATGAAGAGACAATATCTGTGGTAACAGCTTACCGTCTTGATATTTGGTTTCTATAGTATGAGGAAGTACAAATAATTGCTACAGACGTGGAAAAATTTGCAGAGCAAGATAGTAAACCACTAGACTCTCACAACTTCAACACTCCGGCAAAATTCAGCCATCTAGTTTTCACAGTCTTCTAGATGCTAAGAGGGTGTAGGCTACATGTGCAGAGCTATGATGGTATCCTCACAGCCACAGATTTTACATAATCAATTGGTCAGTGTGCCCCACTGCTCACTGTGTCCCAGTCTCCTCTACGCATAAAAGATTTGATGGTTGTCAGCTGAGTGTTGGACATTTAAAAAGCATTAAATGATCCTTGACCGACCAGATCCTGTCCCTAGCCCACAGAAACCACCGAAATTTACAGGTGTAAGACCGACATGACCTTCGTAAAAACAGTCGATTTCCTTGTCTTAGGGTAAATGTACGTCACGAAGAGTGCTGCTCTATTCGGGGTAAAATTTTAAACTCTAGAGTGAATGATATAAAAGTTACTGAAACGTACTGTTGCATGGCCAGTGTTTGCTACCGAGCACTGTGAAAACCTTATGGGCCAAATTATTTCACTCATTTTGCTTTGTCACGATGAGTGGGTCTTACAAAATTGTGATCCGATCCTCACGGTTTGTCGCCATCTATACCACATGCATAGCCGCACCAAGGACCTGAGCTAGACTGGAAGGGAGTCATGTTAGTCTCAAGAAACAGGGAGGCCGGCCATTGCGGCAGAGCGGTTCTAGGCGCTTCAGTCCGGAACCGCGCTGCTGCTACTCTCGCAGGTTCGAACCCTGCCTCGGGCATGGATGTGTGTGATGTCCTTAGGTTAGTTAGGTTTAAGTAGTTCTAAGTCTAGGGGACTGATGACCTCAGATGTTAAGTCCCATAGTGCTCAGAGCCATTTCAACCATTTGAAACAGATAGCAGGAACAAGAGGCATCATTTCTTAACAAATACGACAGAAAACTGGTGAAAGACTGTTTTAATTAACATTTTAAACATAAGAATGCACTTTCATAACAATATAACATTTTCATTTAATGATAATTTTCTCGGATTTCTACAGCTAATTCTACATCTACACTCTGTAAACCACGTGAGATGCATGGCAGGGGGTACGTCCCATTTTACCAATTATTAGTGTTTCTTCCCGCATCATTGACGTATCGAGTAGGGGAAGAATGATTGTTTGATGCCTCTGTGTGTGCAGTAATTATTCTCTTCTTATCCTCACGATTCCTATGTCAGCTAAACGTACAAGACTTTAGTATATACCTAGAGTCATCGTTTAAAGCCGGTTCCTGAAACTTTGTTAATAGACGTTCTCGGAATAGTTTACGTCTACCTTCAAGAGTCTTTTTATTCCAATTCGTTCAGTATTTCTGTGACACTCTCCCACGGATTGAACAAAACTGTGAACATTCGTACTACCCTTCTCTGTATACGTCCAATATCCCCTGTTATTCCCATCTGGTACGAGTCCCACACACTTCGGCAGTATTCGCAGGCTGGTCGTACGAGTGGTTTGTAAGCCATCTCCTTTGCAGACTGATTGCACTTCTCCAGTGTTCGGCCAATAAACCGAAGTCTACCGTCTGCTGTAAACACGGCTGAGCCAATTTGATCGTTCCATGTCCTTGCAAAGTGTCACACCCAGGTATCTGTATGAGCTGACCTATTCCAGCAATGAATCATTGATATTATAGTCATAGGCATTTGTTTTTGTTTTATGAAGTGCACAATTTTACGTTTCTGAACATTTAAAGCAAGTTTCCAATCTCTGCAGACATTGAAATTTTATTAAGATCTGACTGAATATTTATCCAGCTTCTTTCAGATAGTACTTCATATAGATAAGTGCATCAGCTGCAAAGAGCCTTATGCTACTACACTACTGGCCGTTAACATTGCTACACCACGAAGATAAAATGCTACAGGCGCCAAATTAACCGACAGGAAGAGGATGTTGTGATATGCAAATGATAAGCTTTCCAGAACATTCACACGAGGTTGGCGCCGGTGCCGACACCTACAATGTGCTGACATGAGGAAAGTTTCCAACCGATTTCTCATACACAAACAGCAGTTGACCGGCGTTGTCTGGTGATGCTTCGTGTACAGAGGAGGAGTGCATTCCATTACGTTTCCGACTTTGGTAAAGGTCGGATTGTAGCCTATCACGATTGCGGTTTACCGTATCACAACATTGCTGCTCGCGTCGGTCGAGATCCAATGACTGTTACCAGAATATGGAATCGATGGGTTCAGGAGGGTAATACGGAACGCCGTGCTGGATCCCAACGGCCTCGTATCACTAGCACTCGAGATAACAGGCATCTTATCCGCACGGCTGTAACAGATCGTGCAGCCACGTCTCGATGCCTGAGCCAACAGATGGGGACGTTTGCAAGACAACAATCATCCGCACGAACAGTTCGACGACGTTTCCAGCAGCACGGACTATCAGCTTGGAGACCGTGGCTGCGGTTACCCTTGACGCTGCATCACAGGCAGGAGTGCCTGCGATGGTGTACTCAACGACGAACCTGGGTGCACGAATGGCAAAAAGTCATTTTTTCGGATGAATCCCGGCTCTCTTTACAGCATCATGATGGTCGCATCCGTGTTTGACGACAGCGCGGTGAACGAACATTGGAAGCGTGTATTCGTCTTCGCCATGCTGGCGTATCACCCGGCGTCATGGTATGGGGTGCCATTGGTTACACGTCTCGGTCACCTCTTGTTCGCATTGACGGCACTTTGAACAGTGGACGTTACATTTCAGAGGTGTTACGACCGTGGCCCTACCCTTCATTCGATCCCTGCAAAACCCTACGTTTCAGCAGGATAATACACTACTGCATGTTGCAGGTCCTGTACGGGCCTTTCAGGATACAGAAAATGTTTGACTGCTGCCCTGGCCACCACATTCTCCAGATCTCTCACCTATTGAAAAGTCTGGTGAATGGCGGCCGAGCAACTGTTTCGTCACAATACGCCAGTCACTACTCTTGATGAACTGTGGTATCGTGTTGAAACTGCATGGGCAGCTGTACCTGTACACGCCATCCAAGCTCTGTTCGGCTCAATGCCCAGGGGTATCAAGGCCGCTATTACAGCCACAGGTGTTTGTTCTGGGTACTGATTTCTCAGGATCTATGCACCCAAATTGCGTGAAAATGTAATCACATGTCAGTTCTAGTGTAACATATTTGTCCAAAGAATACCCGTTTAACATCTGCATTTCTTCTTGGTGTAGCAATTTTAATGGCCAGTAGTGTATTAATATTGTCTGCAAGATCATTAATATACAACACGAAGAGGAAGGCCACCCTCCCCCCCCCCCCCCCCCAATAACTATGGACCTTGCCATTGGTGGGGACGCTTGCGTGTCGCAACGATACAAATAGCCGTACCGTAGGTGCAACCACAATGGAGGGATATCTGTTGAGAGGCCAGACAAACGTGTGGTTCCTGAAGAGGGGCAGCAGCCTTTTCAGTAGTTGCAGGGGCAAAACAGTTTGGATGATTGACTGATCTGGCCTTGTAACACTAACCAAAACGGCCTTGCTGTTGTGGTATTGTGAATGGCTGAAAGCAAGGAAAAACTACTGCCATAATTTTTCCCGAGGGCATGCACCTTTACTGTATGATTAAATGACGATGGCGTCCTCTTGGGTAAAATATTCCGAAGGTAAAACAGTTCCCCATTAGGATCTCTGGGCAGGGATTATTCAAGAGGTTGTCATTATCAGAAGAAAGAAAACTGGCGTTCTACGGGTCGGAGCGTGGAATGTCAGACCCCTTAATTGGGCAGGTAGGTTAGAAAATTTAAAAAGGGAAATGGATAGGTCAAAGTTAGATATAGTGGGAATTGGTGAAGTTCGGTGGCAGGAGGAACAAGACTTTTGGTCAGGTGAATACATGGTTATAAATACAAAATCAAATAGGGGTAATGCAGGAGTAGGTTTAATAATGAATAAAAAATAGGAGTGTGGGTAAGCTACTACAAACAGCATAGTAAACGCATTATTGTGGCCAAGATAGGCACGAAGCCCAAACCTACTACAGTAGTACAAGTTTATATGCCAACTAGCTCTGCAGATGATGAAGAAATTGATGAAATGTGTAATGAGATAAAAGAAATTATTTAGGTAGTGAAGGGAGACGAAAGTTTAATAGTCATGGGTGACTGGAATTCGACAGGAGGAAAAAGAAGAGAAGGAAACAGGAAGAGAAGCAAACATAGTAGGTGAATATGGATTGGGGCTAAGAAATGAAAGAGGAAACCACCTGGTAGAATTTTGCACAGAGCAGAACTTAACCATAGCTAACACTTGGTTCAAGATTCATGAAGGAAGGTTGTATACATGGAAGAACCCTGGAGATAATAAAAGTTTCAGATAGATTATATAATGGTAAGACAGAGATTTAGGAACCAGATTTTAAATTGTAAGACATTTCTAGTGGTAGATGTGGACTCTGGCCACAATCTATTGGTTATGAATTGTAGATTAAAACTGTAGAAACTGCAAAAAAGTTGGAATTTAAGGAGATGGGACCTGGATAAGCTGACTAAACCAGAGGTTGTACAGAGTTTCAGGAAGAGCATAAGAGAACAATTGACAGGAATGGGGGAACGAAATACAGTAGAAGAAGAATGGGTAGCTTTGAAAAATGAAATAGTGAATGCAGCAGAGAATCAAGTAGGTAAAAAGACGAGGGCTAATAGAAATCCTTGGGTAACAGAAGAAATATTGAATTTAATTGATGAAAGGAGAAAATATAAAAAATACAGTAAATGAAGCAGGCAAAAAGGAATACAAACGTCTCAAAAATGAGATCGACAGGAAGTGCAAAATGGATAAGCAGGGATGGCTAGAGGACAAATGTAGGGATGTAGAGGGTTATCTCATGAGGGGTAAGATAGATACTGCTTACAGGAGAATTAAAGAGACCTTTGAAGAAAAGAGAACCACTTGCATGAATATCAAGAGCTCAGATGGAAACCCAGTTCTATGCAAAGAAGGGAAAGCAGGAAGGTTGAAGGAGTATATAGAGGGTCTACACAGGGGCGATGTTCTTGAGGAAAATATTATGGAAATGGAAGAGGAGGTAGATGAAGATGAAATGGAACTGCGTGAAGAGTTTGAGAGAGCACTGAAAACCCTAAGTCGAAACAAGGCCCCTGGAGTAGACAACATTCCATTAGAACGACTGACAGCCTTGGGAGAGCCAGTCCTACCACACTCTACCATCTGATAAGTAAGATGTATGAGACAGGCGAAATTCCCTCAGAGTTTAAGAAGAATGTAATAGTTCCAATCCCAAAGAAAGCAGGTGTTGACAGATGTGAAATTACCCAACTATCAGCTTTGAAAATCACAGCTGCAAAATACTAAAGCGAATTCTTTACAGACGAATGGAAAAACTGGTAGAAGTCGACCTTGGAGAAGATCAGTTTGGATTCCGTAGATATGTTGTAACACGTGAGACAATACTAACCCTACGACTTATCTTAGAATAAAGATTAAGGAAAGGCAAACCTACGTTTCTAGCATTTGTAGACTTAGAGAAAGCTTTTGACAATGTTGACTGGAATAGTCTCTTTCAAATTCTGAAGGCGGCATGGGTAAAACACAGGGGGTGCATATTTGACACCACATTCACAAATTGTGGTACATATTTCTTGCCTCTCAACAGGGAGATTCTGTTTCATGACTGCTATGTTTGTTCAAACATGGAGTGTGATTTTGTTGGATGGGAACTACCACTCCAAGCATCCTGAGTATAGGAGTTATTGGGAAAGACCTCCTTCTTTTCCTAGGTGCTTCTTTTAATTTTTACCCTTATAACTTATACTCATCTGTTTCGCAGTGGAGTAATGTATTTGAATCGTTAAATGTGTGTAAATGTTTTTTGTTTAGAGGAGGGTCATCTGGTTCTATGACCAGAAAGCAGATTCTCCATTGAATGGGTTTTTAGTGCAGATTGGACACCACTTGCATTTTACTGAATAACAAATGTTAGGAATTTGATAATTATACTTGTTTTCGTATCTCGTTCAATTGCTTTAAATTATTAAGAATAATATTCCAATGGACACTAAAAATAATCAATGTGCTGCACAAATTGTGGTACATGTTTCTTCTCTCTCAACAGGGAGATTCCGTTTCATGACTGCTATGTTTATTCAAACATCAAGTGTGACTATGTTGGATGGAAATCACCACTCCGAGGGTTCTGACGATTGGAGTTATTGAAATACTGTTTTCTTTTGCTAGGTGCTTCCTTTGATTGATACCTTTATCACTTATATTCGTCAATTTCACAGTGGAGAAATGTATTTGATTAGTGAAATGTGGGTAAATGTTTGTTGTTTACAGCAGGGTCATCTGGTTGTATGGCCAGAAAGCAGATTCTCTATTCAATGGTCTTTTGGTGCAGATTGGACACCACATGCACCTAACTGAATAACAAGTGTTCGGAATTTGATAAATCTTCTTGTGGAGGTATCTCCTTCATTTGCTTTATATTTTTTAAAATATTATTGCAATGGTCACTAAAAATAATCAATGTGCTGCACAAATTGTGGTACATGTTTCTTCCCTCTCAACAGGGAGATTCCGTTTAATGCCTGCTATGTTCTACTTTCGAGTGTAATTTTGTTGGATGGAAGCACTACTCCGAGCATTCTGACAATTGGAGTTATTAGGAAAGACTTCTTTCTTTTGCTAAGTCCTAGTTTTGATTGTTACCCTCGTCACATATATTCATCAGTTTCACAGTGGAATAATATATTTGAATCGTGAAATATGGGTAAATGATTGTTGATTACAGCAAGGTCATCTGGTTGTATGGCCAGAAAGCAGATTCCCCAATCAGTCGTCTTTTGATGCATATTTGTCACCACATGCACAAATTGTGGTACATGTTTCTTGCCTCTCAACAGGGAGATTCTGTTTCATGACTGCTATGTTTGTTCAAACAAGGATTGTGATTTTGTTGGATGGGAACTACCACTCCAAGCACCCTGAGTATTGGAGTTATTAGGAAAGACCTCTTTCTCTTCCTAGGTGCTTCTTTTGATTGTTACCCTTATAACTTATATTCATCTGTTTCGCAGGGCAGTAATGTATTTAAATTGTTAAATGTGTGTAAATGTTTTTTGTTTAGAGCAGGGTCATCTGGTTGTATGACCAGAAAGCAGATTCTCCGTTCAATGAGTTTTTAGTGCAGATTGGACACCACTTGAATTTTACCGAATAACAAATGTTAGGAATTTGATGAATAGTCTTGTTTTCGTATCTACTTCAATTGCTTTAAATTTTTAAAAATCTTATTGCAGTGGTCACTAAAAATTATCAATGTGCTGCACAAATTGTGGTCCATGTTTTTTCTCTCTCAACAGGGAGATTCCGTTTCATGACTGCTATGTTTATTAGAACATTGAGTGTGATTATGTTGGATGGAAATCACCACTCCGAGCGTTCTGACGATTGGAGTTATTAGAAATACTGCTTTCTTTTGCTAGGTGCTTCCTTTGATTGATACCTTTATCTTTTATATTCGTCAATTTCACAGTGGAGTAATGTATTTGGTACGTGAAATGTGGGTATATGTTTGTTGTTTACTGCACGGGCATGTGGTTGTATGGCCAGAAAGCAGATTCTCTGTTCAATGGTCTTTTCGTGCAGATTGGACACGACATGCACCTTACTGAATAACGAATGTTCGGAATTTGATAAATCTTCTTGTTGAGGTATCTCCTTCATTTGCTTTATATTTTTTAAAATATTATTGCAATGGGCACTAAAAATAATCAATGTGCTGCACAAATTGTGGTACATGTTTCTTCCCTCTCAACAGGGAGATTCCGTTTAATGCCTGCTATGTTCTACTTTCGAGTGTAATTTTGTTGGATGGAGGCGCTACTCCGAGCATTCTGACAATTGGAGTTATTAGGAAAGACTTCTTTCTTTTGCTGAGTCCTTCTTTTGATTGTTACCCTCATCACATATATTCATCAATTTCACAGTGGAATAATATATTTGAATCGTGAAATGTGGGTAAATATTTGTTGATTACAGCTGGGTCATCTGTTTGTATGGCCAGAAAGCAGATTCCCCATTCAACGTCTTTTGGTGCATATTTGACACCACATGCACAAATTGTGGTACATGTTTCTTGCCTCTCAACAGGGAGATTTTGTTTCATGACTGCTATGTTTGTTCAAACATGGAGTGTGATTTTGTTGGATGGGAAGTACCACTCCAAGCATCCTGAGTATTGGAGTTATTAGGAAAGACCTCTTTCTTTTCCTAGGTGGTTCTTTTGATTGTTACCCTTATAACTTATATTCATCTGTTTCGCAGTGGAGTAATGTATTTGAATCGTTAAATGTGTGTAAATGTTTTTTGTTTAGGGCAGAGTCATCTGGTTGTATGAGCAGAAAGCAGATTCTCCATTGAATGGGTTTTTAGAGCAGATTGGACACCACTTGCCTTTTACTGAATAACAAATGTTAGGAATTTGATAATTATTCTTGTTTTCGTATCTCCTTCAATTGCTTTAAATTTTTAAAAATCTTATTGCAATGGTCACTAAAAATAATCAATGTGCTGCACAAATTGTGGTACATGTTTCCTCTCTCTCAACAGGGAGATTCCGTTTCATGACTGCTATGTTTATTCAAACATCAAGTGTGATTATGTTGGATGGAAATCACCACTCCGAGCGTTCTGACGATTATAGTTATTAGAAATCCTGTTTTCTTTTGCTTGGTGCTTCCTTTGATTGATACCTTTATCTTTTATATTCGTCAATTTCACAGTGGAGTAATGTATTTGATTCGTGAAATGTGGGTATATGTTTGTTGTTTACAGCAGGGTCATCTGGTTGTATGGACAGAAATAAGATTCTCTATTCAATGGTCTTTTGGTGCAGATTGGACACCACATGCACTTTACTGAATAACAAATGTTAGGAATTTGATAATTATTCTTGTTTTCGTATCTCATTCAATTGCTTTAAATTTTTAAAAATCTTATTGCAATGGTCACTAAAACAATAAATGTGCTGCACAAATTGTGGTACGTGTTTCTTCCCTCTCAACAGGGAGATTCCGTTTAATGACTGCTTGTTCTAATTTCGAGTGTGATTTTGTTGGATGGGAAGCACTACTCCGAGCATTCTGACAATTGTAGTTATTAGGAAAGACATCTTTCTTTTGCTGAGTCCTTGTTTTGATTGTTACCCTCATCACATATATTTATCAATTTCACAGTGGAATAATATATTTGAATCGTGAAATGTGGGTAAATGTTTGTTGATTACAGCAGGGTCATCTGGTTGTATGGCCAGAAATCAGATTCCCCATTCAATCGTCTTATGGTGCATATTTGACAGCACATGCACAAATTGTGGTACATGTTTCTTGCCTCTCAACAGGGAGATTCTGTTTCATGACTGCTATGTTTGTTCAAACATGGAGTGTGATTTTGCTGGATGGGAACTACCACTCCAAGCAACCTGAGTATAGGAGTTATTGGTAAAGACCTCCTTCTTTTCCTAGGTGCTTCTTTGATTTTTACCCTTATAACTTATACTCATTTATTTCCCAGTGGAGTAATGTATTAGAATCGTTAAATGTGTGTAAATGTTTTTTGTTTAGAGCAGGGTCATCTGGTAGTACGACCATAAAGCAGATTCTCCATTGAATGGGTTTTTAGTGCAGATTGGACACCACTTGCGTTTTACTGAATAACAAATGTTAGGAATTGGATAATTATTCTTGTTTTCGTATCTCCTTCAATTGCTTTAAATTATTAAGAATAATATTCCAATGGACACTAAGAATAATCAATGTGCTGCACAAATTGTGGTACATGTTTCTTCTCTCTCAACCGGGAGATTCCGTTTCATGACTACTATGTTTATTCAAACATCGAGTGTGATTATGTTGGATGGAAATCACCACTCCGAGCGTTCTGACGATTGGAGTTATTAGAAATTTTGTTTTCTTTTGCTAGGTGCTTCCTTTGATTGATACCTTTATCACTTATATTCGTTAATTTCACAGTGGAGTAATGTATTTGATTTGTGAAATGTGGGTAAATGTTTGTTGTTTACAGCAGGGTCATCTGGTTGTATGGCCAGAAAGCAGATTCTCTATTCAATGGTCTTTCGGTTAAGATTGGACACCACATGCACCTTACTGAATAACAAATGTTCGGAATTTGATAAATCTGCTTGTGGAGGTATCTCCTTCATTTGCTTTATATTTTTTAAAATATTATTGCAATGGTCACTAAAAATAATAAATGTGCTGCACAAATTGTGGTACATGTTTCTTCCCTCTCAACAGGGAGATTCCGTTTAATGCCTGCTATGTTCTACTTTCGAGTGTAATTTTGTTGGATGGAAGCACTACTCCGAGCATTCTGACAATTGGAGTTATTAGGAAGACTTCTTTCTTTTGCTGAGTCCTTGTTTTGATTGTTACCCTCATCACATATATTCATCAATTTCACAGTGGAATAATACAGTTGAATAATGAAATGTGTTTAAATATTTGTTGATTACAGCAGGGTCATCTGGTTGTATGGCCAGAAAGCAGATTCCCCATTCAATCGTCTTTTGGTGCATATTTGACACCACATTCACAAATTGTGGTACATGTTTCTTGCCTCTCAACAGGGAGATTCTATATCATGACTGCTATGTTTGTTCAAACATGGAGTGTGATTTTGTTGGGTGGGAACTACCACTCCAAGCATCCTGAGTATTGGAGTTATTAGGAAAGAACTCTTTCTTTTCCTAGGTGCTTCTTTTGATTGTTACCCTTATAACTTATATTCATCTGTTTCGCAGTGGAGTAATGTATTTGAATCGTTAAATGTGTGTAAATGTTTTTTGTTTAGAGCACGGTCATTTGGTTGTATGACCAGAAAGCAGGTTCTCCATTGAATGGGTTTTTAGTGCAGATTGGACTCCACTTGCATTTTACTGAATAACAAGTGTTAGGAATTTGATAATTATTCTTGTTTTCGTATCTCTTTCAATTGCTTTAAATGTTTAAAAATCTTATTGCAATGGTCACTAAAAATAATCAGTGTGCTGCACAAATTGTGGTCCATGTTTCTCCTCTCTCTCTACTAGGAGATTCCGTTTCATGACTGCTATGTTTATTCAAACATCGAGGGTGATTATGTTGGATGGAAATCACCACTCCGAGCGTTCTGACGATTGGAGTTATTAGAAATACTGTTTTCTTTTGCTAACTCCTTCCTTTGATTGATACCTTTATCAGTTATATTCGTCAATTTCACAGTGGAGTAATGTATTTGATTAGTGAAATGTGGGTAAATGTTTGTTGTATAGAGCAGGGTCATCTGGTTGTATGGCCAGAAAGCAGATTCTCTATTCAATGGTCTTTTGGTGCAGATTGGACACCACATGCACCTTACTGAATAACAAATGTTCGGAATTTGATAAATCTTCTTGTTGAGGTATCTCCTTCATTTGCTTTATATTTTTTAAAATGTTATTGCAATGGTCACTAAAAATAATAAATGTGCTGCACAAATTGTGGTACATGTTTCTGGCCACTCAACAGGGAGATTCTATTTCATGACTGCTATGTTTGTTCAAACATGGAGTGTGATTTTGTTGGATGGGAACCACCACTCCAAGCATCCTGAGTATTGGAGTTATTAGGAAAGACCTCTTTCTTTTCCTAGGTGCTTCTTTTGATTGTTACCCTTATAACTTATATTCATCTGTTTCGCAGTGGAGTAATGTATTTGAATCGTTAAATGTGTGTAAATGTTTTTTGTTTAGAGCACGGTCATTTGATTGTATGACCAGAAAGCAGATTCTCCATTGAATGGGTTTTTAGTGCAGATTGGACACCACTTGCATTTCACTGAATAACAAGTGTTAGGAATTTGATAATTATTCTTGTTTTCGTATCTCCTTCAATTACTTTAAATTATTAAGAATAATATTCCAATGGACACTAAAAATAATCAATGTGCTGCAAAAATTGTGGTACATGTTTCTTCTCTGTCAACAGGGAGATTCCGTTTCATGACTGCTATGTTTATTCAAACATCAAGTGTGACTATGTTGGATGGAAATCACCACTCCGAGCATTCCGACGATTGGAGTTATTAGAAGTACTGTTTTCTTTTGCTTGGTGCTTCCTTTGATTGATACCTTTATCACTTATATTCGTCAATTTCACAGTGGAGTAATGTATTTGATTCGTGAAATGTGGGTAAATGTTTGTTGTTTAGAGCAGGGTCATCTGGTTGTATGGCCAGAAAGCAGATTCTGTATTCAATGGTCTTTTGGTGCAGATTGGACACCACATGCACCTTACTGAATAACAAATGTTCGGAATTTGATAAATCTTCTTGTTGAGGTATCTCCTTCATTTGCTTTATATTTATTAAAATATTATTGCAATGGTCACTAAAAATAATAAATGTGCTGCACTAATTGTGGTACATGTTACTTCCCTCTCAGCAGGGAGATTCCGTTTAATGCCTGCTATGTTCTACTTTCGAGTGTAATTTTGTTGGATGGAAGCACTACTCCGAGCATTCTGACAATTGGAGTTATTAGGAAAGACTTCTGTCTTTTGCTGAGTCCTTGTTTTGATTGTTACCCTCATCACATATATTCATCAACTTCACAGTGGAATAATATATTTGAATCGTGAAATGTTGGTAAATATTTGTTGATTACAGCAGGGTCATCTGGTTGTATGGCCAGAAAGGAGATTCCCCATTCAATCGTCTTTTGGTGCATATTTGACACCACATGCACAAATTGTGGTATATGTTTCTCCTCTCTACACAAAGAGATTCCGTTTCATGACTGCTATGTTTGTTCAAACATGGAGAGTGATTTTGTTGGATGGGAACTACCACTCCATGCGTCCTGAGTATTGGTGTTATTAGGAAAGACCTCTTTCTTTTCCTAGGTGGTTCTTTTGATTGTTACCGTTATAACTTATATTCATCTGTTTTGCAGTGGAGTAACGTTTATGAATCGGTAATGTGTGTAAAAGTTTTTTGTTTAGAGCAGGGTCATCTGGTTGTATGACCTGAAAGCAGATTCTCCATTCAATGGGTTTTTGGTGCAGATATGACACCACCTGCATTTTACTGAATAACAAATGTTAGGAATTTGATAATTATTCTTGTTTTCGTATCTCCTTCAATTGCTTTAAATTTTTAAAAACCTTATTTCAATGGTCACTAAAAATAATCAATGTGTTGCACAAATTGTGGTACATGTTTCTTCTCTCTCAACAGGGAGATTCCGTTTCATGACTACTATGTTTATTCAAACATCGAGTGTGATTATGTTGGATGGAAATCACCACTCCGAGCATTCTGTCGATTGGAGTTATTAGAAATACTGTTTTCTTTTGCTAGGTGCTTCCTTTGATTGATACCTTTATCACTTATATTCGTCAATTTCACAGTGGAGTAGTGTATTTGATTCGTGAAATGTGGGTAAATGTTTGTTGTTTATAGCAGGGTCATCTGGTTTTATGGCAAGAATGCAGATTCTCTATTCAATGGTCTTTTGATGCAGATTGGACACCACATGCACATTACTGAATAACGAATGTTCGGAATTTGATAAGTCTTCTTGTTGAGGTATCTCCTTCATTTGCTTTTTATTTTTAAAAATATTAATGCAATGGTCACTAAAAATAATCAATGTGCTGCACAAATTGTGGAACATGTTTCTTCCCTCTCAACAGGGAAATTCTGTTTAATGCCTGCTAAGTTTGTTCTACCTTTGAGTGTGATTTTGTTTGATAGGAAGTACTACTTCGAGCATTCTGACAATTGGAGTTATTAGCAATGACTTCTTTCTTTTGCTGAGTCCTTCTTTTGATTGTTACCCTCATCACATATATTCATCAATTTCACAGTGGAATAATATATTTGAATCGTGAAATGTGGGTAAATATTTGTTGATTACAGCAATGTCATCTGGTTGTATGGCCAGAAAGCAGATTCCCCATTCAGTCATCTTTTGGTGCATATTTGACACCACATGCACAAATTGTGGTACATATTTCTTGCCTCTCAACAGGGAGATTCTGTTTCATGACTGCTATGTTTGTTCAAACATGGAGTGTGATTTTGTTGGATGGGAACTACCACTCCAAGCATCCTGAGTATAGGAGTTATTGGGAAAGACCTCCTTCTTTTCCTAGGTGCTTCTTTTGATTTTTACCCTTATAACTTATACTCATCTGTTTTGCAGTGGAGTAATGTATTTGAATCGTTAAATGTGTGTAAATGTTTTTTGTTTAGAGCAGGGTCATCTGGTTGTATGACCAGAAAGCAGATTCTCCATTGAATGGGTTTTTAGTGCAGGTTGGACACCACTTGCATTTTACTGAATAACAAATGTTAGGAATTTGATAATTATTCTTGTTTTCGTATCTCATTCAATTGCTTTAAATTATTAAGAATAATATTCCAATGGACACTAAAAATAATCAATGTGCTGCACAAATTGTGGAACATGTTTCTTCTCTCTCAACAGGGAGATTCCGTTTCATGACTGCTATGTTTATTCAATCATCAAGTGTGATTATGTTGGATGGAAATCACCACTCCGAGCGTTCTGACGATTGGAGTTATTAGAAGTACTGTTTTCTTTTGCTTGGTCCTTTTTTGATTGATACCTTTATCTTTTATATTCGTCAATTTCACAGTGGAGTAATGTATTTGATACGTGAAATGTGGGTATATGTTTGTTGTTTACAGCAGGGTCATGTGGTTGTATGGCCAGAAAGCAGATTTTCTATTCAATGGTCTTTTGGTGCAGATTGGACACGACATGCACCTTACTGAATTACGAATGTTCGGAATTTGATGAATCTTCTTGTTGAGGTATCTCCTTCATTTGCTTTATATTTTTTAAAATATTATTGCAATGGTCACTAAAAATAATAAATGTGCTGCACAAATTGTGGTACATGTTTCTTCCCTCTCAACAGGGAGATTCCGTTTAATGCCTTTTATGTTCTACTTTCGAGTGTAATTTTGTTTGATGGAAGCACTACTCCGAGCATTCTGACAATTGGAGTTATTAGGAAAGACTTCTTTCTTATGCTAAGTCCTAGTTTTGATTGTTACCCTCATCACATATATTCATCAATTTCACAGTGGAATAATATATTTGAATCGTGAAATGTGGGTAAATGATTGATGATTACTGCAAGGTCATCTGGTTGTATGGCCAGAAAGCAGATTATCCATTCAATGGGTTTTTGGTGCAGTTTGGACACCACTTGCATTTTACAGAATAACAAATGTTAGGAATTTGATAATTATTCTTGTTTTCGTATCTCCTTCAATTGCTTTAAATTTTTAAAAATCTTATTGCAATGGTCACTAAAAATAATCAATGTGCTGCACAAATTGTGGTACATATTTCTTGCCTCTCAACAGGGAGATTCTGTTTCATGACTGCTATGTTTGTTCAAACATGGAGTGTGATTTTGTTGGATGGGAACTACCACTCCAAGCATCCTGAGCATTGGAGTTATTAGGAAAGACCTTTTTCTTTTCCTAGGTGCTTCATTTGATTGTTACCCTTAGAACTTATACTCATCTGTTTCGCAGTGGAGTAATGTATTTGAATCGTAAAATGTGTGTAAATGTTTTTTGTTTAGAGGAGGGTCATCTGGTTCCATGACCAGAAAGCAGATTCTCCATTGAATGGGTTTTTAGTGCAGATTGGACACCACTTGCATTTTACTGAATAACAAATGTTAGGAATTTGATAATTATACTTGTTTTCGTATCTCGTTCAATTGCTTTAAATTATTAAGAATAATATTCCAATGGACACTAAAAATAATCAATGTGCTGCACAAATTGTGGTACATGTTTCTTCTCTCTCAACAGGGAGATTCCGTTTCATGACTGCTATGTTTATTCAAACATCAAGTGTGACTATGTTGGATGGAAATCACCACTCCGAGGGTTCTGACGATTGGAGTTATTGAAATACTGTTTTCTTTTGCTAGGTGCTTCCTTTGATTGATACCTTTATCACTTATATTCGTCAATTTCACAGTGGAGTAATGTATTTGATTAGTGAAATGTGGGTAAATGTTTGTTGTTTACAGCAGGGTCATCTGGTTGTATGGCCAGAAAGCAGATTCTCTATTCAATGGTCTTTTGGTGCAGATTGGACACCACATGCACCTAACTGAATAACAAATGTTCGGAATTTGATAAATCTTCTTGTGGAGGTATCTCCTTCATTTGCTTTATATTTTTTAAAATATTATTGCAATGGTCACTAAAAATAATCAATGTGCTGCACAAATTGTGGTACATGTTTCTTCCCTCTCAACAGGGAGATTCCGTTTAATGCCTGCTATGTTCTACTTTCGAGTGTAATTTTGTTGGATGGAAGCACTACTCCGAGCATTCTGACAATTGGAGTTATTAGGAAAGACTTCTTTCTTTTGCTAAGTCCTAGTTTTGATTGTTACCCTCGTCACATATATTCATCAGTTTCACAGTGGAATAATATATTTGAATCGTGAAATATGGGTAAATGATTGTTGATTACAGCAAGGTCATCTGGTTGTATGGCCAGAAAGCAGATTCCCCAATCAGTCGTCTTTTGATGCATATTTGTCACCACATGCACAAATTGTGGTACATGTTTCTTGCCTCTCAACAGGGAGATTCTGTTTCATGACTGCTATGTTTGTTCAAACAAGGATTGTGATTTTGTTGGATGGGAACTACCACTCCAAGCACCCTGAGTATTGGAGTTATTAGGAAAGACCTCTTTCTCTTCCTAGGTGCTTCTTTTGATTGTTACCCTTATAACTTATATTCATCTGTTTCGCAGGGCAGTAATGTATTTAAATTGTTAAATGTGTGTAAATGTTTTTTGTTTAGAGCAGGGTCATCTGGTTGTATGACCAGAAAGCAGATTCTCCGTTCAATGAGTTTTTAGTGCAGATTGGACACCACTTGAATTTTACCGAATAACAAATGTTAGGAATTTGATGAATAGTCTTGTTTTCGTATCTACTTCAATTGCTTTAAATTTTTAAAAATCTTATTGCAGTGGTCACTAAAAATAATCAATGTGCTGCACAAATTGTGGTCCATGTTTTTTCTCTCTCAACAGGGAGATTCCGTTTCATGACTGCTATGTTTATTAGAACATTGAGTGTGATTATGTTGGATGGAAATCACCACTCCGAGCGTTCTGACGATTGGCGTTATTAGAAATACTGCTTTCTTTTGCTAGGTGCTTCCTTTGATTGATACCTTTATATTTTATATTCGTCAATTTCACAGTGGAGTAATGTATTTGGTACGTGAAATGTGGGTATATGTTTGTTGTTTACTGCACGGGCATGTGGTTGTATGGCCAGAAAGCAGATTCTCTATTCAATGGTCTTTTCGTGCAGATTGGACCCGACATGCACCTTACTAAATAACGAATGTTCGGAATTTGATAAATCCTCTTGTTGAGGTATCTCCTTCATTTGCTTTATATTTTTTAAAATATTATTGCAATGGGCACTAAAAATAATCAATGTGCTGCACAAATTGTGGTACATGTTTCTTCCCTCTCAACAGGGAGATTCCGTTTAATGCCTGCTATGTTCTACTTTCGAGTGTAATTTTGTTGGATGGAGGCACTACTCCGAGCATTCTGACAATTGGAGTTATTAGGAAAGACTTCTTTCTTTTGCTGAGTCCTTCTTTTGATTGTTACCCTCATTACATATATTCATCAATTTCACAGTGGAATAATATATTTGAATCGTGAAATGTGGGTAAATATTTGTTGATTACAGCTGGGTCATCTGGTTGTATGGCCAGAAAGCAGATTCCCCATTCAATCGTCTTTTGGTGCATATTTGACACCACATGCACAAATTGTGGTACATGTTTCTTGCCTCTCAACAGGGAGATTTTGTTTCATGACTGCTATGTTTGTTCAAACATGGAGTGTGATTTTGTTGGATGGGAAGTACCACTCCAAGCATCCTGAGTATTGGAGTTATTAGGAAAGACCTCTTTCTTTTCCTAGGTGGTTCTTTTGATTGTTACCCTTATAACTTATATTCATCTGTTTCGCAGTGGAGTAATGTATTTGAATCGTTAAATGTGTGTAAATGTTTTTTGTTTAGGGCAGGGTCATCTGGTTGTATGACCAGAAAGCAGATTCTCCACTGAATGGGTTTTTAGAGCAGATTGGACACCACTTGCCTTTTACTGAATAACAAATGTTAGGAATTTGATAATTATTCTTGTTTTCGTATCTCCTTCAATTGCTTTAAATTTTTAAAAATCTTATTGCAATGGTCACTAAAAATAATCAATGTGCTGCACAAATTGTGGTACATGTTTCTTCTCTCTCAACAGGGAGATTCCGTTTCATGACTGCTATGTTTATTCAAACATCAAGTGTGATTATGTTGGATGGAAATCACCACTCCGAGCGTTCTGACGATTATAGTTATTAGAAATCCTGTTTTCTTTTGCTAGGTGCTTCCTTTGATTGATACCTTTATCACTTATATTTGTCAATTTCACAGTGGAGTAATGTATTTGGTTCGTGAAATGTGGGTATATGTTTGTTGTTTACAGCAGGGTCATCTGGTTGTATGGACAGAAATAAGATTCTCTATTCAATGGTCTTTTGGTGCAGATTGGACACCACATGCACTTTACTGAATAACAAATGTTAGGAATTTGATAATTATTCTTGTTTTCGTATCTCATTCAATTGCTTTAAATTTTTAAAAATCTTATTGCAATGGTCACTAAAACAATAAATGTGCTGCACAAATTGTGGTACGTGTTTCTTCCCTCTCAACAGGGAGATTCCGTTTAATGACTGCTTGTTCTAATTTCGAGTGTGATTTTGTTGGATGGAAGCACTACTCCGAGCATTCTGACAATTGTAGTTATTAGGAAAGACATCTTTCTTTTGCTGAGTCCTTGTTTTGATTGTTACCCTCATCACATATATTTATCAATTTCACAGTGGAATAATATATTTGAATCGTGAAATGTGGGTAAATGTTTGTTGATTACAGCAGGGTCATCCGGTTGTATGGCCAGAAATCAGATTCCCCATTCAATCGTCTTATGGTGCATATTTGACAGCACATGCACAAATTGTGGTACATGTTTCTTGCCTCTCAACAGGGAGATTCTGTTTCATGACTGCTATGTTTGTTCAAACATGGAGTGTGATTTTGCTGGATGGGAACTACCACTCCAAGCAACCTGAGTATAGGAGTTATTGGTAAAGACCTCCTTCTTTTCCTAGGTGCTTCTTTGATTTTTACCCTTATAACTTATACTCATCTATTTCCCAGTGGAGTAATGTATTAGAATCGTTAAATGTGTGTAAATGTTTTTTGTTTAGAGCAGGGTCATCTGGTAGTATGATCATAAAGCAGATTCTCCATTGAATGGGTTTTTAGTGCAGATTGGACACCACTTGCATTTTACTGAATAACAAATGTTAGGAATTGGATAATTATTCTTGTTTTCGTATCTCCTTCAATTGCTTTAAATTATTAAGAATAATATTCCAATGGACACTAAGAATAATCAATGTGCTGCACAAATTGTGGTACATGTTTCTTCTCTCTCAACCGGGAGATTCCGTTTCATGACTGCTATGTTTATTTAAACATCAAGTGTGATTATGTTGGATGGAAATCACCACTCCGAGCGTTCTGACGATTGGAGTTATTAGAAATTTTGTTTTCTTTTGCTAGGTGCTTCCTTTGATTGATACCTTTATCACTTATATTCGTCAATTTCACAGTGGAGTAATGTATTTGATTTGTGAAATGTGGGTAAATGTTTGTTGTTTAGAGCAGGGTCATCTGGTTGTATGGCCAGAAAGCAGATTCTGTATTCAATGGTCTTTCGGTTAAGATTGGACACCACATGCACCTTACTGAATAACAAATGTTCGGAATTTGATAAATCTGCTTGTGGAGGTATCTCCTTCATTTGCTTTATATTTTTTAAAATATTATTGCAATGGTCACTAAAAATAATAAATGTGCTGCACAAATTGTGGTACATGTTTCCTCCCTCTCAACAGGGAGATTCCGTTTAATGCCTGCTATGTTCTACTTTCGAGTGTAATTTTGTTGGATGGAAGCACTACTCCGAGCATTCTGACAATTGGAGTTATTAGGAAAGACTTCTTTCTTTTGCTGAGTCCTTGTTTTGATTGTTACCCTCATCACATATATTCATCAATTTCACAGTGGAATAATACAGTTGAATAATGAAATGTGTTTAAATATTTGTTGATTACAGCAGGGTCATCTGGTTGTATGGCCAGAAAGCAGATTCCCCATTCAATCGTCTTTTGGTGCATATTTGACACCACATTCACAAATTGTGGTACATGTTTCTTGCCTCTCAACAGGGAGATTCTATATCATGACTGCTATGTTTGTTCAAACATGGAGTGTGATTTTGTTGGGTGGGAACTACCACTCCAAGCATCCTGAGTATTGGAGTTATTAGGAAAGAACTCTTTCTTTTCCTAGGTGCTTCTTTTGATTGTTACCCTTATAACTTATATTCATCTGTTTCGCAGTGGAGTAATGTATTTGAATCGTTAAATGTGTGTAAATGTTTTTTGTTTAGAGCACGGTCATTTGGTTGTATGACCAGAAAGCAGGTTCTCCATTGAATGGGTTTTTAGTGCAGATTGGACTCCACTTGCATGTTACTGAATAACAAGTGTTAGGAATTTGATAATTATTCTTGTTTTCGTATCTCTTTCAATTGCTTTAAATGTTTAAAAATCTTATTGCAATGGTCACTAAAAATAATCAGTGTGCTGCACAAATTGTGGTCCATGTTTCTTCTCTCTCTACTAGGAGATTCCGTTTCATGACTGCTATGTTTATTCAAACATCGAGGGTGATTATGTTGGATGGAAATCACCACTCCGAGCGTTCTGACGATTGGAGTTATTAGAAATACTGTTTTCTTTTGCTAAGTGCTTCCTTTGATTGATACCTTTATCAGTTATATTCGTCAATTTCACAGTGGAGTAATGTATTTGATTAGTGAAATGTGGGTAAATGTTTGTTGTATAGAGCAGGGTCATCTGGTTGTATGGCCAGAAAGCAGATTCTCTATTCAATGGTCTTTTGGTGCAAATTGGACACCACATGCACCTTACTGAATAACAAATGTTCGGAATTTGATAAATCTTCTTGTTGAGGTATCTCCTTCATTTGCTTTATATTTTTTAGAATGTTATTGCAATGGTCACTAAAAATAATAAATGTGCTGCACAAATTGTGGTACATGTTTCTGGCCACTCAACAGGGAGATTCTATTTCATGACTGCTATGTTTGTTCAAACATGGAGTGTGATTTTGTTGGATGGGAACCACCACTCCAAGCATCCTGAGTATTGGAGTTATTAGGAAAGACCTCTTTCTTTTCCTAGGTGCTTCTTTTGATTGTTACCCTTATAACTTATATTCATCTGTTTCGCAGTGGAGTAATGTATTTGAATCGTTAAATGTGTGTAAATGTTTTTTGTTTAGAGCACGGTCATTTGATTGTATGACCAGAAAGCAGATTCTCCATTGAATGGGTTTTTAGTGCAGATTGGACAATACTTGCATTTCACTGAGTAACAAGTGTTAGGAATTTGATAATTATTCTTGTTTTCGTATCTCCTTCAATTACTTTAAATTATTAAGAATAATATTCCAATGGACACTAAAAATAATCAATGTGCTGCACAAATTGTGGTACATGTTTCTTCTCTGTCAACAGGGAGATTCCGTTTCATGACTGCTATGTTTATTCAAACATCAAGTGTGACTATGTTGGATGGAAATCACCACTCCGAGCGTTCCGACGATTGGAGTTATTAGAAGTACTGTTTTCTTTTGCTTGGTGCTTCCTTTGATTGATACCTTTATCACTTATATTCGTCAATTTCACAGTGGAGTAATGTATTTGATTCGTGAAATGTGGGTAAATGTTTGTTGTTTAGAGCAGGGTCATCTGGTTGTATGGCCAGAAAGCAGATTCTGTATTCAATGGTCTTTTGGTGCAGATTGGACACCCCATGCACCTTACTGAATAACAAATGTTCGGAATTTGATAAATCTTCTTGTTGAGGTATCTCCTTCATTTGCTTTATATTTATTAAAATATTATTGCAATGGTCACTAAAAATAATAAATGTGCTGCACAAATTGTGGTACATGTTACTTCCCTCTCAACAGGGAGATTCCGTTTAATGCCTGCTATGTTCTACTTTCGAGTGTAATTTTGTTGGATGGAAGCATTACTCCGAGCATTCTGACAATTGGAGTTATTAGGAAAGACTTCTGTCTTTTGCTGAGTCCTTGTTTTGATTGTTACCCTCATCACATATATTCATCAACTTCACAGTGGAATAATATATTTGAATCGTGAAATGTTGGTAAATATTTGTTGATTACAGCAGGGTCATCTGGTTGTATGGCCAGAAAGGAGATTCCCCATTCAATCATCTTTTGGTGCATATTTGACACCACATGCACAAATTGTGGTATATGTTTCTTCTCTCTCAACAAGGAGATTCCGTTTCATGACTGCTATGTTTGTTCAAACATGGAGAGTGATTTTGTTGGATGGGAACTACCACTCCATGCGTCCTGAGTATTGGTGTTATTAGGAAAGACCTCTTTCTTTTCCTAGGTGGTTCTTTTGATTGTTACCGTTATAACTTATATTCATCTGTTTTGCAGTGGAGTAACGTTTATGAATCGTTAAATGTGTGTAAAAGTTTTTTGTTTAGAGCAGGGTCATCTGGTTGTATGACCTGAAAGCAGATTCTCCATTCAATGGGTTTTTGGTGCATATTGGACACCACCTGCATTTTACTGAATAACAAATGTTAGGAATTTGATAATTATTCTTGTTTTCGTATCTCCTTCAATTGCTTTAAATTTTTAAAAATTTTATTGCAATGGTCACTAAAAATAATTAATGTGCTGCACAAATTGTGGTACATGTTTCTTCTCTCTCAACAGGGAGATTCCGTTTCAGGACTGCTATGTTTATTCAAACATCGAGTGTGATTATGTTGGATGGAAATCACCACTCCGAGCATTCTGTCGATTGGAGTTATTAGAAATACTGTTTTCTTTTGCTAGGTGCTTCCTTTGATTGATACCTTTATCACTTATATTCGTCAATTTCACAGTGGAGTAATGTATTTGATTCGTGAAATGTGGGTAAATGTTAGTTGTTTACAGCAGGGTCATCTGGTTTTATGGCAAGAATGCAGATTCTCTATTCAATGGTCTTTTGATGCAGATCGGACACCGCATGCACATTACTGAATAACGAATGTTCGGAATTTGATAAGTTTTCTTGTTGAGGTATCTCCTTCATTTGCTTTTTATTTTTAAAAATATTAATGCAATGGTCACTAAAAATAATCAATGTGCTGCACAAATTGTGGAACATGTTTCTTCCCTCTCAACAGGGAAATTCTGTTTAATGCCTGCTAAGTTTGTTCTACCTTTGAGTGTGATTTTGTTTGATAGGAAGTACTACTTCGAGCATTCTGACAATTGGAGTTATTAGCAATGACTTCTTTCTTTTGCTGAGTCCTTGTTTTGATTGTTACCCTCATCACATATATTCATCAATTTCACAGTGGAATAATATATTTGAATCGTGAAATGTGGGTAAATATTTGTTGATTACAGCAATGTCATCTGGTTGTATGGCCAGAAAGCAGATTCCCCATTCAGTCATCTTTTGGTGCATATTTGACACCACATGCACAAATTGTGGTACATATTTCTTGCCTCTCAACAGGGAGATTCTGTTTCATGACTGATATGTTTGTTCAAACATGGAGTGTGATTTTGTTGGATGGGAACTACCACTCCAAGCATCCTGAGTATAGGAGTTATTGGGAAAGACCTCCTTCTTTTCCTAGGTGCTTCTTTTGATTTTTACCCTTATAACTTATACTCATCTGTTTTGCAGTGGAGTAATGTATTTGAATCGTTAAATGTGTGTAAATGTTTTTTGTTTAGAGCAGGGTCATCTGGTTGTATGACCAGAAAGCAGATTCTCCATTGAATGGGTTTTTAGTGCAGATTGGACACCACTTGCATTTTACTGAATAACAAATGTTAGGACTTTGATAATTATTCTTGTTTTCGTATCTCATTCAATTGCTTTAAATTATTAAGAATAATATTCCAATGGACACTAAAAATAATCAATGTGCTGCACAAATTGTGGAACATGTTTCTTCTCTCTGAACAGGGAGATTCCGTTTCATGACTGCTATGTTTATTCAAACATCAAGTGTGATTATGTTGGATGGAAATCACCACTCCGAGCGTTCTGACGATTGGAGTTATTAGAAGTACTGTTTTCTTTTGCTTATTGCTTCCTTTGATTGATACCTTTATCTTTTATATTCGTCAATTTCACAGTGGAGTAATGTATTTGATACGTGAAATGTGGGTAAATATTTGTTGATTACAGCAATGTCATCTGGTTGTATGGCCAGAAAGCAGATTCCCTATTCAATCGTCTTTTGGTGCATATTTGACACCACATGCAGAAATTGTGGTACATGTTTCTTGCCTCTCAACAGGGAGATTCTGTTTCATGACTGCTATGTTTGTTCAAACATGGAGTGTGATTTTGTTGGATGGGAACTACCACTCCAAGCACCCTGAGTATTGGAGTTATTAGGAAAGACCTCTTTCTCTTCCTAGGTGCTTCTTTTGATTGTTACCCTTATAACTTATATTCATCTCTTTCGCAGTGGAATAATGTATTTGAATCGTTAAATGTGTGTAAATGTTTTTTGTTTAGAGCAGGGTCATCTGGTTGTATGACCAGAAAGCAGATTCTCCATTGAATGGGTTTTTAGTGCAGGTTGGACACCACTTGCATTTTACTGAATAACAAATGTTAGGAATTTGATAATTATTCTTGTTTTCGTATCTCGTTCAATTGCTTTAAATTATTAAGAATAATATTCCAATGGACACTAAAAATAGTGAATGTGCTGCACAAATTGTGGTACATGTTTCTTCTCTCTCAACAGGGAGATTCTGTTTCATGACTGCTATGTTTATTCAAACATCAAGTGTGACTATGTTGGATGGAAATCACCACTCCGAGCGTTCTGACGATTGGAGTTATTAGAAGTACTGTTTTCTTTTGCTTGGTGCTTCCTTTGATTGATACCTTTATCACTTATATTTGTCAATTTCACAGTGGAGTAATGTATTTGATTCGTGAAATGTGGGTAAATGTATGTTGTTTAGAGCAGGGTCACCTGGTTGTATGGCCAGAAAGCAGATTCCCTATTCAATGGTCTTTTGGTGCAGATTGGACACCACATGCACCTTACTGAATAACAAATGTTCGAAATTTGATAAATCTTCTTGTTGAGGTATCTCCTTCATTTGCTTTATATTTTTTAAAATATTATTGCAATGGTCACTAAAAATAATAAATGTGCTGCACAAATTGTGGTACATGTTTCTTCCCTCTCAACAGGGAGATTCCTTTTAATGCTTGCTATGTTCTACTTTCGAGTGTAATTTTGTTGGATGGAAGCACTACTCCGAGCATTCTGACAATTGGAGTTATTAGGAAAGACTTCTGTCTTTTGCTGAGTCCTTGTTTTGATTGTTACCCTCATCACATATATTCATCAATTTCACAGTGGAATAATATAGTTGAATAATGAAATGTGTTTAAATGTTTGTTGATTACAGCAGGGCCATCTGGTTGTATGGCCAGAAAGCAGATTCCCCATTCAATCGTCTTTTGGTGCATATTTGACACCACATGCACAAATTGTGGTACATGTTTCTTCTCTCTCAACAAGGAGATTCCGTTTCATGACTGCTATGTTTATTCAAACATCGAGTGTGATTATGTTGGATGGGAACTACCACTCCAAGCATCCTGAGTATTGGAGTTATTAGGAAAGACCTGTTTCTTTTCCTAGGTGGTTCTTTTGATTGTTACCCTTATAACTTATATTCATCTGTTTCACAGTGGAGTAATGTATTAGAATCGTTGAATGTGTGTAAATGTTTTTTGTTTAGAGCAGGGTCATCTGGTTGTATGACCAGAAAGCAGATTCTCCATTGAATGGGTTTTTAGTGCAGATCGGACACCACTTGCATTTTACTGAATAACAAATGTTACGAATTTGATAATTATTCTTGTTTTCGTATCTCCTTCAATTGCTTTAAATTTTTAAAAATCTTATTGCAATGGTCACTAAAAATAATCAATGTGCTGCACAAATTGTGGTACATGTTTCTTCTCTCTGAACAGGGAAATTCCGTTTCAAGACTGCTATGTTTATTCTAACATCAAGTGTGATTATGTTGGATGGAAATCACCACTCCGAGCGTTCTGACGATTGTAGTTATTAGAAATACTGTTTTCTTTTGCTAGGTGCTTCCTTTGATTGATACCTTTATCACTTATATTCGTCAATTTCACAGTGGGGTAATGTATCTGATTCGTGAAATGTAGGTAAATGTTTGTTGTTTAGAGCAGTGTCATCTGGTTGTATGACCAGAAAGGAGATTCTCCATTGAAAGGGTTTTTAGTGCAGATTGGACACCACTTGCATTTTACTGAATAACAAATGTTAGGAATTGGATAATTATTCTTGTTTTCGTATCTCCTTCAATTGCTTTAAATTATTAAGAATAATATTCCAATGGACACTAAAAATAATAAATGTGCTGCACAAATTGTGGTACATGTTTCTTCTTTTTCAACAGGGAGATTCCGTTTCATGACAGCTATGTTTATTCAAACATCAAGTGTGATTATGTTGGATGGAAATCACCACTCCGAGCGTTCTGACGATTGGAGTTATTAGAAATACTGTTTTCTTTTGCTAGGTGCTTCCTTTGATTGATACCTTTATCTCTTATATTTGTCAATTTCACTGTGGAGTAATGTATTTGATTCGTGAAATGTGGGTAAATGTTTGTTGTTTACAGCAGGGTCATCTAGTTGTATGGCCAGAAAGCAGATACTCTATTCAATGGTCTTTTGGTGCAGATTGGACACCACATGCACCTTACTGAATAACAAATATTCGGAATTTGATAAATCTTCTTGTTGAGGTATCTCCTTCATTTGCTTTATATTTTTTAAAATATTATTTTAATGGTCGCTAAGAATAATAAATGTGCTGCACAAATTGTGGTACGTGTTTCTTCCCTCTCAACAGGGAGATTCTGTTTAATGCCTGCTATGTTCTACTTTCGAGCGTAATTTTGTTGGATGGAAGCACTACTCCGAACATTCTGACAATTGGAGTTATTAGGAAAGACTTCTTTCTTTTGCTGAGTCCTTGTTTTGATTGTTACCCTCATCACATATATTCATCAATTTCACAGTGGAATAATATAGTTGAATAATGAAATGTGTTTAAATATTTGTTGATTACAGCAGGGTCATTTGGTTGTATGGCCAGAAAGCAGATTCCCCATTCAATCGTCCTTTGGTGCATATTTGACACCACATGCACAAATTGTGGTACATGTTTCTTGCCTCTCAACAGGGAGATTCTATTTCATGACTGCTATGTTTGTTCAAACATGGAGTGTGATTTTGTTGGATGGGAACTACCACTCCAACCATCCTGAGTATTGGAGTTATTAGGAAAGACCTCTTTCTTTTCCTAGGTGCTTCTTTTGATTGTTACTCTTATAACTTATATTCATCTGTTTCGCAGTGGAGTAATGTATTTGAATCGTTAAATGTGTGTAAATGTTTTTTGTTTAGAGCAGGGTCATCTGGTTGTATGACCAGAAAGCAGATTCTCCATTGAATGGGTTTTTAGTGCAGATTGGACACCACTTGCATTGTACTGAATAACAAGTGTTAGGAATTTGATAATTATTCTTGTTTTCGTATCTCCTTCAATTGCTTTAAATTATTAAGAATAATATTCCAATGGAGACTAAAAATAATCAATGTGCTGCACAAATTGTGGTACATGTTTCTTCTCTGTCAACAGGGAGATTCCGTTTCATGACTGCTATGTTTATTCAAACATCAAGTGTGACTATGTTGGATGGAAATCACCACTCTGAGTGTTCTGACGATTGGAGTTATTAGAAGTACTGTTTTCTTTTGCTTGGTGCTTCCTTTGATTGATACCTTTATCACTTATATTCGTCAATTTCACAGTGGAGTAATGTATTTGATTAGTGAAATGTGGGTAAATGTTTGTTGTTTAGAGCAGGGTCATCTGGTTGTATGGCCAGAAAGCAGATTCCTCATTCAATCGTCTTTTGGTGCATATTTGACACCACATGCACAAATTGTGGTACATGTTTCTTCTCTCTCAACAAGGAGATTCCGTTTCAAGACTGCTATGTTTATTCAAACATCGAGTGTGATTATGTTGGATGAAAATCACCACACCGAGCGTTCTGACGATTGGAGTTATTAGAAATACTGGTTTCTTTTGCTAGGTGCTTCCTTTGATTGATACCTTTGTGAGTTATATTGGTCAATTTCACAGTGGAGTAATGTATTTGATTCCTGAAATGTGGGTAAATGTTTGTTGTTTACAGCAGGGTCATCTGGTTGTATGGCCAGAAAGCAGATTCTCTATTCAATCGTCTTTTGGTGCAGATAGGACACCACATGCACTTTACTGAATAACGAATGTTCGGAATTTGATAAATCTTCTTGTTTAGGTATCTCCTTCATTTGTTGTTTATTTTTAAAATTCTTATTGCAATGGTCACTAAAAATAATAAATGTGCTGCACAAATTGTGGTACATGTTTCTTCCCTCTCAACACGGAGATACTGTTTAATGGGTGCAATGTTTGTTCTACTTTTGAGTGTAATTTTGTTGAATGGGAAGCACTACTCCGCGCATTCTGACAGTTGGAGTTATTAGGAAAGACTTCTTTCTTTTGCTGAGTCCTTGTTTTGATTGTTACCCTCATCACATATATTCATCAATTTCACAGTGGAATAATATAGTTGAATAATGAAATGTGTTTAAATATTTGTTGATTACAGCAGGGTCATCTGGTTGTATGGCCAGAAAGCAGATTCCCCATTCAGTCGTCTTTTAGTGCATATTTGACACCACATGCACAAATTGTGGTACATGTTTCTTGCCTCTCAACAGGGAGATTCTCTTTCATGTTTGCTATGTTTGCTCAAACATGGAGTGTGATTTTGTTGGATGGGAACTACCACTCCAAGTATCCTGAGCATTGGAGTTATTAGTAAAGACCTCTTTCTTTTCCTAGGTGCTTCTTTTGATTGTTACCCTTATAACTTATATTCATCTGTTTTGCAGTGGAGTAATGTATTTGAATCGTTAAATGTGTGTAAATGTTTTTTGTTTAGAGCAGGGTCATCTGGTTGTATGACGAGAAAGCAGATTCTCCATTGAATGGGTTTTTACTGCAGATTGGACACCACTTGCATTTTACTGAATAACAAATGTTAGGAATTTGATAATTATTCTTGTTTTCGTATCTCCTTCAATTGCTTTAAATTATTAAGAATAATATTCCAGTGGACACTAAAAATAATCAATGTGCTGCACAAATTGTGGTACATGTTTCTTCTCTCTCAACAGGGAGATTCCATTTCATGACTGCTATGTTTATTCAAACATCAAGTGTGACTATGTTGGATGGAAATCACCACTCCGAGCGTTCTGACGATTGAAGTTATTAGAAATACTGTTTTCTTTTGCTAGGTGCTTCCTTTGATTGCTACCTTTATCAGTTATATTCGTCAATTTCACAGTGGAGTAATGTATTTGATTCGTGAAATGTGGGTAAATGTTTGTTGTTTACAGCAGGGTCATCTGGTTGTATGGCCAGAAAGCAGATTCTCTATTCAATGGTCTTTTGGTGCAGATTGGACACGACATGCACCTTACTGAATAACAAATGTTCGGAATTTGATAAATCTTCTTGTTGAGGTATCTCCTTCATTTGCTTTATATTTTTTAAAATATTATTGCAATGGTCACTAAAAATAATCAATGTGCTGCACAAATTGTGGTACGTGTTTCTTCCCTCTCAACAGGGAGATTCCGTTTAATGCCTGCTATGTTCTACTTTCGAGTGTAATTTTGTTGGATGGAAGCAATACTCCGAGCATTCTGACAATTGGAGTTATTAGGAAAGACTTCTTTCTTTTGCTGAGTCCTTGTTTTGATTGTTACCCTCATCACATATATTCATCAATTTCACAGTGGAATAATATATTTAAATCGTGAAATGTTGGTAAATATTTGTTGATTACAGCAGGGTCATCTGGTTGTATGGCCAGAAAGCAGATTCCCCATTCAATCGTCTTTTGGTGCATATTTGACACCACATGCACAAATTGTGGTACATGTTTCTTGCCCCTCAACAGGGAGATTCTGTTTCATGACTGCTATGTTTGTTCAAACATGGAGTGTGATTTTGTTGGATGGGAACTACCACTTCAAGCACCAGAGTATTGGAGTTATTAGGAAAGACCTCTTTCTTTTCCTAGGTGCTTCTTTTGATTGTTACCCTTATAACTTATATTCATCTGTTTTGCAGTGGAGTAATGTATTTGAATCGTTAAATGTGTGTAAATGTTTTTTGTTTAGAGCAGGGTCATCTGGTTGTATGACGAGAAAGCAGATTCTCCATTGAATGGGTTTTTACTGCAGATTGGACACCACTTGCATTTTACTGAATAACAAATGTTAGGAATTTGATAATTATTCTTGTTTTCGTATCTCCTTCAATTGCTTTAAATTATTAAGAATAATATTCCAGTGGACACTATAAATAATCAATGTGCTGCACAAATTGTGGTACATGTTTCTTCTCTCTCAACAGGGAGATTCCGATTCATGACTGCTATGTTTATTCAAACATCAAGTGTGACTATGTTGGATGGAAATCACCACTCCGAGCGTTCTGACGATTGGAGTTATTAGAAATACTGTTTTCTTTTGCTAGGTGCTTCCTTTGATTGATACCTTTATCACTTATATTCGTCAATTTCACAGTGGAGTAATGTATTTGATTCGTGAAATGTGGGTAAATGTTTGTTGTTTACAGCAGGGTCCTCTGGTTGTATGGCCAGAAAGCAGATTCTCTATTCAATGGTCTTTTGGTGCAGATAGGACACCACATGCACTTTACTGAATAACGAATGTTCGGAATTTGATAAATCTTCTTGTGAAGTATCTCCTTCATTTGTTTTTTATTTTTAAAACTCTTATTGCAATGGTCACTAAAAATAATAAATGTGCTGCACAAATTGTGGTACATGTTTCTTCCCTCTCAACACGGAGATACTGTTTAATGGGTGCAATGTTTGTTCTACTTTTGAGTGTAATTTTGTTGAATGGGAAGCACTACTCCGAGCATTCTGACAATTGGAGTTATTAGGAAAGACTTCTTTCTTTTGCTGAGTCCTTGTTTTGATTGTTACCCTCATCACATATATTCATCAATTTCACAGTGGAATAATATATTTGAATCGTGAAATGTTGGTAAATATTTGTTGATTACAGCAGGGTCATCTGGTTGTATGGCCAGAAAGCAGATTCCCCATTCAATCGTCTTTTGGTGCATATTTGACACCACATGCACAAATTGTGGTACATGTTTATTGCCCCTCAACAGGGAGATTCTTTTTCATGACTGCTATGTTTGTTCAAACATGGAGTGTGATTTTGTTGGATGGGAACTACCACTCCAAGCATCCTGTGTATTGGAGTTATTAGGAAAGACCTCTTTCTTTTCCTAGGTGCTTCTTTTGATTGTTACCCTTATAACTTATATTCATCTGTTTCTCAGTGGAGTAATGTATTTGAATCGTTAAATGTGTGTAAATGTTTTTTGTTTAGAGCAGGGTCATCTGGTTGTATGACGAGAAAGCAGATTCTCCATTGAATGGGTTTTTACTGCAGATTGGACACCACTTGCATTTTACTGAATAACAAATGTTAGGAATTTGATAATTATTCTTGTTTTCGTATCTCCTTCAATTGCTTTAAATTTTTAAAAATCTTATTGCAATGGTCACTAAAAATAATCAATGTGCTGCACAAATTGTGGTACATGTTTCTTCTCTCTGAACAGGGAGATTCCGTTTCATGACTGCTATGTTTATTCAAACATCAAGTGTGATTATGTTGGATGGAAATCACCACTCCGAGCGTTCTGACGATTGGAATTATTAGATATGCTGTTTTCTTTTGCTAGGTGCTTCCTTTGATTGATACCTTTATCACTTATATCCGTCAATTTCACAGTGGAGTAATGTATTTGATTCGTGAAATGTGGGTAAATGTTTGTTGTTTACAGCAGGGTCATCTGGTTGTATGGCCAGAAAGCAGATTCTCTATTCAATGGTCTTTTGGTGCAGATAGGACACCACATGCACTTTACTGAATAACGAATGTTCGGAATTTGATAAATCTTCTTGTGAAGTATCTCCTTCATTTGTTTTTTATTTTTAAAACTCTTATTGCAATGGTCACTAAAAATAATAAATGTGCTGCACAAATTGTGGTACATGTTTCTTCCCTCTCAACACGGAGATACTGTTTAATGGGTGCAATGTTTGTTCTACTTTTGAGTGTAATTTTGTTGAATGGGAAGCACTACTCCGAGCATTCTGACAATTGGAGTTATTAGAAAAGACTTCTCTCTTTTGCTGAGTCCTTGTTTTGATTGTTACCCTCATCACATATATTCATCAATTTCACAGTGGAATAATATATTTGAATCGTGAGATGTTGGTAAATATTTGTTGATTACAGCAGGGTCATCTGGTTGTATGGCCAGAAAGCAGATTCCCCATTCAATCTTCTTTTGGTGCATATTTGACACCACATGCACAAATTGTGGTACATGTTTCTTGCCTCTCAACAGGGAGATTCTGTTTCATGACTGCTATGTTTGTTCAAACATGGAGTGTGATTTTGTTGGATGGGAACTACCACTCCAAGCATCCTGAGTATTGGAGTTATTAGGAAAGACCTCTTTCTTTTCCTAGGTGGTTCTTTTGATTGTTACCCTTATAACTTATATTCATCTGTTTCGCAGTGGAGTAATGTATTTGAATCGTTAAATGTGTGTAAATGTTTTTTGTTTAGAGCAGGGTCATCTGGTTGTATGACCAGAAAGCAGATTCTCCATTGAATGGGTTTTTAGTGCAGATTGGACACCACTTGCATTTTACTGAATAACAAATAGTTAGGAATTGGATAATTATTCTTGTTTTCGTATCTCCTTCAATTGCTTTACATTATTAAGGATAATATTCCAGTGGACACTAAAAATAATCAATGTGCTGCACAAATTGTGGTACATGTTTCTTCTCTCTCAACTGGGAGATTCCGTTTCATGACTGCTATGTTTATTCAAACATCGAGTGTGATTATGTTGGATGGAAATCACCACTCCGAGCGTTCTGACGATTGGAGTTATTAGATATTCTGTTTTCTTTTGCTAGGTGCTTCCTTTGATTGATACCTTTATCACTTATATTAGTCAATTTCACAGTGGAGTAATGTATTTGATTCGTGAAATGTAGGTAAATGTTTGTTGTTTAGAGCAGGGTCATCTGGTTGTATGGCCAGAAAGCAGATTCTCTATTCAATGGTCTTTTGGTGCAGATTGGACACCACATGCACTTTCCTGAATAACAAATGTTAGGAATTTGATAATTATTCTTGTTTTCGTATCTCCTTCAATTGCTTTAAATTTTTAATAATCTTATTGCAATGGTCACTAAAACAATAAATGTGCTACACAAATTGTGGTACATGTTTCTTCCCTCTCAACAGGGAGATTCCGTTTAATGACTGCTATGTTCTAATTTAGAGTGTGATTTTGTTGGATGGGAAGCACTACTCCGAGCATTCTGACAATTGTAGTTATTAGGAAAGACATATCTCTTTTGCTGAGTCCTTGTTTTGATTGTTAGCCTCATCACATATATTTATCAATTTCACAGTGGAATATGATATTTGAATCGTGAAATGTGGGTAAATGTTTGTTGATTACAGCAGGGTCATCTGGTTGTATGGCCAGAAATCAGATTCCCCATTCAATCGTCTTATGGTGCATGTTTGACACCACATGCACAAATTGTGGTACATGTTTCTTCCCTCTCAACAGGGAGATTCTGTTTCATGACTGCTATGTTTGTTCAAACATGGAGTGTGATTTTGTTGGATGGGAACTACCACTCCAAGCATCCTGAGTATAGGAGTTATTGGGAAAGACCTCCTTCTTTTCCTAGGTGCTTCTTTTGATTTTTACCCTTATAACTTATACTCATCTGTTTCGCAGTGGAGTAATGTATTAGAATCGTTAAATGTGTGTAAATGTTTTTTGTTTAGAGCAGGGTCATCTGGTTGTACGACCAGAAAGCAGATTCTCCATTGAATGGGTTTTTAGTGCAGATTGGACACCACTTGCATTTTACTGAATAACAAATGTTATGAATTGGATAATTATTCTTGTTTTCGTATCTCCTTCAATTGCTTTAAATTATTAAGAATAATATTCCAGTGGACACTAAAAATAATCAATGTGCTGCACAAATTGTGGTACATGTTTCTTCTCTCTCAACAGGGAGATTCCGTTTCATGACTGCTATGTTTATTCAAACATCAAGTGTGATTATGTTGGATGGAAATCACCACTCCGAGCGTTCTGACGATTGGAGTTATTAGAAGTACTCTTTTTTTTTTGGCTTGGTGCTTCCTTTGATTGATACCTTTATCACTTATATTCGTCAATTTCACAGTGGAGTAATGTATTTGATTAGTGAAATGTGGGTAAATGTTTGTTGTATAGAGCAGGGTCATCTGGTTGTATGGCCAGAAAGCAGATTCTCTATTCAATGGTCTTTTGGTGCAGATTGGACACCACATGCACCTTACTGAATAACAAATGTTCGGAATTTGATAAATCTTCTTGTTGAGGTATCTCCTTCATTTGCTTTATATTTTTTAAAATGTTATTGCAATGGTCACTAAAAATAATAAATGTGCTGCACAAATTGTGGTACATGTTTCTTCCCTCTCAACAGGGAGATTCCGTTTAATGCCTGCTATGTTCTACTTTCGAGTGTAATTTTGTTGGATGGAAGCACTACTCCGAGCATTCTGACAATTGGTGTTATTAGGAAAGACTTCTGTCTTTTGCTGAGTCCTTGTTTTGATTGTTACCCTCATCACATATATTCATCAACTTCACAGTGGAATAATATATTTGAATCGTGAAATGTTGGTAAATATTTGTTGATTACAGCAGGGTCATCTGGTTGTATGGCCAGAAAGCAGATTCCTCATTCAATCGTCTTTTGGTGCATATTTGACACCACATGCACAAATTGTGGTACATGTTTCTTGCCTCTCAACAGGGAGATTCTGTTTCATGACTGCTATGTTTGTTCAAACATGGAGTGTGATTTTGTTGGATGGGAACTACCACTCCAAGCATCCTGAGTATTGGAGTTATTAGGAAAGACCTCTTTCTTTTCGTAGGTGCTTCTTTTGATTGTTACCCTTATAACTTATATTCATCTGTTTCGCAGTGGAGTTATATATTTGAATCGTTAAATGTGTGTAAATGTTTTTTGTTTAGAGCAGGGTCATCTGGTTGTATGACGAGAAAGCAGATTCTCCATTGAATGGGTTTTTACTGCAGATTGGACACCACTTGCATTTTACTGAATAACAAATGTTAGGAATTTGATAATTATTCTTGTTTTCGTATCTCCTTCAATTGCTTTAAATTATTAAGAATAATATTCCAATGGACACTAAAAATAATCAATGTGCTGCACAAATTGTGGTACATGTTTCTTCCCTTTTAACAGGGAGATTCCGTTTAATGCCTGCTATGTTCTACTTTCGAGTGTAATTTTGTTGGATGGAAGCACTACTCCGAGCATTCTGACAATTGGAGTTATTAGGAAAGACTTCTTTCTTATGCTAAGTCCTAGTTTTGATTGTTACCCTCATCACATATATTCATCAATTTCACAGTGGAATAATATATTTGAATCGTGAAATGAGGGTAATTGTTGATTATAGCAAGGTCATCTGGTTGTATGGCCAGAAAGCAGATTATCCATTCAATGGGTTTTTGGTGCAGTTTGGACACCACTTGCATTTTACAGAATAACCAATGTTAGGAATTTGATAATTATTCTTGTTTTCGTATCGCCTTCAATTGCTTTAAATTTTTAAAAATCTTATTGCAATGGTCACTAAAAATAATCAATGTGCTGCACAAATTGTGGTACATGTTTCTTCTCTCTCAACAGGGAGATTCCGTTTAATGACTGCTATGTTTATTCAAACATCGAGTGTGATTATGTTGGATGGAAATCACCACTACGAGCGTTCTGACGATTGGAATTATTAGATATGCTGTTTTCTTTTGCTAGGTGCTTCCTTTGATTCATACCTTTATCACTTATATTCGTCAATTTCACAGTGGAGTAATGTTTTTGATTCGTGAAATGTGGGTAAATGTCTGTTGTTTACAGCAGGGTCATCTGGTTGTATGGCCAGAAAGCAGATTCTCTATTCAATGGTCTTTTGGTGCAGATAGGACACCACATGCACTTTACTGAATAACGAATGTTCGGAATTTGATAAATCTTCTTGTTTAGGTATCTCCTTCATTTGTGTTTTATTTTTAAAACTCTTATTGCAATGGTCACTAAAAATAATAAATGTGCTGCACAAATTGTGGTACATGTTTCTTCCCTCTCAACACGGAGATTCTGTTTAATGGGTGCAATGTTTGTTCTACTTTTGAGTGTAATTTTGTTGAATGGGAAGCACTACTCCGAGCATTCTGACAATTGGAGTTATTAGGAAAGACTTCTTTCTTTTGCTGAGTCCTTGTTTTGATTGTTACCCTCATCACATATATTCATCAATTTCACAGTGGAATAATATATTTGAATCGTGAAATGTTGGTAAATATTTGTTGATTACAGCAGGGTCATCTGGTTGTATGACCAGAAAGCAGATTCTCCATTGAATGGGTTTTTAGTGCAGATTGGACACCACTTGCATTTTACTGAATAACAAATGTTAGGAATTGGATAATTATTCTTGTTTTCGTATCTCCTTCAATTGCTTTAAATTATTAAGAATAATATTCCAGTGGACACTAAAAATAATCAATGTGCTGCACAAATTGTGGTACATGTTTCTTCTCTCTCAACAGGGAGATTCCGTTTCATGACTGCTATGTTTATTCAAACATCAAGTGTGATTATGTTGGATGGAAATCACCACTCCGAGCGTTCTGACGATTGGAGTTATTAGAAGTACTCTTTTTTTTTTTGCTTGGTGCTTCCTTTGATTGATACCTTTATCACTTATATTCGTCAATTTCACAGTGGAGTAATGTATTTGATTAGTGAAATGTGGGTAAATGTTTGTTGTTTAGAGCAGGGTCATCCGGTTGTATGGCCAGAAAGCAGATTCTCTATTCAATGGTCTTTTGGTGCAGATTGGACACCACATGCACCTTACTGAATAACAAATGTTCGAAATTTGATAAATCTTCTTGTTGAGGTATCTCCTTCATTTGCTTTATATTTTTTAAAATATTATTGCAATGGTCACTAAAAATAATAAATGTGCTGCACAAATTGTGGTACATGTTTCTTCCCTCTCAACAGGGAGATTCCGTTTAATGCCTGCTATGTTCTACTTTCGAGTGTAATTTTGTTGGATGGAAGCACTACTCCGAGAATTCTGACAATTGGAGTTATTAGGAAAGACTTCTGTCTTTTCCTGAGTCCTTGTTTTGATTGTTACCCTCATCACATATATTCATCAACTTCACAGTGGAATAATATATTTGAATCGTGAAATGTTGGTAAATATTTGTTGATTACAGCAGGGTCATCTGGTTGTATGGCCAGAAAGCAGATTCCCCATTCAATCGTCTTTTGGTGCATATTTGACACCACATGCACAAATTGTGGTACATGTTTCTTGCCCTTCAACAGGGAGATTCTGTTTCATGACTGCTATGTTTGTTCAAACATGGAGTGTGATTTTGTTGGATGGGAACTACCACTCCAAGCATCCTGAGTATTCGAGTTATTAGGAAAGACCTCTTTCTTTTCCTAGGTGGTTCTTTTGATTGTTACCCTTATAACTTATATTCATCTGTTTCACAGTGGAATAATGTATTTGAATCGTTAAATGTGTGTAAATGTTTTTTGTTTAGAGCATGGTCATCTGGTTGTATGACGAGAAAGCAGATTCTCCATTGAATGGGTTTTTAGTGCAGATTGGACACCACTTGCATTTTACTGAATAACAAATGTTAGGAATTTGATAATTATTCTTGTTTTCGTATCTCCTTCAATTGCTTTAAATTATTAAGTATAATATTCCAATGGACACTAAAAATAATCAATGTGCTGCACAAATTGTGGTACATGTTTCTTCCCTTTTAACAGGGAGATTCCGTTTAATGCCTGCTATGTTCTAATTTCGAGTGTAATTTTGTTGGATGGAAGCACTACTCCGAGCATTCTGACAATTGGAGTTATTAGGAAAGACTTCTTTCTTATGCTAAGTCCTAGTTTTGATTGTTACCCTCATCACATATATTCATCAATTTCACAGTGGAATAATATATTTGAATCGTGAAATGTGGGTAATTGTTGATTATAGCAAGGTCATCTGGTTGTATGGCCAGAAAGCAGATTATCCATTCAATGGGTTTTTGGTGCAGTTTGGACACCACTTGCATTTTACAGAATAACAAATGTTAGGAATTTGATAATTATTCTTGTTTTGGTATCGCCTTCAATTGCTTTAAATTTTTAAAAATCTTATTGCAATGGTCACTAAAAATAATCAATGCGCTGCACAAATTGTGGTACATGTTTCTTCTCTCTCAACAGGGAGATTCCGTTTAATGACTGCTATGTTTATTCAAACATCGAGTGTGATTATGTTGGATGGAAATCACCACTACGAGCGTTCTGACGATTGGAATTATTAGTTATGCTGTTTTCTTTTGCTAGGTGCTTCCTTTGATTGATACCTTTATCACTTATATTCGTTAATTTCACAGTGGAGTAATGTATTTGATTCGTGAAATGTGGGTAAATGTTTGTTGTTAACAGCAGGGTCATCTGGTTGTATGGCCAGAAAGCAGATTCTCTATTCAATGGTCTTTTGGTGCAGATAGGACACCACATGCACTTTACTGAATAACGAATGTTCGGAATTTGATAAATCTTCTTGTTTAGGTATTTCCTTCATTTGTTTTTTATTTTTAAAACTCTTATTGCAATGGTCACTAAAAATAATAAATGTGCTGCACTAATTGTGGTACATGTTTCTTCCCTCTCAACAGGGAGATTCCGTTTAATGCCTGCTATGTTCTACTTTCGAGTGTTATTTTGTTGGATGGAAGCTCTACCCCGAGCATTCTGACAATTGGAGTTATTAGGAAAGACTTCTTTCTTTTGCTGAGTCCTTGTTTTGATTGTTACCCTCATCACATATATTCATCAATTTCACAGTGGAATAATATAGTTGAATAATGAAATGTGTTTAAATGTTTGTTGATTACAGCAGGGTCATCTGGTTGTATGGCCAGAAAGCAGATTCCCCATTCAATCGTCTTTTGGTGCATATTTGACACCACATGCACAAATTGTGGTACATGTTTCTTGCCTCTCAACAGGGAGATTCTGTTTCATGACAGCTATGTTTGTTCAAACATGGAGTGTGATTTTGTTGGATAGGAACTACCGCTCCAAGCATCCTGAGTATTGGAGTTATTAGGAAAGACCTCTTTCTTTTCCTAGGTGGTTCTTTTGATTGTTACCCTTATAACTTATATTCATCTGTTTCGCAGTGGAGTAATGTATTTGAATCGTTAAATGTGTGTAACTGTTTTTTGTTTAGAGCAGGGTCATCTGGTTGTATGACCAGAAAGCAGATTCTCCATTGAATGGGTTTTTAGTGCAGATTGGACACCACTTGCATTTTACTGAATAACAAATGATAGGAATTGGATAATTATTCTTGTTTTCGTATCTCCTTCAATTGCTTTAAATTATTAAGAATAATATTCCAGTAGACACTAAAAATAATCAATGTGCTGCACAAATTGTGGTACATGTTTCTTCTCTCTCAACAGGGAGATTCCGTATCATGACTGCTATGTTTATTCAAACATCGAGTGTGATTATGTTGGATGGAAATCACCACTCCGAGCGTTCTGACGATTGGAGTTATTAGATATGCTGTTTTCTTTTGCTAGGTGCTTCCTTTGATTGATACCTTTATCACTTATATTCGTCAATTTCACAGTGGAGTAATGTATTTGATTCGTGAAATGTGGGTAAATGTTTGTTGTTTAGAGCAGGGTCATCTGGTTGTATTTCCAGAAAGCAGATTCTCTATTCAATGGTCTTTTGGTGCAGATTGGACACCACATGCACTTTACTGACTAACAAATGTTAGGAATTGGATAATTATTCTTGTTTTCGTATCTCCTTCAATTGCTTTAAATTTTTAAAAATCTTATTGCAATGTTCACTAAAAATAATCAATGTGCTGCACAAATTGTGGTACATGTTTCTTCTCTCTGAACAGGGAGATTCCGTTTCATGACTGCTATATTTATTCAAACATCAAGTGTGATTATGTTGGATGGAAATCACCACTCCGAGCGTTCTGACGATTGGAGTTATTAGAAATACTGTTTTCTTTTGCTAGGTGCTTCCTTTGATTGATACCTTTATCACTTATATTCGTCAATTTCACAGTGGAGTAATGTATTTGATTCGTGAAATGTGGGTAAATGTTTGTTGTTTACAGCAGGGTCATCTGGTTGTATGGCCAGAAAGCAGATTCTCTATTCAATGGTCTTTTGGTGGAGATTGGACACCACATGCACTTTACTGAATAACAAATGTTAGGAATTTGATAATTATTCTTGTTTTCGTATCTCCTTCAATTGCTTTAAATTTTTAATAATCTTATTGCAATGGTCACTAAAAAATAAATGTGCTGCACAAATTGTGGTACATGTTTCTTCCCTCTCAACAGGGAGATTCCGTTTAATGCCTGCTATGTTCTATTTTCGAGTGTAATTTTGTTGGATGGAAGCACTACTCTGAGCATTCTGACAATTGGAGTTATTAGGAAAGACTTCTTTCTTTTGCTGAGTCCTTGTTTTGATTGTTACCCTCATCACATATATTTATCAATTTCACAGTGGAATAAAACAGAAAGAAACTTCCACATGGGAAAAATATATTAAAAATAAAGATTCCAAGACTTACCAAGCGGGAAAGCGCCGGCAGACAGGCACATGAACAAAACACACAAACACACACACAGAACTACTAGCTTTCGCAACCAATGGTTGCTTCTTCAGGAAGGAGAGGGAAAGACGAAAGGATGTGGGTTATAAGGGAGAGGGTAAGGAGTCATTCCAATCCCGGGAGCGGAAAGACTTCCCTTAGGGGAAAAAAAGGACAGGTGTACACTCGCACACACACACACACACATATCCATCCGCACATACACAGACACAAGCAGACATATTTGTCTGCTTGTGTCTGTGTATGTGCGGATGGATATGTGTGTGTGTGTGTGTGCGAGTGTACACCTGTCCTTTTTTTCCCCTAAGGGAAGTCTTTCCGCTCCCGGGATTGGAATGACTCCTTACCCTCTCCCTTAAAACCCACATCCTTTCGTCTTTCCCTCTCCTTCCTGAAGAAGCAACCATCGGTTGCGAAAGCTAGTAATTCTGTCACAGTGGAATAATATATTTTAATCGTGAAATGTGGGTAAATGTTTGTTGATTACAGCAGGGTCATCTGGTTGTATGGCCAGAAATCAGATTCCCCATTCAATCGTCTTATGGTGCATATTTGACACCACATGCACAAATTGTGGTACATGTTTCTTGCCTCTCAACAGGGAGATTCTGTTTCATGACTGCTATGTTTGTTCAAACATGGAGTGTGATTTTGTTGGATGGGAACTACCACTCCAAGCATCCTGAGTATATGAGTTATTATTAAAGACCTCCTTCTTTTCCTAGGTGCTTCTTTTGATTTTTACCCTTATAACTTATACTCATCTGTTTCGCAGTGGAGTAATGTATTTGAATCGTTAAATGTGTGTAAATGTTTTTTGTTTAGAGCAGGGTCATCTGGTTGTACGACCAGAAAGCAGATTCTCCATTGAATGGGTTTTTAGTGCAGATTGGACACCACTTGCATTTTACTGAATAACAAATGTTAGGAATTGGATAATTATTCTTGTTTTCGTATCTCCTTCAATTGCTTTAAATTATTAAGAATAATATTCCAGTGGACACTAAAAATAATCAATGTGCTTCACAAATTGTGGTACATGTTTCTTCTCTCTCAACAGGGAGATTCCGTTTCATGACTGCTATGTTTATTCAAACATCGAGTGTGATTATGTTGGATGGAAATCACCACTCCGAGCGTTCTGACGATTGGAGTTATTAGATATGCTGTTTTCTTTTGCTAGGTGCTTCCTTTGATTGATACCTTTATCACTTATATTCGTCAATTTCACAGTGGAGTAATGTATTTGATTCGTGAAATGTGGGTAAATGTTTGTTGTTTAGAGCAGGGTCATCTGGTTGTATGGCCAGAAAGCAGATTCTCTATTCAATGGTCTTTTGGTGCAGATTGGACACGACATGCAGCTTACTGAATAACAAATGTTCGGAATTTGATAAATCTTCTTGTTGAGGTATCTCCTTCATTTGCTTTATATTTTTTTTTAAATATTATTGCAATGGTCACTAAAAATAATAAATGTGCTGCACAAATTGTGGTACATGTTTCTTCCCTCTCAACAGGGAGATTCCGTTTAATGCCTGCTATGTTCTATTTTCGAGTGTAATTTTGTTGGATGGAAGCACTACTCTGAGCATTCTGACAATTGGAGTTATTAGGAAAGACTTCTTTCTTTTGCTGAGTCCTTGTTTTGATTGTTACCCTCATCACATATATTCATCAATTTCACAGTGGAATAATATAGTTGAATAATGAAATGTGTTTAAATATTTGTTGATTACAGCAGGGTCATGTGGTTGTATGGCCAGAAGGCAGATTCTCTATGCAATGGTCTTTTGATGCAGATTGGACCCCACATGCACATTACTGAATAACGAATGTTCGGAATTTGACAAATCTTCTTGTTTAGGTATCTCTTTCATTTGCTTTTTATTTTTAAAAATTTTATTGCAATGGTCACTAAAAAAAATCAATGTGCTGCACAAATTGTGGAACATGTTTCTTCCCTCTCAACAGGGAAATTCTGTTTAGTGTCTGCTACGTTTGTTCTACTTTTGAGTGTGATTTTGTTGGATGGGAAGTACTACTTCGAGCATTCTGACAATTGGAGTTATTAGCAATGACTTCTTTCTTTTGCTGAGTCCTTGTTTAGATTGTTACCCTCATCACATATATTCTTCAATTTCACAGTGGAATATGATATTTGAATCGTGAAATGTTGGTAAATATTTGTTGATTACAGCAGGGTCATCTGGTTGTATGGCCAGAAAGCAGATTCCCCATTCAATCGTCTTTTGGTGCATATTTGACACCACATGCACAAATTGTGTTACATGTTTCTTGCCTCTCAACAGGGAGATTCTGTTTCATGACTGCTATGTTTGTTCAAACATGGAGTGTGATTTTGTTGGATGGGAACTACCACTGCAAGCATCCTGAGTATTGGAGTTATTGGGAAAGACCTCTTTCTTTTCCTAGGTGGTTCTTTTGATTGTTACCCTTATAACTTATATTCATCTGTTTCGCAGTGGAGTAATGTATTTGAATTGTTAAATGTGTGTAAATGTTTTTTGTTTAGAGCAGGGTCATCTGGTTGTATGACCAGAAAGCAGATTCTCCATTGAATGGGTTTTTAGTGCAGATTGGACACCACTTGCATTTTACTGAATAACAAATGTTAGGAATTTGTTAATTATTCTTGTTTTCGTATCTCCTTCAATTGCTTTAAATTTTTAAAAATCTTATTTCAATGGTCACTAAAAATAATCAATGTGCTGCACAAATTGTGGTACATGTTTCTTCTCTCTGAACAGGGAGATTCCGTTTCATGACTCCTATGTTTATTCAAACATCAAGTGTGATTATGTTGGATGGAAATCACCACTCCGAGCATTCTGACGATTGGAGTTATTAGAAATACAGTTTTCTTTTGCTAGGTGCTTCCTTTGATTGATACCTTTATTACTTATATTCGTCAATTTCACAGTGGAGTAATGTATTTGATTCGTGAAATGTGGGTAAATGTTTGTTGTTTAGAGCAGGGTCATCTGGTTGTATGGCCAGAAATAAGATTCTCTATTCAATGGTCTTTTGGTGCAGATTGGACACCACATGCACTTTGCTGAATAACAAATGTTAGGAATTTGATAATTATTCTTGTTTTCGTATCTCCTTCAATTGCTTTAAATTTTTAATAATCTTATTGCAATGATCACTAAAACAATAAATGTGGTGCACAAATTATGGTACATGTTTCTTCCCTCTCAACAGGGAGATTCCGTTTAATGACTGCTATGTTCTAATTTCGAGTGTCATTTTGTTGGATGGGAGGCACTACTCCGAGCTTTCTGACAATTGTAGTTATTAGGAAAGACATCTTTCTTTTGCTGAGTCCTTGTTTTGATTGTTACCCTCATCACATATATTTATCAATTTCACAGTGGAATATGATATTTGAATCGTGAAATGTGGGTAAATGTTTGTTGATTACAGCAGGGTCATCTGGTTGTATGGCCAGAAATCAGATTCCCCATTCAATCGCCTTATGGTGCATATTTGACACCACATGCACAAATTGTGGTACATGTTTCTTGCCTCTCAACAGGGAGATTCTGTTTCATGACTGCTATGTTTGTTCAAACATGGAGTGTGATTTTGTTGGATGGGAACTACCACTCCAAGCATCCTGAGTATAGGAGTTATTGGGAAAGACCTCTTTCTTTTCCTAGGTGCTTCTTTTGATTGTTACCCTTATAACTTATACTCATCTGTTTCGCAGTGGAGTAATGTATTTGAATCGTTAAATGTGTGTAAATGTTTTTTGTTTAGAGCAGGGTCATCTGGTTGTACGACCAGAACGCAGATTCTCCATTGAATGGGTTTTTAGTGCAGATTGAACACCACTTGCATTTTACTGAATAACAAATGTTAGGAATTGGATAATTATTCTTGTTTTCGTATCTACTTCAATTGCTTTAAATTATTAAGAATAATATTCCAATGGACACTAAAAATAATCAATGTGCTGCACAAATTGCGGTACATGTTTCTTCTCTCTCAACAGGGAGATTCCGTTTCATGACTGCTATGTTTATTCAAACATCAAGTGTGATTATGTTGGGTGGAAATCACCACTCCGAGCGTTCTGACGATTGGAGTTATTAGAAATACTGTTTTCTTTTGCTAGGTGCTTCCTTTGATTGATATCTTATCACTTATATTCGTCAATTTCACAGTGGAGTAATGTATTTGAATCGTTAAATGTGGGTAAATGTTTGTTGTTTAGAGCAGGGTGATCTGGTTGTATGACCAGAAAGCAGATTCTCCATTGAATGGGTTTTTAGTGCAGATTGGACACCACTTGCATTTTGCTGAATAACAAATGTTAGGAATTTGATAATTATTCTTGTTTTCGTATCTCCTTCAATTGCTTTAAATTTTTAAAAATCCTATTGCAATGGTCACTAAAAATAATCAATGTGCTGCACAGATTGTGGTACATGTTTCTTCTCTCTCAACCGGGAGATTCTGTTTCATGACTGCTATGTTTGTTCAAACATGGAGTGTGATTTAGTTGGATGGGAACTACCACTGCAAGCATCCTGAGTAATGGAGTTATTAGGAAAGACCTCTTTCTTTTCCTAGGTGGTTCTTTTGATTGTTACCCTTATAACTTATATTCATCTGTTTCGCAGTGGAGTAATGTATTTGAATCGTTAAATGTGTGTAAATGTTTTTTGTTTAGAGCAGGGTTATCAGGTTGTACGACCAGAACGCAGATTCTCCATTGAATGGGTTTTTAGTGCAGATTGGACACCACTTGCATTTTACTGAATAACAAATGTTAGGAATTTGTTAATTATTCTTGTTTTCGTATCTCCTTCAATTGCTTTAAATTTTTAAAAATCTTATTGCAATGGTCACTAAAAATAATCAATGTGCTGCACAAATTGTGGTACATGTTTCTTCTCTCTGAACAGGGAGATTCCGTTTCATGACTGCTATGTTTATTCAAACTTCAAGTGTGATTATGTTGGATGAAAATCACCACTCCGAGCATTCTGACGATTGGAGTTATTAGAAATACAGTTTTCTTTTGCTAGGTGCTTCCTTTGATTGATACCTTTATCACTTATATTCGTCAATTTCACAGTGGTGTAATGTATTTGATTCGTGAAATGTGGGTAAATGTTTGTTGTTTAGAGCAGGGTGATCTGGTTGTATGGCCAGAAAGCGGATTCTCTATTCAATGGTCTTTTGGTGCAGATTGGACACGACATGCACCTTACTGAATAACAAATGTTCGGAATTTGATAAATCTTCTTGTTGAGGTATCTCCTTCATTTGCTTTATATTTTTTTAAAATATTATTGCAATGGTCACTAAAAATAATAAATGTGCTGCACAAATTGTGGTACATGTTTCTTCCCTCTCAACAGGGAGATTCCGTTTAATGCCTGCTATGTTCTACTTTGGAGTGTAATTTTGTTGGATGGAAGCACTACTCCGAGCATTATGACAATTGGAGTTATTAGGAAAGATTTCTTTCTTTTGCTGAGTCCTTGTTTTGATTGTTACCCTCATCACATATATTCATCAATTTCACAGTGGAATAATATAGTTGAATAATGAAATGTGTTTAAATATTTGTTGATTACAGCAGGGTCATCTGGTTGTATGGCCAGAAAGCAGATTCCCCATTCAATCGTCTTTTGGTGCATATTTGACACCACATGCACAAATTGTGGTACATGTTTCTTGCCTCTAAACGGGGAGATTCTGTTTCGTGACTGCTATGTTTGTTCAAACATGGAGTGTGATTTTGTTGGATGGGAACTACCACTCCAAGCATCCTGAGTATTGGAGTTATTAGGAAAGACCTCTTTCTTTTCCTAGGTGCTTCTTTTGATTGTTACCCTTATAACTTATATTCATCTGTTTCGCAGTGGAGTAATGTATTTGAGTCGTTAAATGTGTGTAAATGTTTTTTGTTTAGAGCAGGGTCATCTGGTTGTATGACCAGAAAGCAGATTCTCCATTGAATGGGTTTTTAGTGCAGATTGGACACCACTTGCATTTTACTGAATAACAAATGTTAGGAATTTGATAATTATTCTTGTTTTCGTATCTCCTTCAATTGCTTTAAATTTTTAAAAATCCTATTGCAATGGTCACTAAAAATAATCAATGTGCTGCACAGATTGTGGTACAAGTTTCTTCTCTCTCAACCGGGAGATTCCGTTTCGTGACTGCTATGTTTATTCAAACATCGAGTGTGATTATGTTGGATGGAAATCACCTCTCCGAGCGTTCTGACGATTGGAGTTATTAGATATGCTGTTTTCTTTTGCTAGGTGCTTCCTTTGATTGATACCTTTATCACTTATATTCGTCAATTTCACAGTGGAGTAATGTATTTGATTCGTGAAATGTGGGTAAATGTTTGTTGTTTACAGCAGGGTCATCTGGTTGTATGGCCAGAAAGCGGATTCTCTATTCAATGGTCTTTTGGTGCAGATTGGACACGACATGCACCTTACTGAATAACAAATGTTCGGAATTTGATAAATCTTCTTGTTGAGGTATCTCCTTCATTTGCTTTATATTTTTTTAAAATATTATTGCAATGGTCACTAAAAATAATAAATGTGCTGCACAAATTGTGGTACATGTTTCTTCCCTCTCAACAGGGAGATTCCGTTTAATGCCTGCTATGTTCTACTTTGGAGTGTAATTTTGTTGGATGGAAGCACTACTCCGAGCATTATGACAATTGGAGTTATTAGGAAAGATTTCTTTCTTTTGCTGAGTCCTTGTTTTGATTGTTACCCTCATCACATATATTCATCAATTTCACAGTGGAATAATATAGTTGAATAATGAAATGTGTTTAAATATTTGTTGATTACAGCAGGGTCATCTGGTTGTATGGCCAGAAAGCAGATTCCCCATTCAATCGTCTTTTGGTGCATATTTGACACCACATGCACAAATTGTGGTACATGTTTCTTGCCTCTAAACGGGGAGATTCTGTTTCGTGACTGCTATGTTTGTTCAAACATGGAGTGTGATTTTGTTGGATGGGAACTACCACTCCAAGCATCCTGAGTATTGGAGTTATTAGGAAAGACCTCTTTCTTTTCCTAGGTGCTTCTTTTGATTGTTACCCTTATAACTTATATTCATCTGTTTCGCAGTGGAGTAATGTATTTGAGTCGTTAAATGTGTGTAAATGTTTTTTGTTTAGAGCAGGGTCATCTGGTTGTATGACCAGAAAGCAGATTCTCCATTGAATGGGTTTTTAGTGCAGATTGGACACCACTTGCATTTTACTGAATAACAAATGTTAGGAATTTGATAATTATTCTTGTTTTCGTATCTCCTTCAATTGCTTTAAATTTTTAAAAATCCTATTGCAATGGTCACTAAAAATAATCAATGTGCTGCACAGATTGTGGTACAAGTTTCTTCTCTCTCAACCGGGAGATTCCGTTTCGTGACTGCTATGTTTATTCAAACATCGAGTGTGATTATGTTGGATGGAAATCACCTCTCCGAGCGTTCTGACGATTGGAGTTATTAGATATGCTGTTTTCTTTTGCTAGGTGCTTCCTTTGATTGATACCTTTATCACTTATATTCGTCAATTTCACAGTGGAGTAATGTATTTGATTCGTGAAATGTGGGTAAATGTTTGTTGTTTACAGCAGGGTCATCTGGTTGTATGGCCAGAAAGCAGATTCTCTATTCAATGGTCTTTTGGTGCAGATAGGACACAACATGCAGTTGACTGAATAACGAATGTTCGGAATTTGATAAATCTTCTTGTTTAGGTATCTCCTTCATTTGTTTTTTATTTTTAAAACTCTTATTGCAATGGTCACTAAAAATAATAAATGTGCTGCACAAATTGTGGTACATGTTTCTTCCCTCTCAACAGGGAGATTCTGTTTAATGGGTGCAATGTTTGTTCTACTTTTGAGTGTGATTTTGTTGTATGGGAGGCACTACTCCAAGCATTCTGACAATTGGAGTTATTAGGAAAGACTTCTTTCTTTTGCTGAGTCCTTGTTTTGATTGTTACCCTCATCACATATATTCAATAATTTCACAGTGGAATAATATATTTGAATCGTGAAATGTTGGTAAATATTTGTTGATTACAGCAGGGTCATCTGGTTGTATGGCCAGAAAGCAGATTCCCCATTCAATCGTCTTTGGTGCATATTTGACACCACATGCACAAATTGTGGTACATGTTTCTTGCCTCTCAACAGGGAGATTCTGTTTCATGACTGCTATGTTTGTTCAAGCATGGAGTGTGATTTTGTTGGATGGGAACTACCACTCCAAGCATCCTGAGTATTGGAGTTATTAGGAAAGACCTCTTTCTTTTCCTAGGTGGTTCTTTTGATTGTTACCCTTATAACTTATATTCATCTGTTTCGCAGTGGAGTAATGTATTTGAATTGTTAAATGTGTGTAAATGTGTTTTGTTTAGAGCAGGGTCATCTGGTTGTATGACCAGAAAGCAGATTCTCCATTGAATGGGTTTTTAGTGCAGATTGAACACCACTTGCATTTTACTGAATAACAAATGTTAGGAATTTGATAATTATTCTTGTTTTCGTATCTCCTTCAATTGCTTTAAATTTTTAAAAATCTTATTGCAATGGTCACTAAAAATAATCAATGTGCTGCACAAATTGTGGTACATGTTTCTTCTCTCTGAACAGGGAGATTCCGTTTCATGACTGCTATGTTTATTCAAACATCAAGTGTGATTATGTTGGATGGAAATCACCACTCCGAGCGTTCTGACGATTGGAGTTATTAGAAATACTGTTTTCTTTTGCTAGGTGCTTCCTTTGATTGATACCTTTATCACTTATATTCGTCAATTTCACAGTGGAGTAATGTATTTGATTCGTGAAATGTGGGTAAATGTTTGTTGTTTACAGCAGGGTCATCTGGTTGTATGGCCAGAAAGCAGATTCTCTATTCAATGGTCTTTTGGTGCAGATTGGACACCACATGCACCTTACTGAATAACAAATGTTCGGAATTTGATAAATCTTCTTGTTGAGGTATCTCCTTCATTTGCTTTCTATTTTTTAAAATATTATTGCAATGGTCACTAAAAATAATAAATGTGCTGCACAAATTATGGTACATGTTTCTTCCCTCTCAACAGGGAGATTCCATTTAATGCCTGCTATGTTCTACTTTCGAGTGTAATTTTGTTGGATGGAAGCACTACTCCGAGCATTCTGACAATTGGAGTTATTAGAAAAGACTTCTTTCTTTTGCTGAGTCCTTGTTTTGATTGTTACCCTCATCACATATATTCATCAATTTCTCAGTGGAATAATATAGTTGAATAATGAAATGTGTTTAAATATTTGTTGATTACAGCAGGGTCATCTGGTTGTATGGCCAGAAAGCAGATTCCCCATTCAATCGTCTTTTGGTGCACATTTGACACCACATGCACAAATTGTGGTACATGTTTCTTGCCTCTAAACAGGGAGATTCTATTTCATGACTGCTATGTTTGTTCAAACATGGAGTGTGATTTTGTTGGATGGGAACTACCACTCCAAGCATCCTGAGTATTGGAGTTATTAGGAAAGACCTCTTTCTTTTCCTAGGTGCTTCTTTTGATTGTTACCCTTATAACTTATATTCATCTGTTTCGCAGTGGAGTAATGTATTTGAATCGTTAAATGTGTGTAAATGTTTTTTGTTTAGAGCAGGGTCATCTGATTGTATGACCAGAAAGCAGATTCTCCATTGAATGGGTTTTTAGTGCAGATTGGACACCACTTGCATTTTACTGAATAACAAATATTAGGAATTTGATAATTATTCTAGTTTTCGTATCTCCTTCAATTGCTTTAAATTATTAAGAATAATATTCCAATGGACACTAAAAATAATCAATGTGCTGCACAAATTGTGGTACATGTTTCTTCTCTCTCAACAGGGAGATTCCGTTTCATGACTGCTATGTTTATTCAAACATCGAGTGTGACTATGTTGGATGGAAATCACCACTCCGAGCGTTCTGACGATTGGAGTTATTAGAAGTACTGTTTTCTTTTGCTTGGTGCTTCCTTTGATTGATACCTTTATCACTTATATTCGTCAATTTCACATTGGAGTAATGTATTTGATTCGTGAAATGTGGGTAAATGTTTGTTGTTTAGAGCAGGGTCATCTGTTTGTATGGCCAGAAAGCAGATTCTCTATTCAATGGTCTTTTGGTGCAGATTGGACACCATATGCACTTTACTGAATAACAAATGTTCGGAATTTGATAAATCTTCTTGTTGAGGTATCTCCTTCATTTGCTTTATATTTTTTAAAATATTATTGCAATGGTCACTAAAAATAATAAATGTGCTGCACAAATTGTGGTACATGTTTCTTCCCTCTCAACAGGGAGATTCCGTTTAATGCCTGCTATGTTCTACTTTCGAGTGTAATTTTGTTGGATGGAAGCACTACTCCGAGCATTCTGACAATTGGAGTTATTAGGAAAGACTTCTTTCTTTTGCTGAGTCCTTGTTTTGATTGTTACCCCCATCACATATATTCATCAATTTCACAGTGGAATAATATAGTTGAATAATGAAATGTGTTTAAATATTTGTTGATTACAGCAGGGTCATCTGGTTGTATGGCCAGAAAGCAGATTCCCCATTCAGTCATCTTTTGGTGCATATTTGACACCACATGCACAAATTGTGGTACATATTTCTTGCCTCTCAACAGGGAGATTCTGTTTCATGACTGCTATGTTTCTTCAAACATGGAGTGTGATTTTGTTGGATGGGAACTACCACTCCAAGCACCCTGAGTATTGGAGTTATTAGGAAAGACCTCTTTCTCTTCCTAGGTGCTTCTTTTGATTGTTACCCTTACAACTTATATTCATCTCTTTCGCAGTGGAGTAATGTATTTGAATCGTTAAATGTGTGTAAATGTTTTTTGTATAGAGCAGGGTCATCTGGTTGTATGACCAGAAAGCAGATTCTCCATTGAATGGGTTTTTACTGCAGATTGGACACCACTTGCATGTTACTGAATAACAAATGTTAGGAATTTGATAATTATTTTTGTTTTCGTATCTCCTTCAATTGCTTTAAATTATTAAGAATAATATTCCAATGGACACTAAAAATAATCAATGTGCTGCACAAATTGTGGTACATGTTTCTTCTCTCTCAACAGGGAGATTCCGTTTCATGACTGCTATGTTTATTCAAACATCGAGTGTGACTATGTTGGATGGAAATCACCACTCCGAGCGTTCTGACGATTGGAGTTATTAGATATGCTGTTTTCTTTTGCTAGGTGCTTCCTTTGATTGATACCTTTATCACTTATATTCGTCAATTTCACAGTGGAGTAATGTATTTGATTCGTGAAATGTGGGTAAATGTTTGTTGTTTACAGCAGGGTCATCTGGTTGTATGGCCAGAAAGCAGATTCTCTATTCAATGGTCTTTTGGTGCAGATAGGACACAACATGCAGTTGACTGAATAACGAATGTTCGGAATTTGATAAATCTTCTTGTTTAGGTATCTCCTTCATTTGTTTTTTATTTTTAAAACTCTTATTGCAATGGTCACTAAAAATAATAAATGTGCTGCACAAATTGTGGTACATGTTTCTTCCCTCTCAACAGGGAGATTCTGTTTAATGGGTGCAATGTTTGTTCTAGTTTTGAGTGTGATTTTGTTGAATGGGAGGCACTACTCCAAGCATTCTGACAATTGGAGTTATTAGGAAAGACTTCTTTCTTTTGCTGAGTCCTTGTTTTGATTGTTACCCTCATCACATATAATCATCAATTTCACAGTGGAATAATATATTTGAATCGTGAAATGTTGGTAAATATTTGTTGATTACAGCAGGGTCATCTGGTTGTATGGCCAGAAAGCAGATTCCCCATTCAATCGTCTTTGGTGCATATTTGACACCACATGCACAAATTGTGGTACATGTTTCTTGCTTCTCAACATGGAGATTCTGTTTCATGACTGCTCTGTTTGTTCAAACATGGAGTGTGATTTTGTTGGATGGGAACTACCACTCCAAGCATCCTGAGTATTGGAGTTATTAGGAAAGACCTCTTTCTTTTCCTAGGTGGTTCTTTTGATTGTTACCTTTATAACTTATATTCATCTGTTTCGCAGTGGAGTAATGTATTTGAATTGCTAAATGTGTGTAAATGTGTTTTGTTTAGAGCAGGGTCATCTGGTTGTATGACCAGAAAGCAGATTCTCCATTGAATGGGTTTTTAGTGCAGATTGAACACCACTTGCATTTTACTGAATAACAAATGTTAGGAATTTGATAATTATTCTTGTTTTCGTATCTCCTTCAATTGGTTTAAATTTTTAAAAATCTTATTGCAATGGTCACTAAAAATAATCAATGTGCTGCACAAATTGTGGTACATGTTTCTTCTCTCTGAACAGGGAGATTCCGTTTCATGACTGCTATGTTTATTCAAACATCAAGTGTGATTATGTTGGATGGAAATCACCACTCCGAGCGTTCTGACGATTGGAGTTATTAGAAATACTGTTTTCTTTTGCTAGGTGCTTCCTTTGATTGATACCTTTATCACTTATATTCATCAATTTCACAGTGGAGTAATGTATTTGATTCGTGAAATGTGGGTAAATGTTTGTTGTTTACAGCAGGGTCATCTGGTTGTATGGCCAGAAAGCAGATTCTCTATTCAATGGTCTTTTGGTGCAGATTGGACACCACATGCACCTTACTGAATAACAAATGTTCGGAATTTGATAAATCTTCTTGTTGAGGTATCTCCTTCATTTGCTTTCTATTTTTTAAAATACTATTGCAATGGTCACTAAAAATAATAAATGTGCTGCACAAATTATGGTACATGTTTCTTCCCTCTCAACAGGGAGATTCCGTTTAATGCCTGCTATGTTCTACTTTCGAGTGTAATTTTGTTGGATGGATGCACTACTCCGAGCATTCTGACAATTGGAGTTATTAGAAAAGACTTCTTTCTTTTGCTGAGTCCTTGTTTTGATTGTTACCCTCATCACATATATTCATCAATTTCACAGTGGAATAATATATTTGAATCGTGAAATGTGGGTAAATGTTTGTTGATTACAGCAGGGTCATCTGGTTGTATGACCAGAAAGCAGATTCCCCATTCAGTCATCTTTAGGTGCATATTTGACACCACATGCACAAATTGTGGTACATATTTCCTGCCTCTCAACAGGGAGATTCTGTTTCATGACTGCTATATTTGTTCAAACATGGAGTGTGATTTTGTTGGATGGGAACTACCACTCCAAGCATCCTGAGTATAGGAGTTAGTGGGAAGGACCTCCTTCTTTTCCTAGGTGCTTCTTTTGATTTTTACCCTTATAACTTATACTCATCTGTTTCGCAGTGGAGTAATGTATTTGAATCGTTAAATGTGTGTAAATGTTTTTTGTTTAGAGCAGGGTCATCTGGTTGTATGACCAGAAAGCAGATTCTCCATTCCATGAGTTATTAGTGCAGATTGGACACCACTTGCATTTTACTGAATAACAAATGTTAGGAATTTGATAATTATTCTTGTTTTCGTATCTCCTTCAATTGCTTTGAATTTTTAAAAATCTTATAGCAATGGTCACTAAAAATAATCAATGTGCTGCACAAATTGTGGTACATGTTTCTTCTCTCTCAACAGGGAGATTCCGTTTCATGACTGCTATGTTTATTCAAACATCGAGTGTGATTATGTTGGATGAAAATCACCACTCCGAGCGTTCTGACGATTGGAGTTATTAGAAATACTGTTTTCTTTTGCTAGGTGCTTCCTTTGATTGCTACCTTTATCAGTTATATTGGTCAATTTCACAGTGGAGTAATGTATTTGATTCGTGAAATGTGGGTAAATGTTTGTTGTTTACAGCAGGGTCATCTGGTTGTATGACCAGAAAGCCGATTCCCCATTCAATCGTGTTTTGTTGCATATTTGACACCACATGCACAAATTGTGGTACATGTTTCTTCCCTCTCAACAGGGAGATTCTGTTTAATGGGTGCAATGTTTGTTCTAGTTTTGAGTGTGATTTTGTTGAATGGGAGGCACTACTCCAAGCATTCTGACAATTGGAGTTATTAGGAAAGATTTCTTTCTTTTGCTGAGTCCTTGTTTTGATTGTTACCCTCATCACATATAATCATCAATTTCACAGTGGAATAATATATTTGAATCGTGAAATGTTGGTAAATATTTGTTGATTACAGCAGGGTCATCTGGTTGTATGGCCAGAAAGCAGATTCCCCATTCAATCGTCTTTGGTGCATATTTGACACCACATGCACAAATTGTGGTACATGTTTCTTGCTTCTCAACATGGAGATTCTGTTTCATGACTGCTATGTTTGTTCAAACATGGAGTGTGATTTTGTTGGATGGGAACTACCACTCCAAGCATCCTGAGTATTGGAGTTATTAGGAAAGACCTCTTTCTTTCCCTAGGTGGTTCTTTTGATTGTTACCCTTATAACTTATATTCATCTGTTTCGCAGTGGAGTAATGTATTTGAATTGTTAAATGTGTGTAAATGAGTTTTGTTTAGAGCAGGGTCATCTGGTTGTATGACCAGAAAGCAGATTCTCCATTGAATGGGTTTTTAGTGCAGATTGAACACCACTTGCATTTTACTGAATAACAAATGTTAGGAATTTGATAATTATTCTTGTTTTCGTATCTCCTTCAATTGCTTTAAATTTTTAAAAATCTTATTGCAATGGTCACTAAAAATAATCAATGTGCTGCACAAATTGTGGTACATGTTTCTTCTCTCTGAACAGGGAGATTCCGTTTCATGACTGCTATGTTTATTCAAACATCAAGTGTGATTATGTTGGATGGAAATCACCACTCCGAGCGTTCTGACGATTGGAGTTATTAGAAATACTGTTTTCTTTTGCTAGGTGCTTCCTTTGATTGATACCTTTATCACTTATATTCATCAATTTCACAGTGGAGTAATGTATTTGATTCGTGAAATGTGGGTAAATGTTTGTTGTTTACAGCAGGGTCATCTGGTTGTATGGCCAGAAAGCAGATTCTCTATTCAATGGTCTTTTGGTGCAGATTGGACACCACATGCACCTTACTGAATAACAAATGTTCGGAATTTGATAAATCTTCTTGTTGAGGTATCTCCTTCATTTGCTTTCTATTTTTTAAAATACTATTGCAATGGTCACTAAAAATAATAAATGTGCTGCACAAATTATGGTACATGTTTCTTCCCTCTCAACAGGGAGATTCCGTTTAATGCCTGCTATGTTCTACTTTCGAGTGTAATTTTGTTGGATGGATGCACTACTCCGAGCATTCTGACAATTGGAGTTATTAGAAAAGACTTCTTTCTTTTGCTGAGTCCTTGTTTTGATTGTTACCCTCATCACATATATTCATCAATTTCTCAGTGGAATAATATAGTTGAATAATGAAATGTGTTTAAATATTTGTTGATTACAGCAGGGTCATCTGGTTGTATGGCCAGAAAGCAGATTTCCCATTCAATCGTCTTTTGGTGCACATTTGACACCACATGCACAAATTGTGGTACATGTTTCTTGCCTCTAAACAGGGAGATTCTATTTCATGACTGCTATGTTTGTTCAAACATGGAGTGTGATTTTGTTGGATGGGAACTACCACTCCAAGCATCCTGAGTATTGGAGTTATTAGGAAAGACCTCTTTCTTTTCCTAGGTGCTTCTTTTGATTGTTACCCTTATAACTTATATACATCTGTTTCGCAGTGGAGTAATGTATTTGAATCGTTAAATGTGTGTAAATGTTTTTTGTTTAGAGCAGGGTCATCTGGTTGTATGACCAGAAAGCAGATTCTCCATTGAATGGGTTTTTAGTGCAGATTGGACACCACTTGCATTTTACTGAATAACAAATGTTAGGAATTTGATAATTATTCTTGTTTTCGTATCTCCTTCAATTGCTTTAAATTTTTAAAAATCTTATTGCAATGGTCACTAAAACAATAAATGTGCTGCACAAATTGTGGTACATGTTTCTTCCCTCTCAACAGGGAGATTCTGTTTAATGCATGCTATGTTCTAATTTCGAGTGTGATTTTGTTGGATGGGAAGCACTACTCCGAGCATTCTGACAATTGTAGTTATTAGGAAAGACATCTTTCTTTTGCTGAGTCCTTGTTTTGATAGGTACCCTCATCACATATATTTATCAATTTCACAGTGGAATAATATATTTGAATCTTGAAATGTGGGTAAATGTTTGTTGATTGCAGCAGGGTCATCTGGTTGTATGGCCAGAAACCAGATTCCCCATTCAATCGTCTTTTGGTGCATATTTTACACCAGATGCACAAATTGTGGTACATGTTTCTTGCCTCTCAACAGGGAGATTCTGTTTCGTGTTTGCTATGTTTGCTCAAACATGGAGTGTGATTTTGTTGGATGGGAACTACCACTCCAAGCATCCTGGGTATTGGAGTTATTAGGAAAGACCTCTTTCATTTCCTAGGTGGTTCTTTTGATTGTTACCCTTATAACTTATATTCATCTGTTTCGCAGTGGAGTAATGTATTTGAATCGTTAAATGTGTGTAAATGTTTTTTGTTTAGAGCAGGGTCATCTGGTTGTATGACCAGAAAGCAGATTATCTATTCAATAGGTTTTTGGTGCAGTTTGGACACCACTTGCATTTTACTGAATAACAAATGTTAGGAATTTGATAATTATTCTTGTTTTCGTATCTCTTTCAGTTGCTTTAAATTTTTAAAAATCTTATTGCAATGGTCACTAAAAATAAGCAATGTGCTGCACAAATTGTGGTACATGTTTCTACTCTCTCAATCGGGAGATTCCGTTTCATGACTGCTATGTTTATTCAAACATCAAGTGTGATTATGTTGGATGGAAATCACCACTCCGAGCGTTCTGACGATTGGAGTTATTAGATACGCTGTTTTCTTTTGCCAGGTGCTTCCTTTGATTGATATCTTTATCACTTATATTCGTCAATTTCACAGTGGATTAATGTATTTGATTCGTGAAGTGTGGGTAAATGTTTGTTGTTTACAGCATGGTCATATGGTTGTATGGCCAGAAAGCAGATTCTCTATTCAATGGTCTTTTGGTGCAGATTGGACACCACATGCACTTTTCTGAATAACGAATGTTCGGAATTTGATAAATCTTCTTGTTTAGGTATCTCTTTCATTTAGTTTTTATTTTTAAAAATCTTATTGCAATGGTCACTAAAAATAATAAATGTGCTGCACAAATTGTGGAAAATGTTTCTTCCCTCTCAACAGGGAGATTCCGTTTAATGCCTGCTATGTTCTACTTTCGAGTGTAATTTTGTTGGATGGAAGCACTACTACGAGCATTCTGACAATTGGAGTTATTAGGAAAGACATCTTTCTTTTGCTAAGTCCTAGTTTTGATTGTTACTCTTATCACATATATTCATCAGTTTCACAGTGGAATAATATATTTGAATCGTGAAATGTGTGTAAATGATTGTTGATTACAGCAAGGTCATCTGGTTGTATGGCCAGAAAGCAGATTCCTCATTCAATCGACTTTTGATGCATATTTGTCACCACATGCACAAATTGTGGTACATGTTTCTTGCCTCTCAACAGGGAGATTCTGTTTCATGACTGCTACGTTTGTTCAAACATGGGGTGTGATTTTGTTGGATGGGAACTACCACTCCAATCATCCTGAGTATTGGAGTTATTAGAAAGGACCTCTTTCTTTTCCTAAGTGGTTCTTTTGATTGTTACCCTTATAACTTATATTCATCTGTTTCGCAGTGGAGTAATGTATTTGAATCGTTAAATGTGTGTAAATGTTTTTTGTTTAGAGCAGGGTCATCTGCTTGTATGACCAGAAAGCAGATTATCCATTCAATGGGTTTTTGGTGCCGTTTGGACACCACTTGCATTTTACTGAATAACAAAAGTTAGGAATTTGATAATTATTCTTGTTTTCGTATCTCATTCAGTTGCTTTAAATTTTTATAAATCTTATTGCAATGGTCACTAAAAATAATCAATGTGCTGCACAAATTGTGGTACATGTTTCTTCTCTCTCAACAGGTAGATTCCGTTTAATGCCTGCTATGTTCTACTTTCGCGTGTAATTTTCATGGATGGAAGCACTAATCCGAGCATTCTGACAATTGGAGTTATTAGGAAAGACTTCTTTCTTTTGCTGTGTCCTGGTTTTTGATTGTTACCCTCATCACATATATTCATCAACTTCACAGTGGAATAATATATTTGAATCGTGAAATGTGGGTAAATGATTGTTGATTACAGCAAGGTCATCTGGTTGTATGGCCAGAAAGCAGATTCCCCATTCAATCGTCTTTTGGTGCATATTTGACACCACGGGCACAAATTGTGGTACATGTTTCTTGCCTCTCAACAGGGAGATTCTGTTTCATGACTGCTATGTTTGTTCAAACATGGAGTGTGATTTTGTTGGATGGGAACTACCACTCCAAGCACCCTGAGTATTGGAGTTATTAGGAAAGACCTCTTTCTTTTCCTAGGTGCTTCTTTTGATTGTTACCCTTATAACTTATATTCATCTCTTTCGCAGTGGAGTAATGTATTTGAATCGTTAAATGTGTGTAAATGTTTTCTGTTTAGAGCAGGGTCATCTGGTTGTATGACCAGAAAGCAGATTCTCCATTGAATTGGTTTTTAGTGCAGATTGGACACCACTTGCATTTTACTGAATAACAAATGTTAGGAATTTGATAATTATTCTTGTTTTCGTATCTCCTTCAGTTGCTTTAAATTTTTATAAATCTTATCGCAATGGTCACTAAAAATAATCAATGTGCTGCACAAATTGTGGTACATGTTTCTTCTCTCTCAACAGGGAGATTCCGTTTAATGCCTGCTATGTTCTACTTTCGAGTGTAATTTTCATGGATGGTAGCACTAATCCGAGCATTCTGACAATTGGAGTTATTAGGAAAGACATCTTTCTTTTGCTAAGTCCTAGTTTTGATTGTTACCCTTATCACATATATTCATCAGTTTCACAGTGGAATAATATATTTGAATCGTGAAATGTGTGTAAATGATTGTTGATTACAGCAAGGTCATCTGGTTGTATGGCCAGAAAGCAGATTCCTCATTCAATCGTCTTTTGATGCATATTTGTCACCACATGCACAAATTGTGGTACATGTTTCTAGCCTCTCAACAGGGAGATTCTGTTTCATGACTGCTACGTTTGTTCAAACATGGAGTGTGATTTTGTTGGAGGTGAACTACCACTCCAATCATCTTGAGTATTGGAGTTATTAGGAAGGACCTCTTTCTTTTCCTAGGTGGTTCTTTTGATTGTTACCCTTATAACTTATATTCATCTGTTTCGCAGTGGAGTAATGTATTTGAATCGTTAAATGTGTGTAAATGTTTTTTGATTAGAGCAGGGTCATCTGCTTGTATGACCAGAAAGCAGATTATCCATTCAATGGGTTTTTGGTGGCGTTTGGACACCACTTGCATTTTACTGAATAACAAATGTTAGGAATTTGATAATTATTCTTGTTTTCGTATCTCCTTCAGTTGCTTTAAATTTTTATAAATCTTATTGCAATGGTCACTAAAAATAATCAATGTGCTGCACAAATTGTGGTACATGTTTCTTCTCTCTCAACAGGTAGATTCCGTTTAATGCCTGCTATGTTCTACTTTCGCGTGTAATTTTCATGGGTGGAATCACTAATCCGAGCATTCTGACAATTGGAGTTATTAGGAAAGGCTTATTTCTTTTGCTGTGTCCTGGTTTTTGATTGTTACCCTCATCACATATATTCATCAATTTCACAGTGGAATAATATATTTGAATCGTGAAATGTGGGTAAATGATTGTTGGTTACAGCAAGGTCATCTGGTTGTATGGCCAGAAAGCAGATTCCCCATTCAATCGTCTTTTGGTGCGTATTTGACACCACGGGCACAAATTGTGGTACATGTTTCTTGCCTCTCAACAGGGAGATTCTGTTTCATGACTGCTATGTTTGTTCAAACATGGAGTGTGATTTTGTTGGATGGGAACTACCACTCCAAGCATCCTGAGTATTGGAGTTATTAGGAAAGACCTCTTTCTTTTCCTAGGTGCTTCTTTTGATTGTTACCCTTATAACTTATATTCATCTCTTTCGCAGTGGAGTAATGTATTTGAATCGTTAAATGTGTGTAAATGTTTTTTGTTTAGATCAGGGTCATCTGGTTGTTTGACCAGAAAGCAGATTCTCCATTGTATTGGTTTTTAGTGCATATTGGACACCACTTGCATTTTACTGAATAACAAATGTTAGGAATTTGTTAATTATTCTTGTTTTCGTATCTCCTTCAATTGCTTTAAATTTTTAAAAATCTTATTGCAATGTTCACTAAAAATAATCAATGTGCTGCACAAATTGTGGTACATGTTTCTTCTCTCTGAACAGGGTGATTCCGTTTCATGACTGCTATGTTTATTCAAACATCAAGTGTGATTATGTTGGATGGAAATCACCACTCCGAGCGTTCTGACGATTGGAGTTATTAGAAATACTGTTTTCTTTTGCTAGGTGCTTCCTTTGATTGATACCTTTATCACTTATATTCGTCAATTTCACAGTGGATTAATGTATTTGATTCGTGAAATGTGGGTAAATGTTTGTTGTTTACAGCAGGGTCATCTGGTTGTATGGCCAGAAAACAGATTCTCTATTCAATGGTCTTTTGGTGCAGATTGGACACCACATGCACTTTACTGAATAACGAATGTTCGGAATTTGATAAATCTTCTTGTTTAGGTATCTCTTTCATTTGCTTTTTATTTTTAAAAATTTTATTGCAATGGTCACTAAAAATAATCAATGTGCTGCACAAATTGTGGAACATGTTTCTTCCCTCTCAACAGGGAAATTCTGTTTAATGCCTGCTATGTTTGTTCTACTTTTATGTGTGATTTTGTTGGATGGGAAGTTCTACTTCGAGCATTCTGACTATTGGAGTTACTAGCAATGACTTCTTTCATTTGCTGAGTCCTTGTTTTGATTGTTACCCTCATCACATATATTCTTCAATTTCACAGTGGAATAATATATTTGAATCGTGAAATGTGGGTCAATATTTGTTGATTACAGCAGGGTCATCTGGTTGTATGGCCAGAAAGCAGATTCCCCATTCAATCGTCTTTTGGTGCATATTTGACACCACATGCACAAATTGTGGTACATGTTTCTTGCCTCTCAACAGGGAGATTCTGTTTCATGACTGCTATGTTTGTTCAAAACATGGGGTGTGATTTTGTTGGATGGGAACTACCACTCCAAGCACCCTGAGTATTGGAGTTATTAGGAAAGACCTCTTTCTCTTCCTAGGTGCTTCTTTTGATTGTTTCCCTTATAACTTACATTCATCTCTTTCGCAGTGGAGTAATGTATTTGAATCGTTAAATGTTTGTAAATGTTTTTTGTATAGAGCAGGGTCATCTGGTTGTATGACCAGAAAGCAGATTCTCCAGTGAATGGGTTTTTACTGCAGATTGGACACCACTTGCATGTTGCTGAATAACAAATGTTATTAATTTGATAATTATTTTTGTTTTCGTATCTCCTGCAATTGCTTTAAAATATTAAGAATAATATTCCAATGGACACTAAAAATAATCAATGTGCTGCACAAATTGTGGTACATGTTTCTTCTCTCTCAACAGGGAGATTCCGTTTCATGACTGCTATGTTTATTCAAACATCGAGTGTGATTATGTTGGATGGAAATCACCACTCCGAGCGTTCTGACGATTGGAGTTATTAGATATGCTGTTTTCTTTTGCTTGGTGCTTCCTTAGATTGATACCTTTATCACTTATATTCGTCAATTTCACAGTGGAGTAATGTATTTGATTCGTGAAATGTGGGTAAATGTTTGTTGTTTAGAGCAGGGTCATCTGGTTGTATGGCCAGAAAGCAGATTCTCAATTCAATGGTCTTTTGGTGCAGATAGGACACCACATGCACTTTACTGAATAACGAATGTTCGGAATTTGATAAATCTTCTTGTTTAGGTATCTCCTTCATTTGCTATTTATTTTTATAAATTTTATTGCAATGGTCACTAAAAATAATCAGTGTGCTGCACAAATTGTGGAACATGTTTCTTCCCTCTCAACAGGGAAATTCTGTTTAATGCCTGCTATGTTTGTTCTACTTTTGAGTGTGATTTTGTTGGATGGGAAGTACTACCTCGAGCATTCTGACAATTGGAGTTATTAGCAATGACTTCATTCTTTTGCTGAGGCCTTGTTTTGATTGTTACCCTCATCACATATATTTATCAATTTCACAGTGGAATAATATATTTGAATCGTGAAATGTGGGTAAATATTTGTTGATTTCAGCAGGGTCATCTGGTTGTATGGCCACAAAGCAGATTCCCCATTCAGTCGTCTTTTGGTGCATATTTGACATAACATGTACAAATTGTGGTACATGTTTCTTGCCTCTCAACAGGGAGATTCTGTTTCATGTTTGCTATGTTTGCTCAAACATGGAGTGTGATTTTGTTGGATGGGAACTACCACTCCACGCATCCTGAGTATAGGAGTTATTAGATATGCTGTTTTCTTTTCCTAGGTGCTTCTTTTGATTTTTACCCTTGTAACTTATACTCATCTGTTTCGCAGTGGAGTAATGTATTTGAATCGTTAAATGTGTGTAAATGTTTTTTGTTTAGAGCAGGGTCATCTGGTTGTATGACCAGAAAGCAGATTCTCCATTGAATGGGTTTTTACTGCAGATTGGACACCACTTGCATTTTACTGAATAACAAATGTTAGGAATTTGATAATTATTTTTGTTTTTGTATCTCCTTCAATTGCTTTAAATTATTAAGAATAATATTCCAACTGACACTAAAAATAATCAATGTGCTACACAAATTGTGGTGCATGTTTCTTCTCTCTCAACAGTTAGATTCCGTTTCATGACTGCTATGTTTATTCAAACATCAAGTGTGACAATGTTGGATGGAAATCACCACTCCGAGCATTCTGACGATTGGAGTTATTAGAAGTACTGTTTTCTTTTGCTAGGTGCTTCCTTTGATTGATACGTATATCACTTATATTCGTCAATTTCACAGTGGAGTAATGTATTTGATTCGTGAAATGTGGGTAAATGTTTGTTGTTTACAGCAGGGTCATCTGGTTGTATGGCCAGAGAGCAGACTCTCTATTCAGTGGTCTTTTGGTGCAGATTGGACACCACATGCACCTTACTGAATAACAAATGTTCGGAATTTGATAAATCTTCCTGTTGAGGTATCTCCTTCATTTGCATTATATTTTTTAAAATATTATTGCAATGGTCACTAAAAATAATAAATGTGCTGCACAAATTGTGGAACATGTTTCTTCCCTCTCAACAGGGAGATTCCATTTAATGCCTGCTATGTTCTACTTTGGAGTGTAATTTCGTTGGATGGAAGCACTACTCCGAGCATTCTGACAATTGGAGTTATTAGGAAAGACTTCTTTCTTTTGCTGAGTCCTTGTTTTGATTGTTACCCTCATCACATATATACATCAATTTCACAGTTTAATTATATAGTTGAATAATGAAATGTGTTTAAATGTTTGTTGATTGCAATAGGGTCATCTGGTTGTATGGCCAGAAAGCAGATTCTCTATTCAATGGTCTTTTGGTGCAGATTGGACACCACATGCACTTTACTGAATAACGAATGTTCGGAATTTGATAAATCTTCTTGTTTAAGTATCTCCTTCATTTGTTTTTTGTTTTTAAAAATCTTATTGTAATGGTCTCTAAAAATAATCAATGTGCTGCACAAATTGTGGAACATGTTTCTTCTCTCTCAACCGGGAGATTCCGTTTCCTGACTGCTATGTTTATTCAAACATCGAGTGTGATTATGTTGGATGGAAATCACCACTCCGAGTGTTCTGACGATTGGAGTTGTTAGATATCCTGTTTTCTTTTGCCAGGTGCTTCCTTTGATTGATATCTTTATCACTTATATTCGTCAATTTCACAGTGGAGTAATGTATTTGATTCGTGAAATGTGGGTAAATGTTTGTTGTTTAGAGCAGGGTCATCTGGTTGTATGGCCAGAAAGCAGATTCTCTATTCAATGGTCTTTTGGTGCAGATTGGACACCACATGCACTTTACTGAATAACGAATGTTCGGAATTTGATAAATCTTCTTGTTTAGGTATCTCCTTCATTTGTTATTTATTTTTAAAAATCTTATTGCAGTGGTCACTAAAAATAATAAATGTGCTGCACAAATTGTGGAACATGTTCCTTCCCTCTCAACAGGGAGATTCTGTTTAATGGGTGCAATGTTTGTTCTACTTTTGAGTGTGATTTTGTTGAATGGGAAGCACTACTCGGAGCATTCTGACAATTGGAGTTATTAGGAAAGACTTCTTTCTTAGGCTGAATCCTTGTTTTGATTATTACCCTCATCACATATATTCACTAATTTCACAGTGGAATAATATATTTGAATCGTGAAATGTGGGTAAATGATTGTTGATTACAGGAGGGTGATCTGGTTGTATGGCCAGAAAGCTGATTCCCCATTCAATCGTCTTTTGGTGCATATTTGACACCACATGCACAAATTGTGGTACATGTTTCTTGCCTCTCAACAGGGAGTTTCTGTTTCATGACTGCTATGTTTGTTCAAACATGGAGTGTGATTTTGTTGGATGGGAACTACCACTCCAAGCACCCTGAGTGTTGGAGTTATTAGGAAAGACATCTTTCTCTTCTTAGGTGCTTCTTTTGATTGTTACCCTTATAACTTATATTCATCTGTTTCGCAGGGCAGTAATGTATTTAAATTGTTAAATGTGTGTAAATGTTTTTTGTTTAGAGCAGGGTCATCTGGTTGTATGACCAGAAAGCAGATTCTCCATTCAATTAGTTTTTAGTGCAGATTGGTCACCTTGCGTTTTACTGAATAACAAATGTTAGGAATTTGATAAATAGTCTTTTTTCGTATCTATTCAATTGCTTTAAATTTTTAAAAATCTTATTGCAGTGGTCACTAAAAATAATAAATGTGCTGCACAAATTGTGGTACATGTTTCTTCCCTCTCAACAGGGAGATTCCGTTTAATGCCTGCTATGTTTGTTCTACTCTTGAGTGTGATTTTGTTGGATGGGAAGTACTACCTCGAGCATTCTGACAATTGGAGTTATTAGCAATGACTTCATTCTTTTGCTGAGGCCTTGTTTTGATTGTTACCCTCATCACATATATTTATCAATTTCACAGTGGAATAATATATTTGAATCGTGAAATGTAGGTAAATATTTGTTGATTTCAGCAAGGTCATCTGGTTGTATGGCCAGAAAGCAGATTTCCCATTCAGTCGTCTTTTGGTGCATATTTGACATAACATGTACAAATTGTGGTACATGTTTCTTGCCTCTCAACAGGGAGATTCTGTTTCATGTTTGCTATGTTTGCTCAAACATGGAGTGTGATTTTGTTGGATGGGAACTACCACTCCAAGCATCCTGAGTATTGGAGTTATTAGGAAAGACCTCTTTCTTTTCCTAGGTGCTTCTTTTGATTGTTACCCTTAGAACTTTTTCAGTGGAGTAATGTATTTCAATCGTTAAATGTGTGTAAATGTTTTTTGTTTAGAGCAGGGTCATCTGGTTGTATGACCAGAAAGCAGATTCTCCATTGAATGGGTTTTTAGTGCAGATTGGACACCACTTGCATTTTACTGTATAACAAATGTTAGGAATTTGATAATTATTCCTGTTTTCGTATCTCCTTCAATTCCTTTAAATTTTTAAAAATCTTATTGCAATGGTCACTAAAACAATAAATGTGCTGCACAAATTGTGGTACATGTTTCTTCCCTCTCAACAGGGAGATTCTGTTTAATGCATGCTATGTTCTAATTTCGAGTGTGATTTTGTTGGATGGGAAGCACTACTCCGAGCATTCTGACAATTGTAGTTATTAGGAAAGACATCTTTCTTTTGCTGAGTCCTTGTTTTAATTGATACCCTCATCACATATATTTATCAATTTCACAGTGGAATAATATATTTGAATCGTGAAATGTGGGTAAATGTTTGTTGATTACAGCAGGGTCATCTGGTTGTATGGCCAGAAATCAGATTCCCCATTCAAATGTCATATGGTGCATATTTGACACCACATGCACAAATTGTGGTACATGTTTATTGCCTCTCAACAGGGAGATTCTGTTTCATGACTGCTATGTTTGTTGAAACATGGAGTGTGATTTTGTTGGATGGGAACTACCACTCCACACATCCTGAGTATAGGAGTTATTAGATATGCTGTTTTCTTTTCCTAGGTGCTTCTTTTGATTTTTACCCTTGTAACTTATACTCATCTGTTTCGCAGTGGAGTAATGTATTTGAATCGTTAAATGTGTGTAAATGTTTTTTGTTTAGAGCAGGGTCATCTGGTTTTATGACCAGAAAGCAGATTATCCATTCAATGGGTTTTTGGTGCAGTTTGGACACCACTTGCATTTTACTGAATAACAAATGTTAGGAATTTGATAATTATTCTTGTTTTCGTATCTCCTTCAGTTGCTTTAAATTTTTATAAATCTTATTGCAATGGTCACTAAAAATAATCAATGTGCTGCACAAATTGTGGTACATGTTTCTTCTCTCTCAACAGGGAGATTCCGTTTAATGCCTGCTATGTTCTACTTTCGAGTGTAATTTTCATGGATGGTAGCACTAATCCGAGCATTCTGACAATTGGAGTTATTAGGAAAGACTTCTTTCTTTTGCTGTGTCCTGGTTTTTGATTGTTACCCTCATCACATATATTCATCAATTTCATAGTGGAATAATATATTTGAATCGTGAAATGTGGGTAAATATTTGTTGATTACAGCAGGGTCATCTGGTTGTATGGCCAGAAAGCAGATTCCCCATTCAATCGTCTTTTGGTGCATATTTGACACCACATGCACAAATTGGGCTACATGTTTCTTGCCTCTCAACAGGGAGATTCTGTTTCATGTTTGCTATGTTTGCTCAAACATGGAGTGTGATTTTGTTTGATGGGAACTACCACTTCAAGCATCCTGAGTATTGGAGTTATTGGGAAAGGCCTCTTTCTTTTCCTAGGTGCTTCTTTTGATTGTTACCCTTAGAACTTATATTCATCTGTTTCACAGTGGAGTAATGTATTTGAATTGTTAAATGTGTGTAAATGTTTTTTGTTTAAAGCAGGGTCATCTGGTTGTATGACCAGAAAGCAGATTCTACATTGAATGGGTTTTTAGTGCAGATTGGACACCACTTGCATTTTACTGAATAACAAATGTTAGGAATTTGATAATTATTCTTGTTTTCGTATCTCCTTCAATTGCTTTAAATTTTTAAAAATCTTATTGCAATGGTCACTAAAATAATAAATGTGCTGCACAAATTGTGGTACATGTTTCTTCCCTCTCAACAGGGAAATTCCGTTTAATGCCTGCTATGTTCTAATTTCGAGTGTGATTTTGTTGGATATGATGCACTACTCCGAGCATTCTGACAATTGTAGTTATTAGGAAAGACATCTTTCTTTTGCTGAGTCCTTGGTTTGATTGTTACCCTCATCACATATATTTATCAATTTTACAGTGGAATAATATATTTGAATCGTGAAATGTGTGTGAATGTTTGTTGATTACAGCAGGTTCATCTGGTTGTATGGCCAGAAAGCAGATTATCCATTCAATGGGTTTTTGGTGCAGTTTGGACGCCACTTGCATTTTACTGAATAACAAATGTTAGGAATTTGATAATTATTCTTGTTTTCGTATCTGCTTCAATTGCTTTAAATTTTTAAAAATCCTATTGCAATGGTCACTAAAAATAATCAATGTGCTGCACAAATGGTGGTACATGTTTCATCTCTCTCAACAGGGAGATTCCAATTCATGACTGCTATGTTTATTCAAACATCGAGTGTGATTATGTTGGATGGAAATCACCACTCCGAGCATTCTGACGATTGGAGTTATTAGAAATACTGTTTTCTTTTGCTAGGTGCTTCCTTTGATTCATACCTTTATCACTTATATTCGCCTATTTCACAGTGGAGTAGTGTATTTGATTCGTGAAATGTGGGTATACGTTTGTTGTTTAAAGTAGGGTCATCTGGTTGTATGGCCTGAAAGCAGATTCTCTATTCAATGGTCTTTTGGTGGAGATTGGACACCACATGCACTTTACTGAATAACGAAAGTTCGGAATTTGATAAATCTTCTTGTTTAAGTATCTCCTTCATTTGTTTTTTGTTTTTAAAAATCTTATTGCAATGGTCACTAAAAATAATCAATGTGCTGCACAAACTGTGGAACATGTTTCTTCCCTTTCAACAGGGAGATTCTGTTTAATGCCTGCTATGTTTGTTGTACTTTTCAGTGTGATTTTGTTGAATGGGAAGCACTACTCCGAGCATTCTGACAATTCGAGTTATTAGGAAAGACTTCTTTCTTTTGATGAGTCCTTGTTTTGTTTGTTACCCTCATCACATATATTCACCAATTTCACAGTGGAATAATATATTTGAATCGTGAAATGTGGGTAAATGTTTGTTGATTACAGGAGGGTGATCTGGTTGTATGGCCAGAAAGCTGATTCCCCATTCAATCGTCTTTTGGTGCATATTTGACACCACATGCACAAATTGTGGCACATGTTTCTTGCCTCTCAACAGGGAGATTCTGTTTCATGACTGCTATGTTTGTTCAAACATTGATTGTGATTTTGTTGGATGGGAAATACCACTCCAAGCACCCTGAGTATTGGAGTTATTAGGAAAGACCTCTTTCTCTTCCTAGGTGCTTCTTTTGATTGTTACCCTTAGAACTTATATTCATATGTTTCACAGTGGAGTAATGTATTTGAATTGTTAAATGTGTGTAAATGTTTTTTGTTTAAAGCAGGGTCATCTGGTTGTATGACCAGAAAGCAGATTCTCCATTGAATGGGTTTTTAGTGCAGATTGGACACCACTTGCATTTTACTCAATAACAAATGTTAGGAATTTGATAATTATTCTTGTTTTCGTGTCTCGTTCAATTGCTTTAAATTATTAAGAATAATATTCCAATGGACACTAAAAATAATCAATGTGCTGCACAAATTGTGGTACATGTTTCTTCTCTCTCAACCGGGAGATTCCGTTTCCTGACTGCTATGTTTATTCAAACATCGAGTGTGATTATGTTGGATGGAAATCACCACTCCGAGCGTTCTGACGATTGGAGTTATTAGATATCCTGTTTTCTTTTGCCAGGTGCTTCCTTTGATTGATATCTTTATCACTTATATTCGTCAATTTCACAGTGGAGTAATGTATTTGATTCGTGAAATGTGGGTAAATGTTTGTTGTTTAGAGCAGGGTCATCTGGTTGTATGGCCAGAAAGCAGATTCTCTATTCAATGGTCTTTTGGTGCAGATTGGACACCACATGCACTTTACTGAATAACGAATGTTCGGAATTTGATAAATCTTCTTGTTTAGGTATCTCCTTCATTTGTTTTTTATTTTTAAAAATCTTATTGCAGTGGTCACTAAAAATAATAAATGTGCTGCACAAATTGTGGTACATGTTTCTTCCCTCTCAACAGGGAGATTCCGTTTAATGCCTGCTGTGTTCTACTTTCGAGTGTAATTTTGTTGGATGGAAGCACTACTCCGAGCATTTTGACAATTGGAGTTATTAGGAAAGACTTCATTCTTTTGCTAAGTCCTAGTTTTGATTGTTACCCTCATCACATATATTCATCAGCTTCACAGGGGAATAATATATTTGAATCGTGAAATGTGGGTAAATGATTGTTGAATACAGCAAGTTCATCTGGTTGTATGGCCAGAAAGCAGATTCCCCATTCAATCGTCTTTTGGTGCATATTTGACACCACATGCACAAATTGTGGTACATGTTTCTTGCCTCTCAACAGAGAGATTCTATTTCATGACTGCTATGTTTGTTCAAACATGGAGTGTGATTTTGTTGGATGGGAACTACCACTCCAAGCATCCAGAGTATTGGAGTTATTAGGAAGGACCTCTTTCTTTTCCTAGGTGCTTCTTTTGATTGTTACCCTTATAACTTATATTCATCTGTTTCGCAGTGGAGTAATGTATTTGAATCGTAAAATGTGTGTAAATGTTTTTTGTTTAGTGCACGGTCATTTGGCTGTATGACCAGAAAGCAGATTCTCCATTGAATGGGTTTTTATTTGCAGATTTGACACCACTTGCATTTTACTGAATAACAAGTGTTAGGAATTTGATAATTATTCTTGTTTTCGTATCTCTTTCAATTGCTTTAAATTTTTAAAAATCTTATTGCAATGGTCACTAAAAATAATCAATGTGCTGCACAAATTGTGGTACATGTTTCTTCTCTCTCAACAGGGAGATTCCGTTTCATGACTGCTATGTTTATTCAAACATCAAGTGTGACTATGTTGGATGGAAATCACCACTCCGAGCGTTCTGACGATTGGAGTTATTAGAAATACTGTTTTCTTTTGCTAGGTGTTTCCTTTGATTGATACCTTTATCACTTATATTCGTCAATTTCACAGTGGAGTAATGTATTTGATTAGTGAAATGTGGGTAAATGTTTGTTGTTTACAGCAGGGTCATCTGGTTGTATGGCCAGAAAGCAGATTCTCTATTCAATGGTCTTTTGGTGCAGATTGGACACCACATGCACCTTACAGAATAACAAATGTTCAAAATTTGATAAATCTTCTTGTGGAGGTATCTCCTTCATTTGCTTTATATTTTTTAAAATATTATTGCAATGGTCACTAAAAATAATAAATGTGCTGCACAAATTGCGGTACATGTTTCTTCCCTCTCAACAGGGAGATTCCATTTAATGCCTGCAATGTTCAACTTTCGAGTGTAATTTTGTTGGATGGGAGCACTACTCCGAGCATTCGGACAATTGGAGTTATTAGGAAAGACTTCTTTCTTTTGCTAAGTCCTAGTTTTGATTGTTACCCTCATCACATATATTCACCAATTTTACAGTGGAATAATATATTTGAATCGTGAAATGTGGGTAAATGTTTGTTGATTACAGCAGGGTCATCTGGTTGTATGGCCAGAAAGCAGATTATCCATTCAATGGGTTTTTGGTGCAGTTTGGACACCACTTGCATTTTACTGAATAACAAATGTTAGGAACTTGATAATTGTTCTTGTTTTCGTATCTCTTTCAATTGCTTTAAATTTTTAAAAATCCTATTGCAATGGTCACTAAAAATAATCAATGTGCTGCACAAATTGTGGTACATATTTCTTCTCTCTCAACCAGGAGATTCCGTTTCATGACTGCTATGTTTATTCAAACATCGAGTGTGATTATGTTGGATGGAAATCACCCCTCCGAGCGTTCTGACGATTGGAGTTATTAGATATGCTGTTTTCTTTTGCTAGGTGCTTCCTTTGATTGATACCTTTATCACTTATATTCGTCAATTTCACAGTGGAGCAATGTATTTGATTCGTGAAATGTGGGTAAATGTTTGTTGTTTAAAGCAGGGTCATCTGGTTGTATGGTCAGAAAGCAGATTCTCTATTCAGTGGTCTTTTGGTGCAGATTGGACACCACATGCACTTTACTGAATAACGACTGTTCGGAATTTGATAAATCTTCTTGTTTAGGTATCTCCTTCATTTGTCTTTATTTTTAAAACTCTTATTGCAATGGTCACTAAAAATAATAAATGTGCTGCACAAATTGTGGAACATGTTTCTTCCCGCTCTACAGGGAGATTCTGTTTAATGCCAGCTATGTTTCTTCTACTTTTGAGTGTGATTTTGTTGAATGGGAAGCACGACTCCGAGCATTCTGACAATTGGAGTTATTAGGAAAGACTTCCTTCTTTTGATGAGTCCTTATTTTGATTGTTACCCTCATCACATATATTCACCAATTTCACAGTGGAATAATGTATTTGAATCGTGAAATGTGGGTAAATGTTTGTTGATTACGGCAGGGTCATCTGGTTGTATGGCCAGAAAGCTGATCCCCCATTCAATTGTCTTTTTGTGCATATTTGACACCACATGCACAAATTGTGGTACATGTTTCTTGCCTCTCAACAGGGAGATTCTGTTTCATGACTGCTATGTTTGTTCAAATATGGATTGTGATTTTGTTGGATGGGAACTACCACTCCAAGCAGCCTGAGTATTGGAGTTATTAGGAAAGACCTCTTTCTCTTCCTAGGTGCTTCTTTTGATTGTAACCCTTATAACTTATATTCATCTGTTTTGCAGTGGAGTAATGTATTTGAATCGTTAAATGTGTGTAAATGTTTTTTGTTTAGAGGAGGGTCATCTGGTTGTATGACCAGAAAGCAGATTCTCCATTGAATGGGTTTTTAGTGCAGATTGGACACCACTTGCATTTTACTGAATAACAAGTGTTAGGAATTTGATAATTATTCTTGTTTTCGTATCTCCTTCAATTGCTTTAAATTTTTAAAAATCCTATTGCAATTGTCACTAAAAATAATCAATGTGCTGCACAAATTGTGGTACACGTTTCTTCTCTCTCAACAGGGAGATTCCGTTTCATGACTGCTATGTTTATTCAAACATCAAGTGTGACTATGTTGGATGGAAATCACCACACCGAGCATTCTGACGATTGGAGTTATTGGATATGCTGTATTCTTTTGCTAGGTGCTTCCTTTGATTGATACCTTTATCACTTATATTCGTCAATTTCACAGTGGAGTAATGTATTTGATTCGTGAAATGTGGGTATATGTTTTTTGTTTACAGTAGGGTCATCTGGTTGTATGGCCAGAAAGCAGATTCTCTATTCAGTAGTCTTTTGGTGCAGATTGGACACCACATGCACTTTACTGAATAAGGAATGTTCGGAATTTGATAAATCTTCTTGTTGAGGTATCTCCTTCATTTGCTTTTTGTTTTTAAAAATATTATTGCAATGGTCACTAAAACAATAAATGTGCTGCACAAATTGTGGTACATGTTTCTTTCCTCTCAACAGGGAGATTCCGTTTAATGCCTGCTATGTTCTAATTTCGAGTGTGATTTTGTTGGATGGGAAGCACTACTCCGAGCATTCTGACAATTGTAGTTATTAGGAAAGACATCTTTCTTTTGCTGAGTCCTTGTTTTGATTGTTACCCTCATCACATATATTTATCAATTTCACAGTGGAATAATATATTTGAATCGTGAAATGTGGGTAAATGTTTGTTGATTACAGCAGGGCCATCTGGTTGTATGGCCAGAAATCAGATTCCCCATTCAATTGTCTTATGGTGCATATTTGACACCACATGCACAAATTGTGGTAAATGTGTCTTGCCTCTCAACAGGGAGATTCTGTTTCATGACTGCTATGTTTGTTCAAACATGGAGTGTGATTTTGTTCGATGGGAACTACCACTCCAAGCATCCTGAGTATAGGAGTTATTGGTAAAGACCTCCTTCTTTTCCTAGGTGCTTCTTTTGATTTTTACCCTTATAACTTATACTCATCTGTTTCGCAGTGGAGTAATGTATTTGAATCGTTAAATGTGTGTAAATGTTTTTTGTTTAGAGCAGGGTCATCTGGTTGTACGACCAGAAAGCAGATTCTCCATTGAATGGGTTTTTAGTGCAGATTGGACACCACTTGAATTTTACTGAATAACAAGTGTTAGGAATTTGATAATTATTCTTGTTTTCGTATCTCCTTCAATTGCTTTAAATTTTTAAAAATCTTATTGCAATGGTCACTAAAAATAATCAATGTGCTGCACAAATAGTGGTCCATGTTTCTTCTCTCTCAACAAGTAGATTCCGTTTCATGACTGCTATGTTTATTCTAACATCGAGTGTGATTATGTTGGATGGAAAACACCACTCCGAGCGTTCTGACGATTGGAGTTATTAGGAATGCTGTTTTCTTTTGCTAGGTGCTTCCTTTGATTGATAAATTTATCAGTTATATTCATCAATTTCGCAGTGGAGTAATGTATTTGATTCGTGAAATGTGGGAAAATGTTTGTTGTTTACAGCAGGGTCATGTGGTTGTATGGCCAGAAAGCAGATTCTCTATTCAATGGTCTTTTGGTGCAGATTGGACACCACATGCACTTTACTGAATAACGAATGTTCGGAATTTGATAAATCTTCTTGTTTAGGTATCTCTTTCATTTGCTTTTTATTTTTAAAAATTTTATTGCAGTGGTCACTAAAAATAATCAATGTGCTGCACAAATTGTGGAACATGTTTCTTCCCTCTAAACAGGGAAATTCTGTTTAATGCCTGCTATGTTTGTTCTACTTTTGAGTGTGATTTTGTTGGATGGGAAGTACTACCTCGAGCATTCTGACAATTGGAGTTATTAGCAATGACTTCTTTCTTTTGCTGAGGCCTTGTTTTGATTGTTACCCTCATCACATATATTTATCAATTTCACAGTGGAAGAATATATTTGAATCGTGAAATGTGGGTAAATATTTGTTGATATCAGCAAGGTCATCTGGTTGTATGGCCAGAAAGCAGATTCCCCATTCAGTCGTCTTTTGGTGCATATTTGACACTACATGTACAAATTGTGGTACATGTTTCTTGCCTCTCAACAGGGAGATTCTGTTTCATGTTTGCTATGTTTGCTCAAACATGGGGTGTGATTTTGTTGGATGGGAACTACCACTCCAAGCATCCTGAGTATTGGAGTTATTAGGAAAGACCTCTTTCTTTTCCTAGGTGCTTCTTTTGATTGTTACCCTTAGAACTTATATTCACCTGTTTTGCAGTGGAGTAATGTATTTGAATCGTTAAATGTGTGTAAATGTTTTTTGTTTAGAGCAGGGTCATCTGGTTGTATGACCAGAAAGCAGATTCTCCATTGAATGGGTTTTTAGTGCAGATTGGACACCACTTGCAATATACTGTATAACAAATGTTAGGAATTTGATAATTATTCTTGTTTTCGTATCTCCTTCAATTGCATTAAATTTTTAAAAATCTTATTGCAATGGTCACTAAAAATAATCAATGTGCTGCACAAATTGTGGTACATGTTTCTTCCCACTCAACAGGGAGATTCCGTTTAATGTCTGCTATGTTCTAATTTCGAGTGTGATTTTGTTGGATGGGAAGCACTACTCCGAGCATTCTGACAACTGTAGTTATTAGGAAAGACATCTTTCTTTTGCTGAGTCCATGTTTTGATTGTTACCCTCATCACATATATTTATCAATTTCACAGTGGAATAATATATTTGAATCGTGAAATGTGGGTAAAAGTTTGTTGATTACAGCAGGGTCATCTGGTTGTATGGCCAGAAATCAGATTCCCCATTCAATCGTCTTTTGGTGCATATTTGAAACCACATGCACAAATTTTGGTACATGTTTCTTGCCTCTCAACAGGGAGATTCTGTTTCATGACTGCTATGTTTGTTCAAACATGGAGTGTGATTTTGTTGGATTGGAACTACCACTCCGAGCATCCTGAGTATAGGAGTTATTGGTAAAGACCTCCTCCTTTTCCTAGGTGCTTCTCTTGATTTTTACCCTTATAACTTATACTCACCTGTTTCGCAGTGGAGTAATGTATTAAAATCGTTAAATGTGTGTAAATGTTTTTTGTTTAGAGCAGGGTCATCTGGTTGTACGGCCAGAAAGCAGATTCTCCATAGAATGGGTTTTTAGTGCAGATTGGACACCACTTGCATTTTACTGAATAACAAATGTTAGGAATTTGATAATCATTCTTGCTTTCGTATCTCGTTCAATTGCTTTAAATTATTAAGAATAATATTCCAATGGACACTAAAAATAATCAATGTGCTGCACAAATTGTGGTACATTTTTCTTCTCTCTCAACAGGGAGATTCCGTTTCATGACAGCTATGTTTATTCAAATATCAAGTGTGACTATGTTGGATGGAAATCACCACTCCGAGCGTTCTGACGATTGGAGTGATTAGAAATACTGTTTTCTTTTGCTAGGTGCTTCCTTTGATTGATACCTTTATCACCTATATTCGTCAATTTCACAGTGGAGTAATGTATTTGATTAGTGAAATGTGGGTAAATGTTTGTTGTTTACAGCAGGGTCATCTGGTTTTATGGCCAGAAAGCAGATTCTCTATTCAATGGTCTTTTGGTGCAGATTGGACACCACATGCACCTTACTGAATAACAAATGTTCGGAATTTGATAAATCTTCTTGTGGAGGTATCTCCTTCATTTGCTTTATATTTTTTAAAATATTATTGCAATGGTCACTAAAAATAATAAATGTGCTTCACAAATTGTGGTACATGTTTCTTCCCTCTCAACAGGGAGATTCCGTTTAATGCCTGCTATGTTCTACTTTCGAGTGTAATTTTGTTGGATGGAAGCACTACTCTGAGCATTCTGACAATTGGAGTTATTAGGAAAGACTTCTTTCTTTTGCTGAGTCCTTGTTTTGATTGTTACCCTCATCACATATATTCATCAATTTCACAGTGGAATAATATAGTTGAATAATGAAATGTGTTTAAATATTTGTTGATTACAGCAGGGTCAGCTGGTTGTATGGCCATAAAGCAGATTCCCCATTCAATCGTCTTTTGGTGCATATTTGAAACCACACGCACAAATTGTGGTACATGTTTCTTGCCTCTCAACAGGGAGATTCTATTTCATGACTGCTATGTTTGTTCAAACATGGATTGTGATTTTGTTGGATGGGAACTACCACTCCAAGCATCCTGAGTATTCGAGTTATTAGGAAAGACCTCTTTCTTTTCCTAGGTGCTTCTTTTGATTGTTACCCTTATAACTTATATTCATCTGTTTCGCAGTGGAGTAATGTATGTGAATCGTTAAATGTGTGTAAATGTTTTTTGTTTAGAGCACGGTCATTTGGTTGTATGACCAGAAAGCAGATTCTCCATTGAATGGGTTTTTAGTGCAGATTGGACACTACTTGCATTTTACTGAATAACAAGTGTTAGGAATTTGATAATTATTCTTGTTTTCATATCTCCTTCAATTGCTTTAAATTTTTAAAAATCTTATTGCAATGGCCACTAAAAATAATCAATGTGCTGCACAAATAGTGGTCCATGTTTCTTCTCTCTCAACAAGGAGATTCCGTTTCATGACTGCTATGTTTAATCAAACATCGAGTGTGATTATGTTGTATGGAAATCACCACTCCGAGCGTTCTGACGATTTGAGTTATTAGAAATACTCTTTTTCTTTTGCTAGGTGCTTCCATTGATTGATACCTTTATCAGTTATATTCGTCAATTTCACAGTGGAGTAATGTATTTGATTCGTGAAATGTGGGTAAATGTTTGTTGTTTAGAGCAGGGTCATCTGGTTGTATGGCCAGAAAGCAGATTCTCTCTTCAATGGTCCTTTGGTGCAGATTGGACACCACATGCACTTTACTGAATAACGAATGTTCGGAATTTGATAAATCTTCTTGTTTAGGTATCTCTTTCATTTGCTTTTTACTTTTAAAAATTTTATTGCAATGGTCACTAAAAGGAATCAATGTGCTGCACAAATTGTGGAACATGTTTCTTCCCTCTCAATAGGGAAATTCTGCTTAATGCCTGCTATGTTTGTTCTACTTTTGAGTGTGATTTTGTTGGATGGGATGTACTACTTCGAGCATTATGACAATTGGAGTTATTAGCAATGACTTCTTTCTTTTGCTGAGTCCTTGTTTTGATTGTTACCCTCATCACATATATTCATCAATTTCACAGTGGAATAATATATTTGAATCGTGAAATGTGGCTAAATATTTGTTGATTTCAGCAGGGTCATCTGGTTGTATGGCCAGAAAGCAGATTCCCCATTCAGTCGTCTTTTAGTGCATATTTGACACCACATGCAGAAATTGTGGTACATGTTTCTTGCCTCTCAACAGGGAGATTGTGTTACATGTTTGCTATGTTTGCTCAAACATGGAGTGTGATTTTGTTGGATGGGAACTACCACCCCCAGCATCCTGAGTATTGGTGTTATTAGGAAAGACCTCTTTCTTTTCCTAGGTGCTTCTTTTGATTGTTACCCTTATAACTTATATTCATCTTTTTCGCAGTGGAGTATTGTATTTGAATCGTTAAATGTGTGTAAATGTTTTTTGTTTAGAGATGGGTCATTTGGTTGTATGACCAGAAAGCAGATTCTCCATTGATTGGGTTTTTAGTGCAGATTGGACACCACTTGCATTTTACTGAATAACAAATGTTAGGAATTTGACAGTCTTGTTTTCGTATCTCCTTCAATTGCTTTAAATTTTTAAAAATCTTATTGCAATGGTCACTAAAAATAATCAATGTGCTGCACAAATAGTGGTCCATGTTTTTTCTCTCTCAACAGGGAGATTCCGTTTCATGACTGCTATGTTTATTCAAACATCGAGTGTGATTATGTTGGATGGAAATCACCACTCCGAGCATTCTGACGATTGGAGTTATTAGAAATACTGTTTTCTTTTGCTAGGTGCTTCCTTTGATTGATACCTTTATCACTTATATTCGTCAATTTCACTGTGGAGTAATGTATTTGATTCGTGAAATGTGGGTAAATGTTTGTTGTTTACAGCAGGGTCATCTGGTTGTATGGCCAGAAAGCAGATTCTCTATTCAATGGTCTTTTGGTGCGGTTGGACACCACATGCACCTTACTGAATAACAAATGTTCGGAATTTGATAAATCCTCTTGTTGAGGTATCTCCTTCATTTGCTTTATATTTTAAAAAATATTATTGCAATGGTCACTAAAAATAATACATGTGCTGCACAAATTGTGGTACATGTTTATCCCCTCTCAACAGGGAAATTCTGTTTAATGCCTGCTATGTTTGTCTACTTTTGAGTGTGATTTTGTTGGATGGGATGTACTACTTCGAGTATTCTGACAATTGGAGTTATTAGCAATGACTTCTTTCTTTTGCTGAGTCCTTGTTTTGATTGTTACCCTCATCACATATATTCATCAATTTCAAAGAGGAATAATATATTTGTATCGTGAAATGTGGGTAAATATTTGTTGATTACAGCAGGGTCATCTTCTTATATGGCCAGAAAGCAGATTCCCCATTCAGTCGTCTTTTGGTGCATATTTGACACCACATGCACAAATTGTGGTACATGTTTCTTGCCTCTCAACAGGGAGATTCTGTTTCATGTTTGCTATGTTTGCTAAAACATGGAGTGTGATTTTGTTGGATGGGAACTACCACTCCAAGCATGCTGAGGATTGGAGTTATTAGGAAAGACCTCTTTCTTTTCCTAGGTGCTTCTTTTGATTGTTACCCTTAGAACTTATATTCATCTGTTTTGCAGTGGAGTAATGTATTTGAATCGTTAAATGTGTGCAAATGTTTTTTGTTTAGAGCAGGGTCATCTGGTTGTATGACCAGAAAGCAGATTCTCCATTGATGGGGTTTTTAGTGCAGATTGGACACCACTTGCATTTTACTGTATAACAAATGTTAGGAATTTGATAATTATTCTTGTTTTCGTATCTCCTTCAATGGCTTTAAATTTTTAAAAATCTTATTGCAATGGTCACTAAAAATAATCAATGTGCTGCACAAATTGTGGTATATGTTTCTTCTCTCTCAACAGGGAGATTCCGTTTCATGACTGCTATGTTTATTCAAACATCGAGTGTGATTATGTTGGATGGAAATCACCACACCGAGCATTCTGACGATTGGAGTTATTGGATATGCTGTATTCTTTTGCTAGGTGCTTCCTTTGATTGATACCTTTATCACTTATATTCGTCAATTTCACAGTGGAGTAATGTATTTGATTCGTGAAATGTGGGAAAATGTTTGTTGTTTACAGCAAGGTCATGTGGTTTTATGGCCAGAAAGCAGATTTTCTGTTCAATGGTCTTTTGGTGCAGATTGGACACCACATGCACTTTACTGAATAAGGAATGTTCGGAATTTGATAAATCTTCTTGTTGAGGTATCTCCTTCATTTGCTTTTTGTTTTTAAAAATATTATTGCAATGGTCATTAAATAATTAATGTGCTGCACAAATTGTGGTACATGTTTCTTCCCTCTCAACAGGGAGATTCCGTTTAAAGCCTGCTATGTTCTAATTTCGAGTGTAATTTTGTTGGATGGAAACACTACTCCGAGCATTCTGACAAGTGGAGTTATTAGGAAAGACTTCTTTCTTTTATATGAGTCCTTGTTTTGGTTGTTACCCTCATCACATATATTCACCAATTTCACAGTGGAATAATATATTTGAATCGTGAAATGTGGGTTAATGTTTGTTGATTACAGCAGGGTCATCTGGTTGTATGGCCAGAAAGCAGATTCCCCATTCAATGAGTTTTTAGTGCAGATTGGACACCACTTGCATTTTACTGAATAACAAATGTTAGGAATTTGATAGTCTTGTTTTTGTATCTCCTTCAATTGCTTTAAATTTTTAAAAATATTATTGCATTGGTCACTAAAAATAATAAATGTGCTGCACAAATTGTGGTACATGTTTCTTCCCTCTCAACAGGGAGATTGCGTTTAAATGCGTGCTATGTTTGTTCTAATTTTGAGTGTGATTTTGTTTGATGGGAAGCACTATTCCGAGCATTCTGACAATTGGAGTTATTAGGAAAGACTTCTTTCTTTTGCTGAGTCCTTGTTTTGATTGTTACCCTCATCACATATATTCATCAATTTCACAGTGGAATAATATATTTGAATCGTGAAATGTGGGTAAATGATTGTTGATTACAGCAAGGTCATCTGTTTGTATGGCCAGAAAGCAGATTCCCCATTCAATCGTCTTTTGGTGCATATTTGACACCACATGCACAAATTGTGGTACATGTTTCTCGCCTCTCAACAGGGAGATTCTGTTTCATGACTGCTATGTTTGTTCAAACATGGAGTGTGATTTTGTTGGATGGGAACTACCACTCCAAGCATTCTGAGTATTGGAGTTATTAGGAAAGACCTCTTTCTTTTCCTAGGTGCTTCTTTTGATTTTTACCCTTAGAACTTATATTCATCTGTTTTGCAGTGGAGTAATGTATTTGAATCGTTAAATGTGTGCAAATGTTTTTTGTTTAGAGCAGGGTCATCTGGTTGTATGACCAGAAAGCAGATTCTCCATTGAATGGGTTATTAGTGCAGATTGGACACCACTTGCATTTTACTGTATAACAAATGTTAGGAATTTGATAATTATTCTTGTTTTCGTATCTCCTTCAATTGCTTTAAATTTTTAAAAATCTTATTGCAATGGTCACTAAAAATAATCAATGTGCTGCACAAATTGTGGTACATGTTTCTTCTCTCTCAACAAGGAGATTCCGTTTCATGACTGCTATGTTTATTCGAACATCGAGTGTGATTATGTAGGATGGAAATCACCACACCATGCATTCTGATGATTGGAGTTATTAAGAATACTGTTTTCTTTTGCTAGGTGCTTCCTTTGATTGATACCTTTATCACTTATATTCGTCAATTTGACAGTGGAGTAATGTATTTGATTCGTGAAATGTGGATATATGTTTTTTGTTTACAGCAGGGTCATCTGTTTGTATGGCCAGAAAGCAGATTCCACATTCAATCGTCTTTTGGTGCATATTTGACACCACATGCACAAATTGTGGTACATGTTTCTTGCCTCTCAACAGGGAGATTCTGTTTCATGACTGCTATGTTTGTTCAAACATGGAGTGTGATTTTGTTGGATGGGAACTACCGCTCCAAGCATCCTGAGTATAGGAGTTACTGGGAAAGACCTCCTTCTTTTCCTAGGTGCTTCTTTTGATTTTTACCCTTATAACTTATACTCATCTGTTTCGCAGTGGAGTAATGTATTTGAATCGTTAAATGTGTGTAAAAGTTTTTGTTTAGAGCAGGGTCATCTGGTTGTATGACCAGAAAGCAGATTCTCCTTTGAATGGGTTTTTAGTGCAGATTGGACACCACTTGCATTTTACTGTATAACAAATGTTAGGAATTTGATAATTATTCTTGTTTTCGTATCTCCTTCAATTGCTTTAAATTTTTAAAAATCTTATTGCAATGGTCCCTAAAAATAATCAATGTGCTGCACAAATTGTGGTACATGTTTCTTCTCTCTCAACAGGGAGATTCCATTTCATGACTGCTATGTTTATTCAAACATCAAGTGTGATTATGTTGGATGGAAATCACCATTCCGAGCGTTCTGACGATTGGAGTTATTAGAAATACTGTTTTCTTTTGCTAGGTGCTTCCTTTGATTGATACCTTTATCACTTATATTCGTCAATTTCACAGTGGAGTAATGTATTTGATACGTGAAATGTGGGTAAATGTTTGTTGTTTACAGCAGGGTCATCTGGTTGTATCGCCAGAAAGCAGATTCTTTATTCAATGGTCTTTTGGTGGAGATTTGACACCACATGCACCTTACTGAATAACAAATGTTCGGAATTTGATAAATCTTGTTGAGGTATCTCCTTCATTTGCTTTATATTTTTTAAAATATTATTGCAATGGTCACTAAAAATAATAAATGTGCTGCACAAATTGTGGTACATGTTTCTTCCCTCTCAACAGGGAGATTCCGTTTAATGCGTGCTATGTTCTACTTTCGAGTGTAATTTTGTTGGATGGAAGCACTACTCCGAACATTCTGACAATTCTAGTTATTAGGAAAGACTTCTTTCTTTTCTAAGTCTTAGTATTGATTGTTACCCTCATCACATATATTCATGAATTTCACAGTGGAATAATATATTTGAATCGTGAAATGTGGGTAAATGATTGTTGATTACAGCAAGGACATCTGTTTGTATGGCCAGAAAGCAGATTCCCTATTCAATCGTCTTTTGATGCATATTTGACACCACATGCACAAATTGTGGTACATGTTTCTTGCCTCTCAACAGGGAGATTCTGTTTCAAGTTTGCTATGTTTGCTAAAACATGGAGTGTGATTTTGTTGGATTGGAACTACCACTCCAAGCATCCAGAGGATTGGAGTTATTAGGAAAGACCTCTTTCTTTTCCTTGGTGCTTCTTTTGATTGTTACCCTTAGAACTTATATTCATCTGTTTTGCAGTGGAGTAATGTATTTGAATCGTTAAATGTGTGTAAAAGTTTTTGTTTAGAGCAGGGTCATCTGGTTGTATGACCAGAAAGCAGATTCTCCATTGAATGGTTTATTAGTGCAGATTGGACACCACTTGCATTTTACTGTATAACAAATGTTAGGAATTTGATAATTATTCTTGTTTTCGTATCTCCTTCAATTACTTTAAATTTTTAAAAATCTTATTGCAATGGTCACTAAAAATAATCAATGTGCTGCACAAATTGTGGTACATGTTTCTTCTCTCTCAACAAGGAGATTCCGTTTCATGACTGCTATGTTTATTCAAACATCGAGTGTGATTATGTTGGATGGAAATCACCACACCTAGCATTCTGATGATTGGAGTTATTAAGAATACTGTTTTCTTTTGCTAGGTGCTTCCTTTGATTGATACCTTTATCACTTATATTCGTCAATTTGACAGTGGAGTAATGTATTTGATTCGTGAAATGTGGATATATGTTTTTTGTTTACAGCAGGGTCATCTGTTTGTATGGCCAGAAAGCATATTCCACATTCAATCGTCTTTTGGTGCATATTTGACACCACATGCACAAATTTTGGTACATGTTTCTTGCCTCTCAACAGGGAGATTCTGTTTCATGACTGCTATGTTTGTTCAAACATGGAGTGTGATTTTGTTGGATGGGAACTACCGCTCCAAGCATCCTGAGTATAGGAGTTACTGGGAAAAACCTCCTTCTATTCCTAGGTGCTTCTTTTGATTTTTACCCTTATAACTTATACTCATCTGTTTCGCAGTGGAGTAATGTATTTGAATCGTTAAATGTGTGTAAAAGTTTTTGTTTAGAGCAGGGTCATCTGGTTGTATGACCAGAAAGCAGATTCTCCATTGAATGGTTTATTAGTGCAGATTGGACACCACTTGCATTTTACTGTATAACAAATGTTAGGAATTTGATAATTATTCTTGTTTTCGTATCTCCTTCAATTACTTTAAATTTTTAAAAATCTTATTGCAATGGTCACTAAAAATAATCAATGTGCTGCACAAATTGTGGTACATGTTTCTTCTCTCTCAACAAGGAGATTCCGTTTCATGACTGCTATGTTTATTCAAACATCGAGTGTGATTATGTTGGATGGAAATCACCACACCGAGCATTCTGACGATTGGAGTTATTAAGAATACTGTTTTCTTTTGCTAGGTGCTTCCTTTGATTGATACCTTTATCACTTATATTCGTCAATTTGACAGTGGAGTAATGTATTTGATTCGTGAAATGTGGATATATGTTTTTTGTTTACAGCAGGGTCATCTGTTTGTATGGCCAGAAAGCAGATTCCACATTCAATCGTCTTTTGGTGCATATTTGACACCACATGCACAAATTGTGGTACATGTTTCTTGATTCTCAACAGGGAGATTCTGTTTCATGACTGCTATGTTTGTTCAAACATGGAGTGTGATTTTGTTGGATGGGAACTACCGCTCCAAGCATCCTGAGTATAGGAGTTACTGGGAAAGACCTCCTTCTTTTCCTAGGTGCTTCTTTTGATTTTTACCCTTATAACTTATACTCATCTGTTTCGCAGTGGAGTAATGTATTTGAATCGTTAAATGTGTGTAAAAGTTTTTGTTTAGAGCAGGGTCATCTGGTTGTATGACCAGAAAGCAGATTCTCCTTTGAATGGGTTTTTAGTGCAGATTGGACACCACTTGCATTTTACTGTATAACAAATGTTAGTAATTTGATAATTATTCTTGTTTTCGTATCTCCTTCAATTCCTTTAAATTTTTAAAAATCTTATTGCAATGGTCACTAAAAATAATCAATGTGCTGCACAAATTGTGGTACATGTTTCTTCTCTCTCAACAGGGAGATTCCATTTCATGACTGCTATGTTTATTCAAACATCAAGTGTGATTATGTTGGATGGAAATCACCATTCCGAGCGTTCTGACGATTGGAGTTATTAGAAATACTGTTTTCTTTTGCTAGGTGCTTCCTTTGATTGATACCTTTATCACTTATATTCGTCAATTTCACAGTGGAGTAATGTATTTGATACGTGAAATGTGGGTAAATGTTTGTTGTTTACAGCAGGGTCATCTGGTTGTATCGCCAGAAAGCAGATTCTTTATTCAATGGTCTTTTGGTGGAGATTTGACACCACATGCACCTTACTGAATAACAAATGTTCGGAATTTGATAAATCTTGTTGAGGTATCTCCTTCATTTGCTTTATATTTTTTAAAATATTATTGCAATGGTCACTAAAAATAATAAATGTGCTGCACAAATTGTGGTACATGTTTCTTCCCTCTCAACAGGGAGATTCCGTTTAATGCGTGCTATGTTCTACTTTCGAGTGTAATTTTGTTGGATGGAAGCACTACTCCGAACATTCTGACAATTCTAGTTATTAGGAAAGACTTCTTTCTTTTCTAAGTCTTAGTATTGATTGTTACCCTCATCACATATATTCATGAATTTCACAGTGGAATAATATATTTGAATCGTGAAATGTGGGTAAATGATTGTTGATTACAGCAAGGACATCTCTTTGTATGGCCAGAAAGCAGATTCCCTATTCAATCGTCTTTTGATGCATATTTGACACCACATGCACAAATTGTGGTACATGTTTCTTGCCTCTCAACAGGGAGATTCTGTTTCATGTTTGCTATGTTTTCTAAAACATGGAGTGTGATTTTGTTGGATGGGAACTACCACTCCAAGCATCCTGAGGATTGGATTTATTAGGAAATACCTCTTTCTTTTCCTAGGCGCTTCTTTTGATTGTTACCCTTATAACTTATACTCATCTGTTTCGCAGTGGACTAATGTATTTGAATCGTTAAATGTGTGTAAAAGTTTTTGTTTAGAGCAGGGTCATCTGGTAGTATGACCAGAAAGCAGATTCTCCATTGAATGGGTTTTTAGTGCAGATTGGACACCACTTGCATTTTACTGTATAACAAATGTTAGGAATTTGATAATTATTCTTGTTTTCGTATCTCCTTCAATTGCTTTAAATTTTAAAAAATCTTATTGCAATGGTCACTAAAAATAATCAATGTGCTGCACAAATTGTGGTACATGTTTCTTCTCTCTCAACAGGGAGATTCCGTTTCATGACTGCTATGTTTATTCAAACATCAAGTGTGATTATGTTGGATGGAAATCACCACTCCGAGCGTTCTGACGATTGGAGTTATTAGAAATACTGTTTTCTTTTGCTAGGTGCTTCCTTTGATTGATACCTTTATCACTTGTATTCGTCAATTTCACAGTGGAGTAATGTATTTGATTGATGAAATGTGGGTAAATGTTTGTTGTTTACAGCAGGGTCATCTGGTTGTATGGCCAGAAAGCAGATTCTCTATTCAATGGTCTTTTGGTGGAGATTTGACACCACATGCAACTTACTGAATAACAAATGTTCGGAATTTGATAAATCTTCTTGTTGAGGTATCTCCTTCATTTGCTTTATATTTTTTAAAATATTATTGCAATGGTCACTAAAAATAATAAATGTGCTGCACAAATTGTGGTACATGTTTCTTCCCTCTCAGCAGGGAAATTCCGTTTAATGCCTGCTATGTTCTACTTTCGTGTGTAATTTTGTTGGATGGAAGCACTACTCCGAGCATTCTGACAGTTCTAGTTATTAGGAAAGACTTCCTTCTTTTCTATGTCCTAGTTTTGATTGTTACCCTCATCACATATATTCATCAATTTCACAGTGGAATAATATATTTGAATTTTGAAATGTGGGTAAATGATTGTTGATTACAGCAAGGACATCTGTTTGTATGGCCAGAAAGCAGATTCCCAATTCAATCGTCTTTTGATGCATATTTGACACCACATGCACAAATTGTGGTACATGTTTCTTGCCTCTCAACAGGGAGATTCTGTTTCATGACTGCTATGTTTGTTCAAACATGGATTGTGATTTTGTCTGATGGGAACTAGCACTCCATGCATCCTGAGTATTGGAGTTATTAGGAAAGACCTCTTTCTTTTCCTAGGTGATTCTTTTGATTGTTACCCTTATAACTTATATTCATCTGTTTCGCAGTGGAGTAATGTATTTGAATCGTTAAATGTGTGTAAATGTTTTTTGTTTATAGCAGGGTCATCTGATTGTATGACCAGAAAGCAGATTATCCATTCAATGGGTTTTTGGTGAAGTTTGGATACCACTTGCATTTTACTGAATAACAAATGTTAGGGATTTGATAATAATGCTTGTTTTCGTATCTCCTTCAATTGCTTTAAATTTTTAAAAATCTTATTGCAATGGTCACTAAAAATAATCAATGTGCTGCAAAAATTTTGGTATATGTTTCTTCTGTCTGAACAGGGAGATTCCGTTTCATGACTGCTGTGTTTATTCAAACATCGAGTGTGATTATGTTGGATGGAAATCACCACTCCGAGCGTTCTGACGGTTGGAGTTATTAGGTATGCTGTTTTCTTTTGCTAGGTGCTTCCTTTGATTGATACCTTTATCACTTATATTAGTCAATTTCACAGTGGAGTAATGTATTTGATTCGTGGAATGTGGGTATATGTTTGTTGTTTACAGTAGGGTCATCTGGTTGTATGGCCAGAAAGCAGATTCTCTATTCAATGGTCTTTTGGTGCAGATTGGACACCACATGCACTTTACTGAATAATGAATGTTCGGAATTTGATAAATGTTGTTGTTTAGGTATCTCCTTTATTTTTTTTTATTTTTAAAAATCTTATTGCAATGGTCACTAAAAATAATAAATGTGCTGCACAAATTGTGGGACATGTTTCTTCCCTCTCAACAGGGAGATTCCGTTTAATGCCTGCTATGTTCTAATTTCGAGTGTGATTATGTTGGATGGGAAGCACTACTCCGAGAATTCTAACAATTGTAGTTATTAGGAAAGACATCTTTCTTTTGCTGAGTCCTTGTTTTGATTGTTACCCTCATCACATATATTCATCAATTTCAATGTGGAATAATATATTTGAATCGTGAAATGTTTGTAAATGTTAGATAATTACAGCAGGGTCATCTGGTTGTATGGCCAGAAAGCAGATTCCCTATTCAATCGTCTTTTGGTTCACATTTGACACCACATGCACAAATTGTGGTACATGTTTCTTGCCTCTCAACAGGGAGATTCTGTTTCATGACTGCTATGTTTGTTCAAACATGGAGTGTGATTTTGTTGGATGGGAACTACCACTCCAAGCATCCTTCTATTGGAGTTATTAGGAAAGACCTCTTTCTCTTCCTAGGTGCTTCCTTTGATTGTTACCCTTATAACTTATATTCATCTCTTTCACAGTGGAGTAATGTTTTTGAATCGTTAAATGTGTGTAAATATTTTTTGTTTAGAGCAGGGTCATCTGGTTGCATGACCAGAAACAGATTCTTAATTCAAAGGGTTTTTAGTTCATATAGGGCACCACTTGCATTTTACTGAATAACAAATGTTAGGAGTTTGATAAATATTCTTGTTTCCGTATCTCCTTCAATTGCTTTAAATTTTTAAAAATCTTATTGCAATGGTCACTAAAAATATTCAATGTGCTGCACAAATTGTGGTACATGTTTTTTCTCTCTCAACAGGGAGATTCCGTTTCATGACTGCTATGTTTATTCAAACATCGAGTGTGATTATGTTGGATGGAAATCACCACTCCGAGCGTTCTGACGATTGCAGTTATTAGAAATACTGCCTTCTTTTGCTAGGTGCTTCCTTTGATTAATACCTTTATCTTTTTTATTCGTCAATTTTACAGTGGAGTAATGTGTTTGATACGTGAAATGTGGGTATATGTTTGTTGTTTACAACAGGGTCATCTGGTTGTATGGCCAGAAAGCAGATTCTCTATTCAATGGTCTTTTGGTGCAGATTGGACACCACATGCACTTTACTGAATAACGAATGTTCAGAATTTGATAAATCTTCTTGTTTTGGTATCTCCTTCATTTGCTTTATATTTTTAAAAATCTTATTGCAGTGGTCACTAAAAATAATAAATTTGCTGCACAAATTGTGCTACATGATTCTTCCCTCTCAACAGAGAGATTCCGTTTAAATGCCTGCTATGTTTGTTCTACTTTTGATTGTGATTTTGTTTGATGGGAAGCACTATTCCGAGCATTCTGACAATTGGAGTTATTAGGAAAGACTTCTTTCTTTTGCTGAGTTCTTGTTTTGATTGTTACCCTCATCACATATATTCATCAATTTCACAGTGGAATAATATAGTTGAATAATGAAATGTGTTTAAATGTTTGTTGATTACAGCAGGGTAACCTGGTTGTTTGGCCAGAAAGCAGATTCCCCATTCAATCGTCTTTTGGTGCATATTTGACACCACATGCACAAATTGTGGTACATGTTTCTTCCCTCTCAACAGGGAAATTCTGTTTAATGGCTGCTATGTTTGTTCTACTTTTGAGTGTGATTTTGTTGGATGGGATGTACTACTTCGAGTATTCTGACAATTGGAGTTATTAGCAATGACTTCTTTCTTTTGCTGAGTCCTTGTTTTGATTGTTACCCTCATCACATATATTCATCAATTTCAAAGTGGAATAATATATTTGAATCGTGAAATGTGGGTAAATATTTGTTGATTACAGCAGGGTCATCTTGTTGTATGGCCAGAAAGCAGATTCTCCATTCAGTCGTCTTTTGGTGCATATTTGACACCACATGCACAAATTGTGGTACATGTTTCTTGCCTCTCAACAGGGAGATTCTGTTTCAAGTTTGCTATGTTTGCTAAAACATGGAGTGTGATTTTGTTGGATTGGAACTACCACTCCAAGCATCCAGAGGATTGGAGTTATTAGGAAAGACCTCTTTCTTTTCCTAGGTGCTTCTTTTGATTGTTACCCTTAGAACTTATATTCATCTGTTTTGCAGTGGAATAATGTATTTGAATCGTTAAATGTGTGTAAGTGTTTTTTGTTTAGAGCAGGGTCATCTGGTTGTATGACCAGAAAGCAGATTCTCCATGGAATGGGTTTTTAGTGCAGATTGGACACCACTTGCATTTTACTGTATAACAAATGTTAGGAATTTGATAATTATTCTTGTTTTCGTATCTCCTTCAATTGCTTTAAATTTTTAAAAATCTTATTGCAATGGTCACTAAAAATAATCAATGTACTGCACAAATTGTGGTACATGTTTCTTCTCTCTGAACAAGGAGATTCCGTTTCATGACTGCTATGTTTATTCAAACATCGAGTGTGATTATGTTGATTGGAAATCACCACACCGAGCATTCTGACGATTGGAGTTATTAAAAATACTGTTTTCTTTTGCTAGGTGCTTCCTTTGATTGATACCTTTATCACTTATATTCGTCAATTTCACAGTGGAGTAATGTATTTGATTCGTGAAATGTGGGTATATGTTTTTTGTTTAGAGTAGGGTCATCTAGTTGTATGGCCAGAAAGCAGATTCTCTATTCAGTGGTCTTTTGGTGCAGATTGGACACCACATGCACTTTACTGAATAAGGAATGTTCGGAATTTGATAAATCTTCTTGTTGAGGTATCTCCTTCATTTGCTTTTTATTTTTAAAAATATTATTGCAATGGTCACTAAAATATTAAATGTGCTGCACAAATTGTGCTACATGTTTCTTCCCTCTCAACAGGGAGATTCCGTTTAAAGCCTGCTATGTTCTAATTTCGAGTGTAATTTTGTTGGATGGGAAGCACTACTCCGAGCATTCTGACAATTGTAGTTATTAGGAAAGACTTCTTTCTTTTGCTGAGTCCTTGTTTTGATTGTTACCCTCATCACATATATTTATCAATTTCACAGTGGAATAATATATTTGAATCATGAAATGTGTTTAAATGTTTGTTGATTACATCAGGGTCATCTGGTTGTATGGCCAGAAAGCAGATTCCCCATTCAGTCGTCTTTTAGTGCATATTTGACACCACATGCACAAATTGTGGTATGGCCAGAAATCAGATTCCCCATTCAATCGTCTTTTGGTGCATATTTGAAACCACATGCACAAATTTTGGTACATGTTTCTTGCCTCTCAACAGGGAGATTCTGTTTCATGACTGCTATGTTTGTTCAAACATGGAGTGTGATTTTGTTGGATTGGAACTACCACTGCAAGCATCCTGATATAGGAGTTATTGGTAAAGACCTCCTCCTTTTCCTAGGTGCTTCTTTTGATTTTTACCCTTATAACTTATACTCATCTGTTTCGCAGTGGAGTAATGTATTTGAATCGTTAAATGTGTGTAAATGTTTTTTGTTTAGAGCAGGGTCATCTGGTTGTACGACCAGAAAGCAGATTCTCCATAGAATGGGTTTTTAGTGCAGATTGGACACCACTTGCATTTTACTGTTCAATTGCTTTAAATTATTAAGAATAATATTCCAATGGACACTAAAAATAATCAATGTGCTGCACAAATTGTGGTACATGTTTCTTCTCTCTCAACAGGGAGATTCCGTTTCATGACTGCTATGTTTATTCAAATATCAAGTGTGACTATGTTGGATGGAAATCACCACTCCGAGCGTTCTGACGATTGGAGTTATTAGAAATACTGTTTTCTTTTGCTAGGTGCTTCCTTTGATTGATACCTTTATCACTTATATTCGTCAATTTCACAGTGGAGTAATGTATTTATTAGTGAAATGTGGGTAAATGTTTGTTGTTTACAGCAGGTTCATCTGGTTGTATGGCCAGAAAGCAGATTCTCTATTCAATGGTCTTTTGGTGCAGATTGGACACCACATGCACCTTACTGAATAACAAATGTTCGGAATTTGACAAATCTTCTTGTGGAGGTATCTCCTTCATTTGCTTTATATTTTTTAAAATATTATTGCAATGGTCACTAAAAATAATAAATGTGCTTCACAAATTGTGGTACATGTTTCTTCCCTCTCAACAGGGAGATTCCGTTTAATGCCTGCTATGTTCTACTTTCGAGTGTAATTTTGTTGGATGGAAGCACTACTCTGAGCATTCTGACAATTGGAGTTATTAGGAAAGACTTCTTTCTTTTGCTGAGTCCTTGTTTTGATTGTTACCCTCATCACATATATTCATCAATTTCACAGTGGAATAATATAGTTGAATAATGAAATGTGTTTAAATATTTGTTGATTACAGCAGGGTCATCTGGTTGTATGGCCATAAAGCAGATTCCCCATTCAATCGTCTTTTGGTGCATATTTGAAACCACACGCACAAATTGTGGTACATGTTTCTTGCCTCTCAACACGGAGATTCTATTTCATGACTGCTATGTTTGTTCAAACATGGATTGTGATTTTGTTGGATGGGAACTACCATTCCAAGCATCCTGAGTATTCGAGTTATTAGGAAAGACCTCGTTCTCTTCCTAGGTGCTTCTTTTGATTGTTACCCTTATAACTTATATTCATCTGTTTCGCAGTGGAGTAATGTATGTGAATCATTAAATGTGTGTAAATGTTTTTTGTTTAGAGCACGGTCATTTGGTTGTATGACCAGAAAGCAGATTCTCCATTGAATGGGTTTTTGGTGCAGATTGGACACCACTTGCATTTTACTGAATAACAAGTGTTAGGAATTTGATAATTATTCTTGTTTTCATATCTCCTTCAATTGCTTTAAATTTTTAAAAATCTTATTGCAATGGCCACTAAAAATAATCAATGTGCTGCACAAATAGTGGTCCATGTTTCTTCTCTCTCAACAAGGAGATTCCGTTTCATGACTGCTATGTTTAATCAAACATCGAGTGTGATTATGTTGGATGGAAATCACCACTCCGAGCGTTCTGACGATTGGAGTTATTAGAAATACTCTTTTTCTTTTGCTAGGTGCTTCCATTGATTGATACCTTTATCAGTTATATTCGTCAATTTCACAGTGGAGTAATGTATTTGATTCGTGAAATGTGGGTAAATGTTTGTTGTTTAGAGCAGGGTCATCTGGTTGTATGGCCAGAAAGCAGATTCTCTATTCAATGGTCCTTTGGTGAAGATTGGACACCACATGCACTTTACTGAATAACGAATGTTCGGAATATGATAAATCTTTTTGTTTAGGTTTCTCTTTCATTTGCTTTTTATTTTTAAAAATTTTATTGCAATGGTCACTAAAAGTAATCAATGTGCTGCACAAATTGTGGAACATGTTTCTTCCCTCTCAACAGGGAAATTCTGCTTAATGCCTGCTATGTTTGTTCTACTTTTGAGTGTGATTTTGTTGGATGGGATGTACTACTTCGAGCATTCTGACAATTGGAGTTATTAGCAATGACTTCTTTCTTTTGCTGAGTCCTTGTTTTGATTGTTACCCTCATCACATATATTCATCAATTTCACAGTGGAATAATATATTTGAATCGTGAAATGTGGGTAAATATTTGTTGATTTCAGCAGTGTCATCTGGTTGTATGGCCAGAAAGCAGATTCCCCATTCAGTCGTCTTTTAGTGCATATTTGACACCACATGCACAAATTGTGGTACATGTTTCTTGCCTCTCAACAGGGAGATTCTGTTTCATGTTAGCTATGTTTGCTCAAACATGGAGTGTGATTTTGTTGGATGGGAACTACCACTCCAAGCATCCTGAGCATTGGAGTTATTAGGAAAGACCATTTTCTTTTCCTAGGTGCTTCATTTTATTGTTACCCTTAGAACTTATATTTATCTGTTTTGCAGTGGAGTAATGTATTTGAATCGTTAAATGTGTGTAAATGTTTTTTGTTTAGAGCAGGGTCATCTGGTTGTATGACCAGAAAGCAGATTCTCCATTGAATGGGTTTTTACTGCAGATTGGACACCACTTGCATTTTACTGAATAACAAATGTTAGGAATTTGATAATTATTCTTATTTTCGTATCTCCTTCAATTGCTTTAAATTATTAAGAATAATATTCCAATGGACACTAAAAATAATCAATGTGCTGCACAAATTGTGGTACATGTTTCTTCTCTCTCAACAGGGAGATTCCGTTTCATGACTGCTATGTTTATTCAAACATCAAGTGTGACTATGTTGGACGGAAATCACCACTCCAAGCGTTCTGACGATTGGAGTTATTAGAAATACTGTTTTCATTTGCTAGGCGCTTCCTTTGATTGATACCTTTATCACTTATATTCGTCAATTTCACAGTGGAGTAATGTATTTGATTAGTGAAATGTGGGTAAATGTTTGTTGTTTACAGCAGGGTCATCTGGTTGTATGGCCAGAAAGCAGATTCTCTATTCAATGGTCTTTTGTTGCAGATTGGACACCACATGCACCTTACTGAATAACAAATGTTCGGAATTTGATAAATCTTCTTGTTGAGGTATCTCCATCATTTGCTTTATATTTTTTAAAATATTATTGCAATGGTCACTAAAAATAATAAATGTGCTGCACAAATTGTGGTACATGTTTCTTCCCTCTCAACAGGGAGATTCCGTTTAATGCCTGCTATGTTCTACTTTCGAGTGTAATTTTGTTGGATGGAAGCACTACTCCGAGCATTCTGACAATTGGAGTTATTAGGAAAGACTTCTTTCATTTGCTAAGTCCTAGTTTTGATTGTTACCCTCATCACATATATTCTTCAGGTTCACAGGGGAATAATATATTTGAATCGTGAAATGTGGGTAAATGATTGTTGAATACAGCAAGGTCATCTGGTTGTATGGCCAGAAAGCAGATTCCCCATTCAATCGTCTTTTGATGCATATTTGTCACCACAGGCACAAATTGTGGTACATGTTTCTTGCCTCTCAACAGTGAGATTCTGTTTCAAGACTGCTATGTTTGTTCATACATGGATTGTGATGTTGTTGGATGGGAACTACAACTCCAAGCACCCTGAGTATTGGATTTATTAGGAAAGACCTCGTTCTCTTCCTAGGTGCTTCTTTTGATTGTTACCCTTATAACTTATATTCATCTGTTTCGCAGGGCAGTAATGTATTTAAATTGTTAAATGTGTGTAAATGTTTTTTGTTTAGAGCAGGGTCATCTGGTTGTATGACCAGAAAGCAGATTCTCCATTCAATGAGTTTTTAGTGCAGATTGGACACCACTTGCATTTTACTGAATAACAAATGTTAGGAATTTGATAAATAGTCTTGTTTTCGTATCTACTCCAATTGCTTTAAATTTTTAAAAATCTTATTGCAGTGGTCACTAAAAATAATAAATGTGCTGCACAAATTGTGGTACATTTTTCTTCCCTCTCAACAGGGAGATTCCGTTTAAATGCCTGCTATGTTTGTTCTACTTTTGAGTGTGATTTTGTTTGATGGGAAGTACTACTCCGAGCATTCTGACAATTGGAGTTATTAGGAAAGACTTCTTTCTTTTGCTGAGTCCTTGTTTTGATTGTTACTCTCATCACATATATTCATCAATTTCACAGCGGAATAATATATTTGAATAATGAAATGTGTTTAAATGTTTGTTGATTACATCAGGGTCATCTGGTTGTATGGTCAGAAAGCAGATTCCCTATTCAATCGTCTTTTCTTGCATATTTGACACCACATGCAGAAATTGTGGCACATGTTTCTTGACTCTCAACAGGGATATTCCGTTTCATGACTGCTATGTTTATTCAAATATCAAGTGTGATTATGTTGGATGGAAATCACCACTCCGAGTGTTCTGACGATTGGAGTTACTAGAAATACTGTTTTCTTTTGCTAGGTGCTTCCTTTGATTGATACCTTTCTCACTTATATTCGTCAATTTCACAGTGGAGTAATATATTTGATTCGTAAAATGTGGGTAAATGTTTGTTGTTTAGAGCAGGGTCATCTGGTTGAATGGCCAGAAAGCATATTCTCTATTCTTTTGGTGCATATTGGACACCACATGCACCTTACTGAATAACAAATGTTCGAAATTTGATAAATCTTCTTGTTGAGGTATCTCCTTCATTTGCTTTATATTTTTTAAGATATTATTGCAATGGTCACTAAAAATAATAAATCTGCTGCACAAATTGTGGTACATGTTTCTTCCCTCTCAACAGGGAGATTCCGTGTAATGCATGCTATGTTCTACTTTCGAGTGTAATTTTGTTGGATGGAAGCACTACTCCGAGCATTCAGATAATTGGAGTTATTAGGTAAGACTTCTTTCTTTTGCTAAGTCCTAGCTTTGATTGTTACCCTCATCACATATATTCGTCAGTTTCACAGTGGAATAATATATTTGAATCGTGAAATGTGGGTAAATGATTGTTGATTTCAGCAAGGTCATCTGGTTGTATGGCCAGAAAGCAGATTCCCCATTCAATCGTCTTTTGATGCATATTTGTCACCACAGGCACAAATTGTGGTACATGTTTCTTGCCTCTCAACAGGGAGATTCTGTTTCATGACTGCTATGTTTGTTCAAACATGGAGTGTGATTTTGTTGGTTGGGAACTACCACTCCAAGCATCCTGAGTATTGGAGTTATTAGGAAAGACCTCTTTCTTTTCCTAGGTGGTTCTTTTGATTGTTACCCTTATAACTTAAATTCATCTGTTTCGCAGTGGAGTAATGTATTTGAATCGTTAAATGTGTGTAAATGTTTTTTGTTTGGAGCAGGGTCATCTGTTTGTATGACCAGAAAGCAGATTCTCCATTCAATGAGTTTTTAGTGCGGATTGGACACCACTTGCATTTTACTGAATAACAAACGTTAGGAATTTGATAAATAGTCTTGTTTTCGTATCTACTCCAATTGCTTTCAATTTTTAAAAATCTTATTGCAGTGGTCACTAAAAATAATAAATGTGCTGCACAAATTGTGGTACATTTTTCCTCCCTCTCAACAGGGAGATTCCGTTTAATGCCTGCTATGTTCTACTTTCGAGTGTTATTTTGTTGGATGGAAGCTCTACCCCGAGCATTCTGACAATTGGAGTTATTAGGAAAGACGTCATTCTTTTGCTAAGTCCTGGTTTTGATTGTTACCCTCATCACATATATTCATCAATTTCACAGTGGAATAATACATTTGAATCGCGAAATGTGGGTAAATGTTTGTTGTTTACAACAGGGTCATCTGGTTATATGGCCAGAAAGCAGATTCTCTATTCAATGGTCTTTTGGTGCAGATTGGACACCACATGCACTTTACTGACTAACGAATGTTCGGAATTTGATAAATCTTCTTGTTTAGGCATCTCCTTCATTTGTTTTTTATTTTTAACAATCTTATTGCAATGGTCACTAAAAATAATAAATGTGCTGCAGAAATTGTGGGACATGTTTCTTGCCTCTCAACAGGGAGATTCTGTTTCATGACTGCTATGTTTGTTCAAACATTGATTGTGATTTTGTTGGATGGGAACTACCACTCCAAGCACCCTGAGTATTGGAGTTATTAGGAAAGATCTCTTTCTCTCCCTAGGTGCTTCTTTTGATTGTTACCCTTATAACTTATATTCATCTGTTTCGCAGGGCAGTAATGTATTTAAATTGGTAAATGTGTGTAGATGTTTTTTGTTTAGAGCAGGGTCATCTGGTTGTATGGCCAGAAAGCAGATTCTCCATTCAATGAGTTTGTAGTGCAGATTGGACACCACTTGCATTTTACTGAATAACAAATGTTAGGAATTTGACAGTCTTGTTTTCGTATCTCCTTCAATTGCTTTAAATTTTTAAAAATCTTATTGCAGTGGTCACTAAAAATATCCAATGTGCTGCACAAATTGTGGTATATGTTTCTTCTCTCTCAACAGGGAGATTCCGTTTCATGACTGCTATGTTTATTCAAACATCGAGTGTGATTATGTTGGATGGAAATCACCACTCCGAGCGTTCTGACGATTGGAGTTATTAGAAATACTGTTTTCTTTTGCTAGGTGCTTCCTTTGATTGATACCTTTATCACTTATATTCGTCAATTTCACAGTGGAGTAATGTATTTGATTCGTGAAATGTGGGAAAATGTTTGTTGTTTACAGCAAGGTCATGTGGTTTTATGGTCAGAAAGCAGATTTTCTGTTCAATGGTCTTTTGATGCAGATTGGGCACCACATGCGCATTACTGAATAACGAATGTTCGGAATTTGATAAATCTTCTTGTTTCGGTATCTCCTTCATTTGCTTTATATTTTTATCAATATTATTGCAATGGTCACTAAAAATAATAAATGTGCTGCACAAATTGTTGTAAATGTTTCTTCCCTCTCAACAGGGAGATTCCGTTTAATGCCTGCTATGTTCTAATTTCGAGTGTGATTATGTTGGATGGGAAGCACTACTCCGAGAATTCTAACAATTGTAGTTATTAGGAAAGACATCTTTCTTTTGCTGAGTCCTTGTTTTGATTGTTACCCTCATCACATATATTCATCAATTTCAAAGTGGAATAATATATTTGAATCGTGAAATGTTTGTAAATGTTAGATAATTACAGCAGGGTCATCTGGTTGTATGGCCAGGAAGCAGGTTCCCCATTCAATCGTCTTTTGGTGCATATTTGACACCACATGCACAAATTGTGGTACATATTTCTTGCCTCTCAACAGGGAGATTCTGTTTCATGACTGCTATGTTTGTTCAAACATGGAGTGTGATTTTGTTGGATGGGAACTACCACTCCAAGCACCCTGAGTATTGGAGTTATTAGGAAAGACCTCTTCCTCTTCCTAGGTGCTTCTTTTGATTGTTACCCTTATAACTTATATTCATCTGTTTCGCAGGGCAGTAATGTATTTAATTTGTTAAATGTGAGTAAATGTTTTTTGTTTAGAGCAGGGTCATCTGTTTGTATGACCAGAAAGCAGAATCTCCATTCAATGAGTTATTAGTGCAGATTAGACACCACTTGCATTTTACTGAATAACAAATGTTAGGAATTTGATAAATGTTCTTGTTTCCGTATCTCCTTCAATTGCTTTAAATTTTTAAAAATATTATTGCAATGGTCACTAAAAATAATCAATGTGCTGCACAAATTGTGGTACATGTTTCTTCTCTCTCAACAAGGAGATTCCGTTTCATGACTGTTATGTTTATTCAAACATCGAGTGTGATTATGATGGATGGAAATCACCACACCGAGCATTCTGACGATTGGAGTTATTGGATATGCTGTATTCTTTTGCTAGGTGCTTCCTTTGATTGATACCTTTATCACTTATATTCGTCAATTTCACAGTGGAGTAATGTATTTGATTCGTGAAATGTGGGTATATGTTTTTTGTTTACAGTAGGGTCATCTGGTTGTATGGCCAGAAAGCAGATTCTCTATTCAGTAGTCTTTTGGTGCAGATTGGACACCACATGCACTTTACTGAATAAGGAATGTTCGGAATTTGATAAATCTTCTTGTTGAGGTATCTCCTTCATTTGCTTTTTATTTTTAAAAATATTATTGCAATGGTCATTAAATAATTAATGTGCTGCAAAAATTGTGGTACATGTTTCTTCCCTCTCAACAGGGAGATTCCGTTTAAAGCCTGCTATGTTCTAATTTCGAGTGTAATTTTATTGGATGGAAACAATACTCCGAGCATTCTGACAATTGGAGTTATTAGGAAAGACTTCTTTCTTTTATATGAGTCCTTGTTTTGGTTGTTACCCTCATCACATATATTCACCAATTTCACAGTGGAATAATATATTTGTATCGTGAAATGTGGGTTAATGTTTGTTGATTACAGCAGGGTCATCTGGTTGTATGGCCAGAAAGCAGATTCTCCATTCAATGAGTTTTTAGTGCAGATTGGACACCACTTGCATTTTACTGAATAACAAATGTTAGGAATTTGATAGTATTGTTTTTGTATCTCCTTCAATTGCTTTAAATTTTTAAAAATATTATTGCATTGGTCACTAAAAATAATAAATGTGCTGCACAAATTGTGGTACATGTTTCTTCCCTCTCAACAGGGAGATTGCGTTTAAATGCGTGCTATGTTTGTTCTAATTTTGAGTGTGATTTTGTTTGATGGGAAGCACTATTCCGAGCATTCTGACAATTGGCGTTATTAGGAAAGACTTCTTTCTTTTGCTGAGTCCTTGTTTTGATTGTTACCCTCATCACATATATTCATCAATTTCACAGTGGAATAATATATTTGAATCGTGAAATGTGGGTAAATGATTGTTGATTACAGCAAGGTCATCTGGTTGTATGGCCAGAAAGCAGATTCCCCATTCAATCGTCTTTTGGTGCATATTTGACACCACATGCACAAATTGTGGTACATGTTTCTCGCCTCTCAACAGGGAGATTCTGTTTCATGACTGCTATGTTTGTTCAAACATGGAGTGTGATTTTGTTGGATGGGAACTACCACTCCAAGCATCCTGAGTATTGGAGTTATTAGGAAAGACATCTTTCTTTTCCTAGGTGCTTCTTTTGATTGTTACCCTTAGAACTTATATTCATCTGTTTTGCAGTGGAGTAATGTATTTGAATCGTTAAATGTGTGCAAATGTTTTTTGTTTAGAGCAGGGTCATCTGGTTGTATGACCAGAAAGCAGATTCTCCATTGAATGGGTTATTAGTGCAGATTGGACACCACTTGCATTTTACTGTATAACAAATGTTAGGAATTTGATAATTATTCTTGTTTTCGTATCTCCTTCAATTGCTTTAAATTTTTAAAAATCTTATTGCAATGGTCACTAAAAATAATCAATGTGCTGCACAAATTGTGGTACATGTTTCTTCTCTCTCAACAAGGAGATTCCGTTTCATGACTGCTATGTTTATTCAAACATCGAGTGTGATTATGTTGGATGTAAATCACCACACCTAGCATTCTGATGATTGGAGTTATTAAGAATACTGTTTTCTTTTGCTAGGTGCTTCCTTTGATTGATACCTTTATCACTTATATTCGTCAATTTGACAGTGGAGTAATGTATTTGATTCGTGAAATGTGGATATATGTTTTTTGTTTACAGCAGGGTCATCTGTTTGTATGGCCAGAAAGCATATTCCACATTCAATCGTCTTTTGGTGCACATCTGACACCACATGCACAAATTTTGGTACATGTTTCTTGCCTCTCAACAGGGAGATTCTGTTTCATGACTGCTATGTTTGTTCAAACATGGAGTGTGATTTTGTTGGATGGGAACTACCGCTCCAAGCATCCTGAGTATAGGAGTTACTGGGAAAGACCTCCTTCTTTTCCTAGGTGCTTCTTTTGATTTTTACCCTTATAACTTATACTCATCTGTTTCGCAGTGGAGTAATGTATTTGAATCGTTAAATGTGTGCAAATGTTTTTTGTTTAGAGCAGGCTCATCTGGTTGTATGACCAGAAAGCAGATTCTCCATTGAATGGGTTTTTAGTGCAGATTGGACACCACATGCACCTTACTGAATAACAAATGTTCGGAATTTGATAAATCTTGTTGAGGTATCTCATTCATTTGCTTTATATTTTTTAAAATATTATTGCAATGGTCACTAAAAATAATCAATGTGCTGCACAAATTGTGGTACATGTTTCTTCTCTCTCAACAGGGAGATTCCGTTTCATGACTGCTATGTTTATTCAAACATCGAGTGTGATTATGTTGGATGGAAATCACCACACCGAGCATTCTGACGATTGGAGTTATTAAGAATACTGTTTTCTTTTGCTAGGTGCTTCCTTTGATTGATACCTTTATCACTTATATTCGTCAATTTGACAGTGGAGTAATGTAATTGATTCGTGAAATGTGGATATATGTTTTTTGTTTACAGCAGGGTCATCTGTTTGTATGGCCAGAAAGCAGATTCCACATTCAATCGTCTTTTGGTGCATATTTGACATTACATGCACAAATTGTGGTACATGTTTCTTGCCTCTCAACAGGGAGATTCTGTTTCATGACTGCTATGTTTGTTCAAACATGGAGTGTGATTTTGTTGGATGGGAACTACCGCTCCAAGCATCCTGAGTATAGGAGTTACTGGGAAAGACATCATTCTTTTCCTAGGTGCTTCTTTCGATTTTTACCCTTATAACTTATACTCATCTGTTTCGCAGTGGAGTAATGTATTTGAATCGTTAAATGTGTGTAAAAGTTTTTGTTTAGAGCAGGGTCATCTGGTTGTATGACCAGAAAGCAGATTCTCCATTGAATGGGTTTTTAGTGCAGATTGGACACCACTTGCATTTTACTGTATAACAAATGTTAGGAATTTGATAATTATTCTTGTTTTCGTATCTCCTTCAATTGCTTTAAATTTTTAAAAATCTTATTGCAATGATCACTAAAAACAATCAATGTGCTGCACAAATTGTGGTACATGTTTCTTCTCTCTCAACAGGGAGATCCCGTTTCATGACTGCTATGTTTATTCAAACATCAAGTGTGATTTTGTTTGATGGAAATCACCATTCCGAGCGTTCTGACGATTGGAGTTATTAGAAATACTGTTTTCTTTTGCTAGGTGCTTCCTTTGATTGATACCTTTATCACTTGTATTCGTCAATTTCACAGTGGAGTAATGTATTTGATTCGTGAAATGTGGGTAAATGTTTGTTGTTTACAGCAGGGTCATCTGGTTGTATGGCCAGAAAGCAGATTCTCTATTCAGTGGTCTTTTGGTGGAGATTTGACACCACATGCACCTTACTGAATAACAAATGTTCGGAATTTGATAAATCTTCTTGTTGAGGTATCTCCTTCATTTGCTTTATATTTTTTAAAATATTATTGCAATGGTCACTAAAAATAATAAATGTGCTGCACAAATTGTGGTACATGTTTCTTCCCTCTCAGCAGGGAGATTCCGTTTAATGCCTGCTATGTTCTACTTTCGTGTGTAATTTTGTTGGATGGAAGCACTACTCCGAGCATTCTGACAATTCTAGTTATTAGGAAAGACTTCCTTCTTTTCTAAGTCCTAGTTTTGATTGTTACCCTCATCACATATATTCATCAATTTCACAGTGGAATAATATATTTGAATCGTGAAATGTGGGTAAATGATTGTTGATTACAGCAAGGACATCTGTTTGTATGGCCAGAAAGCAGATTCCGAATTCGATCGTCTTTTGATGCATATTTGACACCACATGCACAAATTGTGGTACATGTTTCTTGCCTCTCAACAGGGAGATTCTGTTTCATGACTGCTATGTTTGTTCAAACATGGATTGTGATTTTGTCTGATGGGAACTACCACTCCATGCATCCTGAGTGTTGGAGTTATTAGGAAAGACCTCTTTCTTTTCCTAGGTGGTTCTTTTGATTGTTACCCTTATAACTTATATTCATCTGTTTCGCAGTGGAGTAATGTATTTGAATCGTTAAATGTGTGTAAATGTTTTTTGTTTAGAGCAGGGTCATCTGGTTGTATGACCAGAAAGCAGATTATCAATTCAATGGGTTTTTGGTGAAGTTTGGATACCACTTGCATTTTACTTAATAACAAATGTTAGGAATTTGATAATTATGCTTGTTTTCGTATCTCCTTCAATTGCTTTAAATTTTTAAAAATCTTATTGCTATGGTCACTAAAAATAATCAATGTGCTTCAAAAATTGTGGTATATGTTTCTTCTGTCTGAACAGGGAGATTCCGTTTCATGACTGCTGTGTTTATTCAAACATCGAGTGTGATTATGTTGGATGGAAATCACCACTCCAAGCGTTCTGACGGTTGGAGTTATTAGATATGCTGTTTTCTTTTGCTAGGTGCTTCCTTTGATTGATACCTTTATCACTTATATTAGTCAATTTCACAGTGGAGTAATGTATTTGATTCGTGGAATGTGGGTATATGTTTGTTGTTTACAGTAGGGTCATCTGGTTGTATGGCCAGAAAGCAGATTCTCTATTCAATGGTCTTTTGGTGCTGATTGGACACCACATGCACTTTACTGAATAATGAATGTTCGGAATTTGATAAATGTTGTTGTTTAGGTATCTCCTTTATTTTTTTTTATTTTTAAAAATCTTATTGCAATGGTCACTGAAAATAATAAATGTGCTGCACAAATTGTGGGACATGTTTCTTCCCTCTCAACAGGGAGATTCCGTTTAATGCCTGCTATGTTCTAATTTCGAGTGTGATTATGTTGGATGGGAAGCACTACTCCGAGAATTGTAACAATTGTAGTTATTAGGAAAGACATCTTTCTTTTGCTGAGTCCTTGTTTTGATTGTTACCCTCATCACATATATTCATCAATTTCAATGTGGAATAATATATTTGAATCGTGAAATGTTTGTAAATGTTAGATAATTACAGCAGGGTCATCTGGTTGTATGGCCAGAAAGCAGATTCCCTATTCAATCATCTTTTGGTTCATATTTGACACCACATGCACAAATTCTGGTACATGTTTCTTGCCTCTCAACATCGAGATTCTGTTTCATGACTGCTATGTTTGTTCTAACATGGAGTGTGATTTTGTTGGATGGGAACTACCACTCCAAGCACCCTTTTATTGGAGTTATTAGGAAAGACCTCTTTCTCTTCCTAGGTGCTTCTTTTGATTGTTACCCTTATAACTTATATTCATCTCTTTCACAGTGGAGTAATGTTTTTGAATCGTTAAATGTGTGTAAATGTTTTTTGTTTAGAGCAGGGTCATCTGGTTGTATGACCAGAAACAGATTCTTAATTCAAAGGGTTTTTAGTTCATATAGGGCACCACTTGCATTTTACTGAATAACAAACGTTAGGAATTTGATAAATAGTCTTGTTTTCGTATCTCCTTCAATTGCTTTAAATTTTTAAAAATCTTATTGCAGTGGTCACTAAAAATAATAAATTTGCTGCACAAATTGTGCTACATGTTTCTTCCCTCTCAACAGAGAGATTCCGTTTAAATGCCTGCTATGTTTGTTCTACTTTTGATTGTGATTTTGTTTGATGGGAAGCACTACTCCGAGCATTCTGACAATTGGAGTTATTAGGAAAGACTTCTTTCTTTTGCTGAGTCCTTGTTTTGATTGTTACCCTCATCACATATATTCATCAATTTCACAGTGGAATAATATAGTTGAATAATGAAATGTGTTTAAATGTTTGTTGATTACAGCAGGGTAATCTGGTTGTTTGGTCAGAAAGCAGATTCCCCATTCAATCGTCTTTTGGTGCATATTTGACACCACATGCACAAATTGTGGTACATGTTTCTTCCCTCCCAACAGGGAAATTCTGTTTAATGCCTGCTATGTTTGTTCTACTTTTGAGTGTGATTTTGTTGGATGGGATGTACTACTTCGAGTATTCTGACAATTGGAGTTATTAGCAATGACTTCTTTCTTTTGCTGAGTCCTTGTTTTGATTGTTACCCTCATCACATATATTCATCAATTTCAAAGTGGAATAATATATTTGAATCGTGAAATGTAGGTAAATATTTGTTGATTACAGCAGGGTCATCTTGTTGTATGGCCAGAAAGCAGATTCTCCATTCAGTCGTCTTTTGGTGCATATTTGACACCACATGCACAAATTGTGGTACATGTTTCTTGCCTCTCAACAGGGAGATTCTGTTTCAAGTTTGCTATGTTTGCTAAAACATGGAGTGTGAATTTGTTGGATGGGAACTACCACTCCAAGCATCCAGAGGATTGGAGTTATTAGGAAAGACCTCTTTCTTTTCCTTGGTGCTTCTTTTGATTGTTACCCTTAGAACTTATATTCATCTGTTTTGCAGTGGAGTAATGTATTTGAATCGTTAAATGTGTGTAAGTGTTTTCTGTTTAGAGCTGGGTCATCTGGTTGTATGACCAGAAAGCAGATTCTCCATGGAATGGGTTTTTAGTGCAGATTGGACACCACTTGCATTTTACTGTATAACAAATGTTAGGAATTTGATAATTATTCTTGTTTTCGTATCTCCTTCAATTGCTTTAAATTTTTAAAAATCTTATTGCAATGGTCACTAAAAATAATCAATGTACTGCACAAATTGTGGTACATGTTTCTTCTCTCTGAACAAGGAGATTCCGTTTCATGACTGCTATGTTTATTCAAACATCGAGTGTGATTATGTTGATTGGAAATCACCACACCGAGCATTCTGACGATTGTAGTTATTAAGAATACTGTTTTCTTTTGCTAGGTGCTTCCTTTGATTGATACCTTTATCACTTATATTCGTCAATTTCACAGTGGAGTAATGTATTTGATTCGTGAAATGTGGGTATATGTTTTTTGTTTAGAGTAGGGTCATCTAGTTGTATGGCCAGAATGCAGATTCTCTATTCAGTGGTCTTTTGGTGCAGATTGGACACCACATGCACTTTACTGAATAAGGAATGTTCGGAATTTGATAAATCTTCTTGTTGAGGTATCTCCTTCATTTGCTTTTTATTTTTAAAAATATTATTGCAATGGTCACTAAAATATTAAATGTGCTGCACAAATTGTGCTACATGTTTCTTCCCTCTCAACTGGGAGATTCCGTTTAAAGCCTGCTATGTTCTAATTTCGAGTGTGATTTTGTTGGATGGGAAGCACTACTCCGAGCATTATGACAATTGTAGTTATTAGGAAAGACGTCTTTCTTTTGGGGAGTCCTTGTTTTGATTGTTACCCTCATCAAATATATTTATCAATTTCACAGTGGATTAATATATTTGAATCGTGAAATGTGGGTAAATGTTTGTTGATTACAGCAGGGTAATCTGGTTGTATGGCCAGAAAGCAGATTCTACATTCAATCGTCTTTTGGTGCATATTTGACACTACATGCACAAATTGTGGTACATGTTTCTTGCCTCTCAACAGGGAGATTCTGTTTCATGACTGCTATGTTTGTTCAAACATGGAGTGTGATTTTGTTGGATGGGAACTACCACTACAAGCATCCTGAGTATAGGAGTTATTGGGAAAGACCTCCTTCTTTTCCTAGGTGTTTCTTTTGATTTTTACCCTTATAACTTATACTCATCTGTTTCGCAGTGGAGTAATGTATTTGAATCATTAAATGTGTGTAAATGTTTTTTGTTTAGAGGACGGTCATCTGGTTGTATGACCAGAAAGCAGATTCTCCATGGAATGGGTTTTTAGTGCAGATTGGACACCACTTGCATTTTACTGTATAACAAATGTTAGGAATTTGATAATTATTCTTTTTTTCGTATCTCCTTCAATTGCTTTAAATTTTTAAAAATCTTATTGCAATGGTCACTAAAAATAATCAATGTACTGCACAAATTGTGGTACATGTTTCTTCTCTCTCAACAAGGAGATTCCGTTTCATGACTGCTATGTTTATTCAAACATCGAGTGTGATTATGTTGGGTGGAAATCACCACTCCAAGCGTTCTGACGATTGGAGTTATTAGAAATACTGTTTTCTTTTGCTATTTGCTTCCTTTGATTGATACCTTTATCACTTATATTCGTCAATTTCACAGTGGAGTAATGTATTTGATTCGTGAAATGTGGGTAAATGTTTGTTGTTTAGAGCAGGGTCATCTGGTTGTATGGCCATAAAGCAGATTCTCTATTCAATGGTCTTTTGGAGCAGATTGGACACCACATGCACCTTACTGAATAACAAATGTTCGGAATTTGATAAATCTTCTTGTTGAGGTATCTCCTTCATTTGCTTTATATTTTTAAAAATATTATTGCAATGGTCACTAAAAATTATAAATGTGCTGCACAAATTGTGGTACATGTTTCTTCCCTCTCAACAGGGAGGTTCCGTTTAATGCCTGCTATGTTCTACTTTCGAGTGTTATTTTGTTGGATGGAAGCTCTACTCCGAGCATTCTGACAATTGGAGTTATTAGGAAAGACGTCTTTCTTTTGCTAAGTCCTGGTTTTGATTGTTACCCTCATCACATATATTCATCAATTTCACAGTGGAATAATATATTTGAATCGTGAAATGTGGGTAAATGATTGTTGATTACAGCAAGGTCATCTGGTTGTATGGCCAGAAAGCAGATTCCACATTCAATCGTCTTTTGGTGCATATTTGACACCACATGCACAAATTGTGGTACATGTTTCTTGCCTCTTAACAGGGAGATTCTGTTTCATGACTGCTATGTTTGTTCAAACATGGAGTGTGATTTTGTTGGATGGGAACTACCAATCCAAGCACCCTGAGTATTGCAGTTATTAGGAAAGACCTCTTTCTCTTCCTAGGTGTTTCTTTTGATTGTTACCCTTATAACTTATATTCATCTCTTTCGCAGTGGAGTAATGTATTTGAATCGTTAAATGTGTATAAATGTTTTTTGTTTACAGCAGAATCATCTGGTTGTATGGCCAGAAAGCAGATTCCCCATTCAATCCTGTTTTGGTGCATATTTGACATCACATGCACAAATTGTGGTACATGTTTCTTGCCTTTAAACAGGGAGATTCTGTTTCATGACTGCTATGTTTGTTCAAACATGGAGAGTGATTTTGTTGGATGGGAACTACCACTCCAAGCATCCTGAGTGTAGGAGTTAGTGGGAAAGACCTCTTTCTTTTCCTAGGTGCTTCTTTTGTTTGTTACCATTATAACTTATATTCATCTGTTTCGCAGGGCAGTAATGTATTTAAATTGTTAAATGTGTGTAAATGTTTTTTGTTTATAGCACGGTCATCTCGTTGTATGAACAGAAAGCAGATTATCCATTCAATGGCTTTTTGGTGCAGTTTGGACACCACTTGCATTTTACTGAATAACAAACGTTAGGAATTTGATAAATAGTCTTGTTTTCGTATCTCCTTCAATTGCTTTAAATTTTTAAAAATCTTATTACAATGGTCACTAAAAATAATAAATGTGCTGCACAAATTATGGTACATGTTTCTTCCCTCTCAACAGAGAGATTCCGTTTAAATGCCTGCTAAGTTTGTTCTACTTTTGATTGTGATTTTGTTTGATGGGAAGCACTACTCCAAGCATTCTGACAATTGGAGTTATTATTAAAGTCTTCTTTCTTTTGCTGAGTCCTTGCTTAGATTGTTACCCTCATCACATATATTCATCAATTTCACAGTGGAATAATATATTTGAATAATGAAATGTGTTTAAATGTTTGTTGATTACAGCAGGTTCATCTGGTTGTATGGCCAGAAAGCAGATTCCACATTCAATCGTCTTTTGGTGCATATTTGACACCACATGCACAAATTGTGGTACATGTTTCTTGCCTCTTGACAGGGAGATTCTGTTTCATGACTGCTATGTTTGTTCAAACTTGGAGTGTGATTTTGTTGGATGGGAACTACCAATCCAAGCACCCTGAGTATTGGAGTTATTAGGAAAGACCTCTTTCTCTTCCTAGGTGCTTCTTTTGATTGTTACCCTTATAACTTATATTCATCTCTTTCGCAGTGGAGTAATGTATTTGAATCGTTAAATGTGTATAAATGTTTTTTGTTTACAGCAGGGTCATCTGGTTGTATGGCCAGAAAGCAGATTCCCCATTCAATCCTGTTTTGGTGCAAATTTGACACCACATGCACAAATTGTGGTACATGTTTCTTCCCTCTCAACAGGGAGATTCCGTTTAATGCCTGCTATGTTCTAATTTCGAGTGTGATATTGTTGGATGGGAAGCACTACTCCGAACATTCTAACAATTGTAGTTATTAGGAAAGACATCTTTCTTTTGCTGAGTACTTGTTTTGATTGTTACCCTCATCACATATATTCATCAATTTCACAGTGGAATAATATATTTGAATCGTGAAATGTTTGTAAATGTTTGTTAATTACAGCAGGGTCATCTGGTTGTATGGCCAGAAAGCAGATTCCCCATTCAATCGTCTTTTGGTGCATATTTGACACCACATGCACAAATTGTGGTACATGTTTCTTGCCTCTCAACAGGGAGATTCTGTTTCATGACTGCTATGTTTGTTCAAACATGGAGTGTGATTTTGTTGCATGGGAACTACCACTCCAAGCATCCTGAGTATAGGTGTTATTGGGAAAGACCTTTTTCTTTTCCTAGGTGGTTGTTTTAATTTTTACCCTTATAACTTATACTCATCTGTTTCGCAGTGGAGTAATGTATTTGAATCGTTAAATGTGTGTAAATGTTTTTTGTTTAGAGCAGGGTCATCTGGTTGTATGACCAGAAAGCAGATTCTCCATTCAATGGGTTTTTAGTGCAGATTGGACACCACTTGCATTTTACTGAATAACAAATGTTAGGAATTTGATAATTATTCTTGTTTTTGTATCTCCTTCAATTGCTTTAAATTATTAAGAATAATATTCCAATGGACACTAAAAATAATCAATGTGCTGCACAAACTGTGGTATATGTTTCTTCTCTCTCAACAGGGAGATTCCGTTTCATGACTGCTATGTTTATTCAAACATCAAGTGTGATTATGTTGGATGGAAATCACCACTCCGAGCGTTCTGACGATTGGAGTTATTAGAAATACTGTTTTATTTTGCTAGGTGCTTCCTTTGATTGATACCTTTATCACTTATATTCGTCAATTTCACAGTGGAGTAATGTATTTGAATCGTTAAATGTGTGTAAATGTTTTTTGTTTAGAGCAGGGTCATCTGGTTGTACGACCAGAAAGCAGATACTCCATTGAATGGGTTTTTAGTGCAGATTGGACACCACTTGCATTTTACTGAATAACAAATGTTAGGAATTGGATAATTGTTCTTATTGTCGTATCTCCTTCAATTGCTTTTTGTTGGATGGGTACTACCACTCCAAGCATCCTGAGTATAGGAGTTATTGGTAAAGACCTCCTTCTTTTCCTAGGTGCATCTTTTGATTTTTACCCTTATAACTTATACTCATCTGTTTCGCAGTGGAGTTATGTATTTGAATCATTAAATGTGTGTAAATGTTTTTTGTTTAGAGCAGGGTCATCTGGTTGTATGACCAGAAAGCAGATACTCCATTGAATGGGTTTTTAGTGCAGATTGGACACCACTTGCATTTTACTGAATAACAAATGTTAGGAATTGGATAATTATTCTTATTTTCGTATCTCCTTCAATTGCTTTAAATTATTAAGAATAATATTCCAATGGATACTAAAAATAATCAATGTGCTGCACAAATTGTGGTACATGTTTCTTCTCTCTCAACAGGGAGATTCCGTTTCATGACTGCTATGTTTATTCAAACGTCAAGTGTGATAATGTTGGATGGAAGTCACCACTCCGAGCGTTCTGACGATTGGAGTTATTAGAAATACAGTTTTCTTTTGCTAGGTGCTTCCTTTGATTGATACCTTTATCACATTTATTCGTCAATTTCACAGTGGAGTAATGTATTTGATTCGTGAAATGTGGGTAAATGTTTGTAGTTTAGAGCAGGGTCATGTGGTTGTATGGCCAGAAAGCAGATTCTCTATTCAATGGTCTTTTGATGCAGATTGGAACCCACATGCACATTAATGAATAACGAATGTTCGGAATTTAATAAATGTTCTTGTTTAGGTATCTCTTTCATTTGCTTTTTATTTTTAAAAATTTTATTGCAATGATCACAAAAAATAATCAACGTGCTGCACAAATTGTGGAACATGTTTCTTCCCTCTCAACAGGGAAATTCTGTTTAATGCCTGCTATGTTTGTTCTACTTTTGAGTGTGATTATGTTGGATGGAAATCACCACTCCAAGCGTTCTGACGATTGGTGTTATTAGAAATACTGTTTTCTTTTGCTAGGTGCTTCCTTTGATTGATACCTTTATCAGTTATATTCATCAATTTCGCAGTGGAGTAATGTATTTGATTCGTGAAATGTGGGAAAATGTTTGTTGTTTACAGCAGGGTCATGTGGTTGTATGGCCAGAAAGCAGATTCTCTATTCAATGGTCTTTTGGTGCAGATTGGACACCACATGCACTTTACTGAATAACGAATGTTCGGAATTTGATAAATCTTCTTGTTTAGGTATCTCTTTCATTTGCTTTTTACTTTTAAAAATTTTATTGCAATGGTCACTAAAAATAATCAATGTGCTGCACAAATTGTGGAACATGTTTCTTCCCTCTAAACAGGGAGATTCCGTTTAATGCCTGCTATGTTCTACTTTTGAGTGTAATTTTGTTGGATGGAAGCACTACTCTGAGCATTCTGACAATTGGAGTTATTAGGAAAGACTTCTTTCTTTTGCTGAGTCCTTGTTTTGATTGTTACCCTCATCACATATATTCATAAATTTCACAGTGGAATGATATATTTGAATCGTGAAATGTTTGTAAATGTTTGTTGATTACAGCAGGGTCATCTGGTTGTATGGCCATAAAGCAGATTCCCCATTCAATCGTCTTTTGGTGCATATTTGAAACCACACGCACAAATTGTGGTACATGTTTCTTGCCTCTCAACAGGGAGATTCTATTTCATGACTGCTATGTTTGTTCAAACATGGATTGTGATTTTGTTGGATGGGAACTACCACTCCAAGCATCCTGAGTATTCGAGTTATTAGGAAAGACCTCTTTTGGTGCTTCTTTTGATTGTTACCCTTATAACTTATATTCATCTGTTTCGCAGTGGAGTAATGTATCTGAATCGTTAAATGTGTGTAAATGTTTTTTGTTTAGAGCACGGTCATTTGGTTGTATGACCAGAAAGCAGATTCTCCATTGAATGGGTTTTGAGTGCAGATTGGACACCACTTGCATTTTACTGAATAACAAGTGTTAGGAATTTGATAATTATTCTTGTTTTCATATCTCCTTCAATTGCTTTAAATTTTTAAAAATCTTTTTGCAATGGCCACTAAAAATAATCAATGTGCTGCACAAATAGTGGTCCATGTTTCTTCTCTCTCAACAACGAGATTCCGTTTCATGACTGCTATGTTTAATCAAACATCGAGTGTGATTATGTTGGATGGAAATCACCACTCCGAGCGTTCTGACGATTGGAGTTATTATAAATACTCTTTTTCTTTTGCTAGGTTCTTCCATTGATTGATACCTTTATCAGTTATATTCGTCAATTTCACAGTGGAGTAATGTATTTGATTCGTGAAAAGTGGGTAAATGTTTGTTGTTTAGAGCAGGGTCATCTGGTTGTATGGCCAGAAAGCAGATTCTCTATTCAATGGTCCTTTGGTGCAGATTGGACACCACATGCACTTTACTGAATAACGAATGTTCGGAATTTGATAAATCTTCTTGTTTAGGTATCTCTTTCATTTGCTTTTTATTTTTAAAAATTTTATTGCAATGGTCACTAAAAGTAATCAATGTGCTGCACAAATTGTGGAACATGTTTCTTCCCTCTCAACAGGGAAATTCTGCTTAATGCCTGCTATGTTTGTTCTACTTTTGAGTGTGATTTTTTTGGATGGGATGTACTACTTCGAGCATTCTGACAATTGGAGTTATTAGCAATGACTTCTTTCTTTTACTGAGTCCTTGTTTTGATTGTTACCCTCATCACATATATTCATCAATTTCACAGTGGAATAATATATTTGAATCGTGAAATGTGGGTAAATATTTGTTGATTTCAGCAGGGTCATCTGGTTGTATGGCCAGAAAGCAGATTCCCCATTCAGTCGTCTTTTAGTGCATATTTGACACCACATGCAGAAATTGTGGTACATGTTTCTTGCCTCTCAACAGGGAGATTCTGTTTCATGACTGCTATGTTTGTTCAAACATGGAGTGTGATTTTGTTGGATGGGAACTACCACTCCAAGCATCCTGAGTATTGGAGTTATTAGGAAAGATCTCTTTCTTTTCCTAGGTGGTTCTTTTGATTGTTACCATTATCACTTATATTCATCTGTTTCGCAGTGGAGTAATGTATTTGAATCGTTAAATGTGTGTAAATGTTTTTTGTTTAGAGCACGGTCATCTGGTTGTATGAACAGAATGCAGATTATCCATTCAATGGCTTTTTGGTGCAGTTTGGACACCACTTGCATTTTACTGAATAACAAATGTTAGGAATTTGATAATTATTCTTGTTTTCATATCTCCTTCAATTGCTTTAAATTTTTAAAAATCTTATTGCAATGGTCACTAATAATAATCAATGTGCTGCACAAATTGTGGTACATGTTTCTTCTCCCTCAACAGGGAGATTCCGTTTCATGACTGCTATGTTTATTCAAACATCGAGTGTGATTATGTTGGATGGAATTCACCACTCCGAGCGTTCAGACGATTGAAGTTATTAGATATGCTGTTTACTTTTGCTAGGTGCTTCCTTTGATTGATACCTTTATCACTTATATTCGTCAATTTCACAGTGGAGTAATGTATTTGATTCGTGAAATGTGGGAAAATGTTTGTTGTTTACAGCAAGGTCATGTGGTTTTATGACCAGAAAGCAGATTTTCTGTTCAATGGTCTTTTGATGCAGATTGGGCACCACATGCGCATTACTGAATAACGAATGTTCGGAATTTGATAAATCTTCTTGTTTAGGTATCTCCTTCATTTGCTTTATATTTTTATCAATATTATTGCAATGGTCACTAAAAATAATAAATGTGCTGCACAAATTGTTGTAAATGTTTCTTCCCTCTCAACAGGGAGATTCCGTTTAATGCCTGCTATGTTCTAATTTCGAGTGTGATTATGTTGGATGGGAAGCACTACTCCGAGAATTCTAACAATTGTAGTTATTAGGAAAGACATCTTTCTTTTGCTGAGTCCTTGTTTTGATTGTTACCCTCATCACATATATTCATCAATTTCAAAGTGGAATAATATATTTGAATCGTGAAATGTTTGTAAATGTTAGATAATTACAGCAGGGTCATCTGGTTGTATGGCCAGAAAGCAGGTTCCCCATTCAATCGTCTTTTGGTGCATATTTGACACCACAAGCACAAATTGTGGTACATATTTCTTGCCTCTCAACAGGGAGATTCTGTTTCATGACTGCTATGTTTGTTCAAACATGGAGTGTGATTTTGTTGGATGGGAACTACCACTCCAAGCACCCTGAGTATTGGAGTTATTAGGAAAGACCTCTTTCTCTTCCTAGGTGCTTCTTTTGATTGTTACCCTTATAACTTATATTCATCTGTTTCGCAGGGCAGTAATGTATTAAATTTGTTAAATGTGAGTAAATGTTTTTTGTTTAGAGCAGGGTCATCTGGTTGTATGACCAGAAAGCAGATTCTCCATTCAATGAGTTATTAGTGCAGATTAGACACCACTTGCATTTTACTGAATAACAAATGTTAGGAATTTGATAAATGTTCTTGTTTCCGTATCTCCTTCAATTGCTTTAAATTTTTAAAAATCTTATTGCAATGGTCACTAAAAATAATCAATGTGCTGCACAAATTGTGGTACATGTTTCTTCTCTCTCAACAAGGAGATTCCGTTTCATGACTGTTATGTTTATTCAAACATCGAGTGTGATTATGTTGGATGGAAATCACCACACCGATCATTCTGACGATTGGAGTTATTGGATATGCTGTATTCTTTTGCTAGGTGCTTCCTTTGATTGATACCTTTATCACTTATATTCGTCAATTTCACAGTGGAGTAATGTATTTGATTCGTGAAATGTGGGTATATGTTTTTTGTTTACAGTAGGTTCATCTGGTTGTATGGCCAGAAAGCAGATTCTCTATTCAGTAGTCTTTTGGTGCAGATTGGACACCACATGCACTTTACTGAATAAGGAATGTTCGGAATTTGATAAATCTTCTTGTTGAGGTATCTCCTTCATTTGCTTTTTGTTTTTAAAAATATTATTGCAATGGTCATTAAATAATTAATGTGCTGCACAAATTGTGGTACATGTTTCTTCCCTCTCAACAGGGAGATCTCGTTTAAAGCCTGCTATGTTCTAATTTCGAGTGTAATTTTGTTGGATGGAAACACTACTCCGAGCATTCTGATAATTGGGGTTATTAGGAAAGACTTCTTTCTTTTATATGAGTCCTTGTTTTGGTTGTTACCCTCATCACATATATTCACCAATTTCACAGTGGAATAATATATTTGAATCGTGAAATGTGGGTTAATGTTTGTTGATTACAGCAGGGTCATCTGGTTGTATGGCCAGAAAGCAGATTCTCCATTCAATGAGTTTTTAGTGCAGATTGGACACCACTTGCATTTTACTGAATAACAAATGTTAGGAATTTGATAGTCTTGTTTTTGTATCTCCTTCAATTGCTTTAAATTTTTAAAAATATTATTGCATTGGTCACTAAAAATAATAAATGTGCTGCACAAATTGTGGTACATGTTTCTTCCCTCTCAACAGGGAGATTGCGTTTAAATGCGTGCTATGTTTGTTCTAATTTTGAGTGTGATTTTGTTTGATGGGAAGCACTATTCCGAGCATTCTGACAATTGGAGTTATTAGGAAAGACTTCTTTCTTTTGCAGAGTCCTTGTTTTGATTGTTACCCTCATCACATATATTCATCAATTTCACAGTGGAATAATATATTTGAATCGTGAAATGTGGGTAAATGATTGTTGATTACAGCAAGGTCATCTGTTTGTATGGCCAGAAAGCAGATTCCCCATTCAATCGTCTTTTGGTGCATATTTGACACCACATGCACAAATTGTGGTACATGTTTCTCGCCTCTCAACAGGGAGATTCTGTTTCATGACTGCTATGTTTGTTCAAACATGGATTGTGATTTTGTCTGATGGGAACTACCACTCCAAGCATCCTGAGTATTGGAGTTATTAGGAAAGACCTCTTTCTTTTCCTAGGTGCTTCTTTTGATTTTTACCCTTAGAACTTATATTCATCTGTTTTGCAGTGGAGTAATGTATTTGAATCGTTAAATGTGTGCAAATGTTTTTTGTTTAGAGCAGGGTCATCTGGTTGTATGACCAGAAAGCAGATTCTCCATTGAATGGGTTATTAGTGCAGATTGGACACCACTTGCATTTTACTGTATAACAAATGTTAGGAATTTGATAATTATTCTTGTTTTCGTATCTCCTTCAATTGCTTTAAATTTTTAAAAATCTTATTGCAATGGTCACTAAAAATAATCAATGTGCTGCACAAATTGTGGTACATGTTTCTTCTCTCTCAACAAGGAGATTCCGTTTCATGACTGCTATGTTTATTCAAACATCGAGTGTGATTATGTTGGATGTAAATCACCACACCTAGCATTCTGATGATTGGAGTTATTAAGAATACTGTTTTCTTTTGCTAGGTGCTTCCTTTGATTGATACCTTTATCACTTATATTCGTCAATTTGACAGTGGAGTAATGTATTTGATTCGTGAAATGTGGATATATGTTTTTTGTTTACAGCAGGGTCATCTGTTTGTATGGCCAGAAAGCATATTCCACATTCAATCGTCTTTTGGTGCATATTTGACACCGCATGCACAAATTTTGGTACATGTTTCTTGCCTCTCAACAGGGAGATTCTGTTTCATGACTGCTATGTTTGTTCAAACATGGAGTGTGATTTTGTTGGATGGGAACTACCGCTCCAAGCATCCTGAGTATAGGAGTTACTGGGAAAGACCTCCTTCTTTTCCTAGGTGCTTCTTTTGTTTGTTACCATTATAACTTATATTCATCTGTTTCGCAGGGCAGTAATGTATTTAAATTGTTAAATGTGTGTAAATGTTTTTTGTTTATAGCACGGTCATCTCGTTGTATGAACAGAAAGCAGATTATCCATTCAATGGCTTTTTGGTGCAGTTTGGACACCACTTGCATTTTACTGAATAACAAACGTTAGGAATTTGATAAATAGTCTTGTTTTCGTATCTCCTTCAATTGCTTTAAATTTTTAAAAATCTTATTACAATGGTCACTAAAAATAATAAATGTGCTGCACAAATTATGGTACATGTTTCTTCCCTCTCAACAGAGAGATTCCGTTTAAATGCCTGCTAAGTTTGTTCTACTTTTGATTGTGATTTTGTTTGATGGGAAGCACTACTCCAAGCATTCTGACAATTGGAGTTATTATTAAAGTCTTCTTTCTTTTGCTGAGTCCTTGCTTAGATTGTTACCCTCATCACATATATTCATCAATTTCACAGTGGAATAATATATTTGAATAATGAAATGTGTTTAAATGTTTGTTGATTACAGCAGGTTCATCTGGTTGTATGGCCAGAAAGCAGATTCCACATTCAATCGTCTTTTGGTGCATATTTGACACCACATGCACAAATTGTGGTACATGTTTCTTGCCTCTTGACAGGGAGATTCTGTTTCATGACTGCTATGTTTGTTCAAACTTGGAGTGTGATTTTGTTGGATGGGAACTACCAATCCAAGCACCCTGAGTATTGGAGTTATTAGGAAAGACCTCTTTCTCTTCCTAGGTGCTTCTTTTGATTGTTACCCTTATAACTTATATTCATCTCTTTCGCAGTGGAGTAATGTATTTGAATCGTTAAATGTGTATAAATGTTTTTTGTTTACAGCAGGGTCATCTGGTTGTATGGCCAGAAAGCAGATTCCCCATTCAATCCTGTTTTGGTGCAAATTTGACACCACATGCACAAATTGTGGTACATGTTTCTTCCCTCTCAACAGGGAGATTCCGTTTAATGCCTGCTATGTTCTAATTTCGAGTGTGATATTGTTGGATGGGAAGCACTACTCCGAACATTCTAACAATTGTAGTTATTAGGAAAGACATCTTTCTTTTGCTGAGTACTTGTTTTGATTGTTACCCTCATCACATATATTCATCAATTTCACAGTGGAATAATATATTTGAATCGTGAAATGTTTGTAAATGTTTGTTAATTACAGCAGGGTCATCTGGTTGTATGGCCAGAAAGCAGATTCCCCATTCAATCGTCTTTTGGTGCATATTTGACACCACATGCACAAATTGTGGTACATGTTTCTTGCCTCTCAACAGGGAGATTCTGTTTCATGACTGCTATGTTTGTTCAAACATGGAGTGTGATTTTGTTGCATGGGAACTACCACTCCAAGCATCCTGAGTATAGGTGTTATTGGGAAAGACCTTTTTCTTTTCCTAGGTGGTTGTTTTAATTTTTACCCTTATAACTTATACTCATCTGTTTCGCAGTGGAGTAATGTATTTGAATCGTTAAATGTGTGTAAATGTTTTTTGTTTAGAGCAGGGTCATCTGGTTGTATGACCAGAAAGCAGATTCTCCATTCAATGGGTTTTTAGTGCAGATTGGACACCACTTGCATTTTACTGAATAACAAATGTTAGGAATTTGATAATTATTCTTGTTTTTGTATCTCCTTCAATTGCTTTAAATTATTAAGAATAATATTCCAATGGACACTAAAAATAATCAATGTGCTGCACAAACTGTGGTATATGTTTCTTCTCTCTCAACAGGGAGATTCCGTTTCATGACTGCTATGTTTATTCAAACATCAAGTGTGATTATGTTGGATGGAAATCACCACTCCGAGCGTTCTGACGATTGGAGTTATTAGAAATACTGTTTTATTTTGCTAGGTGCTTCCTTTGATTGATACCTTTATCACTTATATTCGTCAATTTCACAGTGGAGTAATGTATTTGAATCGTTAAATGTGTGTAAATGTTTTTTGTTTAGAGCAGGGTCATCTGGTTGTACGACCAGAAAGCAGATACTCCATTGAATGGGTTTTTAGTGCAGATTGGACACCACTTGCATTTTACTGAATAACAAATGTTAGGAATTGGATAATTGTTCTTATTGTCGTATCTCCTTCAATTGCTTTTTGTTGGATGGGTACTACCACTCCAAGCATCCTGAGTATAGGAGTTATTGGTAAAGACCTTCTTTTCCTAGGTGCATCTTTTGATTTTTACCCTTATAACTTATACTCATCTGTTTCGCAGTGGAGTTATGTATTTGAATCATTAAATGTGTGTAAATGTTTTTTGTTTAGAGCAGGGTCATCTGGTTGTATGACCAGAAAGCAGATACTCCATTGAATGGGTTTTTAGTGCAGATTGGACACCACTTGCATTTTACTGAATAACAAATGTTAGGAATTGGATAATTATTCTTATTTTCGTATCTCCTTCAATTGCTTTAAATTATTAAGAATAATATTCCAATGGATACTAAAAATAATCAATGTGCTGCACAAATTGTGGTACATGTTTCTTCTCTCTCAACAGGGAGATTCCGTTTCATGACTGCTATGTTTATTCAAACGTCAAGTGTGATAATGTTGGATGGAAGTCACCACTCCGAGCGTTCTGACGATTGGAGTTATTAGAAATACAGTTTTCTTTTGCTAGGTGCTTCCTTTGATTGATACCTTTATCACATTTATTCGTCAATTTCACAGTGGAGTAATGTATTTGATTCGTGAAATGTGGGTAAATGTTTGTAGTTTAGAGCAGGGTCATGTGGTTGTATGGCCAGAAAGCAGATTCTCTATTCAATGGTCTTTTGATGCAGATTGGAACCCACATGCACATTAATGAATAACGAATGTTCGGAATTTAATAAATGTTCTTGTTTAGGTATCTCTTTCATTTGCTTTTTATTTTTAAAAATTTTATTGCAATGATCACAAAAAATAATCAATGTGCTGCACAAATTGTGGAACATGTTTCTTCCCTCTCAACAGGGAAATTCTGTTTAATGCCTGCTATGTTTGTTCTACTTTTGAGTGTGATTAAGTTGGATGGAAATCACCACTCCAAGCGTTCTGACGATTGGAGTTATTAGAAATACTGTTTTCTTTTGCTAGGTGCTTCCTTTGATTGATACCTTTATCAGTTATATTCATCAATTTCGCAGTGGAGTAATGTATTTGATTCGTGAAATGTGGGAAAATGTTTGTTGTTTACAGCAGGGTCATGTGGTTGTATGGCCAGAAAGCAGATTCTCTATTCAATGGTCTTTTGGTGCAGATTGGACACCACATGCACTTTACTGAATAACGAATGTTCGGAATTTGATAAATCTTCTTGTTTAGGTATCTCTTTCATTTGCTTTTTACTTTTAAAAATTTTATTGCAATGGTCACTAAAAATAATCAATGTGCTGCACAAATTGTGGAACATGTTTCTTCCCTCTAAACAGGGAGATTCCGTTTAATGCCTGCTATGTTCTACTTTTGAGTGTAATTTTGTTGGATGGAAGCACTACTCTGAGCATTCTGACAATTGGAGTTATTAGGAAAGACGTCTTTCTTTTGCTGAGTCCTTGTTTTGATTGTTACGCTCATCACATATATTCATCAATTTCACAGTGGAATAATATAGTTGAATAATGAAATGTGTTTAAATATTTGTTGATTACAGCAGGGTCATCTGGTTGTATGGCCATAAAGCAGATTCCCCATTCAATCGTCTTTTGGTGCATATTTGAAACCACACGCACAAATTGTGGTACATGTTTCTTGCCTCTCAACAGGGAGATTCTATTTCATGACTGCTATGTTTGTTCAAACATGGATTGTGATTTTGTTGGATGGGAACTACCACTCCAAGCATCCTGAGTATTCGAGTTATTAGGAAAGACCTCTTTTGGTGCTTCTTTTGATTGTTACCCTTATAACTTATATTCATCTGTTTCGCAGTGGAGTAATGTATCTGAATCGTTAAATGTGTGTAAATGTTTTTTGTTTAGAGCACGGTCATTTGGTTGTATGACCAGAAAGCAGATTCTCCATTGAATGGGTTTTTGGTGCAGATTGGACACCACTTGCATTTTACTGAATAACAAGTGTTAGGAATTTGATAATTATTCTTGTTTTCATATCTCCTTCAATTGCTTTAAATTTTTAAAAATCTTTTTGCAATGGCCACTAAAAATAATCAATGTGCTGCACAAATAGTGGTCCATGTTTCTTCTCTCTCAACAACGAGATTCCGTTTCATGACTGCTATGTTTAATCAAACATCGAGTGTGATTATGTTGGATGGAAATCACCACTCCGAGCGTTCTGACGATTGGAGTTATTATAAATACTCTTTTTCTTTTGCTAGGTTCTTCCATTGATTGATACCTTTATCAGTAATATTCGTCAATTTCACAGTGGAGTAATGTATTTGATTCGTGAAAAGTGGGTAAATGTTTGTTGTTTAGAGCAGGGTCATCTGGTTGTATGGCCAGAAAGCAGATTCTCTATTCAATGGTCCTTTGGTGCAGATTGGACACCACATGCACTTTACTGAATAACGAATGTTCGGAATTTGATAAATCTTCTTGTTTAGATATCTCTTTCATTTGCTTTTTATTTTTAAAAATTTTATTGCAATGGTCACTAAAAGTAATCAATGTGCTGCACAAATTGTGGAACATGTTTCTTCCCTCTCAACAGGGAATTTCTGCTTAATGCCTGCTATGTTTGTTCTACTTTTGAGTGTGATTTTTTTGGATGGGATGTACTACTTCGAGCATTCTGACAATTGGAGTTATTAGCAATGACTTCTTTCTTTTACTGAGTCCTTGTTTTGATTGTTACCCTCATCACATATATTCATCAATTTCACAGTGGAATAATATATTTGAATCGTGAAATGTGGGTAAATATTTGTTGATTTCAGCAGGGTCATCTGGTTGTATGGCCAGAAAGCAGATTCCCCATTCAGTCGTCTTTTAGTGCATATTTGACACCACATGCAGAAATTGTGGTACATGTTTCTTGCCTCTCAACAGGGAGATTCTGTTTCATGACTGCTATGTTTGTTCAAACATGGAGTGTGATTTTGTTGGATGGGAACTACCACTCCAAGCATCCTGAGTATTGGAGTTATTAGGAAAGATCTCTTTCTTTTCCTAGGTGGTTCTTTTGATTGTTACCATTATCACTTATATTCATCTGTTTCGCAGTGGAGTAATGTATTTGAATCGTTAAATGTGTGTAAATGTTTTTTGTTTAGAGCACGGTCATCTGGTTGTATGAACAGAATGCAGATTATCCATTCAATGGCTTTTTGGTGCAGTTTGGACACCACTTGCATTTTACTGAATAACAAATGTTAGGAATTTGATAATTATTCTTGTTTTCATATCTCCTTCAATTGCTTTAAATTTTTAAAAATCTTATTGCAATGGTCACTAATAATAATCAATGTGCTGCACAAATTGTGGTACATGTTTCTTCTCCCTCAACAGGGAGATTCCGTTTCATGACTGCTATGTTTATTCAAACATCGAGTGTGATTATGTTGGATGGAAATCACCACTCCGAGCGTTCAGACGATTGAAGTTATTAGATATGCTGTTTACTTTTGCTAGGTGCTTCCTTTGATTGATACCTTTATCACTTATATTCGTCAATTTCACAGTGGAGTAATGTATTTGATTCGTGAAATGTGGGAAAATGTTTGTTGTTTACAGCAAGGTCATGTGGTTTTATGGCCAGAAAGCAGATTTTCTGTTCAATGGTCTTTTGATGCAGATTGGGCACCACATGCGCATTACTGAATAACGAATGTTCGGAATTTGATAAATCTTCTTGTTTAGGTATCTCCTTCATTTGCTTTATATTTTTATCAATATTATTGCAATGGTCACTAAAAATAATAAATGTGCTGCACAAATTGTTGTAAATGTTTCTTCCCTCTCAACAGGGAGATTCCGTTTAATGCCTGCTATGTTCTAATTTCGAGTGTGATTATGTTGGATGGGAAGCACTACTCCGAGAATTCTAACAATTGTAGTTATTAGGAAAGACATCTTTCTTTTGCTGAGTCCTTGTTTTGATTGTTACCCTCATCACATATATTCATCAATTTCAAAGTGGAATAATATATTTGAATCGTGAAATGTTTGTAAATGTTAGATAATTACAGCAGGGTCATCTGGTTGTATGGCCAGAAAGCAGGTTCCCCATTCAATCGTCTTTTGGTGCATATTTGACACCACAAGCACAAATTGTGGTACATATTTCTTGCCTCTCAACAGGGAGATTCTGTTTCATGACTGCTATGTTTGTTCAAACATGGAGTGTGATTTTGTTGGATGGGAACTACCACTCCAAGCACCCTGAGTATTGGAGTTATTAGGAAAGACCTCTTTCTCTTCCTAGGTGCTTCTTTTGATTGTTACCCTTATAACTTATATTCATCTGTTTCGCAGGGCAGTAATGTATTTAATTTGTTAAATGTGAGTAAATGTTTTTTGTTTAGAGCAGGGTCATCTGGTTGTATGACCAGAAAGCAGATTCTCCATTCAATGAGTTATTAGTGCAGATTAGACACCACTTGCATTTTACTGAATAACAAATGTTAGGAATTTGATAAATGTTCTTGTTTCCGTATCTCCTTCAATTGCTTTAAATTTTTAAAAATCTTATTGCAATGGTCACTAAAAATAATCAATGTGCTGCACAAATTGTGGTACATGTTTCTTCTCTCTCAACAAGGAGATTCCGTTTCATGACTGTTATGTTTATTCAAACATCGAGTGTGATTATGTTGGATGGAAATCACCACACCGAGCATTCTGACGATTGGAGTTATTGGATATGCTGTATTCTTTTGCTAGGTGCTTCCTTTGATTGATACCTTTATCACTTATATTCGTCAATTTCACAGTGGAGTAATGTATTTGATTCGTGAAATGTGGGTATATGTTTTTTGTTTACAGTAGGTTCATCTGGTTGTATGGCCAGAAAGCAGATTCTCTATTCAGTAGTCTTTTGGTGCAGATTGGACACCACATGCACTTTACTGAATAAGGAATGTTCGGAATTTGATAAATCTTCTTGTTGAGGTATCTCCTTCATTTGCTTTTTGTTTTTAAAAATATTATTGCAATGGTCATTAAATAATTAATGTGCTGCACAAATTGTGGTACATGTTTCTTCCCTCTCAACAGGGAGATCTCGTTTAAAGCCTGCTATGTTCTAATTTCGAGTGTGATTATGTTGGATGGGAAGCACTACTCCGAGAATTCTAACAATTGTAGTTATTAGGAAAGACATCTTTCTTTTGCTGAGTCCTTGTTTTGATTGTTACCCTCATCACATATATTCACCAATTTCACAGTGGAATAATATATTTGAATCGTGAAATGTGGGTTAATGTTTGTTGATTACAGCAGGGTCATCTGGTTGTATGGCCAGAAAGCAGATTCTCCATTCAATGAGTTTTTAGTGCAGATTGGACACCACTTGCATTTTACTGAATAACAAATGTTAGGAATTTGATAGTCTTGTTTTTGTATCTCCTTCAATTGCTTTAAATTTTTAAAAATATTATTGCATTGGTCACTAAAAATAATAAATGTGCTGCACAAATTGTGGTACATGTTTCTTCCCTCTCAACAGGGAGATTGCGTTTAAATGCGTGCTATGTTTGTTCTAATTTTGAGTGTGATTTTGTTTGATGGGAAGCACTATTCCGAGCATTCTGACAATTGGAGTTATTAGGAAAGACTTCTTTCTTTTGCAGAGTCCTTGTTTTGATTGTTACCCTCATCACATATATTCATCAATTTCACAGTGGAATAATATATTTGAATCGTGAAATGTGGGTAAATGATTGTTGATTACAGCAAGGTCATCTGTTTGTATGGCCAGAAAGCAGATTCCCCATTCAATCGTCTTTTGGTGCATATTTGACACCACATGCACAAATTGTGGTACATGTTTCTCGCCTCTCAACAGGGAGATTCTGTTTCATGACTGCTATGTTTGTTCAAACATGGATTGTGATTTTGTCTGATGGGAACTACCACTCCAAGCATCCTGAGTATTGGAGTTATTAGGAAAGACCTCTTTCTTTTCCTAGGTGCTTCTTTTGATTTTTACCCTTAGAACTTATATTCATCTGTTTTGCAGTGGAGTAATGTATTTGAATCGTTAAATGTGTGCAAATGTTTTTTGTTTAGAGCAGGGTCATCTGGTTGTATGACCAGAAAGCAGTTTCTCCATTGAATGGGTTATTAGTGCAGATTGGACACCACTTGCATTTTACTGTATAACAAATGTTAGGAATTTGATAATTATTCTTGTTTTCGTATCTCCTTCAATTGCTTTAAATTTTTAAAAATCTTATTGCAATGGTCACTAAAAATAATCAATGTGCTGCACAAATTGTGGTACATGTTTCTTCTCTCTCAACAAGGAGATTCCGTTTCATGACTGCTATGTTTATTCAAACATCGAGTGTGATTATGTTGGATGGAAATCACCACACCTAGCATTCTGATGATTGGAGTTATTAAGAATACTGTTTTCTTTTGCTAGGTGCTTCCTTTGATTGATACCTTTATCACTTATATTCGTCAATTTGACAGTGGAGTAATGTATTTGATTCGTGAAATGTGGATATATGTTTTTTGTTTACAGCAGGGTCATCTGTTTGTATGGCCAGAAAGCATATTCCACATTCAATCGTCTTTTGGTGCATATTTGACACCGCATGCACAAATTTTGGTACATGTTTCTTGCCTCTCAACAGGGAGATTCTGTTTCATGACTGCTATGTTTGTTCAAACATGGAGTGTGATTTTGTTGGATGGGAACTACCGCTCCAAGCATCCTGAGTATAGGAGTTACTGGGAAAGACCTCCTTCTTTTCCTAGGTGCTTCTTTTGATTTTTACCCTTATAACTTATACTAATCTGTTTCGCAGTGGAGTAATGTATTTGAATCGTTAAATGTGTGTAAAGGTTTTTGTTTAGAGCTGGGTCATCTGTTTGTATGACCAGAAAGCAGATTCTCCATTGAATGGGTTTTTACTGCAGATTGGACACCACTTGCATTTTACTGAATAACAAATGTTAGGAATTTGATAATTATTCTTGTTTTCGTATCTACTTCAATTGCTTTATATTTTTAAAAATCTTATTGCAATGGTCACTAAAACAATAAATGTGCTGCACAAATTGTGGTACATGTTTCTTTCCTCTCAACAGCGAGATTCCGTTTAATGCCTGCTATGTTCTAATTTCGAGTGTGATTTTGTTGGATGGGAAGCACTACTCCGAGCATTCTGACAATTGTAGTTATTAGGAAAGACATCTTTCTTTTGCTGAGTCCTTGTTTTGATTGTTACCCTCATCACATATATTTATCAATTTCACAGTGGAATAATATATTTGAATCGTGAAATGTGGGTAAATGTTTGTTGATTACAGCAGGGCCATCTGGTTGTATGGCCAGAAATCAGATTCCCCATTCAATCGTCTTATGGTGCATATTTGACACCACATGCACAAATTGTGGTAAATGTTTCTTGCCTCTCAACAGGGAGATTCTGTTTCATGACTGCTATGTTTGTTCAAACATGGAGTGTGATTTTGTTCGATGGGAACTACCACTCCAAGCATCCTGAGTATAGGAGTTATTGGTAAAGACCTCCTTCTTTACCTAGGTGCTTCTTTTGATTTTTACCCTTATAACTTATACTCATCTGTTTCGCAGTGGAGTAATGTATTTGAATCGTTAAATGTGTGTAAATGTTTTTTGTTTAGAGCAGGGTCATCTGGTTGTACGACCAGAAAGCAGATTCTCCATTGAATGGGTTTTTAGTGCAGATTGGACACCACTTGCATTTTACTGAATAACAAGTGTTAGGAATTTGGTAATTATTCTTGTTTTCGTATCTCCTTCAATTGCTTTAAATTTTTAAAAATCTTATTGCAATGGTCACTAAAAATAATCAATGTGCTGCACAAATAGTGGTCCATGTTTCTTCTCTCTCAACATGGAGATTCCGTTTCATGACTGCTATGTTTATTCTAACATCGAGTGTGATTATGTTGGATGGAAAACACCACTCCGAGCGTTCTGACGATTGGAGTTATTAGAAATGCTGTTTTCTTTTGCTAGGTGCTTCCTTTGATTGATACCTTTATCAGTTATATTCATCAATTTCGCAGTGGAGTAATGTATTTGATTCGTGAAATGTGGGAAAATGTTTGTTGTTTACAGCAGGGTCATGTGGTTGTATGGCCAGAAAGCAGATTCTCTATTCAATGGTCTTTTGGTGCAGATTGGACACCACATGCACTTTACTGAATAACGAATGTTCAGAATTTGATAAATCTTCTTGTTTAGGTATCTCTTTCATTTGCTTTTTATTTTAAAAAATTTTATTGCAATGGTCACTAAAAATAATCAATGTGCTGCACAAATTGTGGAACATGTTTCTTCCCTCTAAACAGGGAAATTCTGTTTAATGTCTGCTATGTTTGTTCTACTATTGAGTGTGATTTTGTTGGATGGGAAGTACTACCTCGAGCATTCTGACAATTGGAGTTATTAGCAATGACTTCTTTCTTTTGCTGAGGCCTTGTTTTGATTGTTACCCTCATCACATATATTTATCAATTTCACAGTGGAAGAATATATTTGAATCGTGAAATTTGGGTAAATATTTGTTGATATCAGCAGGGTCATCTGGTTGTATGACCAGAAAGCAGATTCTCCATTGAATGGGTTTTTACTGCAGATTGGACACCACTTGCATTTTACTGAATAACAAATGTTAGGAATTTGATAATTATTCTTGTTTTCGTATCTACTTCAATTGCATTAAATTTTTAAAAATCTTATTGCAATGGTCACTAAAAATAATCAATGTGCTGCACAAATTGTGGTACATGTTTCTTCCCTCTCAACAGGGAGATTCCGTTTAATGTCTGCTATGTTCTAATTTCGAGTGTGATTTTGTTGGATGGGAAGCACTACTCCGAGCATTCTGACAACTGTAGTTATTAGGAAAGACATCTTTCTTTTGCTGAGTCCATGTTTTGATTGTTACCCTCATCACATATATTTATCAATTTCACAGTGGAATAATATATTTGAATCGTGAAATGTGGGTAAAAGTTTGTTGATTACAGCAGGGTCATCTGGTTGTATGGCCAGAAATCAGATTCCCCATTCAATCGTCTTTTGGTGCATATTTGAAACCACATGCACAAATTTTGGTACATGTTTCTTGCCTCTCAACAGGGAGATTCTGTTTCATGACTGCTATGTTTCTTCAAACATGGAGTGTGATTTTGTTGGATTGGAACTACCACTCCAAGCATCCTGAGTATAGGAGTTATTGGTAAAGACCTCCTCCTTTTCCTAGGTGCTTCTTTTGATTTTTACCCTTATAACTTATACTCACCTGTTTCGCAGTGGAGTAATGTATTTGAATCGTTAAATGTGTGTAAATGTTTTTTGTTTAGAGCAGGGTCATCTGGTTGTACGACCAGAAAGCAGATTCTCCATAGAATGGGTTTTTAGTGCAGATTGGACACCACTTGCATTTTACTGAATAACAAATGTTAGGAATTTGATAATTATTTTTGCTTTCGTATCTCGTTCAATTGCTTTAAATTATTAAGAATAATATTCCAATGGACACTAAAAATAATCAATGTGCTGCACAAATTGTGGTACATGTTTCTTCTCTCTCAACAGGGAGATTCCGTTTCATGACTGCTATGTTTATTCAAATATCAAGTGTGACTATGTTGGATGGAAATCACCACTCCGAGTGTTCTGACGATTGGAGTGATTAGAAATACTGTTTTCTTTTGCTAGGTGCTTCCTTTGATTGATACCTTTATCACTTATATTCGTCAATTTCACAGTGGAGTAATGTATTTGATTAGTGAAATGTGGGTAAATGTTTGTTGTTTACAGCAGGGTCATCTGGTTGTATGGCCAGAAAGCAGATTCTCTATTCAATGGTCTTTTGGTGCAGATTGGACACCACATGCACCTTACTGAATAACAAATGTTCGGAATTTGATAAATCTTCTTGTGGAGGTATCTCCTTCATTTGCTTTATATTTTTTAAAATATTATTGCAATGGTCACTAAAAATAATAAATGTGCTTCACAAATTGTGGTACATGTTTCTTCCCTCTCAACAGGGAGATTCCGTTTAATGCCTGCTATGTTCTACTTTCGAGTGTAATTTTGTTGGATGGAAGCACTACTCTGAGCATTCTGACAATTGGAGTTATTAGGAAAGACTTCTTTCTTTTGCTGAGTCCTTGTTTTGATTGTTACCCTCATCACATATATTCATCAATTTCACAGTGGAATAATATAGTTGAATAATGAAATGTGTTTAAATATTTGTTGATTACAGCAGGGTCATCTGGTTGTATGGCCAGAAAGCAGATTCCCCATTCAATCGTCTTTTGGTGCATATTTGAAACCACACGCACAAATTGTGGTACATGTTTCTTGCCTCTCAACAGGGAGATTCTATTTCATGACTGCTATGTTTGTTCAAACATGGATTGTGATTTTGTTGGATGGGAACTACCACTCCAAGCATCCTGAGTATTGGAGTTATTAGGAAAGACCTCTTTCTTTTCCTAGGTGCTTCTTTTGATTGTTACCCTTATAACTTATATTCATCTGTTTCGCAGTGGAGTAATGTATGTGAATCGTTAAATGTGTGTAAATGTTTTTTGTTTAGAGCACGGTCATTTGGTTGTATGACCAGAAAGCAGATTCTCCATTGAATGGGTTTTTAGTGCAGATTGGACACCACTTGCATTTTACTGAATAACAAGTGTTAGGAATTTGATAATTATTCTTGTTTTCATATCTCCTTCAATTGCTTTAAATTTTTAAAAATCTTATTGCAATGGACACTAAAAATAATCAATGTGCTGCACAAATAGTGGTCCATGTTTCTTCTCTCTCAACAAGGAGATTCCGTTTCATGACTGCTATGTTTAATCAAACATCGAGTGTGATTATGTTGGATGGAAATCACCACTCCGAGCGTTCTGACGATTTGAGTTATTAGAAATACTCTTTTTCTTTTGCTAGGTGCTTCCATTGATTGATACCTTTATCAGTTATATTCGTCAATTTCACAGTGGAGTAATGTATTTGATTCGTGAAATGTGGGTAAATGTTTGTTGTTTAGAGCAGGGTCATCTGGTTGTATGGCCAGAAAGCAGATTCTCTATTCAATGGTCCTTTGGTGCAGATTGGACACCACATGCACTTTACTGAATAAGGAATGTTCGGAATTTGATAAATCTTCTTGTTTAGGTATCTCTTTCATTTGCTTTTTATTTTTAAAAATTTTATTGCAATGGTCACTAAAAGTAATCAATGTGCTGCACAAATTGTGGAACATGTTTCTTCCCTCTCAACAGGGAAATTCTGCTTAATGCCTGCTATGTTTGTTCTACTTTTGAGTGTGATTTTGTTGGATGGGATGTACTACTTCGAGCATTCTGACAATTGGAGTTATTAGCAATGACTTCTTTCTTTTGCTGAGTCCTTGTTTTGATTGTTACCCTTATCACATATATTCATCAATTTCACAGTGGAATAATATATTTGAATCGTGAAATGTGGGTAAATATTTGTTGATTTCAGCAGGGTCATCTGGTTGTATGGCCAGAAAGCAGATTCCCCATTCAGTCGTCTTTTAGTGCATATTTGACACCACATGCAGAAATTGTGGTACATGTTTCTTGCCTCTCAACAGGGAGATTGTGTTACATGTTTGCTATGTTTGCTCAAACATGGAGTGTGATTTTGTTGGATGGGAACTACCACCCCCAGCATCCTGAGTATTGGAGTTATTAGGAAAGACCTCTTTCTTTTCCTAGGTGCTTCTTTTGATTGTTACCCTTATAACTTATATTCATCTTTTTCGCAGTGGAGTATTGTATTTGAATCGTTAAATGTGTGTAAATGTTTTTTGTTTAGAGATGGGTCATTTGGTTGTATGACCAGAGAGCAGATTCTCCATTGATTGGGTTTTTAGTGCAGATTGGACACCACTTGCATTTTACTGAATAACAAATGTTAGGAATTTGACAGTCTTGTTTTCGTATCTCCTTCAATTGCTTTAAATTTTTAAAAATCTTATTGCAATGGTCACTAAAAATAATCAATGTGCTGCACAAATAGTGGTCCATGTTTCTTCTCTCTCAACAGGGAGATTCCGTTTCATGACTGCTATGTTTATTCAAACATCGAGTGTGATTATGTTGGATGGAAATCACCACTCCGAGCATTCTGACGATTGGAGTTATTAGAAATACTGTTTTCTTTTGCTAGGTGCTTCCTTTGATTGATACCTTTATCACTTATATTCGTCAATTTCACTGTGGAGTAATGTATTTGATTCGTGAAATGTGGGTAAATGTTTGTTGTTTACAGCAGGGTCATCTGGTTGTATGGCCAGAAAGCAGATTCTCTATTCAATGGTCTTTTGGTGCAGATTGGACACCACATGCACCTTACTGAATAACAAATGTTCGGAATTTGATAAATCCTCTTGTTGAGGTATCTCCTTCATTTGCTTTATATTTTTAAAAATATTATTGCAATGGTCACTAAAAATAATACATGTGCTGCACAAATTGTGGTACATGTTTATCCCCTCTCAACAGGGAAATTCTGTTTAATGCCTGCTATGTTTGTCTACTTTTGAGTGTGATTTTGTTGGATGGGATGTACTACTTCGAGTATTCTGACAATTGGAGTTATTAGCAATGACTTCTTTCTTTTGCTGAGTCCTTGTTTTGATTGTTACCCTCATCACATATATTCATCAATTTCAAAGTGGAATAATATATTTGTATCGTGAAATGTGGGTAAATATTTGTTGATTACAGCAGGGTCATCTTCTTATATGGCCAGAAAGCAGATTCCCCATTCAGTCGTCTTTTGGTGCATATTTGACACCACATGCACAAATTGTGGTACATGTTTCTTGCCTCTCAACAGGGAGATTCTGTTTCATGTTTGCTATGTTTGCTAAAACATGGTGTGTGATTTTGTTGGATGGGAACTACCACTCCAAGCATGCTGAGGATTGGAGTTATTAGGAAAGACCTCTTTCTTTTCCTAGGTGCTTCTTTTGATTGTTACCCTTAGAACTTATATTCATCTGTTTTGCAGTGGAGTAATGTATTTGAATCGTTAAATGTGTGCAAATGTTTTTTGTTTAGAGCAGGGTCATCTGGTTATATGGCCAGAAAGCAGATTCTCTATTCAATGGTCTTTTGCTGCAGATTGGACACCACATGCACTTTACTGACTAACGAATGTTCGGAATTTGATAAATCTTCTTGTTTAGGTATCTCCTTCATTTGTTTTTTATTTTTAACAATCTTATTGCAATGGTCACTAAAAATAATAAATGTGCTGCAGAAATTGTGGGACATGTTTCTTGCCTCTCAACAGGGAGATTCTGTTTCATGACTGCTATGTTTGTTCAAACATGGATTGTGATTTTTTTGGATGGGAACTACCACTCCAAGCACCCTGAGTATTGGAGTTATTAGGAAAGATCTCTTTCTCTCCCTAGGTGCTTCTTTTGATTGTTACCCTTATAACTTATATTCATCTGTTTCGCAGGGCAGTAATGAATTTAAATTGGTAAATGTGTGTAGATGTTTTTTGTTTAGAGCAGGGTCATCTGGTTGTATGACCAGAAAGCAGATTCCACATTCAATCGTCTTTTGGTGCATATTTGACACCACATGTGCAAATTGTGGTACATGTTTCTTGCCTCTCAACAGGGAGATTCTGTTTCATGACTGCTACGTTTGTTCAAACATGGAGTGTGATTTTTTTGGATGGGAGCTACCTCTCCAAGCACCCTGAGCATTGGAGTTATTAGGAAAGACCTCTTTCTCTTCCTAGGTGCTTCTTTTGATTGTTTCCCTTATAACTTATGGTCATCTCATTCGCAGTGGAGTAATGTATTTGAATCGCTAAATGTGTATAAATGTTTTTTGTTTACAGCAGGGTCATCTGGTTGTATGGCCAGAAAGCAGATTCTCCATTCAATGAGTTTGTAGTGCAGATTGGACACCACTTGCATTTTACTGAATAACAAATGTTAGGAATTTGACAGTCTTGTTTTCGTATCTCCTTCAATTGCTTTAAATTTTTAAAAATCTTATTGCAATGGTCACTAAAAATAATCAATGTGCTGCACAAATTGTGGTATATGTTTCTTCTCTCTCAACAGGGAGATTCCGTTTCATGACTGCTATGTTTATTCAAACATCGAGTGTGATTATGTTGGATGGAAATCACCACATCGAGCATTCTGACGATTGGAGTTATTGGATATGCTGTATTCTTTTGCTAGGTGCTTCCTTTGATTGATACCTTTATCACTTATATTCGTTAATTTCACAGTGGAGTAATGTATTTGATTCGTGAAATGTGGGAAAATGTTTGTTGTTTACAGCAAGGTCATGTGGTTTTATGGCCAGAAAGCAGATTTTCTGTTCAATGGTCTTTTGATGCAGATTGGGCACCACATGCGCATTACTGAATAACGAATGTTCGGAATTTGATAAATCTTCTTGTTTAGGTATCTCCTTCATTTGCTTTATATTTTTATCAATATTATTGCAATGGTCACTAAAAATAATAAATGTGCTGCACAAATTGTTGTAAATGTTTCTTCCCTCTCAACAGGGAGATTCCGTTTAATGCCTGCTATGTTCTAATTTCGAGTGTGATTATGTTGGATGGGAAGCACTACTCCGAGAATTCTAACAATTGTAGTTATTAGGAAAGACATCTTTCTTTTGCTGAGTCCTTGTTTTGATTGTTACCCTCATCACATATATTCATCAATTTCAAAGTGGAATAATGTATTTGAATCGTGAAATGTTTGTAAATGTTAGATAATTACAGCAGGGTCATCTGGTTGTATGGCCAGAAAGCAGGTTCCCCATTCAATCGTCTTTTGGTGCATATTTGACACCACATGCACAAATTGTGGTACATATTTCTTGCCTCTCAACAGGGAGATTCTGTTTCATGACTGCTATGTTTGTTCAAACATGGAGTGTGATTTTGTTGGATGGGAACTACCACTCCAAGCACCCTGAGTATTGGAGTTATTAGGAAAGACCTCTTTCTCTTCCTAGGTGCTTCTTTTGATTGTTACCCTTATAACTTATATTCATCTGTTTCGCAGGGCAGTAATGTATTTAATTTGTTAAATGTGAGTAAATGTTTTTTGTTTAGAGCAGGGTCATCTGGTTGTATGACCAGAAAGCAGATTCTCCATTCAATGAGTTATTAGTGCAGATTAGACACCACTTGCATTTTACTGAATAACAAATGTTAGGAATTTGATAAATGTTCTTGTTTCCGTATCTCCTTCAATTGCTTTAAATTTTTAAAAATCTTATTGCAATGGTCACTAAAAATAATCAATGTGCTGCACAAATTGTGGTACATGTTTCTTCTCTCTCAACAAGGAGATTCCGTTTCATGACTGTTATGTTTATTCAAACATCGAGTGTGATTATGTTGGATGGAAATCACCACACCGAGCATTCTGACGATTGGAGTTATTGGATATGCTGTTTTCTTTTGCTAGGTGCTTCCTTTGATTGATACCTTTATCACTTATATTCGTCAATTTCACAGTGGAGTAATATATTTGATTAGTGAAATGTGGGTAAATGTTTGTTGTTTACAGCAGGGTCATCTGGTTGTATGACCAGAAACAGATTCTTAATTCAAAGGGTTTTTAGTGCATATTGGGCACCACTTGCATTTTACTGAATAACAAATGTTAGGAATTTGATAAATATTCTTGTTTCCGTATCTCCTTCAATTGCTTTAAATTTTTAAAAATCTTATTGCAATGGTCAGTAAATAATTAATGTGCTGCACAAATTGTGGTACATGTTTCTTCCCTCTCAACAGGGAGATTCCGTTTAAAGCCTGCTATGTTCTAATTTCGAGTGTAATTTTGTTGGATGGAAACACTACTCCGAGCATTCTGACAATTGGAGTTATTAGGAAAGACTTCTTTCTTTTATATGAGTCCTTGTTTTGGTTGTTACCCTCATCACATATATTCACCAATTTCACAGTGGAATAATATATTTGAATCGTGAAATGTGGGTTAATGTTTGTTGATTACAGCAGGGTCATCTGGTTGTATGGCCAGAAAGCAGATTCTCCATTCAATGAGTTTTTAGTGCAGATTGGACACCACTTGCATTTTACTGAATAACAAATGTTAGGAATTTGATAGTCTTGTTTTTGTATCTCCTTCAATTGCTTTAAATTTTTAAAAATATTATTGCATTGGTCACTAAAAATAATAAATGTGCTGCACAAATTGTGGTACATGTTTCTTCCCTCTCAACAGGGAGATTGCGTTTAAATGCGTGCTAAGTTTGTTCTAATTTTGAGTGTGATTTTGTTTGATGGGAAGCACTATTCCGAGCATTCTGACAATTGGAGTTATTAGGAAAGACTTCTTTCTTTTGCTGAGTCCTTGTTTTGATTGTTACCCTCATCACATATATTCATCAATTTCACAGTGGAATAATATATTTGAATCGTGAAATGTGGGTAAATGATTGTTGATTACAGCAAGGTCATCTGTTTGTATGGCCAGAAAGCAGATTCCCCATTCAATCGTCTTTTGGTGCATATTTGACACCACATGCACAAATTGTGGTACATGTTTCTCGCTTCTCAACAGGGAGATTCTGTTTCATGACTGCTATGTTTGTTCAAACATGGAGTGTGATTTTGTTGGATGGGAACTACCGCTCCAAGCATCCTGAGTATAGGAGTTACTGAGAAAGACCTTCTTCTTTTCCTAGGTGCTTCTTTTGATTTTTACCCTTAAAACTTATACTCATCTGTTTCACAGTGGAGTAATGTATTTGAATCGTTAAATGTGTGTAAAAGTTTTTGTTTAGAGCAGGGTCATCTGGTTGTATGACCAGAAAGCAGATTCACCATTGAATGGTTTATTAGTGCAGATTGGACACCACTTGCATTTTACTGTATAACAAATGTTAGGAATTTGATAATTATTCTTGTTTTCGTATCTCCTTCAATTACTTTAAATTTTTAAAAATCTTATTGCAATGGTCACTAAAAATAATCAATGTGCTGCACAAATTGTGGTACATGTTTCTTCTCTCTCAACAAGGAGATTCCGTTTCATGACTGCTATGTTTATTCAAACATCGAGTGTGATTATGTTGGATGGAAATCACCACACCTAGCATTCTGAAGATTGGAGTTATTAAGAATACTGTTTTCATTTGCTAGGTGCTTCCTTTGATTGATACATTTATCACTTATATTCGTCAATTTGACAGTGGAGTAATGTATTTGATTCGTGAAATGTGGATATATGTTTTTTGTTTACAGCAGGGTCATCTGTTTGTATGGCCAGAAAGCAGATTCCACATTCAATCGTCTTTTGGTGCATATTTGACACCACATGCACAAATTTTGGTACATGTTTCTTGCCTCTCAACAGGGAGATTCTGTTTCATGACTGCTATGTTTGTTCAAACATGGAGTGTGATTTTGTTGGATGGGAACTACCGCTCCAAGCATCCTGAGTATAGGAGTTACTGGGAAAGACCTCCTTCTTTTCCTAGGTGCTTCTTTTGATTTTTACCCTTAGAACTTATATTCATCTGTTTTGCAGTGGAGTAATGTATTTGAATCGTTAAATGTGTGCAAATGTTTTTTGTTTAGAGCATGGTCATCTGGTTGTATGACCAGAAAGCAGATTCTCCATTGAATGGGTTATTAGTGCAGATTGGGCACCACTTGCATTTTACTGTATAACAAATGTTAGGAATTTGATAATTATTCTTGTTTTCGTATCTCCTTCATTTGCTTTAAATTTTTAAAAATCTTATTGCAATGGTCACTAAAAATAATCAATGTGCTGCACAAATTGTGGTACATGTTTCTTCTCTCTCAACAAGGAGATTCCTTTTCATGACTGCTATGTTTATTCAAACATCGAGTGTGATTATGTTGGATGGAAATCACCACACCGAGCATTCTGACGATTGGAGTTATTAAGAATACTGTTTTCTTTTGCTAGGTGCTTCCTTTGATTGATACCTTTATCACTTATATTCGTCAATTTGACAGTGGAGTAATGTATTTGATTCGTGAAATGTGGATATATGTTTTTTGTTTACAGCAGGGTCATCTGTTTGTAGGGCCAGAAAGCAGATTCCACATTCAATCGTCTTTTGGTGCATATTTGACACCACATGCACAAATTGTGGTACATGTTTCTTGCCTCTCAACAGGGAGATTCTGTTTCATGACTGCTACGTTTGTTCAAACATGGAGTGTGATTTTGTTGGATGGGAACTACCGCTCCAAGCATCCTGAGTATAGGAGTTACTGGGAAAGACATCATTCTTTTCCTAGGTGCTTCTTTTGATTTTTACCCTTATAACTTATACTCATCTGTTTCGCAGTGGACTAATGTATTTGAATCGTTAAATGTGTGTAAAAGTTTTTGTTTAGAGCAGGGTCATCTGGTTGTATGACCAGAAAGCAGATTCTCCATTGAATGGGTTTTTAGTGCAGATTGGACACCACTTGCATTTTACTGTATAACAAATGTTAGGAATTTGATAATTAATCTTGTTTTCGTATCTCCTTCAATTGCTTTAAATTTATTAAAATCTTATTGCAATGGTCACTAAAAATAATCAATGTGCTGCACAAATTGTGGTACATGTTTCTTCTCTCTCAACAGGGAGATTCCGTTTCATGACTGCTATGTTTATTCAAACATCAAGTGTGATTATGTTGGATGGAAATCACCACTCCGAGCGTTCTGACGATTGGAGTTATTAGAAATACTGTTTTCTTTTGCTAGGTGCTTCCTTTGATTGATACCTTTATCACTTGTATTCGTCAATTTCACAGTGGAGTAATGTATTTGATTCGTGAAATGTGGGTAAATGTTTGTTGTTTACAGCAGGGTCATCTGGTTGTATGGCCAGAAAGCAGATTCTCTATTCAATGGTCTTTTGGTGGAGATTTGACACCACATGCACCTTACTGAATAACAAATGTTCGGAATTTGATAAATCTTCTTGTTGAGGTATCTCCTTCATTTGCTTTATATTTTTTAAAATATTATTGCAATGGTCACTAAAAATAATAAATGTGCTGCACAAATTGTGGTACATGTTTCTTCCCTCTCAGCAGGGAAATTCCGTTTAGTGCCTGCTATGTTCTACTTTCGTGTGTAATTTTGTTGGATGGAAGCAGTACTCCGAGCATTCTGACAATTGGAGTTATTAGGAAAGACTTCCTTCTTTTCTAAGTCCTAGTTTTGATTGTTACCCTCATCACATATATTCATCAATTTCACAGTGGAATAATATATTTGAATTTTGAAATGTGGGTAAATGATTGTTGATTACAGCGAGGACATCTGTTTGTATGGCCAGAAAGCAGATTCCCAATTCAATCGTCTTTTGATGCATATTTGACACCACATGCACAAATTGTGGTACATGTTTCTTGCCTATCAACAGGGAGATTCTGTTTCATGACTGCTATGTTTGTTCAAACATGGATTGTGATTTTGTCTGATGGGAACTACCACTCCACTCATCCTGAGTATTGGAGTTATTAGAAAAGACCTCTTTCTTTTCCTAGGTGGTTCTTTTGATTGTTACCCTTATAACTTATATTCATCTGTTTCGCAGTGGAGTGGTGTATTTGAATCGTTAAATGTGTGTAAATGTTTTTTGTTTATAGCAGGGTCATCTGATTGTATGACCAGAAAGCAGATTATCCATTCAATGGGTTTTTGGTGAAGTTTGGATACCACTTGCATTTTACTGAATAACAAATGTTAGGAATTTGATAATTATGCTTGTTTTCGTATCTCCTTCAATTGCTTTAAATTTTTAAAAATCTTATTGCAATGGTCACTAAAAATAATCAATGTGCTGCAAAAATTTTTGTATATGTTTCTTCTGTCTGAACAGGGAGATTCCGTTTCATGACTGCTGTGTTTATTCAAACATCGAGTGTGATTATGTTGGATGGAAATCACCACTCCGAGCGTTCTGACGGTTGGAGTTATTAGGTATGCTGTTTTCTTTTGCTAGGTGCTTCCTTTGATTGATACCTTTATCACTTATATTCGTCAATTTCACAGTGGAGTAATGTATTTGATTCGTGGAATGTGGGTATATGTTTGTTGTTTACAGTAGGGTCATCTGGTTGTATGGCCAGAAAGCAGATTCTCTATTCAATGGTCTTTTGGTGCAGATTGGACACCACATGCACTTTACTGAATAATGAATGTTCGGAATTTGATAAATGTTGTTGTTTAGGTATCTCCTTTATTTTTTTTTATTTTTAAAAATCTTATTGCAATGGTCACTAAAAATAATAAATGTGCTGCACAAATTGTGGGACATGTTTCTTCCCTCTCAACAGGGAGATTCCGTTTAATGCCTGCTATGTTCTAATTTCGGGTGTGATTATGTTGGATGGGAAGCACTACTCCGAGAATTCTAACAAATGTAGTTATTAGGAAAGACATCTTTCTTTTGCTGAGTCCTTGTTTTGATTGTTACCCTCATCACATATATTCATCAATTTCAATGCGGAATAATATATTTGAATCGTGAAATGTTTGTAAATGTTAGATAATTACAGCAGGGTCATCTGGTTGTATGGCCAGAAAGCAGATTCCCTATTCAATCGTCTTTTGGTTCACATTTGACACCACATGCACAAATTGTGGTACATGTTTCTTGCCTCTCAACAGGGAGATTCTGTTTCATGACTGCTATGTTTGTTCTAATATGGAGTGTGATTTTGTTGGATGGGAACTACCACTCCAAGCATCCTTTTATTGGAGTTATTAGGAAAGACCTCTTTCTCTTCCTAGGTGCTTCCTTTGATTGTTACCCTTATAACTTATATTCATCTCTTTCACAGTGGAGTAATGTTTTTGAATCGTTAAATGTGTGTAAATGTTTTTTGTTTAGAGCAGGGTCATCTGGTTGTATGACCAGAAACAGATTCTTAATTCAAAGGGTTTTTAGTTCATATAGGGCACCACTTGCATTTTACTGAATAACAAATGTTAGGAGTTTGATAAATATTCTTGTTTCCGTATCTCCTTCAATTGCTTTAAATTTTTAAAAATCTTATTGCAATGGTCACTAAAAATATTCAATGTGCTGCACAAATTGTGGTACATGTTTTTTTTCTCTCAACAGGGAGATTCCGTTTCATGACTGCTATGTTTATTCAAACATCGAGTGTGATTATGTTGGATAGAAATCACCACTCCGAGCGTTCTGACGATTGCAGTTATTAGAAATACTACTTTCTTTTGCTTTATATTTTTAAAAATCTTATTGCATTGGTCACTAAAAATAATAAATGTGCTGCACAAATTGTGGTACATGTTTCTTCCCTCTCAACAGGGAGATTGGGTTTAAATGCGTGCTATGTTTGTTCTAATTTTGAGTGTGATTTTGTTTGATGGGAAGCACTATTCCGAGCATTCTGACAATTGGAGTTATTAGGAAAGACTTCTTTCTTTTGCTGAGTCCTTGTTTTGATTGTTACCCTCATCACATATATTCATCAATTTCACAGTGGAATAATATATTTGAATCGTGAAATGTGGGTAAATGATTGTTGATTACAGCAAGGTCATCTGGTTGTATGGCCAGAAAGCAGATTCCCCATTCAATCGTCTTTTGGTGCATATTTGACACCACATGCACAAATTGTGGTACATGTTTCTCGCCTCTCAACAGGGAGATTCTGTTTCATGACTGCTATGTTTGTTCAAACATGGAGTGTGATTTTGTTGGATGGGAACTACCACTCCAAGCATCCTGAGTATTGGAGTTATTAGGAAAGACCTCTTTCTTTTCCTAGGTGCTTCTTTTGATTGTTACCCTTAGAACTTATATTCATCTGTTTTGCAGTGGAGTAATGTATTTGAATCGTTAAATGTGTGCAAATGTTTTTTGTTTAGAGCAGGGTCATCTGGTTGTATGACCAGAAAGCAGATTCTCCATTGAATGGGTTATTAGTGCAGATTGGACACCACTTGCATTTTACTGTATAACAAATGTTAGGAATTTGATAATTATTCTTGTTTTCGTAACTCCTTCAATTGCTTTAAATTTTTAAAAATCTTATTGCAATGGTCACTAAAAATAATCAATGTGCTGCACAAATTGTGGTACATGTTTCTTCTCTCTCAACAAGGAGATTCCGTTTCATGACTGCTATGTTTATTCAAACATCGAGTGTGATTATGTTGGATGGAAATCACCACACCTAGCATTCTGATGATTGGAGTTATTAAGAATACTGTTTTCTTTTGCTAGGTGCTTCCTTTGATTGATACCTTTATCACTTATATTCGTCAATTTGACAGTGGAGTAATGTATTTGATTCGTGAAATGTGGATATATGTTTTTTGTTTACAGCAGGGTCATCTGTTTGTATGGCCAGAAAGCAGATTCCACATTCAATCGTCTTTTGGTGCATATTTGACACCACATGCACAAATTGTGGTACATGTTTCTTGCCTCTCAACAGGGAGATTCTGTTTCATGACTGCTATGTTTGTTCAAACATGGAGTGTGATTTTGTTGGATGGGAACTACCGCTCCAAGCATCCTGAGTATAGGAGTTACAGGGAAAGACCTCCTTCTTTTCCTAGGTGCTTCTTTTGATTTTTACCCTTATAACTTATACTCATCTGTTTCGCAGTGGAGTAATGTATTTGAATCGTTAAATGTGTGTAAAAGTTTTTGTTTAGAGCAGGGTCATCTGGTTGTATGACCAGAAAGCAGATTCTCCTTTGAATGGGTTTTTAGTGCAGATTGGACACCACTTGCTTTTTACTGTATAACAAATGTTAGGAATTTGATAATTATTCTTGTTTTCGTATCTCCTTCAATTGCTTTAAATTTTTAAAAATCTTATTGCAATGGTCACTAAAAATAATCAATGTGCTGCACAAATTGTGGTACATGTTTCTTCTCTCTCAACAGGGAGATTCCATTTCATGACTGCTATGTTTATTCAAACATCAAGTGTGATTATGTTGGATGATAATCACCATTCCGAGCGTTCTGACGATTGGAGTTATTAGAAATACTGTTTTCTTTTGCTAGGTGCTTCCTTTGATTGATACCTTTATCACTTATATTCGTCAATTTCACAGTGGAGTAATGTATTTGATACGTGAAATGTGGGTAAATGTTTGTTGTTTACAGCAGGGTCATCTGGTTGTATCGCCAGAAAGCAGATTCTTTATTCAATGGTCTTTTGGTGGAGATTTGACACCACATGCACCTTACTGAATAACAAATGTTCGGAATTTGATAAATCTTGTTGAGGTATCTCCTTCATTTGCTTTACATTTTTTAAAATATTATTGCAATGGTCACTAAAAATAATAAATGTGCTGCACAAATTGTGGTACATGTTTCTTCCCTCTCAACAGGGAGATTCCGTTTAATCCGTGCTATGTTCTACTTTCGAGTGTAATTTTGTTGGATGGAAGCACTACTCCGAACATTCTGACAATTCTAGTTATTAGGAAAGACTTCTTTCTTTTCTAAGTCTTAGTATTGATTGTTACCCTCATCACATATATTCATGAATTTCACAGTGGAATAATATATTTGAATCGTGAAATGTGGGTAAATGATTGTTGATTACAGCAAGGACATCTGTTTGTATGGCCAGAAAGCAGATTCCCTATTCAATCGTCTTTTGATGCATATTTGACACCACATGCACAAATTGTGGTACATATTTCTTGCCTCTCAACAGGGAGATTCTGTTTCATGTTTCCTATGTTTTCTAAAACATGGAGTGTGATTTTGTTGGATGGGAACTACCACTCCAAGCATCCTGAGGATTGGATTTATTAGGAAATACCTCTTTCTTTTCCTAGGTGCTTCTTTTGATTGTTACCCTTTGAACTTATATTCATCTGTTTTGCAGTGGAGTAATGTATTTGAATCGTTAAATGTGTGCAAATGTTTTTTGTTTAGAGCAGGGTCATCTGGTTGTATGACCAGAAAGCAGATTCTCCATTGAATGGGTTATTAGTGCAGATTGGACACCACTTGCATTTTACTGTATAACAAATGTTAGGAATTTGATAATTATTCTTGTTTTCGTATCTCCTTCAATTGCTTTAAATTTTTAAAAATCTTATTGCAATGGTCACTAAAAATAATCAATGTGCTGCACATATTGTGGTACATGTTTCTTCTCTCTCAACAAGGAGATTCCGTTTCATGACTGCTATGTTTATTCAAACATCGAGTGTGATTATGTTGGATGGAAATCACCACACCGAGCATTCTGACGATTGGAGTTATTAAGAATACTGTTTTCTTTTGCTAGGTGCTTCCTTTGATTGATACCTTTATCACTTATATTCGTCAATTTGACAGTGGAGTAATGTATTTGATTCGTGAAATGTGGATATATGTTTTTTGTTTACAGCAGGGTCATCTGTTTGTATGGCCAGAAAGCAGATTCCACATTCAATCGTCTTTTGGTGCATATTTGACACCACATGCACAAATTGTGGTACATGTTTCTTGCCTCTCAACAGGGAGATTCTGTTTCATGACTGCTATGTTTGTTCAAACATGGAGTGTGATTTTGTTGGATGGGAACTACCGCTCCAAGCATCCTGAGTATAGGAGTTACTGGGAAAGACATCATTCTTTTCCTAGGTGCTTCTTTTGATTTTTACCCTTATAACTTATACTCATCTGTTTCGCAGTGGAGTAATGTATTTGAATCGTTAAATGTGTGTAAAAGTTTTTGTTTAGAGCAGGGTCATCTGGTTGTATGACCAGAAAGCAGATTCTCCATTGAATGGGTTTTTAGTGCAGATTGGACACCACTTGCATTTTACTGTATAACAAATGTTAGGAATTTGATAATTATTCTTGTTTTCGTATCTCCTTCAATTGCTTTAAATTTTTAAAAATCTTATTGCAATGGTCACTAAAAATAATCAATGTGCTGCACAAATTGTGGTACATGTTTCTTCTCTCTCAACAGGGAGATTCCGTTTCATGACTGCTATGTTTATTCAAAAATCAAGTGTGATTATGTTGGATGGAAATCACCACTCTGAGCGTTCTGACGATTGGAGTTATTAGAAATACTGTTTTCTTTTGCTAGGTGCTTCCTTTGATTGATACCTTTATCACTTGTATTCGTCAATTTCACAGTGGAGTAATGTATTTGATTCGTGAAATGTGGGTAAATGTTTGTTGTTTACAGCAGGGTCATCTGGTTGTATGGCCAGAAAGCAGATTCTCTATTCAATGGCCTTTTGGAGCAGATTGGACACCACATGCACCTTACTGAATAACAAATGTTCGGAATTTGATAAATCTTCTTGTTGAGGTATCTCCTTCTTTTGCTTTATATTTTTTAAAATATTATTGCAATGGTCACTAAAAATAATAAATGTGCTGCACAAATTGTGGTACATGTTTCTTCCCTCTCAGCAGGGAGATTCCGTTTAATGCCTGCTATGTTCTACTTTCGTGTGTAATTTTGTTGGATGGAAGCACTACTCCGAGCATTCTGACAATTCTAGTTATTAGGAAAGACTTCCTTCTTTTCTAAGTCCTAGTTTTGATTGTTACCCTCATCACATATATTCATCAATTTCACAGTGGAATAATATATTTGAATCGTGAAATGTGGGTAAATGATTGTTGATTACAGCAAGGACATCTGTTTGTATGGCCAGAAAGCAGATTCCCAATTCAATCGTCTTTTGATGCATATTTGACACCACATGCACAAATTGTGGTACATGTTTCTTGCCTCTCAACAGGGAGATTCTGTTTCATGACTGCTATGTTTGTTCAAACATGGATTGTGATTTTGTCTGATGGGAACTACCACTCCATGCATCCTGAGTGTTGGAGTTATTAGGAAAGACCTCTTTCTTTTCCTAGGTGGTTCTTTTGATTGTTACCCTTATAACTTATATTCATCTGTTTCGCAGTGGAGTAATGTATTTGAATCGTTAAATGTGTGTAAATGTTTTTTGTTTAGAGCAGGGTCATCTGGTTGTATGACCAGAAAGCAGATTATCCATTCAATGGGTTTTTGGTGAAGTTTGGATACCACTTGCATTTTACTGAATAACAAATGTTAGGAATCTGATAATTATGCTTCTTTTCATATCTCATTCAATTGCTTTAAATTTTTAAAAATCTTATTGCAATGGTCACTAAAAATAATCAATGTGCTGCAAAAATTGTGGTATATGTTTCTTCTGTCTGAACAGGGAGATTCCGTTTCATGACTGCTGTGTTTATTCAAACATCGAGTGTGATTATGTTGGATGGAAATCACCACTCCGAGCGTTCTGACGGTTGGAGTTATTAGATATGCTGTTTTCTTTTGCTAGGTGCTTCCTTTGCTTGATACCTTTATCACTTACATTAGTCAATTTCACAGTGGAGTAATGTATTTGATTCGTGGAATGTGGGTATATGTTTGTTGTTTACAGTAGGGTCATCTGGTTGTATGGCCAGAAAGCAGATTCTCTATCCAATGGTCTTTTGGTGCTGATTGGACACCACATGCACTTTACTGAATAATGAATGTTCGGAATTTGATAAATGTTGTTGTTTAGGTATCTCCTTTATTTTTTTTTATTTTTAAAAATCTTATTGCAATGGTCACTAAAAATAATAAATGTGCTGCACAAATTGTGGGACATGTTTCTTCCCTCTCAACAGGGAGATTCCGTTTAATGCCTGCTATGTTCTAATTTCGAGTGTGATTATGTTGGATGGGAAGCACTACTCCGAGAATTCTAACAATTGTAGTTATTAGGAAAGACATCTTTCTTTTGCTGAGTCCTTGTTTTGATTGTTACCCTCATCACATATATTCATCAATTTCAATGTGGAATAATATATTTGAATCGTGAAATGTTTGTAAATGTTAGATAATTACAGCAGGGTCATCTGGTTGTATGGCCAGAAAGCAGATTCCCTATTCAATCATCTTTTGGTTCATATTTGACACCACATGCACAAATTGTGGTACATGTTTCTTGCCTCTCAACAGGGAGATTCTGTTTCATGACTGCTATGTTTGTTCTAACATGGAGTGTGATTTTGTTGGATGGGAACTACCACTCCAAGCACCCTTTTATTGGAGTTATTAGGAAAGACCTCTTTCTCTTCTTAGGTGCTTCTTTTGATTTTTACCCTTATAACTTACATTCATCTCTTTCACAGTGGAGTAATGTTTTTGAATCGTTAAATGTGTGTAAATGTTTTTTGTTTAGAGCAGGGTCATCTGGTTGTATGACCAGAAACAGATTCATAATTCAAAGGGTTTTTAGTTCATATAGGGCACCACTTGCATTTTACTGAATAACAAACGTTAGGAATTTGATAAATAGTCTTGTTTTCGTATCTCCTTCAATTGCTTTAAATTTTTAAAAATCTTATTGCAGTGGTCACTAAAAATAATAAATTTGCTGCACAAATTGTGCTACATGTTTCTTCCCTCTCAACAGAGAGATTCCGTTTAAATGCCTGCTATGTTTGTTCTACTTTTGATTGTGATTTTGTTTGATGGGAAGCACTACTCCGAGCATTCTGACAATTGGAGTTATTAGGAAAGACTTCTTTCTTTTGCTGAGTCCTTGTTTTGATTGTTACCCTCATCACATATATTCATCAATTTCACAGTGGAATAATATAGTTGAATAATGAAATGTGTTTAAATGTTTGTTGATTACAGCAGGGTAATCTGGTTGTTTGGCCAGAAAGCAGATTCCCCATTCAATCGTCTTTTGGTGCATATTTGACACCACATGCACAAATTGTGGTACATGTCTCTTCCCTCCCAACAGGGAAATTCTGTTTAATGCCTGCTATGTTTGTTCTACTTTTGAGTGTGATTTTGTTGGATGGGATGTACTACTTCGAGTATTCTGACAATTGGAGTTATTAGCAATGACTTCTTTCTTTTGCTGAGTCCTTGTTTTGATTGTTACCCTCATCACATATATTCATCAATTTCAAAGTGGAATAATATATTTGAATCGTGAAATGTAGGTAAATATTTGTTGATTACAGCAGGGTCATCTTGTTGTATGGCCAGAAAGCAGATTCTCCATTCAGTCGTCTTTTGGTGCATATTTGACACCACATGCACAAATTGTGGTAAATGTTTCTTGCCTCTCAACAGGGAGATTCTGTTTCAAGTTTGCTATGTTTGCTAAAACATGGAGTGTGATTTTGTTGGATGGGAACTACCACTCCAAGCATCCAGAGGATTGGAGTTATTAGGAAAGACCTCTTTCTTTTCCTTGGTGCTTCTTTTGATTGTTACCCTTAGAACTTATATTCATCTGTTTTGCAGTGGAGTAATGTATTTGAATCGTTAAATGTGTGTAAGTGTTTTTTGTTTAGAGCAGGGTCATCTGGTTGTATGACCAGAAAGCAGATTCTCCATGGAATGGGTTTTTAGTGCAGATTGGACACCACTTGCATTTTACTGTATAACAAATGTTAGGAATTTGATAATTATTCTTGTTTTCGTATCTCCTTCAATTGCTTTAAATGTTTAAAAATCTTATTGCAATGGTCACTAAAAATAATCAATGTACTGCACAAATTGTGGTACATGTTTCTTCTCTCTGAACAAGGAGATTCCGTTTCATGACTGCTATGTTTATTCAAACATCGAGTGTGATTATGTTGATTGGAAATCACCACACCGAGCATTCTGACGATTGGAGTTATTAAGAATACTGTTTTCTTTTGCTAGGTGCTTCCTTTGATTGATACCTTTATCACTTATATTCGTGAATTTCACAGTGGACTAATGTATTTGATTCGTGAAATGTGGGTATATGTTTTTTGTTTAGAGTAGGGTCATCTAGTTGTATGGCCAGAAAGCAGATTCTCTATTCAGTGGTCTTTTGGTGCAGATTGGACACCACATGCACTTTACTGAATAAGGAATGTTCGGAATTTGATAAATCTTCTTGTTGAGGTATCTCCTTCATTTGCTTTTTATTTTTCAAAATATTATTGCAATGGTCACTAAAATATTAAATGTGCTGCACAAATTGTGCTACATGTTTCTTCCCTCTCAACTGGGAGATTCCGTTTAAAGCCTGCTATGTTCTAATTTCGAGTGTGATTTTGTTGGATGGGAAGCACTACTCCGAGCATTATGACAATTGTAGTTATTAGGAAAGACGTCTTTCTTTTGCTGAGTCCTTGTTTTGATTGTTACCCTCATCACATATATTTATCAATTTCACAGTGGATTAATATATTTGTATCGTGAAATGTGGGTAAATGTTTGTTGATTACAGCAGGGTAATCTGGTTGTATGGCCAGAAAGCAGATTCTACATTCAATCGTCTTTTGGTGCATATTTGACACTACATGCACAAATTGTGGTACATGTTTCTTGCCTCTCAACAGGGAGATTCTGTTTCATGACTGTTATGTTTGTTCAAACATGGAGTGTGATTTTGTTGGATGGGAACTACCACTCCAAGCATCCTGAGTATAGGAGTTATTGGGAAAGACCTCCTTCTTTTCCTAGGTGTTTCTTTTGATTTTTACCCTTATAACTTATACTCATCTGTTTCGCAGTGGAGTAATGTATTTGAATCATTAAATGTGTGTTAATGTTTTTTGTTTAGAGCACGGTCATCTGGTTGTATGACCAGAAAGCAGATTCTCCATGGAATGGGTTTTTAGTGCAGATTGGACACCACTTGCATTTTACTGTATAACAAATGTTAGGAATTTGATAATTATTCTTTTTTTCGTATCTCCTTCAATTGCTTTAAATTTTTAAAAATCTTATTGCAATGGTCACTAAAAATAATCAATGTACTGCACAAATTGTGGTACATGTTTCTTCTCTCTGAACAAGGAGATTCCATTTCATGACTGCTATGTTTATTCAAACATCGAGTGTGATTATGTTGGGTGGAAATCTTCACTCCAAGCGTTCTGATGATTGGAGTTATTAGAAATACTGTTTTCTTTTGCTATTTGCTTCCTTTGATTGATACCTTTATCACTTATATTCGTCAATTTCACAGTGGAGTAATGTATTTGATTCGTTAAATGTGGGTAAATGTTTGTTGTTTAGAGCAGGGTCATCTGGTTGTATGGCCAGAAAGCAGATTCTCTATTCAATGGCCTTTTGGAGCAGATTGGACACCACATGCACCTTACTGAATAACAAATGTTCGGAATTTGATAAATCTTCTTGTTGAGGTATCTCCTTCATTTGCTTTCTATTTTAAAAAATATTATTGCAATGGTCACTAAAAATAATAAATGTGCTGCACAAATTGTGGTACATGTTTCTTCCCTCTCAACAGGGAGGTTCCGTTTAATGTCTGCTATGTTCTACTTTCGAGTGTTATTTTGTTGGATGGAAGCTCTACTCCGAGCATTCTGACAATTGGAGTTATTAGGAAAGACGTCTTTCTTTTGCTAAGTCCTGGTTTTGATTGTTACCCTCATCACATATATTCATCAATTTCACAGTGGAATAATATATTTGAATCGTGAAATGTGGGTAAATGATTGTTGATTACAGCAAGGTCATCTGGTTGTATGGCCAGAAAGCAGATTCCACATTCAATCGTCTTTTGGTGCATATTTGACACCACATGCACAAATTGTGGTACATGTTTCTTGCCTCTTAACAGGGAGATTCTGTTTCATGACTGCTATGTTTGTTCAAACATGGAGTGTGATTTTGTTGGATGGGAACTACCAATCCAAGCACCCTGAGTATTGCAGTTATTAGGAAAGACCTCTTTCTCTTCCTAGGTGCTTCTTTTGATTGTTACCCTTATAACTTATATTCATCTCTTTCGCAGTGGAGTAATGTATTTGAATCGTTAAATGTGTATAAATGTTTTTTGTTTACAGCAGAATCATCTGGTTGTATGGCCAGAAAGCAGATTCCCCATTCAATCCTGTTTTAGTGCATATTTGACATCACATGCACAAATTGTGGTACATGTTTCTTGCCTTTAAACAGGGAGATTCTGTTTCATGACTGCTATGTTTGTTCAAACATGGAGAGTGATTTTGTTGGATGGGAACTACCACTCCAAGCATCCTGAGTGTAGGAGTTAGTGGGAAAGACCTCTTTCTTTTCCTAGGTGCTTCTTTTGTTTGTTAACATTATAACTTATATTCATCTGTTTCGCAGGGCAGTAATGTATTTAAATTGTTAAATGTGTGTAAATGTTTTTTGTTTATAGCACGGTCATCTGGTTGTATGAACAGAAAGCAGATTATCCATTCAATGGCTTTTTGGTGCAGTTTGGACACCACTTGCATTTTACTGAATAACAAACGTTAGGAATTTGATAAATGTTCTTGTTTCCGTATCTCCTTCAATTGCTTTAAATTTTTAAAAATCTTATTGCAATGGTCACTAAATATAATCAATGTGCTGCACAAATTGTGGTACAAGTTTCTTCTCCCACAACAGGGAGATTCCGTTTCATGACTGCTGTGTTTACTCAAACATCGAGTGTGATTATGTTGGATAGAAATCACCACTCCGAGCGTTCTGACGATTGGAGTTATTATTAAAGTCTTCTTTCTTTTGCTGAGTCCTTGCTTAGATTGTTACCCTCATCACATATATTCATCGCTTCACAGTGGAATAATATATTTGAATAATGAAATGTGTTTAAATGTTTGTTGATTACAGCAGGTTCATCTGGTTGTATGGCCAGAAAGCAGATTCCACATTCAATCGTCTTTTGGTGCATATTTGACACCACATGCACAAATTGTGGTACATGTTTCTTGCCTCTTGACAGGGAGATTCTGTTTGATGACTGCTATGTTTGTTCAAACTTGGAGTGTGATTTTGTTGGACGGGAACTACCACTCCAAGCACCCTGAGTATTGGAGTTATTAGGAAAGACCTCTTTCTCTTCGTAGGTGCTTCTTTTGATTGTTACCCTTATAACTTATATTCATGTGTTTCGCAGTGGAGTAATGTATTTGAATCGTTAAATGTGTATAAATGTTTTTTGTTTACAGCAGGGTCATCTGGTTGTATGGCCAGAAAGCAGATTCCCCATTCAATCCGGTTTTGGTGCAAATTTGACACCACATGCACAAATTGTGGTACATCTTTCTTCCCTCTCAACAGGGAGATTCCGTTTAATGCCTGCTATGTTCTAATTTCGAGTGTGATATTGTTGGATGGGAAGCACTACTCCGAACATTCTAACAATATTAGTTATTAGGAAAGACATCTTTCTTTTGCTGAGTCCTTGTTTTGATTGTTACCCTCATCACATATATTCATCAATTTCACAGTGGAATAATATATTTGAATCGTGAAATGTTTGTAAATGTTTGTTAATTACAGCAGGGTCATCTGGTTGTATGGCCAGAAAGCAGATTCCCCATTCATTCGTCTTTTGGTGCATATTTGACACCACATGCACAAATTGTGGTACATGTTTCTTGCCTCTCAACAGGGAGATTCTGTTTCATGACTGCTATGTTTGTTCAAACATGGAGTGTGATTTTGTTGCATGGGAACTACCACTCCAAGCATCCTGAGTATAGGTGTTATTGGGAAAGACCTTTTTCTTTTCCTAGGTGGTTGTTTTAATTTTGACCCTTATAACTTATACTCATCTGTTTCGCAGTGGAGTAATGTATTTGAATCGTTAAATGTGTGTAAATGTTTTTTGTTTAGAGCAGGGTCATCTGGTTGTATGACCAGAAAGCAGATTCTCCATTCAATGGGTTTTTAGTGCAGATTGGACACCACTTGCATTTTACTGAATAACAAATGTTAGGAATTTGATAATTATTCTTGTTTTCGTATCTCCTTCAATTGCTTTAAATTATTAAGAATAATATTCCAATGGACACTAAAAATAATCAATGTGCTGCACAAACTGTGGTATATGTTTCTTCTCTCTCAACAGGGAGATTCCGTTTCATGACTGCTATGTTTATTCAAACATCAAGTGTGATTATGTTGGATGGAAATCACCACTCCGAGCGTTCTGACGATTGGAGTTATTAGAAATACTGTTTTATTTTGCTAGGTGCTTCCTTTGATTGATACCTTTATCACTTATATTCGTCAATTTCACAGTGGAGTAATGTATTTGATTCGTGAAATGTGGGTAAATGTTTGTTGTTTACAGCAGGGTCATCTGGTTGTATGGCCAGAAAGCAGATTCTCTATTCAATGGTCTTTTGGTGCAGATTGGACACCACATGCACTTTACTGTATAACGAATGTTCGGAATTTGATAAATCTTCTTGTTTAGGTATCTCCTTCATTTGTTTTTTTATTTTTAACAATCTTATTGCAATGGTCACTAGAAATAATAAATGTGCTGCACAAATTGTGGAACATGTTTCTTCCCTCTCAACAGGAAGATTCCATTTAAATGCCTGCTATGTTTGTTCTACTTTTGAGTGCGATTTTGTTTGATGGGAAGCACTACTCCGAGCATTCTGACAATTGGAGTTATTAGGAAAGACATCTTTCTTTTGCTGAGTCCTTGTTTTGATTGTTACCCTCATCACATATATTTATCAATTTCACAGTGGAATAAAATATTTGAATCGTGAAATGTGTTTAAATGTTTGTTGATTATAGCAGGGTAATTTGGTTGTAAGGCCAGAAAGCAGATTCCACATTCAATCGTCTTTTGGTGCATATTAGACACCACATGCGCAAATTGTGGTACATGTTTTTTGCCTCTCAATAGGGAGATTCTGTTTCATGACTGCTATGTTTATTCAAACATGGAGTGTGATTTTGTTGGATGGAAACTACCACTCCAAGCATCCTGAGTATAGGAGTTATTGGGAAAGACCTCCTTCTTTTCCTATGTGCTTCTTTTGATTTTTACTCTTATAACTTATACTCATCTGTTTCGCAGTGGAGTAATGTATTTGAATTGTTAAATGTGTGTAAATGTTTTTTGTTTAGAGCAGGGTCATCTGGTTGTATGATCAGAAAGCAGATTCTCCATTCCATGAGTTATTAGTGCAGATTGGACACCACTTGCATTTTACTGAATAACAAACGTTAGGAATTTGATAAATAGTCTTGTTTTCGTATCTCCTTCAATTGCTTTAAATTTTTAAAAATCTAATTACAATGGTCACTAAAAATAATAAATGTGCTGCACAAATTATGGTACATGTTTCTTCCCTCTCAACAGGGAGATTCCGTTTAAATGCCTGCTATGTTTGTTCTACTTTTGAGTGTGATTTTGTTTGATGGGAAGCACTACTCCGAGCATTCTGACAATTGGAGTTATTAGGAAAGACTTCTTTCTTTTGATGAGTCCTTGTTTTGATTGTTACCCTCATAACATATATTCACCAATTTCACAGTGGAATAATATATTTGAATTGTGAAATGTGTTTAAATGTTTGTTGATTACAGTAGGGTCATCTGGTTGTATGGCCAGAAAGCTGATTCCCCATTCAATCGTCTTTTGGTGCATATTTGACACCACATGCACAAATTGTGGTACATGTTTCTTGCCTCTTAACAGGGAGATTCTGTTTCATGACTGCTATGTTTGTTCAAACATGGAGTGTGAGTTTGTTGGATGGGAACTACCAATCCAAGCACCCTGAGTATTGGAGTTATTAGGAAAGACCTCTTTCTCTTCCTAGGTGCTTCTTTTGATTGTTACCCTTATAACTTATATTCATCTCTTTCGCAGTGGAGTAATGTATTTGAATCGTTAAATGTGTATAAATGTTTTTTGTTTACAGCAGGGTCATCTGGTTGTATGGCCAGAAAGCAGATTCCCCATTCAATCCTGTTTTGGTGCATATTTGTCATCACATGCACAAATTGTGGTACATGTTTCTTGCCTTTAAACAGGGAGATTCTGTTTCATGACTGCTATGTTTGTTCAAACATGGAGAGTGATTTTGTTGGATGGGAACTACCACTCCAAGCATCCTGAGTGTAGGAGTTAGTGGGAAAGACCTCTTTCTTTTCCTAGGTGCTTCTTTTGATTGTTACCCTTATAACTTATATTCATCTGTTTCGCACGGCAGTAATGTATTTAAATTGTTAAATGTGTGTAAATGTTTTTTGTTTAGAGCACGGTCATCTGATTGTATGAACAGAAAGCAGATTATCCATTCAATGGCTTTTTTGTGCAGTTTGGACACCACTTGCATTTTACTGAATAACAAACGTTAGGAATTTGATAAATAGTCTTGTTTTCGTATCTCCTTCAATTGCTTTAAATTTTTAAAAATCTTATTACAATGGTCACTAATAATAATAAATGTGCTGCACAAATTATGGTACATATTTCTTCCCTCTCAACAGAGAGATTCCGTTTAAATGCCTGCTAAGTTTGTTCTACTTTTGATTGTGATTTTGTTTGATGGGAAGCACTACTCCAAGCATTCTGGCAATTGGAGTTATTATTAAAGTCTTCTTTCTTTTGCTGAGTCCTTGCTTAGATTGTTACCCTCATCACATATATTCATCAATTTCACAGTGGAATAATATATTTGAATAATGAAATGTGTTTAAATGTTTGTTGATTACAGCAGGGTCATCTGGTTGTATGGCCAGAAAGCAGATTCCCCATTCAATCCTGTTTTGGTGCAAATTTGACACCACATGCACAAATTGTGGTACATGTTTCTTCCCTCTCAACAGGGAGATTCCGTTTAATGCCTGCTATGTGCTAATATCGAGTGTGATATTGTTGGATGGGAAGCACTACTCCGAACATTCTAACAATTGTAGTTATTAGGGAAGACATCTTTCTTTTGCTGAGTCCTTGTTTTGATTGTTACCCTCATCACATATATTCATCAATTTCACAGTGGAATAATATATTTGAATCGTGAAATGTTTGTAAATGTTTGTTAATTACAGCAGGGTCATCTGGTTGTATGGCCAGAAAGCAGATTCCCCATTCAATCGTCTTTTGGTGCATATTTGACACCACATGCACAAATTGTGGTACATGTTTCTTGCCTTTAAACAGGGAGATTCTGTTCATGACTGCTATGTTTGTTCAAACATGGAGAGTGATTTTGTTGCATGGGAACTACCACTCCAATCATCCTGAGTATAGGTGTTATTGGGAAAGACCTTTTTCTTTTCCTAGGTGGTTGTTTTGATTTTTACCCTTATAACTTATACTCATCTGTTTAGCAGTGGAGTAATGTATTTGAATCGTTAAATGTGTGTAAATGTTTTTTGTTTAGAGCAGGGTCATCTGGTTGTATGACCAGAAAGCAGATTCTCCATTCAATGGGTTTTTAGTGCAGATTGGACACCACTTGCATTTTAATGAATAACAAATGTTAGGAATTTGATAATTATTCTTGTTTTCGTATCTCCTTCAATTGCTTTAAATTATTAAGAATAATATTCCAATGGACACTAAAAATAATCAATGTGCTGCACAAACTGTGGTATATGTTTCTTCTCTCTCAACAGGGAGATTCCGTTTCATGACTGCTATGTTTATTCAAACATCAAGTGTGATTATGTTGGATGGAAATCACCACTCCGAGCGTTCTGACGATTGGAGTTATTAGAAATACTGTTTTATTTTGCTAGGTGCTTCCTTTGATTGATACCTTTATCACTTATATTCGTCAATTTCACAGTGGAGTAATGTATTTGAATTGTTAAATGTGTGTAAATGTTTTTTGTTTAGAGCAGGGTCATCTGGTTGTATGACCAGAAAGCAGATTCTCCATTCCATGAGTCATTAGTGCAGATTGGACACCACTTGCATTTTACTAAATAACAAACGTTAGGAATTTGATAAATAGTCTTGTTTTCGTATCTCCTTCAATTGCTTTAAATTTTTAAAAATCTTATTACAATGGTCACTAAAAATAATAAATGTGCTGCACACATTATGGTACATGTTTCTTCCCTCTCTACAGGGAGATTCCGTTTAAATGCGTGCTATGTTTGTTCTACTTTTGAGTGTGATTTTGTTTGATGGGAAGCACTACTCCGAGCATTCTGACAATTGGAGTTATTAGGAAAGACTTCTTTCTTTTGATGAGTCCTTGTTTTGATTGTTACCCTCATCACATATATTCACCAATTTCACAGTGGAATAATATATTTGAATCATGAAATGTGTTTAAATGTTTGTTGATTACAGCAGGGTCATCTGGTTGTATGGCCAGAAAGCTGATTCCCCATTCAATCGTCTTTTGGTGCATATTTGACACCACATGCACAAATTGTGGTACATGTATCTTGCCTCTCAACAGGGAGATTCTGTTTCATGACTGCTATGTTTGTTCAAACATGGATTGCGATTTTGTTGGATGGGAACTACCACTCCAAGCACCCTGAGTATTGGAGTTATTAGGAAAGACCTCTTTCTCTTCCTAGGTGCTTCTTTTGATTGTTACCCTTATAACTTATATTCATCTGTTTCGCAGGGCAGTAATGTATTTAAATTGTTAAATGTGTGTAAATGTTTATAGTTTAGAGCAGGGTCATCTGGTTGTATGACCAGAAAGCAGATTCTCCATTCAATGAGTTATTAGTGCAGATTGGACACCACTTGCATTTTACTGAATAACAAACGTTAGGAATTTGATAAATAGTCTTGTTTTCGTATCTCCTTCAATTGCTTTAAATTATTAAGAGTAATATTCCAATGGACACTAAAAATAATAAATGTGCTGCATAAATTATGGTACATGTTTCTTCCCGCTCAACAGGGAGATTCCGTTTAAATGCCTGCAATGTTTGTTCTACTTTTGAGTGTGATTCTGTTTGATGGGAAGCACTACTCCGAGCATTCTGACAATTGGAGTTATTAGGAAAGACATCTTTTTTCTGCTGAGTCCTTGTTTTGATTGTTACCCTCATCACATATATTTATCAATTTCACAGTGGAATAATATATTTGAATCGTGAAATGTGTTCAAATGTTTGTTGATTACAGCAGGGTAATCTGGTTTGTTGGCCAGAAAGCAGATTCCACATTCAATCGTCTTTTGGTGCATATTTGACACCACATGCACAAATTGTGGTACATGTTTCTTGCCTCTCAACAGGGAGATTCTGTTTCATGACTGCTATGTTTGTTCAAACATGGAGTGTGATTTTGTTGGATGGGAACTACCACTCCAAGCATCCTGAGTATAGGAGTTATTGGGAAAGACCTCCTTCTTTTCCTATGTGCTTCTTTTGATTTTTGCCCTTATAACTTATACTCATCTGTTTCGCAGTGGAGTAATGTATTTGAATCGTTAAATGTGTGTAAATGTTTGTTGTTTACAGCAGGGTCATCTGGTTGTATGACCAGAAAGCAGATTCTCCGTTCAATGAGTTTTTAGTGCAGATTGGTCACCACTTGAATTTTACCGAATAACAAATGTTAGGAATTTGATAAATAGTCTTGTTTTCGTATCTACTTCAATTGCTTTAAATTTTTAAAAATCTTATTGCAGTGGTCACTAAAAATAATCAATGTGCTGCACAAACTGTGGTACATGTTTCTTCTCTCTCAACAGGGAGATTCCGTTTCGTGACTGCTATGTTTATTCAAACATCAAGTGTGATTATGTTGGATGGAAATCACCACTCCAAGCGTTCAGACGATTGGAGTTATTAGATATGCTGTTTTCTTTTGCTAGGTGCCTCCTTTGATTGATACCTTTATCACTTATATTCGTCAATTTGACAGTGAAGTAATGTATTTGATTCGTGAAATGTGGGTAAATGTTTGTTGTTTACAGCAGGGTCATGTGGTTGTATGGCCAGAAAGCAGATTTTCTGTTCAATGGTCTTTTGATGCAGATTGGACACCACATGCACATTACTGAATAACGAATGTTCGGATTTTGATAAATCTACTTGTTTAGGTATCTCCTTTATTTGCTTTATATTTTTAAAAATATTATTGCAATGGTCACTAAAAATAATAAATGTGCTGCACAAATTGTGGTACATGTTTCTTCCCTCTCAACAGGGAGATTCCGTTTAATGCCTGCTATGTTCTAATTTCGAGTGTGATTTTGTTGGATTGTAAGCACTCCGAGCATTCTGACAATTCTAGTTATTAGGAAAGACATCTTTCTTTTGCTGAGTCCTTGTTTTGATTGTTACCCTCATCACATATATTCATCAATTTCACAGTGGAATAATATATTTGAATCGTGAAATGTTTGTAAATGTTTGTTAATTACAGCAGGGTCATCTGGTTGTATGGCCAGAAAGCAGATTCCCCATTCAATCGTCTTTTGGTGCATATTTGACACCACATGCACAGATTGTGGTACATGTTTCTTGCCTATGAACAGGGAGATTCTGTTTCATGACTGCTATGTTTGTTCAAACATGGAGCGTGATTTTGTTGGATGGGAACTACCACTCCAAGCACCCTGAGTATTGGAGTTATTAGAAAAGACCTCTTTCTCTTCCTAGGTGCTTCTATTGATTTTTACCCTTACAACTTATACTCATCTGTTTTGCAGTGGAGTAATGTGTTTGAATCGTTAAATGTGTGTAAATGTTTTTTGTTTAGAGCAGGGTCATCTGGTTGTATGACCAGAAAGCAGATTCTCCATTGAATGGGTTTTTAGTGCAGTTTGGACACCACTTGCATTTTACTGAATAACAAATGTTAGGAATTTGATAATTATTTTTGTTTTCGTATCTCCTTCAATTGATTTAAATTATTAAGGATAATATTCCAATGGACACTAAAAATAAGCAATGTGCTGTACAATCTGTGGTACATGTTTCTTCTCTCTCAACAGGGAGATTCCGTTTCATGACTGCTATGTTTATTCAAACATCGAGTGTGATTATGTTGAATGGAAATCACCACTCCGAGCGTTCAGACGATTGGAGTTATTAGATATTCTGTTTTCTTTTGGTAGGTGCTTCCTTTGATTGATACCTTTATCACTTATATTCGTCAATTTCACAGTGGAGTAATGTATTTGATTCGTGAAATGTGGGTAAATGTTTGTTGTTTACAGCAGGGTCATCTAGTTATATGGGCAGAAAGCAGATTCTCTATTCAATGGTCTTTTGGGGCAGATTGGACACCACATGCACTTTACTGAATAACGAATGTTCGGAATTTGATAAATCTTCTTGTTTAGGTATCTCCTTCATTTGTTTTTTATTTTTAACAATCTTATTGCAGTGGTCACTACAAATAATAAATGTGCTGCACAAATAGTGGAACATGTTTCTTCCCTCTCAACAGGGAGATACTGTTTAATGCCTGCTATGTTTGTTCTACTTTTGATTGTGATTTTGTTGAATGGGAAGCACTACTCCGAGCATTCTGACAATTGGAGTTATTAGGAAAGACTTCTTTCTTTTGATGAGTCCTAGTTTTGATTGTTACCCTCATCACATATATTCACCAATTTCACAGTGGAATAATATATTTGAATCGTGAAATGTGGGTAAGTGTTTGTTGATTACAGCAGGGTCATCTGGTTGTATGGCCGGAAAGCAGATTCCCCATTCAATCGTCTTTTGGTGCATATTTGACACCACATGCACAAATTGTGGTACATGTTTCTTGTCTCTCAACAGGGAGATTCTGTTTCATGACTGCTATGTTTGTTGAAATATGGAGTGTGATTTTGTTGCATGGGAACTACCACTCCAAGCATCCTGAGTATAGGTGTTATTGGGAAAGACCTCCTTCTTTTCCTAGGTGCTTCTTTTGATTTTTACCCTTATAACTTATACTCATCTGTTTCGCAGTGGAGTAATATATTTGAATCGTTAAATGTGTGTAAATGTTTTTTGTTTAGAGCAGGGTCATGTGGTTGTATGACCAGTAAGCAGATTCTCCATTGAATGGGTTTTTAGTGCAGATTGGACACCACTTGCATTTTACTGAATAACAAATGTTAGGAATTTGATAATTATTCTTGTTTTCGTATCTCCTTCAGTTGCTTTAAATTATTAAGTATAATATTCCAATGGACACTAAAAATAATCAATGTGCTGCACAAACTGTGGTACATGTTTCTTCTCTCTCAACAGGGAGATTCCGTTTCATGACTGCTATGTCAAGTGTGATTATGTTGGATGGAAATCACCACTCCGAGCGTTCTGACGATTGGAGTTATTAGAAATACTGTTTTCTTTTGCTAGGTGCTTCCTCTGATTGATACCTTTATCACTTATATTCGTCAATTTCACAGTGGAGTAATGTATTTGATTTGTGAAATGTGGGTAAATGTTTTTAGTTTAGAGCAGGGTCATCTGGTTGTATGACCAGAAAGCAGATTCTCCATTCAATGAGTTATTACTGCAGATTGGACACCACTTGCATTTTACTGAATAACAAACGTTAGGAATTTGATAAATAGTCTTGTTTTCGTATCTCCTTCAATTGCTTTAAATTTTTAAAAATCTTATTACAATGGTCACTAAAAATAATAAATGTGCTGCACACATTATGGTACATGTTTCTTCCCTCTCAACAGTGAGATTCCGTTTAAATGCCTGCTATGTTTGTTCTACTTTTGAGTGTGATTTTGTTTGATGGGAAGCACTACTCCGAGCATTCTGACAATTGGAGTTATTAGGAAAGACATCTTTCTTTTGCTGAGCCCTTGTTGTGATTGTTACCCTCATCACATATATTTATCAATTTCACAGTGGAATAATATATTTGAATCGTGAAATGTGTGTAAATGTTTGTTGATTACAGCAGGGTCATCTGGTTGTATGGCCAGAAAGCATATTCCCCATTCAATCATCTTATGGTGCATATTTGACACCACATGCACAAATTGTGGTACATGTTTCTTGCCTCTCAACAGGGAGATTCTGTTTCATGACTGCTATGTTTGTTCAACGATGGAGTGTGATTTTGTTGGATGGGAACTACCACTCCAAGCATATTGAGTATTGGAGTTATTAGGAAAGACCTTTTTCTTTTCCTAGGTGGTTCTTTTGATTGTTACCGTTATAACTTATATTCATCTGGTTGTATGGCCAGAAAGCAGATTCTCTATTCAATGGTTTTTTGGTGCAGATTGGACACCACATGCACCTTACTGAATAACAAATGTTCGGAATTTGATAAATCTTCTTGTTGAGGTATCTCCTTCATTTGCTTTATATTTTTAAAAATATTATTGCAATGGTCACTAAAAATAATAAATGTGCTGCACAAATTGTGGTACATGTTTCTTCCCTCTCAGCAGGGAGATTCCGTTTAATGCCAGCTATGTTCTACTTTCGAGTGTTATTTTGTTGGATGGAAGCTCTACTCCGAGCATTCTGACAATTGGAGTTATTAGGAAAGACGTCTTTCTTTTGCTAAGTCCTGGTTTTGATTGTTACCCTCATCACATATATTCATCAATTTCACAGTGGAATAATATATTTGAATCGTGAAATGTGGGTAAATGATTGTTGTTTACAGCAGGGTCATCTGGTTGTATGGCCAGAAAGCAGATTCACCATTCAATCTTCTTTTGGTGCATATTTGACACCACATGCACAAATTGTGGTACATGTTTCTTGCCTCTGAACAGGGAGATTCTGTTTCATGACTGCTATGTTTGTTCAAACATGGAGAGTGATTTTGTTGGATGGGAACTACCACTCCAAGCATCCTGAGTGTAGGAGTTAGTGGGAAAGACCTCTTTCTTTTCCTAGGTGCTTCTTTTGATTGTTACCCTTATAACTTATATTCATCTGTTTCGCAGGGCAGTAATGTATTTAAATTGTTAAATGTGTGTAAATGTTTTTTGTTTAGAGCAGGGTCATCTGGTTGCTTGGCCAGAAAGCAGATTCTCCATTGAATGGGTTTTTAGTGCAGATTGGACATCACTTGCATTTTACTGAATAACAAATGTTAGGAATTTGACAGTCTTGTTTTCGTATCTCCTTCAATTGCTTTAAATTTTTAAAAATCTTATTGCAATGGTCACTAAAAATAATCAATGTGCTGCACAAATTGTGGTACATGTTTCTTCTCCCTCAACAGGGAGATTCCGTTTCATGACTGCTATGTTTATTCAAACATCGAGTGTGATTATGTTGGATGGAAATCACCACTCTGAGTGTTCTGACGATTGGAGTTATTAGATATGCTGTTTTCTTTTGCTAGGTGCTTCCTTTGATTGATACCTTTATCACTTATATTCGTCAATTTCACAGTGGAGTAATGTATTTGATTCGTGAAATGTGGGAAAATGTTTGTTGTTTACAGCAGGGCCATGTGGTTGTATGGCCAGAAAGCAGATTTTCTGTTCAATGGTCTTTTGATGCAGATTGGACACCACATGCACATTACTGAATAACGAATGTTCGGAAGTTGATAAATCTACTTGTTTAGGTATCTCCTACATTTGCTTTATATTTTTAAAAATATTATTGCAATGGTCACTAAAAATAATAAATGTGCTGCACAAATTGTGGTACATGTTTCTTCCCTCTCAACAGGGAGATTCCGTTTAATGCGTGCTATGTTCTAATTTCGAGTGTGATTTTGTTGGATGGGAAGCACTACCCGAGCATTCTGACAGTTGTAGTTATTAGGAAAGACTTCTTTCTTTTGCTAAGTCCTAGTTTTGATTGTTACCCTCATCACATATATTCATCAATTTCACAGTGGAATAATATATTTGAATCTTGAAATGTGGTATATGATTGTTGATTACAGCAAGGTCATCTGGTTGTATGGGCAGAAAGCAGATTCCCCATTCAATCGTCTTTTGGTGCATATTTGACACCACATGCACAAATTGTGGTACATGTTTCTTGCCTCTCAACAGGGAGATTCTGTTTCATGACTGCTATGTTTGTTCAAACATGGAGTGTGGTTTTGTTGGATGGGAATTACCACTCCAAGCATCCTGAGTATTGGAGTTATTAGGAAAGACCTCTTTCTTTTCCTAGGTGGTTCTTTTGATTGTTACCATTATAACTTATATTCATCTGTTTCGCAGTTTAGTAATGTATTTGAATCGTTAAATGTGTGTAAATGTTTTTTGTTTAGAGCAGGGTCATCTGGTTGTATGACCAGAAAGGAGATTCTCCATTCAATGAGTTATTACTGCAGATTGGACACCACTTGCATTTTACTGAATAACAAACGTTAGGAATTTGATAAATAGTCTTGTTTTCGTATCTCCTTCAATTGCTTTAAATTTTTAAAAATCTTATTACAATGGTCACTAAAAATAATAAATGTGCTGCACACATTATGGTACATGTTTCTTCCCTCTCAACAGTGAGATTCCGTTTAAATGCCTGCTATGTTTGTTCTACTTTTGAGTGTGATTTTGTTTGATGGGAAGCACTACTCTGAGCATTCTGACAATTGGAGTTATTAGGAAAGACATCTTTCTTTTGCTGATCCCTTGTTGTGATTGTTACCCTCATCACATATATTTATCAATTTCACAGTGGAATAATATATTTGAATCGTGAAATGTGTTTAAATGTTTGTTGATTACAGCAGGGTAATCTGGTTGTATGGCCAGAAAGCAGATTCCACATTCAAACGTCTTTTGGTGCATATTTGACACCACATGCACAAATTGTGGTACATGTTTCTTGCCTTTCAACAGGGAGATTCTGTTTCATGACTGCTATGTTTGTTCAAACATGGAGTGTGATTTTGTTGGATGGGAACTACCACTCCAAGCATCCTGAGTATAGGAGTTATTGGGAAAGACCTCCTTCTTTTCCTATGTGCTTCTTTTGATTTTTACCCTTATAACTTATACTCATCTGTTTCGCAGTGGAGTAATGTATTTGAATCGTTAAATGTGTGTAAATGTTTTTTGTTTAGAGCAGGGTCATCTGGTTGTATGACCAGAAAGCAGATTCTCCATTCAATGGGTTTTTACTGCAGATTGGACACCACTTGCATTTTACTGAATAACAAATGTTAGGAATTGGATAATTATTCTTGTTTTCGTATCTCCTTCAATTGCTTTAAATTATTAAGAATAATATTCCAATGGACACTAAAAATAATCAATGTGCTGCACAAACTGTGGTACATGTTTCTTCTCTCTCAACAGGGAGATTTGGTTTCATGACTGCTATGTTTATCCAAACCTCAAGTGTGATTATGTTGGATGGAAATCACCACTCCGAGCGTTCTGACGATTGGAGTTATTAGAAATACTGTTTTATTTTGCTAGGTGCTTCCTTTGATTGATACCTTTATCACTTATATTCGTCAATTTCACAGTGGAGAAATGTATTTGATTCGTGAAATGTGGGTAAATGTTTGTTGTTTACAGCAGGGTCATGTGGTTGTATGGCCAGAAAGCAGATTCTCTATTCAATGGTTTTTTGGTGCAGATTGGACACCACATGCACCTTACTGAATAACAAATGTTCGGAATTTGATAAATCTTCTTGTTGAGGTATCTCCTTCATTTGCTTTATATTTTTAAAAATATTATTGCAATGGTCACTAAAAATAATAAATGTGCTGCACAAATTGTGGTACATGTTTCTTCCCTCTCAGCAGGGAGATTCCGTTTAATGCCTGCTATGTTCTACTTTCGAGTGTTATTTTGTTGGATGGAAGCTCTACTCCGAGCATTCTGACAATTGGAGTTATTAGGAAAGACGTCTTTCTTTTGCTAAGTCCTGGTTTTGATTGTTACCCTCATCACATATATTCATCAATTTCACATTGGAATAATGTATTTGAATCGTGAAATGTGGGTAAATGATTGTTGATTACAGCAAGGTCATCTGGTTGTATGGCCAGAAAGCAGATTCACCTTTCAATCGTCTTTTGGTGCATATTTGACACCACATGCACAAATTGTGGTACATGTTTCTTGCCTCTGAACAGGGAGATTCTGTTTCATGACTGCTATGTTTGTTCAAACATGGAGAGTGATTTTGTTGGATGGGAACTACCACTCCAAGCACCCTGAGTATTGGAGTTATTAGGAAAGACCTCTTTCTCTTCCTAGGTGCTTCTATTGATTTTTACCCTTATAACTTATATTCATCTGTTTCGCAGGGCAGTAATGTATTTAAATTGTTAAATATGTGTAAATGTTTTTTGTTTAGAGCAGGGTCATCTGGTTGGTTGGCCAGAAAGCAGATTCTCCATTGAATGGGTTTTTAGTGCAGATTGGACACCACTTGCATTTTACTGAATAACAAATGTTAGGAATTTGACAGTCTTGTTTTCGTATCTCCTTCAATTGCTTTAAATTTTTAAAAATCTTATTGCAATGGTCACTAAAAATAATCAATGTGCTGCACAAATTGTGGTACATGTTTCTTCTCCCTCAACAGGGAGATTCCGTTTCATGACTTCTATGTTTATTCAAACATCGAGTGTGATTATGTTGGATGGAAATCACCACTCCGAGTGTTCTGACGATTGGAGTTATTAGATATGCTGTTTTCTTTTGCTAGGTGCTTCCTTTGATTGATACCTTTATCACTTATATTCGTCAATTTCACAGTGGAGTAATGTATTTGATTCGTGAAATGTGGGTAAATGTTTGTTGTTTACAGCAGGGTCATCTGGTTGTATGGCCAGAAAGCAGATTCTCTATTCAATGGTCTTTTGGTGCAGATTGGACACCACATGCACCTTACTGAATAACAAATGTTCGGAATTTGATAAATCTTCTTGTTGAGGTATCTCCTTCATTTGTTTTATAGTTTTTAAAATATTATTGCAATGGTCGCTAAAAATAATAAATGTGCTGCACAAATTGTGGTACATGTTTTTTCTCTCTCAACAGGGAGATTCCGTTTCATGACTGCTATGTTTATTCAAACATCGAGTGTGATTATGTTGGATGGAAATCACCACTCCGAGTGTTCTGACGATTGGAGTTATTAGAAATACTGTTTTCTTTTGCTAGGTGCTTCCTTTGATTGATACCTTTATCACTTATATTCGTCAATTTCACAGTGGAGTAATGTATTTGATTCGTGAAATGTGGGAAAATGTTTGTTGTTTAGAGCAGGGTCATCTGGTTGTATGGCCAGAAAGCAGATTCTCTATTCAATGGTCTTTTGGTGCAGATTGGACACCACATGCACCTTACTGAATAACAAATGTTCGGAATTTGATAAATCTTCTTGTTGAGGTATCTCCTTCATTTGTTTTATAGTTTTTAAAATATTATTGCAATGGTCGCTAAAAATAATAAATGTGCTGCACAAATTGTGGTACATGTTTTTTCTCTCTCAACAGGGAGATTCCGTTTCATGACTGCTATGTTTATTCAAACATCGAGTGTGATTATGTTGGATGGAAATCACCACTCCGAGTGTTCTGACGATTGGAGTTATTAGAAATACTGTTTTCTTTTGCTAGGTGCTTCCTTTGATTGATACCTTTATCACTTATATTCGTCAATTTCACAGTGGAGTAATGTATTTGATTCGTGAAATGTGGGAAAATGTTTGTTGTTTAGAGCAGGGTCATGTGGTTGTATGGCCAGAAAGCAGATTTTCTGTTCAATGGTCTTTTGATGCAGATTGGACACCACATGCACATTAATGAATAACGAATGTTCGGAAGTTGATAAATCTACTTGTTTAGGTATCTCCTACATTTGATTTATATTTTTAAAAATATTATTGCAATGGTCACTAAAAATAATAAATGTGCTGCACAAATTGTGGTACATGTTTCTTCCCTCTCAACAGGGAGATTCCGTTTAATGCGTGCTATGTTCTAATTTCGAGTGTGATTTTGTTGGATGGGAAGCACTACCCGAGCATTCTGACAGTTGTAGTTATTAGGAAAGACTTCTTTCTTTTGCTAAGTCCTAGTTTTGATTGTTACCCTCATCACATATATTCATCAATTTCACAGTGGAATAATATATTTGAATCTTGAAATGTGGTATATGATTGTTGATTACAGCAAGGTCATCTGGTTGTATGGGCAGAAAGCAGATTCCCCATTCAATCATCTTTTGGTGCATATTTGACACCACATGCACAAATTGTGGTACATGTTTCTTGCCTCTCAACAGGGAGATTCTGTTTAATGCCAGCTATGTTTGTTCTACTTTTGAGTGTGATTTTGTTGAATAGGAAGCACTACTCCGAGCATTCTGACAATTGGAGTTATTAGGAAAGACTTCTTTCTTTTGATGAGTCCTTGTTTTGATTGTTACCCTCATCACATATATTCATCAATTTCACAGTGGAATAATATATTTGAATAATGAAATGTGTTTAAATGTTTGTTGATTACAGCAGGGTCATCTGGTTGTATGGCCGGAAAGCAGATTCCCCATTCAATCGTCTTTTTTTGGTGCATATTTGACACCACATGCACAAATTGTGGTACATGTTTCTTGCCTCTCAACAGGGAGATTCTGTTTCATGACTGCTATGTTTGTTCAAACATGGAGTGTGATTTTGTTGGATGGGAACTACCACTCCAAGCACCCTGAGTATTGGAGTTATTGGGAAAGACCTCTTTCTCTTTCTAGGTGCTTCTTTTGATTGTTACCCTTATAACTTATATTCATCTCTTTCGCAGTGGAGTAATGTATTTGAATCATTAAATGTGTATAAATGTTTTTTGTTTAGAGTAGGGTCATCTGGTTGTATGACCAGAAAGCAGATTCTCCTTTCAATGAGTTTTTAGTGCAGATTGGACACCACTTGCATTTTACTGAATAACAAATGTTAGGAATTTGACAGACTTGTTTTCGTATCTCCTTCACTTGCTTTAAATTTTTACAAATCTTATTGCAATGGTCACTAAAAATAATCAATGTGCTGCACAAATTGTGGTACATGTTTCTTCTCTCTCAACAGGGAGATTCCGTTTAATGCGTGCTATGTTCTAATTTCGAGTGTGATTTTGTTGGATGGGAAGCACTACCCGAGCATTCTGACAATTGTAGTTATTAGAAAAGACATCTTTCTTTTGCTGAGTCCTTGTTTTGATTGTTACCCTTATCACATATATTCATCAATTTCACAGTGGAATAATATATTTGAATCGTGAAATGTTTGTAAATATTTGTTAATTATAGCAGGGTCATCTGGTTGTATGGCCAGAAAGCAGATTCCCCATTCAATCGTCTTTTGGTGCATATTTGACACCACATGCACAGATTGAGGTACATGTTTCTTGCCTCTCAACAGGGAGATTCTGTTTCATGACTGCTATGTTTGTTCAAACATGGAGTGTGATTTTGTTGCATGGGAATTACCACTCCAAGCATCCTGAGTATAGGTGTTATTGGGAAAGTCCTCCTTCTTTTCCTAGGTGCTTCTTTTGATTTTTACCCTTATAACTTATACTCATCTGTTTCGCAGTGGAGTAATGTATTTGAATCGTTAAATGTGTGTAAATGTTTTTTGTTTAGAGCAGGGTCATCTGGTTGTATGACCAGAAAGCAGATTCTCCATTCAATGGGTTTTTACTGCAGTTTGGACACCACTTGCATTTTACTGTATAACAAATGTTAGGAATTTGATAGTTATTCTTTTTTTCGTATCTCCTTCAATTGCTTTAAATTATTAAGGATAATATTCCAATGGACACTAAAAATAATCAATGTGCTGCACAAACTGTGGTACATGTTTCTTCTCTCTCAACAGGGAGATTCCGTTTCATGACTGCTATGTTTATTCAAACATCACGTGTGACTATGTTGGATGGAAATCACCACTCCGAGCGTTCTGACGATTGGAGTTATTAGAAATACTGTTTTCTTATGCTAGGTGCTTCCTCTGATTGATACCTTTATCACTTATATTCGTCAATTTCACAGTGGAGTAATGTATTTGATTCGTGAAATGTGGGTAAATGTTTGTTGCTTACAGGAGGGTCATCTGGTTGTATGGCCAGAAAGCAGATTCTCTATTCAATGGTCTTTTGGTGCAGATTGGACACCACATGCACCTTACTGAATAACAATTGTTCGGAATTTGATAAATCTTCTTGTTGAGGTATATCCTTCATTTGCTTTATATTTTTTAAAATATTATTGCAATGGTCGCTAAAAATAATAAATGTGCTGCACAAATTGTGGTACATGTTTCTTCCCTCTCAACAGGGAGATTCTGTTTAATGCCAGCTATGTTTGTTCTACTTTTGAGTGTGATTTTTTGGAATGGGAAGCACTACTCCGACCATTCAGACAATTGGAGTTATTAGGAAAGACCTCTTTCTTTTGCTGAGTCCTTGTTTTGATTGTTGCCCTCATCACATATATTCACCAATTTCACAGTGGAATAATATATTTGAATCGTGAAATGTGGGTAAATGTTTGTTGATTACAGCAGGGTCATCTGGTTGTATGGCCAGAAAGCTGATTCCCCATTCAATCGTCTTTTGGTGCATATTTGACACCACATGCACAAATTGTGGTACATGTTTCTTGCCTCTGAACAGGGAGATTCTGTTTCATGACTGCTATGTTTGTTCAAACATGGAGAGTGATTTTGTTGGATGGGAACTACCACTCCAAGCACCCTGAGTATTGGAGTTATTAGGAAAGACCTCTTTCTCTTCCTAGGTGCTTCTATTGATTTTTACCCTTATAACTTATATTCATCTGTTTCGCAGGGCAGTAATGTATTTAAATTGTTAAATATGTGTAAATGTTTTTTGTTTAGAGCAGGGTCATCTGGTTGGTTGGCCAGAAAGCAGATTCTCCATTGAATGGGTTTTTAGTGCAGATTGGACACCACTTGCATTTTACTGAATAACAAATGTTAGGAATTTGACAGTCTTGTTTTCGTATCTCCTTCAATTGCTTTAAATTTTTAAAAATCTTATTGCAATGGTCACTAAAAATAATCAATGTGCTGCACAAATTGTGGTACATGTTTCTTCTCCCTCAACAGGGAGATTCCGTTTCATGACTTCTATGTTTATTCAAACATCGAGTGTGATTATGTTGGATGGAAATCACCACTCCGAGTGTTCTGACGATTGGAGTTATTAGATATGCTGTTTTCTTTTGCTAGGTGCTTCCTTTGATTGATACCTTTATCACTTATATTCGTCAATTTCACAGTGGAGTAATGTATTTGATTCGTGAAATGTGGGTAAATGTTTGTTGTTTACAGCAGGGTCATCTGGTTGTATGGCCAGAAAGCAGATTCTCTATTCAATGGTCTTTTGGTGCAGATTGGACACCACATGCACCTTACTGAATAACAAATGTTCGGAATTTGATAAATCTTCTTGTTGAGGTATCTCCTTCATTTGTTTTATAGTTTTTAAAATATTATTGCAATGGTCGCTAAAAATAATAAATGTGCTGCACAAATTGTGGTACATGTTTTTTCTCTCTCAACAGGGAGATTCCGTTTCATGACTGCTATGTTTATTCAAACATCGAGTGTGATTATGTTGGATGGAAATCACCACTCCGAGTGTTCTGACGATTGGAGTTATTAGAAATACTGTTTTCTTTTGCTAGGTGCTTCCTTTGATTGATACCTTTATCACTTATATTCGTCAATTTCACAGTGGAGTAATGTATTTGATTCGTGAAATGTGGGAAAATGTTTGTTGTTTAGAGCAGGGTCATCTGGTTGTATGGCCAGAAAGCAGATTCTCTATTCAATGGTCTTTTGGTGCAGATTGGACACCACATGCACCTTACTGAATAACAAATGTTCGGAATTTGATAAATCTTCTTGTTGAGGTATCTCCTTCATTTGTTTTATAGTTTTTAAAATATTATTGCAATGGTCGCTAAAAATAATAAATGTGCTGCACAAATTGTGGTACATGTTTTTTCTCTCTCAACAGGGAGATTCCGTTTCATGACTGCTATGTTTATTCAAACATCGAGTGTGATTATGTTGGATGGAAATCACCACTCCGAGTGTTCTGACGATTGGAGTTATTAGAAATACTGTTTTCTTTTGCTAGGTGCTTCCTTTGATTGATACCTTTATCACTTATATTCGTCAATTTCACAGTGGAGTAATGTATTTGATTCGTGAAATGTGGGAAAATGTTTGTTGTTTAGAGCAGGGTCATGTGGTTGTATGGCCAGAAAGCAGATTTTCTGTTCAATGGTCTTTTGATGCAGATTGGACACCACATGCACATTAATGAATAACGAATGTTCGGAAGTTGATAAATCTACTTGTTTAGGTATCTCCTACATTTGATTTATATTTTTAAAAATATTATTGCAATGGTCACTAAAAATAATAAATGTGCTGCACAAATTGTGGTACATGTTTCTTCCCTCTCAACAGGGAGATTCCGTTTAATGCGTGCTATGTTCTAATTTCGAGTGTGATTTTGTTGGATGGGAAGCACTACCCGAGCATTCTGACAGTTGTAGTTATTAGGAAAGACTTCTTTCTTTTGCTAAGTCCTAGTTTTGATTGTTACCCTCATCACATATATTCATCAATTTCACAGTGGAATAATATATTTGAATCTTGAAATGTGGTATATGATTGTTGATTACAGCAAGGTCATCTGGTTGTATGGGCAGAAAGCAGATTCCCCATTCAATCATCTTTTGGTGCATATTTGACACCACATGCACAAATTGTGGTACATGTTTCTTGCCTCTCAACAGGGAGATTCTGTTTAATGCCAGCTATGTTTGTTCTACTTTTGAGTGTGATTTTGTTGAATAGGAAGCACTACTCCGAGCATTCTGACAATTGGAGTTATTAGGAAAGACTTCTTTCTTTTGATGAGTCCTTGTTTTGATTGTTACCCTCATCACATATATTCATCAATTTCACAGTGGAATAATATATTTGAATAATGAAATGTGTTTAAATGTTTGTTGATTACAGCAGGGTCATCTGGTTGTATGGCCGGAAAGCAGATTCCCCATTCAATCGTCTTTTTTTGGTGCATATTTGACACCACATGCACAAATTGTGGTACATGTTTCTTGCCTCTCAACAGGGAGATTCTGTTTCATGACTGCTATGTTTGTTCAAACATGGAGTGTGATTTTGTTGGATGGGAACTACCACTCCAAGCACCCTGAGTATTGGAGTTATTGGGAAAGACCTCTTTCTCTTTCTAGGTGCTTCTTTTGATTGTTACCCTTATAACTTATATTCATCTCTTTCGCAGTGGAGTAATGTATTTGAATCATTAAATGTGTATAAATGTTTTTTGTTTAGAGTAGGGTCATCTGGTTGTATGACCAGAAAGCAGATTCTCCTTTCAATGAGTTTTTAGTGCAGATTGGACACCACTTGCATTTTACTGAATAACAAATGTTAGGAATTTGACAGACTTGTTTTCGTATCTCCTTCACTTGCTTTAAATTTTTACAAATCTTATTGCAATGGTCACTAAAAATAATCAATGTGCTGCACAAATTGTGGTACATGTTTCTTCTCTCTCAACAGGGAGATTCCGTTTAATGCGTGCTATGTTCTAATTTCGAGTGTGATTTTGTTGGATGGGAAGCACTACCCGAGCATTCTGACAATTGTAGTTATTAGAAAAGACATCTTTCTTTTGCTGAGTCCTTGTTTTGATTGTTACCCTTATCACATATATTCATCAATTTCACAGTGGAATAATATATTTGAATCGTGAAATGTTTGTAAATATTTGTTAATTATAGCAGGGTCATCTGGTTGTATGGCCAGAAAGCAGATTCCCCATTCAATCGTCTTTTGGTGCATATTTGACACCACATGCACAGATTGAGGTACATGTTTCTTGCCTCTCAACAGGGAGATTCTGTTTCATGACTGCTATGTTTGTTCAAACATGGAGTGTGATTTTGTTGCATGGGAATTACCACTCCAAGCATCCTGAGTATAGGTGTTATTGGGAAAGTCCTCCTTCTTTTCCTAGGTGCTTCTTTTGATTTTTACCCTTATAACTTATACTCATCTGTTTCGCAGTGGAGTAATGTATTTGAATCGTTAAATGTGTGTAAATGTTTTTTGTTTAGAGCAGGGTCATCTGGTTGTATGACCAGAAAGCAGATTCTCCATTCAATGGGTTTTTACTGCAGTTTGGACACCACTTGCATTTTACTGTATAACAAATGTTAGGAATTTGATAGTTATTCTTTTTTTCGTATCTCCTTCAATTGCTTTAAATTATTAAGGATAATATTCCAATGGACACTAAAAATAATCAATGTGCTGCACAAACTGTGGTACATGTTTCTTCTCTCTCAACAGGGAGATTCCGTTTCATGACTGCTATGTTTATTCAAACATCACGTGTGACTATGTTGGATGGAAATCACCACTCCGAGCGTTCTGACGATTGGAGTTATTAGAAATACTGTTTTCTTATGCTAGGTGCTTCCTCTGATTGATACCTTTATCACTTATATTCGTCAATTTCACAGTGGAGTAATGTATTTGATTCGTGAAATGTGGGTAAATGTTTGTTGCTTACAGGAGGGTCATCTGGTTGTATGGCCAGAAAGCAGATTCTCTATTCAATGGTCTTTTGGTGCAGATTGGACACCACATGCACCTTACTGAATAACAATTGTTCGGAATTTGATAAATCTTCTTGTTGAGGTATATCCTTCATTTGCTTTATATTTTTTAAAATATTATTGCAATGGTCGCTAAAAATAATAAATGTGCTGCACAAATTGTGGTACATGTTTCTTCCCTCTCAACAGGGAGATTCTGTTTAATGCCAGCTATGTTTGTTCTACTTTTGAGTGTGATTTTTTGGAATGGGAAGCACTACTCCGACCATTCAGACAATTGGAGTTATTAGGAAAGACCTCTTTCTTTTGCTGAGTCCTTGTTTTGATTGTTGCCCTCATCACATATATTCACCAATTTCACAGTGGAATAATATATTTGAATCGTGAAATGTGGGTAAATGTTTGTTGATTACAGCAGGGTCATCTGGTTGTATGGCCAGAAAGCTGATTCCCCATTCAATCGTCTTTTGGTGCATATTTGACACCACATGCACAAATTGTGGTACATGTTTCTTGCCTCTCAACAGGGAGATTCTGTTTCATGACTGCTATGTTTGTTCAAACATGGATTGTGATTTTGTTGGATGGGAACTACCACTCCAAGCACCCTGAGTATTGGAGTTATTAGGAAAGACCTCTTTCTCTTCCTAGGTGCTTCTTTTGATTGTTACCCTTATAACTTATATTCATCTCTTTCGCAGTGGAGTAATGTGTTTGAATCGTTAAATGTGTATAAATATTTTTTGTTTGCAGCAGGGTCATCTGGTTGTATGGCCAGAAAGCAGATTCCCCATTCAATCCTGTTTTGGTGCATATTTGACACCACATGCACAAATTGTGGTACATGTTTCTTGCCTCTCAACAGGGAGATTCTGTTTCATGACTGCTATGTTTGTTCAAACATGGAGTGTGATTTTGTTGCATGGGAACTACCACTCCAAGCATCCTGAGTATATGTGTTATTGGGAAAGACCTCCTTCTTTTCCTAGGTGCTTCTTTTGATTTTTACCCTTATAACTTATACTCATCTGTTTCGCAGTGGAGTAATGTATTTGAATCGTTAAATGTGTGTAAATGTTTTTTTTTAGAGCAGGGTCATCTGGTTGTATGACCAGACAGTAGATTCTCCATTGAATGGGTTTTTAGTGCAGATTGGACACCACTTACGTTTTACTGAATAACAAATGTTAGGAATTTGATAATGATTCTTGTTTTCGTATCTCCTTCAATTGCTTTAAATTATTAAGGATAATATTCCAATGGACACTAAAAATAATCAATGTGCTGCACAAACTGTGGTACATGTTTCTTCTCTCTCAACAGGGAGATCCGTTTCATGACTGCTATGTTTATCAAACATCAAGTGTGATTATGTTGGATGGAAATCACCACTCCGAGCGTTCTGACGATTGGAGTTATTAGAAATACTGTTTTCTTTTGCTAGGTGCTTCCTCTGATTGATACCTTTATCACTTATATTCGTCAATATCACAGTGGAGTAATGTATTTGATTCGTGAAATGTGGGTAAATGTTTGTTGTTTACAGCAGGGTCATCTGGTTTTGTATCCAGAAAGCAGATTCTCTATTCAGTGGTCTTTTGGTGCAGATTGGACACGACATGCTCTTTACTGAGTAACGAATCTTTCGGAATTTGATAAATCTTGTTGTTTAGGTATCTCCTTCGTTTGTTTTTTTTATTTTTAACAAATCTTATTGAATGGTCACTAAAAATAATAAATGTGCTGCACAAATTGTGGAACATGTTTCTTCCTACTCAACAGGGAGATTCTGTTTAATGCCAGCTATGTTTGTTCTACTTTTGAGTGTGATTTTGTTGAATGGGAAGCACTACTCCGAGCATTCTGACAATTGGAGTTATTAGGAAAGACTTCTTTCTTTTGATGAGTCCTTGCTTTGATTGTTACCCTCATCACATATATTCACCAATTTCACAGTGGAATAATATATTTGGATCGTGAAATGTGGGTAAATGTTTTTTGATTACAGCAGGGTCATCTGGTTGTATGGCCAGAAAGCTGATTCCCCATTCAATTGTCTTTTTGTGCATATTTGACACCATATGCACAAATTGTGGTACATGTTTCTTGCGTCTCAACAAGGAGATTCAGTTTCATGACTGCTATTTTTGTTCAAACATGTATTTTGATTTTGTTGGATGGGAACTACCACTCCAAGCACCCTGAGTATTGGAGTTATTAGGAAAGACCTCTTTCTCTTCCTAGGTGCTTCTTTTGATTGTTACCCTTATAACTTATATTAATCTCTTTCGCAGTGGAGTAATGTATTTGAATCGTTAAATGTGTATAAATGTTTTTTGTTTACAGCAGGGTCATCTGGTTGAATGGCCAGAAAGCAGATTCCCCATTCAATCCTGTTTTGGTGCATATTTGACACCACATGCACAAATTGTGGTACATGTTTCTTGCCTCTGAGCAGGGAGATTCTGTTTCATGACTGCTATGTTTGTTCAAACATGGAGCGTGATTTTGTTGGATGGGAACTACCACTCCAAGCATCCTGAGTGTAGGAGTTAGTGGGAAAGACCTCTTTCTTTTCCTAGGTGGTTCTTTTGATTGTTACCGTTATAACTTATATTCATCTGTTTCGCAGTGGAGTAATGTATTTGAATCGTTAAAAGTGTGTAAATGTTTTTTGTTTAGAGCAGGGTCATCTGGTTGTATGACCAGAAAGCAGATTATCCATTCAATGGGTTTTTGGTGCAGTTTGGACACCACTTGCATTTTACTGAATTTGATAATTATTATTGTTTTCGTATCTCCTTCAATTGCTTTAAATTTTTAAAAATCTTATTGCAATGGTCACTAAATATAATCAATGTGCTGCACAAATTGTGGTACAAGTTTCTTCTCTCATAACAGGGAGTTTCTGTTTCATGACTGCTAGTTTTATTCAAACATCGAGTGTGATTATGTTGGATGGAAATCACCACTCCGAGCGATCTGACGATTGGAGTTATTAGATATGCTGTTTTCTTTTGCTAGGTGCTTCCTTTGATTGATACCTTTATCACTTATATTCGTCAATTTCACAGTGGAGTAATGTATTTGATTCGTGAAATGTGGGTAAATGTTTGTTGTTTACAGCAGGGTCATCTGGTTGTATGGCCAGAAAGCAGATTCCCCATTCAATCGTCTTTTGGTGCATATTTGACACCACATGCACAAATTGTGGTACATGTTTCTTGCCTCTCAACAGGGAGATTCTGTTTCATGACTGCTATGTTTGTTCAAACATGTAGTGTGACTTTGTTGGATGGGAACTAGCACCCCAAGCATGCTGAGTATTGGAGTTATTAGGAAAGATCTCTTTCTTTTCCTAGGTGGTTCTTTTGATTGTTACCCTTATAACTTATATTCATCTGTTTCGCAGTGGAGTAATGTATTTGAATCGTTAAATGTGTATAAATGTTTTTTGTTTAGAGTAGGGTCATCTGGTTGTATGACCAGAAAGCAGATTCTCCATTCAATGAGTTATTAGTGCAGATTGGACACCACTTGCATTTTACTGAATAACAAATGTTACTAATTTGATAAATAGTCTTGTTTTCGTATCTCCTTCAATTGCTTTAAATTTTTAAAAATCTTATTGCAGTGGTAACAAAAAATAATAAATGTGCTGCACAAATTCTGTTACATGTTTCTTCCCTCTCAACAGGGAGATTCCGTTTAAATGCCTGCTATGTTTGTTCTACTTTTGAGTGTGATTTTGTTTGATGGGAAGCACTGCTCCGAGCATTCTCACAATTGGAGTTATTAGGAAAGTCTTCTTCCTTTTGCTGAGTCCTTGTTTTGATTGTTACCCTCATCACATTTATTCATCAATTTCACAGTGGAATAATATATTTGAATAATGAAATGTGTTTAAATGTTTGTTGATTACAGCAGGGTCATCTGGTTGTATGGCCAGAAAGCACATTCCCCATTCAATCGTCTTTTGGTGCATATTTGACACCACATGCACAGATTTTGGTACATGTTTCTTGCCTCTCAACAGGGAGAATCTGTTTCATGACTGCTATGATTGTTCAAACATGGAGTGTGATTTTGTTGGATGGGAACTGCCACTCCAAGCATCCTGAGTATTGGAGTTATTAGGAAAGACCTCTTTCTTTTCCTAGGTGGTTCTTTTGGTTGTTACCGTTATAACTTATATTCATCTGTTTCGCAGTGGAGTGATGTATTTGAATCGTTAAAAGTGTGTAAATGTTTTTTGTTTAGAGCAGGGTCATCTGGTTGTATGACCAGAAAGCAGATTATCCATTCAATGGGTTTTTGGTGCAGTTTAGACACCACTTGCATTTTACTGAATTTGATAATTATTCTTGTTTTCGTATCTCCTTCAATTGCTTTAAATTTTTAAAAACCTTATTGCAATGGTCACTAAAAATAATCAATGTGCTGCACAAATTGTGGTACATGTTTCTTCTCTCTTAACAGGGAGATTCCGTTTCATGACTGCTATGTTTATTCAAACATCAAGTGTGATTATGTTGGATGGAAATCACCACTCCGAGCGTTCTGACGATTGGAGTTATTAGATATGCTGTTTTCTTTTGCTAGGTGCTTCCTTTGATTGACACCTTTATCACTTATATTCGTCAATTTCACAGTGGAGTAATGTATTTGATTCGTGAAATGTGGGTAAATGTTTGTTGTTTACAGCAGGGTCATCTGGTTGTATGGCCAGAAAGCAGATTCTCTATTCAGTGGTCTATTGGTGCAGATTGGACACCACATGCACTTTACTGAATAACGAATGTTCGGAATTTGATAAATCTTCTTGTTTAGGTATCTCCTTCATTTGTTTTTTATTTTTAACAATCTTATTGCAATGGTCACTAAAAATAATAAATGTGCTGCACAAATTATGGTACATGTTTCTTGCCTCTCAACAGGGAGATTCTGTTTCATGACTGCTATGTTTGTTCAAACATGGAGTGTGATTTTGTTGGATGGGAACTACCACTCCAAGCATCCTGAGTATTGGAGTTATTAGGAAAGACCTCTTTCTTTTCCTAGGTGGTTCTTTTGATTGTTACTGTTATAACTTATATTAATCTCTTTCGCAGTGGAGTAATGTATTTGAATCGTTATATGTGTGTAAATGTTTTTTGTTTAGAGCAGGGTCATCTGGATGTATGACCAGAAATCAGATTATCCATTCAATGGGTTTTTGGTGCAGTTTGGACACCACTTGCATTTTACTGCATAACAAATGTTAGGAATTTGATAATTATTCTTGTTTTCGTATCTCCTTCAATTGCTTTAAATTTTTAAAAATCGTATTGCAATGGTCACTAAAAATAATCAATGTGCTGCACAAATTGTGGTACATCTTTCTTCTCTGTCAACAGGGAGATTCCGTTTCATGACTGGTATGTTTATTCAAACATCGAGTGTGATTATGTTGGATGGAAATCACCACTCCGAGCGTTCTGACGATTGGAGTTATTAGATATGCTGTTTTCTTTTTCGACGTGCTTCTTTTGATTGTTACCCTTATAACTTATATTCATCTGTTTTGCATGGCAGTAATGTATTTAAATTGTTAAATGTGTGTAAATGTTTTTTGTTTAGAGCAGGGTCATCTGGTTGTATGGCCAGAAAGCAGATTCTCCATTCAATGAGTTATTAGTGCAGATTGGACACCACTTGCATTTTACTGAATAACAAATGTTAGGAATTTCATAAATAGTCTTGTTTTCGTATCTCCTTCAATTGCTTTAAATTTTTAAAAATCTTATTGCAGTGGTAACTAAAAATAATAAATGTGTTGCACAAATTGTGTTACATGTTTCTTCTTTCTCAACAGGGAGATTCCGTTTAAATGCCTGCTATGTTTGTACTACTTTTGAGTGTGATTTAGTTTGATGGGAAGCACTGTTCCGAGCATTCTGACAATTGGAGTTATTAGGAAAGTCTTCTTTCTTTTGCTGAGTCCTTGTTTTGATTGTTACCCTCATCACATATATTCATCAATTTCACAGTGGAATAATACATTTGAATAATGAAATGTGTTTAAATGTTTGTTGATTACAGCAGGGTCATCTGGTTGTATGGCCAGAAAGCATATTCCCCATTCAATCATCTTATGGTGCATATTTGACACCACATGCACAAATTGTGGTACATGTTTCTTGCCTCTCAACAGGGAGATTCTGTTTCATGACTGCTATGTTTGTTCAACGATGGAGTGTGATTTTGTTGGATGGGAACTACCACTCCAAGCATATTGAGTATTGGAGTTATTAGGAAAGACCTTTTTCTTTTCCTAGGTGGTTCTTTTGATTGTTACCGTTATAACTTATATTCATCTGTTTCTCAGTGGAGTAATGTATTTGAGTCGTTAAATGTGTGTAAATGTTTTTTGTTTAGAGCAGGTTCATCTGGTTGTACGACCAGAAAGCAGATTATCCATTCAATGGGTTTTTGGTGCAGTTTGGACACCACTTGCATTTTACTGAATAACAAATGTTAGGAATTTGATAATTATTCTTGTTTTCGTATCTCCTTCAATTGCTTTAAATTTTTAAAAATTTTATTGCAATGGTCACTAAATATAATCAATGTGCTGCACAAATTGTGGTACAAGTTTCTTCTCCCTCAACAGGGAGATTCCGTTTCATGACTGCTGTGTTTACTCAAACATCGAGTGTGATTATGTTGGATAGAAATCACCACTCCGAGCGTTCTGACGATTGGAGTTATTAGATATGCTGTTTTCTTTTGCTAGGTGCTTCCTTTGATTGATACCTTTATCACTTATATTCGTCAATTTCACAGTGGAGTAATGTATTTGATTCGTGAAATGTGGGTAAATGTTTGTTGTTTACAGCAGGGTCATCTGGTTGTATGGCCAGAAAGCAGATTCTCTATTCAGTGGTCTTTTGGTGCAGATTGGACGCCACATGCACTTTAATGAATAACGAATGTTCGGAATTTGATAAATCTTCTTGTTTAGGTATCTCCTTCATTTGTTTTTTATTTTTAACAATCTTATTGCAATGGTCACTAAAAATAATAAATGTGCTGCACAAATTGTGGAACATGTTTCTCCCCTCTCAAAAGGGAGACTTTGTTTCATGACTGCTATGTTTGATCAAAAATGGATTGTGATTTTGTTGGATGGGAACTACCACTTCAAGCACCCTGAGTATTGGAGTTATTAGGAAAGACCTCTTTCTCTTCCTAGGTGCTTCTTTTGATTGTTACCCTTATAACTTATATTCATCTGTTTCTCAGGGCAGTAATGTATTTAAATTGTTAGATTGTGTAAATGTTTTTTGTTTAGAGCAGGGTCATCTGGTTGTATGACCAGAAAGCTGATTTTCCATTCAATGAGTTATTAAGGATAATATTCCAATGGACACTAAAAATAATCAATGTGCTGCACAAATTGTGGTAAATGTTTCTTCTCTCTCAACAGGGAGATTCCGTTTCATGACTGCTATGTTTATTCAAACATCGAATGTGATTATGTTGGATGGAAATCACCACTCTGAGCATTCTGACGATTGGAGTGATTAGAAATACTGTTTTCTTTTGCTAGGTGCTTCCTCTGATTGATACCTTTATCACATATATTCGTCAATTTCACAGTGGAGTAATGTATTTGATTCGTGAAATGTGGGTAAATGTTTGTTGCTTACGGGAGGGTCATCTGGTTGTATGGCCAGAAAGCAGATTCTCTATTCAATGGTCTTTTGGTGCAGATTGGACACCACATGCACCTTGTTGTTGTTGTTGTTGTCTTCAGTCCTGAGACTGGTTTGATGCAGCTCTCCATGCTACTCTATCCTGTGCAAGCTGCTTCATCTCCCAGTACCTACTGCAACCTACATCCTTCTGAATCTGCTTAGTGTAGTCATCTCTCGGTCTCCCTCTACGATTTTTACCCTCCATGCTGCCCTCCAATGCTAAATTTGTGATCCCTTGATGCCTCAAAATATGTCCTACCAACCGATCCCTTCTTCTAGTCAAGTTGTGCCACAAACTTCTCTTCTCCCAAATCCTATTCAATACCGCCTCATTAGTTACGTGATCTATCCACCTTATCTTCAGTATTCTTCTGTAGCACCACATTTCGAAAGCTTCTATTCTCTTCTTGTCCAAACTAGTTATCGTCCATGTTTCACTTCCATACATGGCTACACTCCAAACAAATACTTTCAGAAACGACTTCCTGATACATAAATCTATATTCGATGTTAACAAATTTCTCTTCTTCAGAAACGCTTTCCTTGCCATTGCCAGTCTACATTTTATATCCTCTCTACTTCGACCATCATCAGTTATTTTACTTCCTAAATAGCAAAACTCCTTTACTACTTTAAGTGTCTCATTTCCTAATCTAATTCCCTCAGCATCACCCGATTTAATTTGACTACATTCCATTATCCTCGTTTTGCTTTTGTTAATGTTCATCTAATATCCTCCTTTCAAGACACTGTCCATTCCGTTCAACTGCTCTTCCAAGTCCTTTGCCGTCTCTGACAGAATTACAATGTCATCGGCGAACCTCAAAGTATTTACTTCGTCTCCATGAATTTTAATATCTACTCCAAATTTTTCTTTTGTTTCCTTTACTGCTTGCTCAATATACAGATTGAATAACATCGGGGAGAGGCTACAACCCTGTCTCACTCCTTTCCCAACCACTGCTTCCCTTTCATGCCCCTCGACTCTTATTACTGCCATCTGGTTTCTGTACAAATTACAAATAGCCTTTCGCTCCCTGTATTTTACCCCTGCCACCTTTAGAATTTGAAAAAGAGTATTCCAGTCAACATTGTCAAAAGCTTTCTCTAAGTCTACAAATGCTAGAAACGTAGGTTTGCCTTTTCTTAATCTTTCTTCTAAGATAAGTCGTAAGGTCAGTATTGCCTCACGTGTTCCAACATTTCGACGGAATCCAAACTGATCCTCCCCGAGGTCTGCATCTACCAGTTTTTCCATTCGTCTGTAAAGAATTCGCGTTAGTACTTACCTTACTAAATAACAAATGTTCGGAATTTGATAAATCTTCTTGTTGAGGTATGTCCTTCATTTGCTTTATATTTTTAAAAATATTATTGCAATGGTCACTAAAAATAATAAATGTGCTGCACAAATTGTGGTACATGTTTCTTCCCTCTCAGCAGGGAGATTCCGTTTAATGCCTGCTATGTTCTACTTTCGAGTGTTATTTTGTTGGATGGAAGCTCTACTCCGAGCATTCTGACAATTGGAGTTATTAGGAAAGACGTCTTTCTTTTGCTAAGTCCTGGTTTTGATTGTTACCCTCATCACATATATTCATCAATTTCACAGTGGAATAATATATTTGAATCGTGAAATGTGGGTAAATGATTGTTGATTACAGCAAGGTCATCTGGTTGTATGGCCAGAAAGCAGATTCACCATTCAATCTTCTTTTGGTGCATATTTGACACCACATGCACAAATTGTGGTACATGTTTCTTGCCTCTGAACAGGGAGATTCTGTTTCATGACTGCTATGTTTGTTCAAACATGGAGTGTGATTTTGTTGGATGGGAACTACCACTCCAAGCACCCTGAGTATTGGAGTTATTAGGAAAGACCTCTTTCTCTTCCTAGGTGCTTCTTTTGATTGTTACCCTTATAACTTATATTCATCTGTTTCGCAGGGCAGTAATGTATTTAAAATGTTAAATGTGTGTAAATGTTTTTTGTTTAGAGCAGGGTCATCTGGTTGGTTGGCCAGAAAGCAGATTCTCCATTGAATGGGTTTTTAGTGCAGATTGGACACCACTTGCATTTTACTGAATAACAAATGTTAGGAATTTGACAGTCTTGTTTTCGTATCTCCTTCAATTGCTTTAAATTTTTAAAAATCTTATTGCAATGGTCACTAAAAATAATCAATGTGCTGCACAAATTGTGGTACATGTTTCTTCTCTCTTAACAGGGAGATTCCGTTTCATGACTGCTGTGTTTATTCAAACATCAAGTGTGATTATGTTGGATGGAAGTCACCATTCCGAGCGTTCTGACGATAGGAGTTATTAGAAATACTGTTTTCTTTTGCTAGGTGCTTCCTTTGATTGATACCTTTATCATTTATATTCATCAATTTCATAGTGGAGTAATGTATTTGATTCGTGAAATGTGGGTAAATGTTTGTTGTTTACAGCAGGGTCATCTTTTTCTATGGCCAGAAAGCAGATTCTCTATTCAATGGTCTTTTGGTGCAGATTGGACACGACATGCACTTTACTGAATAACGAATGTTCGGAAATTGATAAGTCTTCTTGTTGAGGTATCTCCTTCATTTGCTTTGTATTTTTAAAAATATTATTGCAATGGTCATTAAAAATAATCAATGTGCTGCACAAATTGTAGTACATGTTTCTTCCCTCTCAACAGGGAGATTCCGTTTAATGCCTGCTATGTTCTAATTTCGAGTGTGATGTTGTTGGATGGGAAGCACTACTCCCAGCATTCTGATAATTTTAGTTATTAGGAAAGACATCTTTCTTTTGCTGAGTACTTGTTTTGATTGTTACCCTCATCACATATATTCATCAATTTCACAGTGGAATAATATATTTGAATCGTGAAATGTGGGTAAATGTTTGTTGATTACAGCAGGGTCATCGGGTTGTATGGCCAGAAAGCAGATTCCCCATTCAATCGTCTTTTGGTGCATATTTGACACCACATGCACAAATTGTGGTACATGTTTCTTGCCTCTCAACAGGGAGATTCTGTTTCAAGACTGCTATGTTTGTTCAAACATGGAGTGAGATTTTGTTGGATGCGAACTACCACTCCAAGCATCCTGAGTATTGGAGTTATTAGGAAAGACCTCTTTCTTTTCCTAGGTGGTTCTTTTGATTGTTACCCTTATAACTTATATTCATCTGCTTCGCAGTGGAGTTATGTATTTTAATTGTTAAATGTGTGTAATTTTTTTTTTTTTTTTTTTTTTTTATATATATATATATATATATAGCAGGGTCATCTTGTTGTATGGCCAGAAAGCAGATTCTCTATTCAATGGTCTTTTGGTGCAGATTGGACACGACATGCACTTTACTGAATAACAAATGTTCGGAATTTGATATATCTTCTAGTTTAGGTATATCCTTCATTTGTTTTTTATTTTTAAAAATATTATTGCAATGGTCACTGAAAATAATAAATGTGCTGCACAAATTGTGGTACATGTTTCTTCCCTCTCAACAGGGAGATTCCGTTTAATGCCTGCTATGTTCTACTTTCGAGTGTAATTTTGTTGGATGGTAGCACTACTCCGAGCATTCTGACATTTGGAGTTATTAGGAAAGACTTCTTTCTTTTGCTGAGTCCTAGATTTGATTGTTACCCTCATCACATATATTCATCAATTTTACAGTGGAATAATATATTTGAATCGTGAAATGTGGGTAAATGATTGTTGATTACAGCAAGGTCATCTGGTTGTATGGCCAGAAAGCAGATTCCCCATTCAATCGTCTTTTGGTGCATATTTGACACCACATGCACAAATTGTGGTACATGTTTCTTGCCTCTCAACAGGGAGATTCTGTTGCATGTTTGCTATGTTTGTTCAAACATGGAGTGTGATTTTGTTGGATGGGAACTACCACTCCAAGCATCCTTAGTATAGGAGTTATTGGGAAAGAACTCCTTCTTTTCCTAGGTGGTTCTTTTAATTGTTACCCTTGTAACTTATATTCATCTGTTTCGCAGTGGAGTAATGTATTTGTATCGTTAAATGTGTGTAAATGTTTTTTGTTTAGAGCAGGGTCATCAGGTTGTATGACCAGAAAACAGATTCTCCATTGAATGGGTTTTTAGTGCAGATTGGACACCACTTGCATTTTAGTTTATAACAAATGTTAGGAATTTGATAATTATTCTTGTTTTCGTATCTCCTTCAATTGCTTTAAATTTTTAAAAATCTTATTGCAATGGTCACTAATAATAATCAATGTGCTGCACAAATTGTGGTACATGTTTCTTCACTCTCAACAGAGACATTCCGTTTCATGACTGCTATGTTTATTCAAACATCGATTGTGATTATGTTGGATGGAAATCACCACTCCGAGTGTTCTGACGATTGGAGTTATTAGATATGCTGTTTTCTTTTGCTAGGTGCTTCCTTTGATTGATACCTTTATCACTTATATTCGTCAATTTCACAGTGGAGTAATGTATTTGATTCGTGAATTGTCTGTAAATGTTTGTTGTTTACAGCAGGGTCATCTTTTTGTATGGCCAGAAAGCAGATTCTCTATTCAATGGTATTTTGGTGCAGATTGGACACCACATGCACTTTACTGAATAACGAATGTTCGGAATTTGATAAGTCTTCTTGTTGAGGTATCTCCTTCATTTGCTTTGTATTTTTAAAAATATTATCGCAATGGTCATTAAAAATAACCAATATGCTGCACAAATTGTAGTACATGTTTCTTCCCTCTCAACAGGGAGATTCCGTTTAATGCCTGCTATGTTCTAATTTCGAGTGTGATGTTGTTGGATGGGAAGCACTACTTCCAGCATTCTGATAATTGTAGTTATTAGGAAAGACATCTTTCTTTTGCTGAGTCCTTGTTTTGATTGTCACCCTCATCACATATATTCATCAATTTCACAGTGGAATAATATATTTGAATCGTGAAATGTGGATAAATGTTTGTTGATTACAGCAGGGTCATCTGGTTGTATGGCCAGAAAGCAGATTCCCCATTCAATCGTCTTTTGGTGCATATTTGACACCACATGCACAAATTGTGGTACATGTTTCTTGCCTCTCAACAGGGAGATTCTGTTTTTATGACTGCTATGTTTGTTCAAACATGGAGTGTGATTTTGTTGGATGGGAACTACCACTCCAAGCATCCTGAGTATTGGAGTTATTAGGAAAGACCTCTTTCTTTTCCTAGGTGGTTCTTTTGATTGTTACCCTTATAACTTATATTCATCTTTTTCGCAGTAGAGTAATGTATTTGAATCGTTAAATGTGTGTAAATGTTTTTTATTTAGAGCAGGGTCATCTGGTTGTATGTCCAGAAAGCAGATTCTCCATTCAATGAGTTTTTAGTGCAGATTGGACACCACTTGCATTTTACTGAATAACAAATGTTAGGAATTCGACAGTCTTGTTTTCGTATCTCCTTCAATTGCTTTAAATTTTTAAAAATCTTATTGCAATGGTCACTAAAAATAATCAATGTGCTGCACAGATTGTGGTACACCTTTCTTCTCTGTCAACAGGGAGATTCCGTTTCATGACTGCTATGTTTATTCAAACATCGAGTGTCATTTTGTTGGATGGAAATCACCACTCCGAGCATTGTGACGATTGGAGTTATTAGAAATACTGTTTTCTTTTGCTGGGCGCTTCCTTTGATTGATACCTTTATCACTTATATTCGTCGATTTCACAGTGGAGTAATGTATTTGATTCGTGAAATGTGGGTAAATGTTTGTTGTTTACAGCAGGGTCATCTGGTTGTATGGCCAGAAAGCAGATTCTCTATTCAGTGGTCTTTTGGTGCAGATTGGACACCACATGCACTTTACTGAATAACGAATGTTCAGAATTTGATAAATCTGCTTATTGAGTTATCTCCTTCATTTGCTTTTTATTTTTAAAAATATTATTGCAGTGGTCACTAAAATAATAAATGTGCTGCACAAATTGTGGTACATGTTTCTTCCCTCTCAACAGGGAGATTCCGTTTAATGCCTGCTATGTTCTAATTTCGAGTGTGATTTTGTTGGATGGGTAGCACTACTCCGAGCATTCTGACAATTGTAGTTATTAGGAAAGACATCTTTCTTTTGATGAGTCCTTGTTTTGATTGTTACCCTCATCACATATATTCATCAATTTCACAGTGGAATAATATATTTGAATCGTGAAATGTGGGTAAATGATTGTTGATTACAGCAAGGTCATCTGGTTGTATGGCCAGAAATCAGATTCCCCATTCAATCGTCTTTTGGTGCATATTTGACACCACATGCACAAATTGTGGTACATATTTCTTGCCTCTCAACAGGGAGATTCTGTTTCATGACTGCTATGTTTGTTCAAACATGGAGTGTGATTTTGTTGGATGGGAACTACCACTCCAAGCATCCTGAGTATTGGAGTTATTAGGAAAGACATCTTTCTTTTCCTAGGTGGTTCTTTTGATTGTTACTCTTATAACTTATATTCATCTGCTTTGCAGTGGAGTTATGTTTTTTATTTGTTAAATGTGTGTAAATGTTTTTTTTTTTTTTTTATAGCAGGGTCATCTTGTTGTATGACCAGAAAGCAGATTATCCATTCAATGGCTTTTTGGTGCAGATTGGACACCACTTGCATTTTACTGAATAACAAATGTTAGGAATTTGATAATTATTCTTGTTTTCGTATCTCCTTCAATTGCTTTAAATTTTTAAAAATTTTATTGCAATGGTCACTAAATATAATCAATTTGCTGCACAAATTATGGAACATGTTTCTTTCCTCTCAACAGCGAAATTCTGTTTAATGCCTGCTATGTTTGTTCTACTTTTGAGTGTAATTTTGTTGGATGGAAAGCACTACTTCGAGCATTCTGACAATTGGAGTTATTAGCAATGTCTTCTTTCTTTTGCTGAGTCCTTGTTTTGATTGTTACCCTTATCACATATATTCATTAATTTCACACTGGAATAATATATTTGAATCGTGAAATGTGGGTAAATGTTTGTTAATTAGAGCAGGGTCATCTGGTTGTATGGCCAGAAAGCAGATTCCCCATTCAATCGTCTTTTGGTGCATATTTGACACCACATGCACAGATTGTGGTACATGTTTCTTGCCTCTCAACAGGGAGATTCTGTTTCATGACTGCTATGTTTGTTCAAACATGGAGTGTGATTTTGTTGGATGGGAACTACCTCACCAAGCAACGTGAGTATAGGTGTTATTGGGAAAGACCTCTTTCTTTTCGTAGGTGCTTCTTTTGATTTTACCCTTATAACTTATATTCATCTGTTTAGCAGTGGAGTAATGTTTTTGAATCGTTAAATGTGTGTAAATGTTTTTTGTTTATAGCAGGATCATCTTGTTGTATGACCAGAAAGCAGATTATCCATTCAATGGGTTTTTAGTGCAGATTGGACACCACTTGCATTTTACTGTATAACAAATGTTAGGAATTTGATAATTATTCTTGTTTTCGTATCTCCTTCAATTGCTTTAAATTTTTAAAAATCTTATTGCAATGGTCACTAACAATAATCAATGTGCTGCACAAATTGTGGTACATGTTTCTTCTCTCTCAACAGGGAGATTCCGTTTCATGACTGCTATGTTTATTCAAACATCAAGTGTGATTATGTTGGATGGAAATCACCACTCCGAGCGTTTTGACGATTGGAGTTATTAGAAATACTGTTTTCTTTTGCTAGGTGCTTCCTTTGATTGATACCTTTATCACTTATATTCGTCAATTTCACAATGGATAATGTATTTGATTCGTGAAATGTTGGTAAATGTTTGTTGTTTACAGCAGGGTCATCTGGTTGTATGGCCAGAAAGCAGATTCTCTATTCAATGGTCTTTTGATGCAGATTGGACACCACATGCACATTACTGAATAACGAATGTTCGGAATTTGATAAATCTTCTTGTTTAGGTATCTCCTTCATTTGCTTTATATTTTTAAAAATATTATTGCAATGGTCACTAAAAATAATAATTGTGCTGCACAAATTGTGGTACATGTTTCTTCCCTCTCAACAGGGAGTTTCCGTTTAATGCCTGCTATGTTCTAATTTCGAGTGTGATTTTGTTGGATGGGAAGCTCTACTCCGAGCATTGTGACAATTGTAGTTATTAGGAAAGACATCTTTCTTTTGCTGAGTCCTTGTTTTGATTGTTACCCTCATCACATATATTCATCAATTTCTCAGTGGAATAATATATTTGAATCGTGGAATGTTTGTAAATGTTTGTTAATTACAACAGGGTCATCTGGTTGTATGGCCAGAAAGCAGATTCCCCATTCAATCTTCTTTTGGTGCATATTTGACACCACATGCACAGATTGTGGTACATGTTTCTTGCCTCTCAACAGGGAGATTCTGTTTCATGACTGCTATGTGTGCTCCCCCCATGAACCATGGACCTTGCCGTTGGTGGGGAGGCTTGCGTGTTTCAGCGATACAGATGGCCGTACCGTAGGTGCAACCACAACGGAGGGGTATCTGTTAGGCCAGACAAACGTGTGGTTCCTGAAGAGGGGCAGCAGCCTTTTCAGTAGTTGCAGGGGCAACAGTCTGGATGATTGACTGATCTGGCTTTGCAACATTATCCAGATCGGCCTTGCTGTGCTGGTACTGCGAACGGCTGAAAGCAAGGGGAAACTACAGCCGTAATTTTTCCCGAGGACATGCAGCTTTACTGTATGATTAAATGATGATGGCATCCTCTTGGGTAAAATATTCCGGAGGTAAAATAGTCCACCATTCGGATCTCCGGGCGGGGACTACTCAGGAGGATGTCGTTATCAGGAGAAAGAAAACTGGCGTCCTACGGATCGGAGCGTGGAATGTCAGATCCCTTAATCGGGCAGGTAGGTTAGAAAATTTAAAAAGGGAAATGGATAGGTTAAAGTTAGATATAGTGGGAATTAGTGAAGTCCGGTGGCAGGAGGAACAAGACTTCTGGTCAGGTGACTACAGGGTTATAAACACAAAATCAAATAGGGGTAATGCAGGAGTAGGTTTAATAATGAATAGGAAAATAGGAATGCGGGTAAGCTACTACAAACAGCATAGTGAACGCATTATTGTGGCCAAGATAGATACGAAGCCCACACCTACTACAGTAGTACAAGTTTATATGCCAACTAGCTCTGCAGATGATGAAGAAATTGAAGAAATGTACGATGAAATAAAAGAAATTATTCAGATAGTGAAGGGAGACGAAAATTTAATAGTAATGGGTGACTGGAATTCGAGTGTAGGAAAAGGGAGAGAAGGAAACATAGTAGGTGAATATGGATTGGGGCTAAGAAATGAAAGAGGAAGCCGCCTAGTAGAATTTTGCACAGAGCACAACTTAATCATAGCTAACACTTGGTTTAAGAATCATGAAAGAAGGTTGTATACGTGGAAGAACCCTGGAGATACTAAAAGGTATCAGATAGATTATATAATGGTAAGACAGAGATTTAGGAACCAGGTTTTAAGTTGTAAGACATTTCCAGGGGCAGATGTGGACTCTGACCACAATCTATTGGTTATGACCTGTAGATTAAAACTGAAGAAACTGCAAAAATGTGGGAAATTAAGGAGATGGGACCTGGATAAACTGAAAGAACCAGAGGTTGTACAGAGTTTCAGAGAGACCATAAGGGAACAATTGACAGGAATAGGGGAAAGAAATACAGTAGAAGAAGAATGGGTAGCTCTGAGGGATGTAGTAGTGAAGGCAGCAGAGGATAAAGTAGGTACAAAGACGAGGGCTGCTAGAAATCCTTGGGTAACAGAAGAAATATTGAATTTAATTGATGAAAGTAGAAAATATAAAAATGCAGTAAATGAAGCAGGCAAAAAGGAATACAAACGTCTCAAAAATGAGATCGACAGGAAGTGCAAAATGGCTAAACAGGGATGGCTAGAGGACAAATGTAACGATGTAGAAGCTTATCTCACTAGGCGTAAGATAGATACTGCCTACAGGAAAATTAAAGAGACCTTTGCAGGGAAGAGATTCACGTGTATGAATATCAAGAGCTCAGATGGCAGCCCAGTTCTAAGCAAAGAAGGGAAGGCAGAAAGGTGGAAGGAGTATATAGAAGGTTTATACAAGGGCGATGTACTTGAGGACAATATTATGGAAATAGAAGAGGATGTAGATGAAGACGAAATGGGAGATACGATACTGCGTGAAGAGTTTGACAGAGCACTGAAAGACCTGAGTTGAAACAAGGCCCCCGGAGTAGACAACATTCCATTAGAACTACTGACGGCCTTGGGAGAGCCAGTAATGACAAAACTCTACCAGCTGGTGAGCAAGATGTATGAGACAGGCGAAATACCCTCAGACTTCAAGAAGAATATAATAATTCCAATCCCAAAGAAAGCAGGTGCTGACAGATGTGAAAATTACCGAACTATCAGTTTAATAAGCCACGGCTGCAAAATACTAACGCGAATTCTTTACAGACGAATGGAAAAACTGGTAGATGCAGACCTCGGGGAAGATGAGTTTGGATTCCGTCGAAATGTTGGAACACGTGAGGCAATACTGACCTTACGACTTATCTTAGAAGAAAGATTAATAAAAGGCAAACCTACATTTCTAGCATTTGTAGACTTAGAGAAAGCTTTTGACAATGTTGACTGGAATACTCTTTTTCAAATTCTAAAGGTGGCAGGGGTAAAATACAGGGAGCGAAAGGCTATTTGTAATTTGTACAGAAACCAGATGGCAGTAATAAGAGTCGAGGGGCATGAAAGGGAAGCAGTGGTTGGGAAAGGAGTGAGACACGGTTGTAGCCTCTCCCCGATGTTATTCAATCTGTATATTGAGCAAGCAGTAAAGGAAACAAAAGAAAAATTTGGAGTAGGTATTAAAATTCATGGAGACGAAGTAAATACTTTGAGGTTCGCCGATGACATTGTAACTCTGTCAGAGACGGCAAAGGACTTGGAAGAGCAGTTGAACGGAATGGACAGTGTCTTGAAAGGAGGATATTAGATGAACATTAACAAAAGCAAAACGAGGATAATGGAATGTAGTCAAATTAAATCGGGTGATGCTGAGGGAATTAGATTAGGAAATGAGACACTTAAAGTAGTAAAGGAGTTTTGCTATTTAGGAAGTAAAATAACTGATGATGGTCGAAGTAGAGAGGATATAAAATGTAGACTGGCAATGGCAAGGAAAGCGTTTCTGAAGAAGAGAAATTTGTTAACATCGAATATAGATTTATGTATCAGGAAGTCGTTTCTGAAAGTATTTGTTTGGAGTGTAGCCATGTATGGAAGTGAAACATGGACGATAACTAGTTTGGACAAGAAGAGAATAGAAGCTTTCGAAATGTGGTGCTACAGAAGAATACTGAAGATAAGGTGGATAGATCACGTAACTAATGAGGAGGTATTGAATAGGATTTGGGAGAAGAGAAGTTTGTGGCACAACTTGACTAGAAGAAGGGATCGGTTGGTAGGACATATTTTGAGGCATCAAGGGATCACAAATTTAGCATTGGAGGGCAGCATGGAGGGTAAAAATCGTAGAGGGAGACCGAGAGATGACTACACTAAGCAGATTCAGAAGGATGTAGGTTGCAGTAGGTACTGGGAGGTGAAGCAGCTTGCACAGGATAGAGTAGCATGGAGAGCTGCATCAAACCAGTCTCAGGACTGAAGACAACAACAACAACATGTTTCTTTAAACATGGAGTGTGATTTTGTTGGATGGGGACTACCACTCCAAGCATCCTGAGTATAGGTGTTATTGGGAAAGACCTCCTCCTTTTCCTAGGTGCTTCTTTTGATTTTTACCCTTATAACTTATATTCATCTGTTTCGCAGTGGAGTAATGTATTTGAATCGTTAAATGTGTGTAAATGTTTTTTGTTTAGAGCAGGGTCATCTGGTTGTATGACCAGAAAGCAGATTCTCCATTGAATGGGTTTTTAGTGCAGATTGGACACCACTTGCATTTTACTGAATAACAAATGTTAGGAATTTGATAATTATTCTTGTTTTCGTATCTCCTTCAATTGCTTTAAATTTTTAAAAATCTTATTGCAATGGTCACTAAAAATAATCAATGTGCTGCACAAATTGTGGTACATGTTTCTTCCCTCTCAACAGGGAGATCCCGTTTAATGCCTGCTATGTTCTACTTTCGAGTGTAATTTTGTTGAATGGAAGCACTACTCTGAGCATTCTGACAATTTGAATTATTAGGAAAGACATCTTTCTTTTGCTGAGTCCTAGTTTTGATTGTTACCCTCATCACATATATACATCAGTTTCACAGTGGAATAATATATTTGATACGTGAAATGTGGGTAAATGTTTGTTGTTGACAGCAGGGTCATCTGGTTGTATGGCCAGAAAGCAGATTCTCTATTGAATGGTCTTTTGGTGCAGATTGCACACCACATGCAGTTTACTGAATAACAAATGTTCGGAATTTGATAAATCTTCTTGTTAAGGTATCTCCTTGATTTGCTTTATATTTTTAAAAATATTATTGCAATCGTCACTAAAAATAATAAATGAGCTGCACAAATTGTGGTACATGTTTCTTCCCTCTCAACAGGGAGATTCCGTTTACTGCCTGCTATGTTCTACTTTCGAGTGTAATTTTGTTGGATGGAAGCACTAATCCGAGCATTCTGCCAATTGGAGTTATTAGGAAAGACTTCTTTCTTTTGCTGAGTCCTAGTTTTGATTGTTACCCTCATCACATATATTCATCAATTACACAGTGGAATAATATATGTGAATCGTGAAATGTGGGTAAATGATTGTTGATTACAGCAAGGTCATGTGGTTGTATGGCCAGAAAGCAGATTCCCCATTCAATCGTCTTTTGGTGCATATTTGACACCACATGCACAAATTGTGGTACATGTTTCTTGCCTCTCAACAGGGAGACCCTGTTTCATGACTGCTATGTTTGTTCAAACATGGAGTGTGATTTTTTTGGATGGGAACTACCACTCCAAGCATCCTGAGTATTGGAATTATTAGGAAAGATCTCTTTCTTTTCCTAGGTGGTTCTTTTGATTGTTACCCTTATAACTTATATTCATCTGTTTCGTAGTGGAGTAATGTATTTGAATTGTTAAATGTGTGTAAATGTTTTTCGTTTAGAGCAGGGTCATCTGGTTGTATGACCAGAAAGCAGATTCTCCATTGAATGGGTTTTTCGTGCAGATTGGACATCACATGGACTTTACTGAATAACTAATGTTCGGAATTTGATAAATCTTCTTGTTTAGGTATCTCGTTAATTTGCTTTTTATTTTCTAAATTTTATTGCAATGGTCACTAAAAATAATCAATGTGCTGCACAAATTGTGGAACATGTTTCTTCCATCTCAACACTGAAATTCTGTTTAATGCCTGCTATGTTTGTTCTACTTTTCAGTGTGATTTTGTTAGATGGGAAGCACTGCTTCGAGCATTCTGACAATTGGAGTTAATAGCAATTACTTCTTTCTATTGCTGAGTCCTTGTTTTGATTGTTATCCCCATCACATATATTCATCAATTTTACAGTGGAATAATATATTTGAATCGTGAAATGTGGGTAAATATTTGTTGATTACAGCAGGGTCATCTGGTTGTATGGCCAGAAAGCAGATTCCCCATTCAATCGTCTTTTGGTGCATATTTGACACCACATGCACAAATTGTGGTACATGTTTCTTGTCTCTCAACAGGGAGATTCTGTTTCATGACTGCTATGTTTGTTCAAACATGGAGTGTGATTTTATTGGATGGGAACTACCACTCCAAGCATCCTGAGTATTGGAATTATTAGGAAAGATCTCTTTCTTTCCTAGGTGGTTCTTTTGATTGTTACCCTTATAACTTATATTCATGTGTTTCGTAGTGGAGTAATGTATTTGAATTGTTAAATGTGTGTAAAGGTTTTTTGTTTAGAGCAGGGTCATCTGGTTGTATGACCAGAAAGCAGATTCTCCATTGAATGGGTTTTTAGTGCAGATTGGACACCACTTGCATTTTACTGAATAACAAATGTTAGGAATTTGATAATTATTCTTGTTTTCGTATCTCCTTCAATTGCTTTAAATTTTTAAAAATCTTATTGCAATGGTCACTAAAAATAATCAATGTGCTGCACAAATTGTGGTACATGTTTCTTCCCTCTCAACAGGGAGATCCCGTTTAATGCCTGCTATGTTCTACTTTCGAGTGTAATTTTGTTGAATGGAAGCACTACTCTGAGCATTCTGACAATTCGAATTATTAGGAAAGACATCTTTCTTTTGCTGAGTCCTAGTTTTGATTGTTACCCTCATCACATATATACATCAGTTTCACAGTGGAATAATATATTTGATACGTGAAATGTGGGTAAATGTTTGTTGTTGACAGCAGGGTCATCTGGTTGTATGGCCAGAAAGCAGATTCTCTATTGAATGGTCTTTTGGTGCAGATTGCACACCACATGCAGTTTACTGAATAACAAATGTTCGGAATTTGATAAATCTTCTTGTTAAGGTATCTCCTTGATTTGCTTTATATTTTTAAAAATATTATTGCAATCGTCACTAAAAATAATAAATGAGCTGCACAAATTGTGGTACATGTTTCTTCCCTCTCAACAGGGAGATTCCGTTTACTGCCTGCTATGTTCTACTTTCGAGTGTAATTTTGTTGGATGGAAGCACTAATCCGAGCATTCTGACAATTGGAGTTATTAGGAAAGACTTCTTTCTTTTGCTGAGTCCTAGTTTTGATTGTTACCCTCATCACATATATTCATCAATTACACAGTGGAATAATATATGTGAATCGTGAAATGTGGGTAAATGATTGTTGATTACAGCAAGGTCATGTGGTTGTATGGCCAGAAAGCAGATTCCCCATTCAATCGTCTTTTGGTGCATATTTGACACCACATGCACAAATTGTGGTACATGTTTCTTGCCTCTCAACAGGGAGACCCTGTTTCATGACTGCTATGTTTGTTCAAACATGGAGTGTGATTTTTTTGGATGGGAACTACCACTCCAAGCATCCTGAGTATTGGAATTATTAGGAAAGATCTCTTTCTTTTCCTAGGTGGTTCTTTTGATTGTTACCCTTATAACTTATATTCATCTGTTTCGTAGTGGAGTAATGTATTTGAATTGTTAAATGTGTGTAAATGTTTTTCGTTTAGAGCAGGGTCATCTGGTTGTATGACCAGAAAGCAGATTCTCCATTGAATGGGTTTTTCGTGCAGATTGGACATCACATGGACTTTACTGAATAACTAATGTTCGGAATTTGATAAATCTTCTTGTTTAGGTATCTCGTTAATTTGCTTTTTATTTTCTAAATTTTATTGCAATGGTCACTAAAAATAATCAATGTGCTGCACAAATTGTGGAACATGTTTCTTCCATCTCAACACTGAAATTCTGTTTAATGCCTGCTATGTTTGTTCTACTTTTCAGTGTGATTTTGTTAGATGGGAAGCACTGCTTCGAGCATTTTGACAATTGGAGTTAATAGCAATTACTTCTTTCTATTGCTGAGTCCTTGTTTTCATTGTTATCCCCATCACATATATTCATCAATTTTACAGTGGAATAATATATTTGAATCGTGAAATGTGGGTAAATATTTGTTGATTACAGCAGGGTCATCTGGTTGTATGGCCAGAAAGCAGATTCCCCATTCAATCGTCTTTTGGTGCATATTTGACACCACATGCACAAATTGTGGTACATGTTTCTTGTCTCTCAACAGGGAGATTCTGTTTCATGACTGCTATGTTTGTTCAAACATGGAGTGTGATTTTATTGGATGGGAACTACCACTCCAAGCATCCTGAGTATTGGAATTATTAGGAAAGATCTCTTTCTTTTCCTAGGTGGTTCTTTTGATTGTTACCCTTATAACTTATATTCATCTGTTTCGTAGTGGAGTAATGTATTTGAATTGTTAAATGTGTGTAAAGGTTTTTTGTTTAGAGCAGGGTCATCTGGTTGTATGACCAGAAAGCAGATTCTCCATTGAATGGGTTTTTAGTGCAGATTGGACACCACTTGCATTTTACTGAATAACAAATGTTAGGAATTTGATAATTATTCTTGTTTTCGTATCTCCTTCAATTGCTTTAAATTTTTAAAAATCTTATTGCAATGGTCACAAAAAATAATCAATGTGCTGCACAAATTGTGGTACATGTTTCTTCTCTCTCAACAGGGAGATTCCGTTTCATGACTGCTATGTTTATTCAAACATCAAGTGTGTTTATGTTGAATGGAAAACACCACTCCGAGCGTTCTGACGATTGGAGTTATTAGAAATACTGTCTTCTTTTGCTAGGTGCTTCCTTTGATTGATACCTTTATCACTTATATTCGTCAGTTTCACAGTGGAGTAATGTATTTGATTCGTGAAATGTGGGTAAATGTTTGTTGTTTACAGCAGGGTCATCTGGTTGTATGGCCAGAAATCAGATTCTCTATTCAATGGTCTTTTGGTGCAGATTGGACACCACATGCACTTTACTGAATAACGAATGTTCGGAATTTGATAAATCTTCTTGTTGAGGTATCTCCTTCATTTGCATTTTATTTTTAAAAATTTTATTGCAATGGTCACTAAAAATAATCAAAGTGCTGCACAAATTGTGGTACATGTTTCTTCCCTAAACAGGGAAGTTCTGTTCATTGCCTGCTATGTTTGTTCTACTTTTGAGTGTGATTTTGTTGGATGGGAAGCACTACTTCGAGCATTCTGCCAATTGGAGTTATTAGGAAAGACTTCTTTCTTTTGCTGAGTCCTAGTTTTGATTGTTACCCTCATCACATATATTCATCAATTACACAGTGGAATAATATATGTGAATCGTGAAATGTGGGTAAATGATTGTTGATTACAGCAAGGTCATGTGGTTGTATGGCCAGAAAGCAGATTCCCCATTCAATCGTCTTTTGGTGCATATTTGACACCACATGCACAAATTGTGGTACATGTTTCTTGCCTCTCAACAGGGAGACACTGTTTCATGACTGCTATGTTTGTTCAAACATGGAGTGTGATTTTTTTGGATGGGAACTACCACTCCAAGCATCCTGAGTATTGGAATTATTAGGAAAGATCTCTTTCTTTTCCTAGGTGGTTCTTTTGATTGTTACCCTTATAACTTATATTCATCTGTTTCGTAGTGGAGTAATGTATTTGAATTGTTAAATGTGTGTAAATGTTTTTCGTTTAGAGCAGGGTCATCTGGTTGTATGACCAGAAAGCAGATTCTCCATTGAATGGGTTTTTCGTGCAGATTGGACATCACATGGACTTTACTGAATAACTAATGTTCGGAATTTGATAAATCATCTTGTTTAGGTATCTCGTTAATTTGCTTTTTATTTTCTAAATTTTATTGCAATGGTCACTAAAAATAATCAATGTGCTGCACAAATTGTGGAACATGTTTCTTCCATCTCAACACTGAAATTCTGTTTAATGCCTGCTATGTTTGTTCTACTTTTCAGTGTGATTTTGTTAGATGGGAAGCACTGCTTCGAGCATTCTGACAATTGGAGTTAATAGCAATTACTTCTTTCTATTGCTGAGTCCTTGTTTTGATTGTTATCCCCATCACATATATTCATCAATTTTACAGTGGAATAATATATTTGAATCGTGAAATGTGGGTAAATATTTGTTGATTACAGCAGGGTCATCTGGTTGTATGGCCAGAAAGCAGATTCCCCATTCAATCGTCTTTTGGTGCATATTTGACACCACATGCACAAATTGTGGTACATGTTTCTTGTCTCTCAACAGGGAGATTCTGTTTCATGACTGCTATGTTTGTTCAAACATGGAGTGTGATTTTATTGGATGGGAACTACCACTCCAAGCATCCTGAGTATTGGAATTATTAGGAAAGATCTCTTTCTTTCCTAGGTGGTTCTTTTGATTGTTACCCTTATAACTTATATTCATGTGTTTCGTAGTGGAGTAATGTATTTGAATTGTTAAATGTGTGTAAAGGTTTTTTGTTTAGAGCAGGGTCATCTGGTTGTATGACCAGAAAGCAGATTCTCCATTGAATGGGTTTTTAGTGCAGATTGGACACCACTTGCATTTTACTGAATAACAAATGTTAGGAATTTGATAATTATTCTTGTTTTCGTATCTCCTTCAATTGCTTTAAATTTTTAAAAATCTTATTGCAATGGTCACAAAAAATAATCAATGTGCTGCACAAATTGTGGTACATGTTTCTTCTCTCTCAACAGGGAGATTCCGTTTCATGACTGCTATGTTTATTCAAACATCAAGTGTGTTTATGTTGGATGGAAAACACCACTCCGAGCGTTCTGACGATTGGAGTTATTAGAAATACTGTCTTCTTTTGCTAGGTGCTTCCTTTGATTGATACCTTTATCACTTATATTCGTCAGTTTCACAGTGGAGTAATGTATTTGATTCGTGAAATGTGGGTAAATGTTTGTTGTTTACAGCAGGGTCATCTGGTTGTATGGCCAGAAATCAGATTCTCTATTCAATGGTCTTTTGGTGCAGATTGGACACCACATGCACTTTACTGAATAACGAATGTTCGGAATTTGATAAATCTTCTTGTTGAGGTATCTCCTTCATTTGCATTTTATTTTTAAAAATTTTATTGCAATGGTCACTAAAAATAATCAAAGTGCTGCACAAATTGTGGTACATGTTTCTTCCCTAAACAGGGAAGTTCTGTTCATTGCCTGCTATGTTTGTTCTACTTTTGAGTGTGATTTTGTTGGATGGGAAGCACTACTTCGAGCATTCTGCCAATTGGAGTTATTAGCAATGACTTCTTTCTTTTGCTGAGTCCTTGTTTTGATTGTTACCCTCATCACATATATTCATCAATTTCACAGTGGAATAATATATTTGAATCGTGAAATGTGGGTAAATGATTGTTGATTACAGCAAGGTCATCTGGTTGTATGGCCAGAAAGCAGATTCCCCATTCAATCGTCTTTTGGTGCATATTTGACACCACATGCATATATTGTGGTACATGTTTCTTGCCTCTCAACAGGGAGATTCTGTTTTTTTGACTGCTATGTTTGTTCAAACATGGAGTGTGATTTTTTTGGATGGGAACTACCACTCCAAGCATCCTGAGTATTGGAATTATTAGGAAAGATCTCTTTCTTTTCCTAGGTGGTTCTTTTGATTGTTACCCTTATAACTTATATTCATCTGTTTCGTAGTGGAGTAATGTAAAAGAATTGTTAAATGTGTGTAAATGTTTTTTGTTTAGAGCAGGGTCATCTGGTTGTATGACCAGAAAGCAGATTCTCCATTGAATTTGTTTTTGGTGCAGATTGGACACCTTTTGCATTTTACTGAATAACAAATGTTAGGAATTTGATAATTATTCTTGTTTTCGTACCTCCTTCAATTGCTTTAAATTATTAAGAATCGTATTGCAAAGGTCACTAAAAATGATCAATGTGCTGCACAAATTGTGGTACATGTTTCTTCTCTCTCAACAGGGAGATTCCGTTTCATGACTGCTATGTTTATTCAAACATCAAGTGTGATTATGTTGGATGGAAATCACCATTCCGAGCGTTCTGACGATTGGAGTTATTAGAAATACTGTTTTCTTTTGCTAGGTGCTTCCTTTGATTGATACCTTTATCACTTATATTCGTCAATTTCACAGTGGTGTAATGTATTTGATTCGTGAAATGTGGGTAATGTTTGTTGTTTACAGCAGGGTCATCTGGTTGTATGGCCAGAATGCAGATTCTCTATTCAATGGTCTTTTGGTGCAGATTGGACACCACATGCACTTTACTGAATAACGAATGTTCGGAATTTGATAAATCTTCTTGTTGAGGTATCTCCTTCATTTGCATTTTATTTTTAAAATTATTATTGCAATGGTCACTAAAAGTAATCAATGTGCTGCACAAATTGTGGTACATGTTTTTTCCCTCTCAAAAGGGAGATTCCGTTTAATGCCTGCTATGTTCTACTTTCGAGTGTAATTTTGTTGGATGGAAGCACTACTCCGAGCATTCTGACAATTGGAGATATTAGGAAAGACTTCTTTCTTTTGCTGAGTCCTTGTTTTGATTGTTACCCTCATCACATATATTCATCAATTTCACAGTGGAATAATATATTTGAATCGTAAAATGTTGGTAAATATTTGTTGATTACAGCAGGGTCATCTGGTTGTATGGCCAGAAAGCAGATTCCGTATTCAATCGTCTTTTGGTGCATATTTGACACCACATGCACAAATTGTGGTACATGTTTCTTGCCTCTCAACAGGGAGATTATGTTTCATGACTGCTATGTTTGTTCAAACATGGAGTGTGATTTTGTTGGATGGGAACTACCACTCAGTATAGGAGTTATTGGGAAAGACCTCCTTCTTTTCCTAGGTGCTTGTTTTGATTTTTACCCTTATAACTTATATTCATCTGTTTCGCAGTGGAGTAATGTATTTGAATCGTTAAATGTGTGTAAATGTTTTTTGTTTAGAGCATGGTCATCTGGTTGTATGACCAGAAAGCAGATTCTCCATTCAATGGATTTTTGGTGCAGATTGGACACCACTTGCATTTTACTGAATAACATATGTTAGGATTTTGATAATTATTCTTGTTTTCGTATCTCCTTCAATTGCTTTAAATTTTTAAAAATCTAATTGCAATGGTCACTAAGAATAATCAATGTACTGCACAAATTGTGGTACATGTTTCTTCTCTCTCAACAGGGAGATTCCGTTTCATGTATGCTATGTTTATTCAAACATCGAGTGTGATTATGTTGGATGGAAATCACCACTCCGAGCGTTCTGACGATTGGAGTTATTAGATATGCTGTTTTCTTTTGCTAGGTGCTTCCTTTCATTGATACCTTTATCACTTATATTCTTCAATTTCACAGTGGAGTAATGTATTTGACTCGTGAAATGTGGGTAATGTTTGTTGTTTACAGCAGGGTCATCTGGTTGTATGGCCAGAATTCAGATTCTCTATTCAATGGTCTTTTGGTGCAGATTGGACATCACATGCACTTTACTGAATAACAAATGTTCGCAATTTGATAAATCTTCTTGTTTAGGTATCTCCTTCATTAGCATTTTATTTTTAAAAATTTTCTTGCAAGGGTCACTAAAAGTAATCAATGTGCTGCAGAATTTGTGGAACATGTTTCTTCCCTCTCAACAGGGAGATTCCATTTAATGCCTGCTATGTTTGTTCTACCTTTGTGTGTGATTTTGTTGGATGGGAAGCACCACTTCGAGCATTCTGACAGTTGGAGGTATTAGGAAAGACTTCTTTCTTTTGCTGAGTCCTTGTTTTGATTGTTACCCTCATCACATATATTCATCAATTTCACAGTGGAATAATATATTTGAATCGTGAAATGTGGGTAAATGATTGTTGATTACAGCAAGGTCGTCTGGTTGTATGGCCAGAAGGAAGATTCCCCATTCAATCGTCTTTTGGTGCATATTTGACACCACATGCACAAATTGTGGTACATGTTTCTTGCCTCTCAACAGGGAGATTCTGTTTCATTACTGCTATGTTTGTTCAAACATGGAGTGCGATTTTGTTGGATGGGAACTACCACTCCAAGCATCCTGAGTATTGGAGTTATTAGGAAAGACCTCTTTCCTTTCCTAGGTGGTTCTTTTGATTTTTACCCTTATAACTTATATTCATGTGTTTCGCAGTGGAGTAATGTATTTGAATCGTTAAATGTGTGTAAATGTTTTTTGTTTAGAGCAGGGTCATGTGCTTGTGTGAACAGAAAGCAGATTCTCCATTGAATGGGTTTTTAGTGCAGATTGGACACCACTTGCATTTTACCGAATAACAAATGATAGGAATTTGATAATTATTCTTGTTCTCGTATCTCCTTCAATTGTTTTAAATTTTTAAAAATCTTATTGCAATGGTTACTAAATATAATCAATCTGCTGCACAAATTGTGGTACATGTTTCGTCTCTCTCAACAGTGAGATCCTGTTTCATGAGTGCTAAGTTTATTCAATCATCGAGTGTGATTATGTTGGATGGAAATCACCACTCCGAGCGTTCTGACGATGAGAGTTATTAGAAATACTGTTTTCTTTTGCTAGGTGCTTCCTTTGATTCATACCTTTATCATTTATATTCGTCAATTTCGCAGTGGAGTAATGTATTTGATTCGTAAATGTTGGTAATGTTTGTTGTTTACAGCAGGGTCATCTGGTTGTATGGCCAGAAAGCAGATTCTCTATTCAATGGTCTTTTGGTGCAGATTGGACACCACTTGCACTTTACTGAATAACAAATGTTCGGAATTTGATAAATCTTCTTGTTGAGGTATCTCCTTCATTTGCATTTTATTTTTAAAAATTTTCTTGCAAGGGTCACTAAAAGTAATCAATGTGCTGCACAAATTGTGGAACATGTTTCTTCCCTCTCAACAGGGAGATTCCGTTTAATGCCTGCTATGTTTGTTCTACTTTTGAGTGTGATTTTGTTGGATAGGAAGCACCACTTCGAGCATTCTGACAACTGGAGTTATTAGGAAAGACTTCTTTCTTTTGCTGAGTCCTTGTTTTGATTGTTACCCTCATCACATATATTCATCAATTTCACAGTGGAATAATATATTTGAATCGTGAAATGTTGGTAAATATTTGTTGATTACAGCCGGGTCATCTGCTTGTATGGCCAGAAAGCAGATTCCCATTCAATCGTCATTTGGTGCATATTTGACACCACATGCACAAATTGTGGTACATGTTTCTTGCCTCTCAACAGGGAGATTCTGTTTTGTGACTGCTATGTTTGTTCAAACATGGAGTGTGATTTTGTTGGATGGGAACCACCACTCCAAGCATCCTGAGTATAGGAGTTATTGGGAAAGACCTCCTTCTTTTCCTAGGTGCTTGTTTTGATTTTTACCCTTATAACTTATATTCATCTGTTTCGCAAGTGGAGTAATGTATTTGAATCGTTAATGTGTGAAAATGTTTTTTGTTTTGAGCAGGGTCATCTGGTTGTATGGCCAGAAAGCAGATTCTCTATTCTATGGTCTTTTGGTGCAGATTGGACACCACATGCACTTTACTGAATAACAAATGTTCGGAATTTGATAAATCTTCTTGTTTAGGGATCACCTTCATTTGCATTTTATTTTTAAAAATTTTCTTGCAAGGGTCACTAAAAGTAATCAATGTGCTGCACAAATTGTGGAACATGTTTCTTCCCTCTCAACAGGGAGATTCCGTTTAATGCCTGCTATGTTCTAATTTCGAGTGTGATTTTGTTGGATGGGAAGCACTACTCCGAGCATTCTGACAATTGGAGTTATTAGGAAAGACATCTTTCTTTTGCTGAGTCCTTGTTTTGATTGTTACCCTCATCACATATATTCATCAATTTCTCAGTGGAATAATATATTTGAATCGTGAAATGTTTGTAAATGTTTGTTAATTACAACAGGGTCATCTGGTTGTATGGCCAGAAAGCAGATTCCCCATTCAATCTTCTTTTGGTGCATATTTGACACCACATGCACAGATTGTGGTACATGTTTCTTGCCTCTCAACAGGGAGATTCTGTTTCATGACTGCTATGTGTGCTCCCCCCATGAACCATGGACCTTGCCGTTGGTGGGGAGGCTTGCGTGTTTCAGCGATACAGATGGCCGTACCGTAGGTGCAACCACAACGGAGGGGTATCTGTTAGGCCAGACAAACGTGTGGTTCCTGAAGAGGGGCAGCAGCCTTTTCAGTAGTTACAGGGGCAACAGTCTGGATGATTGACTGATCTGGCTTTGCAACATTATCCAGATCGGCCTTGCTGTGCTGGTACTGCAAACGGCTGAAAGCAAGGGGAAACTACAGCCGTAATTTTTCCCGAGGACATGCATGATTAAATGATGATGGCATCCTCTTGGGTAAAATATTCCGGAGGTAAAATAGTCCACCATTCGGATCTCCGGGCGGGGACTACTCAGGAGGATGTCGTTATCAGGAGAAAGAAAACTGGCGTCCTACGGATCGGAGCGTGGAATGTCAGATCCCTTAATCGGGCAGGTAGGTTAGAAAATTTAAAAAGGGAAATGGATAGGTTAAAGTTAGATATAGTGGGAATTAGTGAAGTCCGGTGGCAGGAGGAACAAGACTTCTGGTCAGGTGACTACAGGGTTATAAACACAAAATCAAATAGGGGTAATGCAGGAGTAGGTTTAATAATGAATAGGAAAATAGGAATGCGGGTAAGCTACTACAAACAGCATAGTGAACGCATTATTGTGGCCAAGATAGATACGAAGCCCACACCTACTACAGTAGTACAAGTTTATATGCCAACTAGCTCTGCAGATGATGAAGAAATTGAAGAAATGTACGATGAAATAAAAGAAATTATTAGTGAAGGGAGACGAAAATTTAATAGTAATGGGTGACTGGAATTCGAGTGTAGGAAAAGGGAGAGAAGGAAACATAGTTGGTGAATATGGATTGGGGCTAAGAAATGAAAGAGGAAGCCGCCTAGTAGAATTTTGCACAGAGCACAACTTAATCATAGCTAACACTTGGTTTAAGAATCATGAAAGAAGGTTGTATACGTGGAAGAACCCTGGAGATACTAAAAGGTATCAGATAGATTATATAATGGTAAGACAGAGATTTAGGAACCAGGTTTTAAGTTGTAAGACATTTCCAGGGGCAGATGTGGACTCTGACCACAATCTATTGGTTATGACCTGTAGATTAAAACTGAAGAAACTGCAAAAATGTGGGAAATTAAGGAGATGGGACCTGGATAAACTGAAAGAACCAGAGGTTGTACAGAGTTTCAGAGAGACCATAAGGGAACAATTGACAGGAATAGGGGAAAGAAATACAGTAGAAGAAGAATGGGTAGCTCTGAGGGATGTAGTAGTGAAGGCAGCAGAGGATAAAGTAGGTACAAAGACGAGGGCTGCTAGAAAGCCTTTGGTAACAGAAGAAATATTGAATTTAATTGATGAAAGGAGAAAATATAAAAATGCAGTAAATGAAGCAGGCAAAAAGGAATACAAACGTCTCAAAAATGAGATCGACAGGAAGTGCAAAATGGCTAAACAGGGATGGCTAGAGGACAAATGTAACGATGTAGAAGCTTATCTCACTAGGGGTAAGATAGATACTGCCTACAGGAAAATTAAAGAGACCTTTGGAGGGAAGAGAATCATGTGTATGAATATCAAGAGCTCAGATGGCAGCCCAGTTCTAAGCAAAGAAGGGAAGGCAGAAAGGTGGAAGGAGTATATAGAAGGTTTATATAAGGGCGATGTACTTGAGGACAATATTATGGAAATAGAAGAGGATGTAGATGAAGACGAAATGGGAGATACGATACTGTGTGAAGAGTTTGACAGAGCACTGAAAGACCTGAGTTGAAACAAGGTCCCCGGAGTAGACAACATTCCATTAGAACTACTGACGGCCTTGGGAGAGCCAGTAATGACAAAACTCTACCAGCTGGTGAGCAAGATGTATGAGACAGGCGAAATACCCTCAGACTTCAAGAAGAATATAATAATTCCAATCCCAAAGAAAGCAGGTGCTGACAGATGTGAAAATTACCGAACTATCAGTTTAATAAGCCACGGCTGCAAAATACTAACGCGAATTCTTTACAGACGAATGGAAAAACTGGTAGATGCAGACCTCGGGGAGGATCAGTTTGGATTCCGTCGAAATGTTGGAACACGTGAGGCAATACTGACCTTACGACTTATCTTAGAAGAAAGATTAAGAAAAGGCAAACCTACGTTTCTAGCATTTGTAGACTTAGAGAAAGCTTTTGACAATGTTGACTGGAATACTCTTTTTCAAATTCTAAAGGTGGCAGGGGTAAAATACAGGGAGCGAAAGGCTATTTGTAATTTGTACAGAAACCAGATGGCAGTAATAAGAGTCGAGGGGCATGAAAGGGAAGCAGTGGTTGGGAAAGGAGTGAGACAGGGTTGTAGCCTCTCCCCGATGTTATTCAATCTGTATATTGAGCAAGCAGTAAAGGAAACAAAAGAAAAATTTGGAGTAGGTATTAAAATTCATGGAGACGAAGTAAATACTTTGAGGTTCGCCGATGACATTGTAATTCTGTCAGAGACGGCAAAGGACTTGGAAGAGCAGTTGAACGGAATGGACAGTGCCTTGAAAGGAGGATATAAGATGAAAATTAACAAAAGCAAAACGAGAATAATGGAATGTAGTCAAATTAAATTGGGTGATGCTGAGGGAATTAGATTAGGAAATGAGACACTTAAAGTAGTAAAGGAGTTTTGCTATTTAGGAAGTATAATAACTCATGATGGTAAAAATCGTAGAGAGAGACCGAGAGATGACTACACTAAGCAGATTCAGAAGGATGTAGGTTGCAGTAGGTACTGGGAGATGAAGCAGCTTGCACAGGATAGAGTAGCATGGAGAGCTGCATCAAACCAGTCTCAGGACTGAAGACAACAACAACAACATGTCTGTTCAAACATGGAGTGTAATTTTGTTGGATGGGAACTACCACTCCAAGCATCCTGAGTATAGGTGTTATTGGGAAAGACCTCCTCCTTTTCCTAGGTGCTTCTTTTGATTTTTACCCTTATAACTTATATTCATCTGTTTCGCAATGGAGTGATGTATTTGAATCGTTAAAAGTGTGTAAATGTTTTTTGTTTAGAGCAGGGTCATCTGGTTGTATGACCAGAAAGCAGATTCTCCATTGAATGGGTTTTTAGTGCAGATTGGACACCACTTGCATATTACTGAATAACAAATGTTAGGAATTTGATAATTATTCTTGTTTTCGTATCTCCGTCAATTGCTTTAAATTTTTAAAAATTTTATTGCAATGGTCACTAAAAATAATCAATGTGCTGCACAAATTGTGGTACATGTTTCTTCCCTCTCAACAGGGAGATCGCGTTTAATGCCTGCTATGTTCTACTTTCGAGTGTAATTTTGTTGAATGGAAGCACTACTCCGAGCATTCTGACAATTTGAATTATTAGGAAAGACATCTTCTTTTGCTGAGTCCTAGTTTTGATTGTTACCCTCATCACATATATACATCAGTTTCACAGTGGAATAATATATTTGATACGTGAAATGTGGGTAAATGTTTGTTGTTGACAGCAGGGTCATCTGGTTGTATGGCCAGAAAGCAGATTCTCTATTGAATGGTCTTTTGGTGCAGATTGCACACCACATGCACTTTACTGAATAACAAATGTTCAGAATTTGATAAATCTTCTTGTTGAGGTATCTCCTTGATTTGCTTTATATTTTTAAAAATATTATTGCAATCGTCACTAAAAATAATAAATGAGCTGCACAAATTGTGGTACATGTTTCTTCCCTCTCAACAGGGAGATTAAGTTTACTGCCTGCTATGTTCTACTTTCGAGTGTAATTTTGTTGGATGGAAGCACTAATCTGAGCATTCTGACAATTGGAGTTATTAGGAAAGACTTCTTTCTTTTGCTGAGTCCTAGTTTTGATTGTTACCCTCATCACATATATTCATCAATTACACAGTGGAATAATATATGTGAATCGTGAAATGTGGGTAAATGATTGTTGATTACAGCAAGGTCATCGGGTTGTATGGCCAGAAAGCAGATTCCCCATTCAATCGTCTTTTGGTGCATATTTGACACCACATGCACAAATTGTGGTACATGTTTCTTGCCTCTCAACAGGGAGATCCTGTTTCATGACAGCTATGTTTGTTCAAACATGGAGTGTGATTTTTTTGGATGGGAACTACCACTCCAAGCATCCTGAGTATTGGAATTATTAGGAAAGATCTCTTTCTTTTCCTAGGTGGTTCTTTTGATTGTTACCCTTATAACTTATATTCATCTGTTTCGTAGTGGAGTAATGTATTTGAATTGTTAAATGTGTGTAAATGTTTTTTGTTTAGAGCAGAGTCATCTGGTTGTATGACCAGAAAGCAGATTCTCCATTGAATGGGTTTTTCGTGCAGATTGGACATCACATGGACTTTACTGAATAACTAACGTTCGGAATTTGATAAATCTTCTTGTTTAGGTATCTCGTTAATTTGCTTTTTATTTTCTAAATTTTATTGCAATGGTCACTAAAAATAATCAATGTGCTGCACAAATTGTGGAACATGTTTCTTCCATCTCAACACTGAAATTCTGTTTAATGCCTGCTATGTTTGTTCTACTTTTCAGTGTGATTTTGTTAGATGGGAAGCACTGCTTCGAGCATTCTGACAATTGGAGTTAATAGCAATTACTTCTTTCTATTGCTGAGTTCTTGTTTTGATTGTTATCCCCATCACATATATTCATCAATTTCACAGTGGAATAATATATGTGAAACGTGAAATGTGGGTAAATATTTGTTGATTACAGCAAGGTCTTCTGGTTGTATGGCCAGAAAGCAGATTCCCCATTCAATCGTCTTTTGGTGCATATTTGACACCACATGCACAAATTGTGGTACATGTTTCTTGCCTCTCAACAGGGAGATTCTGTTTCATGACTGCTATGTTTGTTCAAATATGGAGTGTGATTTTTTTGGATGGGAACTACCACTCCAAGCATCCTGAGTAATGGAATTATTAGGAAATATCTCTTTCTTTTCCTAGGTGGTTCTTTTGATTGTTACCCTTATAACTTATATTCATCTGTTTCGTAGTGGAGTAATGTATTTGAATTGTTAAATGTGTGTAAATGTTTTTTGTTTAGAGCAGGGTCATGTGGTTGTATGACCAGAAAGCAGATTCTCCATTGAATGGGTTTTTGGTGCAGATTGGACATCACATGCACTTTACTGAATAACTAATGTTCGGAATTTGATAAATCGTCTTGTTTAGGTATCTCGTTAATTTGCTTTTTATTTTCTAAATTTTATTGCAATGGTCACTAAAAATAATCGATGTGCTGCACAAATTGTGGAACATGTTTCTTCCATCTCAACACTGAAATTCTGTTTAATGGCTGCTAGTTTGTTCTACTTTTCAGTGTGATTTTGTTAGATGGGAAGCACTGCTTCGAGCATTCTGACAATTGGAGTTAATAGCAATTACTCCTTTCTATTGCTGAGTCCTTGTTTTGATTGTTATCCCCATCACATATATTCATCAATTTTACAGTGGAATAATATATTTGAATCGTGAAATGTGGGTAAATATTTGTTGATTACAGCAGGGTCATCTGGTTGTATGGCCAGAAAGCAGAGTCCCCATTCAATCGTCTTTTGGTGCATATTTGACACCACATGCACAAATTGTGGTACATGTTTCTCGCCTCTCAACAGGGAGATTCTGTTTCATGACTGCTATGTTTGTTCAAACATGGAGTGTGATTTTTTTTGATGGGAACTACCACTCCAAGCATTCTGAGTATTGGAATTATTAATAAAGATCTCTTTCTTTTCCTAGGTAGTTCTTTTGATTGTTACCCTTATAAGTTATATTCAATGGTTTCATAGTGGAGTAATGTATTTGAATTGTTAAATGTGTGTAAATGTTTTTTGTTTAGAGCAGGGTCATGTGGTTGTATGACCAGAAAGCAGATTCTCCATTGAATGGGTTTTTAGTGCAGATTGGACACCACTTGCATTTTACTGAATAACAAATGTTAGGAATTTGATAATTATTCTTGTTTTCGTATCTCCTTCAATTGCTTTAAATTTTTAAAAATCTTATTGCAATGGTCACAAAAAATAATCAATGTGCTGCACAAATTGTGGTACATGTTTCTTCTCTCTCAACAGGGAGATTCCATTTCATGACTGCTATGTTTATTCAAACATCAAGTGTGTTTATGTTGGATGGAAATCACCACTCCGAGCGTTCTGACGATTGGAGTTATTAGAAATACTGTTTTCTTTTGTTAGGTGCTTCCTTTGATTGATACCTTTATCACTTATATTCGTCAATTTCACAGTGGAGTAATGTATTTGATTCGTGAAATGTGGGTAAATGTTTGTTGTTTACAGCAGGGTCATCTGGTTGTATGACCAGAAAGCAGATTCTCCATTCAATGGATTTTTGGTGCAGATTGGACACCACTTGCATTTTACTGAATAACATATGTTAGGATTTTGATAATTATTCTTTTTTTCATATCTCCTTCAATTGCTTTAAATTTTTAAAAATCTAATTGCAATGGTCACTAGGAATAATCAATGTACTGCACAAATTGTGGTACATGTTTCTTCTCTCATAACAGGGAGTTTCCGTTTCATGACTGCTATGTTTATTCAAGCATCAAGTGTGATTATGTTGGATGGAAATCACCACTCCGAGCGTTCTGACGATTGGAGTTATTAGATATGCTGTTTTCTTTTGCTAGGTGCTTCCTTTGATTGATACTTTTATCACTTATATTCTTCAATTTCACAGTGGAGTAATGTATTTGATTCGTGAAATGTGGGTAATGTTTGTTGTTTACAGCAGGGTCATCTGGTTGTATGGCCAGAAACCAGATTCTCTATTCAATGGTCTTTTGGTGCAGATTGGACATCACATGCACTTTACTGAATAACAAATGTTCGGAATTTGATAAATCTTCTTGTTTAGGTATCTCCTTCATTTGCATTTTATTTTTAAAAATTTTCTTGCAAGAGTCACTAAAAGTAATCAATGTGATGCAGAATTTGTGGAACATGTTTCTTCCCTCTCAACAGGGAGATTCCGTTTAATGCCTGCTATGTTCTACTTTCGAGTGTAATTTTGTTGGATGGAAGCACTACTCCGAGCATTCTGACAATTGGAGTTATTAGGAAAGACTTCTTTCTTTTGCTGAGTCCTTGTTTTGATTGTTACCCTCATCACATATATTCATCAATTTCACAGTGGAATAATATATTTGAATCGTGAAATGTTGTTAAATATTTGTTTATTACAGCAGGGTCATCTGGTTGTATGACCAGAAAGCAGACTCCCTATTCAATCGTCTTTTGGTGCATATTTGACACCACATGCACAAATTTTGGTACATGTTTCTTGCCTCTCAACAGGGAGATTATGTTTCATGACTGCTATGTTTGTTCAAACATGGAGTGTGATTTTGTTGGATGGGAACTACCACTCCAAGCATCCTGAGAATAGGAGTTATTGGGAAAGACCTCCTTCTTTTCCTAGGTGCTTGTTTTGATTTTTACCCTTATAACTTATATTCATCTGTTTCGCAGTGGAGTAATGTATTTGAATCGTTAAATGTGTGTAAATGTTTTTTGTTTAGAGCATGGTCATCTGGTTGTGTGACCAGAAAGCAGATTCTCCATTCAATGGATTTTTGGTGCAGATTGGACACCACTTGCATTTTACTGAATAACATATGTTAGGATTTTGATAATTATTCTTGTTTTCGTATCTCCTTCAATTGCTTTAAATTTTTAAAAATCTAATTGCAATGGTCACTAAGAATAATCAATGTACTGCACAAATTGTGGTACATGTTTCTTCTCTCATAACAGGGAGTTTCCGTTTCATGACTGCTATGTTTATTCAAACATCGAGTGTGATTATGTTGGATGGAAATCACCACTCCGAGCGTTCTGACGATTGGAGTTATTAGATATGCTGTTTTCTTTTACTAGGTGCTTCCTTTGATTGATACCTTTATCACTTATATTCTTCTATTTCACAGTGGAGTAATGTATTTGATTCGTGAAATGTGGGTAATGTTTGTTGTTTACAGCAGGGTCATCTGGTTGTATGGCCAGAAACCAGATTCTCTATTCAATGGTCTTTTGGTGCAGATTGGACATCACATGCACTTTACTGAATAACAAATGTTCGGAATTTGATAAATCTTCTTGTTTAGGTATCTCCTTCATTTGCATTTTATTTTTAAAAATTTTCTTGCAAGTGTCACTAAAAGTAATCAATGTGCTGCAGAATTTGTGGAACATGTTTCTTCCCTCTCAACAGGGAGATTCCGTTTAATGACTGCTATGTTTGTTCTACCTTTGAGTGTGATTTTGTTGGATGGGAAGCACCACTTCGAGCATTCTGACATTTGGAGTTGTTAGGAAAGACTTCTTTCTTTTGCTGAGTCCTTGTTTTGATTGTTACCCTCATCACATATATTCATCAATTTCACAGTGGAATAATATATTTGAATCGTGAAATGTGGGTAAATGATTGTTGATTACAGCAAGGTCATCTGGTTGTATGGCCAGAAGGAAAATTCCCCATTCAATCGTCTTTTGGTGCATATTTGACACCACATGCACAAATTGTGGTACATGTTTCTTGCCTCTCAACAGGGAGATTCTGTTTCATTACTGCTATGTTTGTTCAAACATGGAGTGCGATTTTGTTGGATGGGAACTACCACTACAAGCATCCTGAGTATTGGAGTTATTAGGAAAGACCTCTTTCTTTTCCTAGGTGGTTCTTTTGATTTTTACCCTTATAACTTATATTCATGTGTTTCGCAGTGGAGTAATGTATTTGAATCGTTAAATGTGTGTAAATGTTTTCTGTTTAGAGCAGGTTCATCTGCTTGTGTGAACAGAAAGCAAATTCTCCATTGAATGGGATTTTAGTGCAGATTGGACACCACTTGCATTTTACCGAATAACAAATGATAGGAATTTGATAATTATTCTTGTTCTCGTATCTCCTTCAATTGCTTTAAATTTTTAAAAATTTTATTGCAATGGTCACTAAATATCATCAATCTGCTGCGCAAATTGTGGTACATGTTTCGTCTCTCTCAACAGCGAGATCCTGTTTCATGAGTGCTACGTTTATTCAATCATCGAGTGTGATTATGTTGGATGGAAATCACCACTCCGAGCGTTCTGACGATTGGAGTTATTAGAATTACTGTTTTCTTTTGGTAGGTGCTTCCTTTGAATTATACCTTTATCATTTATGTTCGTCAATTTCGCATTGGAGTAATGTATTTGATTCGTAAATGTGGGTGATGTTTGTTGTTTACAGCAGGGTCATCTGGTTGTTTGGCCAGAAAGCAGATTCTCTATTCAATGGTCTTTTGGTGCAGATTGGACACCACTTGCACTTTACTGAATAACGAATGTTCGGAATTTGATAAATCTTCTTGTTGAGGTATCTCCTTCATTTGCATTTTATTTTTAAAAATTTTCTTGCAAGGGTCACTAAAAGTAATCAATGTGCTGCACAAATTGTGGAAAGTGTTTCTTCCCTCTCAACAGGAAGATTCCGTTTAATGCCTGCCACGTTTGTTCTACTTTTGAGTGTGATTTTGTTGGATGGGAAGCACCACTTCGAGCATTCTGACAATTGGAGTTATTAGGAAAGACTTCTTTCTTTTGCTGAGACCTTGTTTTGATTGTTACCCTCATCACATATATTCACCAATTTCACAGTGGAATAATATATTTGAATCGTGAAATGTGGGTAAAGGTTTGTTGATTACAGAAGGGTCATCTGGTTGTATGGCCAGAAAGCAGATTCCCCATTCAATCGTCTTTTGGTGCATATTTGACACCACATGCACAAATTGTGGTACATGTTTCTTGCCTCTCAACAAGGAGATTCTGTTTCATGACTGCTATGTTTGTTCAAACATGGAGTGTGATTTTGTTGGATGGGAACTACCACTCCAAGCATCCTGATTATAGGAGTTATTGGGAAAGAGCTCTTTCTCTTCTTAGGTGCTTGTTTTGATTTTTACCCTTATAACTTATATTCATCTGTTTCGCAGTGGAGTAATGTATTTGAATCGTTAAATGTGTGAAAATGTTTTTTGTTTAGAGCAGGGTCATCTGGTTGTATGACCAGAAAGCAGATTCTCTATTCAATGGGTTTTTAGTGTAGATTGGACACCACTTGCATTTTACTGAATAACAAATGTTAGGAATTTTGATAATTATTCTTGTTCTTGTATCTCCTTCAGTTGCTTTCAATTTTTAAAAATCTTATTGCAATTGTCACTAAAAATAATCAATGTGCTGCACAAATTGTGGTACATGTTTCTTCTCTCTCAACAGGGAGATTCCGTTTCATGACTGCTATGTTTATTCAAACATCAAGTGTGATTATGTTGGATGGAAATCACCACTCTGAGCGTTCTGACGATTGGAGTGATTAGAAATACTGTTTTCTTTTGCTAGGTGCTTCCTTTGATTGATACCTTTATCACTTATATTCGTCAATTTCATAGTGGAGTAATGTACTTGATTTGTGAAATGTGGGTAAATGTTTGTTGTTTACAGCAGGGTTATCTGGTTGTATGGCCAGAAAGCAGATTCTCTATTTAATGGTCTTTTAGTGCAGATTGGACACCACATGGCACTTTACTAAATAACGAATATTTGGAATTTGATAAATCTTCTTGTTTATGTATCTCCTTCATTTGCTTTATATTTTTAAAAATATTATTGAAATGGTCACTAAAATGAATCAATGTGCTGCACAAATTGTGGTACATGTTTCTTCCCTCTCAACAGGGAGATTTTGTTTCATGACTGCTATGTTTGTTCCAACATCGAGTGTGATTTTGTTGGATGGGAACTACCACCCCAAGCATCCTGAGTATTGGAGTTATTAGGAAAGACCTCTTTCTTTTCCTAGGTGCTTCTTTTGATTGTTACCCTTATAACTTATACACATCTGTTTCGCAGTGGAGTAATGTATTTGAATCGTTAAATGTGTGTAAATGTTTTTATTTAGAGCAGTGTCATCTGGTTGTATGACCAGAAACAGATATTCCATTCATACGGTTTTTAGTGCAGATTGGACACCACTTGCATTTTACTGAGTAACAAATGTTAGGAATTTGATAAATATTCTTGTTTTCGTATCTCCTTCAATTGCTTTAAATTTTTAAAAATCTTATTGCAACGGTCACTAAAAATAATCAAAGTGCTGCACAAATTTTGGTACATGATTCTTCTCTCTCAACAGGGAGATTCCGTTTCACACTGCTATGTTTATTCAAACATCGAGAGTGATTATGTTGGATGGAAATCACCACTCCGAGCGTTCTGACGTTTGGAGTTATTAAAAATACTGTTTTCTTTTGCTAGGTGTTTCCTTTGATTGATACCTTTATCACTTATATTCGTCAATTTCATAATGGAGTAATGTATTTGATTCATGAAATGTTTACAGCAGGGTCATCTGGTTGTATGGCCAGAAAGCAGATTCTCTATTCAATGGTCTTTTGGTGCAGATTGGACACCACATGCACTTTACTAAATAACGAATGTTTGGAATTTGATAAATCTTCTTGTTGAGGTATCTCCTTCATTTGCTTTATATTTTTAAAAATATTATTGCAATGGTCACTAAAAATAATAAATGTGCTGCACAAATTGTGGTACATGTTTCTTCCCTCTCAACAGGGAGATTCCGTTTCATGACTGCTATGTTTATTCAAACATCAAGTGTGATTATGTTGGATGAAAATCACCACTCCGAGCGTTGTGACGATTGGAGTTATCAGAAATACTGTTTTCTTTTGCTAGATGCTTCCTTAGATTGATACCTTTATCACATATTCGGTAATTTCACAGTGGAGCAATGTATTTGATTCGTGAAATTTGGGTAAATGTTTCTTGTTTACAGTAGGGTCATCTGGTTGTATGGCCAGAAAGCAGATTCTCTATTCAATGGTCTTTTGGTGCAGATTGGACTCCACTTGCACTTTACTGTATAACGAATGTTCGGAATTTCATAAATCTTCTTGTTTAGGTATCTCTTTCATTTGCTTTTTATTTTTACAAATCTTATTCCTATGGTCACTAAAAATAATAAATGTCTGCACAAATTGTGGTACATGTTTCTTTTCGCTCAACAGGGAGATTCCGTTTAATGCCTGCTATGTTCGTTCTACATTTGAGTGTGATTTTCTTGGATGGGAAGCACTACTCCGAGCATTCTGACAATTGTAGTTATTAGGAAAGACATCTTTCTTTTTCTGAGTCCTTGTTTTGATTGTTACCCTCATCACATATATTCATCAATTTCACAGTGGAATAATATATTTGAATCGTGAAATGTGGGTAAATGATTGTTGATTACAGCAAGGTCATCTGGTTGTATGGCCAGAAAGCAGATTCCCCATTCAATCGTCTTTTGGTGCATATTTGACACAACATGCACAAATTGTGGTACATGTTTCTTGCCTCTCAATAGGGTGATTGTGTTTGATGACTGCTATGTTTGTTCAAAAATGGGGTGTGATTTTGTTGGATGGGAACTACCACTCCAAGCATCCTGAGTATTGGAGTTATTAGGAAAGATCTGTTTGTTTTGCTAGGTGCTTCTATTGATTGTTACCCTTATAACTTATATTCATCTGTTTCGCAGTGGAGTAATGTATTTGAATCGTTAAATGTGTTAATGTTTTTTGTTTAGAGCAGGGTCATCTGGTTGTATGATCAGAAAGCAGATTCTCCATTCAATGGGTTTTTAGTGCAGATTGGACACCACTTGCATTTTACTGAATAACAAATGTTAGGAATTTGATAATTATTCTTGTTTTCGTATCTCCTTCAATTGCTTTAAATTTTTAAAAATCTTATTGGAATGGTCACTAAAAATAATCAATGTGCTGCACAAATTGTGGTACATGTTTCTTGTCTCTCAACAGGGAGATTCCACTTCATGACTGCTATGTTTATTCAATCATTGAGTGTGATTATGTTGGATGGAAATCACCACTCCGAGCATTCTGTCTATTGGAGTTATTAGAAATACTTTTTCTTTTGCTAGGTGCTTCCTTTGATTGATACTTTTATTACATATATTCAACATTTTCACAGTGGAATAATTTATTTGTATGGTGAAATGTGGGTAAATGTTCGTTGTTTACAGCAGGGTTATCTGGTTGTATGGCCAGAAAGCAGATTCTCCATTTAATGGGTTTTTAGTGCAGATTGGACACCACTTGCATTTTACTGAATAACAAATGTTAGGAATTTGATCAACATTCTTGTTTTCGTATCTCCATCAATTGATTTAAATTTTTAAAAATCTTATTGCAATGTTCACTAAAAATAATCAATGTGCTGCACAAATTGTGGTAAATGTTTCTTCTCTCTCAACAGGGAGATTCCGTTTCATGACTGCTATGTTTATTCAAACATCGAATGTGATTATGTTGGATGGAAATCACCACTCTGAGCGTTCTGACGATTGGAGTGATTAGAAATACTGTTTTCTTTTGCTACGTGCTTCCTTTCATTGATAGCTTTATCAGTTATATTCGTCAATTTCACAGTGGAGTAATGTATTTGTTTCATGAAAAGTGGGTAAAAGTTTGTTGTTTACAGCAGGGTCATCTGGTTGTATGGCCAGAAAGCAGATTCTCTATGCAATGGTCTTTTGGTGCAGATTGGACACCACATGCACTTTACTGAATATCGAATGTTCGGAATTTGATAAATCTTCTTGTTTAGGTATCTCCTTCATTTGCTTTTTATTTTTACAAATCTTATTGCAGTGGGCACTAAAAATAATCAATGTCGGCACAAATTGTGGTACATGTTTCTTTTCTCTCAACAGGGAGATTCCGTTTAATGCCTGCTATGTTCGTTCTACATTTGAGTGTGATTTTGTTGGATGGGAAGCACTACTTCGAGCATTCTGACAATTGGAGTTATTAGGAAAGACTTCTTTCTTTCGCTGAGACCTTGTTTTGATTGTTACCCTCATCACATATATTCATCAATTTCACAGTGGAGTAATATATTTGAATCGTGAAATGTGGGTAAATGTTTGTTGATTACAGCAGTGTCATCTGGTTGTATGGCCAGAAAGCAGATTCCCCATTCAATCGTCTTTTGGTGCAAATTTGACACCACATGCACAAATTGTGGTACATGTTTCTTGCCTCTCACCAGGGAGATTCTGTTTCGTGACTGCTATGTTTGTTCAAAAATGGGGTGTGATTTTGTTGGATGGGAACTACCACTCCAAGCATCCTGAGTATTGGAGTTATTAGGAAAGAACTCTTTCTTATCCTAGGTGCTTCTTTTGATTGGTAGCCTTATAACTTATATTCATCTTTTTCGCAGTGGAGTAATGTATTTGAATCGTTAAATGTGGGTAAATGTTTGTTGTTTACAGCAGGGTCACCTGGTTGTATGGCCAGAAAGCAGATTCCCCATTCAATCGTCCTTCGGTGCATATTTGACACCACATGCACAAATTGTGGTACATGTTTCTTGCCTCTCAACAGGGAGATTTTGTTTCATTACTGCTATGTTGGTTCAAACATCGAGTGTGATTTTGTTGGATGGGAACTACCACTCCAAGCATCCTGAGTATTTTAGTTATTAGGAAAGAACTCTTTCTTTTCCTAGGTGCTTCTGTTGATTGTTACCCTTAAACCTTATATTCATCTGTTTCGCTGTGGAGTAATGTATTTGATTCGTCAAATGTGTTTAAATGTTTTTTGTTTACAGCAGGGTCATCTGGTTGTATGACCAGAAAGCAGATTCCCCTTTCAATGGTCTTTTGGTGCATATTTGACACCACATGCACAAATTGTGGTACATGTGTCTTGCCTCTCAACAGGGAGATTCTGTTTCATGACTGCTATGTTTATTCAGTCATGGAGTGTGATTTTGTTGGATGGGAACTAGCACCCCAAGCATGCTGAGTATTGGAGTTATTAGGAAAGACCTCTTTCTTTTCCTAGGTGCTTCTTTTGAGTGTTACCCTTATAACTTTAATTCATCTGTTTTGCAGTGGAGTAATGTATTTGAATTGTTAAATGAGTGTAAATGTTTTTTGTTAGATTCTCCATTCAATGGGTTTTTAGTGCAGATTGGACACCACTTGCATTTTACTGAATAACAAATGTTAGGAATTTGATCAACATTCTTGTTTTCGTATCTCCTTCAATTGCTTTAAATTTTTAAAAATCTTATTGCAATGTTCACTAAAAATAATCAATGTGCTGCACAAATTGTGGTAAATGTTTCTTCTCTCTCAACAGGGAGATTCCGTTTCATGACTGCTATGTTTATTCAAACATCGAATGTGATTATGTTGGATGGAAATCACCACTCTGAGCATTCTGACGATTGGAGTGATTAGAAATACTGTTTTCTTTTGCTACGTGCTTCCTTTCATTGATAGCTTTATCAGTTATATTCGTCAATTTCACAGTGGAGTAATGTATTTGATTCATGAAAAGTGGGTAAAAGTTTGTTGTTTACAGCAGGGTCATCTGGTTGTATGGCCAGAAAGCAGATTCTCTATTCAATGGTCTTTTGGTGCAGATTGGACACCACTTGCACTTTACTGAATATCGAATGTTCGGAATTTGATAAATCTTCTTGTTTAGGTATCTCCTTCATTTGCTTTTTATTTTTACAAATCTTATTACACTGGTCACTAAAAATAATCAATGTCGGCACAAATTGTGGTACATGTTTCTTTTCTCTCAACAGGGAGATTCCGTTTAATGCCTGCTATGTTCGTTCTACATTTGAGTGTGATTTTGTTGGATGGGAAGCACTACTTCGAGCATTCTGACAATTGGAGTTATTAGGAAAGACTTCTTTCTTTCGCTGAGACCTTGTTTTGATTGTTACCCTCATCACATATATTCATCAATTTCACAGTGGAGTTATATATTTGAATCGTGAAATGTGGGTAAATGTTTGTTGATTACAGCAGTGTCATCTGGTTGTATGGCCAGAAAGCAGATTCCCCATTCAATCGTCTTTTGGTGCAAATTTGACACCACATGCACAAATTGTGGTACATGTTTCTTGCCTCTCACCAGGGAGATTCTGTTTCGTGACTGCTATGTTTGTTCAAAAATGGGGTGTGATTTTGTTGGATGGGAACTACCACTCCAAGCATCCTGAGTATTGGAGTTATTAGGAAGGAACTCTTTCTTTTCCTAGGTGCTTCTTTTGATTGTTAGCCTTATAACTTATATTCATCTTTTTCGCTGTGGAGTAATGTATTTGAATCGTTAAATGTGGGTAAATGTTTGTTGTTTACAGCAGGGTCACCTGGTTGTATGGCCAGAAAGCAGATTCCCCATTCAATCGTCTTTCGGTGCATATTTGACACCACATGCACAAATTGTGGTACATGTTTCTTGCCTCTCAACAGGGAGATTTTGTTTCATGACTGCTATGTTGGTTCAAACATCGAGTGTGATTTTGTTGGATGGGAACTACCACTCCAAGCATCCTGAGTATTTTAGTTATTAGGAAAGAACTCTTTCTTTTCCTAGGTGCTTCTGTTGATTGTTACCCTTATACCTTATATTCATCTGTTTCGCTGTGGAGTAATGTATTTGATTCGTCAAATGTGTTTAAATGTTTTTTGTTTAGAGCAGGGTCATCTGGTTGTATGACCAGAAAGCAGATTCCCCTTTCAATGGTCTTTTGGTGCATATTTGACACCACATGCACAAATTGTGGTACATGTGTCTTGCCTCTCAACAGGGAGATTCTGTTTCATGACTGCTATGTTTATTCAGTCATGGAGTGTGATTTTGTTGGATGGGAACTAGCACCCCAAGCATGCTGAGTATTGGAGTTATTAGGAAAGACCTCTTTCTTTTCCTAGGTGCTTCTTTTGAGTGTTACCCTTATAACTTTAATTCATCTGTTTTGCAGTGGAGTAATGTATTTGAATTGTTAAATGAGTGTAAATGTTTTTTGTTAGATTCTCCATTCAATGGGTTTTTAGTGCAGATTGGACACCACTTGCATTTTACTGAATAACAAATGTTAGGAATTTGATCAACATTCTTGTTTTCGTATCTCCTTCAACTGCTTTAAATTTTTAAAAATCTTATTGCAATGTTCACTAAAAATAATCAATGTGCTGCACAAATTGCGGTAAATGTTTCTTCTCTCTCAACAGGGAGATTCCGTTTCATGACTGCTATGTTTATTCAAACATCGAATGTGATTATGTTGGATGGAAATCACCACTCTGAGCATTCTGACAATTGGAGTGATTAGAAATACTGTTTTCTTTTGCTACGTGCTTCCTTTCATTGATAGCTTTATCAGTTATATTCGTCAATTTCACAGTGGAGTAATGTATTTGATTCATGAAAAGTGGGTAAAAGTTTGTTGTTTACAGCAGGGTCCTCTGGTTGTATGGCCAGAAAGCAGATTCTCTATTCAATGGTCTTTTGGTGCAGATTGGACACCACATGCACTTTACTGAATATCGAATGTTCGGAATTTGATAAATCTTCTTGTTTAGGTATCTCCTTCATTTGCTTTTTATTTTTACAAATCTTATTGCACTGGTCACTAAAAATAATCAATGTCGGCACAAATTGTGGTACATGTTTCTTTTCTCTCAACAGGGAGATTCCATTTACTGCCTGCTATGTTCGTTCTACATTTGAGTGTGATTTTGTTGGATGGGAAGCACTACTTCGAGCATTCTGACAATTGGAGTTATTAGGGAAGACTTCTTTCTTTCGCTGAGACCTTGTTTTGATTGTTACCCTCATCACATATATTCATCAATTTCACAGTGGAGTAATATATTTGAATCGTGAAATGTGGGTAAATGTTTGTTGATTACAGCAGTGTCATCTGGTTGTATGGCCAGAAAGCAGATTCCCCATTCAATCGTCTTTTGGTGCAAATTTGACACCACATGCACAAATTGTGGTACATGTTTCTTGCCTCTCAACAGGGAGATTCTGTTTCGTGACTGCTATGTTTGTTCAAAAATGGGGTGTGATTTTGTTGGATGGGAACTACCACTCCAAGCATCCTGAGTATTGGAGTTATTAGGAAAGACCTCTTTCTTTTCCTAGGTGCTTCTTTTGAGTGTTACCCTTATAACTTATTTTCATCTGTTTTGCAGTGGAGTAATGTATTTGAATTGTTAAATGAGTGTAAATGTTTTTTGTTAGATTCTCCATTCAATGTGTTTTTAGTGCAGATTGGACACCACTTGCATTTTACTGAATAACAAATGTTAGGAATTTGATAATTATTCTTGTTTTCGTATCTCCTTTAATTGCTTTAAATTTTTAAAAATCTTATTGCAATAGTCACTAAAAATAATCAATGAGCTGCACAAATTGTGGTACATGTTTCTTCCCTCTCAACAGGGAGATTCCGTTTAATGCCTGCTATGTTCGTTCTACATTTGAGTGTGATTTTGTTGGATGGGAAACACTACTCCGAGCATTCTGACAATTGTATTTATTAGGAAAGACTTCTTTCTTTTGCTGAGTCCTTGTTTTGTTTGTTCCCCTCATCACAGATATTTATCAATTTCACAGTGGAATGATATATTTGAATCCTGAAATGTGGGTAAATGTTTGTTGATTACAGCAGGGTCATCTGGTTGTATGGCCAGAAAGCAGATTCTCTAGTCAATGGTCTTTTGGTGCAGATTGGACACCACATGTACTTTACTGAATAACGAATGTTCGGAATTTGATAAATCTTCTTGTTTAGGTATCTCCTTCATTTGCTTTTTATTTTTACAAATCTTATTGCAATGGTCACTAATAATAATCAATGTCTGCAAAAATTGTGGTAAATGTTTCTTCCGTCTCAACAGGGAGATTCCGTATAATGCCTGCTATGTTCATTCTACATTTGAGTGTGATTTTGTTGGATGGGAAGCACTACTTCGAGCATTCTGACAATTGGAGTTATTAGGAAAGACTTCATTCTTTTGCTGAGTCCTTGTTTTGATTGTTACCCTCATCACATATATTCGTCAATTTCAAATTGGAGTAATATATTTGAATCGTGAAATGTGGGTAAATGTTTGTTGGTTGCAGCAGGGTCATCTGGCTGAATGGCCAGAAAGCAGATTCCCCATTCAATCGTCTTTTGGTGCATATTTGACACCACATGCACAAATTGTGGTACATGTTTCTTGCCTCTCAATAGGGTGATTGTGTTTGATGACTGCTATGTTTGTTCAAAAATGGGGTGTGATTTTGTTGGATGTGAACTACCACTCCAAGCATCCTGAGTATTGGAGTTATTAGGAAAGAACTCTTTCTTTTCCTAGGTGCTTCTTTTGATTGTTACCCTTATAACTTATATTCATCTTTTTCGCAGTGGAGTAATGTATTTGAATCGTTAAATGTGTGGAAATGTTTTTTGTTTAGAGCAGGGTCATCTGGTTGTATGACCAGAAAGCAGATTCTCCATTCAATGGGTTTTTAGTGCAGATTGGACACCACTTGCATTTTACTGAATAACAAATGTTAGGAATTTGATAAATATTCTTATTCGCAACACCTTCAATTGCTTTAAATTTTTAAAAATCTTATTGCAATGGTCACTAAAAATAATCAATGTGCTGCACAAATTGTGGTACATGTTTCTTCTCTCTCAACAGGGAGATTCCGTTTCATGACTGCTATGGTTATTCAAACATCGAGTGTGATTATGTTGGATGGAAATCTCCACTCCAAGCGTTCTGACAAATGGAGTTATTAGTAATACTGTTTTCTTTTGCTAGGTGCTTCCTTTGATTGATACCTTTATCACTTATATTCGTCAATTTCACAGTGGAGTAATGTATTTGATTCGTGAACTGTGGGAAAATGTTTGTTGTTTACAGCAGGGTCATCTGGTTGTATGGCCAGGAAGCAAGATTCTCTCTTCACTGGTCTTTTGGTGCAGATTGGACACCACATGCACTTTACTGAATAACAAAAGTTCCAAATTTGATAAATCCTCTTGTTGAGGTATCTCCTTCATTTGCTTTATATTTTTAAAAATATTATAGCAATTCTCACTAAAAATAATCAATGTGCTGCACAAATTGTGGTACATGTTTCTTCCCTCTCAACAGGGAGATTCTGTTTAATGCCTGCTATGTTCGTTCTACATTTGAGTGTGATTTTGTTTTATGGGAAGCACTACTTCAAGCATTCTGACAATTGGAGTGATTAGGAAAGATTTCTTTCTTTTGCTGAGACCTTGTTTTGATTGTTACGTTCACCACATATATTCATCAATTTCACAGTGGAGTAATATATTTGATTAGTCAAATGTGGGTAAATGTTTGTTGATTACAGCACGGTCTTCTGGTTGTAAGGCCAGAAAGCAGATTCTCTATTCAATGGTCTTTTGGTGCAGATTGGACACCACATGCACTTTACTGAATAACGAATGTTCAGAGTTTGATAAATCTTCTTTATTAGGTATCTCCTTCATTTGCTTTGTATTTTTAAAAATCTTATTCCAATGGTCACTAAAAATAATCAATGTGCTGCCCAAATTGTGGTATATGTTTCTTCCCTCTCAATAGTTAGATTCTGTTTCATGACTGCTTTGTTTGTTCTAACATGTAGTGTGATTTTGTTGGATGGGAACTACCACCCCAAGCATGCTGAGTATTGGAGTTATTAGGAAAGAACTCTTTCTTTTCCTAGGTGCTTCTTTTGATTGTTACCTTTATAACTTACATTCATCTGTTTCGCAGTGGAGTAATGTATTTGAATCGTCAAATGTGTGTAAATGTTTTTTGTTTAGAGAAGGGTCATTGGTTGTATGGCCAGAAAGCAGATTCTCTATTCAATGGTCTTTTGGTGCAGATTGGACACCACATGCACTTTACTGAATATCGAATGTTCGGAATTTGATAAATCTTCTTGTTTAGGTATCTCCTTCATTTGCTTTTTATTTTTACAAATCTTATTACACTGGTCACTAAAAATAATCAATGTCGGCACAAATTGTGGTACATGTTTCTTTTCTCTCAACAGGGAGATTCCGTTTAATGCCTGCTATGTTCGTTCTACATTTGAGTGTGATTTTGTTGGATGGGAAGCACTACTTCGAGCATTCTGACAATTGGAGTTATTAGGAAAGACTTCTTTCTTTCGCTGAGACCTTGTTTTGATTGTTACCCTCATCACATATATTCATCAATTTCACAGTGGAGTAATATATTTGAATCGTGAAATGTGGGTAAGTGTTTGTTGATTACAGCAGTGTCATCTGGTTGTGTGGCCAGAAAGCAGATTCCCCATTCAATCGTCTTTTGGTGCAAATTTGACACCACATGCACAAATTGTGGTACATGTTTCTTGCCTCTCAACAGGGAGATTCTGTTTCGTGACTGCTATGTTTGTTCAAAAATGGGGTGTGATTTTGTTGGATGGGAACTACCACTCCAAGCATCCTGAGTATTGGAGTTATTAGGAAAGAACTCTTTCTTTTCCTAGGTGCTTCTTTTGATTGTTAGCCTTATAACTTATATTCATCTTTTTCGCAGTGGAGTAATGTATTTGAATCGCTAAATGTGGGTAAATGTTTGTTGTTTACAGCAGGGTCACTAGGTTGTATTGCCAGAAAGCAGATTCCCCATTCAATCGTCTTTCGGTGCATATTTGACACCACATGCACAAATTGTGGTACATGTTTCTTGCCTCTCAACAGGGAGATTTTGTTACATGACTGCTATGTTGGTTCAAACATCGAGTGTGATTTTGTTGGATGGGAACTACCGCTCCAAGCATCCTGAGTATTTTAGTTATTAGGAAAGAACTCTTTCTTTTCCTAGGTGCTTCTGTTGATTGTTACCCTTATACCTTATATTCATCTGTTTCGCTGTGGAGTAATGTATTTGATTCGTCAAATGTGTGTAAATGTTTTTTGTTTAGAGCAGGGTCATCTGGTTGTATGACCAGAAAGCAGATTCCCCTTTCAATGGTCTTTTGGTGCATATTTGACACCACATGCACAAATTGTGGTACATGTGTCTTGCCTCTCAACAGGGAGATTCTGTTTCATGACTGCTATGTTTATTCAGTCATTGAGTGTGATTTTGTTGGATGGGAACTAGCACCCCAAGCATGCTGAGTATTGGAGTTATTAGGAAAGACCTCTTTCTTTTCCTAGGTGCTTCTTTTGAGTGTTTTCCTTATAACTTTAATTCATCTGTTTTGCAGTGGAGTAATGTATTTGAATTGTTAAATGAGTGTAAATGTTTTTTGTTAGATTCTCCATTCAATGGGTTTTTAGTGCAGATTGGACACCACTTGCATTTTACTGAATAACAAATGTTAGGAATTTGATCAACATTCTTGTTTTCGTATCTCCTTCAATTGCTTTAAATTTTTAAAAATCTTATTGCAATGTTCACTAAAAATAATCAATGTGCTGCACAAATTGTGGTAAATGTTTCTTCTCTCTCAACAGGGAGATTCCGTTTCATGACTGCTATGTTTATTCAAACATCGAATGTGATTATGTTGGATGGAAATCACCACTCTGAGCGTTCTGACGATTGGAGTGATTAGAAATACTGTTTTCTTTTGCTACGTGCTTCCTTTCATTGATAGCTTTATCAGTTATATTCGTCAATTTCACAGTGGAGTAATGTATTTGATTCATGAAAAGTGGGTAAAAGTTTGTTGTTTACAGCAGGGTCATCTGGTTGTATGGCCAGAAAGCAGATTCTCTATTCAATGGTCTTTTGGTGCAGATTGGACACCACATGCACTTTACTGAATATCGAATGTTCGGAATTTGATAAATCTTCTTGTTTAGGTATCTCCTTCATTTGCTTTTTATTTTTACAAATCTTATTGCACTGGTCACTAAAAATAATCAATGTCGGCACAAATTGTGGTACATGTTTCTTTTCTCTCAACAGGGAGATTCCGTTTAATGCCTGCTATGTTCGTTCTACATTTGAGTGTGATTTTGTTGGATGGGAAACACTACTTCGAGCATTCTGACAATTGGAGTTATTATGAAAGACTTCTTTCTTTCGCTGAGACCTTGTTTTGATTGTTACCCTCATCACAAATATTCATCAATTTCACAGTGGAGTTATATATTTGAATCGTGAAATGTGGGTAAATGTTTGTTGATTACAGCAGTGTCATCTGGTTGTATGGCCAGAAAGCAGATTCCCCATTCAATCGTCTTTTGGTGCAAATTTGACACCACATGCACAAATTGTGGTACATGTTTCTTGCCTCTCAACAGGGAGATTCTGTTTCGTGACTGCTATGTTTGTTCAAAAATGGGGTGTGATTTTGTTGGATGGGAACTACCACTCCAAGCATCCTGAGTATTGGAGTTATTAGGAAAGACCTCTTTCTTTTCCTAGGTGCTTCTTTTGAGTGTTACCCTTATAACTTATTTTCATCTGTTTTGCATTGGAGTAATGTATTTGAATTGTTAAATGAGTGTAAATGTTTTTTGTTAGATTCTCCATTCAATGGGTTTTTAGTGCAGATTGGACACCACTTGCATTTTACTGAGTAACAAATGTTAGGAATTTGATAATTATTCTTGTTTTCGTATCTCCTTTAATTGCTTTAAATTTTTAAAAATCTTATTGCAATAGTCACTAAAAATAATCAATGAGCTGCACAAATTGTGGTGCATGTTTCTTCCCTCTCAACAGGGAGATTCCGTTTAATGCCTGCTATGTTCGTTCTACATTTGAGTGTGATTTTGTTGGATGGGAAGCACTACTCCGAGCATTCTGACAATTGTATTTATTAGGAAAGACTTCTTTCTTTTGCTGAGTCCTTGTTTTGTTTGTTCCCCTCATCACAGATATTTATCAATTTCACAGTGGAATGATATATCTGAATCGTGAAATGTGGGTAAATGTTTGTTGATTACAGCAGGGGCATCTGGTTGTATGGCCAGAAAGCAGATTCTCTATTCAATGGTCTTTTGGTGCAGATTGGACAACACATGTACTTTACTGAATAACGAATGTTCGGAATTTGATGAATCTTCTTGTTTAGGTATCTCCTTCATTTGCTTTTTATTTTTACAAATCTTATTGCAATGGTCACTAATAATAATCAATGTCTGCAAAAATTGTGGTAAATGTTTCTTCCGTCTCAACAGGGAGATTCCGTTTAATGCCTGCTATGTTCATTTTACATTTGAGTGTGATTTTGTTGGATGGGAAGCACTACTTCGAGCATTCTGACAATTGGAGTTATTAGGAAAGACTTCATTCTTTTGCTGAGTCCTTGTTTTGATTGTTACCCTCATCACATATATTCGTCAATTTCAAATTGGAGTAATATATTTGAATCGTGAAATGTGGGTAAATGTTTGTTGGTTGCAGCAGGGTCATCTGGCTGAATGGCCAGAAAGCAGATTCCCCATTCAATCGTCTTTTGGTGCATATTTGACACCACATGCACAAATTGTGGTACATGTTTCTTGCCTCTCAATAGGGTGATTGTGTTTGATGACTGCTATGTTTGTTCAAAAATGGGGTGTGATTTTGTTGGATGGGAACTACCACTCCAAGCATCCTGAGTATTGGAGTTATTAGGAAAGAACTCTTTCTTTTCCTAGGTGCTTCTTTTGATTGTTACCCTTATAACTTATATTCATCTTTTTCGCAGTGGAGTAATGTATTTGAATCGATAAATGTGTGGAAATGTTTTTTGTTTAGAGCAGGGTCATCTGGTTGTATGACCAGAAAGCAGATTCTCCATTCAATGGGTTTTTAGTGCAGATTGGACACCACTTGCATTTTACTTAATAACAAATGTTAGGAATTTGATAAATATTCTTGTTCGCAACCCCTTCAATTGCTTTAAATTTTTAAAAATCTTATTGCAATGGTCACTAAAAATAATCAATGTGCTGCACAAATTGTGGTACATGTTTCTTCTCTCTCAACAGGGAGATTCCGTTTCATGACTGCTATGGTTATTCAAACATCGAGTGTGATTATGTTGGATGGAAATCTCCACTCCAAGCGTTCTGACAAATGGAGTTATTAGTAATACTGTTTTCTTTTGCTAGGTGCTTCCTTTGATTGATACCTTTATCACTTATATTCGTCAATTTCACAGTGGAGTAATGTATTTTATTCGTGAACTGTGGGAAAATGTTTGTTGTTTACAGCAGGGTCATCTGGTTGTATGGCCAGGAAGCAAGATTCTCTCTTCACTGGTCTTTTGGTGCAGATCGGACACCACATGCACTTTACTGAATAACAAAAGTTCCAAATTTGATAAATCCTATTGTTGAGGTATCTCCTTCATTTGCTTTATGTTTTTAAAAATTGTCACTAAAAATAATCAATGTGCTGCACAAATTGTGGTACATGTTTCTTCCCTCTCAACAGGGAGATTCTGTTTAATGCACTCTATGTTCGTTCTACATTTGAGTGTGATTTTGTTTTATGGGAAGCACTACTTCAAGCTTTCTGACAATTGGAGTTATTAGGAAAGATTTCTTTCTTTTGCTGAGTCCTTGTTTTGATTGTTACGTTCACCACATATAATCATCAATTTCACAGTGGAGTAATATATTTGATTAGTCAAATGTGGGTAAATGTTTGTTGATTACAGCAGGGTCTTCTGGTTGTAAGGCCAGAAAGCAGATTCTCTATTCAATGGTCTTTTGGTGCAGATTGGACACCACATGCACTTTACTGAATAACGAATGTTCGGAGTTTGATAAATGTTCTTTATTAGTTATCTCCTTCATTTGCTTTGTATTTTTAAAAATCTTATTCCAATGGTCACTAAAAATAATCAATGTGCTGCCCAAATTGTGGTATATGTTTCTTCCCTCTCAATAGTTAGATTCTGTTTCATGACTGCTTTGTTTGTTCTAACATGTAGTGTGATTTTGTTGGATGGGAACTAGCACCCCAAGCATGCTGAGTATTGGAGTTATTAGGAAAGAACTCTTTCTTTTCCTAGGTGCTTCTTTTGATTGTTACCCTTATAACTTACATTCATCTGTTTCGCAGTGGAGTAATGTATTTGAATCGTCAAATGTGTGTAAATGTTTTTTGTTTAGAGAAGGGTCATCTGGTTGTATGACCAGAAACAGATTCTCCATTCAGAGGATTTTTAGTGCAGCTTGGACACCACTTGCATTTTACTGAATAACAAATGTTAGGAAATTGATAAATATTCTTGTTTTCGTATCTCCATCAATTGATTTAAATTTTTAAAAATCTTATTGCAATGTTCACTAAAAATAATCAATGTGCTGCACAAATTGTGGTAAATGTTTCTTCTCTCTCAACAGGGAGATTCCGTTTCATGACTGCTATGTTTATTCAAACATCGAATGTGATTATGTTGGATGGAAATCACCACTCTGAGCGTTCTGACGATTGGAGTGATTAGAAATACTGTTTTCTTTTGCTACGTGGTTCCTTTCATTGATAGCTTTATCAGTTATATTCGTCAATTTCACAGTGGAGTAATGTATTTGATTCATGAAAAGTGGGTAAAAGTTTGTTGTTTACAGCAGGGTCATCTGGTTGTATGGCCAGAAAGCAGATTCTCTATTCAATGGTCTTTTGGTGCAGATTGGACATCACATGCACTTTACTGAATATCGAATGTTCCGAATTTGATAAATCTTCTTGTTTAGGTATCTCCTTCATTTGCTTTTTATTTTTACAAATCTTATTGCACTGGTCACTAAAAATAATCAATGTCGGCACAAATTGTGGTACATGTTTCTTTTCTCTCAACAGGGAGATTCCGTTTAATGCCTGCTATGTTCGTTCTACATTTGAGTGTGATTTTGTTGGATGGGAAGCACTACTTCGAGCATTCTGACAATTGGAGTTATTAGGAAAGACTTCTTTCTTTCGCTGAGACCTTGTTTTGATTGTTACCCTCATCACATATATTCATCAATTTCACAGTGGAGTAATATATTTGAATCGTGAAATGTGGGTAAATGTTTGTTGATTACAGCAGTGTCATCTGGTTGTATGGCCAGAAAGCAGATTCCCCATTCAATCGTCTTTTGGTGCAAATTTGACACCACATGCACAAATTGTGGTACATGTTTCTTGCCTCTCAACAGGGAGATTCTGTTTCGTGACTGCTATGTTTGTTCAAAAATGGGGTGTGATTTTGTTGGATGGGAACTACCACTCCAAGCATCCTGAGTATTGGAGTTATTAGGAAAGAACTCTTTCTTTTCCTAGGTGCTTCTTTTGATTGTTAGCCTTATAACTTATATTCATCTTTTTCGCAGTGGAGTAATGTATTTGAATCGTTAAATGTGGGTAAATGTTTGTTGTTTACAGCAGGGTCACCTGGTTGTATGGCCAGAAAGCAGATTCCCCATTCAATCGTCTTTCGGTGCATATTTGACACCACATGCACAAATTGTGGTACATGTTTCTTGCCTCTCAACAGGGAGATTTTGTTTCATGACTGCTATGTTGGTTCAAACATCGAGTGTGATTTTGTTGGATGGGAACTACCACTCCAAGCATCCTGAGTATTTTAGTTATTAGGAAAGAACTCTTTCTTTTCCTAGGTGCTTCTGTAGATTGTTACCCTTATACCTTATATTCATCTGTTTCGCTGTGGAGTAATGTATTTGATTCGTCAAATGTGTGTAAATGTTTTTTGTTTAGAGCAGGGTCATCTGGTTGTATGACCAGAAAGCAGATTCCCCTTTCAATGGTCTTTTGGTGCATATTTGACACCACATGCACAAATTGTGGTACATGTGTCTTGCCTCTCAACCGAGAGATTCTGTTTCATGACTGCTATGTTTATTCAGTCATGGAGTGTGATTTTGTTGGATGGGAACTAGCACCCAAAGCATGCTGAGTATTGGAGTTATTAGGAAAGACCTCTTTCTTTTCCTAGGTGCTTCTTTTGAGTGTTTTCCTTATAACTTTAATTCATCTGTTTTGCAGTGGAGTAATGTATTTGAATTGTTAAATGAGTGTAAATGTTTTTTGTTAGATTCTCCATTCAATGGGTTTTTAGTGCAGATTGGACACCACTTGCATTTTACTGAATAACAAATGTTAGGAATTTGATCAACATTCTTGTTTTCGTATCTCCTTCAATTGCTTTAAATTTTTAAAAATCTTATTGCAATGTTCACTAAAAATAATCAATGTGCTGCACAAATTGTGGTAAATGTTTCTTCTCTCTCAACAGGGAGATTCCGTTTCATGACTGCTATGTTTATTCAAACATCGAATGTGATTATGTTGGATGGAAATCACCACTCTGAGCATTCTGACGATTGGAGTGATTAGAAATACTGTTTTCTTTTGCTACGTGCTTCCTTTCATTGATAGCTTTATCAGTTATATTCGTCAATTTCACAGTGGAGTAATGTATTTGATTCATGAAAAGTGGGTAAAAGTTTGTTGTTTACAGCAGGGTCATCTGGTTGTATGGCCAGAAAGCAGATTCTCTATTCAATGGTCTTTTGGTGCAGATTGGACACCACTTGCACTTTACTGAATATCGAATGTTCGGAATTTGATAAATCTTCTTGTTTAGGTATCTCCCTCATTTGCTTTTTATTTTTACAAATCTTATTGCACTGGTCACTAAAAATAATCAATGTCGGCACAAATTGTGGTACATGTTTCTTTTCTCTCAACAGGGAGATTCCGTTTAATGCCTGCTATGTTCGTTCTACATTTGAGTGTGATTTTGTTGGATGGGAAGCACTACTTCGAGCATTCTGACAATTGGAGTTATTAGGAAAGACTTCTTTCTTTCGCTGAGACCTTGTTTTGATTGTTACCCTCATCACATATATTCATCAATTTCACAGTGGAGTAATATATTTGAATCGTGAAATGTGGGTAAATGTTTGTTGATTACAGCAGTGTCATCTGGTTGTATGGCCAGAAAGCAGATTCCCCATTCAATCGTCTTTTGGTGCAAATTTGACACCACATGCACAAATTGTGGTACATGTTTCTTGCCTCTCAACAGGGAGATTCTGTTTCGTGACTGCTATGTTTGTTCAAAAATGGGGTGTGATTTTGTTGGATAGGAACTACCACTCCAAGCATCCTGAGTATTGGAGTTATTAGGAAAGAACTCTTTCTTTTCCTAGGTGCTTCTTTTGATTGTTAGCCTTATAACTTATATTCATCTTTTTCGCAGTGGAGTAATGTATTTGAATCGTTAAATGTGGGTAAATGTTTGTTGTTTACAGCAGGGTCACCTGGTTGTATGGCCAGAAAGCAGATTCCCCATTCAATCGTCTTTCGGTGCATATTTGACACCACATGCACAAATTGTGGTACATGTTTCTTGCCTCTCAACAGGGAGATTTTGTTTCATGACTGCTATGTTGGTTCAAACATCGAGTGTGATTTTGTTGGATGGGAACTACCACTCCAAGCATCCTGAGTATTTTAGTTATTAGGAAAGAACTCTTTCTTTTCCTAGGTGCTTCTGTTGATTGTTACCCTTATACCTTATATTCATCTGTTTCGCTGTGGAGTAATGTATTTGATTCGTCAAATGTGTGTAAATGTTTTTTGTTTAGAGCAGGGTCATCTGGTTGTATGACCAGAAAGCAGATTCCCCTTTCAATGGTCTTTTGGTGCATATTTGACACCACATGCACAAATTGTGGTACATGTGTCTTGCCTCTCAACAGGGAGATTCTGTTTCATGACTGCTATGTTTATTCAGTCATGGGGTGTGATTTTGTTGGATGGGAACTAGCACCCCATGCATGCTGAGTATTGGAGTTATTAGGAAAGACCTCTTTCTTTTCCTAGGTGCTTCTTTTCGAGTGTTACCCTTATAACTTATATTCATCTGTTTTGCAGTGGAGTAATGTATTTGAGTTGTTAAATGAGTGTAAATGTTTTTTGTTAGATTCTCCATTCAATGGGTTTTTAGTGCAGATTGGACACCACTTGCATTTTACTGAATAACAAATGTTAGGAATTTGATCAACATTCTTGTTTTCATATCTCCTTCATTTGCTTTAAATTTTTAAAAATCTTATTGCAATGTTCACTAAAAATAATCAATGTGCTGCACAAATTGTGGTAAATGTTTCTTCTCTCTCAACAGGGAGATTCCGTTTCATGACTGCTATGTTTATTCAAACATCGAATGTGATTATGTTGGATGGAAATCACCACTCTGAGCGTTCTGACGATTGGAGTGATTAGAAATACTGTTTTCTTTTGCTACGTGCTTCCTTTCATTGATAGCTTTATCAGTTATATTCGTCAATTTCACAGTGGAGTAATGTATTTGATTCATGAAAAGTGGGTAAAAGTTTGTTGTTTACAGCAGGGTCATCTGGTTGTATGGCCAGAAAGCAGATTCTCTATTCAATGGTCTTTTGGTGCAGATTGGACACCACATGCACTTTACTGAATATCGAATGTTCGGAATTTGATAAATCTTCTTGTTTAGGTATCTCCTTCATTTGCTTTTTATTTTTACAAATCTTATTGCACTGGTCACTAAAAATAATCAATGTCGGCACAAATTGTGGTACATGTTTCTTTTCTCTCAACAGGGAGATTCCATTTAATGCCTGCTATGTTCGTTCTACATTTGAGTGTGATTTTGTTGGATGGGAAGCACTACTTCGAGCATTCTGACAATTGGAGTTATTAGGAAAGACTTCTTTCTTTCGCTGAGACCTTGTTTTGATTGTTACCCTCATCACAAATATTCATCAATTTCACAGTGGAGTAATATATTTGAATCGTGAAATGTGGGTAAATGTTTGTTGATTACAGCAGTGTCATCTGGTTGTATGTCCAGAAAGCAGATTCCCCAATCAATCGTCTTTTGGTGCAAATTTGACACCACATGCACAAATTGTGGTACATGTTTCTTGCCTCTCAACAGGAAGATTCTGTTTCGTGACTGCTATGTTTGTTCAAAAATGGGGTGTGATTTTGTTGGATGGGAACTACCACTCCAAGCATCCTGAGTATTGGAGTTATTAGGAAAGAACTCTTTCTTTTCCTAGGTGCTTTTTTTGATTGTTAGCCTTATAACTTATATTCATCTTTTTCGCAGTGGAGTAATGTATTTGAATCGTTAAATGTGGGTAAATGTTTGTTGTTTACAGCAGGGTCACCTGGTTGTATGGCCAGAAAGCAGATTCCCCATTCAATCGTCTTTCGGTGCATATTTGACACCACATGCACAAATTGTGGTACATGTTTCTTGCCTCTCAACAGGGAGATTTTGTTTCATGACTGCTATGTTGGTTCAAACATCGAGTGTGATTTTGTTGGATGGGAACTACCACTCCAAGCATCCTGGGTATTTTAGTTATTAGGAAAGAACTCTTTCTTTTCCTAGGTGCTTCTGTTGATTGTTACCCTTATACCTTATATTCATCTGTTTCGCTGCTGAGTAATGTATTTGATTCGTCAAATGTGTGTAAATGTTTTTTGTTTAGAGCAGGGTCATCTGGTTGTATGACCAGAAAGCAGATTCCCCTTTCAATGGTCTTTTGGTGCATATTTGACACCACATGCACAAATTGTGGTACATGTGTCTAGCCTCTCAACAGGGATATTCTGTTTCATGACTGCTATGTTTATTCAGTCATGGAGTGTGATTTTATTGGATGGGAACTAGCACCCCAAGCATGCTGAGTATTGGAGTTATTAGGAAAGACCTCTTTCTTTTCCTAGGTGCTTCTTTTGAGTGTTACCCTTATAACTTTAATTCATCTGTTTTGCAGTGGAGTAATGTATTTGAATTGTTAAATGAGTGTAAATGTTTTTTGTTAGATTCTCCATTCAATGGGTTTTTAGTGCAGATTGGACACCACTTGCATTTTACTGAATAACAAATGTTAGGAATTTGATCAACATTCTTGTTTTCGTATCTCCTTCAATTGCTTTAAATTTTTAAAAATCTGATTGCAATGTTCACTAAAAATAATCAATGTGCTGCACAAATTGTGGTAAATGTTTCTTCTCTCTCAACAGGGAGATTCCGTTTCATGACTGCTATGTTTATTCAAACATCGAATGTGATTATGTTGGATGGAAATCACCACTCTGAGCGTTCTGACGATTGGAGTGATTAGAAATACTGTTTTCTTTTGCTACGTGCTTCCTTTCATTGATAGCTTTATCAGTTATATTCGTCAATTTCACAGTGGAGTAATGTATTTGATTCATGAAAAGTGGGTAAAAGTTTGTTGTTTACAGCAGGGTCATCTGGTTGTATGGCCAGAAAGCAGATTCTCTATTCAATGGTCTTTTGGTGCAGATTGGACACCACATGCACTTTACTGAATATCGAATGTTCGGAATTTGATAAATCTTCTTGTTTAGGTATCTCCTTCATTTGCTTTTTATTTTTACAAATCTTATTGCACTGGGCACTAAAAATAATCAATGTCGGCACAAATTGTGGTACATGTTTCTTTTCTCTCAACAGGGAGATTCTGTTTAATGCCTGCTATGTTCGTTCTACATTTGGGTGTGATTTTGTTGGATGGGAAGCACTACTTCGAGCATTCTGACAATTGGAGTTATTAGGAAAGACTTCTTTCTTTCGCTGAGACCTTGTTTTGATTGTTACCCTCATCACATATATTCATCAATTTCACAGTGGAGTAATATATTTGAATCGTGAAATGTGGGTAAATGTTTGTTGATTACAGCAGTGTCATCTGGTTGTATGGCCAGAAAGCAGATTCCCCATTCAATCGTCTTTTGGTGCAAATTTGACACCACATGCACAAATTGTGGTACATGTTTCTTGCCTCTCAACAGGGAGATTCTGTTTCGTGACTGCTATGTTTGTTCAAAAATGGGGTGTGATTTTGTTGGATGGGAACTACCACTCCAAGCATCCTGAGTATTGGAGTTATTAGGAAAGAACTCTTTCTTATCCTAGGTGCTTCTTTTGATTGGTAGCCTTATAACTTATATTCATCTTTTTCGCAGTGGAGTAATGTACTTGAATCGTTAAATGTGGGTAAATGTTTGTTGTTTACAGCAGGGTCACCTGGTTGTATGGCCAGAAAGCAGATTCCCAATTCAATCGTCCTTTGGTGCATATTTGACACCACATGCACAAATTGTGGTACATGTTTCTTGCCTCTCAACAGGGAGATTTTGTTTCATGACTGCTATGTTGGTTCAAACATCGAGTGTGATTTTGTTGGATGGGAACTACCACTCCAAGCATCCTGGGTATTTTAGTTATTAGGAAAGAACTCTTTCTTTTCCTAGGTGCTTCTGTTGATTGTTACCCTTATACCTTATATTCATCTGTTTCGCTGCTGAGTAATGTATTTGATTCGTCAAATGTGTGTAAATGTTTTTTGTTTAGAGCAGGGTCATCTGGTTGTATGACCAGAAAGCAGATTCCCCTTTCAATGGTCTTTTGGTGCATATTTGACACCACATGCACAAATTGTGGTACATGTGTCTTGCCTCTCAACAGGGAGATTCTGTTTCATGACTGCTATGTTTATTCAGTCATGGGGTGTGATTTTGTTGGATGGGAACTAGCACCCCATGCATGCTGAGTATTGGAGTTATTAGGAAAGACCTCTTTCTTTTCCTAGGTGCTTCTTTTCGAGTGTTACCCTTATAACTTATATTCATCTGTTTTGCAGTGGAGTAATGTATTTGAGTTGTTAAATGAGTGTAAATGTTTTTTGTTAGATTCTCCATTCAATGGGTTTTTAGTGCAGATTGGACACCACTTGCATTTTACTGAATAACAAATGTTAGGAATTTGATCAACATTCTTGTTTTCATATCTCCTTCATTTGCTTTAAATTTTTAAAAATCTTATTGCAATGTTCACTAAAAATAATCAATGTGCTGCACAAATTGTGGTAAATGTTTCTTCTCTCTCAACAGGGAGATTCCGTTTCATGACTGCTATGTTTATTCAAACATCGAATGTGATTATGTTGGATGGAAATCACCACTCTGAGCGTTCTGACGATTGGAGTGATTAGAAATACTGTTTTCTTTTGCTACGTGCTTCCTTTCATTGATAGCTTTATCAGTTATATTCGTCAATTTCACAGTGGAGTAATGTATTTGATTCATGAAAAGTGGGTAAAAGTTTGTTGTTTACAGCAGGGTCATCTGGTTGTATGGCCAGAAAGCAGATTCTCTATTCAATGGTCTTTTGGTGCAGATTGGACACCACATGCACTTTACTGAATATCGAATGTTCGGAATTTGATAAATCTTCTTGTTTAGGTATCTCCTTCATTTGCTTTTTATTTTTACAAATCTTATTGCACTGGGCACTAAAAATAATCAATGTCGGCACAAATTGTGGTACATGTTTCTTTTCTCTCAACAGGGAGATTCTGTTTAATGCCTGCTATGTTCGTTCTACATTTGGGTGTGATTTTGTTGGATGGGAAGCACTACTTCGAGCATTCTGACAATTGGAGTTATTAGGAAAGACTTCTTTCTTTCGCTGAGACCTTGTTTTGATTGTTACCCTCATCTCATATATTCATCAATTTCACAGTGGAGTAATATATTTGAATCGTGAAATGTGGGTAAATGTTTGTTGATTACAGCAGTGTCATCTGGTTGTATGGCCAGAAAGCAGATTCCCCATTCAATCGTCTTTTGGTGCAAATTTGACACCACATGCACAAATTGTGGTACATGTTTCTTGCCTCTCAACAGGGAGATTCTGTTTCGTGACTGCTATGTTTGTTCAAAAATGGGGTGTGATTTTGTTGGATGGGAACTACCACTCCAAGCATCCTGAGTATTGGAGTTATTAGGAAAGAACTCTTTCTTATCCTAGGTGCTTCTTTTGATTGGTAGCCTTATAACTTATATTCATCTTTTTCGCAGTGGAGTAATGTACTTGAATCGTTAAATGTGGGTAAATGTTTGTTGTTTACAGCAGGGTCACCTGGTTGTATGGCCAGAAAGCAGATTCCCAATTCAATCGTCCTTTGGTGCATATTTGACACCACATGCACAAATTGTGGTACATGTTTCTTGCCTCTCAACAGGGAGATTTTGTTTCATGACTGCTATGTTGGTTCAAACATCGAGTGTGATTTTGTTGGATGGGAACTACCACTCCAAGCATCCTGAGTATTTTAGTTATTAGGAAAGAACTCTTTCTTTTCCTAGGTGCTTCTGTTGATTGTTACCCTTATACCTTATATTCATCTGTTTCGCTGTGGAGTAATGTATTTGATTCGTCAAATGTGTTTAAATGTTTTTTGTTTAGAGCAGGGTCATCTGGTTGTATGACCAGAAAGCAGATTCCCCTTTCAATGGTCTTTTGGTGCATATTTGACACCACATGCACAAATTGTGGTACATGTGTCTTGCCTCTCAACAGGGAGATTCTGTTTCATGACTGCTATGTTTATTCAGTCATGGAGTGTGATTTTGTTGGATGGGAACTAGCACCCCAAGCATGCTGAGTATTGGAGTTATTAGGAAAGACCTCTTTCTTTTCCTAGGTGCTTCTTTTGAGTTTTACCCTTATAACTTTAATTCATCTGTTTTGCAGTGGAGTAATGTATTTGAATTGTTAAATGAGTGTAAATGTTTTTTGTTAGATTCTCCATTCAATGGGTTTTTAGTGCAGATTGGACACCACTTGCATTTTACTGAATAACAAATGTTAGGAATTTGATCAACATTCTTGTTTTCGTATCTCCTTCAATTGCTTTAAATTTTTAAAAATCTGATTGCAATGTTCACTAAAAATAATCAATGTGCTGCACAAATTGTGGTAAATGTTTCTTCTCTCTCAACAGCGAGATTCCGTTTCATGACTGCTATGTTTATTCAAACATCGAATGTGATTATGTTGGATGGAAATCACCACTCTGAGCATTCTGACGATTGGAGTGATTAGAAATACTGTTTTCTTTTGCTACGTGCTTCCTTTCATTGATAGCTTTATCAGTTATATTCGTCAATTTCACAGTGGAGTAATGTATTTGATTCATGAAAAGTAGGTAAAAGTTTGTTGTTTACAGCAGGGTCATCTGGTTGTATGGCCAGAAAGCAGATTCTCTATTCAATGGTCTTTTGGTGCAGATTGGACACCACTTGCACTTTACTGAATATCGAATGTTCGGAATTTGATAAATCTTCTTGTTTAGGTATCTCCTTCATTTGCTTTTTATTTTTACAAATCTTATTGCACTGGTCACTAAAAATAATCAATGTCGGCACAAATTGTGGTACATGTTTCTTTTCTCTCAACAGGGAGATTCCGTTTAATGCCTGCTATGTTCGTTCTACATTTGAGTGTGATTTTGTTGGATGGGAAGCACTACTTCGAGCATTCTGACAATTGGAGTTATTAGGAAAGACTTCTTTCTTTCGCTGAGACCTTGCTTTGATTGTTACCCTCATCACATATATTCATCAATTTCACAGTGGAGTTATATATTTGAATCGTGAAATGTGGGTAAATGTTTGTTGATTACAGCAGTGTCATCTGGTTGTATGGCCAGAAAGCAGATTCCCCATTCAATCGTCTTTTGGTGCAAATTTGACACCACATGCACAAATTGTGGTACATGTTTCTTGCCTCTCACCAGGGAGATTCTGTTTCGTGACTGCTATGTTTGTTCAAAAATGGGGTGTGATTTTGTTGGATGGGAACTACCACTCCAAGCATCCTGAGTATTGGAGTTATTAGGAAAGAACTCTTTCTTTTCCTAGGTGCTTCTTTTGATTGTTAGCCTTATAACTTATATTCATCTTTTTCGCAGTGGAGTAATGTATTTGAATCGTTAAATGTGGGTAAATGTTTGTTGTTTACAGCAGGGTCACCTGGTTGTATGGCCAGAAAGCAGATTCCCCATTCAATCGTCTTTCGGTGCATATTTGACACCACATGCACAAATTGTGGTACATGTTTCTTGCCTCTCAACAGGGAGATTTTGTTTCATGACTGCTATGTTGGTTCAAACATCGAGTGTGATTTTGTTGGATGGGAACTACCACTCCAAGCATCCTGAGTATTTTAGTTATTAGGAAAGAACTCTTTCTTTTCCTAGGTGCTTCTGTTGATTGTTACCCTTATACCTTATATTCATCTGTTTCGCTGTGGAGTAATGTATTTGATTCGTCAAATGTGTTTAAATGTTTTTTGCTTAGAGCAGGGTCATCTGGTTGTATGACCAGAAAGCAGATTCCCCTTTCAATGGTCTTTTGGTGCATATTTGACACCACATGCACAAATTGTGGTACATGTGTCTTGCCTCTCAACAGGGAGATTCTGTTTCATGACTGCTATGTTTATTCAGTCATGGAGTGTGATTTTGTTGGATGGGAACTAGCACCCCAAGCATGCTGAGTATTGGAGTTATTAGGAAAGACCTCTTTCTTTTCCTAGGTGCTTCTTTTGAGTATTTTCCTTATAACTTTAATTCATCTGTTTTGCAGTGGAGTAATGTATTTGAATTGTTAAATGAGTGTAAATGTTTTTTGTTAGATTCTCCATTCAATGGGTTTTTAGTGCAGATTGGACACCACTTGCATTTTACTGAATAACAAATGTTAGGAATTTGATCAACATTCTTGTTTTCGTATCTCCTTCAATTGCTTTAAATTTTTAAAAATCTGATTGCAATGTTCACTAAAAATAATCAATGTGCTGCACAAATTGTGGTAAATGTTTCTTCTCTCTCAACAGCGAGATTCCGTTTCATGACTGCTATGTTTATTCAAACATCGAATGTGATTATGTTGGATGGAAATCACCACTCTGAGCATTCTGACGATTGGAGTGATTAGAAATACTGTTTTCTTTTGCTACGTGCTTCCTTTCATTGATAGCTTTATCAGTTATATTCGTCAATTTCACAGTGGAGTAATGTATTTGATTCATGAAAAGTGGGTAAAAGTTTGTTGTTTACAGCAGGGTCATCTGGTTGTATGGCCAGAAAGCAGATTCTCTATTCAATGGTCTTTTGGTGCAGATTGGACACCACTTGCACTTTACTGAATATCGAATGTTCGGAATTTGATAAATCTTCTTGTTTAGGTATCTCCTTCATTTGCTTTTTATTTTTACAAATCTTATTGCACTGGTCACTAAAAATAATCAATGTCGGCACAAATTGTGGTACATGTTTCTTTTCTCTCAACAGGGAGATTCCGTTTAATGCCTGCTATGTTCGTTCTACATTTGAGTGTGATTTTGTTGGATGGGAAGCACTACTTCGAGCATTCTGACAATTGGAGTTATTAGGAAAGACTTCTTTCTTTCGCTGAGACCTTGTTTTGATTGTTACCCTCATCACATATATTCATCAATTTCACAGTGGAGTTATATATTTGAATCGTGAGATGTGGGTAAATGTTTGTTGATTACAGCAGTGTCATCTGGTTGTATGGCCAGAAAGCAGATTCCCCATTCAATCGTCTTTTGGTGCAAATTTGACACCACATGCACAAATTGTGGTACATGTTTCTTGCCTCTCACCAGGGAGATTCTGTTTCGTGACTGCTATGTTTGTTCAAAAATGGGGTGTGATTTTGTTGGATGGGAACTACCACTCCAAGCATCCTGAGTATTGGAGTTATTAGGAAAGAACTCTTTCTTTTCCTAGGTGCTTCTTTTGATTGTTACCCTTATAACTTATATTCATCTTTTTCGCAGTGGAGTAATGTATTTAAATCGTTAAATGTGTGGAAATGTTTTTTGTTTAGAGCAGGGTCATCTGGTTGTATGACCAGAAAGCAGATTCTCCATTCAATGGGTTTTTAGTGCAGATTGGACACCACTTGCATTTTACTGAATAACAAATGTTAGGAATTTGATAAATATTCTTGTTCGCAACCCCTTCAATTGCTTTAAATTTTTAAAAATCTTATTGCAATGGTCACTAAAAATAATCAATGTGCTGCACAAATTGTGGTACATGTTTCTTCTCTCTCAACAGGGAGATTCCGTTTCATGACTGCTATGGTTATTCAAACATCGAGTGTGATTATGTTGGATGGAAATCTCCACTCCAAGCGTTCTGACAAATGGAGTTATTAGTAATACTGTTTTCTTTTGCTAGGTGCTTCCTTTGATTGATACCTTTATCACTTATATTCGTCAATTTCACAGTGGAGTAATGTATTTGGTTCGTGAACTGTGGGAAAATGTTTGTTGTTTACAGCAGGGTCATCTGGTTGTATGGCCAGGAAGCAAGATTCTCTCTTCACTGGTCTTTTGGTGCAGATTGGACACCACATGCACTTTACTGAATAACAAAAGTTCCAAATTTGATAAATCCTCTTGTTGAGGTATCTCCTTCATTTGCTTTATATTTTTAAAAATATTATAGCAATTGTCACTAAAAATAATCAATGTGCTGCACAAATTGTGGTACATGTTTCTTCCCTCTCAACAGGGAGATTCTGTTTAATGCCTGCTATGTTCGTTCTACATTTGAGTGTGATTTTGTTTTATGGGAAGCACTACTTCAAGCATTCTGACAATTGGAGTTATTAGGAAAGACTTCTTTCTTTCGCTGAGACCTTGTTTTGATTGTTACCCTCATCACATATATTCATCAATTTCACAGTGGAGTAATATATTTGAATCGTGAAATGTGGGTAAATGTTTGTTGATTACAGCAGTGTCATCTGGTTGTATGGCCAGAAAGCAGATTCCCCATTCAATCGTCTTTTGGTGCAAATTTGACACCACATGCACAAATTGTGGTACATGTTTCTTGCCTCTCAACAGGGAGATTCTGTTTCGTGACTGCTATGTTTGTTCAAAAATGGGGTGTGATTTTGTTGGATGGGAACTACCACTCCAAGCATCCTGAGTATTGGAGTTATTAGGAAAGACCTCTTTCTTTTCCTAGGTGCTTCTTTTGAGTGTTACCCTTATAACTTATTTTCATCTGTTTTGCAGTGGAGTAATGTATTTGAATTGTTAAATGAGTGTAAATGTTTTTTGTTAGATTCTCCATTCAATGGGTTTTTATTGCAGATTGGACACCACTTGCATTTTACTGAATAACAAATGTTAGGAATTTGATAATTATTCTTGTTTTCGTATCTCCTTTAATTGCTTTAAATTTTTAAAGATCTTATTGCAATAGTCACTAAAAATAATCAATGAGCTGCACAAATTGTGGTACATGTTTCTTCCCTCTCAACAGGGAGATTCCGTTTAATGCCTGCTATGTTCGTTCTACATTTGAGTGTGATTTTGTTGGATGGGAAGCACTACTCCGAGCATTCTGACAATTGTATTTATTAGGAAAGACTTCTTTCTTTTGCTGAGTCCTTGTTTTGTTTGTTCCCCTCATCACAGATATTTATCAATTTCACAGTGGAATGATATATTTGAATCGTGAAATGTGGGTAAATGTTTGTTGATTACAGCAGGGTCATCTGGTTGTATGGCCAGAAAGCAGATTATCTATTCAATGGTCTTTTGGTGCAGATTGGACACCACATGTACTTTACTGAATAACGAATGTTCGGAATTTGATAAATCTTCTTGTTTAGGTATCTCCTTCATTTGCTTTTCATTTTTGCAAATCTTATTGCAATGGTCACTAATAATAATCAATGTCTGCAAAAATTGTGGTAAATGTTTCTTCCGTCTCAACAGGGAGATTCCGTTTAATGCCTGCTATGTTCATTCTACATTTGAGTGTGATTTTGTTGGATGGGAAGCACTACTTCGAGCATTCTGACAATTGGAGTTATTAGGAAAGACTTCATTCTTTTGCTGAGTCCTTGTTTTGATTGTTACCCTCATCACATATATTCGTCAATTTCAAATTGGAGTAATATATTTGAATCGTGAAATGTGGGTAAATGTTTGTTGGTTGCAGCAGGGTCATCTGGCTGAATGGCCAGAAAGCAGATTCCCCATTCAATCGTCTTTTGGTGCATATTTGACACCACATGCACAAATTGTGGTACATGTTTCTTGCCTCTCAACAGGGAGATTCTGTTTCGTGACTGCTATGTTTGTTCAAAAATGGGGTGTGATTTTGTTGGATGGGAACTACCACTCCAAGCATCCTGAGTATTGGAGTTATTAGGAAAGACCTCTTTCTTTTCCTAGGTGCTTCTTTTGTGTGTTACCCTTATAACTTATTTTCATCTGTTTTGCAGTGGAGTGATGTATTTGAATTGTTAAATGAGTGTAAATGTTTTTTGTTAGATTCTCCATTCAATGGGTTTTTAGTGCAGATTGGACACCACTTGCATTTTACTGAGTAACAAATGTTAGGAATTTGATAATTATTCTTGTTTTCGTATCTCCTTTAATTGCTTTAAATTTTTAAAATCTTATTGCAATAGTCACTAAAAATAATCAATGAGCTGCACAAATTGTGGTACATGTTTCTTCCCTCTCAACAGGGAGATTCCGTTTAATGCTTGCTATGTTCGTTCTACATTTGAGTGTGATTTTGTTGGATGGGAAGCACTACTCCGAGCATTCTGACAATTGTATTTATTAGGAAAGACTTCTTTCTTTTGCTGAGTCCTTGTTTTGTTTGTTCCCCTCATCACAGATATTTATCAATTTTGTTGGATGGGAACTACCACTCCAAGCATCCTGAGTATTTTAGTTATTAGGAAAGAACTCTTTCTTTTCCTAGGTGCTTCTGTTGATTGTTACCCTTATACCTTATATTCATCTGTTTCGCTGTGGAGTAATGTATTTGATTCGTCAAATGTGTGTAAATGTTTTTTGTTTAGAGCAGGGTCATCTGGTTGTATGACCAGAAAGCAGATTCCCCTTTCAATGGTCTTTTGGTGCATATTTGATACCACATGCACAAATTGTGGTACATGTGTCTTGCCTCTCAACAGGGAGATTCTGTTTCATGACTGCTATGTTTATTCAGTCATGGAGTGTGATTTTGTTGGATGGGAACTAGCACCCCAAGCATGGTGAGTATTGGAGTTATTAGGAAAGACCTCTTTCTTTTCCTAGGTGCTTCTTTTGAGTGTTACCCTTATAACTTATATTCATCTGTTTTGCAGTGGAGTAATGTATTTGAATTGTTAAATGAGTGTAAATGTTTTTTGTTAGATTCTCCATTCAATGGGTTTTTAGTGCAGATTGGACACCACTTGCATTTTACTGAATAACAAATGTTAGGAATTTGATCAACATTCTTGTTTTCGTATCTCCTTCAATTGCTTTAAATTTTTAAAAATCTTATTGCAATGTTCACTAAAAATAATCAATGTGCTGCACAAATTGTGGTAAATGTTTCTTCTCTCTCAACAGGGAGATTCCGTCTCATGACTGCTATGTTTATTCAAACATCGAATGTGATTATGTTGGATGGAAATCACCACTCTGAGCATTCTGACGATTGGAGTGATTAGAAATACTGTTTTCTTTTGCTACGTGCTTCCTTTCATTGATAGCTTTATCAGTTATATTCGTCAATTTCACAGTGGAGTAATGTATTTGATTCATGAAAAGTGGGTAAAAGTTTGTTGTTTACAGCAGGGTCATCTGGTTGTATGGCCAGAAAGCAGATTCTCTATTCAATGGTCTTTTGGTGCAGATTGGACACCACATGCACTTTACTGAATATCGAATGTTCGGAATTTGATAAATCTTCTTGTTTAGGTATCTCCTTCATTTGCTTTTTATTTTTACAAATCTTATTGCACTGGGCACTAAAAATAATCAATGTCGGCACAAATTGTGGTACATGTTTCTTTTCTCTCAACAGGGAGATTCCGTTTAATGCCTGCTATGTTCGTTCTACATTTGAGTGTGATTTTGTTGGATGGGAAGCACTACTTCGAGCATTCTGACAATTGGAGTTATTAGGAAAGACTTCTTTCTTTCGCTGAGACCTTGTTTTGATTGTTACCCTCATCACATATATTCATCAATTTCACAGTGGAGTAATATATTTGAATCGTGAAATGTGGGTAAATGTTTGTTGATTACAGCAGTGTCATCTGGTTGTATGGCCAGAAAGCAGATTCCCCATTCAATCGTCTTTTGGTGCAAATTTGACACCACATGCACAAATTGTGGTACATGTTTCTTGCCTCTCAACAGGGAGATTCTCTTTCGTGACTGCTATGTTTGTTCAAAAATGGGGTGTGATTTTGTTGGATGGGAACTACCACTCCAAGCATCCTGAGTATTGGAGTTATTAGGAAAGACCTCTTTCTTTTCCTAGGTGCTTCTTTTCGAGTGTTACCCTTATAACTTATATTCATCTGTTTTGCAGTGGAGTAATGTATTTGAATTGTTAAATGAGTGTAAATGTTTTTTGTTAGATTCTCCATTCAATGGGTTTATAGTGCAGAGTGGACACCACTTGCATTTTACTGAATAACAAATGTTAGGAATTTGATCAACATTCTTGTTTTCATATCTCCTTCAATTGCTTTAAATTTTTAAAAATCTTATTGCAATGTTCACTAAAAATAATCAATGTGCTGCACAAATTGTGGTAAATGTTTCTTCTCTCTCAACAGGGAGATTCCGTTTCATGACTGCTATGTTTATTCAAACATCGAATGTGATTATGTTGGATGGAAATCACCTCTCTGAGCGTTCTGACGATTGGAGTGATTAGAAATACTGTTTTCTTTTGCTACGTGCTTCCTTTCATTGATAGCTTTATCAGTTATATTCGTCAATTTCACAGTGGAGTAATGTATTTGATTCATGAAAAGTGGGTAAAAGTTTGTTGTTTACAGCAGGGTCATCTGGTTGTATGGCCAGAAAGCAGATTCTCTATTCAATGGTCTTTTGGTGCAGATTGGACACCACATGCACTTTACTGAATATCGAATGTTCGGAATTTGATAAATCTTCTTGTTTAGGTATCTCCTTCATTTGCTTTTTATTTTTACAAATCTTATTGCACTGGTCACTAAAAATAATCAATGTCGGCACAAATTGTGGTACATGTTTCTTTTCTCTCAACAGGGAGATTCCATTTCATGCCTGCTATGTTCGTTCTACATTTGAGTGTGATTTTGTTGGATGGGAAGCACTACTTCGAGCATTCAGACAATTGGAGTTATTAGGAAAGACTTCTTTCTTTCGCTGAGACCTTGTTTTGATTGTTACCCTCATCACAAATATTCATCAATTTCACAGTGGAGTAATATATTTGAATCGTGAAATGAGGGTAAATGTTTGTTGATTACAGCAGTGTCATCTGGTTGTATGTCCAGAAAGCAGATTCCCCAATCAATCGTCTTTTGGTGCAAATTTGACACCACATGCACAAATTGTGGTACATGTTTCTTGCCTCTCAACAGGGAGATTCTGTTTCGTGACTGCTATGTTTGTTCAAAAATGGGGTGTGATTTTGTTGGATGGGAACTACCACTCCAAGCATCCTGAGTATTGGAGTTATTAGGAAAGAACTCTTTCTTTTCCTAGGTGCTTTTTTTGATTGTTAGCCTTATAACTTATATTCATCTTTTTCGCAGTGGAGTAATGTATTTGAATCGTTAAATGTGGGTAAATGTTTGTTGTTTACAGCAGGGTCACCTGGTTGTATGGCCAGAAAGCAGATTCCCCATTCAATCGTCTTTCGGTGCATATTTGACACCACATGCACAAATTGTGGTACATGTTTCTTGCCTCTCAACAGGGAGATTTTGTTTCATGACTGCTATGTTGGTTCAAACATCGAGTGTGATTTTGTTGGATGGGAACTACCACTCCAAGCATCCTGAGTATTTTAGTTATTAGGAAAGAACTCTTTCTTTTCCTAGGTGCTTCTGTTGATTGTTACCCTTATACCTTATATTCATCTGTTTCGCTGCTGAGTAATGTATTTGATTCGTCAAATGTGTGTAAATGTTTTTTGTTTAGAGCAGGGTCATCTGGTTGTATGACCAGAAAGCAGATTCCCCTTTCAATGGTCTTTTGGTGCATATTTGACACCACATGCACAAATTGTGGTACATGTGTCTAGCCTCTCAACAGGGAGATTCTGTTTCATGACTGCTATGTTTATTCAGTCATGGAGTGTGATTTTGTTGGATGGGAACTAGCACCCCAAGCATGCTGAGTATTGGAGTTATTAGGAAAGACCTCTTTCTTTTCCTAGGTGCTTCTTTTGAGTGTTACCCTTATAACTTTAATTCATCTGTTTTGCAGTGGAGTAATGTATTTGAATTGTTAAATGAGTGTAAACGTTTTTTGTTAGATTCTCCATTCAATGGGTTTTTAGTGCAGATTGGACACCAATTGCATTTTACTGAATAACAAATGTTAGGAATTTGATCAACATTCTTGTTTTCATATCTCCTTTAATTGCTTTAAATTTTTAAAAATCTTATTGCAATAGTCACTAAAAATATTCAATGAGCTGCACAAATTGTGGTACATGTTTCTTCCCTCTCAACAGGAAGATTCCGTTTAATGCCTGCTATGTTTGTTCTACTTTTGAGTGTGCTTTTGTTGGACGGGAAGCTCTACTCCGAGCATTCTGACAATTGGAGTTATTAGGAAAGACTTCTTTCTTTTGCTGAGTCCTTGTTTTGATTGTTACCCTCGTCACATATATTCATCAATTTCACATTGGAGTAATATATTTGAATAGTCAAATGTGGGCAAATTTTTGTTGATTACTGCAGGGTCATCTGGTTGTATGGCCAGAAAGCAGATTCCCCATTCAATCTTCTTTTGGTGCATATTTGACACGTCATGCACAAATTGTGGTACATGTTTCTTGCCTCTCAACAGGGAGATTCTGTTTCATGACTGCTATGTTTGTTCAAAAATGGGGTGTGATTTTGTTGGATGGGAACTACCACTCCAAGCATCTTGAGTAGTGGAGTAATTAGGAAAGACCTCTTTCTTTTCTTAGGTGCTTCTTTTGATTGTTACCCTTATAACTTATATTCATCTGTTTCGCAGTGGAGTAATGTATTTGTATCGTTAAATATGGGTAAATGTTTGTTGTTTACAGCAGGGTCACCTGGTTGTATGGCCAGAAAGCAGATTCTCTATTCAATGGTCTTTTGGTGCTGATTGGAAACCACATGCACTTACTGAATAACGAATGTTCGGAATTTTTATAAATCTTTTGTTGCGGTATCTCCTTCATTTGCTTTATGTTTTTGAAAATATTATTGCAATGGTCAATAAAAATATTAAATGTTCTGCACTAATTGTGGTACATGTTTCTTCCCTCTCAACAGGGAGATTCTGTTTAGTGCCTGCTATGTTCTATTTTCGAGTGTGATTTTGTTGGATGGGAAGCACTACTCCGAGCATTCTGACAATTGTATTTATTAGGAAATACTTCTTTCTTTTGCTGAGTCCTTGTTTTGTTTGTTCCCCTCATCACAGATATTTATCAATTTCACAGTGGAATGATATATTTGAATCGTAAAATGTGGGTAAATGTTTGTTGATTACAGCAGGGTCATCTGGCTGAATGGCCAGAAAGCAGATTCCCCATTCAATCGTCTTTTGGTGCATATTTGACACCACTTGCACAAATTGTGGTACATGTTTCTTGCCTCTCAATAGGGTGATTGTGTTTGATGACTGCTATGTTTGTTCAAAAATGGGGTGTGATTTTGTTGGATGGGAACTACCACTCCAAGCATCCTGAGTATTGGAGTTATTAGGAAAGAACTCTTTCTTTTCCTAGGTGCTTCTTTTGATTGTTACCCTTATAACTTATATTCATCTTTTTCGCAGTGGAGTAATGTATTTGAATCGTTAAATGTGTGGAAATGTTTTTTGTTTAGAGCAGGGTCATCTGGTTGTATGACCAGAAAGCAGATTCTCCATTCAATGGGTTTTTAGTGCAGATTGGACACCACTTGCATTTTACTGAATAACAAATGTTAGGAATTTGATAAATCTTCTTGTTGAGGTATCTGCTTCATTATCTTTATAATTTTAAAGATATTTTTGCAATGGTCACTAACAATAATCAATGTGCTGCACAAATTGTGATACATGTTTCTTCTCTCTCAACAGGGAGATTCCGTTTCATGACTGCTATGTTTATTCAAACATCAAGTGTGATTATGTTGGATGGAAATCACCACTCCGAGCGTTCTGACGATTGGAGTTATTAGAAATACAGTTTCCTTGTTTTGATTGTTAACCTTATAAACTTATATTCATCTGTTTCGCAGTCCAGTAATGTATTCTGTTTTATGACTGCTATGTTTGTTCAAACATCGAGTGTGATTTTGTTGGATGGGAACTACCACTCCAAGCATCCTGGGTATTGGAGTTATTAGGAAAGACCTCTTTCTTTTCCTAGGTGCTTCTTTTGATTGTTACCCTTATATCTTATACTCATCTGTTTCGCAGTGGAGTAATGTATTTGATTCTTGAAATGTGTGTAAATGTTTTTTGTTTGGAGCAGGTTCATCTGGTTGTATGGCCAGAAAGCAGATTCTCCATTCAATGGGTTTTTAGTGCAGATTGGACACCACTTGCATTTTACTGAATAACAAATGTTAGGAATTTGATAAATATTCTTGTTCGCAACCCCTTCAATTGCTTTAAATTTTTAAAAATCTTATTGCAATGTTCACTAAAAATAATCAATGTGCTGCACAAATTGTGGTAAATGTTTCTTCTCTCTCAACAGGGGGATTCCGTTTCATGACTGCTATGTTTATTCAAACATCGAATGTGATTATGTTGGATGGAAATCACCACTCTGAGCGTTCTGGCAAATGGAGTTATTAGTAATACTGTTTTCTTTTGCTAGGTGCTTCCTTTGATTGATACCTTTATCACTTATATTCGTCAATTTCACAGTGGAGTAATGTATTTGATTCGTGAACTGTGGGAAAATGTTTGTTGTTTACAGCAGGGTCATCTGGTTGTATGGCCAGGAAGCGAGATTCTCTATTCAATGGTCTTTTGGTGCAGATTGGACACCACATGCACTTTACTGAATAACAAAAGTTCCAAATTTGATAAATCCTCTTGTTGAGGTATGTCCTTCATTTGCTTTTTATTTTTACAAATCTTATTGCACTGGGCACTAAAAATAATCAATGTCGGCACAAATTGTGGTACATGTTTCTTTTCTCTCAACAGGGAGATTCCGTTTAATGCCTGCTATGTTCGTTCTACATTTGAGTGTGATTTTGTTGGATGGGAAGCACTACTTCGAGCATTCTGACAATTGGAGTTATTAGGAAAGACTTCTTTCTTTCGCTGAGACCTTGTTTTGATTGTTACCCTCATCACATATATTCATCAATTTCACAGTGGAGTAATATATTTGAATCGTGAAATGTGGGTAAATGTTTGTTGATTACAGCAGTGTCATCTGGTTGTATGGCCAGAAAGCAGATTCCCCATTCAATCGTCTTTTGGTGCAAATTTGACACCACATGCACAAATTGTGGTACATGTTTCTTGCCTCTCAACAGGGAGATTCTGTTTCGTGACTGCTATGTTTGTTCAAAAATGGGGTGTGATTTTGTTGGATGGGAACTACCACTCCAAGCATCCTGAGTATTGGAGTTATTAGGAAAGACCTCTTTCTTTTCCTAGGTGCTTCTTTTGATTGTTAGCCTTATAACTTATATTCATCTTTTTCGCAGTGGAGTAATGTATTTGAATCGTTAAATGTGGGTAAATGTTTGTTGTTTACAGCAGGGTCACCTGGTTGTATGTCCAGAAAGCAGATTCCCCATTCAATCGTCTTTCAGTGCATATTTGACACCACATGCACAAATTGTGGTACATGTTTCTTGCCTCTCAACAGGGAGATTTTGTTTCATGACTGCTATGTTGGTTCAAACATCGAGTGTGATTTTGTTGGATGGGAACTACCACTCCAAGCATCCTGAGTATTTTAGTTATTAGGAAAGAACTCTTTCTTTTCCTAGGTGCTTCTGTTGATTGTTACCCTTATACCTTATATTCATCTGTTTCGCTGTGGAGTAATGTATTTGATTCGTCAAATGTGTGTAAATGTTTTTTGTTTAGAGCAGGGTCATCTGGTTGTATGACCAGAAAGCAGATTCCCCTTTCAATGGTCTTTTGGTGCATATTTGACACCACATGCACAAATTGTGGTACATGTGTCTTGCCTCTCAACAGGGAGATTCTGTTTCATGACTGCTATGTTTATTCAGTCATGGAGTGTGATTTTGTTGGATGGGAACTAGCACCCCAAGCATGCTGAGTATTGGAGTTATTAGGAAAGACCTCTTTCTTTTCCTAGGTGCTTCTTTTGAGTGTTACCCTTATAAATTTAATTCATCTGTTTTGCAGTGGAGTAATGTATTTGAATTGTTAAATGAGTGTAAATGTTTTTTGTTAGATTCTCCATTCAATGGGTTTTTAGTGCAGATTGGACACCACTTGCATTTTACTGAATAACAAATGTTAGGAATTTGATCAACATTCTTGTTTTCGTATCTCCTTCAATTGCTTTAAATTTTTAAAAATCTTATTGCAATGTTCACTAAAAATAATCAATGTGCTGCACAAATTGTGGTAAATGTTTCTTCTCTCTCAACAGGGAGATTCCGTTTCATGACTGCTATGTTTATTCAAACATCGAATGTGATTATGTTGGATGGAAATCACCACTCTGAGCGTTCTGACAATTGGAGTTATTAGATATCCTGTTTTCTTTTGCTACGTGCTTCCTTTCATTGATAGCTTTATCAGTTATATTCGTCAATTTCACAGTGGAGTAATGTATTTGATTCATGAAAAGTGGGTAAAAGATTGTTGTTTACAGCAGGGTCATCTGGTTGTATGGCCAGAAAGCAGATTCTCTATTCAATGGTCTTTTGGTGCAGATTGGACACCACATGCACTTTACTGAATATCGAATGTTCGGAATTTGATAAATCTTCTTGTTTAGGTATCTCCTTCATTTGCTTTTTATTTTTACAAATGTTATTGCACTGGTCACTAAAAATAATCAATGTCGGCACAAATTGTGGTACATGTTTCTTTTCTCCCAACAGGGAGATTCCGTTTAATGCCTGCTATGTTCGTTCTACACTTGAGTGTGATTTTGTTGGATGGGAAGCACTACTCCGAGTATTCTGACAATTGTATTTATTAGGAAAGACTTCTTTCTTTTGCTGAGTCCTTGTTTTGTTTGTTCCCCTCATCACAGATATTTATCAATTTCACAGTGGAATGATATATTTGAATCGTGAAATGTGGGTAAATGTTTGTTGATTACAGCAGTGTCATCTGGTTGTATGGCCAGAAAGGAGATTCCCCATTCAATCGTCTTTTGGTGCAAATTTGACACCACATGCACAAATTGTGGTACATGTTTCTTGCCTCTCAACAGGGAGATTCTGTTTCGTGACTGCTATGTTTGTTCAAAAATGGGGTGTGATTTTGTTGGATGGGAACTACCACACCAAGCATCCTGAGTATTGGAGTTATTAGGAAAGAACTCTTTCTTTTCCTAGGTGCTTCTTTTGATTGTTAGCCTTACAACTTATATTCATCTTTTTCGCAGTGGAGTAATGTATTTGAATCGTTAAATGTGGGTAAATGTTTGTTGTTTACAGCAGGGTCACCTGGTTGTATGGCCAGAAAGCAGATTCCCCATTCAATCGTCTTTCGGTGCATATTTGACACCACATGCACAAATTGTGGTACATGTTTCTTGCCTCTCAACAGGGAGATTTTGTTTCATGACTGCTATGTTGGTTCAAACATCGAGTGTGATTTTGTTGGATGGGAACTACCACTCCAAGCATCCTGAGTATTTTAGTTATTAGGAAAGAACTCTTTCTTTTCCTAGGTGCTTCTGTTGATTGTTACCCTTATACCTTATATTCATCTGTTTCGCTGTGGAGTAATGTATTTGATTCGTCAAATGTGTGTAAATGTTTTTTGTTTAGAGCAGGGTCATCTGGTTGTATGACCAGAAAGCAGATTCCCCTTTCAATGGTCTTTTGGTGCATATTTGACACCACATGCACAAATTGTGGTACATGTGTCTTGCCTCTCAACAGGGAGATTCTGTTTCATGACTGCTATGTTTATTCAGTCATGGAGTGTGATTTTGTTGGATGGGAACTAGCACCCCAAGCATGCTGAGTATTGGAGTTATTAGGAAAGACCTCTTTCTTTTCCTAGGTGCTTCTTTTGAGTGTTACCCTTATAACTTTAATTCATCTGTTTTGCAGTGGAGTAATGTATTTGAATTGTTAAATGAGTGTAAATGTTTTTTGTTAGATTCTCCATTCAATGGGTTTTTAGTGCAGATTGGACACCACTTGCATTTTACTGAATAACAAATGTTAGGAATTTGATCAACATTCTTGTTTTCGTATCTCCTTCAATTGCTTTAAATTTTTAAAAATCTTATTGCAATGTTCACTAAAAATAATCAATGTGCTGCACAAATTGTGGTAAATGTTTCTTCTCTCTCAACAGGGAGATTCCGTTTCATGACTGCTATGTTTATTCAAACATCGAATGTGATTATGTTGGATGGAAATCACCACTCTGAGCGTTCTGACGATTGGAGTGATTAGAAATACTGTTTTCTTTTGCTACGTGCTTCCTTTCATTGATAGCTTTATCAGTTATATTCGTCAATTTCACAGTGCAGTAATGTATTTGATTCATGAAAAGTGGGTAAAAGTTTGTTGTTTACAGCAGGGTCATCTGGTTGTATGGCCAGAAAGCAGATTCTCTATTCAATGGTCTTTTGGTGCAGATTGGACACCACATGCACTTTACTGAATATCGAATGTTCGGAATTTGATAAATCTTCTTGTTTAGGTATCTCCTTCATTTGCTTTTTATTTTTACAAATCTTATTGCACTGGGCACTAAAAATAATCAATGTCGGCACAAATTGTGGTACATGTTTCTTTTCTCTCAACAGGGAGATTCCATTTAATGCCTGCTATGTTCGTTCTACATTTGAGTGTGATTTTGTTGGATGGGAAGCACTACTTCGAGCATTCTGACAATTGGAGTTATTAGGAAAGACTTCTTTCTTTCGCTGAGACCTTGTTTTGATTGTTACCCTCATCACATATATTCATCAATTTCACAGTGGAGTAATATATTTGAATCGTGAAATGTGGGTAAATGTTTGTTGATTACAGCAGTGTCATCTGGTTGTATGGCCAGAAAGCAGATTCCCCATTCAATCGTCTTTTGGTGCAAATTTGACACCACATGCACAAATTGTGGTACATGTTTCTTGCCTCTCAACAGGGAGATTCTGTTTCGTGACTGCTATGTTTGTTCAAAAATGGGGTGTGATTTTGTTGGATGGGAACTACCACTCCAAGCATCCTGAGTATTGGAGTTATTAGGAAAGAACTCTTTCTTTTCCTAGGTGCTTCTTTTGATTGTTAGCCTTATAACTTATATTCATCTTTTTCGCAATGGAGTAATGTATTTGAATCGTTAAATGTGGGTAAATGTTTGTTGTTTACAGCAGGGTCACCTGGTTGTATGGCCAGAAAGCAGATTCCCCATTCAATAGTCTTTCGGTGCATATTTGACACCACATGCACAAATTGTGGTACATGTTTCTTGCCTCTCAACAGGGAGACTTTGTTTCATGACTGCTATGTTGGTTCAAACATCGAGTGTGATTTTGTTGGATGGGAACTACCACTCCAAGCATCATGAGTATTTCAGTTATTAGGAAAGAACTTTTTCTTTTCCTAGGTGCTTCTGTTGATTGTTACCCTTATACCTTATATTCATCTGTTTCGCTGTGGAGTAATGTATTTGATTCGTCAAATGTGTGTAAATGTTTTTTGTTTAGGGCAGGGTCATCTGGTTGTATGACCAGAAAGCAGATTCCCCTTTCAATGGTCTTTTGGTGCATATTTGACACCACATGCACAAATTGTGGTACATGTGTCTTGCCTCTCAACAGGGAGATTCTGTTTCATGACTGCTATGTTTATTCAGTCATGGAGTGTGATTTTGTTGGATGGGAACTAGCACCCCAAGCATGCTGAGTATTGGAGTTATTAGGAAAGACCTCTTTCTTTTCCTAGGTGCTTCTTTTGAGTGTTACCCTTATAACTTTAATTCATCTGTTTTGCAGTGGAGTAATGTATTTGAATTGTTAAATGAGTGTAAATGTTTTTTGTTAGATTCTCCATTCAATGGGTTTTTAGTGCAGATTGGACACCACTTGCATTTTACTGAATAACAAATGTTAGGAATTTGATCAACATTCTTGTTTTCGTATCTCCTTCAATTGCTTTAAATTTTTAAAAATCTTATTGCAATGTTCACTAAAAATAATCAATGTGCTGCACAAATTGTGGTAAATGTTCCTTCTCTCTCAACAGGGAGATTCCGTTTCATGACTGCTATGTTTATTCAAACATCGAATGTGATTATGTCGGATGGAAATCACCACTCTGAGCGTTCTGACGGTTGGAGTGATTAGAAATACTGTTTTCTTTTGCTACGTGCTTCCTTTCATTGATAGCTTTATCAGTTATATTCGTCAATTTCACAGTGGAGTAATGTATTTGATTCATGAAAAGTGGGTAAAAGTTTGTTGTTTACAGCAGGGTCATCTGGTTGTATGGCCAGAAAGCAGATTCTCTATTCAATGGTCTTTTGGTGCAGATTGGACACCACATGCACTTTACTGAATAATGAATGTTCCGAATTTGATAAATCTTCTTGTTTAGGTATCTCCTTCATTTGCTTTTTATTTTTACAAATGTTATTGCACTGGTCACTAAAAATAATCAATGTCGGCACAAATTGTGGTACATGTTTCTTTTCTCTCAACAGGGAGATTCCGTTTAATGCCTGCTATGTTCGTTCTACATTTGAGTGTGATTTTGTTGGATGGGAAGCACTACTTCGAGCATTCTGACAATTGGAGTTATTATGAAAGACTTCTTTCTTTCGCTGAGACCTTGTTTTGATTGTTACCCTCATCACAAATATTTATCAATTTCACAGTGGAGTTATATATTTGAATCGTGAAATGTGGGTAAATGTTTGTTGATTACAGCAGTGTCATCTGGTTGTATGGCCAGAAAGCAGATTCCCCATTCAATCGTCTTTTGGTGCAAATTTGACACCACATGCACAAATTGTGGTACATGTTTCTTGCCTCTCAACAGGGAGATTCTGTTTCGTGACTGCTATGTTTGTTCAAAAATGGGGTGTGATTTTGTTGGATGGGAACTACCACTCCAAGCATCCTGAGTATTGGAGTTATTAGGAAAGACCTCTTTCTTTTCCTTGGTGCTTTTTTTGAGTGTTACCCTTATAACTTATGTTCATCTGTTTTGCAGTGGAGTAATGTATTTGAATATTTAAATGAGTGTAAATGTTTTTTGTTAGATTCTCCATTCAATGGGTTTTTAGTGCAGATTGGATACCACTTGCATTTTACTGAATAACAAATGTTAGGAATTTGATAATTATTCTTGTTTTCGTATCTCCTTTAATTGCTTTAGATTTTTAAAAATCTTATTGCAATAGTCACTAAAAATAATCAATGAGCTGCACAAATTGTGGTACATGTTTCTTCCCTCTCAACAGGGAGATTCCGTTTAATGCCTGCTATGATTGTTCTACTTTTGAGTGTGCTTTTGTTGGACGGGAAGCACTACTCCGAGCATTCTGACAATTGGAGTTATTAGGAAAGACTTCTTTCTTTTGCTGAGTCCTTGTTTTGATTGTTACCCTCGTCACATATATTCATCAATTTCACATTGGAGTAATATATTTGAATAGTCAAATGTGGGCAAATTTTTGTTGATTACTGCAGGGTCATCTGGTTGTATGACCAGAAAGCAGATTCCCCATTCAATCTTCTTTTGGTGCATATTTGACACCTCATGCACAAATTGTGGTACATGTTTCTTGCCTCTCAACAGGGAGATTCTGTTTAGTGCCTGCTATGTTCTATTTTCGAGTGTGATTTTGTTGGATGGGAAGCACTACTCCGAGCATTCTGACAATTGTATTTATTAGGAAATACTTCTTTCTTTTGCTGAGTCCTTGTTTTGTTTGTTCCCCTCATCACAGATATTTATCAATTTCACAGTGGAATGATATATTTGAATCGTGAAATGTGGGTAAATGTTTGTTGATTACAGCAGGGTCATCTGGTTGTATGGCCAGAAAGCAGATTCTCTATTCAATGGTCTTTTGGTGCAGATTGGACACCACATGCACTTTAATGAATAACGAATGTTCGGAATTTGATAAATCTTCTTGTTTAGGTATCTCCTTCATTTGCTTTTTATTTTTACAAATCTTATTGCAATGGTCACTAATAATAATCAATGTCTGCAAAAATTGTGGTAAATGTTTCTTCCGTCTCAACAGGGAGATTCCGTTTGATGCCTGCTATGTTCATTCTAAATTTGAGTGTGATTTTGTTGGATGGGAAGCACTACTTCGAGCATTCTGACAATTGGAGTTATTAGGAAAGACTTCATTCTTTTGCTGAGTCCTTGTTTTGATTGTTACCCTCATCACATATATTCGTCAATTTCACATTGGAGTAATATATTTGAATCGTGAAATGTGGGTAAATGTTTGTTGGTTGCAGCAGGGTCATCTGGCTGAATGGCCAGAAAGCAGATTCCCCATTCAATCGTCTTTTGGTGCATATTTGGCACCACTTGCACAAATTGTGGTACATGTTTCTTGCCTCTCAATAGGGTGATTGTGTTTGATGACTGCTATGTTTGTTCAAAAATGGGGTGTGATTTTGTTGGATGGGAACTACCACTCCAAGCATCCTGAGTATTGGAGTTATTAGGAAAGAACTCTTTCTTTTCCTAGGTGCTTCTTTTGATTGTTACCCTTATAACTTATATTCATCTTTTTCGCAGTGGAGTAATGTATTTGAATCGTTAAATGTGTGGAAATGTTTTTTGTTTAGAGCAGGGTCATCTGGTTGTATGACCAGAAAGCAGATTCTCCATTCAATGGGTTTTTAGTGCAGATTGGACACCACTTGCATTTTACTGAATAACAAATGTTAGGAATTTGATAAATCTTCTTGTTGAGGTATCTGCTTCATTATCTTTATAATTTTAAAGATATTTTTGCAATGGTCACTAACAATAACCAATGTGCTGCACAAATTGTGATACATGTTTCTTCTCTATCAACAGGGAGATTCCGTTTCATGACTGCTATGTATATTCAAACATCAAGTGTGATTATGTTGGATGGAAATCACCACTCCGAGCGTTCTGACGATTGGAGTTATTAGAAATACAGTTTCCTTGTTTTGATTGTTACCCTTATAAACTTATATTCATCTGTTTCCCAGTCCAGTAATGTATTCTGTTTTATGACTGCTATGTTTGTTCAAACATCGAGTGTGATTTTGTTGGATGGGAACTACCACTCCAAGCATCCTGAGTATTGGAGTTATTAGGAAAGACCTCTTTCTTTTCCTAGGTGCTTCTTTTGATTGTTACCCTTATATCTTATACTCATCTGTTTCGCAGTGGAGTAATGTATTTGATTCTTGAAATGTATGTAAATGTTTTTTGTTTAGAGCAGGTTCATCTGGTTGTATGGCCAGAAAGCAGAATCTCCATTCAATGGGTTTTTAGTGCAGATTGGACACCACTTGCATTTTACTGAATAACAAATGTTAGGAATTTGATAAATATTCTTGTTCGCAACCCCTTCAATTGCTTTAAATTTTTAAAAATCTTATTGCAATGGTCACTAAAAATAATCAATGTGCTGCACAAATTGTGGTACATGTTTCTTCTCTCTCAACAGGGAGATTCCGTTTCATGACTGCTATGGTTATTCAAACATCGAGTGTGATTATGTTGGATGGAAATCTCCACTCCAAGCGTTCTGACAAATGGAGTTATTAATAATACTGTTTTCTTTTGCTAGGTGCTTCCCTTGATTGATACCTTTATCACTTATATTCGTCAATTTCACAGTGGAGTAATGTATTTGATTCGTGAACTGTGGGAAAATGTTTGTTGTTTACAGCAGGGTCATCTGGTTGTATGGCCAGGAAGCAAGATTCTCTCTTCACTGGTCTTTTGGTGCAGATTGGACACCACATGCACTTTACTGAATAACAAAAGTTCCAAATTTGATAAATCCTCTTGTTGAGGTATCTCCTTCATTTGCTTTATATTTTTAAAAATATTATAGCAATTGTCACTAAAAATAATCAATGTGCTGCACAAATTGTGGTACATGTTTCTTCCCTCTCAACAGGGAGATTCTGTTTAACGCCTGCTATGTTCGTTCTACATTTGAGTGTGATTTTGTTTTATGGGAAGCACTACTTCAAGCATTCTGACAATTGGAGTTATTAGGAATGATTTCTTTCTTTTGCTGAGTCCTTGTTTTGATTGTTACCCTCACCACATATATTCATCAATTTCACAGTGGAGTAATATATTTGATTAGTCAAATGTGGGTAAATGTTTGTTGATTACAGCAGGGTCTTCTGGTTGTAAGGCCAGAAAGCAGATTCTCTATTCAATTTTCTTTTGGTGCAGATTGGACACCACATGCACTTTACTGAATAACGAAAGTTCGGAGTTTGATAAATCTTCTTTATTAGGTATCTCCTTCATTTGCTTTGTATTTTTAAAAATCTTATTCCAATGGTCACTAAAAATAATCAATGTGCTGCCCAAATTGTGGTACATGTTTCTTCCCTCTCAATAGTTAGATTCTGTTTCATGACTGCTATGTTTGTTCTAACATGTAGTGTGATTTTGTTGGATGGGAACTACCACCCCAAGCATGCTGAGTATTGGAGTTATTAGGAAAGAACTCTTTCTTTTCCTAGGTGCTTCTTTTGATTGTTAGCCTTATAACTTACATTCATCTGTTTCGCAGCGGAGTAATGTATTTGAATCGTCAAATATGTGTAAATGTTTTTTGTTTAGAGAAGGGTCATCTGGTTGTATGACCAGAAACAGATTCTCCATTCAGAGGATTTTTAGTGCAACGTGGACACCACTTGCATTTTACTGAATAACAAATGTTAGGAAATTGATAAATATTCTTGTTTTCGTATCTCCATCAATTGATTTAAATTTTTAAAAAACCTTATTGCAATGGTCACTAAAAATAATCAATTTGCTGCACAAATTGTGGTACATGGTTCTTTTCTCTCAACAGGGAGATTCCGTTTCATGACTGCTATGTTTATTCAAGCATCGAGTGTGATTATGTTGGATGGGAATCAGCACTCCATGCGTTCTGACGATTGGAGTTATTAGAAATACTGTTTTCTTTTGCTAGGTGCTTCCTTTGATTGATACCTTTATCACATATATTCGTTCATTTCACAGTGGAGTAATGTATTTGTTTCGTGATATGTGGGTAAATGTTTGTTGTTTACAGCAGGGTCATCTGGTTGTATGGCCAGAAAGCAGATTCTCTATTCAATGGTCTTTTGGTGCAGATTGGACACCACTTGCACTTTCCTGAATACGGAATGTTCGGAATTTGATACATCTTCTTGTTGAGGTATCTCCTTCATTTGCATTTTATTTTTAAAAATTTTCTTGCAAGCGTCACTAAAAGTAATCAATGTGCTGCACAAATTGTGGAACATGTTTCTTCCCTCTCAACAGGGAGATTGCGTTTAATGCCTGCTATATTTGTTCTACTTTTGAGTGTGATTTTGTTGGATGGGAAGCACCACTTCGAGCATTCTGACAATTGGAGTTATTAGGAAAGACTTCTTTCTTTTGCTGAGTCCTTGTTTTGATTGTTACCCTCGTCACATATATTCATCAATTTCACATTGGAGTAATATATTTGAATAGTCAAATGTGGGCAAATTTTTGTTGATTACTGCAGGGTCATCTGGTTGTTTGGCCAGAAAGCAGATTCCCCATTCAATCTTCTTTTGGTGCATATTTGACACCTCATGCACAAATTGTGGTACATGTTTCTTGCCTCTCAACAGGGAGATTCTGTTTCATGACTGCTATGTTTGTTCAAAAATGGGGTGTGATTTTGTTGGATGGGAACTACCACTCCAAGCATCTTGAGTAGTGGAGTAATTAGGAAAGACCTCTTTCTTTTCTTAGGTGCTTCTTTTGATTGTTACCCTTATAACCTATATTCATCTGTTTCGCAGTGGAGTAATGTATTTGTATCGTTAAATATGGGTAAATGTTTGTTGTTTACAGCAGGGTCACCTGGTTGTATGGCCAGAAAGCAGATTCTCTATTCAATGGTCTTTTGGTGCTGATTGTAAACCACATGCACTTACTGAATAACGAATGTTCGGAATTTTTATAAATCTTTTGTTGCGGTATCTCCTTCATTTGCTTTATGTTTTTGAAAATATTATTGCAATGGTCAATAAAAATATTAAATGTTCTGCACTAATTGTGGTACTTGTTTCTTCCCTCTCAACAGGGAGATTCTGTTAGTGCCTGCTATGTTCTATTTTCGAGTGTGATTTTGTTGGATGGGAAGCACTACTCCGAGCATTCTGACAATTGTATTTATTAGGAAATACTTCTTTCTTTTGCTGAGTCCTTGTTTTGTTTGTTCCCCTCATCACAGATATTTATCAATTTCACAGTGGAATGATATATTTGAATCGTGAAATGTGGGTAAATATTTGTTGATTACAGCAGGGTCATCTGGTTGTATGGCCAGAAAGCAGATTCTCTATTCAATGGTCTTTTGGTGCAGATTGGACACCACATGCACTTTACAGAATAACGAATGTTCGGAATTTGATAAATCTTCTTGTTTAGGTATCTCCTTCATTTGCTTTTTATTTTTACAAATCTTATTGCAATGGTCACTAATAATAATCAATGTCTGCAAAAATTGTGGTAAATGTTTCTTCCGTCTCAACAGTGTGATTTTGTTGGATGGGAAGCACTACTTCGAGCATTCTGACAATTGGAGTTATTAGGAAAGATTTCATTCTTTTCCTGAGTCCTTGTTTTGATTGTTACCCTCATCACATATATTCGTCAATTTCACATTGGAGTAATATATTTGAATCGTGAAATGTGGGTAAATGTTTGTTGGTTGCAGCAGGGTCATCTGGCTGAATGGCCAGAAAGCAGATTCCCCATTCAATCGTCTTTTGGTGCATATTTGACACCACTTGCACAAATTGTGGTACATGTTTCTTGCCTCTCAATAGGGTGATTGTGTTTGATGACTGCTATGTTTGTTCAAAAATGGGGTGTGATTTTGTTGGATGGGAACTACCACTCCAAGCATCCTGAGTATTGGAGTTATTAGGAAAGAACTCTTTCTTTTCCTAGGTGCTTCTTTTGATTGTTAGCCTTATAACTTATATTCATCTTTTTCGCAGTGGAGTAATGTATTTGAATCGTTAAATGTGTGGAAATGTTTTTTGTTTAGAGCAGGGTCATCTGGTTGTATGACCAGGAAGCAAGATTCTCTCTTCACTGGTCTTTTGGTGCAGATTGGACACCACATGCACTTTACTGAATAACAAAAGTTCCAAATTTGATAAATCCTCTTGTTGAGGTATCTCCTTCATTTGCTTTATATTTTTAAAAATATTATAGCAATTGTCACTAAAAATAATCAATGTGCTGCACAAATTGTGGTACATGTTTCTTCCCTCTCAACAGGGAGATTCTGTTTAATGCCTGCTATGTTCGTTCTACATTTGAGTGTGATTTTGTTTTATGGGAAGCACTACTTCAAGCATTCTGACAATTGGAGTTATTAGGAATGATTTCTTTCTTTTGCTGAGTCCTTGTTTTGATTGTTACCCTCACCACATATATTCATCAATTTCACAGTGGAGTAATATATTTGATTAGTCAAATGTGGGTAAATGTTTGTTGATTACAGCAGGGTCTTCTGGTTGTAAGGCCAGAAACCAGATTCTCTATTCAATGGTCTTTTGGTGCAGATTGGACACCACATGCACTTTACTGAATAACGAATGTTCGGAGTTTGATAAATCTTCTTTATTAGTTATCTCCTTCATTTGCTTTGTATTTTTAAAAATCTTATTCCAATGGTCACTAAAAATAATCAATGTACTGCCCAAATTGTGGTACATATTTCTTGCCTCTCAACATTGAGATTCTGTTTCATGACTGCTATGTTTGTTCAAACATGGAGTGTGATTTTGTCTGATGGCAACTACCACTCCAAGCATCCTGAGTATTGGAGTTATTAGGAAGGACCTGTTTCTTTTCCTAGGTGCTTCTTTTGATTGTTACCCTTATAACTTATATTCATCTGTTTCGCAGTGGAGTAATGTATTTGAATCGTTAAATTTGTTAATGTTTTTTGTTTAGAGCATGGTCATCTGGTTGTATGGCCAGAAAGGAGATTCTCTATTCAATGGTCATTTGTTGCAGATTGGACACCACTTGCATTTTACTGAATAACAAATGTTAGGAAATTGATAAATATTCTTGTTTTCGTATCTCCATCAATTGATTTAAATTTTTAAAAATCTTATTGCAATGGTCACTAAAAATAATCAATTTGCTGCACAAATTGTGTTACATGTTTCTTCTCTCTCAACAGGCAGATTCTGTTACATGACTGCTATGTTTATTCAAACATCGAGTGTGATTATGTTGGATGGAAATCACCACTCCGAGCGTTCTGACGATTGGATTTATTAGAAATACTGTTTTCCTTTGCTAGGTGCTTCCTTTGATTAATACCTTTATTACTTATATTTTTCAATTTCACAGTGGTGTAATGTATTTTATTCGCGATATTTGGGTAAATGTTTTTTGTTTAGAGCAGGGTCATCTGGTTGTATGACCAGAAATGAGATTCTCCATTCAATGGGTTTTTAGTGCAGATTGGACACCACTTGCATTTTACTAAATAACAAATGTTAGGAATTTGATAAATATTCTTGTTTTCGTATCTCCTTCAATTGCTTTAAATTTTTAAAAATCGTATTGCAATGGTCACTAAAAATAATCAAAGTGCTGTAAAACTTGTACATGTTTCTTCTCTCTCAACAGGGAGATTCCGTTTCATGACTGCTATGTTTGTTTTACTTTTGAGTGTGATTTTGTTGGATGGGAAGCACTACTCCAAGCATTCTGACAATTGGAGTTATTAGGAAAGACTTCTTTCTTAGGCTGAGTCCTTGTTTTGATTGTTACCCTCATCACATATATTCATAAATTTCACAGTGGAATAATATATTTGAATCGTAAAATGTGGGTAAATGTTTGTTGATTACAGCAGGGTCATCTGGTTGTATTGCCAGAAAGCAGATTCCCCATGCAATTGTCTTTTGGTGCATGTTTGACACCACATGCACAAATTGTGGTACATGTTTCTTCCCTCTCAACAGGGAGAATTTTTTTCATGGCTGCTATGTTTGTTCAAACATCGAGTGTGATTTTGTTGGATGGGAACTACCACTCCAAGCGTCCTGAGTATTGGAGTTATTAGGAAAGACCTCTTTCTTTTCGTAGGTGCTTCTTTTGATTGTTACCCTTATAATTTATATACATCTGTTTCGCAGTGGAGTAATGTATTTGAATCGTTAAATGTGTGTAAATGTTTTTTATTTAGAGCAGGGTCATCTGGTTGTATGACCAGAAAGCAGATTCTCCCTTCAATGGGTTTTTTAGTGCAGATTGGACACCACTTGCATTTTACTGAATAACAAATGTTAGGAATTTTATAAATATTTTTGTTTTCGTATCTCCATCGATTGCTCTAAATTTTTAAATATCTTATTGCAATGGTCACTAAAAATAATCAATGTGCTGCACAAATTGTGTTACATGTTTCTTCTCTCTGGTACATGTTTCTTCTCTCTGGTACATGTTTCTTCTCTCTCAACAGGCAGATTCCGTTTCATGACTGCTATGTTTATTCGAACATCGAGTGTGATTATGTTGGATGGAAATCAACACTCCAAACGTTCTGACGATTGGAGTTATTAGAAATACTGTTTTCTTTTGCTAGTTGCTTCCTTTGATTGATACCTTTATCACTTATATTCGTCAATTTCACAGTGGAGTAATGTATTTGATTCGTGAAATGTGGGTGAATGTTTGTTGTTTACAGCAGGGTCATCTGGTTGTATGGCCAGAAAGCAGATTCTCCATTCAAATTTTTTTAGTGCAGATTGGACACCACTTGCATTTTACTGAATAACAAATGTTAGGAATTTGATAAATATTCTTGTTTTCGCAACCCCTTCAATTGCTTTAAATTTTTAAAAATCTTATTGCAATGGTCACTAAAAATAATCAATGTGCTGCACAAATTGTGGTACATGTTTCTTCTCTCTCAACAGGGAGATTCCGTTTCATGACTGCTATGGTTATTCAAACATCGAGTGTGATTATGTTGGATGGAAATCACCACTCCAAGCGTTCTGACAAATGGAGTTATTAGTAATACTGTTTTCTTTTGCTACGTGCTTCCTTTGATTGATACCTTTATCACTTATATTCGTCAATTTCACAGTGGAGTAATTTATTTGATTCGTGAAATGTGTGTAAATGTTTGTTGTTTACAGCAGGGTCATCTGGTTGTATGGCCAGAAAGCAGATTCTCTATTCAATGGTCGTTTGGTGCAGATTGGACACCACTTGCACTTTACTGAATAACGAATGTTCAGAATTTGATAAATCTTCTTGTTGAGGTATCTCATTCATTTGCTTTATATTTTTGAAAATATTATTGCATTGGTCACTAAAAATAATAAATGTGCTGCACAAATTGTGGTACATGTTTCTTCCCTCTCAACAGGGAGATTCTGTTTAATGCCTGCTATGTTCGTTCTACATTTGAGTGTGATTTTGTTGGATGGGAGGCACTACTTCAAGCATTCTGACAATTGGAGTTATTAGGAAAGATTTCTTTCTTTTGCTGAGTCCTTGTTTTGACAGTTACCCTCATCACATATATTCATCAATTTCACAGTGGAATAATATATTTGAATAGTGAAATGTGGGTAAATGTTTGTTGATTACAGCAGGGTCATGTGGTTGTATTGCCAGAAAGCAGATTCCCCATTCAATGGTCTTTTGGTGCATGTTTGACACCTCATGCACAAATTGTGGTACATGTTTCTTCCCTCTCAACAGGGAGATGGTTTTTCATGACTGCTATGTTTGTTCAAACATCGAGTGTGATTTTGTTGGATGGGAACTACCACTCCAAGCATCCTGAGTATTGGAGTTATTAGGAAAGACCTCTTTCTTTTCCTAGGTGCTTCTTTTGATTGTTACCCTCATACCTTATATTCATCTGTTTCGCAGTGGAGTATTGTATTTGAATTGTTAAATGTGTGTAAATGTTTTTTGTTTAGAGCAGGGTCATCTGGTTGTATGACCAGAAAGCTGATTCCCCATTCAATCGTCTTTTGGTGCATATTTGACACCACTTGCACAAATTGTGGTACATGTTTCTTGCCTCTCAATAGGGTGATTGTGTTTGATGACTGCTATGTTTGTTCAAAAATGGGGTGTGATTTTGTTGGATGGGAACTACCACTCCAAGCATCCTGAGTATTGGAGTTATTAGGAAAGAACTCTTTCTTTTCCTAGGTGCTTCTTTTGATTGTTAGCCTTATAACTTATATTCATCTTTTTCGCAGTGGAGTAATGTATTTGAATCGTTAAATGTGTGGAAATGTTTTTTGTTTAGAGCAGGGTCATCTGGTTGTATGACCAGGAAGCAAGATTCTCTCTTCACTGGTCTTTTGGTGCAGATTGGACACCACATGCACTTTACTGAATAACAAAAGTTCCAAATTTGATAAATCCTCTTGTTGAGGTATCTCCTTCATTTGCTTTATATTTTTAAAAATATTATAGCAATTGTCACTAAAAATAATCAATGTGCTGCACAAATTGTGGTACATGTTTCTTCCCTCTCAACAGGGAGATTCTGTTTAATGCCTGCTATGTTCGTTCTACATTTGAGTGTGATTTTGTTTTATGGGAAGCACTACTTCAAGCATTCTGACAATTGGAGTTATTAGGAATGATTTCTTTCTTTTGCTGAGTCCTTGTTTTGATTGTTACCCTCACCACATATATTCATCAATTTCACAGTGGAGTAATATATTTGATTAGTCAAATGTGGGTAAATGTTTGTTGATTACAGCAGGGTCTTCTGGTTGTAAGGCCAGAAACCAGATTCTCTATTCAATGGTCTTTTGGTGCAGATTGGACACCACATGCACTTTACTGAATAACGAATGTTCGGAGTTTGATAAATCTTCTTTATTAGTTATCTCCTTCATTTGCTTTGTATTTTTAAAAATCTTATTCCAATGGTCACTAAAAATAATCAATGTACTGCCCAAATTGTGGTACATATTTCTTGCCTCTCAACATTGAGATTCTGTTTCATGACTGCTATGTTTGTTCAAACATGGAGTGTGATTTTGTCTGATGGCAACTACCACTCCAAGCATCCTGAGTATTGGAGTTATTAGGAAGGACCTGTTTCTTTTCCTAGGTGCTTCTTTTGATTGTTACCCTTATAACTTATATTCATCTGTTTCGCAGTGGAGTAATGTATTTGAATCGTTAAATTTGTTAATGTTTTTTGTTTAGAGCATGGTCATCTGGTTGTATGGCCAGAAAGGAGATTCTCTATTCAATGGTCATTTGTTGCAGATTGGACACCACTTGCATTTTACTGAATAACAAATGTTAGGAAATTGATAAATATTCTTGTTTTCGTATCTCCATCAATTGATTTAAATTTTTAAAAATCTTATTGCAATGGTCACTAAAAATAATCAATTTGCTGCACAAATTGTGTTACATGTTTCTTCTCTCTCAACAGGCAGATTCTGTTACATGACTGCTATGTTTATTCAAACATCGAGTGTGATTATGTTGGATGGAAATCACCACTCCGAGCGTTCTGACGATTGGATTTATTAGAAATACTGTTTTCCTTTGCTAGGTGCTTCCTTTGATTAATACCTTTATTACTTATATTTTTCAATTTCACAGTGGTGTAATGTATTTTATTCGCGATATTTGGGTAAATGTTTTTTGTTTAGAGCAGGGTCATCTGGTTGTATGACCAGAAATGAGATTCTCCATTCAATGGGTTTTTAGTGCAGATTGGACACCACTTGCATTTTACTAAATAACAAATGTTAGGAATTTGATAAATATTCTTGTTTTCGTATCTCCTTCAATTGCTTTAAATTTTTAAAAATCGTATTGAAATGGTCACTAAAAATAATCAAAGTGCTGTAAAACTTGTACATGTTTCTTCTCTCTCAACAGGGAGATTCCGTTTCATGACTGCTATGTTTGTTTTACTTTTGAGTGTGATTTTGTTGGATGGGAAGCACTACTCCAAGCATTCTGACAATTGGAGTTATTAGGAAAGACTTCTTTCTTAGGCTGAGTCCTTGTTTTGATTGTTACCCTCATCACATATATTCATAAATTTCACAGTGGAATAATATATTTGAATCGTAAAATGTGGGTAAATGTTTGTTGATTACAGCAGGGTCATCTGGTTGTATTGCCAGAAAGCAGATTCCCCATGCAATTGTCTTTTGGTGCATGTTTGACACCACATGCACAAATTGTGGTACATGTTTCTTCCCTCTCAACAGGGAGAATTTTTTTCATGGCTGCTATGTTTGTTCAAACATCGAGTGTGATTTTGTTGGATGGGAACTACCACTCCAAGCGTCCTGAGTATTGGAGTTATTAGGAAAGACCTCTTTCTTTTCGTAGGTGCTTCTTTTGATTGTTACCCTTATAATTTATATACATCTGTTTCGCAGTGGAGTAATGTATTTGAATCGTTAAATGTGTGTAAATGTTTTTTATTTAGAGCAGGGTCATCTGGTTGTATGACCAGAAAGCAGATTCTCCCTTCAATGGGTTTTTTAGTGCAGATTGGACACCACTTGCATTTTACTGAATAACAAATGTTAGGAATTTTATAAATATTTTTGTTTTCGTATCTCCATCGATTGCTCTAAATTTTTAAATATCTTATTGCAATGGTCACTAAAAATAATCAATGTGCTGCACAAATTGTGTTACATGTTTCTTCTCTCTGGTACATGTTTCTTCTCTCTGGTACATGTTTCTTCTCTCTCAACAGGCAGATTCCGTTTCATGACTGCTATGTTTATTCGAACATCGAGTGTGATTATGTTGGATGGAAATCAACACTCCAAACGTTCTGATGATTGGAGTTATTAGAAATACTGTTTTCTTTTGCTAGTTGCTTCCTTTGATTGATACCTTTATCACTTATATTCGTCAATTTCACAGTGGAGTAATGTATTTGATTCGTGAAATGTGGGTGAATGTTTGTTGTTTACAGCAGGGTCATCTGGTTGTATGGCCAGAAAGCAGATTCTCTATTCAATGGTCGTTTGGTGCAGATTGCACACCACATGCACTTTACTGAATAACGAATGTTCAGAATTTGATAAATCTTCTTGTTGAGGTATCTCATTCTTTTGCTTTATATTTTTGAAAATATTATTGCATTTGTCACAAAAATTATAAATGTGCTGCACAAATTGTGGTACATGTTTCTTCCCTCTCAACAGGGAGATTCTGTTCAATGCCTGCTATATTCTTCTTTCGAGTGTGTTTTTGTTGGATGGGAAGCACTACTCCGAGCATTCTGACAATTGGAGTTATTAGGAAAGACTTCTTTCTTTTGCTGAGTCCTTGTTTTGATTGTTACCCTCATCACATATATTCATAAATTATGACAGTGGAATAATATATTTGAATCGTGAAATGTGGGTAAACGTTTGTTGATTACAGCAGATTCATCTGATTGTATTGCCAGAAAGCAGATTCCCCATGCAGTTGTGTTTTGGTGCATGTTTGACACCACATGCACAAATTGTGGTACTTGTTTCTCGCCTCGCAACAGGAAGATTCTGGTTCATGACTGCTATGTTTGTTCAAACATCGAGTGTGATTTTGTTGGATGGGAACTACCACTGCAAGCGTCCTGAGTATTGGAGTTATTAGGAAAGACCTGTTTCTTTTCCTAGGTGCTTCTTTTGATCTTTACACTTATAACTTATATTCATCTGTTTTGTAGTGGGGTAATGTATTTGAATCGTTAAATGTGTGTAAATGTTTTTGTTTAGAGCTGGGTCATCTGATTGTATGACCAGAAACAGATATCTCATTCAAAGGGTTTTTAGTGCAGATTGGACACCACTTGCATTTTACTGAATGACAAATGTTCTGAATTAGATAAATCTTCTTGTTGAGGTATCTCCTTCGATTGATTTAAATTTTTAAAAATCTTATTGCAACAGTCACTAAAAATAATCAATGTGCTGCACAAGCTGTGTTACATGTTTCTTCTCTCTGGTACATGTTTCTTCTCTCTGGTACATGTTTCTTCTCTCTCAACAGGCAGATTCCGTTTCATGACTGCTATGTTTATTCGAACATCGAGTGTGATTATGTTGGATGGAAATCAACACTCCAAACGTTCTGATGATTGGAGTTATTAGAAATACTGTTTTCTTTTGCTAGTTGCTTCCTTTGATTGATACCTTTATCACTTATATTCGTCAATTTCACAGTGGAGTAATGTATTTGATTCGTGAAATGTGGGTGAATGTTTGTTGTTTACAGCAGGGTCATCTGGTTGTATGGCCAGAAAGCAGATTCTCCATTCAAATTTTTTTAGTGCAGATTGGACACCACTTGCATTTTACTGAATAACAAATGTTAGGAATTTGATAAATATTCTTGTTTTCGCAACCCCTTCAATTGCTTTAAATTTTTAAAAATCTTATTGCAATGGTCACTAAAAATAATCAATGTGCTGCACAAATTGTGGTACATGTTTCTTCTCTCTCAACAGGGAGATTCCGTTTCATGACTGCTATGGTTATTCAAACATCAAGTGTGATTATGTTGGATGGAAATCACCACTCCAAGTGTTCTGACAAATGGAGTTATTAGTAATACTGTTTTCTTTTGCTACGTGCTTCCTTTGATTGATACCTTTATCACTTATATTCGTCAATTTCACAGTGGAGTAATTTATTTGATTCGTGAAATGTGTGTAAATGTTTGTTGTTTACAGCAGGGTCATCTGGTTGTATGGCCAGAAAGCAGATTCTCTATTCAATGGTCGTTTGGTGCAGATTGGACACCACTTGCACTTTACTGAATAACGAATGATCAGAATTTGATAAATCTTCTTGTTGAGGTATCTCATTCATTTGCTTTATATTTTTGAAAATATTATTGCATTGGTCACTAAAAATAATAAATGTGCTGCACAAATTGTGGTACATGTTTCTTCCCTCTCAACAGGGAGATTCTGTTTAATGCCTGCTATGTTCGTTCTACATTTGAGTGTGATTTTGTTGGATGGGAGGCACTACTTCAAGCATTCTGACAATTGGAGTTATTAGGAAAGATTTCTTTCTTTTGCTGAGTCCTTGTTTTGATTGTTACCCTCATCACATATATTCATCAATTTCACAGTGGAATAATATATTTGAATAGTGAAATGTGGGTAAATGTTTGTTGATTACAGCAGGGTCATGTGGTTGTATTGCCAGAAAGCAGATTCCCCATTCAATGGTCTTTTGGTGCATGTTTGACACCTCATGCACAAATTGTGGTACATGTTTCTTCCCTCTCAACAGGGAGATGGTTTTTCATGACTGCTATGTTTGTTCAAACATCGAGTGTGATTTTGTTGGATGGGAACTACCACTCCAAGCATCCTGAGTATTGGAGTTATTAGGAAAGACCTCTTTCTTTTCCTAGGTGCTTCTTTTGATTGTTACCCTCATACCTTATATTCATCTGTTTCGCAGTGGAGTATTGTATTTGAATTGTTAAATGTGTGTAAATGTTTTTTATTTAGAGCAGGGTCATCTGGTTGTATGACCAGAAAGCTGATTCCCCATTCAATCGTCTTTTGGTGCATATTTGACACCACATGCACTTTACTGGATAACAAATGTTACTAATTTGATAAATATTCTTGTTTTCGTATCTCCTTTAATTGCTTTAAATTTTTAAAAATCTTATTGCAATGGTCACTAAACATAATCAATGTGCTGCACAATTTGTGGTACATGGTTCATCTCTCTCAACAGGGAGATTCCGTTTCATGACTGCTATGTTTATTCAAACATTGAGTGTAATTATGTTGGATGGAATTCACCACTCCGAGTGTTCTGATGATTGGAGTTATCAGAAATACTGTTTTCTTTTGCTAGGTGGTTCCTTTGATTGACACCTTTGTCACTTAAATTCGTCAGTTTCACAGTGGTGTAATGTATTTGAATCGTGAAATGTGGGTAAATGTTTGTTGTTTAGAGCAGGTTCATCTGGTTGTATGGCCAGAAAGCAGATTCTCCATTCAAATTTTTTTAGTGCAGATTGGACTCCACTTGCATTTTACTGAATAACAAATGTTAGGAATTTGATAAATATTCTTGTTTTCGCAACCCCTTCAATTGCTTTAAATTTTTAAAAATCTTATTGCAATGGTCACTAAAAATAGTCAATGTGCTGCACAAATTGTGGTACATGTTTCTTCTCTCTCAACAGGGAGATTCCGTTTCATGACTGCTATGGTTATTCAAACATCGAGTCTGATTATGTTGGATGGAAATCACCACTCCAAGCGTTCTGACAAATGGAGTTATTAGTAATACTGTTTTCTTTTGCTAGGTGCTTCCTTTGATTGATACCTTTATCACTTATATTCGTCAATTTCACAGTGGAGTAATGTATTTGATTCGTGAAATGTGTGTCAATGTTTGTTGTTTACAGCAGGGACATCTGGTTGTATGACCAGAAAGCAGATTCTCTATTCAATGGTCGTTTGGTGCAGATTGCACACCACATGCACTTTACTGAATAACGAATGTTCAGAATTTGATAAATCTTCTTGTTGAGGTATCTCATTCTTTTGCTTTATATTTTTGAAAATATTATTGCATTTGTCACAAAAATTATAAATGTGCTGCACAAATTGTGGTACATGTTTCTTCCCTCTCAACAGGGAGATTCTGTTCAATGCCTGCTATATTCTTCTTTCGAGTGTGTTTTTGTTGGATGGGAAGCACTACTCCGAGCATTCTGACAATTGGAGTTATTAGGAAAGACTTCTTTCTTTTTCTGAGTCCTTGTTCTGATTGTTATCCCCATCACATATATTCATCAATTTCTCTGTGGAATAATATATTTGAATCGTGAAATGTGGGTAAATGTTTGTTGATTACAACAGGGTCATCTGGCTGTATGGCCAAAAAGCAGATTCCCCATTCAATCGTCTTTTCGTGCATATTTGACACCACATGCACAAATTGTGGTACATGTTACTTGCCTCTCAACAGGAGATTCTGTTTCATTACTGCTATGTTTGTACAAACATCAAGTGTGATTTTGTTGGATGGGAACTACCACTCCAAGCATCCTGAGTATTGGAGTTATTGGGAAAGACCTCCTTCTTTTCCTAGGTGCTTCTTTTGATTGTTGCCCTCATAACTTATATTCATCTGTTTCACAGTGGAGTAATGTATTTGAATCGTTAAATTTGTGTAAATGTTTTTTGTTTAGAGCAGGGTCATCTGATTGTATGACCAGAAAGCAGATTCTCCATTCAATGTGTTTTTAGTACAGATTGGACACCTCTTGCATTTTACTGAATAACAAATGTTAGGAAATTGATAAATATTCTTGTTTTCGTATCTCCTTCAATTGCTTTAAATTTTTAAAAATCTTATTGCAATGGTCACTAAAAATAATCAATGTGCTGCACAAATTGTGGTACATGTTTCCTCTCTCTCACTGGGAGGTTCCGTTTCATGACTGCTATGTTTATTGAAACATCGAGTGTGATTTTGTTGGATGGAAACTACCACTCCAAGCATCCTTTGTATTGGAGTTATTAGGAAAGACCTCTTTCTTTTCCTAGGTGTTTTTTTTGATTGTTAACTTTATAACTTATATTCACGTGTTCACAAAAATAATCAATGTGCTGCACAAATTGTGGTACATGTTCCTTCTCTCTCAACAGGGAGATTCCGTTTCATGACTGCTATGTTTATCCAAACATCGAGTGTGATTATGTTGGATGGAAATCACCACTCCGAGCGCACTGACGATTGGATTTATTAGAAATACTGTTTTCTTTTGCTAGGTGCTTCCTTTGATTGATACCTTTATCACTTATATTCGTCAATTTCACAGTGGAGTAATGTATTTGATTCGTGAAATGTGGGTAAATGTTTGTTGTTTACAGCAGTGTCATCTGGATGTATGGCCAGAAAGCAGATTCTCTATTCAATAGTGTTTTAGTGCAGATTGGACACCACATGCCCTTTACTGAATAACGAAAGTTCGGAATTTGATAAATCTTCTTGTTTAGGGATCTCCATCATTTGCTTTGTATTTTTAAAAACCTTATTGCAATGGTCATTAAAAAAAATCAATGTGCTGCACAAATTGTGGTACATGTTTCATCCCTCTCAACAGGGAGATTCTGTTTCATGACTGCTATGTTTGTTCAAACATGGAGTGTGATTTTGTTGGATGGGAACTACCGCTCCAAGCACCCTGAGTACTGGAGTTATTAGGAAAGACCTCTTTCTTTTCCTAGGTGCTTCTTTTGATTGTTACCCTTACAACTTATATTCATCTGTTTCGCAGTGGAGTAATGTATTTGAATTGTTAAATGTGAGTAAATGTTTTTTGTTTAGAGCAGGGTCATCTGGTTGTATGACCAGCAAGCAGATTCTCCATTCAATGGGTTGTTAGTTCCGATTGGACACCACTTGCAATTTACTGAATAACAAATGTTTGGAATTTGATAAATATTGTTGTTTTCGTATCTCCTTCAATTGCTTTAAATTTTTAAAAATTGTATTGCAATGGTCACTAAAAATAATCAAAGTGCCGTACAACTTGTACATGTTTCTTCTCTCTAAACAGGGAGATTCCGTTTCATGGCAGCTATGTTTATTCAAACATTGAGAGTGATTATGTAGGATGGAAATCACCACTCCGAGTGTCTGACAATTGGAGTTATTAGAAATACTGTTTTCTGTTGCTAGGTGCTTCCTTTGATTGATACCTTTATCACTTATATTCGTCAATTTCACAGTGGAGTAATGTATTTGATTCGTGATATGTGGGTAAGTGTTTGTTGTTTACAACAGGATCATCTGGTTGTATGGCCAGAAAGCAGATTCACCATTCAATCGTCTTTTGGTGCATATTTGACCCCACATGAACTTTACTGAGTAACGAATGTTCGGAATTTGATAAAGCTTGTTGTTTAGGTATCTCCTTGATTTGCTTTGCATTTTTAAAAATCTTATTGCAATGGTCACTAAAAATAATCAATGTGCTGCACAAATTGTGGTACATGTTTCTTCTCTCTCAACAGGCAGATTCCGTTTCATGACTGCTATGTTTATTCGAACATCGAGTGTGATTATGTTGGATGGAAATCACCACTCCGAGCGTTCTGACGATTGGATTTATTAGAAATACTGTTTTCTTTTGCTAGGTGCTACCTTTGATTGATACTTTTATTACATATATTCAACATTTTCACAGTGGGATAATTTTTTTCAATGGTGAAATGTGTGTCAATGTTTGTTGTTTACAGCAGGGTCATCTGATTGTATGGCCAGAAAGCAGATTCTCCATTCAATGGGTTGTTAGTGCAGATTGGACACCACTTGCAATTTACTGAATAACAAATGTTTGGAATTTGATAAATATTCTTGTTTTCGTATCTCCTTCAATTGCTTTAAATTTTTAAAAATCTTATTGCTATGGTCACTAAAAATAATCAATGTGCTGCACAAATTGTGGTACATGGTTCATATCTCTCAACTGGGAGATTCTGTTTCATGACTGCTATGTTTATTCAAACATCGAGTGTGATTATGTTGGATGGAAATCACCACTCCGAGCGTTCTGAGGATTGGAGTTATTAGAAATACTGTTTTCTTTTGCTAGGTGCTTCCTTTGATACCTTCATCACTTATATTTGTCAATTTCACAGTGGAGTAATGTATTTGATTCGTGAAATGTGGGTAAATGTTTGTTGTTTACAGCAGGGACATCTGGTTGTATGGCCAGAAATCAGATTCCCCATTCAATCGTCTTTTTGTGCATATTTGACACCACATGCACTTTACTGAATAATGAATGTTTCGATTTTGATATATTTTTGTTATTAGGTATTTCCTTCATTTACTTTATATTTTTAAAAATCTAATTGCAATGGTCACCAAAAATTATCAATGTGCTGCACAAATTGTGGTACATGTTTCTTCCCTCTCAATAGTGAGATTTCTTTTCATGACTACGTTTGTTCTACCATCGAGTGTGATTTTGTTTGATGGGAACCACCACTCCAAGCATCTGACCATTCGACTTATTAGGAAAGACTTCATTGTTTTGCTAGGTGCTACCTTTGATTGATACTTTTATTACATATATTCAACATTTTCACAGTGGGATAATTTTTTTGAATCGTGAAATGTTTGTAAATGTTCGTTGTTTACAGCAGGGTCATCTGGTTGTATGGCTAGAAAGCAGATTCTCTATTCAATTGTGTTTTCGTGCAGATTCTACACCACATGCAATTTACTGAATAATGAATGTTCGAAATTTGATAAATCTTCTCGTTTAGGGATCTCCTTCATTTCCTTTTTATTTTTAAAAAACTTATTGCAATGGTCACTAAATATAATCAATGTGCTGCACAAATTAAGGTACATGTTTCTTCTCTCTCAACAGGGAGATTCCATTTCACGACTGCTATGTTTATTCAAACATCGAGTGTGATTTTGTTGGATAGGCATCGCCACTCCGAGCATCCTGAGTATTAGAAATACTGTTTCCTTTTGCTGGGTGCTTCCTTTGATTGATACTTTGTCACTTATATTCGTCAATTTCGCAGTGGAGCTATGTATTTGATTCGTGAAATGTGGGTAAATGTTTGTTGTTTACAGCAGGGTCATGTGGTTGTATGGCCAGAAAGCATATTCCCCATTCAATTGTCTTTTGCTGCATATTTGACACCACATGCACTTTACTGAATAAGGAATGTTCGGAATTTGATATATCTTCGTTTTTAGGTATCTCCTTCATTTACTTTGTATTTTTATTAATCTAATTGCGATGGGCACTAAAAATAATCAATGTGCTGCACAAATTGTGGTACATGATTCTTCTCTCTCAACAGGGAGATTCCGTATCACGACTGCTATGTTTATTCAAACATCGAGTGTGATTTTGTTGGATGGGCACTGCCACACCGAGCATCCTGAGTATTAGAAATACTGTTTTCTTATGCTGGGTGCTTTCTTTGATTGAAACCTTATCACTTATATTCGTCAATTTCACAGTGGAGCTATGTATTTGATTCGTGAAATGTGGGTAAATGTTTGTTGTTAACAGCAGGGTCATGTGGTTGTATTGCCAGAAAGCAGATTCCCCATTCAATGGTGTTTTGGTGCATGTTTGACACCACATGCACAAATTGTGGTACATCTTTCTTCCCTCTCAACAGGGAGACGCTTTTTCATGACTGCTATGTTTGTTCAAACATCGAGTGTGATTTTGTTGGATGGGAACTACCACTCCAAGCATCCTGAGTATTGGACTTATTAGGAAAGACCTCTTTCTTTCCTAGGTGCTTCTTTTGATTGTTATCCTCATAACTTATATTCATCTGTTTTGCAGACGAGTAATGTATTTGAATTGTTAAATGTGTGTAAATGTTTTTTGTTTAGAGCAGGGTCATCTGGTTGTATGACCAGAAAGCAGATTCCCCATTCAGTCGTCTTTTGGTGCATATTTGACACCACACGCACATTACTGAATAACAAATGTTAATAATTTGATAAATATTCTTGTTTTCGTATCTCCTTTAATTGCTTTAAATTTTTAAAAATCTTATTGCAATGGTCACTAAACATAATCAATGTGCTGCACGAATTGTGGTACATGGTTCATCTCTCTCAACAGGGAGATTCCGTTTCATGACTGCTATGTTTATTCAAACATCGAGTGTGATTATGTTGGATGGAAGTCACCACTCCGAGCGTTCTGACGATTGGAGTTATTAGAAATACTGTTTTCTTTTGCTAGGTGCTTCCTTTGATTGACACCTTTATCACTTATATTCGTCAATTTCACAGTGGAGTAATGTATTTGAATTGTTAAATGTGTGTAAATGTTTTTTGTTTGCAGGAGGGTCATCTGGTTGTATGGCCAGAAAGCAGAATCCCCATTCAATCGTCTTTTGGTGCATATTTGACACCACATGCTCTTTACTGAATAACGAATGTTCGTAATTTGATATATTTTTGTTTTTAGGTATCTCCTTCATTTACTTTATATTTTCAAAAATCTAATTTCAATGGTCACTAAAAATTATCAAGAGCTGCACAAATTGTGGTACATGTTTCTTCCCTCTCAATACGGAGATTTCGTTTCATGACTACGTTTGTTCTACCATCGAGAGTGATTTTGATGGATGGGAACCACCACTCCGAGCATCTGATCATTCGACTTATTAGGAAAGACTTCATTGTTTTGCTAGGTGCTACCTTTGATTGATACTTTTATTACATATATTCAACATTTTCACAGTGGAATAATTTTTTTGAATGGTGAAATGTTTGTAAGTGTTCATTGTTTACAGCAGGGTTATCTGGTTGTATGGCCAGAAAGCAGATTCTCCATTCAATGGGTTTTTGTTGCAGATTGGACACCACATGCACTTTACTGAATAACGAATGTTCGGAATTTGATAAATCTTCTTGTTTAGGTATCTCCTTCATTTGCTTTATATTTTTTAAAATATTATTGCAATGGTCACTAAAATTAATAAATGTGCTGCTCAAATTGTGGTACATGTTTCTTCCCTCTCAACAGGGGGATTCTGTTTAATGTCTGCTATGTTTGTTCTACTTTTGAGTGTGATTTTGTTGGATGGGTATCACTACTCCGAGCATTCTGAGAATTGGAGTTATTAGGAAAGACTTCTTTCTTTTGCTGAGTCCTTGTTTTTATTGTTACCCTCATCACATATATTCATCAATTTCACAGTGGAATAATATATTTGAATCGTGAAATGTGGGTAAATGTTTGTTGATTACAGCAGGGTCATCTGGTTGTATGGCCAGAAAACAGATTCCACATTCAATGGTCTTTTGGTGCATATTTGACACCAAATGCACTTTACTGAATAAGGAATGTTCGGAATTTGATATATCTTCGTTTTTAGGTATCTCCTTCATGTACTTTATATTTATAATAATCTAATTGCTATGGTCACTAAAAATAATAAATGTGCTGCACAAATTGGGGTACATGTTTCTTCCCTCTCAATAGGGAGATTTCGTTTCATGGCTATGTTTGTTCTACCATCGAGTGTGATTTTGTTGGATGGGAACCACCACTCCGAGCATCTGACCATTCGACTTATTAGGAAAGACTTCATTGTTTTGCAAGGTGATTCCTTTGATTTAAACTTTTATTACATATGTTCAAGAATTTCACAATGGAGTAATTTATTTGAATGGTGAATGTGGGTAAATGTTCGTTGTTTTAGCAGGGTCATCTGGTTGCATGGCCAGAAAGCAGATTCTCTATTCAAAATTTTTTTGGTGCAGATTGGACTCCACATGCACTTTACTGAATAACGAATGTTCGGAATTTGATAAATCGTCTTGTTTTGGTATCTCCGTCATTTGCTTTGTATTTTTAAAAATCTTATTGCAATGGTCACTAAAAATAATCAATGTGCTGCAGAAATTGTGGTACAGTTTTCTTCTCTCTCAACAGGGAGATTGCGTTTCATTACTGCTATGTTTATTCAAACATCGAGTGTGATTTTGTTGGATGGGAACTACCACTCCAAGCATCCTGAGAATTGGAGTTATTAGAAATACTGTTTTCTTTTGCTAGGTGCTTCCTTTGATTGATAACTTTATAACTTATATTCGTCAATTTCACAGTGGAGTAATCTATTTGATTCGTGAAATGTGGGTAAATGTTTGTTGATTACAGCAGGGTCATCTGGTTGTATGGCCAAAAAGCAGATTCCCCATTCACTCGTCTTTTGGTACATATTTGACACCACATGCAAAAAATTGTGGTACATGTTTCTTGCCTCTCAACAGGGAGATTCTGTTTCATGACTGCTATGTTTGTTCAAACATCGAGTGTGATTTTGTTGGATGGGAACTACCACTCAAAGCATCCTGAGTATTGGAGTTTATAGGAAAGACCTCTTTCTTTTCCTAGGTGCTTCTTTTGATTGTTATCCTTATAACTTATATTCATCTGTTTCGCAGTGGAGTAATGTATTTGAATCATTAAATGTGTGTAAATGTTTTTTGTTTAGAGCAGGGTCATCTGGTTGTATTACCAGAAAGCAGATTCTCCATTCAATGTGTTTTTAGTGCAGATTGGACACCACTTGCATTTTACTGAATAACAAAAGTTAGGAATTTGATAAATATTCTTGTCTTCGTGTCTTCTTCAATTGATTTAAATTTTTAACGATCTGATTGCAATAATCACTAAAAATAATCAATGTGCTGCACAAATTGTGGTACATGTTTCTTCTCTCTCAACAGGGAGATTCCGTTTCATGACTGCTATGTTTATTCAAACATCGAGTGTGATTTTGTTGGATGGGAACCGCCACTCCGAGCATCCTGAGTATTAGAAATACTGTTTTCTTTTGCTAGGTGCTTCCTTTGATTGATACCTTTATCACTTGTATTCGTCAATTTCACAGTGGAGTTATGTATTTGATTCGTGAAATGTGGGTAAATGTTTGTTGTTTACAGCAGGATCATCGGGTTGTATGGCCAGAAAGCAGATCCTCTCTTCAATGGCCTTTGGTGCAGATTGGACACCACATGCAGTTTACTGAATAACGAATGTTCGGAATTTGATAAATCTTCTTGTTTAGGTATCTCTTTCATTTGCTTTATATTTTTTAAAATATTATTGCAATTGTCACTAAAAATAATAAATGTGCTGCACAATTTGTGGAACATATTTCTTCCCTCTGAACAGGGAGATTCCGTTTAATGCCTGCTATGTTTGTTCTACTTTTGAGTGTGATTTTGTTGGATGGGAAGCACTACTCCGAGCATTCTGACTATTGGAGTTATTAGGAAAGACTTCTTTCTTAGGCTGAGTTTTTGTTTTGAGTGTTACCCTCATCACATATATTCATCAATTTCACAGTGGAATAATATATTTCAATTGTTAAATGTGTGTAAATGTTTTTTGTTTAGAGCGGGGTCATCTGGTTGTATTACCAGAAAGCAGATTCTCCATTCAATGTGTTTTTAGTGCAGATTGGACACCACTTGACTTTTACTGAATAACAAGTGTTAGGAATTTGATAAATTTTCTTGTTTTCGTATCTCCTTCGATTGCTTTAATTTTTTAAAAATCGTATTGCAATGGTCACTAAAAATAATCAATGTGCTGCACAAATTGTGGTACATGGTTCATCTCTCTCAACAGGGAGATTCTGTTTCATGACTGCTATGTTTATTCAAACATCGAGTGTGATTATGTTGGATGGAAATCACGGCTCCGAGCATTCTGACGATTGGTGTTATTATAAATACTGTTTTCTTTTGCTAGGTGCTTCCATTGATTGATACCTTTATCACTTATATTCGTCAATTTCACAGTGGAGTAATGTTTTTTATTCGTGAAATGGGGGTAAATGTTTGTTGTTTACAGCAGGGTCATCTGGTTGTATGGACAGAAAGCAGATTCCCCATTCAATCGTCTTTTGGTGCATATTTGACACCACATGCACTTTACTGAATAACGAATGTTCGAAATTTGATAAATCTTCTTGTTTTAGGGATCTCCTTCATTTGCTTTGTATTTTTAAAAATCTTATTGCAATGGTCACTAAAAATAATCATTGTGCTGCACAAATTGTGGTACATGTTTCTTGCCTCTCAACAGACAGATTCTGTTTCATGACTGCTATGTTTGTTCAAACATCAAGTGTGATTTTGTTGGATGGGAACTACCACTCTAAGCATCCTGAGTATTGGCATTATTAGGAAAGACCTCTTTCTTTTCCTAGGTGCTTCTTTGGATTGTTACCCTTATAACTTATATTCATCTGTTTCGCAGTGGTGTAATGTATTTGAATCGTTAAATGTGTGTAAATGTTTTTTGTTTAGAGCAGGGTCATCTGGTTGTATTACCAGAAAGCAGATTCTCCATTAAATGTGTTTTTAGTGCAGATTGGACACCACTTGCATTTTACTGAATAACAAATGTTAGGAATTTGATAAGTATTCTTGTCTTCGTGTCTCCTTCAATTGATTTAAATTTTTAAAAATCTGATTGCAATGGTCACTAAATATAATCAATGTACTGTACAATTTGTGGTACATGTTTCTTCTCTCTCAACAGGGAGATTCCGTTTCATGACTGCTACGTTTATTCAAACATCGAGTGTGATTATGTTGGATGGAAATCACCACTCCGGGCGTTCTGTGGATTGGAGTTATTAGAAATGCTGTTTTCTTTTGCTAGGTGCTTCCTTTGATACCTTTATCACTTATAGTTGTCAGTTTCACAGTGGTACATGTTTTTTCCCTCTCAACAGGGAGATACTGTTTCATGACTGCTATGTTTGTTCAAACATCGAGTGTGATTTTGTTGGATGGGAACGACCAATCCAAGCATCCTGAGTATTGGAGTTATTAGGAAAGACCTCTTTCTTTTCCTAGGTGCTTCTTTTGATTGTTACCCTTATAACTTATATTCATCTGTTTCGCAGTGGAGTAATGTATTTGAATTGTTAAATGTGTGTAAAAGTTTTTTGTTTAGAGCAATTTCATCTGGTTGTATGACCAGCAAGCAGATTCTCCATTCAATTGGTTTTTAATGCACATTGGACACCACTTGACTTTTACTGAATAATAAATGTTAGGAATTTGATAAATATTCTTGTTTTCGTATCTCCTTCGATTGCTTTAAATTTTTAAAAATCGTATTGCAATAGTCACTAAAAATAATCAATGTGCTGCACAAATTGTGGTACATGTTTCTTCCCTTTCAACAGGGAGATTCCGTTTAGTGCCTGCTATGTTTGTTCTACTATTGAGTGTGATTTTGTTGGATGGGAAGCACTACTCCGAGCATTCTTACAATTGGAGTTATTAGGAAAGACTTCTTTCTTTTGCTGGGTCCTTGTTTTGATTCTTACCCTCATCACATATATTCATCAATTTCACAGTGGAATAATAAATTTGAATCGTGAAATGTGGGTAAATGTTTGTTAATTACAGCAGGGTCATCTGGTTGTATGGCCAGAAAGCAGATTCCCCATTCATTCGTCTTTTGGTGCATATTTGACACCACATGCACTTTACTGAATAAGGAATGTTCGGAATTTGATATATCTTCGTTTTTAGGTATCTCCTTCATTTACTTTATATTTTTAATAACCTAATTGCAATGGTCACTAAAAATAATCAATGTGCTGCACAAATTGTGGTACATGTTTCTTCCCTCTCAATAGGGAGACTTCGTTTCATGACAATGTTTGTTCTACCATCAAGTGTGATTTTGTTGGATGGGAACCACCACTCCAAGCATCTGACCATTAGACTTATTAGGAAAGACTTCATTGTTTTGCTAGGTGCTACCTTTGATTGATACTTTTATTACATATATTCAAGAATTTCAAAATATAGTAATTTATTTGAATGGTGAAATGTATGTAAATGTTCGTTGTTTACAGCAGGGTCATTTGGATGTATGGCCAGAAAGCAGATTCTCTATTCAAAAGTGTTTTGGTGCTGATTGGACACCACATGCACTTTACTGAATGACGAATGTTCGGAATTTAATAAATCTTCTTGTTTAGGTATCTCTTTCATTTGCTTTTTATTTTCAAAAATATTATTGCAATGGTCACTAAAAATAATCAATGTGCTGCACAAATTGTGGTACATGTTTCTTCCCATCTCAATAGGGAGATTCTGTTTCGTGACTGCTATGTTTGTTCAAAAATGGGGTGTGATTTTGTTGGATGGGAACTACCACTCCAAGCATCCTGAGTATTGGAGTTATTATTAAAGACCTCTTTTTTTCCTAGGTGCTTCTTTTGATTGTTACCCTTATAACTTATATTCATCTGCTTCGCAGTGGAGTTATGTATCTGAATCGTTCAATGTGTGTAAATGTTTTTTGTTTAGAGCAGGGTCATCTGGTTGTATGACCAAAAAGCAGATTCCCCATTCAATGGGTATTTAGTGCAGATTGGACACCTCTTGCATTTTACTGAATAACAAATGTTATTAATTTGATAAATATTCTTGTTTTCGTATCTCCTTCAATTGATTTAAATTTTAAAAATCTTATTGCAATGGTCACTAAAAATAAACAATGTGCTGCACAAATTGTGGTACATCTTTCTTCTCTCACAACAGGGAGATTCCGTTTCACGACTGCTATGTTTATTCAAACATCGAGTGTGATTTTGTTGGATGGGAACCGCCACTCCGAGCATCCTGAGTATTAGAAATACTGTTTTCTTTTGCTGGGTGCTTCCTTTGATTGATACCTTTATCACTTATATTTGTCAATTTCACAGAGGAATAATGTATTTGATTCGTGAAATGTGGTTAAATGTTTGTTGTTTACAGCAGGGTCATCTGGTTGTATGGCCAGAAAGCAGATTCTGTATTCAATGGTCTTTTGGTGCAGATTTTACACCACATGCACTTTACTGAATAACGAATGTTCGGAATTTGATAAATCTTCTTGTTTAGGTATCTCTTTCATTTGCTTTATAATTTTAAAAATATTATTGCAATGGTCACTAAAAGAAATAAATGTGCTGCACAAATTGTGGTACATATTTCTTCCCATCTCAATAGGGAGATTTCGTTTCATGACTACGTTTGTTCTACAATCGAGTGTGATTTTGTTGGCTGGGAACCACCATCTCCGAGCATCTGACCATTCGACTTATTAGGATAGACTTCATTGTTTTGCTAGGTGCTACCTTTGATTGATACTTTTATTACATATATTCAACATTTTCACAGTGGAATAATTTTTTTGAATGGTGAAATGTGGGTAAATGTTCGTTGTTTACAGCAGGGTCATCTGGTTGTATGATCAGAAAGCAGATTCTCTATTCCATGGTGTTTATGTGCACATTGGACACCACATGCACTTTACTGAATAACGAAAGTTCGAAATTTGATAAATTTTCATGTTTTTGTGTCTCCTTCAATTGCTTTAAATTTTTCAAAATGTTATTGCAATGGCCACTAAAAAGCATCAATGTGCTGCACAAATTGTGGTACATGTTTCTTCTCTCTCAACAGGGAGATCCCGTTTCATGACTGCTATGTTTATTCAAACATCAAGTGTGATTATGTTTGATGGAAATCGTTACTCCGAGCGTTCTGACGATTGGAGTTATTAGAAATACTGTTTTCTTTTGCTAGGTGCTTCCTTTGATTGATACCTTTATAACTTATATTCGTCAATTTCACAGTGGAGTAATGTATTTGAATAGTGAAATGTGGGTAAATGTTTGTTGTTTACAGCAGGGTCATCTGGTTGTATGACCAGAAAGCAGATTCTCTATTCAATGGTCTTTTGGTGCAGATTGGACACCACGTGCACTTTACTGAATAACGAATGTTCGGAATTTGATAAATCTTCTTGTTTAGGTATCTCCTTCATTTGCCTTATATTTTTAAAAATATTATTGTAATGGTCACTAAAAATAATAAATGTGCTGCACAAATTGTGGTAGATGTTTCTTCCCTCTCAACAGGGAGATTCCGTTTAATGCCTGGTATGTTTGTTCTACTTTTGAGTGTGATTTTGTTGGATGGGAATCACTATCCCGAGCATTCTGACAATTGGAGTTATTAGAGATACTGTTTTCTTTTGCTAGGTGCTTCCTTTGATTGATACCTTTATAACTTATATTCGTCAATTTCACTGTGGAGTAATGTATTTGAATAGTGAAATGTGGGTAAATGTTTGTTGTTTGCAGCAGGGTCATCTGGTTGTATGACCAGAAAGCAGATTCTCTATTCAATGGTCTTTTGGTGCAGAATGGACACCACATGCACTTTACTGAATAACGAATGTTCGGAATTTGTGATATCTTCGTTTTTAGGTATTTAGTTCATTTACTTAATATTTTTAAAAATCTAATTGCAATGGTCACTAAAAATAATCAATGTGCTGCACAAATTGTGGGACATATTTATTCCCTCTCAGCAGGGAGGTTCTGTTTCATGACTGCTATGTTTATTCAAACGTCGAGTGTGATTTTGTTGGATGCAACTACCACTCCAAGCATCCTGAGTATTGGAGTTATTAGGAAAGACCTCTTTCTTTTCCTAGGTGCTTCTTTTGATTCTTACCCTTATAACTTATATTCATCTTTTTCACAGTGTTGTAATCTATTAGAATTGTTAAATGTGTATAAATGTTTTTTGTTTAGAGCAGGGTCATCTGGTTGTATGACCAGAAAGCAGATTCTCAATTCAAAGGGTTTTTAGTGCAGATTGGACAACACTTGCATTATACTGAATAACAAATGTTAGGAATTTGATAAATATTCTTGTTTTCGTATCTCCTTCAGTTGCTTTAAATTTTAAAAATCTTATAGCAATGGTCACTAAATATAATCAATGTACTGTACAATTTGTGGTACATGTTTCTTCTCTCTCAACAGGGAGATTGCTTTTCATGACTGCTATGTTTATTCAAACATCGAGTGTGATTATGTTGGATGGAAATCACCACTCCAAGAGTTCTGACGATTGGAGTTATTAGAAATACTGTTTTCTTTTGCTAGGTGCTTCCTTTGATTGATATCTTTATCACATATTCGTGAATTTCACAGTGGAGTAATGTATTTGATTCGTGAAATGTGGGTAAATGTTTGTTGTTTACAGCAGGGTCGTCTAATTGTTTGGCCAGAAAGCAGATTCTCTATTCAATGGTCTTTTGGTGCAGATTGGACACCACATGCACTTTACTGAATAACGAATGTTCGGAATTTGATAAATCTTCTTGTTTAGGTATCGCTTTCATTTCCTTTATATTTTTAAAAATGTTATTCCAATGGTCCCAATGTTCACTAAAAATAGTCAATGTGCTGCACAAATTGTGGTACATGTTACTTCACCCTCAACAGGGAGATTTCGTTTCCTGACTGCTATTGTTGTTCTACCAAAGAGTGTGATTTTGTTGGATGGGAACCACCAAATTGTGGTACATATTCCTTAACTCTCAACAGGGAGACTCCGTTTCATGACTGCTATGGTTGTTCTACCATCGAGTGTGATTTTGTTGGATGGGAACCACCAATCCTGAGTATTAGAGTTATTAGCAAAGACTTCTTTCTTTTGCTGGGTGCTTCTTTTAATTCTTACCCTTATCACATATATTCATCAAATTCACTGTGGGGTATTATATTTGAATCGTGAAATGTGGTTATGTGTTTTTTGTTTACAGTAGGTTCATCTGGTTATATGGCCAGAAAGCAGATTCTGCATTCAATCGGTTTTTGTTGCAGATTGGACACCACATGCACCTTACTGAACACCGGGTGTTCAGAATCTGATAGATCTTCATGTTTTGGTATCTCCTTCATTTGCTTTATATTTTTAAAAATATTATTGCAATGGTCACTAAATACGTTTTTCCAGTGTTCACTAAAAATAGTCAATGTGCTGCACAAATTGTGGTACATGTTTCTTCCCTCTCAACAGGGAGATTCCGTTTAATGCCTGCTATGTTTGTTCTACTTTTCAGTGTGATTTTGTTGCATGGGGAGCACTACTAGGAGCATTCTGACAATTGGAGTTATTAGGAAAGAATTCTTTCTTTTCCTGAGTCCTTGTTTTCATTGTTACCCTCATCACAAATATTCATCAGTTTCACAGTGGAATAATATATTTGAATCTTGAAATGTAGGTAAATGATTGTTGATTCTCTATTCAATGGTCTTTTGGTGCAGATTGGACACCACATCCATTTTACTGAATAACGAATGTTCGGAATTTGATATATCTTCGTTTTTAGGTATCTCCTTCAATTGTTTTATATTTTTAAAAATCTTATTGCAATGCGATGCTACAACCCTCAAATACTATAATTCGCCCGAAATATATGAATTAAACAATGCAAGTACCCAAAAACACGCAAAGAATTAATTAAATTATCTAACAAATAAGTAAGTTAGGGTTATACGACTTGCTGCTGCAACTGCTTATCCAACGGCGGCAGGGAGCACACTCATGTGGATCATCTCACACTTTTCGTTATTTAGCGTCAACTGCCACCTGACACACCATACAGCAATCTTTTCTAAATCGCTTTGCAACTGATACTGGTCTTCAGATGACCTTACTAGACGGTAAATTTCAGCATCATCTGCGAATAATCTAAGAGAACTGCTCAGATTGTCACCCAGGTCATTTATATAGATCAGGAACAGCAGAGGTCCCAGGACGCTTCCCTGGGGAACACCTGATATCACTTCCGTTTTACTCGATGATTTGCCGTCTATTACTACGAACTGCGACCTTCCTGACAGGAAATCACGAATCCACTCGCACAACTGAGACGATACCCCATAGCTCCGCAGCTTGATTAGAAGTCACTTGTGAGGAACGGTGTCAAAAGCTTTCCGGAAATCTAGAAATACGGAATCAACTTGAGATCCCTGTGGATAGCGGCCATTACTTCGTGCGAATAAAGGGCTAGCTGCATTGCACAAGAGCGATGTTTTCTGAAGCCATGCTGATTACGTGTCAATAGATCGTTCCCTTCGAGGTGATTCATAATGTTTGAATACAGTATATGCTCCAAAACCCTACTGCAAACCGACGTCAATGATATAGGTCTGTAGTTAAATGGATTACTCCTACTACCCTTCTTGAACACTGGTGCGACCTGCGCAATTTTCCAATCTGTAGGTACAGATCTATCGGTGAGCGAGCAGTTGTATATGAGTGCTAAGTAGGGAGCTATAGTATCAGCGTAATCTGAAAGGAACCTAATCGGTATACAATCTGGACCTGAAGACTTGCCCGTATCAAGCGATTTGAGTTGATTTGCAACCCCTAAGGTATCTACTTCTAAGAAACTCATGCTAGCAGATGTTCGTGTTTCAAATTCTGGAATATTTCATTCGTCTTCCCTGGTGAAGGAATTTCGGAAACCGGCGTTCAATAACTCCGCTTTAGCGGCACAGTTGTCGGTAACAGTACCATCGGCACTGCACAGCGAAGGTATTGACTGCGTCTTGCCACTTGTGTACTTTACATACGACCAGAATTTCTTCGGATTTTCTACCAAATTTTGAGACAATGTTTCGTTGTGGATCCTATTAAAGGCATCTCGCATCGAAGTACGTGCCAAATTTCGCGCGTCTGTAAATTTTAGCCCATCTTCGGGATTTCGCGTTCTTCTGAACTTCGCATGCTTTTTCCGTTGCTTCTGCAACAGCGTTCGGACCTTTTTTGTGTACCACGGGGGATCCGTTCCATCTCTTACCAATTTATGAGGTATGAATCTCTCAATTGCTGTTGCTACTATATCTTTGAATTTGAGCCACATCTCGTCTACATTTGCATAGTCAGTTCGGAAGGATTTGAAATTGTCTTTTAGGAAGGCTTTTAGTGACACTTTATCCGCTTTTTTAAATAAAATTATTTTGCGTTTGTTTCTGATGGATTTGGAAGAAAGTGTATTGAACCTAGCTACAACGACCTTGTGATCACTAATCCCTGTATCAGTCATGATGCTCTCTATCAGCTCTGGATTGTTTGTCGCTAAGAGGTCAAGTGTGTTTTCGCAACCATTTACAATTCGTGTGGGTTCGTGGACTAACTGCTCGAAATAATTTTCGGAGAAAGCATTTAGGACAATCTCGGAAGATGTTTTCTGCCTACCACCGGTTTTGAACAAGTATTTTTGCCAACATACCGAGGGTAGGTTGAAGTCCCCACCAAATATAACCGTATGAGTGGGGTATTTATTTGTTACGAGACTCAAACTTTCTCTGAACTGTTCCGCAACTGTATCATCGGAGTGTGGGGGTCGGTAGAAGGAGCCAATTACTAACTTAATTCGGCTGTTAAGTATAACCTCCACCCAACCAATTCGCACAGAGTATCTACTTCGACTTCACTACGAGATAAACCACTACTGACAGACACACAAACTACACCACCAATTCTGCCTAATCTATGTTTCCTGAACACCGTCTGAGACTTCGTAAAAATTTCTGCAGAACTGATTTCAGGCTTTAGCCAGCTTTCTGTACCTATAACGATATCAACTTCTGTGCTTTCTATTAGCGCTTGAAGCTCAGGGACTTTTCCAGCGCAACTACAACAATTTACAACTATAATTCCGACTGTTCCTTGATCCAAGCACGTCCTGTAATTGCCAAGCACCCTTTGACATTGCAGCCCATCCCGCACTTTCCCGAGGCCTTCTAACCTAAAAAAGCCGCCCAGTCCACGCCACACAGCCTCCGCTACCCGTGTAGCCACCAGCTGAGTGTAGTGAACTCCTGACCTATTCAGCGGAACCCGAAACCCCACCACCCTATGGCGCAAGTCAAGGAATCTGCAGCCAATACGGTCGCAAAACCGTCTGAGCCTCTGATTCAGACACTCCACCCGGCTCTGCGCCAAAGGTCCGCAGTCGGTTCTGTCAACGATGCTGCAGATGGTGAGCTCTGCCTTCATCTCGTAAGAAAGACAGTCAGCCTTCACCAAATCAGATAGCCGCTGGAATCTAGAGAGAATTTCCTCAGATCCAAAGCGACACACGTCATTAGTGTCGACATGTGCCACCACCTGCAGCTGGCTGCACACTGTGCTCTTCATGGCATCCGGAAGGACCCTTTCCACATCAGGAATGACTCCTCCCGGAATGCACACGAAGTGCACACTGGATTTCTTCCCCTCCTTAGCCGCCGTGTCCCTAAGGGGCCCCATTACGCGCCTAACATTGGAGATCCCAACTACCAGTAAGCCCACCCTCTGCGATTGCCCGGACCTTGAAGGCTGAGAATGATCCTCTGAAACAGGGCAGGCAGCTGCATCTGGCTCAGCCACAGACAGTGCCTGAAATCTGTTTGTCAGACGCACCAGGGAGGCTTTCTGATCAGCCTCCGGGGACGCCTTTCGCTGCTTGCCACGCCGTGGGACGACCTCCCAATCAAACACAGGCGAGGGCTCAGCCCCACTGCGTTCAGCAACCGGGGCAACCACAGCGGCAGACCGATCTGGGGACAGACGGGACGAGGTTGACATCCCCGTGATACCCGAGTCCGGCTCCCCACAGTGGTGCTCATTGGCAACAGCCTCAAGCTGCGCGACCGAAGTCAGCGCAGATTGCAGCTGTGAGCGAAGGGATGCCAAGTCAGCCCTCATCCGAACACAGCAATCGCAGTCCCTGTCCATTCTAATCGATGTTTAACAACAGTTACCGAAACACGAGTCCGTGCCTAGATAACGCAAGCGGAACACGCAAAGAATGTATCAACTAACCTGTACAAATGCCTAACGACTGCGCTACAATCTGCTGAATTTACGATTACAGTAACTAAAACTCAAAATTGCACCTCCTATACGAAACTCACACGCAATTTAAATAATAATCTACCAAGTAAACACTAAAGCGCGATGCTACAACTGTAAAATACTATAATACCCCCGAAATATATGAATTAAACAATGCAAGTACCCAAAAACACGCAAAGAAATTAATTAAACTATCTAACAAATAAGTAAGCTAGGGTTATACGACTTGCTGCTGCAGCTGCTTATCCAACGGCGGCAGGGAGCACAATGACTGTGACCAACCGACACTGGCTGTTCAAAACAAAAACAGAAGACAGACGACTACGCGAATTTGCACTATTCAGGTACTAAGGCGCGATGCTACAACCCTCAAATACTATAACACGCCCGAAATATATGAATTAAACAATGCAAGTACCCAAAAACACGCAAAGAATTAATTAAATTATCTAACAAATAATTAAGTTAGGGTTATACGACTTGCTGCTGCAGCTGCTTATCCAACGGCGGCAGGGAGCACACTCATGTGGATCATCTCACACTTTTCGTTATTTAGCGTCAACTGCCACCTGACACACCATACAGCAATCTTTTCTAAATCGCTTTGCAACTGATACTGGTCTTCAGATGACCTTACTAGACGGTAAATTTCAGCATCATCTGCGAATAATCTAAGAGAACTGCTCAGATTGTCACCCAGGTCATTTATATAGATCAGGAACAGCAGAGGTCCCAGGACGCTTCCCTGGGGAACACCTGATATCACTTCCGTTTTACTCGATGATTTGCCGTCTATTACTACGAACTGCGACCTTCCTGACAGGAAATCACGAATCCACTCGCACAACTGAGACGATACCCCATAGCTCCGCAGCTTGATTAGAAGTCGCTTGTGAGGAACGGTGTCTAAAGCTTTCCGGAAATCTAGAAATACGGAATCAACTTGAGATCCCCTGTCGATAGCGGCCATTACTTCGTGCGAATAAAGAGCTAGCTGCATTGCACAAGAGCGATGTTTTCTGAAGCCATGCTGATTACGTGTCAATAGATCGTTCCCTTCGAGGTGATTCATAATGTTTGAATACAGTATATGCTCCAAAACCCTACTGCAAACCGACGTCAATGATATAGGTCTGTAGTTAAATGGATTACTCCTACTACCCTTCCTGAACACTGGTGCGACCTGCGCAATTTTCCAATCTGTAGGTACAGATCTATCGGTGAGCGAGCGGTTGTATATGAGTGCTAAGTAGAGAGATATAGTATCAGCGTAATCTGAAAGGAACCTAATCGGTATACAATCTGGACCTGAAGACTTGCCCGTATCAAGCGATTTGAGTTGATTTGCAACCCCTAAGGTATCTACTTCTAAGAAACTCATGCTAGCAGATGTTCGTGTTTCAAATTCTGGAATATTTCATTCGTCTTCCCTGGTGAAGGAATTTCGGAAACCGGCGTTCAATAACTCCGCTTTAGCGGCACAGTTGTCGGTAACAGTACCATCGGCACTGCACAGCGAAGGTATTGACTGCGTCTTGCCACTTGTGTACTTTACATACGACCAGAATTTCTTCGGATTTTCTACCAAATTTTGAGACAATGTTTCGTTGTGGATCCTATTAAAGGCATCTCGCATCGAAGTACGTGCCAAATTTCGCGCGTCTGTAAATTTTAGCCCATCTTCGGGATTTCGCGTTCTTCTGAACTTTGCATGCTTTTTCCGTTGCTTCTGCAACAGCATCCGGACCTTTTTTGTGTACCACGGGGGATCCGTTCCATCTCTTACCAATTTATGAGGTATGAATCTCTCAATTGCTGTTGCTACTATATCTTTGAATTTGAGCCACATCTCGTCTACATTTGCATAGTCAGTTCGGAAGGATTTGAAATTGTCTTTTAGGAAGGCTTTTAGTGACACTTTATCCGCTTTTTTAAATAAAATTATTTTGCGTTTGTTTCTGATGGATTTGGAAGAAAGTGTATTGAACCTAGCTACAACGACCTTGTGATCACTAATCCCTGTATCAGTCATGATGCTCTCTATCAGCTCTGGATTGTTTGTCGCTAAGAGGTCAAATGTGTTTTCGCAACCATTTACAATTCGTGTGGGTTCGTGGACTAACTGCTCGAAATAATTTTCGGAGAAAGTATTTAGGACAATCTCGGAAGATGTTTTCTGCCTACCACCGGTTTTGAACAAGTATTTTTGCCAACATACCGAGGGTAGGTTGAAGTCCCCACCAAATATAACCGTATGAGTGGGGTATTTATTTGTTACGAGACTCAAACTTTCTCTGAACTGTTCCGCAACTGTATCATCGGAGTGTGGGGGTCGGTAGAAGGAGCCAATTACTAACTTAATTCGGCTGTTAAGTATAACCTCCACCCAACCAATTCGCACAGAGTATCTACTTCGACTTCACTACAAGATAAACCACTACTGACAGACACACAAACTCCACCACCAATTCTGCCTAATCTATGTTTCCTGAACACCGTCTGAGACTTCGTAAAAATTTCTGCAGAACTGATTTCAGGCTTTAGCCAGCTTTCTGTACCTATAACGATATCAAATTCTGTGCTTTCTATTAGCGCTTGAAGCTTAGGGACTTTTCCAGCGCAACTACAACAATTTACAACTATAATTCCGACTGTTCCTTGATCCAAGCACGTCCTGTAATTGCCAAGCACCCTTTGACATTGCAGCCCATCCCGCACTTTCCCGAGGCCTTCTAACCTAAAAAAGCCGCCCAGTCCACGCCACACAGCCTCCGCTACCCGTGTAGCCACCAGCTGAGTGTAGTGAACTCCTGACCTATTCAGCGGAACCCGAACCCCACCACCCTATGGCGCAAGTCAAGGAATCTGCAGCCAATACGGTCGCAAAACCGTCTGAGCCTCTGATTCAGACACTCCACCCGGCTCTGCGCCAAAGGTCCGCAGTCGGTTCTGTCAACGATGCTGCAGATGGTGAGCTCTGCCTTCATCTCGTAAGAAAGACAGGCAGCCTTCACCAAATCAGATAGCCGCTGGAATCTAGAGAGAATTTCCTCAGATCCAAAGCGACACACGTCATTAGTGTCGACATGTGCCACCACCTGCAGCTGGCTGCACACTGTGCTCTTCATGGCATCAGGAAGGACCCTTTCCACATCAGGAATGACTCCTCCCGGAATGCACACGAAGTGCACACTGGATTTCTTCCCCTCCTTAGCCGCCGTATCCCTAAGGGGCCCCATTACGCGCCTAACATTGGAGCTCCCAACTACCAGTAAGCCCACCCTCTGCGATTGCCCGGACCTTGAAGGCTGAGAATGATCCTCTGAAACAGGGCAGGCAGCTGCATCTGGCTCAGCCACAGACAGTGCCTGAAATCTGTTTGTCAGACGCACCAGGGAGGCTTTCTGATCAGCCTCCGGGGACGCCTTTCGCTGCCTGCCACGCCGTGGAATGACCTCCCAATCAACCACAGGCGAGGGCTCAGCCCCACTGCGTTCAGCAACCGGGGCAACCACAGCGGCAGACCGATCTGGGGACAGACGGGACGAGGTTGACATCCCCGTGATACCCGAGTCCGGCTCCCCACAGTGGTGCTCATTGGCAACAGCCTCAAGCTGCGCGACCGAAGTCAGCGCAGATTGCAGCTGTGAGCGAAGGGATGCCAAGTCAGCCCTCATCCGAACACAGCAATCGCAGTCCCTGTCCATTCTAATCGATGTTTAACAACAGTTACCGAAACACGAGTCCGTGCCTAGATAACGCAAGCGGAACACGCAAAGAATGTATCAACTAACCTGTACAAATGCCTAACGACTGCGCTACAATCTGCTGAATTTACGATTACAGTAACTAAAACTCGAAATTGCACCTCCTATACGAAACTCACACGCAATTTAAATAATAATCTATCAAGTAAACACTAAAGCGCGATGCTACAACTGTAAAATACTATAATACCCCCGAAATATATGAATTAAACAATGCAAGTACCCAAAAACACGCAAAGAAATTAATTAAACTATGTAACAAATAAGTAAGCTAGGGTTATACGACTTGCTGCTGCAGCTGCTTATCCAACGGCGGCAGGGAGCACAATGACTGTGACCAACCGACACTGGCTGTTCAAAACAAAAACAGAAGACAGACGACTACGCGAATTTGCACTATTCAGGTACTAAGGCGCGATGCTACAACCCTCAAATACTATAATACGCCCGAAATATATGAATTAAACAATGCAAGTACCCAAAAACACGCAAAGAATTAATTAAATTATCTAACAAATAATTAAGTTAGGGTTATACGACTTGCTGCTGCAGCTGCTTATCCAACGGCGGCAGGGAGCACACTCATGTGGATCATCTCACACTTTTCGTTATTTAGCGTCAACTGCCACCTGACACACCATACAGCAATCTTTTCTAAATCGCTTTGCAACTGATACTGGTCTTCAGATGACCTTACTAGACGGTAAATTTCAGCATCATCTGCGAATAATCTAAGAGAACTGCTCAGATTGTCACCCAGGTCATTTATATAGATCAGGAACAGTAGAGGTCCCAGGACGCTTCCCTGGGGAACACCTGATATCACTTCCGTTTTACTCGATGATTTGCCGTCTATTACTACGAACTGCGACCTTCCTGACAGGAAATCACGAATCCACTCGCACAACTGAGACGATACCCCATAGCTCCGCAGCTTGATTAGAAGTCGCTTGTGAGGAACGGTGTCAAAAGCTTTCCGGAAATCTAGAAATACGGAATCAACTTGAGATCCCCTGTCGATAGCCGCCATTACTTCGTGCGAATAAAGGGCTAGCTGCATTGCACAAGAGCGATGTTTTCTGAAGCCATGCTGATTACGTGTCAATAGATCGTTCCCTTCGAGGTGATTCATAATGTTTGAATACAGTATATGCTCCAAAACCCTACTGCAAACCGACGTCAATGATATAGGTCTGTAGTTAAATGGATTACTCCTACTACCCTTCCTGAACACTGGTGCGACCTGCGCAATTTTCCAATCTGTAGGTACAGATCTATCGGTGAGCGAGCAGTTGTATATGAGTGCTAAGTAGGGAGCTATAGTATCAGCGTAATCTGAAAGGAACCTAATCGGTATACAATCTGGACCTGAAGACTTGCCCGTATCAAGCGATTTGAGTTGCTTCGCAACCCCTAAGGTATCTACTTCTAAGAAACTCATGCTAGCAGATGTTCGTGTTTCAAATTCTGGAATATTTCATTCGTCTTCCCTGGTGAAGGAATTTCGGAAACCGGCGTTCAATAACTCCGCTTTAGCGGCACAGTTGTCGGTAACAGTACCATCGGCACTGCACAGCGAAGGTATTGACTGCGTCTTGCCACTTGTGTACTTTACATACGACCAGAATTTCTTCGGATTTTCTACCAAATTTTGAGACAATGTTTCGTTGCTGATCCTATTAAAGGCATCTCGCATCGAAGTACGTGCCAAATTTCGCGCGTGTGTAAATTTTAGCCCATCTTCGGGATTTCGCGATCTTCTGAACTTCGCATGCTTTTTCCGTTGCTTCTGCAACAGCGTTCGGACCTTTTTTGTGTACCACGGGGGATCCGTTCCATCTCTTACCAATTTATGAGGTATGAATCTCTCAATTGCTGTTGCTACTATATCTTTGAATTTGAGCCACATCTCGTCTACATTTGCATAGTCAGTTCGGAAGGATTGGAAAGTGTCTTTTAGGAAGGCTTCTAGTGACACTTTATCCGCTTTTTTAAATAAAATTATTTTGCGTTTGTTTCTGATGGATTTGGAAGAAAGTGTATTGAACCTAGCTACAACGACCTTGTGATCACTAATCCCTGTATCAGTCATGATGCTCTCTATCAGCTCTGGATTGTTTGTCGCTAAGAGGTCAAGTGTGTTTTCGCAACCATTTACAATTCGTGTGGGTTCGTGGACTAACTGCTCGAAATAATTTTCGGAGAAAGCATTTAGGACAATCTCGGAAGATGTTTTCTGCCTACCACCGGTTTTGAACAAGTATTTTTGCCAACATACCGAGGGTAGGTTGAAGTCCCCACCAAATATAACCGTATGAGTGGGGTATTTATTTGTTACGAGACTCAAACTTTCTCTGAACTGTTCCGCAACTGTATCATCGGAGTGTGGGGGTCGGTAGAAGGAGCCAATTACTAACTTAATTCGGCTGTTAAGTATAACCTCCACCCAACCAATTCGCACAGAGTATCTACTTCGACTTCACTACAAGATAAACCACTACTGACAGACACACAAACTCCACCACCAATTCTGCCTAATCTATCTTTCCTGAACACCGTCTGAGACTTCGTAAAAATTTCTGCAGAACTGATTTCAGGCTTTAGCCAGCTTTCTGTACCTATAACGATATCAACTTCTGTGCTTTCTATTAGCGCTTGAAGCTCAGGCACTTTTCCAGCGCAACTACAACAATTTACAACTATAATTCCGACTGTTCCTTGATCCAAGCACGTCCTGTAATTGCCAAGCATCCTTTGACATTGCAGCCCATCCCGCACTTTCCCGAGGCCTTCCAACCTAAGAAACCGCCCAGTCCACGCCACACAGCCTCCGCTACCCGTGTAGCCGCCAGCTGAGTGTAGTGAACTCCTGACCTATTCAGCGGAACCCGAAACCCCAACACCCTATGGCGCAAGTCAAGGAATCTGCAGCCAACACGGTCGCAAAGCCGTCTGAGCCTCTGATTCAGACCCTCCACCCGGCTCTGCACCAAAGGTCTGCAGTCGGTTCTGTCAACGATGCTGCAGATGGTGAGCTCTGCCTTCATCTCGTAAGCAAGACCGGCAGCTTTCACCAATTCAGATAGCCGCAGGAATCTAGAGAGAATTTCCTCAGATCCAAAGCGACACACGTCATTAGTGCCGACATGTGCCACCACCTGCAGCTGGCTGCACACTGTGATCTTCATGGCATCCGGAAGGACCCTTTCCACATCAGGAATGACTCCTCCCGGAATGCACACGGAGTGCACACTGGATTTCTTCCCCTCCTTAGCCGCCGTATCCCTAAGGGGCCCCATTACGCGCCTAACATTGGAGCTCCCAACTACCAGTAAGCCCACCCTCTGCGATTGCCCGGACCTTGAAGGCTGAGAATGATCCTCTGAAACAGGGCAGGCAGCTGCATCTGGCTCAGCCACAGACAGTGCCTGAAATCTGTTTGTCAGACGCACCAGGGAGGCTTTCTGATCAGCCTCCGGGGACGCCTTTCGCTCCCTGCCACGCCGTGGAACGACCTCCCAATCAACCACAGGCGAGGGCTCAGCCCCACTGCGTTCAGCAACCGGGGCAACCACAGCGGCAGACCGATCTGGGGACAGACGGGACGAGGTTGACATCCCCGTGATACCCGAGTCCGGCTCCCCACAGTGGTGCCCATTGGCAACAGCCTCAAGCTGCGCGACCGAAGTCAGCGCAGATTGCAGCTGTGAGCGAAGGGATGCCAAGTCAGCCCTCATCCGAACACAGCAATCGCAGTCCCTGTCCATTCTAATCGATGTTTAACAACAGTTACCGAAACACGAGTCCGTGCCTAGATAACGCAAGCGGAACACGCAAAGAATGTATCAACTAACCTGTACAAATGCCTAACGACTGCGCTACAATCTGCTGAATTTACGATTACAGTAACTAAAACTCGAAATTGCACCTCCTATACGAAACTCACACGCAATTTAAATAATAAAAAAAATGGCTCTGAGCACTATGGGACTCAACTTCTGTGGTCATTAGTCCCCTAGAACTTAGAACTACCTAAACCTAACTAACCTAAGGACATCACACACATCCATGCCCGAGGCAGGATTCGAACCTGCGACCGTAGCAGTCGCACGGTTCCGGACTGCGCGCCTAGAACCGCGAGACCACCGCGGCCGGCATTTAAATAATATTCTACCAAGTAAACACTAAAGCGCGATGCTACAACTGTAAAATACTATAATACCCCCGAAATATATGAATTAAACAATGCAAGTACCCAAAAACACGCAAAGAAATTAATTAAACTATCTAACAAATAAGTAAGCTAGGGTTATACGACTTGCTGCTGCAGCTGCTTATCCAACGGCGGCAGGGAGCACACTCATGTGGATCATCTCACACTTTTCGTTATTTAGCGTCAACTGCCACCTGACACACGATACAGCAATCTTTTCTAAATCGCTTTGCAACTGATACTGGTCTTCGGATGACCTTACTAGACGGTAAATTACAGCATCATCTGCGAATAATCTAAGAGAACTGCTCAGATTGTCACCCAGGTCATTTATATAGATCAGGAACAGCAGAGGTCCCAGGACGCTTCCCTGGGGAACACCTGATATCACTTCCGTTTTACTCGATGATTTGCCGTATATTACTACGAACTGCGACCTTCCTGACAGGAAATCACGAATCCACTCGCACAACTGAGACGATACCCCATAGCTCCGCAGCTTGATTAGAAGTCGCTTGTGAGGAACGGTGTCAAAAGCTTTCCGGAAATCTAGATATACGGAATCAACTTGAGATCCCCTGTGGATAGCGGCCATTACTTCGTGCGAATAAAGATCTAGCTGCATTGCACAAGAGCGATGTTTTCTGAAGCCATGCTTATTACGTGTCAATAGATCGTTCCCCTCGAGGTAATTCATAATGTTTGAATACAGTATATGCTCCAAAACCCTACTGCAAACCAACGTCAATGATATAGGTCTGTAGTTAAATGGATTAGTCCTACTACCCTTCTCAAACACTGGTGCGACCTGCGCAATTTTCCAATCTGTAGGTACAGATCTATCGGTGAGCGAGCGGTTGTATATGAGTGCTAAGTAGGGAGCTATAGTATCAGCGTAATCTGAAAGGAACCTAATCGGTATACAATCTGGACCTGAAGACTTGCCCGTATCAAGCGATTTGAGTTGCTTCGCAACCCCTAAGGTATCTACTTCTAAGAAACTCATGCTAGCAGATGTTCGTGTTTCAAATTCTGGAATATTTCATTCGTCTTCCCTGGTGAAGGAATTTCGGAAACTGGCGTTCAATAACTCCGCTTTAGCGACACAGTTGTCGGTAACAGTACCATCGGCACTGCACAGCGAAGGTATTGACTGCGTCTTGCCGCTTGTGTACTTTACATACGACCAGAATTTCTTCGGATTTTCTACCAAATTTTGAGACAATGTTTCGTTGTGGAACCTATTAAAGGCATCTCGCATCGAAGTACGTGCCAAATTTCGCGCGTGTGTAAATTTTAGCCCATCTTCGGGATTTCGCGATCTTCTGAACTTCGCATGCTTTTTCCGTTGCTTCTGCAACAGCGTTCGGACCTTTTTTGTGTACCACGGGGGATCCGTTCCATCTCTTACCAATTTATGAGGTATGAATCTCTCAATTGCTGTTGCTACTATATCTTTGAATTTGAGCCACATCTCGTCTACATTCGCATAGTCAGTTCGGAAGGATTGGAAAGTGCCTTTTAGGAAGGCTTCTAGTACTTTATCCGCTTTTTTAAATAAAATTATTTTGCGTTTGTTTCTGATGGATTTGGAAGAAAGTGTATTGAACCTAGCTACAACGACCTTGTGATCACTAATCCCTGTATCAGTCATGATGCTCTCTATCAGCTCTGGATTGTTTGTCGCTAAGAGGTCAAGTGTGTTTTCGCAACCATTTACAATTCGTGTGGGTTCGTGGACTAACTGCTCGAAATAATTTTCGGAGAAAGCATTTAGGACAATCTCGGAAGATGTTTTCTGCCTACCACCGGTTTTGAACAAGTATTTTTGCCAACATACCGAGGGTAGGTTGAAGTCCCCACCAAATATAACCGTATGAGTGGGGTATTTATTTGTTACGAGACTCAAACTTTCTCTGAACTGTTCCGCAACTGTATCATCGGAGTGTGGGGGTCGGTAGAAGGAGCCAATTACTAACTTAATTCGGCTGTTAAGTATAACCTCCACCCAACCAATTCGCACAGAGTATCGACTTCGACTTCACTACAAGATAAACCACTACTGACAGACACAAACACTCCACCACCAATTCTGCCTAATCTATCTTTCCTGAACACCGTCTGAGACTTCGTAAAAATTTCTGCAGAACTTATTTCAGGCTTTAGCCAGCTTTCTGTACATATAACGATATCAACTTCTGTGCTTTCTATTAGCGCTTGAAGCTCAGGGACTTTTCCAGCGCAACTACAACAATTTACAACTATAATTCCGACTGTTCCTTGATCCAAGCACGTCCTGTAATTGCCAAGCACCCTTTGACATTGCAGCCCACACCGTACTTTCCCGAGGCCTTCTAACCTAAAAAAACCGCCCAGTCCACGCCACTCAGCCTCCGCTATCCGTGTAGCCGCCAGCTGAGTGTAGTGAACTCCTGACCTATTCAGCGGAACCCGAAACCCCACCACCCTATGGCGCAAGTCAAGGAATCTGCAGCCAACACGGTCGCAGAACCGTCTGAGCCTCTGATTCAGACCCTCCACCCGGCTCTGCACCAAAGGTCTGCAGTCGGTTCTGTCGACGATGCACCAGATGGTGAGCTCTGCCTTCATCTCGTAAGCAAGACCGGCAGCCTTCACCAAATCACATAGCCGCTGGAATCCAGAGAGAATTTCCTCAGATTCAAAGTGACATATGTCATTAGTGCCGACATGTGCCACCAGCTGCAGCTGGCTGCATCCAGTGCTCTTCATGGCATCCGGAAGGACCCTTTCCACATCAGGAATGACTCCTCCCGGAATTCACACGGAGTGCACACTGGATTTCTTCCCCTCCTTCTTCCCCTCCCCACCCTATCCGCACATGCCAACCCCCACCATGCACACCTTCATCCTCTCCCACCTCCTTGATGCCCACCCCCTCAGAAATCTGCAAATTCTTCCCCAATGCCCCCATTTCTCATTACTTGCAAGGACATCAAATCAACCAATCCCTCACTCAACAATGAACTCCTCAAATGGTCTCTTGTGTCACCATTGGCCCTATGCCACACTTACACTTTTCCTTACCTCCTACTCTCCCTGTCAGGCGCAACCTCCTTTCCATCCTCCAACCCTCACCACAATAATCATGAAGCTTAGCCCCATGGTCAGGGAGGTAGTGGTGTTGGCCAAACTGAAAACACAGCCTGCACTTGAAACCCATTCTGCCTGCCGCATTTGCAGTGACTTAGGCCCCATCTTCCTCATGAGTATCTTCACAGAATCCTTCATCGACCATCAACTCACCCAGTTATGGCACCCTTCAGGAATCGCCTCTCTTTTACATGTCTGCTGGGCTACACCAAGTGTCTCTATGACACAGTTGGAGTCATTAGACAAGATCGTTTCTCTGAGACTCCTGCTGGCATCCTACTAGGGTCTCACTGTGGAAATTCCTCTGGGTGTCCAGCAGTCTTTTCACAAGACAAAACAGATTGCTTGCTGTAACTCTTCCACCTTGGTTCTGGAACACAGTAATTGCTTCACCATTGAAATATAATACTCATTCTGCAGACGACTGAATAAGACACTCCCACTGCTATTATGTTATTGGCCCGCCCCTCCCCCCTCCCAACGACATGGCTGCTAGACTACTACAAGAGTTTCCACGACTCGTTAGTGTCTTGGAGAGATGTCAGCTGAGAGTCTGTAGTATGCAAGGGTGAATAAATTCAGTTTCCCATTGTCAATGTGAGGGGGCGAGAGTTACAGTAAACTGGCAGAGGAGCATCAGTTACTGTGGCTGTAGCTGAATGATAGCGCCAGTATCATAGACACGCGCTAGCAGAGTGACTCCCGCCAAGTCCTCAAGCCATATGCAATAGCGCAGCATCCATCTAATGGCAATGCAGTTCATGAACGCAGCATTAGTGTCTTGGAGAGACGTCAGCGAAGAGATTGTAGTATGCAATGGCAAAGAAATTTCTGTGCCCCATCGTCAATGTGAATCTGCGTGGGTTACAGTAAACCACCAGCAGACTATTGGTTACAACCCACTGGACACCCAGGAGAGGTTCCATACAGTAACAGTAGCCGAATCCCAAAGCCAATATCATAGATATTTACTAGCAAATAACTCCGACAATGTCATTGAGGCATCTGCAATGGCGCAGTACCCACGTGGTAGAGATGCAAATCCTGAGTATTGTGTTAGTGTCTTGGAGACACATTGGCAGAGATTATGTAGTATGCAATGCCGAAGCAAATTGTGTGTTACATCGTCCATGTGAGGCTGCGAGGCTTACAGTAAACCTGCAACAGTGCATCGAGTACGAGCTACTGGACACGCAGGAGAGATTCCACGTGGTTCCTTAGCACAATGCCAGCTCTGGTATCATAGATATACATTAGCAGAATGGCTCGGACAATGTCCTTGAAGCATATGTAATAGGTCAGAATCTATCTGATGAAGATGCAGTTATTGAGGGCAGCATTAATGTCTTCGAGAGATGACGAGAGAGAGTCTGTAGTACGCAATGAGCGAAGCAATTTCTGCGACCCATCGTCAATGAGAGGGTGCGAGGGTTACAGTAAAAGGCAGTGGCTGAACAGTCACAAGCTCCTGGACACCCAGGAGAGGTTCCATGTGGCAAGCGTAGCGCCAGCGCCAGTATCATAGATATACACTAAAATAATGATCTCAACAATGTCCCCTAGGCATGTGCAATAGTGAGGCACCCATCTAATGGCGAGGCAATTCTCAAGGGCAGGATTAGTGTTTATGGGAGATGTCAGCAGAGAGCCCATGGTATGCAATGCCGAAGGATTTCTGTCCCCCATGATGAATGTGCGGTAGCAAGACCTACAGCAGAACACCAGCAATTCATCGGTTACAAGCTACTGGACACACAGGAGAGGTTCCATGTGCTATCATAGATATACACTCGCAGAATGACTCCGTCAATGTCCTAAAGGCGTATGCAATACCGCATGACCAGTCTGGTGATATGCCATTCCTGAGGGCAGCGTTAGTGTCTTGGAGAGATGTAATTTGCAATGGCGAAGCAATTTCTGTGTCCCATCGTACTGTAACAGAAAACCAGCAGCAGTGCATCAGTTACAAGCTACTGGACGAGCAGGAGAGATTATATGTAATTTCCATAGCCGAATGCCAGCGCCTTTATCATTAATACATACTAGCAGAAAGACTGTAACAATGTCTTCAGGCATATGCAATAGCGCATCATACTTGTGATGGAAATGCAGTTCCTTATAGCAGCATTAGTGTCTTTGAGAGACGTTGGCAGAGAGTTTGTAGCGTGCAATGGCAAAGCAATTTGTGTGTCATATCGTCAATGTGAGGGTGCAAGGGTTACAGTTAACAGGCAGCGCTGCATCAGTTACAAGCTACTTTACACCCAACAGAGGTTCCATGCAGTAATGGTAGCCCCAGTTCATCGCAAGTGTCATAGATATACGTTAACAGAATGACTTTGACAATGTTTTCGAGTCATGTGCAATATTGCAGCACCTGTCTAATGGTGAGTCAATGCCCAAGGGCAGCATTAGTGTCTTGGAGACATGTCGGTAGAGAGCCTCTAATATGTAGTTATGAAGCAATTTCTATGTCCCGTGGTCTAACTGCTTGTGCTAAGATTGTAGTAAACTGGCAGCAGTGCACCGGTTACAACCTACTGGACCTCCAGGAGACGTTCCATACGGTGATTGTAGCCAAAAGCGAGCGACATTATCATAGACATACACCAGCAAAATGACTCCGACAATATCCTAGATTCATATGGAATAGCGCAGACCCGTACTGTGGAGATGCAATCCCTGAGGGCCGTGTAAGTGTCTTGAAGAGATGTCGGCAGAGAGCCAGTAATACGAAATGGTGAAGCAACTTCTGTGTCCTGTTATCAATGTTGAGGGTGCAAGGGATGCAGTAAACCCGCAGCGGTGCATCCATTACCAGGTACTGGATATGCAGGACAGGTTCCATGTGATTACCTCAGCCAAATGTCTTCGAGGCATATGCAATGGCGGAGCACCTGTATGGTGGAGTTATAATTCCGAGGGCAGCGTTATTGTCTTGGAGAGATATCAGCTGAGAACCTTAGTGTGAAAAGGCTAAGGAATATTTGTGTCTCATCGTCAATGAGAGTGTGTGTGGGGTCGGCAGGTGTGCATCAGTCACAAACTGCTGGACACCCAGGAGAGGCTGCATGCGGAGTCAGTAGCCAAATGCCAGCGCTGGTTTCATAGATGTACATTAATGTAATAGTCCAACAATGTCTTCGAGGCATATGCAACAGGTTAGCAGTCGTCTGGTGGAGATGAACTTCTTGGGCCCATCATTAATGTCTTCTAGAGACAATGGCATTGAGCCAGTAGAATGTGTTCTTTCATAACCGTTAGCAAAGGAACGGAGATTCAGAATGCAAACCAGAGAAGGTGGTGAGAAAACGTCCGAAAATGACACGTTGAATTTTACCGAGCTGTGCCAAGAGTGACGCCTGGATGAAGTGAATATAAGCACCGCTACTGTTGGCTAAGGCCGCTCAGATCGCCTCACAGTACTGACATTAGTGGAACATATTTGCAGAGCGTGCTACAACAAAAACTAGTTGTGATTGTTATCAGTTATTTGTCTGGACGTCGACTATAGCGATAACTATTATTGTTTGCATGTTACTTGCGATACCGATGTAATTCGAAACTTAAGTATTATCATATCTGTTTTATAGAAATAAAGCTACAAATGTTATTAGTTAGAACTGTCGTAAAGCATTCTGAGGACAAACCATCATTTAGACACCCTGTAAGCAACGAATGGGCATCACCCCACAGTATGGAATGGCGAAGCATTTCTGTGTCCCATCGTCAATATGAATGTCGTAGGGTTACAGTAAACTTGCAGTGGTGCATCAGTTACTTGCTACTGGACACCCAGCAGATTCCCATGCAGTAACCACAGCCGAATGTCGAAGCAAGTGTCATAGATGCACACTAGCAGAAAGACTCCAACAGTGTCCTCACAGTGTATGCAATATCGCAGCACCAGTCAAATGGCAAGGCAATTCCCGAGGGCAGCTTTAGTGTGTTGGAGAGACATCGGCAGAGAGCCTGTAGTATGAAATGGCGAATCAGTTTCTGCGTCCCATCATCAAGGGTTACAGTAGACCATCATTGGTACATTAGTTCCATGCGGTGACCATAGCCGAATGCCAGTGCCATTATCATATATATACACTAGCAGAATGACTCTGACAATGTCCACGAGGCAAATGCAATAGTGAAGCAGCCGTCTGCTGGAGATCCAATTCATTAGGGCAGCAATAGTGTCTTGAAGAGACGTCAGCTCAGAACCTGTAGTGTGCAGTGGTGAAGCAATCCAGTTGTCATTCTGAGGGTGCAAGTGTTACAGTAAACTGGCAGTGGAGCATCGGTTACAAGCTACTGGACAACAAGGTGAGAGGTTCCGTGTGGTGACCGTAGCCAAAAGCCAGTGCCAGTATCATAGACTACATTAGCAAAATGATTCTGACAGTGTCCTCGAGTCATATGCAATAGCACAGCACCTGTATGTTGAAGAGGCAGTTCCTGAGGCGTCAATCTGAGGGTGAGAGAGTTACAGTTAACTGGCAGCAGTGCATTGGTTAGAAGCTACTGGAGACCCAGGAGAGGTTTTATGCAGCTACCATAGCCAAATTCTAGTGTCAGTATCACAGATATGCACTACCAAAATGTCTCCCACAGTCTCCTTGAGGCATATGCAGTATCGCAGCACCTGTCTGATAGAGAAAAAAGTCCTGAAGTCAGCGTCAGTGTCTAGGAGAGAGGTCAGCACAGAGCCTGTAATATGCAATAGCGAAGCGATTTCTGTGTCCCGTCGTCCATGTGAAGGTGTGAGGATTACAGTAAACCAGCACCAGTGCTTCAGTTACAAGCTATTGGACACCCAGGAGAGGTTCTATCAGTGACCATACCCAACTGCGAGCGCCATTATCATAGATATAGACAGTCAGAATGATACCGACAATGTCCTCGAGGCATATGCTATAGCACAGAACCCATCTGATGGAAATGGAGTTTCTGAGGGCAGCATTAGTGTTTTTAGCAGACATGGGAAGCGAGCCTGTAGTATGCAATGGAGAAATAATTTGTGTGTCCCATCGTCAACGTGACTGTGTGAGAATTACAGTAAACCAGCAGCAGAGCATTGGTTACAAGTTGCTGGACACCCAGAAGAGGTTCCATTCAGTGATCGTAGAAGAATGTCAGCGCCAGTAGCGGAGAATTGCAATTACTGAGCCCCATGTTAGTGTCTTGAAGACGCTGTAGTATGTAATGGTGAAATTACACACATCAAAAAAGTTTTGCATCTACTCGGTTACGAAAGTTATGGAACCTGTACAGAAAATTGGAATAAAGATCCACATAAACACTATTTCCACACTTTTTACTGCTCATGAAAACCACACACTGCATATTGTACCACCATATAACGAGACCTTCAGAGGTGGTGGTCCAGAATGCTGTACACACCAGAACCTCTAATACCCAGCAGCATGTCCTCTTCCATTGATGCATGCCTATATTCGTCGTGGCATAGTATCCACAAGTTCAACAAGGCACTGTTGGTCCATAATGTCCCACTCCTCAATGGCGATTCGACATAGATCCTGAGAGTGGTTGGTGGGTCACGTCGTCCACAAAGAGCTTTTATCAAACTATCCCGGGATGGTTGACAGGGTTCATGTCTGGAGAACATGCTGGCCATTCGATTTAGCGATGTCGTTATCCTGAAGAAAGTCATTCAGAAGATGTGCACGATGGATAGTTCAAATGTCTCTGAGCACTATGGGACTTAACATCTATGGTCATCAGTCCCCTAGAACTTAGAACTACTTAAACCTAACTAACCTAAGGATATCACACAACACCCAGTCATCACGAGGCAGAGAAAATCCCTGACCCCGCCGGGAATCGAACCCTGGAACCCGGGCGCTAGTAGCGAGAATGCTACCGCACGACCACGAGCTGCGAACCACGATGGATGCGCAAATTGTCGTCCATGAAGATGCCTCGCCAATATTCTGCTGATGTGATTGCACTATCAGTTGGAGGATGGCATTCACATATCGTACAGCCATTACAGCGCCTTCAGTGACCACCAGTGGCGTATACTGGCCCCCATGCTGCTACCCTAAAACAGCAAGGAACCTACATCTTGCTGCACTCGCTGCACAGTGTGTCTAAGGCGTTCAGCCTGACTGGGTTGCCTCTAAAACCGTCTCCGACGATTGTCTGGTTGAAGGCATCTGCAACACTCATCAGTGAGGAGAACATGATGCCAATCCTGAGTGGTCCATTCGGCATGTTGTTGGGCCATATCTGTACTGTACTGCTTAGTGTCATGGTTGCAAAGATGGACCTCGCCATAGGCGTCGGGAGTGACGTTGTGCACAATTTGAGTCGTAACACAACGTCCTGTGGCTGCACGAAAAGCATTGTTCAACATGGTTGCGTTGCTGTCAGCGTTCCTCCGAGCCATAATCCGTAGGTAACGGTCACCCACTGCAGTAGTGACACTTGGGCGGCCTGAGCGAGGCATGTCATCGACAGTTCTTGTCTCTCTGTATCTCCTCCATGTTTTGGTTCACTCAGAGACACAGTTCCCTTGGTGAGAGCCCTTCCTGGCACAAAGAAACAATGTGATGATGTACTATCCTCAGTCAATGTCTATCTTCAAGAGTTCTGGGAACTGGGGTGATGCAAAACTTTTTTGATGTGTGTATTTCTACATCCCATCACCAATGTCAGGGTTGCGAGGTTAAAGTAAACTGGCAGTGGTGCATCGGTTACAAGCTAGTGGACATCCAGGACAGGTTCCAGTATCATACATATACTCTAGCATAATGACTCTGACAATGGCCTCGAGGCATATGAAATAACGCAGCACCCGTCTGATGGAGATTCAGTTCTTGACGGCAGCATTAGTGTCTTGGAGAGACGTCAGCACAGAGCGTGTAGTATGCACTAGCAAATCAAATTCTGTATGCTACCGTCAATATGAGGATGTGAGGGTTACAGTAAACCAGTAGCAGTGCAATGGGTGGAAGCTACTGGACACCCAGGAGAGGTTCCATGCAGTGTCCTTACCAAAATGCCAGTGCGAGTATCGTAGATATACTCTAGCAGAAGAAGCCTCGACTGTGTCCTCTCCTTCTGCGCACCACACGTGTAATGGTGAGGCAATTCTTGAGGGCAATAATTGTGTCTTCGAGGGATGGCGGTAGAGAGCCTGTAGTATGCAATGGGAGAGCAATTTCTGTGTCCCATCATCAATGTGACGATGCGATTGTTGCAGTAAACCAGCAGTGGTGCATGAGCTACAGACTACTGGACACCCAGGATCGGCTCCATGTGGTGACCACAACCAAATTCTGGTGTAAGTATTATGGATATACACTAGCAGAATGACTCAAAGAATGTCCTCGAGGCATATGCAATATCGCAACACCGAAGTAATGGCGAAGCAATTCCCGAGGGCAGCATTATTGCCTTGGAGAGATGTCGGCAGATGGCCTGTAGTACGAGGGTGATATGAAAAGTTCTTGGAATCACCACGAGAGGTCAGCACTAGCGCAACGGGTTGTTCACGTGATATTCATTGGACTCTTTCCTGTAAACACGTGCCACGTCAGTGCTCTTGGAAGAGAGCTGTGGTGGTGACGTGGCTCTGTTGTTGTTCCTGCGAAGTGATTTGCGAAGAAGGAAAAAAATCGAGATTAAGTGATTAAGTACTTTGTAAATAAAGGCATGAAAACAGAGGACATTCGTGTCGATTTCCAGAATACACTGGGGGACTTTGCTCCTTCGTATTCAACAGTCGCCAAGAGAACAAACGAATTTAAATTTGTTTGGGAGAGCTTAGATGATGATCCGTGCATTGGTCAGCCAAGATGTGTCACTACTCCAGAAATCATAGCAAAAGTGCACAAATTGTTCACAGAGGATCGCCGATTGAAAGTGTGTGAAATTGCTCGTGCTTGCCAGGTTCGTGTAAAAGGGTATATCCTATTTTAACTGAAGAATTAGAAATGAAAAAAATTATCTGCAAGATGAGTGCCGCGACTCTACACTGGATCAAAAACGCATGAGAATGGGCATATCTGAACAATGTTGGGCTCGTTTTAGGAGAAACGAACAAGATTTTTTGCACTGGTTTGTGACCACAGATGAAACTAGGGTGCACTATTATACCCCAGAGACAAATCAACAGTCAGAGCAGTGGAAACATGCCGATTCTCAGCCACCAAAGAAAGCAAAGACAATTCCGGGCGGGAAAGGCCCTGGCATAAGTTTTACGGACTGCGTGGTAATTACTCAGGTGCCTGGTGAGGACTGTGACCTCACCAAATGGATCACGTGTGAAGCTAGGGATTGATGAACTCCCACAGAAGTCGCCGAACCTGAGGGTCGCTGGTTCGATTTCAGAACGCAGCACTCGGCGCCTCACCGTAGTCGCTTGTTAATACACAACGAGCGAATTCACAAGTAGAAGACCGCGCCGCTGTTGCACTGAGTCACGAGCACAGTGCTGAACTGGAGAACAAACCGCCGGCGCACCGCTGCAACACGAGCCGTCGTCGCATCAGCCGTCACCGGAACCTTCACTCTATGACTCCGCCGCGAGGAACTCAGCGAGTTAAAAAACACTGTATTACTCTGTTTGTTCGAAGGGCCTTATGTCTCAATAAACGACTGCTAGTGGAACCACCAATGTTTCTCTCACACCTCACCCTCTAAGCCAAGGAAAGAGCCCACTGCACCGCCCACACAGTGTCGTTCCCCTCCCGCCATCCCTGACAAAAAATGACCTTTGGTCTGCTCTGTCACTGACACGTAATATCTAGTGTCACTAAACCTCGACCCACTAGTGAGGAAGAAAGAAAGAAATTCGTGTGTTATATTGTTGATTGTACTAGATTTTGGTCTTCAACTTGTAATTTGCATTCGATCTGTGTAAATGTTATCTGTTGTTAACGTTTTTGATGTTAAATTCATGTACTTCCTCGTTCCACGATCACGGAGATCTGATAGTCAATTTGATCCTAATGAACAAGGCATGTAAAATAAAATAAAAATAAATAAATTACTTTCCAAAGCGAAATTTTCGTTTTCCATTGTTATGAAATTCCTGGCAGGTTAAAAGTGTGTGAACGAGAATCGAACTCGCGACCTTCACCGTTTGCAGACAGGTGTTCTACCAGCTAAGTTACCCAAGTGTGACTCGCGACCTGTCCTCACAACCTTACCTCTGCCAGAACCTCGTCTTCTATCTTCCAAATTTCACATAAGCTCTCCTGCGAATCATGCAAGACCGGCACTCCTAGAAGAAGGAAGTTTGCGGACTCATTGCTTGGCTACAGCCAGGGACTATACCACGTCCCCGCAACATCCTTTCTTCCAGGAGTCCAGGCCTCGGAAGTTTCGCAGCAGAACTGTGTGGTTTGGAATGTTCACTGAAGCCCCAAAGAAAATTGCTATAGCCATGCGTATTCAAATACGGAGATATGTAAACAGGCAGAATTCAGTGCTGCGGTCAGCAACGCCCGTATAAGACAACAAGTGTCTGGTGCAGTTGTTAGATCGGTTACTACTTCCACAATGCCAGGTTATCAAGGTTTAAGTGAGTTTGAAAGTGGTATTACAGTCGGCGCACGAGTTTTGGGATACAGCAAAAATGGCTCTGACTGCTATGGGACTTAGCTTCTCAGGTCATCAGTCCACTAGAACTAAGAACTACTTAAACCTAACTAACCTAAGGACATCACACACTTCCATGCCCAAGGCAGGATTCGAACCTGCGACCGTAGCGGTCGCGCAGTTCCAGACTGTAGCGCCTAGAACCGCTCGGCCACTTCGACCGGCTGGGATATAGCATTTCCGAGGTAGCGCTGAAGTGGAGATTTTCCTGCACGACTATTTCAGGAGTGTACTGTGAACATCAGGAATGCGGTACAACATCAGATCACCAACATCGCTGCAGCCGGGAAAAGATCTAGCAAGAACGGGACCTATGACAACTGAAGAGAATAGTTCAACATGATAGAAGTGCAACTTTTCTGCATGTTGCTGCAGATTTCGAAGCTGGGACATCAACAACTGTCAGCGTGCAAACCATTCGACGACACATCAGCGATACGGGCTTTCGGAACCAAAGGCCCACTCGTGTAGCCTCGATGACTGCACGACACAAAGCTTAACGCTTCGCCTGGGCCCATCAACACCGACAATGGACTGTTGATGATGATGGAAACACGTTGCCTGGTCGGACGAGTCTCGTTTCTAATTGTATTGAGATGATGGACGTTCATGGGTAACCTCGTGAATCCGTGGGTCCTGCATGTCAACAGGGGACTGTTCTAGCTGGTGGAGGCTTTGTAATGGTATCGGGCATGTACAGTTGGAGTCATGTGGGACCCCTGATACATCTAGATACAACTCTGAGAGCTGATACATACGTAAGCGCCCTGTGTGATCACCAGCACCCATTCATGTCCATTGTGCATTATGACGGACTTGGGCAATTCGAGCAGGACATTGCGACACCTCACAAGTCCAGAATTGCAAACAAAGTGGCTCCAGGCGCACTCTTCTGAGTTTACACACTTCCTCCGACCACTAAACTCCCCAGGCATGACATTGTTGAGTATGTCTGGGATGCCTGGCATCGTACTTTCACGAACTTAGGGACAGCCATGCGGGATTCATGGTGTCAATTCCGTCCAACACTACTTCAGACATTAGTTGAGTCCATGCCACATCGTGTTGCGGTACTTCCGCCCTCGCGGGGGCCCTACACCTTACTGTGCAGGTGTACCAGTTTCTTTGCCTATTCATTGTATTCGATGAGATACTGCCGCTGTGACGGTGTTGTTCTCGGCGGAACTGTCCCGGACAACACAAACCATTTATTATCGGTGTACAGATCGTTTAATTATACGACCATAATTGTGCTCATATCCTCATAGAGTAAACAAAGGCAACGGTGACATGACGCATGACGCATTTTCCAACAATACATGGGGTTCTTCGACGTCCCGTGTCGTTTCTTAGCAACAGTCTGAGTCGAGTCGAACGGAGAGCAACGTGAATGGCGCTGTCCGCATCCAGCGAATCTGAAGAAATCGTGAAATGCAGTAGGTGCACGGGCGACGATAGTGGCCTCTGGTAAGTCATTAATTAGCATCTGATTTCCGACAATCCCTGGCAGCTGACACAAAGGCGTTAAATCGATTGCATCTTTCTGCACACGCGTAACATTAATTCTCACATCACATATACTGAATGAATATGGAGATCTTGAACACAGCCGTTATATTCGAGGTAATTTAATTTTCCAAATCCGTCGTCGAGACCGTTTATCACAGTTCGCCTAAAGCAGTTTGTGTTGGAGAACCATTAACCTCATTAATCTTGCAGTTAGAGTAAGATCGAAATACTACAAATTATACGTGTTCCTACGGAGATGCACGTGCCACGTGCTTACCGTATTCGCTCGCGTAGATAACGCTCGACAAGCTTAGTACATCGTGATGGTGCCGTGAAACACACTTTTCCATCCCCCTGTCGTAAGAAATAATATACTTTCTAACGTATTTTAAATAAATGTCAGGCATTAAGCTCTATTTTGAGTAAAATCTAGCGTCCGATTCCACCTACAGCTTTGACCAATGACACCCCGAGTGAAGGACGCCATGAGTTTACGATGCGAAGGATGGAACTGGCTTGTTATTAAATTTCATCTGTGGTTGTCTGTACCGTAAACTATGCTGTTTATTACAAAAATATCGCGATATCCCAGGTTGGGTTTCCGAATACGGCACCATTTACAAAGGTGGGGTTGGCCAGAAACTTAAGAGCACAGCTACGACTATCTGCAGTTACCGGTGTATGTAATCCTGCTTCTCACAAACATTTGGTTGTTTTTCTCCGAATGTGCCATCACTGCCGAGGGTGAGATTAGGCAGCAGCCTAAGAGGACAGTTATATACGTCGTTATAGTTCTTCGTCCCACAGTTCGTTATTTGTCGTGGTTTTTCATTGCTTGTTGTTATTCCTTTTAGGATTACTTGTTTATTTATTTACTTTTTGTGTCTATATACCGTAGGTCAAATCACATTGTCGATTCCAACGTTAATTATGTTTCCCGTTCTTCCAGTAGCATAACGAATGGTACGAAAAAATTAAACGTTTGACGAAATAATTAACAGCCAATAGAAATCATGAAAATAACGGAACATGGAATCAAAAATTAGAGTGATACCATTCATGACAATTCTCAAAGAATGTGCAGTACACACCTGCAACATCAGTTGTACAGAGAGTAACATGAAAACAGAAATCGTATAACTGTGAAGTCTTTTAGAATTTTCATGCGTGATACCGCTGAAATTGGTAACTGCACGTTCCATTATTATGTCATTTTCATTAAGGGTGGCTCCCCAATTCCCTTAGGATTTACCTGTATGGTATCGCTTTCTGTACTAATGCAAAAAAGCGATCAATAGCAAGCCTTCGAATCGACAACTAGAACTGACCTATACAGCCCACTTCTGGTTATCGATTGTTCAAATGTGTGTGAAATCTTATGGGACTTAACTGCTAAGATCATCAGTCCCTAAGCTTACACACTACTTAACCTAATTACCCTAAGGACAAACACACACACCCATGACCGAGGGAGGACTCGAACCTCCGCCGGGACCAGCCGCACAGTCCATGACTGCAGCGCCGTAGGTTATCGATTCCAAGATTTGTTATTTTTTCGTTACGTGTGTAGTGACTTTTCTCTTAGAAAATCTGTGTTGCTTTCTTCTTATTTCCCGGTAATGTCCTGCTTACGTTCCTTTTGCAATCTCATTTTGCAGTTCTTGTGTTAGATTTTAGTTTGTGCACATTCAAAACTCCACTCCTCCGTTCAAAACTCCACCCTCCTAAGATTCGATACTTCTTATTAAGACCTGCCGCTATTCCACAATATTACGAGTTTATTATGAGTGATGCTGCAGTGAACTTTTAAGACAGTCTGCGGTTCTTTCACTTCCTAGCGTAAGTTATAATAATAATTCAGGGCCGGCAGCGGTGGCCGTGCGGTTCTAGGCGCTGTGGTCCGGAACCGCGGGACTGCTACGGTCGCAGGTTCGAATCCTGCCTCGGGCATGGAGGTGTGTGATGTCCTTAGGTTAGTTAGGTTTAAGTAGTTCTAAGTTCTAGGGGACTGATGACCTAAGATGTTAAGTCCCATAGTGCTCAGAGCCATTTGAACCATTAATAATTCAGGCACTGAGAACCAGAAGGGCCCAAAGCACATATGCAAAGTTTACGGAAAAACAGGTACTTGTGAAAATGAAGTTTGCAGGGAAACCACCAGTGTCATAGGTTTGACCCTTTTTTTTTTAACATCCTTCCTATAAAAGCCATGTAATATTTATTAACCACCAGCCTCATAGGTTTGACTTGTTTTTTTAACATCCTTCCTATAAAAGCCACGTAATATTTGTTATTATTATTATTGTTGTTATTCTTATTGTTAATTTACAAAATTTTTGTATATAGGCTAGAGACAATAGTTTCTTTTAATTGTAGTATAGTTTGTACTTAACGTAAAACTAGAATCAGGACATAAGTAACAGACACTTAATGCACCACACATATAGTTGTGACCTGTCCCAACACGTCATATTCCTCGTTGTCATCATTTTCATTAAGCACGTTCTCTGGCTTGAGGCTCAGACGAAACTGTCTGTTCACTTTAGGCATGAGTAGTAGTAGTTTTGTCATGTCTACGTGTTTCAAGTTTGATATAGTATTTTATTAAGAGTTCGTGTTTCAAGGTTGGTATTTGCTTCCACCTATTGAGCACTAGGATTTGCGAGGCATCTACACACTGTGGAGAAACAGCAAATTGTGGTCTCCCTCGATGTGACTTGCAGAAAATGGTGGCCTCCCACTATTCCAATCAAGAATACGTTGCTTTAAACAATGTTCACGGAAACCCGTTGAAAATTTCATCATTTCAAAATTTCTTAAAAGTACATTGTTACGATGAACATCAGTTTTAGGTGTGATAGAGAGGCCGATAACACTCTCAGATGTTCTGAAATCCTCAACGTCAATTTTACAAATTGGAATCTGAAACCATGGAGCGTGATTTTATGGTGGGGCGTTTACCGTAAGAGCATCCAGATTTTATGAAGAAATGGGGGTCAATGTAGCTGGTGAGCGTTGATACAGCTTTTCGCAACCGTTCATATACAGGGTGTTTCAAAAAGCACTTTATAACTTTAAAAATTCATATACGTTTATTGAAAGAAGATATAGACCTGGGTTTAATGTTATTTTGTAGGGAAACAAGTCAAGTTTTTTTTTACCTTAAACTAAAGATGTTGTACGTGGCTTCCGTTGCTTATCCTGCACACACTCCATCGGAGTCAATTTCTTCTCAAACTCCTTGTAGCGTTGCAAGTGTAACTTGCTTAGTGGCGGCATAAATTCTTGCTCAAGTTCAGGTAGAGAAGCTGCCACAGGAGGTACAAAGCACAATATCGTTGATGAATCCCCATAAGAAATTCGAGCGGTGTCAGGTTTGGGAAATGTGCGGACCATGCAATTGGTGCATCGCGGCCAATCAATTGACCTGGTAAGTGGTCACTGAGAGAATCCTAGGTGTCAGCCCGGTAGTGGGCTGGTGTATCATCTTGTATGAAGTAAACATTTCAAGCTGTGGTGTCAAAAATTGCAACATATCTAGGTACGCTGTCTCATTGATGGCTCTCTCACGGACAAAGGGGCCGTACCCTTTGTTCTTGCTCAATACACAAAATGTGTTCAGTTTAGGGCTATCACGAACACGATGCAATATTTGATGTTGATTTTCACTGCCCCAAATCCTACAGTTATGTGTGTCAACCTTGCCACTTAGTGAAAAGTCGACTTGTCAGGAAAAATGATTTTGTCGAAGAAATTTTTATCCTCATGTAATCGATTTAACATATCCGCAAAGAAGTTCTTGCGAGCAATTTTATCAGTGTGTTTTGTTGCTTGTACAATCGTCAATCTGCACGGTTTCAAACACAAACGGTTTCTCAACACTCGCCAAATGGTCATTTGTGGGGTTTGCAGTTCGCGAGATGCACGCTGGGTCATTTTCGTAAGGCTGTTGACAAAAGTTGTCTCACTCGCTCAATGACGTCGTCAGATGTGCTTGGACGACCTGATGATTTCCCATGTCTTACTCAGCGTCCTGTTTGTACAAAACATTTATGCCACTCATAAACTGTAGACCTACTAGGAAGATCTCTAGCGTACTTGGTACGGAAATTATTTTGAACTGTGTCGCCGACTTTGATTCTTCAAACCAAAACACACAGCTAGCACGCTCAGATTTAGTGGTGTGATGGCCCAGTGGATATCCCGTCAAAAACTGAACACAGATCAAGCATGAAAAAAGGAGGAAGATGAACTGAGCTGTGAGAAAAAAGTAAAAATTATAAGTGAGCGATTGAAGCTTAGCAAGTGTAGTGCTGAGCGCAAGTGAACAGCTGTGGCGTCATGGAAAAGTGTGTACGGTATTTGACTATGAAACTGACGAGCCAATTTCGAAACTCTCTGGTGGTACTTATTTTTATTTTCTTCACAACATTATGAGCTGTCCGTTCGGTCACTGAAATGTTTGGTGTCTTTCCATAATCTTGGCACTTGTTATACTATAGACTGGTTACAGAATATGAGTCATGAATGCGTTACCGTTGCAGGTAAACGTCGTGAATAGTGAGAGCAGGCGAAGTACCATATGGATGTCTCACATAAATGAAAACAAGTAAACCGGTGTGAACTATGATACAACTAAGGAGTTCGAGAGTTAAAACTTCCAAAAAGGAACGCAACATCAAAAACGTTAAAAACACTTGTTTTCAGAGAACACAGTGAAAGTATGTGATTGTGAAACTGTTGCGTTCATTTTTTGCAGCTCATGTAGCAAACTACGAGGGCTGTTCACTAAAGAATGATCGTAATTTTTTTGACAACATACCTTTATCATTCTCATAATTTTGATGCTCCCTCTCAAAGTAGTCTCCCATGAATCCGATGCACTTGTCCCAGCGTTTCTGCCACTCTTCAAATGCGTGCTGGAAAGCATTTTTTGAGACATCCTTCAAAATCGCTTCCGCAGCCTTCGCCACTGATTCTAATGATTGATAATGCCTCCCACAAAGGCGATTCTTCATGTTAGGGAATAGAAAAAAGTCACTTGGGGCTAACTCCGAACTATAGGGAGGGTGAGGGATGCACTTCACGTTGATTTTTGCAAGATATTCAGCAACCACATTGGCAACATGCGGTCACGCATTATCATGGTGCAGCTTCCAGCCTGCTTCACGGAAATCTGGTCTTCTGCGCCTGATACAGACTTGTAAAGTTCTTAGGACACTCCTGTAGTATTTTCCAGTTACTGATGTGTGTACAGGTACAACATGCTGACAAACCACTCCATGAATATCAGAGAATGAGATGACCATAACTTTCTCAGCAGAAGCAACCACTTTCGCTTTTTGGGGGGTTGGTGATGAAGGAGGTATCCACACTGAGCTTTGCTGTTTGCTCTCAGGATCAAAATGTTCTAGCCAAGTTTCATCAGCAGTGATTACATTTGAAAGATACTCCGGATCTTCCTCTAACATCAATTTTAACTGCATGCAGACCTGCACGCGAATGTCCTTTTGTTTGGGAATCAACAGTCTTGGAACCCATCGCGCACAAACACGTGTCATGTGTAATTTTTCTGTCAGCAACGTGTGGGTGGCACCCAATGAAATGTAGAGTATTTCAGAAAGTGATCTTAAGGTAACTCGTCGATCCTCTCTCACAATGACGGCAGCAGTGTTCATGTTTCCTTCCGTAAGAGCAGTAACTGGAGCACCGGGTCCACCTTCCTTTGAAATTGATTTTCTCCCCTCGTTAAACACTTTAAACAACTTTCGAGCTGTGCTATACGGAAGAACAGACTCTCCATAGGCCTCCTGTAACATTGTAGAGGCCTCAGTTGAAGATTTGTTGAGACGAAATCAGAATTTCAAATCCGCATATTGTTCCTTGCGTGTTATTCCTTGCGTGTTACCTGCATTGCAGCGGAAGGCGACACTGAACATGTCTGACCTTGCCTGCCTCTCACAGGCGGGAACCAGGAGTCCCAACATTGAAACTACTACGGGCTGTTTGCTGCACATTAAGCTGACAGAATATCATAAGAGTAAATTTTAGCGTTATAAATTACGACCATAAAAAATTATGGTAATTCTTTATTGAACTGCCCTCGTATATGTTTTCGTCATTTCCTTGGGAGTGACCACGTTCAAATTCATACGAACACCTAAATCGGGCAAGGAGGCGTATCTCACTCACTCACCAGGCGTACAAATTAGGTGTGTCCGTATGAGATTCGTGTCATATGACACACATTCTGTCAGTAATGCCGTGTCTGACACACTAGATATGTTTTCCGTTGGAGGATTCGATTGACTTGTCTCTTTGTCATCAAACGCTTGTGCTTCCCAATCGAGAGCCACTTCCTTTCGGCTGCTAATAGAGTAGTTGAGCAGAATCTACTGTCATTATAGGTCCCTTCCTTACACCTCAGTGTTGTAAAAGGACGTTACACCACGATACAGACACAAATTTGAATACGGCTAACGGTAAAAAAAAAGTTTTTGGCACACGGGAGGTTTGAATACAGCTCGCCTGCTTGATAGGCCAACACCTGGCCACTTTTTTATGTAGGGTCAAGGAACAGAAGGAATGGTCTGGGGGCGAAGTGAGCAGGGGTCATTGTACGAGGTCTGCACTTGATGTCTGCGTCCCCAAACGGGAACTTATGGAACGGGCAAATGGCCACAGGAGATTATTCATTTGTTTTTTGACAAAATATAATCCACATTTCTCCCGATCTGTCTCTAAAAGAAAGAAAAACAAACGCAAGGTAACACTTCTGTAACACGCACACACGGCGTCGATACTCTACGGACGCCGCCGCTCATTTTTCATGGCATGTCTTCTTGTAATGTCGTGTACATACCGTTATCTGTTCATCTGCTTGTGTGAATGAATCACATTATCTCCTGCGATGAATAATCCAACCATGGGGCGGATCGTGGAAGATGCTCTGCAAGAACTTCGAGAAGTGTTGACTGTACTTAGGGTTCTTCACAATAGAGCAATGAGGATCGTTTAAACAGTTCCAAGAATCCATGAGTTCTATACCTCCAAATAAATAATGAATCGCTTGACCTCTGATGCACATGATGGCGTAGTCTTTCTTCCTCGGGTAGAGGACAATGCCGGAATTGACATAAGGGGGCGGCATCTGTAAAAAGAGAGCTGTCATTAAGTATTTACTGTCAATCATCGGTGTCGATTACATCGACTTAAAAATTCATATGATTTTATCATAATCAGAAATAAGATGGACCAAATTAATTGAACTATCGATTTGAAAACAACTCCGTCGGCTGTATTAGCTCTCTTCATCCATTATACACTCCTGGAAATTGAAATAAGAACACCGTGAATTCATTGTCCCAGGAAGGGGAAACTTTATTGACACATTCCTGGGGTCAGATACATCACATGATCACACTGACAGAACCACAGGCACATAGACACAGGCAACAGGGCATGCACAATGTCGGCACTAGTACAGTGTATATCCACCTTTCGCAGCAATGCAGGCTGCTATTCTCCCATGGAGACGATCGTAGAGATGCTGGATGTAGTCCTGTGGAACGGCTTGCCATGCCATTTCCACCTGGCGACTCAGTTGGACCAGCGTTCGTGCTGGACGTGCAGACCGAGTGAGACGACGCTTCATCCAGTCCCAAACATGCTCAATGGGAGACAGATCCGGAGATCTTGCTGGCCAGGGTAGTTGACTTACATCTTCTAGAGCACGTTGGGTGGTACGGGATACATGCGGACGTGCATTGTCCTGTTGGAACAGCAAGTTCCCTTGCCGGTCTAGGAATGGTACAACGATGGGTTCGATGACGGTTTGGATGTACCGTGCACTATTCAGTGTCCCCTCGACGATCACAGAGGTGTACGGCCAGTGTAGGAGATCGCTCCCCATACCATGATGCCGGGTGTTGGCCCTGTGTGCCTCGGTCGTATGCAGTCCTAATTGTGGCGCTCACCTGCACGGCGCCAAACACGCATACGACCATCATTGGCACCGAGGCAGAAGCGACTCTCATCGCTGAAGACGACACGTCTCCATTCGTCCCTCCATTCACGCCTGTCGCGACACCACTGGAGGCGGGCTGCACGATGTTGGGGCGTGAGCGGAAGACGGCCTAACGGTGTGCGGGACCGTAGCCCAGTTTCATGGAGACGGTTGCGAACGGTCCTCGCTGATACCCCAGGAGCAACAGTGTCCCTAATTTGCTGGGAAGTGGCGGTGCGGTCCCCTACGGCACTGCGTAGGATCCTACGGTCTTGGCGTGCATCCGTGCGTCGCTGCGGTCCGGTCCCAGGCCGACGGGCACTTGCACCTTCCGCCGACCACTGGCGACAACATCGATGTACTGTGGAGACCTCACGCCCCACGTGTTGAGCAATTCGGCGGTACGTCCACCCGGCCTCCCGCATGCCCACTATACGCCCTCGCTCAAAGTCCGTCAACTGCACATACGGTTCACGTCCACGCTGTCGCGGCATGCTACCAGTGTTAAAGACTGCGATGGAGCTCCGTATGCCACGGCAAACTGGCTGACACTGACGGCGGCGGTGCACAAATGCTACGCAGTTAGCGCCATTCGACGGCCAACACCGCGGTTCCTGGTGTGTCCGCTGTGCCGTGCGTGTGATCATTGCTTGTACAGCCCTTTCGCAGTGTCCCTAGCACGTATGGTGGGTCTGACACACCGGTGTCAATGTGTTCTTTTTTCCATTTCCAGGAGTGTATTTACAGAAAGGGTCCTCCACTTTTAACCAGTTACTGTGGTTTGGTCTCTTATGATGAAAAACATTCGAAAATCGAACCTGTATTTGGACATATTGTCAGTCTCACTAAGACAAAATTTGGTACATGTATGTTACCATGTTTTGTTAGGTTGCTATGGATGACGTTAAGTACATTTACAATAAGTTTTTCACACTGTTCGGTCTACCACCCCGCACTCAACGCAAAACATTTTCACGTACACATACTAGTTATTGGGTTGTACTTTTTTTCTCTGTTGTGTGTGTGTCTACATATTCTGAGTAGACACAGCTGAGACAAATTACATGAACAAAGATGCTAACGCACTGGTACTGCGGACGGGACTCTATACCAAATGGGGAGTGGTGCAACAGTCAACTACTCTGAAGTGGTATAGGCATGTGTATTCAAATACAGAGATACGTAAACAGGCAGAATACGGCGTTGCGGTAGGCAACGCCTACATAAGACAACAAGTGCCTGGCGCAGTTATTAGATCGGCTACTGCTGAAACAATGGTAGGTTATCAAGATTTAAGTGAGTCTGAACGTGGTGCTATAGTCGGCGCACGAGCGATGGGACACAGCATCGCCGAGACAGTGATGACGTGGGGATTTTCCCGTGCCACCATTTCACGAGTGTACCGTGAATATCAGGAATGCGGTAAAACATCAAATCTCAGACATCGCTGCAGCCGCAAAAAGATCCTGCAAGATAGGGACCAATGACGACTGAAAAGGCTCGTTCAGCGTGACAGAACTGCGACCCTTCCGCAGGTTGCTGCAGATTTCAGTGCTGGGACATCAACAAGTGTCAGCGTGCGACCCATTCAATGGAACATCATCGACATGGGCTTTCGGAGCCGAAGGCCCACTCGTGTAGTCTTGATGACAGCTTGACACAAACTTTACGCCTCGCCTGGGCCCATCAACACCCATTGAACTATTGATGAATGGAAACATGTTGCCTGGTCGGACGAGTCTCGTTTCAGATTGTATCGAGCGGATGGACATGTACGGGTATGGAGACAATCTCACGAATCCACTGACTCTGCATGTCAGCAGGGACTGTTGGTTGGTGTGATAGGGGACCCCTGATACGTCTCTGACAGGTGACACGTACATAAGCGTCCTGTCTGATCACATGCATCCACTCATGTCCATTATGTATTCCGACGGACACGAGCAATTCTAGCAGGACAATGCGGTGCCCCACCCGTCCAGAACTGCCACAGAGTGGCTCCAGCGACAGTCTTCTGAGTTTAAATACTTCCGCTGGCCACCAAACTCCCCAGACATGAAGATTATTGAGCATATCTGAGGTGCCTTGCAGCATGCTGTTCAGAAGAGATCTCCACCCCCTTGTACTCTTATCGATTGATGGACAGCTATTCGGGATTCATGGTGGCAGTTCCCTCCAGCACTACGTCAGACATTAATCGAGTCCACGCCACATCATGTTGCTACACTTCTGTGCGTTCGCAGGGGCCGTGCATAATATTAGGCAGGTGTACCAGTTTCTTTGGCTCTTCAGTGTATTTTGATGGTGATTGCTTATACGTCGACTTCGATACTCGTCAATCCATAACTGCTAGTGGATTACACTGTTACATACACGTAAGACGCTTTCTGTATAAAGTACTTTAAACAGCACACGAGTACACAGCAACCTTGAAAATTAATAATAAATGTGAATGATTGTTTGTTTGCTTTTCTTTCTTTTTTAAAAAAGAGAAAAGTCGTTGAAAGTTAATTCTAAGCTTAGCTGACCTTCTCAGTCCTTTTCAACACTAAACTGTAGCAGTAACACAGGTCTAACCCAGACACCGACTTTGGTTCTCCAGTGTCGAAACTCGTCGAGGCTGGGGTGACGGGCTTTGTTACAGAGATCCGGAAGGTAAGGGAAACGGTGGAGGCAGAGCGGCTGATCCTGACCATCCAAAGTAGGAGATAAAATTAAAAAGAATGGAAGCAGAAGTAAATGCTGAAACACTGTTAATTCAATAGGGGAGACTGCGACACAGTGGGCACGGCTTTTGTTTTAGAACAGTTTGTGACGAAATTTGATAATATTTGTGAATTATTTCGGTCCATTTAGGAAGCCTATACCGTCTAATCTCCATATTTATTCATACGTTTTGTTGTGACAAAAACTTTACACACGGAATTATTGATAGCACCCCCATCGTGGCGCACACTGAGTGTTGGCGTCGGCCGCAGGGAGCAACAGAAACGAAGTCCACAGACACACTGGAAACATTTATTTTTCTTGGTAAACATGTGATACATTGAATTTGCGCATAGTAAAATCAATGGCATTGTAAGTATCCATGTCAGTAGGGAATACAAGCACCACTACAGTTTCTTTTGTGCCGCTGACTGTGTAAGTCTTCGGTAGTCTGCCTACAAATGACATCTGTGAAACTAATTTCATGTGCTTCTGTACCTGCAGCAAACGAAAAATATCTGTCAAACTTTCATGGGTTCTGCAGGTAAGTCACAACTGCAGTGTAACTTAGTCCTTTCTTTTCAACATCGCCTTTCATCTTTAATTATGCCTTATAGCGAAAACTCAGATTATCACCACTGTCACCCATCAGAAGAATCGCAGAGCCTTCTTGAGCTGCTCTCTGGCTGAAGTTGCCTTCTGACACGTTTAGAAATGGACGCGTTGCTTAATTTTGAGAGTTTGAAAGTTCATTTTCTTCCCATTTGTACGCTCTAGAAACTCCTGCTTCTTAGAGCTGTCATTAAGAATTCTTGTTCTTTCTCTTTTTCTTCGATAAATGAGCTCTTATCTTACAGGTTTTTGCTTTTGGAAAATGTGGAAATTCCTTCAGTGTTACCAAATGTATTGAGCTACATACATCAAAAAACGTTTTGCATCACCTCGGTTCCTAGAGCTCTGGAACCTGTACATAAAATTGGAATGGAGATCAACATACATGCCATTTCCTCCCTTTTTATTGCTCATGAAAACCATACATACAGCAAGATATTCAGAGGTGGTGGTCGACATTGCTGTCCACACCGGTACCTCTAATACCCAGTAGCAAGTCCTCTTGCATTGATCCATACCTGCATTCTTCGTGGCATACTATCCACAAGTTCAAAGCACTGTTGGTTCACATTGTCCCACTCCTCAAAGGCGATTCAGCGTAGATCCCGCAGGGTGGTTGGTGGGCCACGCCCTGAAAACGCTCTTTTCAGTGTATCCCAGGCATGTTCGATACGGTTCATGTCTGGAGAAGATGCTGGTCACTCTAGTCGAGCGATGTCGTCATCCTGAAGGATCTCATTCAAAAGATGTGCACGATGGGAGCGCGAATTGTCGTCCACGAAGACGAATGCCTCGCCAGTATGCTGCCGATATGGTTGCACTATCAGTTGGAGGATGGCATTCATGTATCGTACAGCCGTTACGGCGCCTTCCATGACAACCCGTGGCGCACGTCGGCCCCACATAACACCACCCCAAAAGATAAGCGAACCTCCACCTTGCTGCACTCGCTGGACAGTGAGTCTAAGGCGTTCAGCTTGACCAGGATGCCTCCAAACAGGTGCTCCCTGCCGCCGTTGTATAAGCAGCTGCAGCAGCAAGTCGTATAACCCTATCTTACTTATTTGTTAGATAGTTTAATTAATTTATTTGCGTGTTTTTGGGTACTTGCATTGTTTAATTCATATATTTCGGGCGTATTATAGTATTTGAGGGTTGTAGCATCACGCCTTAGTACCTGAATAGTGTAAATTTGCGTAGTCGTCTGTCTTCTGTTTTTGTTTTGAACAGCCAGTGTCGGTTGGTCACAGCCATTGTGCTCCCTGCCGCCATTGGATAAGCAGCTGCTGCAGCAAGTCGTATAACCCTTGCTTACTTATTTGTTAGATAGTTTAATTAATTTCTTTACGTGTTTTTGGGTACTTGCATTGTTTAGTTCATATATTTCGGGCGTATTATAGTATTTGAGGGTTGTAGCATCACGCCTTAGTACCTGAATAGTGTAAATTTGCGTAGTCGTCTGTCTTCTGTTTTTGTTTTGAACAGCCAGTGTCGGTTGGTCACAGCCATTGTGCTCCCTGCCGCCGTTGGATAAGCAGCTGCTGCAGCAAGTCGTATAACCCTAGCTTACTTATTTGTTAGATAGTTTAATTAATTTCTTTGCGTGTTTTTGGGTACTTGCATTGTTTAATTCATATATTTCGGGGGTATTATAGTATTTTACAGTTGTAGCATCGCGCTTTAGTGTTTACTTGGTAGATCCTTATTTAAATTGCGTGTGAGTTTCGTATAGGAGGTGCAATTTCGAGTTTTAGTTACTGTAATCGTAAATTCAGCAGATTGTAGCGCAGTCGTTAGGCATTTGTACAGGTTAGTTGATACATTCTTTACGTGTTTCGCTTGCGTTATCTAGGCACGGACTCGTGTTTCAGTAACTGTTGTTAAACATCGATTAGAATGGACAGGGGCTGCGATTGCTGTGTTCGGTTGAGGGCTGACTTGGCATCCCTTCGCTCACAGCTGCAATCTGCGCTGACTTCGGTCGCGCAGCTTGAGGCTGTTGCCAATGGGCACCACTGTGGGGAGCCGGACTCGGGTATCACAGGGATGCCAACCTCGTCCCGTCTGTCACCAGATCGGTCTGCCGCTGTGGTTGCCCCGGTTGCTGCCCGCAGTGGGGCTGAGCCCTCGCCTGTGGTTGATTGGGAGGTCGTTCCAAGGCGTGGCAGGGAGCGAAAGGCGTCCCCGGAGGCTGATCAGAAAGCCTCCCCGGTGTGTCTGACAAACCGGTTTCAGGCACTGTCTCTGGCTGAGCCAGATGCACCTGCCTGCCCTGTTTCAGAGGATCATTCTCAGCCTTCAAGGTCCGGGCAATCGCAGAGGGTGGGCTTACTGGTAGTTGGGAGCTCCAATGTTAGGCGCGTAATGGGGCCCCTTAGGGATACGGCGGCTAAGGAGGGGAAGAAATCCAGTGTGCACTCCGTGTGCATTCCGGGAGGAGTCATTCCTGATGTGGAAAGGGTCCTTCCAGATGCCATGAAGAGCACAGGGTGCAGCCAGCTGCAGGTGGTGGCACATGTCGGCACTAATGACGTGTGTCGCTTTGGATCTGAGGAAATTCTCTCTGGATTCCAGCGACTATCTGATTTGGTGAAGGCTGCCGGTCTTGCTTACGAGATGAAGGCAGAGTTCACCATCTGCAGCATCGTTGACAGAACCGACTGCGGACCTTTGGTGCAGAGCCGGGTGGAGGGTCTGAATCAGAGGCTCAGACGGTTTTGCGACCGTGTTGGCTGCAGATTCCTTGACTTGCGCCATAGGGTGTTGGGGTTTCGGGTTCCGCTGATTAGGTCAGGAGTTCACTACACTCAGCTGGGGGCTACACGGGTAGCGGAGGCTGTGTGGCGTGGACTGGGCGGTTTTTTAGGTTAAAACACCTCGGGAAAGTACGGGGTGGGCTGCAATGTCAAAGGGTGCATGGCAATTACAGGACGTGCTTGGATCAAGGAACAGTCGGAATTATAGTTGTAAATTGTTGTAGTTGCGCTGGAAAAGTCCTTGAGCTTCAAGCGCTAATAGAAAGCACAGAAGCTGATATCGTTATAGGTACAGAAAGCTGGCTAAAGCCTGAAATAAGTTCTGCAGAAATTTTTACGAAGTCTCAGACGGTGTTCAGGAAAGATAGATTAGGCAGAATTGGTGGTGGAGTGTTTGTGTCTGTCAGTAGTGGTTTATCTCGTAGTGAAGTCGAAGTAGATACTCCGTGCGAATTGGTATGGGTGGAGGTTATACTTAACAGCCGAATTAAGTAAATAATTGGCTCCTTCTACCGATCCCCAGACTCCGATGATACAATTGCGGAACAGTTCAGAGAAAGTTTGAGTCTCGTAACAAATAAATACCCCACTCATACGGTTATAGTTGGTGGGGACTTCAACCTACCCTCGGTATGTTGGCAAAAATACTTGTTCAAAACCGGTGGTAGGCAGAAAACGTCTTCCGAGATTGTCCTAAATGCTTTCTCCGAAAATTATTTCGAGCAGTTAGTCCACGAACACACGCGAATTGTAAATGGTTGCGAAAACACACTTGACCTCTTAGCCACAAACAATCCAGAGCTGATAGAGAGCATCATGACTGACACAGGGATTAGTGATCACAAGGTCGTTGTAGCTAGGTTCAATACAGTTTCTTCCAAATCCATCAGAAATGAACGCAAAATAATTTTATTTAAAAAAGCGGATAAAGTGTCACTAGAAGCCTTCCTAAAAGACAATTTCCATTCCTTCCGAACTGACTATGCGAATGTAGACGAGATGTGGCTCAAATTCAAAGATATAGTAGCAACAGCAATTGAGATATTCATACCTCATAAATTGGTAAGAGATGGAACGGATCCCCCGTGGTACACAAAAAAGGTCCGAACGCTGTGGCAGAGGCAACGGAAAAAGCATGCGAAGTTCAGAAGAACGCGAAATCCCGAAGATGGGCTAAAATTTACAGACCCTCAAAATTTGGCACGTACTTCGATGCGAGATGCCTTTAATAGGTTCCACAACGAAACATTGTCTCGAAATTTGGTAGAAAATCCGAAGAAATTCTGGTCGTATGTAAAGTACACAAGCGGCAAGACGCCGTCAATACCTTCACTGCGCAGCGCCGATGGTACTGTTACCGACGACTGTGCCGCTAAAGCGGAGTTATTGAACGCAGTTTTCCGAAATTCCTTCACCAGGGAAGACGAATGGAATAGTCCAGAATTTGAAACACGAACATCTGCTAGCATGAGTTTCTTAGAAGCAGATACCTTAGGGGTTGCGAATCAACTCAAATCGCTTGATACGGGCAAGTCTTCAGGTCCAGATTGTATACCGATTAGATTCCTTTCAGATTACGCTGATACTATAGCTCCCTACTTAGCACTCATATACAACCGCTCGCTCACCGATAGATCTGTACCTACAGATTGGAAAATTGCACAGGTCGCACCAGTGTTCAAGAAGGGTAGTAGGATTTATCCATTTAACTACAGACCTATATCATTGACGTCGGTTTGCTGTAGGGTTTTGGAGCATATACTGTATTCAAACATTATGAATCACCTCGAAGGGAACGATCTATTGACACGTAATCAGCATGGCTTCAGAAAACATCGCTCTTGTGCAACGCAGCTAGCTCTTTATTCGCACGAAGTAATGGCCGCTATCGACAGGAAGGGTCCCATACATACTTCCCTTGTGCACACCTGAAATTTCTTCTACATTTCACGATGAGTCTCCATCCATTCTGCACTATCGTATTTATTCGCCGATTCTGGGCAAGCGACTTTCAAGTGAAATGTCTCCTCTCCACTGGAATATAGATAATGGATGTACTAGTACAGGTTGTATTCTGATGGTTGACGATATATGGAAGTTCGGGTGTGGCCATTTATCGTGCTAGGGTAGTCAAATGGTAAGGCGACGGCTGGAGATAGGCTGGCAATCAAGGATTGAGCGTCGGTCCGGCACAAGTTTTCACTGTCGTCATTCCATTATACAGCTGATGATTGTCCATATTCACAACTGCGGATACATTTCGTATATTTCATAACGACTTAGTCGCTTCAGTGCATGTCCGAAGAAACACTGAATCTTAATTAGGAATAATACAGGCGTTGCCAATATCGCGTGAAGTACTATTCCATAACTGCTGAGTAATTGCTTATTGTCTGAAAAAGTAAGATGAGCACTGGTTTGGTATGGCTGAATGCAGCTGATCGTAGATATTCTCGTTGCATAATTTCCGTTTGCAGACAATTTCTCTAGGGTTCTCACAATGCCTGGGAAATGTTCAAAAATATAGTGTGACGATTTTATATTTTTTCACACTATCTCGTCTCTCACATTCGTGATAAATTGGAAACGTATTTCCAGTGTGTAGTGGATTCTCCAAAAAAAGTTTATAGCATCGTTTACAGTGACAACAGTAATCGTAATTTCTGGCACTGCGTTTACGTCGTTACCCACAAGGTTGAGTCTGCGGCTTGAGCAAAGAAATTCTGAGGATCGATAATATTTCTTTCTGGAAAATGGCCTGTACACTGCTCTCTCTGCCTGCCATTGTAGAACAACCATCGAAGAAAAATCCTACACAATTTCCTGCGAGGCGCAGGTACCCTTCCCCAGTGAAGTAGATTTGCCGTTCATTGAAATGAGTCCGGCCTCGCAGGTCGACAGGGATCGTGTGCCGAGTCGCGATCAGCACGGAAATTGTTGTGCCATTCCACAACGGTAGCTTTCTACGGACATGCTTCCCCATACACACTCTTCATACTCCGATGGATGTCTACCGCCGTTTGACCTTCGGCAGAAAAGAACAACAGCACGTTGTTCCTCTTTGGACGCATTTGGTGATAGCGTCGTCATAGTTCACGTTTCAGCATTTACTACATACACGTCGGGAAGACACGAATGCTACATCAGTCCCTCGCCTACATGTCGGTGCTTATATACTCGCATCGGTGTTGCGCTACATTGCATATACGCTGCAGTAACGCCTTCAGACGTAAACTTTTTGATCGGACCTTGTATAATAATAATATTCCGTAGAAGTGGGAAATATCTCGTTTTCTTGATGTTGGCTAGCACATAGTCTGAGCATTTTAGACAAGAAATCAATGTGAGGCCTTAGTAGGTCGTTCACTGCGTTATCATTTAAACTTATTGTGTTGCCACTGGGTAAACAAGTGTCAATTGTGAATGATGTGGACTGCTGAGTGTTCCCTTTAGTCTTTGACACATTTCCTTATTCCTGATACTACACCTTGTCATGAGACTACTTTTAAAACCCACATACCCAACAGGAATAAATCGTGAATGGTCCAGAACCAAACGAATCACGTGTAAATATTGATTTTTATGTGAATAAACAAGGGGTTTAGCAGAAGTTTATTTCTTTAATACGCAGATCTGTAAGAAAGAAAGAAAAAGTAATATTCACGGTTCTTTCGACAGCATGTTTAGCTATCGGTGTGACAAACTGTCGGCTAAAAAGTTCAGGCTGCAGCGCTGAGACACGCAAGTTCAATTGTCTAATCTGTGGTCTTTATAAATAGTGTCATATCAATTGATGAAAAAATTTGCGGGGATTATTTCTGTAAACATACAGGCTGACAGAGGGCTAGTGCAATCGACGTTGTTGTTTACAAAGCAATACATTGCTTCAGTTAATATATTTGATTTTTAGTTCATGTCAAAATTCTGTACGACTGATGGGCAACTTTCAGTCACATTCACTACGAGATTGTTTTTCCCGCCACGTATTATTTACTCTTTGAGTGTTTTCCCGCGACGAACAATTGCTCTTTGAACGGCTTATGTATACGAGCTGCTGTGGCTTTGCGACACTTGTGTTGTTTGCTCTGTCTTCGACAGTCACTTAACGAGGCGAATTTGAAGCTTCCACTATTTTATAACAGAGTTCTACAACAGAAGTTCTTATTGTAGGTTTCCAGCGCCCGCCGGCCAGGGTGGCCGAGCGGTTCTATGCGCTACAGTCTGGAACCGCGCGACCGCTACGGTCACAGGTTCGAATCCTGCCTCGGGCATGGATGTGTATGCTGTCCTTAGGTTCGTTAGGTTTAAGTAGTTCTAAGTTCTAGGGGACTGATGACCTCAGAAGTTAAGTCCCATAGTGCTCAGAGCCATTTTTCCAGCGTCCAGCAGAAAGTTTTCTCGGCGTAGAGGTAAGAGATAATCAACTCTTGTAGCGCAAGAGGAGACTGACACGTGATCGATAGCGGTGGTGCTCATAAGTAGTTGCGAAAATGTGTGATTTTTATGTTCGTCGAGGATGTTAAGGCTGTTGTGTTTTTGTTAGACGTGTCAGTATATGTGAAAAACGTTAAGTGGTTGTACTACATGCAGTTTCTCGTATTCTGCAACCTCTGCGGCAGCCATTTCCTTCACGATCAATCATAGTCAAAACCCCTATTGTAACTGAAATTGTGCTTCTTTCGGTTGTCAGTGGCTTGGAATAGATAAGAAACTAGTTGAGTTTGTCTTTAATGTCGCTGACCCATATTAAGTTTCTGATCAGTTTTATGTTCATAATCTACTGTCTGGCAAGTTAATGCTCGCAGCCTGCAAACATTGTGTTCATGGCAGTGACTGCCTTGTACGTTTAGTACCACTCAGCTGGTGCAGTCATTCTCTGGAATGCGTTCAGTTAATCCTGGCGCTATGTGCAACAAATGTAAATTATTTGTAAGCAGGTTGCGTAAAAGTGTTTACCCTCTCTCTGTATGTCTGTGTGTGTTTCCCAGAATCGAAATAACTTAATTTTGAGCCCCACTCTCCCCCCATAACCCCACCCCCTCTTCACAGTCTAAAATTAGCTTCGACTCCAACAGTACTTAAATAAAAAATTCGGATTCCTCTCTTACAAGTTTCAAGTCACAAATATAACGCAGGTTTCTACCAGTTCACCTACATCAACATCTACATCATACTCGGCACGGTGAGTGTCGTAGGGTACTTTAGGTACCACTATCTGATCCCTTCAACCCTGTTCCACTCGGGAGTAGTGCGTGGGAAGAATGATTGTCGGTAAGCCTCTGTATTGGCTCTAATTTCTCGAATTTTCTCCTCGTCGTCAATACGCGAGATGTTTGTGTGTGGAAGGAATATGTTGTCCGACCTCTCTTGAAAAGTGCTGTCCTGAAATTTCAGTGTAAATCTCTCCGTGATGCACAGCGCCTCTCTTGTAACGTCAGCCAGTAGCATCTCCGTAACGGTCTCTCGCCAGCTAAACGGTCCGGTAACGAAACGCGCCGCTCTTCGTTGGGTCTCCTCTATCCCGTCTATCAGTCCTACCTGATAGAATCACAGATAAATTAAAGATACTCAAGAATCAGAGACAGTAAAGGACTTGGAAGAGCAGTTGAACGGAATGGACAGTGTCTTGAAAGCAGGATATAAGGTGAACATCAACAAAAGCAAAACGAGGATAATGGAATGTAGTCGAATTAAGTCGGGTGATGCTGAGGGAATTAGATTAGGAAATGAGACACTTAAAGCAGTCAAGGAGTTTTGCTATTTGGGGAGTAAAATTAACTGATGATGGTCGAAGTAGAGAGGATATAAAATGTAGACTGGCAATGGCAAGGAAAGCGTTTCTGAAGAAGAGAAATTTGTTAACATCGAGTAGATTTAAGTGTCAGGAAGTCGTTTCTGAAAGTATTTGTATGGAGTGTAGCCATGTATGGAAGTGAAACGTGGACGATAAATAGTTTGGACAAGAAGATAATAGAAGCTTTCGAAATGTGGTGCTACAGAAGGGTTTTGAAGATTAGATGGGTAGATCACATATCTAATGAGGATGTATTGAATATAACTGGAGAGAAGAGGAGCTTGTGGCATAACTTGACATGAAGAAGGGACCGGTTGGTAGGACATGTTCTGAGACGGTCACAACGCCCATATAGTACTAGGAACAGAAAGTTGGCTGAAACCAGACGTAAACAGTAATGAAATCCTGAACTCTGATTGGAATGTATACCGCAGAGATAGGCTGGACAGTGAAGGGGGAGGCGTGTTTATAGCGATAAGAAGTGCAATAGTATCGAAGGAAATTGACGGAGATTCGAATTGTGAAATGATTTGGGTGAAGGTCACGGTTAAAGCAGGCTCAGACATGGTAATTGGATGTCTCTATAGGCCCCCGGGCTCAGCAGCTGTTGTGGCTCAGCACCTGAAGAATAATTTGGAAAATATTTCGAGTAGATTTCCCCACCATGTTATAGTTCTGGGTGGAGATTTTAATTTGCCGGATATAGACTGGGAGACTCAAACGTTCATAACGGGTGGCAGGGACAAAGAATCCAGTGAAATATTTTTAAGTGCTTTATCTGAAAACTACCTTGAGCAGTTAAACAGAAAACCGACTCGTGGCGATAATATATTAGACCTTCCGGTGACAAACAGACCCGAACTATTTGAATCAGTTAATGCAGAACAGGGAATCAGCGATCATAAAGCGGTTACTGCGTCGATGATTTCAGCCGTAAATAGAAATATTAAGAAAGGTAGGAAGATTTTTCTGTTTAGCAAAAGTGACAAAAAGCAGATTACAGAGTACCTGACGGCTCAACACAAAAGTTTTGTCTCAAGTGCAGATAGTGTTGAGGATCAGTGGACAAAGTTCAAAACCATGGTACAATATGCGTTAGATGAGTATGTGCCAAGCAAGATCGTAAGAGATGGAAAAGAGCCACCGTGGTACAACAACCGAGTTAGAAAACTGCTGCGGAAGCAAAGGGAACTTCACAGCAAACATAAACATAGCCAAAGCCTTGCAGACAAACAAAAATTACGCGAAGCGAAATGTAGTGTGAGGAGGGCTATGCTAGAGGCTTTCAATGAATTCGAAAGTAACGTTCTATGTACTGACTTGGCAGAAAATCCTAAGAAATTTTGGTCCTATGTCAAAGCGGTAGGTGGATCAAAACAAAATGTCCAGACACTCTGTGACCAAAATGGTACTGAAACAGAGGATGACAGACTAAAGGCCGAATTACTAAATGTCTTCTTCCAAAGCTGTTTCACAGAGGAAGACTGCACTGTGCTTCCTTCTCTAGATTGTCGCACAGTTGACAAAATGGTAGATATCGAAGTAGACGACAGAGGGATAGAGAAACAATTAAAATCGCTCAAAAGAGGAAAGGCCGCTGGTCCTGATGGGATACCAGTTCGATTTTACACAGAGTACGCGAAGGAACTTGCCCCCCTTCTTGCAGCGGTGTACCGTAGGTCTCTAGAAGAGCGAAGCGTTCCAAAGGATTGGAAAAGGGCACAGGTCATCCCCGTTCTCAAGAAGGGACGTCGAACAGATGTGCAGAACTATAGACCTATATCTCTAACGTCGATCAGTTGTAGAATTTTGGAACACGTATTATGTTCGAGTATAATGTCTTTTCTGGAGACTAGAAATCTACTCTGTAGGAATCAGCATGGGTTTCGAAAAAGACGATCGTGTGAAACCCAGCTCGCGCTATTCGTCCACGAGACTCAGAGGGCCTTAGACACGGGTTCACAGGTAGATGCCGTGTTTCTTGACTTCCGCAAGGCGTTTGACACAGTTCCCCATAGTCGTTTAATGAACAAAGTAAGAGCATACGGACTATCAGATCAATTGTGTGATTGGATTGAGGAGTTCCTAGATAACAGAACGCAGCACGTCATTCTCAATGGAGAGAAGTCTTCCGAAGTAAGGGTGATTTCAGGTGTGCCGCAGGGGAGTGTCATAGGACCGTTGCTATTCACAATATACATAAATGACCTGGTGGATGACATCAGAAGTTCACTGAGGCTTTTTGCAGATGATGCTGTGGTGTATCGAGAGGTGGCAACAATGGAAAATTGTACTGAAATGCAGGAGGATCTGCAGCGAATTGACGCATGGTGCACGGAATGGCAATTGAATCTCAATGTAGCGAAGTGTAATGTGATGCGAATACATAGAAAGATAGGTCCCTTATCATTTAGCTACAAAATAGCAGGTCAGCAACTGGAAGCAGTTAATTCCATAAATTATCTGGGAGTACGCATTAGGAGTGATTTAAAATGGAATGATCATATAAAGTTGATCGTCGGTAAAGCAGATGCCAGACTGAGATTCATTGGAAGAATCCTAAGGAAATGCAATCCGACAACAAAGGAAGTAGGTTACAGTACGCTTGTTCGCCCAATGCTTGAATACTGCTCAGCAGTGTGGGATCCGCACCAGGTAGGGTTGATAGAAGAGATAGAGAAGATCCAACGGAGAGCAGCGCGCTTCGTTACAGGATCATTTAGTAATTGCGAAAGCGTTACGGAGATGATAGATAAACTCCAGTGGAAGACTCTGCAGGAGAGACGCTCAGTAGCTCGGTACGGGCTTTTGTTGAAGTTTCGAGAACATACCTTCACCGAAGAGTCAAGCAGTATATTGCTCCCTCCTACGTATATCTCGCGAAGAGACCATGAGGATAAAATCAGAGAGATTAGAGCCCACACAGAAGCATACCGACAGTCCTTCTTTCCACGTACAATACGAGACTGGAATAGAAGGGAGAACCGATAGAGGTACTCAGGGTACCCTCCGCCACACACCGTCAGGTGGCTTGCGGAGTACGGATGTAGATGTAGATGTAGAGACATCAAGGGATCACAAATTTAGCATTGGAGGACAGCGTGGAGGGTAAAAATCGTAGAGGGAGACCAAGAGATGAATACACTAAGCAGATTCAGAAGGATGTAGGTTGCAGTAGCTACTGGGAGACGAAGAGGCTTGCACAGGATAGAGTAGCATGGAGAGCTGCATCATACCAGTCTCAGGACTGAAGACCACATCAACAACAACATCCTTCCTCCGTACTATTATTTTTAAAAGTACATCCTCAGGGTTCAACTAAGAATGATCTTTCATTTACGAAATGTAGTAAATAATTTGTCCTCTACACCAGGGTGATCAGGTTAAAGGACTGCAATGTTTATTCTCCAATCGACTGGATTTTTGGTGGAACAGAGACACTTCATCCACCATACTGACTATGGGAGATCTTTGATAAATGTTCTTTCTATCGGTATGCCCTTCTTTTGCTTTATATTCTTAACAGTCATATCCGTAAGTTCACTAAGAACAATCTTCTTTTTTTATTCCTTGTAGACTTTTATGGTCCTGAAACAAGGAAACGATGGCCTTTGTAATCTGTTTCCTTCAACCCCTCACAGACCAACCATCCATCAACGGGGTTTTAGGTGGAAGGGAACCACCACCTCCCTCATACCGACTACCAGCCTATCTTCTATATTTTATTATGTATGTATTTTGCTTTACATTCTTATCAATTATATGTATCAAGTTAACAGTGAAGTAATTGACTTGATTTGCGAAATGTTGTAAAGTTTTTGCCCTTTACAAAAAAATGGCTCTGAGCACTATGGGACTCAACTACTGTGGTCATTAGTCTCCTAGAACTTAGAACTACTTAAACCTAACTAACCTAAGGACATCACACACATCCATGCCCGAGGCAGGATTCGAACCTGCGACTGTAGCAGTCGCACGGTTCCGGACTGAGCGCCTAGAACCGCGAGACCACCGCGGCCGGCTTGCCCTTTACAACGGGGTGTTCTGATGGTGTGCTACAATGTTTATTCTCCCTTCAGTGGGATTTTGGTGGACAAGAGACGCCATATGCACCATACTAACCAACAGATTTTTGGAACTTGATAAATCTGCTTTGTTTAGTTATGTCCTTCCTTTGTCTTTTATTTTTGATTGTCAGATCCGTATGTTTACTAAGAACAATTAATTTGTTTAGGTGTTTCCTTCGTTTGCATTAAAGTTTTAGAAGTCATATTCCTATGGTCACTAAGAATGATCTATTTGATTTATAAAATGTAATGACTCTTTTCTTCCTCACAGCAGCGAGACTCCACTGTATGTGTGCAATGTTTATTTTTCCATCGACTGGGTTTTTGGTGGAAGGCAACCACCACATCCAACATACTGACTACAGGAGTTGCTGGGAAAATCTTATTTCTTTTGGTATATCCTTCTTTTGCCTTACATTCTTACCAGTTATATTCATCAAGTTCACAGTGGAATAATTTATTTGACTTGCGAAATGTACTAAATTTCTTGTCCTTTACAGCATGGTGACCTGGGTGTTGGGGCTGCAATGTTTATTCTGATTTTGACTGCTTTTTGGTGGAATTGATGATGATGGTGGTTTATGGTAGAGGGTGATAAACTGCTAGGTCATCATTGCCTTTTAATGTTTTACTGGAGAAGATTTTCACAGTCAGTGGAAGGAGATCAATAAACTGGAATACTACGTTTGATCCCACCACAGGAAAAATAAAGCAACCCCAAATAGATGAGGTCCAGGAAAGCCCATAATAAAACCCCAGTGAGACACAGCGGGATAACTAAATAAAATCATGTAGAAAATTCCTGTAAAGATGATGTTAAAAAGGGACAAATAACCATGGCTGGATGAAAACTTATAAATAATTCATGACCCAGCCACTCTGTGACACATTAAGATCTTACAGCAAGTTTTTTGGGAAGAACTCCAGACATCACACAAAATTTTAAGACATGAATAACATTCGCCTCGTTATTAGTTAAAATAGAGGGAAGATCCTGTGGGACGTCCAGTTCAACTCTCATGTCGTCATATAAAACACGATCATTTAAAAGATGTTACACTGACAGCTATATCCTGCATCTTTGACATACTGGGGGCTCCTCGCGACATGAAAGGAAGCCATGCCTCAATGGACAATGTCCCACTCTAAGCCTAGTAAAAGCTACTTCTTCACGCCATTGCGAGTCGAAGGAGGTGATCCATGGTCGCACTTAAGTCTTGGTGGAACGTAGTTTATTGTTCCTCAGCTCCAGCCACTGGGACTCCCGCCAACATATGGGTCCTGCTAGTCACAAATGAAGTGACAGCCCGTAGAGGGACTGAGCAGTGGGCAGGAGGAGGAAGGGAGCAAGCTTCCTTAGCAGCAGAGAGTTTGTTTCCCTGGGTGTCTTGTGTGTACTGGAACCCAGCCAAAAATGACTTCGTTGTTTTGCCTTCGCAAGAGTAGGAGAGCATCCTGCACTTGTTGCACCATCATACATCTGTCCAACAGAGAGAAGGCCACTTTGAGAGTCGGAGCAGACGATAATTTTTTTGTCACAACACCATATCACCTGCTCCATTGCCCTCAGGATAGCAGACAGTTCAATGAAATAAACTGAAAACAGCATTTTGAGGACAATGTCGGGGAACACGACGGAACAACCGAAAACATATCCCTGCTTAGATTCATCCGTGTAGACAGAAATAAAATCTGGGTGGCTACGTAAAATTTCATTAAATTTAATATTAAAAACTGAGTCTGGGGCACAATGCTTCTTGTGAGCAGTCAGTTCTGAAAGCGATCTGGGCCTTGGTGGTAGCCAGGGTGTACCCTACTCCACTCCTGGCTCTCTTTTGCACGGATCCCAAATGGCCATGTTGCTTGTGGTCGATGATCGAACAGCCATTACAGTGGTGGCTGAATAATGTAGCTGGATGCTAGTGATATAGGAATGGAGAATGCTCTATATGCTTGGCGTACCACGAGAAGAAGACGTCGAATAGACAGTGGAGTCTCACCAGCCTGCGCACACAAACTAGCAACAGGGTTCGTGCGATAGGCCACTGTTGACACCCAAATACGCTTGAGGTGAACTGCATCCAGCATTTTAAGGTATTAAGGCCTTGCTGACCCATAAATCTGGCATCCATATTCAAGCCGGTGTCACACAAAGGGCTTATAAAGTTGGAGCAGACGTACTCTGTCAGCTCCCCGAGACCTTCAACTGACACATTTAAGGGTGTTTAAGACCTCGAGACATCTCTGTTTCACTTCTTTAATGTGTGACAACCATGGTAACGTCTCATCAAATATAAGACCCAGATACTTCACCATTTCCTTAAAAGTGAGAACAGTGTCCCCTAGTTTTAAAATGGGGAAATTAAACAGACAGCGGGAATGATTAAAATCGACACAAACTGTTTTCTCTGATGAGAATTTAAAACCTGTGGTACAAGATCAATTCTCCAACCACCTGATCGTCAACTGCAGTTGCCGAGTAGCTGTGGTGAAGCTGGAGGATGAACGGAAGGTGGAGAAATCATCCACAGACAAGGAACATAGTACTGGGCATCGTGGTTGCAACACTACTGCTTGCAGTGGTGGCACTTAAAACACTCCATTCAGGGACACCATTCTCCTGCTTAAAATGGTGAGACAGGACATTCCCAACCCTTTGTCTAAAATATATGTCCGAGAGAAAGGACTGTATGATGGTCAGTAGACGTCCACGGAATCCCCACTGATGGAGCTGCAACAAAATATTATGCCCCCAGGTAGTGTCATAGGCCTTTTCCAAATCGGAGAAAACACCGATAAGGTGTTGCTTACGAAGGAAAGGTTGTTGAACTGCAGCCTCGAGCAGGGTCAAGTTATCGGGAGTGGAGTGGTACCTCCTGATCTCACAGTGGTAGCGACTGAGTAGGGACCTGGTTTCCAGTACCCATACTAGGCGCCAATTGACCATACGTCTACGTAGCTTGTCAGGCTAATACTATGATAACTACCAGGGTCCTGATTTTAAAATTGGGATTAAAATAGAATACTTCCATGACTTGGGAAAGCTGGCAGTTATCCAAATTTTGTTGAAGAGCTGAATGAGGACCTCCTTTGGCTGTCAGTCCAACTGTTGCAGCATGATGTAGGTTGTAAGGTCATTTCCAGGGGACGTATCACAAGCAAATGGCAATGCAGAATCCAGATCCCACAGAGAGAAAGGCTGTTTGTATTCATCGATGTTGGTGGAACAGAAACCAAGATGAGCATTCTCCTGTTCCTCCCGATATTGACAGAAGCTGGTATTCTGGCTGGAATCGGCCGTAATGGATTTATATGATTCAGCCATTTCTGAGCTATATCCCTCGTCGATGTTACAAGAGACCCCTGTATTCGTACTTCTGCTATTGGTGGTCGAGAGTTGTGCCTTGAGAGCCTTCTAAAGGCTTCCCATACTTTACGTGTGGGTGTCAATTTATTCATGGATTTCAGGAACCCTTGCAAAGACCTCTGCATACTCTGCCAAATTATTCTCTTCACCTTTGCACATGCCATTCAAAAGTTTGCAAGATCCTCATCTGCATGGCATCGACTGAATCTGCATATTGCTGCTATCCTGTTCCTGATTGCAAAACGACACTCATCGTTCCACCAAGGGACAGGTCGGTTCCTAGGCATTTCCACAGACTTTGGGATGGATGCATCAGTGGCATGGTGAATCACAGCTGTAATGTGATCCACCCAGTCCTGGATGGCATCACATTGCTAGAAAACAACTAACCGCCTGTAAAGTATCCAGTTAACCTTTTTGAACAACCATCTCGGTGCCTTTATTTCAGGATCTGTTCGATCAGGCACATGGATCCATATAGGAAAATGGTCACTACCATGAAGGTCATCGTCCACTAGCCACTGAGCAGTGTTCCCAATAGTAGGCGAGCTGAAGGAGAGATCTATGGTGGTAGACGAACCTGACATTTTAGCAGCTTGACCGATGTTCAATAGTATGAGATCTGTTGTGTGCAGTAGATCCGCAAGCACCCGACACTTGGGGTGAGTGGTGTGAGAACACCATAGTGCACTGTGTGCATTGAAATCCACCAAAAGGAGGAAGGGACAGGGGAGTTCATCAAAAGGATGAGTGTGAACCGCACTTTTAAGAGACTCATGAAGTGGTAGGTACAAAGAGCACACTGTGAAGTCAACGTGGGCCACTATCTGAACAGCAACTGTTTGTAGTGTTGTTTTTAAGGAGTGAGGAGTGAAAAGTGTCCTTTACGAACACTGAAATCTCACCTTTTGCCCTATCACCAGTAAGATCATCTTTTCTGTAAAGGTGATAGCCTCCAAGTACACGTATGTCCCTTGTAGGCAAAGGCAAAACGGCAAAGGCAAAACGCTCTCTCCAGTACAAGGACTCTCAATTCCTCCAAATGAGTTCTGTATCCATTAATATTCCATTGGAGTATGGTAGCCATTTCATCAATGTGGTCTCGATTTAGCCCTGTCTTTGCACCAAAGTGGTGAGGCGCTTGTAGAGCAAGGCATAGTGGTGGAGCTGACTGGGTCTGGTGACGAGGCATAAAAATCCAGGATGTCCTCATCATCAGTCAGACGTGCCAGAATGACGTCTTATGGTACCTGGGTCAGCTTTCAATACGAATGTTGAGTTTCTTTTCCTGCTCCCTTTCCCAGCAAGGATGAGGCAGAATGAGGGCAGTGAGAGCCACCTGTCTTTGAAGAAATTTGGTGTTGAGAGGCACTCTGCTTTTGGGTGCCTTTGGGCTGTATGCTGCAGAAGCATTATTGGCGTCTTCCATCGAAGCTGGCTGGTGTGCTATGTCTTTCAATCGGCTTTGGCACATGCAGGTGCAAGTACAGGTGCTAGTAGTAAAGAATGGCTCACTGGACATCGTCTGACTCAAAGCGTAAATCTTAATGACAGGTTCCTGCACCAAGGAAGCATAAGAAGTGGCAAAGACGGCGCGTTTCATATCCTGATACTCCTTTTTGGCTTCTGCATAGGGGATCCGCTTGGTCACTTTGATTTCTTGAATTCTGCGATCCTCTGCAAAAACAGGGTAGGCTCAGCTCCAGATTGGATGGCTTCCAGAGCAGCTAATGCAGACTGCTGGAGACGGACAGTCAGTCTCAACTTCACTGGCTGCCTTTCCACACTTCCCATAATTCGCTTCACCTCCGCAATTTAGAGTCAAATGGCCAAAATGCTGGCATTTGAAGCATCAAATAGGGTTAGGTACATAGGGCAGAGCCCTAAGTCGGAGGAAACCTGCCATAATGTGTTCAGGTAGTGTTGGAGAATTGAAAGCCACAACAAAAGTGGCGTCCTTCTCAGTCTGTACATTGGTCTTGTGTGTCCTTTTTTTTCCACATCTATGATCCCCTGTGGGGTCCATTCTTGTCTCAGTTCAGCAATGTCAATGTCCATAATATAACGGCAGGTTTCCACACTTTTGCTGGAGTTCTGGGAGTTATGCAACTCAACAATAATGTTGTACTCACCCAATTTCTGTGACTTAATAAGAAGTTCCAGCTGCTTTGCACAGTTAGTCTCGACAAGCAAGGAGCCAATTTGCAACTGCTTAACAGACTTTAAGGTACCAGCCAGTCGTTCTAAGCCTTTATGTATATAGGAGGGAGACATTTTTTAAAACGTCCCCACCTTCCTCTTGATCACTACAAAGCCATTATAATTCATGACTCCTTGAGGCCCGTTACTGATAACAAGTTGATTATCACAATGACTAGCCTACTGCATTCTTTTTGATGAAGGAGCGTGAGAACTCCCAGGCAGTACACCCTTTCCAGTGAAGGGAAGAAGATTTTGAGGGTTCCATCTCGGTCCCACGAGTAGCTAGGGAAATAAGCGTCCTCTCAGACAGAGTCCCATGTGCCTGAGTAAGCCTTATACAACTGAGGTGCGGCAGATTCCTCAGAGTTTGCCTGCTAATGACTGTTCCATCTCAACACTCATGCATCTCCTTAGCATGCAGCACACCTTGAGATTGCTTTTTTTTTTTTTATAGAGGTTTATTTCATCTTTGCGATGTGGGTTAGAATATGCCTGTGGTATTCCTGTCTGCCATAAGAGGTGACTAAAATGAGTCTCACACATTTCGACCTTTGTGTGATGGTCCCCCCTCGGGTTTTACCTCCATATTTCAAAATTTTTCAAAAGAGCGAGCCAATTACGGAAGGGCACCTTACATGGTGGATTGTGTCCCTCGTGCATTGAGAAATTTTGCCTGCTTACTCATCGTTGCATTGCAGTCCCACTCGTTCTCCATCTCTTGGGCGTGGATACATTCCTGGGTTTGGTTTCCGCCATGCACTGTGCAGTGTCACTTTGTGCGGATCTGACGATCATGGACTTCCTGGTACCTAATATCCAGCACAGTGGCCCTGCAACACAGTGATTGCTCTGCTGATGCCTGAGCCGTTAACTCCCCACATATGCCAAGTAGTAGATGCCTATCTCCCTGGGGCATCGGAACTCCCAGCAATGGCCATACTGCCAGGTGGCCCTTACTGAGGCTGGGTGGCGCCCATGGGGAGGGCCCTTGGTTGGAGTGGGTTGCATCAGGGCGGAAGACATGCAATGAAGCGTGGTATATCATCTCTCAGTAGGGGGTCTCCAGCAGCAGTCTCTAAGCGATCTAGGTCAAACCTCAACCGAAGAAAATACGACCCAAGAGCGTTCCCTTCCCTGGCCACTCCATGAGAGGAACAAATGGCTAAAGATGGCAGCGAAGGTTATTCACCCCAGTACCTCACCTGTACATAAGTTGATGGGCAATCATTAATATCAACAAAGCCTCAGTTTTTTGTGGAGCATTTAGAGGACAAGTTTGGGGAGGTGAGGGCTTGTCGAAAATGTGCTCTGGGGCAGTTTTGAAAGAAACAGCATCCTTTGTCCAGTCATGACGGTTACTTGCTTGTGTAAAGTTGGGGGATGTTTCAGTTACCATAGCGCGCCATAAGAGTTTAAATATGGTCTAGGGCATTATATTCCACAAGGATCTTCTTTTGCAGTCTGACAATGAACTCCCACCAAGCTAGAACAATAAGGTGTTCACTTTCTCTGGCGCATCCATTGAGATCTGAGGGATAATCAGGAAGTCACCACTGTCTTCGTCTTGGCCTTCGAGGATGATGCATTACCCGAAAAGGTCAAGGTGATGGTTTACTGCTGTGTTGTGAAGCGTATATCTCTCCCCCGATGCGGTGTTTTAAATGCTGGAGGTTGTGGTTGGCAGGAGAGCCAACACCGTTACTACAGGAGGCCGAAATGCACGTGTTTTAACTCACGCAGGCTGGCGTGAGGTCTGGAACATGACAAGGGAATTAGAATTGAGAAAAACGGACGTACCTGGTGGAATAATTAACTTTAATCCATTAATGACGAACGTCGCTCTTGACATTACATGATTCACAGTATCAATCGTAACTGATAATGGCGCCTTGCTAGGTCGTAGCAAATAACGTAGCTGAAGGCTATGCTAACTATTCTCTCGGCAAATGAGAGCGTATTTTGTCAGTGAACCATCGGTAGCAAAGTCGGCTGTACAACTGGGGCGAGTGCTAGGAAGTCTGTCTAGACCTGCCGAGTGGCGGCGCTCGGTCTGCAATCACTGATAGTGGCGACACGCGGTTCCGACGTATACTACCGGACCGCGGCCGATTTAAAGGCTACCACCTAGCAAGTGTGGTGTCTGGCGGTGACACCACATTCCTCCCCCGCAAATCGGCGTACGGTTGTGGCATAAGGCTTCCGCCCACCGTGGGGAGGATTCCATGTTGACGTATGCGACGAGGTGGGGATACAACAGGCGAGGCTGTGCCACCCGCATCCTGCCATTCGGAGCGCGGGGAGCTAGGAAACGCCTGAAAACCTGCTCCAGGGTGCACGCCAATATGCGGTGTATGCGCCCGTAGAGAGACAGGAGGGGCCGAAGGGTCGACCTCCATCGGGCCGGGGCACCCGACGGGCGAAGACGACATATGGTCCGGAGCGGGCAAGAGTTCCATGGCGGAGGACAACTGGTCACGGGAAGCGATCGGCGGCACGTGACTCAGGGAGGCGCCCGGCGGTTGCAGCGACGCGTCCACTGCGGGCGTCGCCGGCGGCAGAACAGGCGGCGGCGGCCGCGGTGGCGGCCGCGTCGGCGGCGCGTCGCCATGGGGCAAAATGGAAGGCAGCGTCGGTAACACCTGGGGCTGAGGCGAGCCAGTAGAGGGGTCCCCGGGGCGCCGACCGGGCGGCACCGTCGCTGAAAGCAGACGGCGAGCGACAGACCCCGTGCGACGACAGAGGCGCAGCTGATTGATATGCCGACGCACCTCACCAGAGGCCCCCAAAACCAGATACGTAGCGCGTCCGTAGCAGCGAAGAATGCGCCCTTCGAGCCAACGCCGTGAACCTTGGTAGTGGCAATAGTAGACAACGTCGCCTGGAGCAAAAGCAGGTGTCTGCCGCTGCACAGGAACCTGATGCGGCGGATGTAGCAAAGACATCAAGGTTCGATGAGGGCGACCGTGAAGCAACTCAGCCGGCGAGCGACCATCTCGGGGCTGAGAGCGACACGAGGACAAAAAGAGCAATAACGCGTCCTCCCGAGAATGCGGCTCTCTCAACTTCAACATCTGTGACTTGAAAGTCCTGACCAATCGTTCAGCTGCACCGTTTGACTGTGGCGAAAACGGCGCGGACGTCAGATGTTGAATACCATTGGCCTTGCAGATTGACTGAAATTCCGCGGACATGAATTGCGGACATTTCAATGCAAAAGATAGCGGATAACACTTGGATGGTGGCAGATGACGTCGTCGAAGACATCCGGACAACAAAAGGAAGATTACTGAATAAATCTACCACAACCAACCATCGAGCGTTCCAGAATGGACCAGCAAAATCGATGTGTAAGCGTTGCCAAGGGGATGTGGCTTTTGGCCATGCAAAGAACTCCCGCGGTGGTGCTGATTGTTGTTTGGCACACACCCTGCAAGAAGAGCACATATTCGTAATCGCGGCATCGATTCCGAACCAAGTACAGCGCTGACGAGCAAGTTGTTTCGTTCTCACTATACCCCAATGTCCTTGGTGGAGAAGCTGTAAGACAGAGGACTGTAACGAACGTGGTACCACGACCCTGGACTGATCATTATCAGAACGCAACAGCAAAACACCACGTCGTACAAAAAGTCTCTCCTTGTGAACAAAAAATCGGCGAACGAACGGGTCCCCGATCCGTGACTTTGACAAGGGCCATTGCGTAGCAACAAAACGCAGAACGGTAGCAAGGCCAGGGTCGGCAGCTGAGGCTGTAGCTACACGACGAAAATCAATCTGAAACGATTCGACCACGACATCGGTTTCCGCATCAATGAACATGCAAGCAAGTTCGGAGGAATCGAATGCCCTATCCTCAGCAACAGGCAAGCGGGACAACGCATCGGCGTTTCCGTGCTTAGCAGTGGACCGATGGAAGATATCGTAGCGGTACTGCGAGAGGAAAATAGACCAGCGACTGAATTTCTGCGCTGTACGTGGAGGTACAGGCTTGGTCGGATGAAAAAGCGATGTCAAAGGTTTATGGTCTGTGATTATGGTAAAGCGACGACCGTACAAGGAATCATGAAACTTTGTAACACCAAATACGATAGCCAATGCTTCATTCTCGATCTGTGAATAATTTCTTTGCGCAGACGAGAGCAATTTGGACGCAAAGGCAATAGGGCGATCGTGCGATCCATCTTTGTGCGCAAGTACAGCACCGATCCCGAAATCCGATGCATCCACCATCAACAAAATGGGCTGCCGGTTGTCGAATGGCCTAAGGCAAGTATTGGAAAGCAACGCCGATTTCAACTAGCGAAAGGCGCATTCGCATTCCGTCGTCCAGACGAACGGAACACCCTTACGGCGTAAGCGATGAAGCGGAGCTGAAATAGAAGAGGCATGCGGTATATAACGGTGATAATAATTAATTTTTCCCAGCACACTCTGTAGCTGCTTCAAATTCTGCGGCGATGGCAAGTCTTGTATGGCACGAAGGTGTGTGGAACAGGGATGTATGCCTTGGGCATTGAGTACATGTCCCAAGTATGGCAAGTCCCGAGTAAAAAATACACATTTGTCCTTCCGCAAGCGAAGACCATTTTGTCGCAAGACCTGAAGTAATGTTCGGAGATTGGCCAAATGTTCTTCTTCCGTTTTTCCGGAGATCACAATATCGAAAAATGGCTCTGAGCACTATGGGACTTAACATCTGTGGTCATCAGTCCCCTAGAACAGAACTAATTAAACCTAACTAACCTAAGGACATCACACACATCCATGCCCGAGGCAGGATTCGAACCTGCGACCGTAGCAGTCGTGCGGTTCCGGACTGGGCGCCTGAACCGCTAGACCACCGCGGACGGCTCACAATATCGTCCAGATAATTTGCTGCAGTAGGGACCGACGAACAAACAGTTTGTAGATATTGCTGAAACAATGCAGGGGCGGATGCACACCCGAATGGCAGTCGTTTAAATCGATACAAACCAAGATGCGTGTTAACCACCAAAACGCGCTGGGATTCTTTGTCCACCGGTATTTGCAAGTACGCATCTGCGAGGTCCAACTTCGAAAAATATTTACCCAGGTAGAGTTTGTCAAAAAGATCTTCCGGGCGGGCTAAAGGAAAAGTTGCAATCACTAGTTGTGGATTCACCGTTGCCTTGAAGTCCACACAAAGTCTCAACTTTCTGGAAGGTTTTGGCAAAATTACTAAGGGTGATGCCCAGAGAGAAGCCTGCACACGTTCAATTACACCTGGCGATTCCAAATCGTGTAATGTTTTTTGCGACCTCATCACGCAATGCGTGGGGAACATTGCACGCTCTGAAAAATTTCGGCTTCGCGTTTACTTTCAGTTCCAAATGCGCTTTATAGTTCTTAGCGCCACCGAGGCCCGGTGCAAAAATATCTGCAAATTCTTCACATAGACGAGAAACACTGTCTGAAGGCACAGTCTGGTCACTGATAGGACCTGATTTACTATAGACAAGTAAAACAACTGAAATAAATCGAAACCAAACAAGTTCACTGCAGAAGAAGAACGAAGGACGTAAAATGACACAAGTTTTGTTTGTCCTTTGTATGTTGCAAGAAGGCTGCACTGTCCGAACACAGGGATACCTTGCCCTGAATAGCTAGTTAACTTAACATTTGCGGCACGCAACGGAGGTGTGCCCAGCAGTTTGTAAGTGTCTTGATTGACCAGTGAAACTGCAGCTCCGGTATTGAACTGGAATGGTATCACTTTGCCGTTAATGTCCAAGTCTACAAAAAGTTTATTGTCCTGCTGACTACAAGAGCGACTGTCTCGTGCAACGTGAACTGACACTGGTACATAATCACTTGTGACTTGACGGGAATTCCGGCGATGACGACGCACACTATTTTTGGGACGAACACAGTCACTGTTAGAGAGAGTGGCACTGGGCGGAGTGGAATGAACTACATGAATTTCCATGGGCGAAGTTTCGCGAGCCTGAGTATCCATGGTTCGATTCCGATTCCGGCGCGAAGCAAAGAGCCTGGAACGGTTTTGAGCTTCCGATCTGTGCTTTTTCTGGCAAACACTCTGAACATGTCCTTTTTTATTACAATAAAAGCAAATAGCTTGGCGTGACGGGCAATTCTCACGCGAATGTTTAGTAGCACACCGCGGGCATGATTTGATCACTGCCTGCGAGGCACATGTGGCTGAGACCCTGGCGGCAGCAGCGCGGCCGTGCGCGAGGGCTGTTTACTGCTCCGTGCAGCTCGCCCGGCGGGCCGGTTAACCTGACACACTGCTCGCGAAGTTTCAGATGATTCCTGAGCAAAGACAAGTGTGTCCTGCCGATCCAATATGACCACCACTTGTTGAAGGGAGGGATTTACTAGTTTCAAAATCTGTTTCCTTATACGAACATCAGAAACTTTCTGTGCAATTGCATCACGTACCATAGTATCTGAACAAGGGAGTCCACATTGACACTCAAAAGCACAATCCCTAGTAAGGCCTTGTGAGGTTGCAACCCACTCCCGATTAGTCTGACCTGCCGTGCGTTTTGTACGAAAGAAGGTATACCTTTTTGCAACTACATTGACTGATTCTTTGAAATATGCACCTAATGCAGACAAAATTTCTTCGTAGGACAGAGTTGCTACGTTGCGTCGGAGAAATAATTTGACTATCACACGGTACAGGGTCACCCCGACGGAAGATAACAAAAAAGGCTGCCGCTCGTTACCTAGAATTCTGTAGGCGGCGAGATGGAATCCAAATTGGCGTGACCACTCCGTCCAGCTTTCCAGTGCAGCATCACAAGCTCGAATAGTGGGTGCAACAGCATGTTGTGGCTGAGTTAGCGGTGAAGCGGCTGCTGCCGCATAGTTTTGCATCGCACGTTGACCCTGGACGAGCTGTCCAGAGGCACCAAGTAATGCCTGCGTCTGCTGATTCTGTAAGCGATGAAATTGGGACAGTACATCTGGAGATTGTGGCGAAGCCATTACGCAAGTAAATCAGGGCAATATCGGTAAGAACAATTTTACTCTCGTCGCCAATGTTGTGGTTGGCAGGAGAGCCAACACCGTTACTACAGGAGGCCGAAATGCACGTGTTTTAGCTCACGCAGGCTGGCGTGAGGTCTAGAACATGACAAGGGAATTAGAATTGAGAAAAACGGACGTACCTGGTGGAATACTTAACTTTAATCCATTAATGACGAACTTCGCTCTTGACATTATATGATTCACAGTATCAATCGTAACTGATAATGGCGCCTTGCTAGGTCGTAGCAAATAACGTAGCTGAAGGCTATGCTAACTATCATCTCGGCAAATGAGAGCGTATTTTGTCAGTGAACCATCGCTAGCAAAGTCGGCTGTACAACTGGGGCGAGTGCTAGGGAGTCTGTCTAGATCTACCGATTGGCGGCGCTCGGTCTGCAATCACTGATAGTGGCGACACGCGGGTCCGACGTATACTACCGGACCGCAGCCGATTTAAAGGCTACCACCTAGCAAGTGTGGTTTCTGGCGGTGACACCACACTGGAAGTTTGGGCATATGTCATCCTGGTGTACTTCCAGCGTCACGTGTTGATATTGTGGACGTCCTTTGCTTCCCAATACCCCCTGTGTCCCGCCTCCCATCTGTATTAACAGCGGAGAACACCGTTCCCCTTGCTCTCTGGACTATCGGATTTTACAGAAAGAATGGAGGATTGTGGAATATAAGACTCTGGATCGCCTGAGCTACACTGATACACTGAGGCTGAACTGAAATACGAGAGACTCCATCCTGTGCATATGACATCAACCTACACTGCTGTTGCGACAGTGGTTCTACCATCTCCCATTTCATTGTGTACAGTTGGCTCTCAGAGCTGTCCGACTCCACTTGCCCCCTTGATGGTGGGGAACATTTCCCTCCCTGTTGCTCCTGCACCACATACTTCAGGAGCAACGCCCCCTCCCCCAATCATCGGGGACACCAGTCCCCACTTCTCACTCAGAGAAGCGTGCGTCTTCTTTGGCTCCTCTCACCAGGAAGGGGTCCCTTGGGTCACTCCCTTCCTGAGTTCTGACCAGTGGAAAAGTGGATGCCCACCAGTGGCTGAAGCAACCACACACAGGTGGCTGGTCATAGAGTTTCACGGTCCTCCCCATTCCCTGAGACTGACCCAGTGAAGCCCTCCTAGCTGGATCCGTCGAAGGACCAGCACGAGACAAGAAGAAGGCACACAGGAATCCTGACCTTGCGGTGGCACCCATTCCACTGCTCCCTACAAGCTCTGCATCTGAGGAAGAGGTGGAGATTCTGGCGTCTGCTGAGGACCTAGATCTCGCTGGACCCTCAGACACAATGGATGTCACTCTCACAGGTACTCAATCGATGGCAGCAAGTGACCCTGAGTAGTGACCTGCCTCCTTGAGCGCTTCCTGTCTTTCCAGCCTAATCATGGCGTCATCCTCCAGTGGAATTTCAGTGGTTTTTTTCAACCACTTGGTTGAACTAAGACAGATTTTGAGCTCAACGCCTGCTCTCTGTATTTCCCTCCAAGAAACCTGGTTCCCAGCAATGCAGACCCATGCCCTTTGAGGCTATCGGGGGTTTTATAAAAATCAGACTGACTGTAACAGGGCGTCAGGTGGCATATGTCTGTGTGTCCTTATCTCTGTTTACTCTGAATCAGTGCCTCTTCACACAGCTTTAGAGGCTGTTGCTGTGAGGATAAGGACAATCTTGGATATTACCGTCTTCAATGTCTACCTTCCTCCAGATGGTGAAGTACCTCTTAATGAATTGGCTCTTATGATTTCCCAACTCCCTCCACCATTCCTACTTTTGGAGGACTTCAATGCCTATAAACACTTGGAAGGTGGGGCCGTGATTACTGGCCAGGTTAGAGATGTTGAGAATCTTCTCTCTCAGCTCGACCTGTGCCTCTTAAATAATGGAGACCCCACACACTTCAGTGTGGTTCGTGGCACAAATACGACCATTGATCTCTCGCTTTGCAGCCTAGGATTTTCACGATCCATCCATTGGAGGGTTTACAGCAACCTGTGTGGTCGTGACCACTTTCCGATCTTCCTGTCACTACCCCAGCGTCACAGTTCTGAACGTCTTCTGCGATGGGCCCTTAATAGGGCCAATTGGCTGGCTTTCACATCTGCCGTCACTGTTGACACTCCCACTCGTGGCGCTATTAATGTGGTGGTCGAGCAGGTCACTGCGTAGATCGTATCAGCTGCAGAACGCACGGTTCCTCTTCCTTCTGGGTGCCCTCGGCGTAAAACTGTGCCTTGGTGGTCGCTGGAAATCGCTGAGGCCATCAAAGTGCGTAGGCGGGCCCTCCAACTACACAAGCGGCATCCATCATTGGAGACTCTCATTTTTTTTAAGCGGCTCTGTGCCCATGCCTGCCCCCTGATACAATGACGGAAGCAAGAGTGCTGGGAACGATATGTTTCCTCCATTGGTTCTCGTACCCCTGCCTCCCGGGTGTGGACTCAGATTCGCCACCTTTATGGTTACCTGACCCCGCTGGGGGTAAATGGGGTTTCAGTCAATGGGGCAGTGTGCACCGACTCATGTGAAATCACCGAGCATTTTTCTGAGCATTTTGCTCCAAGTTGTGCACCTGCCAATTATCACCCAGCGTTTTGTTCCTTGAAAGAGATGGCAGAACGACAATATTTGTCTTTTACATCGCCCCGCCCTGAGCCATAATATGCTAATTTTACTGAGTGGGAATTCCTCAGTGCCCTTGCCCATTGTCCTGACACAGCTAACCGAATTCACTCCCAATTTCTCAAACATCTGTCTCTGGCCTCACTGTGTCAGATTATGTCTATCTTGAATTGCACCTGGGGTGAGGAAGTGTTCCCGTCCCAGTGAGAAAACAGCATCATCCTCCCAGTCTTGAAAACTGGGAAGAACCACGCAGCATTGGACAGCTACCATCTCATTAGCCTCATCAACGTTCTCTGCAAATTACTCAAATGAATGGTGAGCCGGAGGTTGTGTTGGCTCCTGGAGTCTCAGGGGCATCTGGCTCCATCCCAGGGTCGTTTCCGCCGAGGCCGCTCAACGACACATAATTTGGTGTGCCTTGAGTCTGCCATCCAAACATTTTTTTCCAGTTGTCAACATCTGGTAGTCGTCATTTTTGATTTGCGGAGGGCCTACGACACGACCTGGCGCCACCACATCCTTGCCACACTGCCGATTTTTATATGGAACTTTCTCTCCCTTTTTATCTTCCGTGTTCAAGTCGGAGGCTCCTTTAGCTCCTCCCATATCCAAGAGAAGGGGGTCCCACATGGCTATCTGTTGAGCGTTCCCCTGTTTTTAATCGCTATAAATGGCCTAGCAGCAGCTTTAGGGCCGTCAGTGTCGCCCTCCATATATGCTGACGATTTCTGCCTTTGCTTCAGTTTCTAAACCATCGGTGTTGCTGAAAGCCAACTACAGGGAGCCATACAGAATGAACAGACTTGGGCAGATCGCCCTACATTACTGCACCTCTACAAAGCCCTAGTTCAGTCACGACTTGACGATGGGAGTGAAGTGTATGGTTCGTCAGTGCCTTCAGCATTGAAGTTGTTTGATCCTGTGCACCACAGTAGGGTCCATCTGTGGATGGGCGCTTTTCGAACGAGTCCAGTGGCCAGTCTACTAGTGGAGGCTGGAGTCCCTCCATTGCACATCAGGCGCCGCCAACTGCTTGCCCAATATGCATCACATGTCCATAGCTCGCCTCGGCATCAGAATGACTGTCTTTTGTTCCTGAATGCAGTGATTCATCTCCCAGAATGGCGGCCTCAATCAGGGATAATGATCGCTGTATGTATCCATTTCCTATCTTTGAACTCGAGTCCTTTCCCTTACAGCGTCTTGTGTGGGTCCATCACATACACCTCCATGGTGTATGCTTCAGCCGAAACTATGGCTGGACCTATCGCATTTCTATAAGGACTCCAATCCTCCTGAGGCACTCCACAGTCAATTCTTATCGATCCTTGACGAATCCCACGATTCTCAAGTCATTTATCCCGACAGCTCGCTGGTTGATGGTCGCGTAGGCTTTGCCTATGCTCACTCAGGGCATATCGAACAGCACTCCATGCTGGATGGCTGCAGTGTCTTCACTGCCGAGCTGGTGGCCACCTCTCGCGCCCTTGAGCATATTCGTTCTTGCCCATTGTGTCCTACCTGGTCCGCAGTGATTCTCTGAATGGTTTACAGGCCATTGATTAGTGCTACCCACGCCATCCTCTGGTAGCAAGTATCCAGGAGTCAGTTTAAGCCCTCAAATGATCTGGTCGTCCAGTGGTCATTCTATGGACCCCAGGGTATGTTCGAATCCGGGGAAATGAGCTCGTTGACAGGCTGGCCAAACAGGCCACTCGTAAACCACTTCTGGAGATTGGAGTACCCGAATCTGAACTCTGATCAGTGTTATGCCACAAAGTTCTCAAGATTCGGGTTGCTGAATGACACAGCTTAGTTACGCCCAATAAAATCCGCGCCATCAAGGAGAGATCAAATGAGTGGTCGTCTTCTCTGCGGGCTTCTCACAGGGTCTCTGTGGTCCTCTGGTGCCTTCGCATTGCCCACACTTGGCTGACACACAGATATTTATTGCGCCACGAGGACCCACCTCTCTGTCGATGTGGTCCACATACTGTTGGGCTGTCCGTTTTTAACTCCGCCCAGGCAGAGTTTTGCGCTGCCTGATATGCCGCCTACACTTTTATCAGACGACGCTGCAATGGCAGACTTAGTTTTGACTTTTTCCGTGCAGGGGGCTTTCATCGCTCGACCTAAGCGTTAGTGTCTTTGTTTGTGTTGAGTCTGGCCTTTGGTGTGCGGTTTTAGATTGGGGTTTTTAGTGTATTTCTTGGTGGTTGGCTTTTCCTTTTTTGTTTCCATGGTCTGCCAACCACTTTCACACGCTGTGTACTTTTAATTTCTTTTGTCTGGCCTTTGCCTGTGTCCTTCTTGTACTATGTCGTCCCTTGTCATCTCTGTTGCTTGTTTTTTTTTTTTTTTTATTCCTTGCATACTTTTATGGTCCTGAAACAAGGAACGATGGCCTTTGTAATCTGTTTCCTTCAACCCCTCACAGACCAACCATCCATCAACTGGGTTTTAGGTGGAAGGGAACCACCACCTCCCTCATACTGACTAACAGCCTATCTTCTATATTTTATTATGTATGTATTTTGCTTTACATTCTTATCAGTTATATGTATCAAGTTAACAGTGAAGTAATTGACTTGATCTGTGAAATGTTGTAAAATTTTTGTCCTTTACAACGGGGTGTTCTGGTGGTGTGCTACAATGTTTATTCTTCCTTCAGCGGGATTTTGGTGGACAAGAGACTCCCCATGCACAATACTAACCAACAGATTTTCGGATCTTGATAAATCTGCTTTATTTAGCTATGTCCTTCCTTTGTATTTTATTTTTGACTGTCAGATCCCTATGTTTATTTAGAACACTCAATTTGGAGGTAGGTTACATTGTATGGGTGCAGTGTTTACTTACCCACTTACTCGGTGTTTCCGTGGGATATACGTGGAAATGCTCTCTTTTCTTGGTATGTACTTCTTTTGATTTAGATTCCTATTAGTTATACTGATCAAGTTAACAGTGGTATAATTTACTTGATTGGTGATACGTGGTAACGTTTTTGACCTTTAGAGCAGGGTGATCTGCTAGTGCGGCTACAATATTTATTCTCCTTTCAACAGGTTTTTGGTGTAAGTGAGACACCACTTGCACCATAGTTGCTAAGAGATTTTTGGATCTTGATTCTGGTACCGAGCGCCGCGTGTTTCGAATCCGCGCCAGATGCCATGGACCTCAATTACCACAAGAGGTCTCTCCAGCTGTCACGCCGTTAGCCGTGAGTGCGCTCGCACTCCTTGCCTTCGTACATGTGAGGGCGCCACGGTGGAGCGCTTGGTCCTAGCGGCCAATAGCAATATACTCTATCAGGTATTTAAGCGCCTGCCTCTCGCTCAGCAAGTAATCTGATATTCGCGTTAGTCTATCAACAACTCGTCCACAGACGGCGTGTTTACTTGCTTTCCATGTACAAGTAGATGTTATGGATTCGTGAGGGTTCACTTGTGACCCAGTTGCTATTTGTGTGTTGTTGTTCGTTAGGTCTTGTTCGTTCATTCGTCGTTATTCGTTTCCATCTTTCGCTGGTCATTTTGTTTGATCACAGGCCGCTCCCGTTTGGTCCCGCTACGCTTTCATAAAACATTGATAAATCTTCTTTGTTTAGATATGTCTTTCCTTTCATTTTTATTTTCATATCCCAATGTTCATTAAGCACAATCTATTTGGTTTACAAAATGTAGGAAGTCTTTGTTTCCACACAGCAGGGAGATCCCATTTTATTGGTGCAATGTTTATTGGTGCAATGTTTATTTTCTCATCGACTGGGTTTTTGGTGGAAGGGAACCACCACATCCAACGTACTGACTACAGGAGACATTGGGAAAATCTTCTTTCTTTTGGTATATCCTTCTTTTGCCTTACATTCTTATCAATTATATTAATCAAGTTCACTGTGGAATAATTTATTTGACTTGCGAAATGTACTAAATTTCTTGTCCTTTACAGTAGGGTCTCCCGGTTTTGTGGGTGTAATGTTTATTCTCCCTTCAACGGGTTTTTGGTGGAAATGAGACACCACATTTACCACACTAACTAACTGGTTTTTGGATCTTGATAAATCTGGTTAGTTTAGGTATGTCCTTCCTTTGCTTTATATTTTTCATAGCTATATCCCTATGTTCACTAAGAACTCGCTATTGGCATTGACAGTTTTTGGTGGAAGGGAACCACCACATCCAGCATACTGACTACAGGAGTGTATGGGCAAAGGGACTTTCTTTGGTACATCCATATTTTGTTATATATTCTTATAGTTACATTCATCAAGTTAACAGTGGAATCATTTATTTAATATGTGAAATGTAAATGTTTTGTCCTTTACAGCAGGGTTATCTGGTTGTGTTGCTACCCTGCCGCCAATGGATAAGCAGAAGCCAGCAGCAAGTCATACTCTTAGCTCACTTATTTGTTTTATAGTTTAATTCTTAATTCCTTTGCGTGTTTTTGTGTGCTTGCATAGTTTAAGTCATAATTTTCGTGTGTATTATAGTACCTTAGAGTTGTAGCATCACATTTTAGTACCTGTGTAGTGTAAATTCGCGTAATCGCCAGTCATCTGTTTGTTTTAAACAGCTTGTGAGATAAAAGAGAGGAAAAAAGATGTTAATGATGGATAGGGACTGCGCCTGTTGTGTACGGATTCAGGGGTATTGTCCACCGTCTGTAAACAGCTGGAAGATGTGTTGGCCATGGTCGACAGGTTCCAGGCTGTTGCCTTGGGCCGTGGTGACATTAGGACAACCAAGGCGAGCGCTTTGGCGCTTGTGGAACCTGTAGCATTGCCTGGAATCTCTGGTGCCACTGCGCCCTGCAGGTCGACACTTGCCTGACGGTGATTGGCGAACCGTGGCGGGGTCACGGATACCTGGGCGGAAGGCGAAAGTTGGTGCTGGTCGCAAGGCTGTACGCTTATGCCTCCGTGACAGGTTTGAGGTTCTGCCCAGTGCTGAAAGTACTTCTTAGCCAGCAAGGGCGGCCACACCTGCTGAGTCAGTAGCCGGTCTTCCTGAGAGGTTCGGACAAGTGCAGAGGGTCGGATTGCTTGTCATGGGGAAGGGGCGAGTGATGGAGCCCCTCAGGGATATGGCAGCTAAGGACGGGAAGAGAGCCAATGTGCACTCTGTGTGCATACTGCGGGGAATCATCCAAGATGTGGAAAGGGTCCTTCCGGATGCCATGAAGGGTACAGGGCGCAGCCAACTGTGGATGGTGGCTCATGTCGGCATTAATGAAGTGTGTCGCTATGGATCGGAAGAGATTTTCTCTGGTTTCCGGCGGCTATCTGAGTTGGTAAAGACTGCCTGTCTTGATAGCGAGATGAAGGCAGAGCTCACCAACATCTGCAGCATCGTCGACAGGACCACTTGTGGATATTTAGTTAAGAGCCGAGTGGAGGGTCTGAATCAGAGGCTCAGACGGTTCTGCGACCATCTAGGCTGTAGATTCCTCGACTTGCGCCATAGGGTGGTGGGGTTTCGGGTTCCGCTAAATAGGTCAGGTGGCCACTACACACAGGAGGCGGCTACATGTGTAGCACGGGCTGATTAGCAGGGACAGGGCGGTTTTTTTAAGTTAGACTGTCTCGGGAAAGATCAAAAAGGGCTCCAGTCTCAAAGGGTACAGGGCAAAGGAACGACAAGAATTGACCAAGCAACAGTCGGTATTGTAGCTGTAAATTGTCGTAACTGTGTAGGAAAAGTACCAGCGTTTCAAGTGCTGATAGAAAGCACTGAAGCTGAAATCGTTATAGGAACAGAAAGCTGGCTAAAGCCGGAGATAAATTCTGCCAAAATTTTTACAGAGGCGCAAAGTGTGCTCAGAAAGGATAGATTAAATAAAGTAGGTGGTGGTCTGTTAGTGCCTGTTTGTAGTAGTTTACCTTGCAGTGAAGCTGAAATAAATAGTTCCTGCAAATTACTATGGGTAGAGGCTATACTCAACAGCCATGCCAAAATAAATAATTGGCTCCTTCTAACGACGCCCCCGAGTCAAATGATATAATACCTGAATGGATCTAGGAAAACTTGAATCACATTACAAATAAGTACCCCACTCATACTTATAATTGGTGGAGACTTCAATGTACCCTCGATTTTTTGGCGAAAATACATGTTCAAAGCCAGTGGTAGACAGAAAACATCTTCCGAAATTGTACTAAATGCTTTCTCTGAGAATTACTTTGAACAATTAGTTCATGAGCCCACATGAGAGAGTCTCCATTCTTTCCAAGCTAATTATGTAGGTATAGACCAGATATGACCCAAATTCAAAGGTACAGTATCGACAGCAATAGATAGATTCATACCGCATAAGTTAAGAAGAGACGGGAGTGATCCACCATGGTACACAAAACGCGTCAGAACACTGTTGCAGAAGCAACCAAAGAAAGCATGCCAAATTCAGAAGCACGAAAAATCCTCATGACTGGCTAAATTTCACGGAACCTCGAAATTTAGTGTGGACGTCAATGCGAGATGCTTTTAATAGTTTCCACAATGAAACATTGTCTCAAAATATGGTAGAAAACCCGAAGAGATTCTGGATGTATATAAAGTACACCAGTTGCAAAGAAGGTGCTACTAAAGCGGAGTTACTAAACACAGTATTCCATAATCCCTTCACGTAAGAAGACGAAGTAAATATTCCACAATTCGGAACCAGAACAGCTGTTAGCATGAGTGACATAAAAGTAGATGTCTTAGGTGTTGCAAAAGAACTCAGATCGCTTAAGAAAGGCAAGTCTTCTTGGCCCAGATGGTAACCAATCAGGTTCCTTTCAGCGTATGCAGACACAAGAGCGCCTTTCCTAGCAATCCTATACAACTGCTCACTTGATGAAAGGTCTGTTCCTAAAGACTGGAAAGTAGCACAGAGCACAGCGATATTCAAAAAATGAAATAGGAGTAACCCATTGAATTACAGACCCATATCACTGACCTCAATTTGCAGTAGGATTTTGAAGCATATGCGGTACTCGAACATTATGAATCACCTTCGATAAAATGAATTATTGATACATAACCAACACGGATTCAGAAAATATCGTTCTTGTGCAACTGCATGAAGTAATGAGTGCTACCGACAAGGGATCTCAGATCGACTCCATATTCCTAGATTTCCAGAAGGCTTTTGATACCGCTCCTCACAAGCTATTATTAATCAAATTGCGTGCATATGGAGTATCGTCTCAGTTGTGTGACTGGATTCGTGATTTCCTCTCAGCGAGGTCACAGTTCATAGTGATAGACGGTAAATCATCGAACAGAACAGTAGTGATTTCTGGCGTTCAGCGAGGTAATGTCATAGGCCCTCTGCTGTTCCTCATTTACATAAATGACCTAGCTGATAATCTGAGCAGCCCCCTTAGATTGTTTGCAAATGATGCTGTAATTTACCATGTAGTAAAATCATCAGACGATCAATTCCAATTGCAAAATGAACTAGGGAGAATTTTTGAATGGTGCGAAAAGTGGAAATTGGCACTAAACAAAGAGAAGTGCAAGGTCATCCACATGGGTACTAAAAGAAATCCGATAAATTTCGGGTATACGATAAATCGCACAAATCTATGGACTGTCAATTTGACTAAACACCTAGGAATTACAATTACGAGCATCTTGAGTTGGAAATACCACATAGGTAATAGTGTAAAGAAGGCGAAACAAAGAGTGCACTTTGTTGGCAGAACACTTAGAAGATGCGACAAACCCACTAAAGAGACAGCCTACATTACACTTGTCCGTCCTCTGCTGGAATATTGCTGTGCGAAGTAGGATCCTTACCAGGTAGGATTGACGGAGGACATCGAAAAAATGCAAAGAAGGGCAGCTCGTTTCGTGTTACCGCGCAATAGGGGTGAGAGTGTCACTGATATGATTCGCGAGTTGGGGTGGCAGTCACTGAAACAAAGGCAGTTTTCATTGCGGCGAGATCTATTTACGAAATTTCAATCACCAACTTTCTCTTCCGAATGCGAAAATATTTTGTTGACACCCACTTGTGTAGAGAGAAATGATCATCATAATAAAATAAGAGAAATTAGCGCTCGAACGGAAAGATTTAGGTGTTCCTTTTTCCCATGCGCCATTCGAGAGTGGAATGGTAGGGAAGTAGTATGAAAATGGTTCGATGAGCCCTCTGTCAGGCACTTAAGTGTGAACTACAGAGTAACCATGTAGACGTAGATGTAGAATGTTTATTCTCCCTTCAGTGTGTTTTTGCTGGAAATAAGACACCACACGCACCATACTCAATAATAGATTTTCGGAACTTGATAAATCTGCTTTGGTTAGGTATCTCCTAAGTTTGCTTTATATTTTTAAAAGTCATATTCCTAAGGACACGAGGAACGATCTATTTGCTTTACAAAATGTAAATCTTACTTTCCTCATAGTAGAGAGATTCCATTGTATGGGTGTCTGGTACCGACTGCTGTGGGTTTCGAATCCGCATCAGACGGCATGGAACTCGATGACCACTAGAGGTCTCTGTAGCAGTCGCGCCATAAGCTGTGGCTGCGTGAGCTCCTGGCCTCGAGTCTAACGTGAGGACGCCACTGTGAAGCACGTGGTCCCAGCGGCCATTGGCGACATATGCTGTCGTCTATTTATGCACCTGCCTCTCACTCGGCTAGCTACGGATGCAGATCCTTTACAACTCCCGTAAACTTGATCCCCCTCACCCACTTGTCTCTCCCATCCTCTCCCACCCCCGTCTGCTGCCGTGCCTGTTTTCCCACCTTCCACCTGCTCTCCATCTCTCCATTCTCCATACCCTCACCCATAGTGGCTTCCACCAACTTCCCCTCCCTGATGATGTCCTTCTCCCCTCCATCTCCCCCTCCTACCAATTTTGATCCTCCCCTTCCACACCCTGTGTTTTTTTCCTTAGGGCACCCTCTCTGCCTTCTCTTCCTCCTCCCTTCCTTCCCCCCTCCTCCCCCTGGGCTTCCCCTACCGCCCCCCCCGTACCTTCTTTCCTCCACCTTCCATCTCCTCTGCCACTGGCATCTACACCCTCCCCTCCCCTTCCTCCCCCACCTTTTCCCCTTTTGGCAGGTCCCCGGACCCGTACACGTCAAGTGAACATTTGCGCACCAGAGATCATCACCTTCAGTTCTTTGTGTGTACCGTCGTGTTAGTGCCTCAGTGTTTTCACCGCCCATGCTCCATCGTTCACGTGTGTCATTTCAGTCATCATTGTTTGTGTACAAGTGCTGAACGTTTTTTTATTTTACTACACCTGTAAATGGCTCCATGTTTTTTACTCATGTGTCTACTGTTTTTTTGTCCACCATTATGGCCGGCCGCGGTGGTCTCGCGGTTCTAGGCGCGCAGTCCGGAACCGTGCGACTGCTACGGTCGCAGGTTCGAATCCTGCCTCGGGCATGGATGTGTGTGATGTCCTTAGGTTAGTTAGGTTTAAGTAGTTCTAAGTTCTAGGGGACTAATAACCACAGCAGTTGAGTCCCATAGTGCTCAGAGCCATTTTTTGAACCACCATTATGTTTTGTTTTTCTGTACCTTCCTTGTTTCTATTTGTGCTATCTGTGACCGAAGAGCGGCGTAATATTGCCGCTGCCAGCCCACCTTTTGTATGAAGTGTTAAAATAACAATAAAGAAAAAAAATTGGTGAGGCAGTCTGGTGTTCGCATTGAGTTGGTTGATATCTCGCTTACAGACATCGTGTTTACATTGCGTGTGCTTTCTTCCTGTTTATGAGGGGATCTTGTTTTAATTTCTTGAGGTTCTCTCTTGGGACCCCATTGTTTAATACTTTCTTGTTGATCTTGGTGTCTTCTTGGTTGTCTGTCATCGTGCTTGTCCTTCCATTCCCATTCGTCTGACTTGTTTGTTCGCCGGCCGCTACCATTCGATCCCGCCGCATTTTCGTTAGTGGCAATCCCCCGACCGTTCCTGCCGTCGTTACAACATTCTGGTGACAAGGTAAACCTTGATAGTTGTTCGCATCGAGGCTAAGTTGGTCTGTCTGTTGCAATAACAACAGCAGCAGCTCGTGCAGCAGCAGCAGCAGCCTCCAGTTAGACAAATTACAAAAGTCGATGTGGTTGCTAAAGGGTACAGTTGATGCCCGGTACGCATTACCACAACAGCTTCAAGTCCTCGGGTGTCCGATGCTTTCCCCACATCCGCTGTCATTCCCAACTTTTGATGACGCTAAAGATGACTGTAAAACATACTTACATAGGCTGAAACAACATTTCACGGCTTTTCAAATCACGGATGACCTACTGCAGTGGCCATTGTTTTTGTCTTGGGCCACCCCAGACACATTCTTTCTTCTCCGCAAGTTGGCACCCTTGTCTGATCCTGTAGCTCTCTCTTTCCAGGAGATATGCCTTTTGCTGTCAAACTATTATTCCTAGTGCTACTATGTGGTCGCCCCTCTGCAGGAGTTCCACCAGTGCCATAAACAGCCTGGACAATCATATCGTTCCTGGGTCATGGACTTGCAGGATCTCAGCCATCAATGTGATTTTAAATGCACCAATCAGCAATGTAAGGCTTCGTATGTGGGCTCCCTGGTCCAGAATGTGGTGGTTCAGCTGGCTCCCGATACTGAGGTCCACACTGAGGCATTGAAACTCAATAATCCCTCATTGGAAGAGATTCTCCGAATTGCCCACTCATCTGAAATTGCTGAGGTGGCTAATGAGTGTCTCAAGGCTCAGCTGCAAGTGGCTGCGATCGACGCATCTCTGTGGGTTCCACCCTTGCAATGTCGATGTGGCCCAGCCAACAGAGACCAGTGGCACTGGGACTCCTCTTTGTCTGATGTCTCTATGGTATCAGAGCTGGTCGTGTGGCCAGCTTCCATCTTGCCCACAGTGCTTTACCGCACATGCTCTAGCTGATTGCCCCCATTGCTGGAAAACGTGCATGCTGTGTAAGAAGGAGGGCCACATGTGATCTGTTTGTCATACTCGTTCGACTCACCTCTGTCCTTCACCTAATGGGCCTCAGGATACAGTAAATGCTCTGCAATCAGTCATCCCACTGGGGGACCCATCAGTACGGAGGCTACTCCTCACGCTCCGCCTTTTTACCGAGGATGCCAGTTTTCAGGTTGGCACTGGGGCCACCATCTCCCGGATAAATATTGCATTGTATATTCGCTTGGCCTCTCCTGCATTGTTGCCGCCCTCTTGATGTTTGGTTGCCTGTGGCGACGGTTCCATTCCCCTTTGTAAACAGTCCACCTACGAACATGTTCCCTGGCTCTTTACCCTATTTGTCGTCGACCATCCCTCAGCTTCAAATATTTTTGGACTAGATGCATTTCAACTGTTTGGCTTTTCAATTTCCGAAGAAGTTATGGTCATTTCCCTGGCTGTTCCTTTTCAGAACCTGGACGATCTGTGCTCGCCTTTTGCATCATTGTTTGTGACATATCTCGGGTGTGCTTCACACTTTGAGGCACACATCACACTTCAGCCAGATGTGCAGCCTTGCTTTTTCCAGGCCAGACCCATTCTGGTGGCCTCACAACTAGCAGTCATGCAGGAACTTCATCGGCTCCAGGCTGCTGGCGTCCTCAAGTCTGTGACATACAGTGCTTGGGTGACACCATTGGTGGTTATATGGAAACCCAATGGGTCCCTTAAGCTGTTTTGGGACTTCAGTGCTACTGTCAATGCTCAGTCCTTAGTAGACACTTACCCCATTTCCCAACAGGAAGAACTTCCCGCCAAACTTGTGGGGACGAGTACTTTTCTAAGATCAACCTGGCTGAGGCATACCACCAGTTACCTTTGGATTCCAATTCCTTGAACATCTTGGTTATCAACACACCTTTTGGCTTATACAAGTACAAGCGCCTTCCATTTGGTGTCTCTTCAGTGCCAGCTAATTTGAAAATGGTTCCTGGAGCAGCTTATGCCACAGCCTATCCCAGCCTACGTTAATTATCTAGATGACATATCAGTCACCGGGCGTTCCTGCCAGGAACATTTGCACAACCTCAGCACCTTGTTTCACGCTCTGCAATCAGTGGGTATACGCTGTCACCTGGACGAGTGTTGTTTTTTTTTTCAACTAGAAGTGGAATACTTAGGCCACTGGCTTAGCAAAGATGGCATTCACCCTTCAGATTGCAATGTCGTGGCCATTGAGGCCCTTCCTCATCTCAAGGACTTATCTGAACTCCAGGTGTTTTTGGGCAAGGTTACTTATTACTTAAAGTTCTTGCCCCAAGCTGCCTCTGTTGCTCAACCCTTCAATCACTTGCATCACAAAGGGGTACCTTTTGATAGGACTCCTGCCTGTGACCAGGCTTTTCTTCATTTAAAGGCGATGCTGAAGTGTGCCCCTTGAGTTACTCCCTCATCTCTAGATCGCACCTTGGTTGTGGTGGTGGATGCGTCGGCCTACGGCACTGGGGCAGCCCTCACACATCGGAATACCAATGGCTGAGAACAGCACATTTAAACAACAGTTGACAAAGGTAGTGGAAACATCTCTAACAACATCAGCCCTCACCCTGTTCTTGAGCACATATCCCAACACACCAACTGACGGACATAGTCTGACAGAGCTCCTCCTTGGGCGACAGTTGCAGACCCTGCTCCATTTGCTGAAGCTGTCAACTTCCCACCCCACTCTTAGCCATCTCAGCGTTACACCCCGAGCATGGCCTTGTGGGCCCGCATGTAAGGGAGCAAGGTGGGCTGTGCGTCTGCCATGGTCGTCATGGCCCATGGTCAGTGTGTGACGTCAGTGCAAGTGTCGAAAGGATTCTAGCCCCACCATCATAACCAGCTCCATCCATGTACCCCTGTCGGACTACCGCTGCCACCTCCTCCTACACTACCTCCTTCAGGTACAGACATGGTCATTGAGTCGTTGCCACTGCCCTCGGTTGCTACATCCCCGCAAGCCTACCGCCAACCATTCCCATCCTGAGCTGGATCGGAAGCTCCTTGCAACACCCTGGCCTCTGGCTTGGCTGACATGGACACCTCAGGTGTCCCTTCCTCCCCGACAACGGCAGTTGACAAGCCTGGGTCTTCTCCCATCTGCCGAACACCGCAGCACAGACAGGGGCATTTTCACCCCAATGCAGGGGGGGAGAAGGATCTGGTACCAAGCTCCATGAGTTTCAAATCCACAGGAGACCGCATGGAACTTGATGACCACTAGAGGTCTCTGGAGCAATCACCCCGAATGCTGTGGCTGCACGTGCTACTGACCCTGAGTCTAATGTGGGGGCGCCACTGTGGAGCATGTGGCCCAGTGGACAATAGCAAAATACCCTGCCTCTCACTCAGTGAGGCAGCCTGGTGCTTGCATTGAGTCAGTAGACATCTCGCTTACAGACATCGTGTTCACATTGTGTGTGCTTGCTTTCCGTTTACGAGGGGGCATAGTTTGATTTCGTGAGGTTATCTCTTATGACCCTGTTGCTTAATACTTTGTTGTTGATCTTGGTACCTTGCTTGGTTGTCTGTCATCTTGACTGTCCTTCCATTCCATTCTTGTTTGTTCACAGCTGCTCCAGTCGATACCACCACATTTTGGTTAGCGGTAATCCGTGGCATTCCAGTAGAGGTTACAACAGGTGGCAATGTTTATTTTCACATCCACTGGGTGTTTGGTGTAAGGGAACTATCACATCCAGCATACTGACTACTGGAGAGACTGGGAAATTCTTCTTTCTTCTTGTATGTTCTCATTTACCTACATTCTTATCAGTTATATTCATCAATTTCACAGTAGAATAATTTATTTGTTCTTTGAAATGTTGTAAATTTTTTATCCTTTACAGCTGGGTAATGTTGTTGTTTGGCTACAATGTTTATTCTCACTTCAACAGGTTTTCAGTGGAAATGAAACACCACATGTACCATACTAACAGATTTTTTAAAATTGATAAATCGGCTTTGTTTAGGTATGTCCTTACTTTGTATTGTATTTTTGATAGTCATATCCCTATGTTCACGAAGAACAATCTATTTGCAATACAAAACATAGTAAATGGTTCTTTCCTCACAGCAGGGAGATTTCATTGCATGGGTGCAATGTTTATTTTCTCATCGACTGTGTTTTGGTGAAGGGAACCACCACATCCACCATACTGACTACTGGAGATAATTGGAAAATCTTCTTTCTTCTGGTATGTTCTTCTTTTGCTTTGCATTCTTATCAGTTACATTCTTCCAGTCCACAGTGGAAAAATGTATTTGATTTGTGAAATGTTCAAATTTTTTTACTTTACAGCTGGGTGATGTGGTTGTGTGGCTAAGTTGATTATTATCCCTTGAATGGGTTTTGTGGTGGAAATGACATACCAGATTCACCTTACTAACTAACAGATTATCAGAGTTTGATAAACAAGCTCTGATGAATTATTCTCTGGTTATCAGCTGAGTGGTGGTGTCATCTTGTCACAACGTTTCAGGGAGTACCGTGTGGGTATTAGTGGGGGCAGGGGCTGCGGCCCTGCCCAGTATCTAGACCAGGTGGCTATCCAATCTGTCTGCGGATGCCACTGCCTTCAGATCAGAGTGTTCCTGATGTATTATGTCAATTGTGGAATTCCAAGCTGCACTGAGCTGAAAACCGCTACCGCTGTTTACTAAATTGTTGTGCAGACATATCTCCACTGCCTCTTTGAAGATCGAGCCCCAGAAACTGTTGATGCTGCACAGCTTCTTCGAAGATGTGTCCCTTGATAATGCTATGTTTTGCTACCGCAGACTTGTTTGTCTGTCCTAGTCATACATTTCTGATGTATCATTGTATCTACCTGATTGTCCCTTGATAATGCTATGTTTTGCTACCGCAGACTTGTTTGTCTGTCCTAGTCATACGTTTCTGATGTATCATTGTATCTACCTGATATATTCCATCCCACATTCGCACTCAATACTGTAAATGTGCAGTGTCTGCAACCCCAGCTGGTCTTTGGTTGAGCCAAGAATATCTTTGACTTTTTTGGTGCACAAAAGATGGTCGTTATTTTGTTTCTTTAATATTTTTATGATCTTGGCTGTTGGCAGTCCAGCACATGGCAGAAACGCCACACGTTTTGCTTATCTTCTTCTTGTTTCTCCTTGTCTGCATGCAAGGCGTATCTTATTTGTGTCACAGTGTAGCTCTTAAAGAAGGTTTCCCGCATATGTGCTAACTCACATGGCAAACTCTCGCTGTCACAGATTGACCAGGTTCTTTGTACTAAGGTGTTCATTACTGTGTTACATTTTGCTGGATGGTGGCAACTCCAAGCATTGAGATATAAGTCCGTGTGCATCATCTTGCTGTAGACCAAATGTCCCAATGTACTGTCTGGATTTTTCCTGGTCAAAATATCCAAGAAGGGAAGGCAGCCATTCTCTTCTACCTCCATGCTAAATTTGATGCTATCATGTACATCGTTGAGATGGTGTAGGAACTCCTATAGTTTTTTCATACCGTGGGGCCACACTACAAAAGTGTCATCTATGTATCTGTAGAACACCTTTGGTTTATGGCAGATAGTGTTCAATGCCACATTTTCAAAGGGCTCCATGCACAAGTTGGCATACCTGGGGCCAGAGGGGAACCCATGGTAACACCATCTGTTTGTTGATTTCCCACCACATTTGAAGTACATTGTGGTTAACACAAGACAAAAGAGTCTGAGTGTGTCCTCATCGAAGTGATCTTCAAGCAGAGCCTCGGAATCATCCAGAGGCACACAGGTGAAAACAGAAGTGACATCAAAGCCAGCTATTAGATCCTTCTCGTCCAGATGTAACCCTTGGAGTACCTTAACAAATTTGGTCGAGTTCTTGACATGGGGAGGGCAATGACCCACGAGTGGTTTTAACAGGTGTGCTAGGTGCTTGGCTACACCATACATCAGAGAATTTATGGTGTTCAATATAGGATGTAGTGGGACATTCTCCTTAAGGTACTTTGGGAGCGCATACTGTTTTGGTGGAACCGGTGCCCGAGGGTAAAGCTTCCTGATGGTGTTTCTGTCAAGTCTTGAGCTATTGAGAAGATTGATGGTCTTGCCTGTAACAGAAGCAATTGTGTCTTTCCCCACTTCTTTGTATGCTGGACCTTTCACTAAGATGTAGATCTTCTACCAGTAATCTTCCGACTTCAGTAGGACTGTCGCATTGCTTTTGTCTGCTGCTAAGACCGCTAGACCCCTGTGATCGTGAAGGTTCATCAGTGCCTTGTGCTCTTCTGCTTAAATGTTGTTCTCAGGCATTCTTGCTTTCTTGAGTACCCTGCTGGTCTCCCTCCTCACTTCCTCGGATGATCTCAGCGGGAGTCCACGTGTGGCTTGCTCGACATATAGATATGCAGAACAAAGCATCCCAACACTTCACCAGAAAATGATGGGTATGAAACTCATTGAAACATTGCGACAAGACTACGCCACCACTCTGCTGATAACGCAAGAAGAATGCGTCAGTGGAATACGCCAAGAAAGACTGTGCTTTGTTTAAGAATGTCCTTCCTTTGCATTATATTTTACATATTCATATCCCAATATTCACTAAGAAGAAAATATTTCTCTCCTCTAAGCAGGGAAATTACATTGTATGTCTGCAATTTTTTTCCGTCAACTGTGTTTTTGGTGGAAGGGAACCACCAAATCCTATGGGAGTAACTAGGAAAATCTTCTTTCTTTTGGTATATCTTTATAATGAGACACCGCATGTACAATATTAACCAACAGATATTCCAAACTTCTAAATCTTATTAATTATGTATGTCCTTCTAGTGCTTTATATTGTTAGATGTTGTATCGGTATGTTTACAAAGAAAAATTTATTTGCTTGACATGATGGAGTAAATCTATCTCTCCTCACAGAAGCGAGATTACATTGCATGGTTGCAATGTTTATTATACCATAGAATGGGATTTTGGTGTAAGGGAACCACCACATCCAGCATACTGAACATGGGAGATACTGGGAAAGTCTTCTTTTTTGGTATGTCCTTCTTTTGAATTACACTCCTGGAAATTGAAATAAGAACACCGTGAATTCATTTTCCCAGGAGGGGGAAACTTTATTGACACATTCCTGGGGTCAGATACATCACATGATCACACTGACAGAACCACAGGCACATAGACACAGGCAACAGAGCATGCACAATGTCGGCACTAGTACAGTGTATATCCACCTTTCGCAGCAATGCAGGCTGCTATTCTCCCATGGAGACGATCGTAGAGATGCTGGATGTAGTCCTGTGGAACGGCTTGCCATGCCATTTCCACCTGGCGCCTCAGTTGGACCAGCGTTCGTGCTGGACCTGCAGACCGCGTGAGACGACGCTTCATCCAGTCCCAAACATGCTCAATGGGGGACAGATCCGGAGATCTTGCTGGCCAGGGTAGTTGACTTACACCTTCTACAGCACGTTGGGTGGCACGGGCTACATGCGGACGTGCATTGTTCTGTAGGAACAGCAAGTTCCCTTGCCGGTCTAGGAATGGTACAACGATGGGTTCGATGACGGTTTGGATATACCGTGCGCTATTCAGTGTCCCCTCGACGATCACCAGAGGTGTACGGCCAGTGCAGGAGATCGCTCCCCACACCATGATGCAGGGTGTTGGCCCTGTGTGACTCGGTCGTATGCAGTCCTGATTGTGGCGCTCACCTGCACGGCGCCAAACACGCATACGACCATCATTGGCACCAAGGCAGAAGCGACTCTCATCGCTGAAGACGACACGTCTCCATTCGTCCCTCCATTCACGCCTGTCGCGACACCACTGGAGGTGGGCTGCACGATGTTGGAGCGTGAGCGGAAGACGGCCTAACGGTGTGCGGGACCGCAGCCCAGCTTCATGGAGACGGTTGCGAATGGTCCTCGCCGATACCCCAGGAGCAACAGTGTCCCTAATTTGCTGGGAAGTGGCGGTGCGGTCCCCTACGGCACTGCCTAGGATCCTACGGTCTTGGCGTGCATCCGTAAGTCGCTGCGGTCCGGTCCCAGGTCGACGGGCACGTGCACCTTCCGCCGACCACTGGCGACCACATCGATGTACTGTGGAGACTTCACGCCCCACGTGTTGAGCAATTCGGCGGTACGTCCACCCGGCCTCCCGCATGCCCACTATACGCCCTCGCTCAAAGTCCGTCAGCTGCACATACGGTTCACGTCCACGCTGTCGCGGCATGCTACCAGTGTTAAAGACTGCGATGGAGCTCCGTATGCCACGGCAAACTGGCTGACACTGACGGCGGCGGTGCACAAATGCTGCGCAGCTAGCGCCATTCGACGGCCAACACCGCGGTTCCTGGTGTGTCCGCTGTGCCGTGCGTGTGATCATTGCTTGTACAGCCCTCTCGCAGTGTCTGGAGTAAGTATGGTGGGTCTGACACACCGGTGTCAATGTGTTCTTTTTTCCATTTCCAGGAGTGTATAATCATATCAGTTATATTCATCAAGTTCACAGTGGAATAATTTATTTGAATTGTGAAATGTGGGAAGGTTTTGTTATTTACAGCAGAGTTATCATGTTGTGTGGCAAGAAAGTTTATTCTCCATTCAATGTGTTTTCGGTTCAAATAAGACATAATGTGCACCTTACCAACTAACAGATTCTCGGATCTTAATAAATACATTTTTAGGAATGTCCTTCATTTACTTTAAATATTTAAAAATCAAATCTCAGTGACCACTATGAACAATCAATGTACATTACAATATGTAGCAAATCTTTATTTCTCCCAGCATGGAGATTCCATTGTACGAGTCCAATGTTTATTTTTCCATTGACTGGATACCTTGTGGAATGGAACAGCCACATGCATCATACTGACTATGGGACAAACTAGAAATCCTTGTTTTGTTTAGTATGCCCTTCTTTTAAATTTTATTCTTATCAGATATATTTCTCATGTTCTCAGTTAAATAATTTATTCTAATTGCAAAATGTAGTAAAGATTTTGTTCTTTACAGCAGGGTGATGTGGTTGTGATGCTACAAAGATTATTCTCCATTCAATGTGTTTTTGGTGCAAATGATACAAAACCTGCATCTTACCAACTTACAGATCTTTGGATCTTAATAAATATATTTTTTTTAGATATGTCTTTCATTTACTTTATATATTTAAAAATCATGTCAGAATGGTCAATGTACATTACAAAATGTTGTATATCTAAAAAATGTTGTATGTCTAACTTTCCTCACAACAGGGAGACTCCACTGTACTGGTATGTTTATTTTCCCATCGTCTACAGTCTGGTGGAAGGGAACCAAAATATGCACCATACTGACTATGGGAGATACTAGAAAGCCTTCTTTCTTTTGGTATGCCCTTCTATTAAATTTTATTCTTGTGCTTGTTTTGCTACAAATATTGTTCTCCATTCAATAATGTTTTATGCAAGTGAGACATGGTGTGCACCTTACCATCTTACAGACCTCCGGATCTTAATAAATATACATGTTAGGTATGCCATTCATTTACTTTATATATTTATAAATTATATCACAAAGGTCATTAAGGACAATCAATGTATATTACAATATGTAGTAAATCCTTATTTCCTCACAGTAGGGACATTCCATTCTACGGGTGCAATGTTCATTTTCCCATCGACTTGCAACCTGGTGGAAGGGAAACACCACAACCAGCATAATGGGTGTGGGAGATACTAGCTACCCTTCATTCTTTTGGTATAGCCTTCTTTAAAATTTAATTCTTTTCTAATATATCTCTCAAATTCAGTTTACTAGTGTTTTTGAATTACCAATTGTAGTAAAGTTTTTTTCTTTTCTTTACGGCAATGTGATGTGGTTGTGTTGCTACAAAGATTATTCTCCATTCAATATGCGTTTAGTACAATTGAGACATAACATGCTCCTTACAAAGTTACAGGTATTCTGATCTTAATAAATATGCTTTTTTAGATGTTCTTCATTTACTTTACATATTTGTTATGCATATAAAAGGATCACTAAGAAGGATTAATGTACACTACAATATGTAGTAAATCTTGATTTTGTCACAGCAGGGAGCTTCCATTGTACAGGTGCAATGTTTATTTTCCGCTCTGCTGTGAATCTGGTAGAAGGGAACCACCACAACCAGCATAATGAGTGTGGGAGACACTAGCTAGCCTTCTTTCTTTTGGTATGTCCTTTTTTTAAATTTTATTATTTTCAGATATATTTCTTAAGTTCACAGTTTACTAGTTTATTGTAATTGCAAAATGTAGTAAGTTTTGTTCTAAGCAGCAGGCTGATGTAGCTGTGCGGCTACAGAGATTACTCTCCATTCAATGTATTTTTGGTGAAAGTGAGACACTAGAATGCCTTCTTTCTTTTGGTATGGCATTCTTTTAAATTTTATTCTAATTGGATATATATATGTCTCAAGTTCACATTTGAATAATTTATTCATTACAGCGGAGTGATGTGGTTGTGTTGCTACGAAGACTATTTTCCATTCAATTTGTTTTTGGTGCAAATGAGTCACAATGTTCACCTTAGCAACTAACAGATTGTTTGATCTTAATAAATATACTTTTTTAAGTTGTTGTATTGTTGTTGTTTTTGTTGTGGTCTTCAGTCCTGAGACTGGTTTGATGCAGCTCTCCATGCTACAATATCCTGTGCAAGCTTCTTCACCTCCCAGTACCTACTGCAACCTACATCGTTCTGAATCTGCTTAGTGTATTCATCTCTTGGTCTCCCTCTACGATTTTTACCCTCCACGCTGCCCCCCAATACTAAATTTGTGATCCCTTGATGCCTCAGGACATGTCCTACCAACTGGTCCCTTCTTCTTGTCAAGTTGTGCCACAAACTCCTCTTCTCCCCAATTCTATTCAATACCTCCACATTAGTAATGTGATCTACCCATCTAATCTTCAGCATTCTTCTGTAGCACCACATTTTGAAAGCTTCTATTCTCTTCTTGTCCAAACTATTTATCGTCCATGTTTCACTTCCATACATGGCTACACTCCATACAAATGCTTTCAAGAACAACTTCCTGACACTAAAATCTATACTCGATATTAACAAATTTCTCTTCTTCAGAAGTGCTTTACTTGCCATTGCCAGTCTACACTTTATATCCTCTCTACTTCAACCATCATCAGTTATTTTGATCCCCAAATAGCAAAACTCCTTCACTACTTTAAGTGTCTCATTTCCTAATCTAATTCCCTCAGCATCACCTGACTTAATTCGACTACATTCCATTATCCTTGTTTTTCTTTTGTTGATGTTCATCTTATACCCTCCTTTCAAGACACTGTCCATTCTGTTCAACTCCTCTTCCAAATCCTTTGCTGTCTCTGACAGAATTACAATGTCATCAGCGAACCTCTATGTTTTTATTTCTTCTCCATGGATTTTAATGCCTACTCTGAACTTTTCTTTTGTTTCCTTTACTGCTTGCTCAAAATGCAGATTGAATAACGTCAGATAAAGGTTACCACCCTGCCTCACTCCCTTCTCAACCACTACTTCCCTTTCATGCCCCTCAACTGTTATAACTACCATATGCTTTCTGTACAAATTGTAAATAGCCTGTCACTCTCTTTTTTTTACCCTGCCACCTTTAAAATTTGAAAGAGAGTATGCCAGTCAACTTTGTTAAAAGCTTTCTCTATGTCCACACATGCTAGAAACATAGGTTAGCCTTTCCTTAATCTTTCTTCTAAGGTAAGTCGTAGGGTTAGTATTGCCTCACGTGTTCCAACATTTCTACGGAATCCAAACTGACCCCAAGGTCAGCTTCTACACATTTTTCCATTTGTCTGTAAAGAATTCGTGTTAGTAGTTTGAAGCTGTGACTTATTAAACTGATAGTTTAGTAATTTTCACATCTGTCAACATCTGCTTTCTTTGGGATTGGAACTATTATATTCTTCTTGAAGTCTGAGGGTATCTCACCTGTCTCATACTTCTTGCTCACCGGATGGTAGAGTTTTGACAGGACTGGCACTCCTAAGGCTGTCAGTAGTTCCAATGGAATATTGTCTACTCTTGGGGCCTTGTTACGACTCAGGTCTTTCAGTGCTCTGTCAAACTCTTCACACAGTATCATATCTCCCATTTCATCTTCATCTTCATCCTCTTCCATTTCCATAATATTGTCCTCAAGTACATCGCCCTCTATATACTCCTTCCACCTTTCTGCTATCCCTTCTTTGCTTAAGACTGGGTTTCCATCTGAGCTCTTGATATTCATACAAGTGGCTCTCTTTTATCCAAAGGTGTCTTTAATTTTCCTGTAGGTAGTATCTATCTTACCCGTAGTGAGATAAGCCTCTACATCCTTACATTTTTCCTCTAGCCATCCTTTTTAGCCATTTTGCACTTCCTGTCGATCTCATTTTTGAGACGTTTGTATTCCTTTTTGCCTGTTTCATTTACTGCGTTATTATATTTTCTACTTTCATCAATTAAATTCAATGTTTCTTCTGTTACCCAAGGATTTCTACTAGCCCTCATCTTTTTTCCTACTTGATCCTCTGCTGCCTTCACTACTTCATCCCTCAGAGCTACACATTCTTCATCTACTGTATTTTTCCCCCATTCCTGTCAATTGTTCCCTTATGCTCTCCCTGAAACTTAAAACCCTTGGTTTAGTCAGTTTATCCAGGTCCCATCTCCTTAAATTCTCACCTTTTTGCAGTTTCTTCAGTTTTAATCTACAGTTCATAACTAATAGATTGTGGTCAGTGTCCACATCTGCCTCTAGAAATGTCTTACAATTTAAAACCTGGTTCCTAAATCTCTGTCTTACCATTATATAAGCTATCTGAAACATTATAGTATCTCCAGGATTCTTCCATGTATACAACCTTCTTTAATGATTCTTGAACCAAGTGTTAGGTATGATTAAGTTATGATCTGAGCAAAATTCAACCAGACGGCTCCCTCTTTCACTTCTCACCCCCAATCCACATTCACCCACTATGTTTCCTTCTCTTCCTTTTCCTGCTGTCGAATTCCAGTCACCCATGACTATTAAATTTTCATCCCTTCATTACCTAAATAATATCTTTAATCTCATTATACATTTCATCAATTTCTTCATCATCTGCAGAGTAAGTTGGCATATAAATTTGTACTACTGGTGTAGGCATGGTCTTTCATGTCTATCTTGGCCACAATAATGCGTTTACTATGCTGTTTGTAGTAGCTTACCTGCACTCCTATTTTTTTATTTATTAGTAAACCTACTCCTGCATTACCACTATTTCACTTTTTATTTACAACCCCATTTTCACCTGACCATAAGTGTTGTTCCTCCTGCCACCGAACTTCACTAATTCCCACTATATCTAACTTTAACCTAGCCATTTCCCTCTTTAAATTTTCTAACCTATCTGCCCGATTAAGGGATCTGACATTCCATGCTCCGATCAGTAGAATGCCAGTTTTATTTCTCCTGATAATGGCGTCCTCTTGAGTAGTCCCCATTTAGAGACCCAAATATGGGACTATTTTAGCTCTGGAATATTTTACCCAGCAGGATGCCATCGTCATTTAACCATACAGTACAGCTGCACGTCCGCAGGAAAAATTATTGCTGTAGTTTCCCCTTGCTTTCTGCCGTTTGCAGTAGCAGAACAGCAAGGCCGTTTTGGTTAGTGTTACAAGGCCATATCAGTCAATCATCAAGACTGTTGCCACTGCAACTACTGAAAAGTCTGCTGCCCCTCTTGAGGAACCACACGTATGTCTGGCCTCTCAACATATACCCTTCCATTGTGGTTGCACCTACGGTATGGCGATCTGCATCACTGAGGCATTGAGGCATGCAAGCCTCCCCACTAACGTCTAGGTCCATGGTTCATGGGGGGGGGGGGGGGGTGACTAGTATGTCCTTCATTTACTCTATATATTTAAAAACCATATAAAAATGATTTACTAGGAACAATCAATGTACATTTCAATATGTAGTAAAGCTTTATTTCCTTACAGCAGGGAGATTCCATTGTACAGATGCAATGTTTATTTTCCCATCAACTGGAAATCTTAGATTAGATTAGTTTTTCAGTCTATAGATCCATGCTGAGGAGATCCTCATGGATGTGGAAAATGTCAATTATTTTTTTTCATATTTTTATTTTATTTAAAGCTGTAATAACAATAATAATAGCATGAGTATATACAATACATCCTATTCTTAAGCTGATATAACAATGCTAATACATCTACATCTACATGACTACTCTGCAATTCACATTTAAGTGCTTGGCAGAGGGTTCATCGAACCACAATCATACTATCTCTCTACTATTCCACTCCCTAACAGCGAGGGGGAAAAACGAACACCTAAACCTTTCTGTTCGAGCTCTGATTTCTCTTATTTAATTCTGATGATTATTCCTACCTATGTACGTTGGGCTCAACAAAATATTTTCGCATTCGGAAGAGAAAGTTGGTGACTGAAATTTCGTAAAAAGGTCTCGCTGCGACGAAAAACGTCTATGCTGTAATGACTTCCATCCCAACTCGTGTATCATATCTGCCACACTCTCTCCCCTATAACGTGATAATACAAAACGAGCTGCCCTTTTTTGCACCCTTTCGATGTCCTCCGTGAATCCCACATGGTAAGAATCCCACACCGCGCAGCAATATTCTAACAGAGGACGAACGAGTGTAGTGTAAGCTGTCTCTTTAGTGGACTTGTTGCATCTTCTCAGTTTCCTGCCAATGAAACGCAACCTTTGGCTCGCCTTCCCGACAATATTATCTATGTGATTCTTCCAACTGAAGTTGTTCGTAATTTTAACACCCAGGTACTTAGTTGGATTGACAGCCTTGAGAATTGTACTATTTATCGAGTAATCGAATTCCAACGGATTTCTTTTGGAACTCATGTGCATCATCTCACACTTTTCCTTATTTAGCGTCAACTGCCACCTGACACACCATACAGCAATATTTTCTAAATCGCTTTGCAACTGATACTGGTATTCGGATGACCTTACTAGACGGTAAATTACAGCATCATTTGAAAACAATCTAAGAGAACTGCTCAGATTGTCACCCATGTCATTTATATAGATCAGGAACAGCAGAGGTCCCAGGACGCTTCCCTGGGGAACACCTGATATCACTTCAGTTTTACTCGATGATTTGCAGTCTATTATTACGAACTGCGACCTTCCTGACAGGAAATCACGAATCCAGTCGCACAACTGAGACGATACCCCATAGCTCCGCAGCTTGATTAGAAGTCGCTTCTGAGGAACAGTGTCAAAAGCTTTCCGGAAATCTAGAAATACGGAATCAGCTTGAGATCCCTTGTCGATAGCGGCCATTACTTCGTGCGAATAAAGAGCTAGCTGCGTTGCACAAGAGCGATCTTTTCTAAAGCCATGCTGATTACGTGTCAATAGATCGTTCCCTTTGAGGTGATTCATAATGTTTGAATACAGTATATGCTCCAAAACCCTACTGCAAACCGACGTCAATGATATAGGTCTGTAGTTAAATGGATTACTCCTACTACCCTTCTTGAACATTGGTGCGACCTGTGCAATTTTCCAATCTGTAGGTACAGATCTATCGGTGAGCGAGCGGTTGTATATGAGTGCTAAGTAGGGAGCTATAGTATCAGCGTAATCTGAAAGGAAACTAATTCGTATACAATCTGGACCTGAAGACTTGCCCGTTTCAAGCGATTTGAGTTGATTCGCAACCCCTAAGGTATCTACTTCTAAGAAACTCATGCTAGCAGATGTTCGTGTTTCAAATTCTGGAATGTTCCATTCGTCTTCCCTGGTGAAGGAATTTCGGAAAACTGCGGTCAATAACTCCGCTTTAGCGGCACAGTCGTCGGTAACAGTACCATCGGCACTGCACAGCGAAGGTATTGACTGCGTCTTGCCGCTTGTGTACTTTACATACGACCAGAATTTCTTCGGTTTTTCTACCAAATTTCGAGACAATGTTTCGTTGTGGAACCTATTAAAGGCATCTGGCATCGAAGTACGTGCCAAATTTCGAGCGTCTGTAAATTTTAGCCCATGTTCGGGATTTCGCGTTCTTCTGAACTTCGCATGCTTTTTCCGTTGCCTCTGCAACAGCGTTCGGACCTTTTTTGTGTACCACAGGGGATCCGTTCCATCTCTTACCAATTTATGAGGTATGAATATCTCAATTGCTGTTGGTACTATATCTTTGAATTTGAGCCACATCTCGTCTACATTCGCATAGTCAGTTCGGAAGGAATGGAAATTGTCTTTTAGGAAGGCTTCTAGTGACACTTTATCCGCTTTTTTAAATAAAATTATTTTGCGTTCATTTCTGATGGATTTGGAAGAAACTGTATTGAACCTAGCTACAACTACCTTGTGATCACTAATCCCTGTGTCAGTCATGATGCTCTCTATCAGCTCTGGATTGTTTGTAGCTAAGAGGTCAAGTGTGTTTTCGCAACCATTTACAATTCGCGTGGGTTCGTGGACTAACTGCTCGAAATAATTTTCGGAGAAAGCATTTAGGACAATCTCGGAAGACGTTTTCTGCCTACCACCGGTTTTTAACAAGTATTTTTGCCAACATACCGAGGGTAGGTTGAAGTCCCCACCAACTATAACCGTATGAGTGGGGTATTTATTTGTTACGAGACTCAAACTTTCTCTGAACTGTTCCGCAAGGAACCAATTATTAACTTAAGTCGGCTGTTAAGTATAACCTCCACCCATACCAATTCGCATGGAGTATCTACTTCGACTTCACTGCAAGATAAACCACTACTGACAGACACAAACACTCCACCACCAATTCTGCCTAATCTATCTTTCCTGAACACCGTCTGAGACTTCGTAAAAATTTCTGAAGTACTTATTTCAGGCTTTAGCCAGCTTTCTGTACCTATAACGATATCAGCTTCTGTGTTTTCTATTATCCCTTGAAGCTCAGGGACTTTCCAGCGCAACTACAACAATTTACAACTATAATTCCGACTGTTCCTTGATCCAAGCACGTGCTGTAATTGCCAAGCACCCTTTGACATTGCAGCCCACCCTGTACTTTCCCGAGGCCTTCTAAGCTAAAAAACCGCCCAGTCCACGCCACACAGCCTCCGCTACCCACGTAGCCGCCAGCTGAGTGTAGTGAACTCCTGACCTATTCAGCGGAACCCGAAACCCCACCACCCTATGGCGCAAGTCAAGGAATCTGCAGACAACACGGTCGCAAAACCGTCTGAGCCTCTGATTCAGACCCTCCACCCGGCTCTGCACCAAAGGTCCGCAGTCGGTTCTGTCAACGATGCTGCAGATGGTGAGCTCTGCCTTCATCTCGTAAGCAAGACCGGCAGCCTTCACCAAATCAGATAGCCGCTGGAATCCAGAGAGAATTTCCTCAGATCCAAAGCGACACACGTCATTAGTGCCGACATGTGCCATCACCTGCAGCTGGCTGCACCCTGTGCTCTTCATGGCATCCGGAAGGACCCTTTCCACATCAGAATGACTCCTCCCTGAATGCACACCGAGTGCACACTGGATTTCTTCCCCTCCTTAGCCGCCGTATCCCTAAGGGACCCCATTACGCGCCTAACATTGGAGCTCCCAACTACCAGTAAGCCCACCCTCTGCGATTGCTCGTACCTTGAAGGCTGAGAATGATCCTCTGAAACAGGGCAGGCAGCTGCATCTGACTCAGCCAGAGACAGTGCCTGAAACCGGTTTGTCAGACGCATCGGGGAGGCCTTCTGATCAGCCTCCGGGGACGTCTTTCGCTGCCTGCCACACCTTGGAACGACCTCCCAATCAACCACAACTAATAGTGTGAGTATATACGAAACATCATTTGTTTCTATTAAAAAATTTGTCAGTGGAATTGAAAGAGTAGGCCACTAGTAAGTCTTTCATGCTCGTTTAAAAACTGATTCTCATTTGTAACTAAATTTTTTATTTTTGCTGGCATATTATTGAAGATAAGTGTTTCTCAGTAGTTGACCCCCTTTTTGATCTAAAGTAATTGCTTTTAAGACTTTGTGCAGATCATTTTTGTTCTTGGTATTGTATGTATGAACTGAGCTGTTTGTTGGAAAAAGAGATATATTACTTAAGACAAATTTCATTAAGGAGTAAATAAACAGAGAGGCAGTAGTTAGTGTACCCAGTTCTCTGAAGAGGTATGTACAGGACGTCCATGAATTTACTCCACAAATAATACGTATTACATGCTTTTGTACTCTAAAAACTTTTGTTTGACTTGAAGCTCTTTCATTTTTATGTAACCTATGTCTGCTACCACTCGAATTACAACCACAGATTTATTGAGGTGTTACTGCAGTTCTGTGGTGTGCTTTTCGCAACTGAATTTATTATCAAGTTGTAATCTCAGGAATTTAAGACTGTCAACATCTTCTGTCTGCTCTTCTTCATACTTTATGCATTTACTGGGTGGAAACCTCTTACAGGTTCTGAATTGGATATAGTGAGTCTTTTCGAAGTTTAATGTTGGCTTTAAACCATTTATTATTATCCATGAAAATATCATTTACAGATCTTTCTAAAACTACACTCGACATACTATTTATTGCAGTACTTGTGTCATCTGCAAACAAAATGAACTCTGCTTCTGGCTGTGTAACTGATGAGAGATCATTAATGTGCACAGGAAAAAGCAATGGCCCTAAGATGAATCCTTGTGGGATATCACATGTAATTTCTTCCCATTCTGATGACTGATGACTTAATTCACTAGTCCCTTGCACTGACACCCTTTGTTTCCTGTTACCAAGGTATGACTTGAACCATTTTGCAGCACTGCCGTGACACCATAGAATTCTAATTCATTTAAAAGGATGTTGTGGTTCACACAGTCAAATGCCTTTGACAAATCACAGAAAATACCTGCTGCTTATAATTTGTTATTTAATGAATTAAGTACATTTTCACTGTAGGTGTAAATAGCCATCTCGATATCAGAACCCTTCAGAAATCCAAAGTGTGTTCTTGCTTATATGTTATTTGTGGTCAGATGGTTGAGAAGCTGCCTATACATTACTTTTTCTAAAATTTTTGAGAATGCTGGCAAAAATGAAATCAGTCTGTAGTTTGATGTTATCTCTTTATCCCCACTTTTGAATAGAGGCTTAACATCTGCATATTTTAGCCAATCAGGAAATGTCCCAGTTATAATAGACTGGTTACACAAGTAACTTCGAATTGTACTAAGCTCACAAGACTTTGCCATAATTAACTTTGTTGATATGAATAGATTATAATTTCCTGCAGCTGCTTGGTAAATAGTCACTATTATATAGGATCTGTTATTGAACTCTACATCTGTTGCACATGCTTCTAGATGCTGCTCTAAACAGAATTTATTAATGTTAGTATTCTTGATTTTATGGCAGTTTTTAATGAATGTGGCAACTCCTCCTCCATTCATATCTACTCTGCAGATGTAGGAAGCTAGCATATATCCTGAAATCTGGTGGAAGGGAACCACCACTTGCAGCATACTGAATATGGGAGATACTAGAAAGCCTTCATCCTTTTCGTTTGCCCTTATTTTAAATTTTATTCTTATCAGATTATTGTTTCTCAAGTTCACAACTGAATAGTTTATTCGAATTGCGAAATGTAGGTAAAGTTTTTTTTTCTTCTTTTTTTTCTTTTTTTTTAAAAAAAAAAACGCAGGGTGATGTCGTTGTGTGGCTACAAAGGTTACTCTCTATTCAATGTGTTTTGGGTGCAAATGAGCCTCAACGTGCACCTACCAACTAACAGATCTTCAGATTGTAATAAATATACTTGTTTGAGTTACTACAAAAATTATTCTCCATTCAACGTGTTTTTGTGCAAATGTGCCACGAAGTTGTAATGTTCAAACAGGCAACAAAAGTATCGCCACTGCTAATGGCGAACTGCTGTTGCTTTGTAGTTGCATGTGTGAACTCTTAGTTTTCGGTGACGCCATTTAAGAAGCGTAACTTTTGTCACGCCACAAACAGTTGAACTTGGTTCTACTTTGTTGCACCATTTTGCCTTCTCCACAATCGAATAACGTCATTCCATTGCTACCTCGTGGCTGGATTCAAACCATTCTAGTGCGTATTCGTTCGTAGATAGTGCTTTTGTTTGGGAGTTTGCTATTAATATGCTGAAAAAGTGGTCAACAGCGACAATTATGAGATTCTTGGAAGTGTATCAAGAACGAGAATGCCTTTGGAACCACAAAAGCGAACCATACAAAGACAGAAATTTGAGAGATGCTGCTTTAATTGAAATAGTAAACAGTATGCGTGAATATGTACCTGGAATTGATGTAGCTACAACAAAATTAAAAATTCGAAATGCTTACATGAATGAACATAAAGAAGTACTGAAATCACTTAAGAGTGGTGCATCTACAGACGGTATTTATAAACCCAGCCTTGCTTGGTTTGAAGCTGCAGACCGGTTCTTAAAACGTGTAGTCGAGAGAAGAGAGATGAGAAACACTTTGGTAAGTAATATTTTATATTTATTATGTTTCCAAAACATCTTATTTAGTAATATGTACAGCCGTTTAATCAGCCGAGACAGGTGACGCCATTTTGCGAACTGCGCAATTACGAAGAATTTGTGGCGTCCTGTGTGAACGGTAGCTCAATGCGCCACTCCAGAATGACTTGACTTGTGGCGGTACTTTCGTTGCGTGTGTGAACCCGGCTTAATGAACGACTGAAACTATCGATACAATCCACAAGGTATATATGTGTTGCTGTGAATCGACATGAAAGAACAGTTATATATAAAATTACTGTGAACTTTAATTATGTCAACATAGACAGATATATTATCGCTCTATTATAAAAACTAATAATTTGCAGGACAATAATATTATGCATTGCTGCAGAACTATTTGAGAACTCTATTCAATTTTCGCACTGTTTTCATAGATGTATACGTGCGATGTAAAAAATATGTATGCTCAATTCATGTTGGTACACCTGCGTACTTTGTAAGGTCATGGATTGTTGAGGCAGAAACAGTTACGTTATACTAAGTCCAAGAGACAGTGTCATGAGAAGTCATGAGAAATGGAAAATTTTGAGAAAATTCGTGTTGATGAACATTTTGAGACGACGACTTATGTTGGGAAAGCTTATTTTGGTGAAGTACTGATTGTTATGAAGATGATATTACGAAAATATATAATATGGAAGCCATTAAACAGTATCAGTTGCGACGGGTCAGGCTCTTATCGCGCAGTTTCCTTTCCCTGAAAGAAAATCCACCTACCTCGTTTCTTAGGTAGTTGCTGCACTCGCCTCTCCTGATAGCAGCTACTGGAAAAATTGCAGAAAAGCAGTGTTGAAGAAACTGCAATTTAATAGCCGCTCACCGGAGGCCGCGATACATGTTTGCTGAAATACAATCTATGAGCAATCTTCCTAAATAAATTGAGTTATTGGAATGGTAGTAATTGTTTACTCAAACGAGAACGCGAAGTTGGTAATTCTATTTAAGCTCTTTATTGTCTTTAAGCCTGATCATCAGCCCGCTAATCTACGTTTGAAGAAAGTTCAGTTCACAATTCTATCCACACTCAAACCCCGCCAGAATTAGCTTTCAAAGTTACGGAATTTACTTAACTGCAACACAGACGATTTTCTAACATACACGTTTGCAGTCGATGTTCAACAATAGTTCGTTTTTTAACGTTAATGCTCGCCATAAGCACTTAGTAAAAGTTTACGAAGTACCGCCACGCTTTTAATTATTAAAGTTACTCGCGTCTTTCGCGGAACGAAAAGTCACAACTCGCTCAAACTCACACTACGCGTTACTGGACTCTTCCAGTCTCAAATCGCACAGTACCGAACCGATGAAGCCGTTTTATGACTTCATTTTACACATTATTCGCGAGGACACATCAAGCATGTCTCTTCTCGATCACAGTTCCTTCGCGACTCCTCATCCACTCGCGACTCACTCTCCTAGTCTGCTAACCGTCCTCGCATCTCATTGGCTCACACATCACACAGCCAATCAGAATTAACTCTTTGGGTGCGCCTCGCGCCAAAATCTAGCACGCGCCAGTCATGACTTCTGAATCATTTACGTCATGATTTCTTGTTACACAAAATTTACTGTATAATTTAACAAACCGAAAGGAAAACTAGACTTTACTTTATTTCCAGAAATTATTTAAATACTCGCGAACGTTCTGGCTGCTTGTACAATACCATACACTCTTGGACATCCGACATTCACTAAGATGGGGAACCACTGGCGACTCTTGTTCCCACGGTTACATCGTCTGAACACTTGCGAGTTCCAACCTAGATTTTATACACTTGCAAAGAATGGCGAATGTCCCTCTTTCATTCACTCAGGCACACTCATTCACTCTCACCTACTCATATAAAATAACTGTTCACAAAAATTCAAAACATTTATGGTTTTAACAAAGTTATAGGTGAATTTCTAAAAGTAAAATTCTCAAAATAAATACAAAAGCACGGAAGGTGATTTTGTTTCATAGTTGGATGGTCACTGAAGGTGATCTATACATAATGGTATTTATTTAGACTCGAAAATTGTAGAAATTTGCGTTTTCTGTAAGATTTTTCTAATTTCCAAAATATGCAGGTTTCAAAGCTCAAATTTGGATGACTTATTTTTATTCATAACAGAAACTAGTATATTAACTTTTAATTTCCTCAGGTTCCTCAGTTAGAAGTTATTAAATATGAAAGTTCCACGTTATACACGCGGCTAGTTAGCGCACAGGTCTTACATTCTCACGGTACAGACATGCCATATGGTCGTGACGTCAGACGAACGGACACCGGTAATCTGCCCGCTACAGCACATATGCTAATCTGATGGCTACTTTACAGTCTGTCTACATTTCACAGTAAATATTTGATAGAAAACTGTGCGCTCGCACTAGTTGCGACGCCACACACCTCCTGAGGAAACTAAATTTTTTCATTCATGACAAACTTTTAGTTTTCTAAAAAAATTTCTATTAAAGATTTACTCAAACAGCTATTTAACATTTATAGTTCCTGTACATCAATCATCCACTTATACCTAGGGCTGACGACCTACAAAACATCTTATATCTAAACATGCACTTTTATCATCATTCAAAAAAAATTTTTCAGATTACAAAATTCTATTTACAAATTCCTGAAAGAGAAAACAAACCTAAATACTATCTTGATGTACGTCACACGCACACTAACACTACTATCGCTATGGTGAGCGTCACTTTTTTACCACTTACACTTAAGATTTTGATAGCACTCGTAGTTCGACCGGGTCCTGCTTGGGAGGTCCATTTCAAGTCTCGTGCTACCACCTCTGTTTACTTCGGCGCACCTGAAACATCAGCTGGCCTCAGTTCCCTTTCTAACTGCTACGTCTTAACCTACAGCAGCGATAAATGGCGCTATCTGCTTGACTCTAAAGTCTCATATTTTTGATAAAATTTACTTTACAGTATGTACAATTTTCAAATTTTTTTTTTTTTTATTTTTTTTTTTTTTTTTTTTTAAGTGAAAAGTGAATTGACTTTCCTAATGCAGTACCGAAGTGGCACATTTACTCTTTAATTACTTCTTCATCTCATAATCAAACAAGTTATGGTTACATAAGAAATACTAAGAAAAACAATTCCTACAAATAGTTCACAAATACATAATAAATCTCCGCCAGCACTGGTGACTCTCCAGTTCCTGTACAATACACAACAATATAAAATATACACAAAATTATCAATATTACAATTCTGTCTCCAGGCAATCTCCTGTAGTCCTGTATCATAAATTAAACACTGAAAAATACATATTTACTTATTCATTTATCAACACTACAATCCTTATACTAATCTCTACGACAAACTTGGGGAGCTTTGTGTGTCTCTGGTCAAAAATGGAATCGATGTCATGGGTACTTTCCTCATCTCACATATCTGGAGTTACTTCAATTTCTTGTCAACATCAGGTTTTCTCTAGTCACATTCGGGTTTAATTTACAACTCTCATACTCATACTTCACACACTCAGGTTAGTATTTGTTAAAGCGTTTCCTACTAATCTGCGAAACCTCGTTACCCATACTTTCTAACATACATCCACCTCCTGAGTTACCAACGTCGCCTCAGCTCTGTTTACATTCGTAGCCTCACTTCCTTTTGTTTACAAACATCTCCTCTGTTTACCAACAAACGCCACCTCTGGTTACCAACATTAAGCTTTTTATTTACTCACCTTCGTAGCCTCACTTTTTCCTAATATCGAGCTAGCCAAACACTATGCTCATTCTTTCTCCTTTTCTCACATATTTCTCTTCATTTGACAGTCAGTCCTGCTGCACTGTCCCTTTAACTTAACTTCCTTTACCCCTTTGACAGTCAACCTTGTTGCACTGTACCTTTACTCATTTTACCACTAAATCACCTCCTGAGGCTCTGACTTCATTGAACAGACAGTTTTGCTGTACTGCTCCATTTCCTTTCCTAAACATTAGCTTAATGCTACGTCTTAACATATCGTTCTGTTACTTAACAAACAGCTTCAATGTTCGTCACCATATTTTCTGAGGCTCTTACATTTCTTAGTTATTTTACCTTTCTAAGGGCATTACTCACACCTTAGGCCAAACATTTACTTTACTGAGACTTATTACTTATCTGAGGTATCTTAATCCTTTTTGATTTTCTCTTACACTCATTCCTTACGCTTAACCTATACTGCACTGAGGTTCTTTCCTACTCATTACTTAAACACTTTATCACTTAAAAACTACGATAGAGAAGAAGGAAAGACGATAGAATTTTAGTTCTGAATGAAAGAAGAGGTAGGTTGACAATACGGAAAAGAAAGTGGAAGAAATATTGTCAAACGACTCGAGACCTAGTGCTCGTCACGCACTTAGCTCTGCAAAGAGTGCAAAGCTCTCTGAGGTATCTACTCACTCCTGGCCACGTCTCTCTTTTGAACATATCTTTTCAAATCCACAATGTTCCTAAGCCCTAACACCTTATGTGATTTCACAAACTCCAGTCTATAAGCATTTGGGTGAGGCTTCTCTACGATTCTAAATGGGCCCACGTACTCATCGGTAAACTTCTTTGTTTCTGACGTAAGTTTCTTAGATCTTTCCCTAGTTTTCACTAGCACTAGATCCCCTACCTGAAAACTAGTGGGATCAGCTCTTGCGTCATGCCTTCTCTTTCTTTCCAGGGCCTTCTTTCTTATATTAATACGTGCCAGTCTCTCCTTCTCTTCGATGGCTATGTCTGTGAGATTTGGAAACTCGACCAGGTCGAATAAAATATTATTCGGCCTAATGTCACACATTAGCTCTACTGGTGCATATCCTGTGGCTTCATGCTTCAGATGGTTTATTACTTCTTCGAAGTATTCAATATAATTGGCCCAAGCGGAGTGTTTTTTATGACAATATGTTCTACACAATCTGTTTAACTCCTTCATAATTCGCTCACACATGTTCCCTTGAGGAAAGTACGCGGAGATTTTTATGTGATCGATACCTCTCTGTTGTAAACATTCACTAAATTTCTTAGAGATAAACTGGGGCCCATTGTCTAACAATATTGCCTTTGGCACTCCTATCTTCCCAAAATAGTCCTTCTCCAACTTATTCACTAATACTTTAGAGTTGGCATTCTTAATTGGGTAAAATTTTACGTACTTAGTAAACCCATCCACCATCACAAACACATATTCACATCCCCCTCTAGACACTGGTAGTGGACCAAATAAATCTACAGCTACTAAATCCAGCCGATTTTGTGGTTCTACTGAATACATCTGTCCTTGGATAGTTCTATTGTTGGCCCTAACTTTCTGGCAACGATCACAGGATTCTAATCGCTGTTGCACCCTTCTCCACATATTATCAAAAATTACCACTTCACTTAACTTAGCTATACATTTACGAGCGCCATAATGCCCATACTTACAATGTACGTAGTCTATAAGTGCATCTACATGTTGCTCCGGAAAACATATTTTCCAATTCTCCTCACTGTCTTTCCTGCGCCTAAATAAGACATCTTTATGCACTTTATAGTAGACCAGTAATTTTGGGTAGTCTGGATGACCTAATCTACTCTTTACTAATTTAATGTTGTCATCCTGGTTCTGTTCCCTCCGTAGGTTCTTACAAATGCGCTTAATTAAGCCATCGTCCTGGAGCTGCATGATGGCCAACATTACTTCATTATTATCGGTATTTCTTAAAGATTTCCCTTCTTGTCCTGTATCTTTCACACTTCTTGATAAGGCGTCCGCCACGATGTTCTCGGAACCCTTAATGTATATCATCTTATAATTAAATTGCTGTAAATACAGGGACCACCTTCTTAATCTAGCATGTTTTAGCTGACATGAGTCTAAATATGTAAGGGCACTATGGTCTGTGTAGATCCAAATTTCATGTCCTAAAAGGTACTTTTCAAATTTTTGCAGGCCGAAAATAACAGCTAATGCTTCAAGTTCAGATATACTATAATTTTTCTCGGATTGTTGCAATGACCTGCTCGCAAAGGCTATGGTCTTGTGGACTTCCTCTTCTCCTTCTTTTTCCAACTGAAATAGTTCAACTCCTAACCCGTAACCACAAGCATCAGATCCCAGACAAAATGGTTTCGAAAAATCGGGATGGTTCAAAATCTTACTATTAATAAGAGCTTCTTTCAATTCTTCAAACGCCTTCTGACACTCAGAAGTCCATTTATAAACTACATTTTTCTTTAAGAGTTCTCGCAGGCACGGTGCATTGAATAATTGTCCAGACACAAATTTTCTATAAAACCCAAACAAACCAAACATCCCCTTTAATGCTTTACGTGTTGTAGGTGCAGCATAATCCCTTATTGCTCTAATCTTTTCTGGATCCGGCATGATACCATCGCCACTCACTATGTGCCCCAAGAATTCAATTTCTTTCTTCACAAATTCAGTTCTGTCTAGCTTCAATTTCATACCCCCCAATTTTATGGCCCTCAATACTTCATCCAATAACATACAGTGTTCCTCCCACGTTGGTGTCGATATCAAAACGTCGTCTACATACACTGTAATTCTTCTTAGTAGATGGTCCCCTAATACCTGCGACATAGCTCTTACAAAGGCACATACACTTATATTTAAACCAAACGGCACCACCTTATACTGATAACATCTACCTTCAAATAAGAATGCCGTGTACTTTCTTGATTCCTTTGCTAACGGTAGGTTCCAATATCCACAGGTCACATCCATGGATGTAAAGAACTTAGCACCTTTAAACTTTTGTAGCAGTTCTTCAATATTCTCCGGACGGTCACTCTCAGGTAGTACTATTTTGTTTAATGCTCGAGCATCCAACACTAGTCTAATTGAGCCATCCTTCTTAGGAACTATGACTAGCGGGTTATTGTACACACTAACAGCCCTTTCAATAATTCCCCACTCTAACATATTTTGAATTAAGTCACGTACTGCCTCCTTATGTACTTCTGGGATTGCAAATGGTTTTTTGAAGAAATGAGCGTCTTTCTGCACTGTCAAAAAACACTCATAATCCTTTACTAGCCCTGGTTGATCTGAGAAAACCTCGGCATGTTTGACTAGTATTTGTCTTAAATCGTTTTTCCTTGCTTCATCAATATCAATTAATTCTAGTAATTTCTCCTCGATCCTATTTCTGACACTCACAAGCTCAGACGGATCCTCTACTTTTTTGCCACCGTACTCATTATAGCCCTCCAAGAATTTCTCTGTTTTACAAATACATATAGGAAAATCATTCTGCTCAGGATCCTCACATAGCTGCTTACCGATGAAAGGTATAGTAATTAGTTTACCCTTAATTTTTACCATAACATCATTGGTAGAAAAATTCACCCATCCTTCATATTTATTCAAAAAGTCAGCCCCCACCAATATGTCTACACTCAGTCCATTTATAACTAAGAAGTTCTGTCTTATTTCTACTTCCTTAAATGCTATGGGTAGAAACACTTCCTGTTTTACTGTCTTCTTAGTCTTACCGGTTGCTACTACAATGTTCAAGCCACTTACTGGCATCTTAACAATCTGTTTACTGTTAGGGAGTTCATTTACCAAGTTCTGGGATACTGCACAGACTTCCGATCCAGTATCTATCAAACATTTAACTGGTTCATTTAATACTCTTAGCTCTACTATCGGTTGCCCTAAGTACTCTTTATTTATTTTGGGTTCTGCTTCCTCCAATAAATCTTGCACAATTTCTCTCCTTTCGAAGCCTGTCTTTTGGGTGGCAATCACATTCACACTTACAGGGTTTATTTCATGCTTATTATCACCCTCAATTCTAGTGGCAGCTCCTATTAGCCTATCCACTATTGCTAAGTCAAAACATTTTTCCAATGTTTCCCCCTCTTTCTCATTAACCTCCTTTTCTACGACCCTATCCAAGGCGTCGTCATTAACCTCTACCTCCTCCTCTAATCTATCCTCTTCTTCGTAACTATCTACAACATCAATTATCTTATCAAGCACAGTCACAACCCTGCCATTATTACTGTTCTCACCCCTATCCGACAGCTCTTCATTAGTTTTACTGTGCATAATGTCTTTCTGATTATTACCCTTATAACTAGTACTTAGTTCTTCAATAAGTGGCTTCTTATGATTATTCTTACAGTTAATTGGTTCATTAACCTCCACTTGACTTAAAGCTACTATCTCTGTCTGTTTTACGTTATCCTCCCTAAATTTTGTAGCAACAACATTTATGTTAGGTGGTCGTTCAGGCTGCTTTCTTATGAATGGTTTTGCCAGCGGATTTAACTTTAAACGCTGTTGCCTACGATCGCCAGCACACTCGTAGACAATTAATGGTTTTCCGAGCGCGGTGCGTCATCACTATGCCTCCAGCTGACCGCCTCACCTCCTGACATCTGTCGGCCGCTGTCATACTGCTCGCGTTCATTGAACCTGTTAACATATGTTCTTCCTCTACCACGTGAACTGCCACGGTATCCGCCGCCTCTCTGAACACCCATCCTATTAATGTTTACATCCGCGCGATTGTCATTCTGCCTAGCAGGCGGGCGATGCTCCCTCCTCATGTTTTCTTCTTCTTTTTGGACGGATTCAACCCTTTCTAAATACTGTACGAACTTGTCAATGTTATCTCGGGGCGCAGATATGATCTTAGTTTTCCAGTTCCACGGTAGCTTATTTTCTACCCCTAATATGATCTGTTCTGTTTCTAACTTATTACTAAGGTAGGACAGAGTTGTTACCCACCTTTGAACAAATCGTTTGATGCCCTCTCTCTTGGGGTCATACTTCTCTCCCGACCAGAACCGATTAAGAACATCCATCTGCTTTCTCTTTCCCCAGTATTCCTCAAAGAACGCTAATTTAAATTCTGACAATTTCGCGTATTTTTCAGAGGCTAAATTCCCCCATACTCTGGCCTCTCCCATCAAATTTGAAGTGATAAAGCCTATCTTTTGTTTATCGCTCCATACTTTCGGCAAAACGTCTTCAAAATCGTTCCAAAATTCTCTGGGGTGCATGTTCTTACTTGGGTCAAATTTTAAAAACTGTCTGTGGGTAACATACGCAACCTCGGTAGATTCAATTATTCCACTGGAAATTATACTACCACTATGGTTAGAAACACACTGTTCTACTTTGGTTAGTCTGCATTCATGCCCACAAAGTTGCTCATTCACACTTTCACTGAAATGGCTTATGTGAGTCTCTAAATTATTGACCTTATTTACAACTTGCTCTCCAAGTTTCTCACACCGAATTTTGGTATCATTTACTTTACATTCTAAGGCGGCATGATTAATTTCATTGGAATTCTCTACCACTTTTATGTGCTCACATACTTTATCTAATTCTGCATCAACATGGGATTTAAATTGCTGTTGATCCTCAGTAACCTGTTCGATTCGTGTCGTCAATTCACTTTGCACTTGAACAATATTTTCTGTACATTCTAGTTTAACCTGCTGTATTTCAACATTTACTTTACTACTGAGCACTGCTAAATCTTGCTTCCAACAGTCTCTGAGATCGGATATTTTGGAATCTAAATCAGCGCCCATTTTAGTCATCTCATTACTTAAATCAGATCCTAATTTAGACATTTTTGAATCCATTTTACTTGACATATTAGTTTCCATTTGTGACATATTAGTTTCCAATTTTGATATACTGGAATCCATTTTTGACATACTGGAATCCATCTTACTTGACATATTGGAATCCAACACGTTCATCTTAGTTAATAGATTCATCAGCATACTGGCGACATTATCCTTCGCCCCCTCATTTGCTGATACAATGTCCCTATTAACATTAACTACCGGCATGGGTAACTGTAACTCACTGGGCACTGACATATTTGGATCTGACTCCAAACTATAATTAACATAGGATGAATCAGTCAAACTACTACTGAAATTGGGTTGAGACACGTCTAAACTAAAATTCATGGGGTCATTTTCCCCTGTCTCCATCCCACTATCACAACTTAGTTCCGCCTTTTTGTCACTTGGTTGAAACTCAGCCATTTTTCTCAGTTTGACTCCACAAACACACAAAGTTTTCAAAAGCACTGTACTTAACTTTGTGCTTCGGCGTGCTGCGTTGCTGCTAGATGAAACTGCGGGTCCGTTCACCATACACTGCAATGCTGTACCAGTTTCCGGGCCCCCGCTCGAATCAGCGCTGCCAACTGCCACTGCTGTCGTCGCCTCTGCGTAGTCTCCGTAGCTCGTCGTCTGCCAGACGCCGTCGTAGACTGCTATTCCAATCGGCGCGTAGTCACCGAAAAATTCTTCCGTTCCGTACAACACATTACAGTTCACGGACACTTTCACTGTCCTTCCTATTCACGTGGCGATATCAATTTGTACGCTACACAGTTCCTACACATAGCGAGCACTTCTGTATTGTCCGGTAATTGTCACTACTGCTTTTTTTGAAATTCACTGGAATTTACTATTTTTATTTCCCGGCCGATGCACCACTTGCGACGGGTCAGGCTCTTATCGCGCAGTTTCCTTTCCCTGAAAGAAAATCCACCTACCTCGTTTCTTAGGTAGTTGCTGCACTCGCCTCTCCTGATAGCAGCTACTGGAAAAATTGCAGAAAAGCAGTGTTGAAGAAACTGCAATTTAATAGCCGCTCACCGGAGGCCGCGATACATGTTTGCTGAAATACAATCTATGAGCAATCTTCCTAAATAAATTGAGTTATTGGAATGGTAGTAATTGTTTACTCAAACGAGAACGCGAAGTTGGTAATTCTATTTAAGCTCTTTATTGTCTTTAAGCCTGATCATCAGCCCGCTAATCTACGTTTGAAGAAAGTTCAGTTCACAATTCTATCCACACTCAAACCCCGCCAGAATTAGCTTTCAAAGTTACGGAATTTACTTAACTGCAACACAGACGATTTTCTAACATACACGTTTGCAGTCGATGTTCAATAATAGTTCGTTTTTTAACGTTAATGCTCGCCATAAGCACTTAGTAAAAGTTTACGAAGTACCGCCACGCTTTTAATTATTAAAGTTACTCGCGTCTTTCGCGGAACGAAAAGTCACAACTCGCTCAAACTCACACTACGCGTTACTGGACTCTTCCAGTCTCAAATCGCACAGTACCGAACCGATGAAGCCGTTTTATGACTTCATTTTACACATTATTCGCGAGGACACATCAAGCATGTCTCTTCTCGATCACAGTTCCTTCGCGACTCCTCATCCACTCGCGACTCACTCTCCTAGTCTGCTAACCGTCCTCGCATCTCATTGGCTCACACATCACACAGCCAATCAGAATTAACTCTTTGGGTGCGCCTCGCGCCAAAATCTAGCACGCACCAGTCATGACTTCTGAATCATTTACGTCATGATTTCTTGTTACACAAAATTTACTGTATAATTTAACAAACCGAAAGGAAAACTAGACTTTACTTTATTTCCAGAAATTATTTAAATACTCGCGAACGTTCTGGCTGCTTGTACAATACCATACACTCTTGGACATCCGACATTCACTAAGATGGGGAACCACTGGCGACTCTGTTCCCACGGTTACATCGTCTGAACACTTGCGAGTTCCAACCTAGATTTTATACACTTGCAAAGAATGGCGAATGTCCCTCTTTCATTCACTCAGGCACACTCATTCACTCTCACCTACTCATATAAAATAACTGTTCACAAAAATTCAAAACATTTATGGTTTTAACAAAGTTATAGGTGAATTTCTAAAAGTAAAATTCTCAAAATAAATACAAAAGCACGGAAGGTGATTTTGTTTCATAGTTGGATGGTCACTGAAGGTGATCTATACATAATGGTATTTATTTAGACTCGAAAATTGTAGAAATTTGCGTTTTCTGTAAGATTTTTCTAATTTCCAAAATATGCAGGTTTCAAAGCTCAAATTTGGATGACTTATTTTTATTCATAACAGAAACTAGTATATTAACTTTTAATTTCCTCAGGTTCCTCAGTTAGAAGTTATTAAATATGAAAGTTCCACGTTATACACGCGGCTAGTTAGCGCACAGGTCTTACATTCTCACGGTACAGACATGCCATATGGTCGTGACGTCAGACGAACGGACACCGGTAATCTGCCCGCTACAGCACATATGCTAATCTGATGGCTACTTTACAGTCTGTCTACATTTCACAGTAAATATTTGATAGAAAACTGTGCGCTCGCACTAGTTGCGACGCCACACAGTTACGTAGCATATTACAAACCCAAGGACCCATTGTAGTAACAATTACAGCAAATCCAGAAGTTACCCCTAGACAAAGAGTATTCATGGTGAGGTAATTAAATTATTTAATGTTCGTACTGTGAAGTTACCTTCTCTTTAAGTCTCTTATGCTCTGTTAATAGAGTGAACAGACTGACGGGGACTTGTGGTCCACTATTGAAACCAGGAAGACCTCACGGGTTTTTAAACACGTGTCATAATTTCATATAAAATAATTGATGATATTCAATATTTCTTCCCCGGACGAGAGAGGTACAATACATATGGGAACTTCCTGCCCGGGATTCAAATTGAATTGTTCGAACTGATACTTGTTCTATGTTCACAGATAACAATAGGTACAGTAACAGTAAATCAACCAATAAAGGGGAAGAGGAAAAGGAATCCAATGACGAAGGCAAATAACATATTTTAAAGTACGGAAGCAATTAAGAAACAACAAAATTAGGCCTACAGTTAACGGCAAGACCATGCGAAAAACAAGGTAAGTGCATATATTGATTTGTTCATGTTGTTGACTGTTTTTAGACGTATTTTGTGGGTTAATAAGTTTAAAAATTTCTTGCTTTAAAATGACGTTAATGGAGGATATGACATACAATCTTGTTGCTGGGGGGGGGGGGGGGGGGAGGGGGGTTAGGCAAATTCGAATGCAAGTGGCGAGGTTTGTATCAGTACAGGAATGGAGTTATCAAAAAATGTCGTCGAAGAATTAGATACATCCACGATGTTGCGATTACTTTTAAAACAAAATTCTGAATTTAAGAACGTAATTGAAAATAAAAGTGTCTGGAATTGTTAGCAAATGCAAAACGTGTAGAAGTAAAACTTTCGAAAGAAAATAGCCAAGTGGCTGAGCAATTCGTTAAAGGAACTGAAAGTATCAGATCTGACATGGAATTAATGAAAATTAATTTAGAATAACGTGCAAATAAGATTGAGGATAGGGTGTCAACGTAGAAGTTACGCTCAATAAAGTCAAACTAACGATCAAACGGGAAGCGGAAGAAACCGCAAAAATTTTCGAAGTATTTGCAAATGAAAGGAAAATTAGATAGGGGGGTAATGATTACCGGAATTGAGTTGCATACGAAAAATTTCTAAACTTACAGAGGAGGAAATGGTTACCAGAATGGAGTTGCATACGAAAAATTTCTATGGCAAATTGTCAATACTTGAAAACAATGTTGTGGAAAAAGTAAAGACTGTCGGGAATCATGTAGAGTGTTGTAACGCCGTAATTAAAGACAATGAGAATGAGGTAGCACGATTACAGAAACAACTGAGATTTGGGATAATTTAGCCATGAAATCGGTGGCGACTCCTTTTAGCGGATTTTGGCCAGGTGTTGACGTGCGTAATTTTCCAGGGGTCGAAAAATTACACTCGGTTGACTTGATTATGAATTGTAGTGACAATTTTGGTATGAAATGAAAGAGTGGAAATTATCGAAGTAATTATAATGGGAACAATGAAAATTATCAGCAAAATCGACATTATAACTGCCAGGGAAATTCCAATACTGAAAGCAAGGGCAACTGGAGACGAAATGAGAACAGGGCAAGAAATAATTATGTGTGGAATGGGAATAGACAATGGGAAAATTCAGAGAGAAGACAAGATGGGATTGTGCAAGGGCTGTTAAACTACGAGCCATTCCGATGAGGGCCTGTCAGTTTGGGACGAACAGATAAAACTTCAGAAATGCGGCTATTAGAAACCAAAGTAGGCATATAATAATAATTATTATTTTATTGTTGTTCGGCTGATTACAGCAATAGCAAAGTCAAGAGCATATATTTCTATATAAACTACTATATTGATGTAAATTGGTTAACATAAAATAGGTACACGTTAGAATACAATATTTTCATCTTCAAAGAATTCACAAATGGTATAAAATGGATTGTTCACTAGTAGCTTGTATAATTTAGCTTTAAAGATATTTACAGGCAGTTCTTTAAAGTCAGCACTTAGTCTATTAAACATCCTTAGTCCAAGAACTAGGTAAGAGTTATGCGATTTTGATAATCTATGATATGATACGTCTACAGATGTTCTGTTTCTAGTATTATGACTATGAATATCATTTCTCAACACAAAATTTCTTTTGCTAGTTTCTTCCTTTGATTAATACCTTTATCACTTATATTCATCAATTTCACAGTGGAGTAATTTATTTGAATCGTGAAATGTGGGTAAATGGTTGTTGTTTACAGCAGGGTCATCTGGTTGTATGGCCAGAAAGCAGATTGTCCATTCAATGGGTTTTTGGTGATATTTTACACCACATGCACCTTACTGAACACCGAATATTCGGAATTTGATAAATCTTCTTGTTTTGGTATCTCCTTCATTTGCTTTATATTTTTAAAAATCTTATTTCAATGGTCACTAAAAATAAACATTGCGCTGCACAAATTGTAGTACATGTTTCATACCTCTCATCAGGGATATTCCGTTTCATGACTGCTATGTTTGTTCAAACATCGAGTGTAATTTGGTTGGATGGGAATCACCACTCCGAGCGTTCTGATTATTGGAGTTATTAGAAAGACTTTTTTTCTTTTGCTAGGTGCTTCTTTTGATTGTTACCTTTATCACTTATATTCACCAATTCCACAATGGATTAATGTATTTGTATCGTGAAGTGTGTTTATGTGTTTGTTGTTTACAGCAGGGTCATCTGGTTTTATGGCTAGAAAGCAGATTCCCCATTCAATGGGTTTTTGGTGATATTTTACACCACATGAACCTTACTGAACACCGAATGTTCGGAATTTGATAAATTTTCTTGTTTTAGTATCTCCTTCATTTGCTTTATATTTTTAAAAATCTTATTGCGATGGTCACTAAAAGTAATCAATGTGCTGCACAAAATGTGGTATATGTTTCTTCCCCATCAATAGAGAGATTTCGTTTCATCACTACATGTGTTCTACCATCAAGTGTGATTTTGTTGGATGGGAACCACCACTCCGAGTATTTTGACCATCGAATTATTAGGAAAGACTTCATTGTTTTGCTAGGTGCTTCCTTTGATTGATACTTTTATCACCTATATTCATTGATTTCACAGTGGAGTAATTTATTTGAATCGTGAAATGTGGGTAAATGTTTGTTGTTTACAGCAGGGTCATCTGGTTGTAAGGCCAGAAAGCAGATTCTCCATTAAATGGGTTTTTGGTGCAGATTGGACACCACATGCACTTTACTCAATAACAGATGTTCGGAATTTGATATATCTTCGTTTATAGGTATCTCCTTAATTTGCTTTATATTTTCAAAAATCTTATTGCAGTGATCATTAAAAATAATCAATCTGCTGCACAAATTGTAGTACATGTTTCTTCCCTCTCAGCAGAGAGATTCTGTTTCGTGACTGCTATGTTTGTTCAAACATCGAGTGTGATTTTGTTGGATGGGAACCACCAGTCCGAGCATCCTGAGTATCGGAGTTATTAGGAAAGTCCTGTTTCTTTTGCTAGGACCTTCATTGGATTGTTACCCTTATAACTTATATTCATGTATTTCGCAGTGGGGTAATGTATTTGAATCGTTAAATGTGTGTAAATGTTTGTTGTATAGAGCAGGGTCATCTGGTTGTATGGCCAGAAAACAGATTCTCCATTAATGGGTTTTTGGTGCAGATTGGACACCACATGCATTTTACTGATTAACGAATGTTCGGACTTTGATAAATGTTCTTGTTTAGCTAGCTCCTTCGTTTGCTTTATATTTTGAAATACCTTATTTCAATGGTGTTTAAAAATAATCAATGTGGTGCAGAAATTGTGGTACATGTTTCGTACCTCTCATCAGGGAGATTCTGTTTTAGTTAGTTATATTACTTGTTCCATGGGTCATGAACACGATTCTTTCGTAATGATGTGGAACGTGTCAAGGTACACAAGATTCATTTATCCCAAGTAATCATTGTTAGTCTTATATACGGTACAATTGTTAAAGCTTACTGTATTTCTTTGGCCTATGTCAAAAAATTCATCTATGGAGGAGAAGGAGTTGTCATTCAGGAATTCTCTTAACTTACTTTTGAATGCCGATTGTTTGTCTGTCAGACTTTTGATATTGTTTAGCAATTGACCAAAAATCTTTGTGGCAGTAGAATTGACCCCCTTTTGTGCCAATGTCAAATTCAATGAACGGTAGTGAAGGTCACCCTGTCTCCTAGTATTGTAGCTGTGGAGTGTGCTATTAATTCTGAAGTGATCTGGGTTACTAACAACAAATTTCATTAGGCTGTATATATATATTGTGAAGCTACTGGCAATATCCCTAATTCTTTAAATAATTGTCTACAAGATGATCTTGGATGAGCCCCAGACATTATTCTGATAACACGTGTTTTTGTGCAATAAATACCTTCTTTCTTAGTGATGAATTGCCCCAAAAGATGATTCTGTAAGAAAGCAACGAATGAAAATATGCGTGGTAAGCTAACTTACTGATGTGCTTGTCTCCAAAATTTGCAATGACACTAATAGCATAGGTAGCTGAGCTCAATTGTTTCAGTAGATTGTCAATGTGTGTCTTCCACTTTAAATTCTGATCAATACAGACACCCAGAAATTTTGAACGATCTGCTTTAGCTAAAGATTTTCCCCCACACTCTATATTTATTTCCGGTGGTATGCCTTTCCCTGTACTGAACTGTATGTACAGTGTTTTTTCAAAGTTCAATGAAAGTCCATTTGCGGAAAACCACCTAATAACTCTTTGAAAAACATTATTTGCATTTTCCTCAGCTGATTCTTGCTTTTTAGGCTTGATTACAATACTTGTGTCATCTGCAAAGAGGACCAAGTTTGCATCTTCATGAATATAATTAGGCAAGTCATTAACATATATTAAAAACAATAAATTCCCCAAGACAGAACCCTGTGGTACCCCATTCTTGATACATCCCCAGTCTGAATAATCTGCTGCCCTTTGTGTACTATGTGGGTTTACTGTTTCAACCTTCTGCATTCTACCAGTTAAATATGAAGTGAACCGTCTGTGTACTGAACCATTCATTCCATAGTACTTCAGCTTATCTAAGAGGATTTCATGACCCACACAATCAAAAGCCTTAGAGAGATCACAGAAAATCCCAATTGGTGATGTTCTACTATCCAGAGCATTTAAAATTTGATCAGTGAAAGCGTGTATAGCACTATCTGTTGAAACACCTTTCTGAAAACCGAACTGACATTTTGTTGAAACGTTATTCCCACTAATGTGTAAAGTTACTCTTGAGTACATTACTTTTTCAAACACTTTTGAGAAGGATGTCACAAGCGAAATAGGACGATAATTGTTGACGTCTGTCTTGTCACCTTTTTTATACAAGGGTTTAACTATGGCCTATTTCAATCTGTCAGGAAATATTCCCTGATTCAATGAGCTATTACATATGTGGCTAAGAACTCGACTTATCAGGTGTGGACAAGATTTTAGTATTCTATTGGAGATACCATCAGTTCTATGTGAGTTTTTATTCTTAAGTGAATTTATTTTTTTCTTAATTTCAGACGGTGAGGTGGGTAGGATTTCAATTTCATTTGTTTGCACCGGGAATGCCACTTTCATATGGAGTTCTGCCCTATCTGGTGAGCAGCTGGTGCCTATATTTTCCACTACATTTATAAAATGATTATTAAAAATATTTTCAACCAGTGATTTTTCATTTATAAGCTTTTCATTGTGCTTAACAGTAATACTGTTGTCCTGTGACCTTGGTTGCCCTGTTTCCCTTTTAACTATATTCCATATTGTTTTGTCATCAGAGGTGCTAATCTCAGACTTGATACACATACTTCTGGATTTTTTTATAACTTTCCTTAATATATTACAATATTTCTTATAATTGTTGAGCTTTTCTGCATCTCGACTTATTCTAGTGTCTTGGTATAGTTCCCATTTCTGGCTACAAGAAATTTTAATCCCTTTAGTCAGCCATGGTTTTTTATCAAGTTTATTTGAATTATGATTCACTAATTTCTTAGGAAAACTGTTTTCAAATATGCCCACAAATTTATCATGGAATAAGATAAATTTAACATTTGCATCAGGTTCCCGATAAACATCCTCCCAGTCTACCCTTTTCAAGCTTTCCTTAAATAGTTGAATTGTTATATGGTTAATTGGGCGTATTATTTTGTTTGTTTTTTTTCACATTACTGTATGGAGCAAAGTCATGAATTGAAAGTAGCTGTGCATCGTGATCAGAAAGCCCGTTCTTAATAGGATAGGTGCTTACTTCTTTTAATTTATCTCGGTCTATGAAAATGTTATCTATCAGGGTGCTACTGTCTTGTACAATACGAGTAGGAAGATCAATGACTGATGTCAGATTGTAAGAGCAAAGTAATAGTTCAAGGTCGTTCTTCTTGCTTGAGTGTTTAAGAAAATCTACGTTAAAATCTCCACAAATGATAATGTGTTTTCCCTTTTCTGACAGATAACACAGCAAGAGATCTAGGTTTTTAAGAAACATTTGAAAATTTCCAAGTGGGGACCTATACACAGTCACAATTATGAATTTACCACTGTCCAATTTAAGCTCACAAGCGCATACTTCAATGTGCTGTTCTACACAGAATTTTGCGGTTTCTCTGTTTTTAAAATTATGTTCCCCCTTAACATAAATGGCAGCTCCTCCTTTCTCCATATTGTCTCTACAAAAATAAGTTGCTAGTTTATACCCATTAATATTTCCATTTTCCATTTGTGTAGTTATATGATGTTCAGACAGGCACAGTACATCAACTTCTGTTGTATTTTTAATATTCTCAAAACAAATTATTAGTTCGTCTGTTTTGTTCCTTAATCCCCTGATATTTTGGTGAAATATATTAACATAACTGTTTCCTCTACCTTTATTCGAACCATTTATTTTTTTTACCTTTAAGAGCTGCCCGTCTGGACATTTTGTTCAACCTAAAAAAAGGTGCTCCTATGCCCTTTTGGGTCACAGGGGTTTTGCCTTGAGTGCTAGTGGCCCCCTTTAGACGACCTACAATTAAATCAGCTAATCTATCCTTCCCTAGACTATTTAGGTGCAGGCCATGTCGAGTGTATCCCCATCTCCCAATGCTACCAACAGGCACTGTATAAATGTGTGTTTTTGCACCGTCCAGCAGCTGCTCACACAACTCTCTGTTAACTCGCCACACAGAAGGGTTAACCGAGTGCTGATCCTAACGCTGCAATACCTCAACAAAACCCACATTCACACATCCTGTTGCAGCTCATATTTTATCCAGGTCACTCTTAATATCATAATTCCTATCCTTAGCCAGGCTGTTTCCTGCCCCACCTATTACTATCACCTCATCATTCTTGTCAAAGTCCCTACAGAGTGGTCCTATTTCTGCTATCACCTGGCTAAGCCTAGCACTTGGCTTAAACAAACTCGTGACCTGGTAATCTGCTCCTAATTTCTCCTGCACTAGTTGGCCTACACCCCTCCCATGACTGCTCCATGGCAGCAAGACTTTTCTTTTCCTATTACTAGATTTTCCCGACCTAATGCTGTTACCAATTTTAGTAGTCTGCTGCACCCTACTTTCAACTACTCCTGTTTTTGGCTCCTCCCTTCCTACTCCAGGTAACAAGGAGAATTTATTCATAACTGGAACTTCGACAACATCTACATGGCTGGTCCCTTTTTGCGATTTCCTTGTTACCAATTCCCATTTCCCGCAGGCTTTTTCCCCCTTGAACTTAGTTAATTCAGTTTTTACCGAATCTAGTTCAGCCTGAAGGGCACACATCTTTTCCTCCTGTTGTACGAATCTTTTTTCTATACTACAGAACCTACAGTTCCATGGAAGAGCCAAAAGCATAATCTCGTCAAATTTCCCGCTACATGAGCCCCAATGAAAAACACCCCCACATCCTCCACATACCACACCCGATTCTATCTCCTTACGGCAGCTTCCACACTTAGTACTCATGGCAATGTACAGTAATAAAATTTAAACAATGATCTCTTAATACAACAAACTATATTCTTAAATCAGTAAGATAATGAACCTACAATGGATGTAATCTAACGAGCTACGTGAATTTAAACAATCGTTACCTGAAAGTAAACAAATGCCAAATGGAAAGTCTATGAACAAATAAGTTTGAATAATCTACAATCCGACGATATGCTAATTGCTTCTTTTGATTGTTACCCTTCTCACTTACATTCATCAATTTCACAGTGGAGTAATGTATTTGAATCGTGAAATGTGGTTAAGAGTTTGTTGTTTACAGCAGGGTCATCTGGTTGTATGGCCAGAATGCAGATTCTCCATTTATTGGGTTTTTGGTGCAAATTGGACACCACATGCTCTTTAGTGAATAACTAATGTCTAGAATTTGATAAATCTTCTTGTTTAGGTATCTCCTTCATTTGCTTTATATTTTAAAAAATCTTATTCCAATGTTCACCAAAAAATAATCAATGTGCTGCACAAATTGTGGTACATGTTTGTTCCCTCTCTACAGGGAGATTCCGTTTCATGACTGCTATGTTTGTTCAAACATCGAGTGTGATTTTGTTGAATGGGAACCTCCACTCCGAGCATCTTGAGTGTTGGAGTTATTACGAAAAACTTCATTGTTTTGCTAGGTGCTTCTTTTGATTGTTACCCTTATCACATTTATTCATCAATTTCACAGTGGGTTAATATACTTGAATCATTAAATGTGGTTATGTGTTTGTTGTTTACCGCACGGTCATCTGGTTGTATGGCCAGAAAGCAGATTCTACATTCAATGGATTTTTGGTGCAGATTGGACACCACATGCACCTTACTGAACACCGAATGTTCGGAAGTTGATAAACGTTTTTGTTTAGCTAGCTCCTTCGTTTGCTTTATATTTTGAAATACCTTATTTCAATGGTGTTTAAAAATAATCAATGTGGTGCAGAAATTGTGGTACATGTTTCGTACCTCTCATCAGGGAGATTGTGTTTTAGTTAGTTATATTACTTGTTCCATGGGTCATGAACATGATTCTTTCGTAATGATGTGGAAAGTGTCAAGGTACACAAGATTCATTTATCCCAAGTAATCATTGTTAGTCTTATATACGGTACAATTGTTAAAGCTTACTGTATTTCTTTGGCCTATGTCAAAAAATTCATCTATGGAGGAGAAGGAGTTGTCATTCCGGAATTCTCTTAACTTACTTTTGAATGCCGATTGTTTGTCTGTCAGACTTTTGATATTGTTTAGCAATTGACCAAAAATCTTTGTGGCAGTAGAATTGACCCCCTTTTGTGCCAATGTCAAATTCAATGAACGGTAGTGAAGGTCACCCTGTCTCCTAGTATTGTAGCTGTGGAGTATGCTATTAATTCTGAAGTGATCTGGGTTACTAACAACAAATTTCATTAGGCTGTATATATATTGTGAAGCTACTGGCAATATCCCTAATTCTTTAAATAATTGTCTACAAGATGATCTTGGATGAGCCCCAGACATTATTCTGATAACACGTGTTTTTGTGCAATAAATACCTTCTTTCTTAGTGATGAATTGCCCCAAAAGATGATTCTGTAAGAAAGCAACGAATGAAAATATGCGTGGTAAGCTAACTTACTGATGTGCTTGTCTCCAAAATTTGCAATGACACTAATAGCATAGGTAGCTGAGCTCAATCGTTTCAGTAGATTGTCAATGTGTGTCTTCCACTTTAAATTCTGATCAATACAGACACCCAGAAATTTTGAACGATCTGCTTTAGCTAAAGATTTTCCCCCACACTCTATATTTATTTCCGGTGGTATGCCTTTCCCTGTACTGAACTGTATGTACAGTGTTTTTTCAAAGTTCAATGAAAGTCCATTTGCGGAAAACCACCTAATAACTCTTTGAAAAACATTATTTGCATTTTCCTCAGCTGATTCTTGCTTTTTAGGCTTGATTACAATACTTGTGTCATCTGCAAAGAGGACCAAGTTTGCATCTTCATGAATATAATTAGGCAAGTCATTAACATATATTAAAAACAATAAATTCCCCAAGACAGAACCCTGTGGTACCCCATTCTTGATACATCCCCAGTCTGAATAATCTGCTGCCCTTTGTGTACTATGTGGGTTTACTGTTTCAACCTTCTGCATTCTACCAGTTAAATATGAAGTGAACCGTCTGTGTACTGAACCATTCATTCCATAGTACTTCAGCTTATCTAAGAGGATTTCATGACCCACACAATCAAAAGCCTTAGAGAGATCACAGAAAATCCCAATTGGTGATGTTCTACTATCCAGAGCATTTAAAATTTGATCAGTGAAAGCGTGTATAGCACTATCTGTTGAAACACCTTTCTGAAAACCGAACTGACATTTTGTTGAAACGTTATTCCCACTAATGTGTAAAGTTACTCTTGAGTACATTACTTTTTCAAACACTTTTGAGAAGGATGTCACAAGCGAAATAGGACGATAATTGTTGACGTCTGTCTTGTCACCTTTTTTATACAAGGGTTTAACTATGGCCTATTTCAATCTGTCAGGAAATATTCCCTGATTCAATGAGCTATTACATATGTGGCTAAGAACTCGACTTATCAGGTGTGGACAAGATTTTAGTATTCTATTGGAGATACCATCAGTTCTATGTGAGTTTTTATTCTTAAGTGAATTTATTTTTTTCTTAATTTCAGACGGTGAGGTGGGTAGGATTTCAATTTCATTTGTTTGCACCAGGAATGCCACTTTCATATGGAGTTCTGCCCTATCTGGTGAGCAGCTGGTGCCTATATTTTCCACTACATTTATAAAATGATTATTAAAAATATTTTCAACCAGTGATTTTTCATTTATAAGCTTTTCATTGTGCTTAACAGTAATACTGTTGTCCTGTGACCTTGGTTGCTCTGTTTCCCTTTTAACTATATTCCATATTGTTTTGTCATCAGAGGTGCTAATCTCAGACTTGATACACATACTTCTGGATTTTTTTATAACTTTCCTTAATATATTATTATTTCTTATAATTGTTGAGCTTTTCTTCATCTCGACTTATTCTAGTGTCTTGGTATAGTTCCCATTTCCGGCTACAAGAAATTTTAATCCCTTTAGTCAGCCATGGTTTTTTATCAAGTTTATTTGAATTATGATTCACTAATTTCTTAGGAAAACTGTTTTCAAATATGCCCACAAGTTTATCATGGAATAAGTTAAATTTAACATTTGCATCAGGTTCCCGATAAACATCCTCCCAGTCTACGCTTCTCAAGCTTTCCTTAAATTGTTGAATTGTTATATGGTTAATTGGGTGTATTATTTTGTTTTTCTTTTTTTTTTCACATTACTGTATGGAGCAAAGTAGCTGTGCATCGTGATCAGAAAGCCCGTTCTTAATAGGATAGGTGCTTACTTCTTTTAATTTATCTTGGTCTATGAAAATGTTATCTATCAGGGTGCTACTGTCTTGTACAATATGAGTAGGAAGATCAATGACTGATGTCAGATTGTAAGAGCAAAGTAATAGTTCAAGGTCGTTCTTCTTGCTTGAGTGTTTAAGAAAATCTACGTTAAAATCTCCACAAATGATAATGTGTTTTCCCTTTTCTGTCAGACAACACAGCAAGAGATCTAGGTTTTTAAGAAACATTTGAAAATTTCCAAGTGGGGTCCTATACACAGTCACAATTATGAATTTACCACTGTCCAATTTAAGCTCACAAGCGCATACTTCAATGTGCTGTTCTACACAGAATTTTGCGGTTTCTCTGTTTTTGAAACTATGTTCCCCCTTAAAATAAATGGCAGCTCCTCCTTTCTCCATATTGTCTCTACAAAAATAAGTTGCTAGTTTATACCCATTAATATTTCCATTTTCCATTTGTGTAGTTATATGATGTTCAGACAGGCACAGTACATCAACTTCTGTTGTATTTTTAATATTCTCAAAACAAATTATTAGTTCGTCTGTTTTGTTCCTTAATCCCCTGATATTTTGGTGAAATATATTAACATAACTGTTTCCTCTACCTTTATTCGAACCATTTATTTTTTTTACCTTTAAGAGCTGCCCGTCTGGACATTTTGTTCAACCTAAAAAAAGGTGCTCCTATGCCCTTTTGGGTCACAGGGGTTTTGCCTTGAGTGCTAGTGGCCCCCTTTAGACGACCTACAATTAAATCAGCTAATCTATCCTTCCCTAGACTATTTAGGTGCAGGCCATGTCGAGTGTATCCCCATCTCCCAATGCTACCAACAGGCACTGTACAAATGTGTGTTTTTGCACCGTCCAGCAGCTGCTCGCACAACTCTCTGTTAACTCGCCACACAGAAGGGTTAACCGAGTGCTGATCCTAACGCTGCAATACCTCAACAAAACCCACATTCGCACATCCTGTTGCAGCTCATATTTTATCCAGGTCACTCTTAATATCATAATTCCTATCCTTAGCCAGGCTATTTCCTGCCACACCTATTACTATCACCTCATCATTCTTGTCAAAGTCCCTACAGAGTGGTCCTATTTCTGCTATCACCTGGCTAAGCCTAGCACTTGGCTTAAACAAACTCGTGACCTGGTAATCTGCTCCTAATTTCTCCTGCACTAGTTGGCCTACACCCCTCCCATGACTGCTCCCTGGCAGCAAGACTTTTCTTTTCCTATTACTAGATTTTCCCGACCTAATGCTGTTACCAATTTTAGTAATCTGCTGCACCCTACTTTCAACTACTCCTGTTTTTGGCTCCTCCCTTCCTACTCCAGGTAACAAGGAGAATTTATTCATAACTGGAACTTCGACAACATCTACATGGCTGGTCCCTTTTTGCGATTTCCTTGTTACCAATTCCCATTTCCCGCAGGCTTTTTCCCCCTTGAACTTAGTTAATTCAGTTTTTACCGAATCTAGTTCAGCCTGAAGGGCACACATCTTTTCCTCCTGTTGTACGAATCTTTTTTCTATACTACAGAACCTACAGTTCCATGGAAGAGCCAAAAGCATAATCTCGTCAAATTTCCCGCTACATGAGCCCCAATGAAAAACACCCCCACATCCTCCACATACCACACCCGATTCTATCTTCTTACGGCAGCTTCCACACTTAGTACTCATGGCAATGTACAGTAATAAAATTTAAACAATGATCTCTTAATACAACAAACTATATTCTTAAATCAGTAAGATAATGAACCTACAATGGATGTAATCTAACGAGCTACGTGAATTTAAACAATCGTTACCTGAAAGTAAACAAACGCCAAATGGAAAGTCTATGAACAAATAAGTTTGAATAATCTACAATCCAACGATATGCTAATTGCTTCTTTTGATTGTTACCCTTCTCATTCATCAATTTCACAGTGGAGTAATGTATTTGAATCGTGAAATGTGGTTAAGAGTTTGTTGTTTACAGCAGGGTCATCTGGTTGTATGGCCAGAATGCAGATTCTCCATTTATTGGGTTTTTGGTGCAAATTGGACACCACATGCTCTTTAGTGAATAACTAATGTCTAGAATTTGATAAATCTTCTTGTTTAGGTATCTCCTTCATTTGCTTTATATTTTAAAATATCTTATTCCAATGTTCACTAAAAATAATCAATGTGCTGCACAAATTGTGGTACATGTTTGTTCCCTCTCAACAGGGAGATTCCGTTTCATGACTGCTATGTTTGTTCAAACATCGAGTGTGATTTTGTTGAATGGGAACCTCCACTCCGAGCATCTTGAGTGTTGGAGTTATTACGAAAAACTTCATTGTTTTGCTAGGTGCTTCTTTTGATTGTTACCCTTATCACATTTATTCATCAATTTCACAGTGGGTTAATATACTTGAATCATTAAATGTGGTTATGTGTTTGTTGTTTACCGCAGGGTCATCTGGTTGTATGGCCAGAAAGCAGATTCTACATTCAATTGATTTTTGCTGCAGATTGGACACCACATACACCTTACTGAACATCGAATGTTCAGAATTTGATAAATCTTCTTGTTTTGGTGCAGAGTGAGTACCACATGCACATTACTGACCACCGAATGTTAGGAATTTGATAAATCTTCTTATTTTAGTATCTCTTTCATGTGTGTTATGTTTTTAAAAATGTTACTCCATGGTCACGAAAAATAATCAATGTGCTGCACAAATTGTGGTACATGATTCTTCCCTCTCAGCAGGGAGATTCTGTTTCATGAGTGCTATGTTTGTTTAACCATTGAGTGTGATTTTGTTGGATGGGATCACCACTCCGATGATTTTGAATATTGGAGTTATAGGGAAATACTTAATTGTTATGCTAATGCTTCTTTTGATTGTTACTTTATATTCATCAATTTCACAGTGGAGTATTGAATTTGAATAGTGAAATGTGGTTAAGAGTTTGTTGTTTACAGCAGGGTCATCTGGTTGTATGGCCAGAAAGCAGTTTCTCCATTCAATGGGTTATTGCTGCATATTGGACACGACATACTCTTTACTGAATAACGATTGTTCAGAATATCACAATTGAGGTAGCTCCTTCATTTGCTTTATATTTTTAAAAATGTTATTCGATGGTCACAAAAAATAATCAAGGTGCTGCACAAATTGTGGTACATGTTCCTTCCCTCTCAACAGGGAGATTCCGTTTAATGACTGCTATGTTTGTTCCACCATCGAGTGTGATTGTGTAGGATGGTAACCACAACTCCGAGCATTCTGACTATTGGAGTTATTAGAAAGACTTTTTTCTTTTGCTATGTGCTTCCTTTGATACCTTTATCACTTATATTCATCAATTTCACAGTGGAGTGATGTATTTGGTTCTTTAAATGTTTGTTGTTTACAGCAGGGTCATCTAATTGTATGGCCAGAAAGCTGATTCTCTATTCAATGGTCTTTTGGTGCAGATTGGACACCACATGCACTTTACTGAATAACGAATGATCGGATTTTGATATATCTTCGTTTTTAGGTATCTCCTTCAATTGCTTTAAATTTTTAAAAATCTTATTTCAATGGTCACTAAAAATAGACAATGTGCTGCACAAATTGTAGTACATGTTTCGTACTTCTCATCAGGGTGATTCCATTTCATGACTGCTATGTTTGTTCAAACATCAAGTGTGATTTTGTTGGATGGGAATCACCACTCGGAGCGTTCTGACGATTGGAGTTATTAGAAAGACTTTTTTCTTTTGCTAGGTGCTTCCATAGATACCTTTATCACTTATATTCATCAGTTTCACAGTGGAGTAATGTATTTCTTTCGTGAAATGTTCGTAAATGTTTGTTGTTTACAGCAGGGTCATCTGGTTGTATGGCCAGAAAGCAGATTCTCTATTCAATGGTCTGTTGGTGCAGATTGGACACCACATGTACTTTACTGAATAACGAATGTTCGGATTTTGATATATCTTCGTTTTTAGGTATCTCCTTCATTTGCTTTATATTTTTAAAAATCTTGTTGCAATGGTCACTAAAAATTATCAATGTGCTGCACACATTGTGGTACATGTTTCTTCCCTCTCAACAGGGACATTCTGTTTCAGGACTGCTATGTTTGTTCAAACATCGAGTGTGATTTTGTTGGATTTGAACCACCACTCCGAGCATCCTGAGTATTGGAGTTATTAAGAAAGATTTCATTGTTTTGCTAGGTGCTTGTTTTGATTGTTACCCTTATGACATATATTCATAAATTTCACAGTGGGTTAATATATTTGAATCTTGAAATGTGGTTATGTGTTTGTTGTTTACAGCAGCATCATCTGGTTGTATGGCCAGAAAGCAGATTTTCCACTCAGTGGGTTTTTGTTGCAGATTGGACACCTCTTACACCTTACTGAATAATTGCTGTACGGAATTTGATAAATCTTCTTGATTAGGTATCTCCTTCATTTGCTTTATATTTGTAAAAATGTTATTCCAATGGTCCCAAAAAGTAATCACTGTGCTGCACAAATTGTGGGACATGTTTATTCCCTCTCAGCAAGGAGATTCGTTTCGTGACTGCTATGCTTGTTCTTCCATCGAGTGTGATTTTGTTCGATGGGAAGTATCACTCCAAGCATCCTGAGTATTAGTTTTTAGTAAGGCTTCATTGTTTTGCTAGGTGCTTATTTTTATTCTTCAACTTATCACATATATTCATCAATTTCACAGTGGAATAATATATTTGAATCGTGAAATGTGGGTAAATATTTGTCGATTACAGCAGTTTCATCTGGTTGCATGGCCAGAAAGCAGATTCACCATTCAATGGGTTTTTGGTTCAGGTTGGACACCACATGCACTTTACTGAATATCTAATGTTCAGAATTTGATAAATCTTCTTGTTTAGGTATGTCCTTCATTTGCTTTATATTTTTAAATATCTTATTTCAATGGTCACTAAAAACAATCAATGTGCTGCACAAATTGTGGTACATGTTTCCTTCCTCTCAATAGGGTGATTTCGTTTCATGACTATGTTTGTTGTGCCATCGAATGTGGTTTTGTTGGATGGGAACCACCACTCTGTGGATTCTGACCGTTGGAGTCATTAGGAAAGACTTAATTGTTTTGCTAGGTGTTTCCTTAGGTTGATACTTTTATCACATGTATTCATCAATTTCACAGAGGAGTAAAGTATTTGAATCGTAAAATGTGGCTAAAAGTTTGTTGTTTACAGTAGGGTCATCTTGTTGTATGGCCAGAAAGCAGATTCTCCATTCAATATGTTTTTGCTGCAGATTGGACACCACATGCACTTTACTGAATATCTAATGTTCAGAATATGATAATTCTTCTTGTTTAGGTATCTCCTTCATTTGCTTTACATTTTTAAAAATCTTATTGCAATGGTCGCTAAAAATAATCAATGTGCTGCACAAATTGTGGTATATGTTTCTTCCCTCCCAACATGGAGATTCCGTTTCATGACTGCTAAGGTTGTTCTACCATCGAGTGTGATTTTGTTGGATGGGAACCACCACTCCGAGGATCCTGAGTATTGGAGTTTTATTAGGAAAGACTTCATTGTTTTGTTAGGTGCTTGTTTTTTTGTTACCCTTATCACATATATTCATCAATTTCACAGTGGAATAATATATTTGAATCGTGAAATGCGGTTATGGGTTATTTGTTTAGAGCAGGGTCATCTGGTTGTATGGCCAGAAAGTAGAATCTCCATTCAATGGGTTTTTGGTGCAGATTGGACACCACATGCATTTCACTGAATAACGAATCTTCGGAATTTGATAAATCTTCTTGTTTTCGTATCTCCCTCAATTGCTTTAAATTTTTAGAAATCTTCTTGCAATGGTCACAAAAAAAGAATCAATGTGCTGCACAAATTGTGGTACGTTTCCCCGCTCTCAATAGGGAGATTTCGTTTCATGACTACGTTTGTTCTACCATTGAGTGTCATTGTGTTGGATGGGAACTACCATTCTGAGCATTCTGACCATTCGAGTTATTGGGAAAGACTTCATTGTATTGCTAGGTGATTCCATTGATTGATACCTTTATCCCTTATATTCATAAATTTCACAGTGGAGTAATGTATTTGATTCGTGAAAAGTGGGTAAATGTTTGTTGTTTAAAGCAGGGTCATCTGGTAGTATGGCTAGAAAGCAGATTCCCGATTCAGTCGTCTTTTGATGCATATTTGACACCACATGCACAAATTGTGGTACATCTTTCTTGCCTCTCAACTGGGAGATTCTGTTTCATGACTGCTATGTTTGTTCAAACATTGAGTGTGATTTTGTTGGATGGAGACTACCACACCAAGCATCCTCAGTATTGGAGTTATTAGGAAAGACCTCTTTCTCTTCCTAGGTGCTTCTTTTGATTGTTACCCTTATAACTTATATTCATCTGTTTCGCAGTGGAGTAATGTATCTGAATCGTTAAATGTGTTTAAATGTTTTTTGTTTAGAGCAGGGTCATCTGGTTGTATGACCAGAAAGCAGATTCTCCATTCAATGAGTTTTTAGTGCAGATTGGACACCACTTGCATTTTACTGAATAACAAATGTTAGGAATTTGATAAATATACTTGTTTTCGTATTTCCTTCAATTGCTTTAAATTTTTAAAAATCTTATTGCATTGGTCAATGTAAATAATCAGTGTGCTGCACAAATTGTGGTACATGGTTCTTCTCTCTCAACAGGGAGACTGCGTTTCATGACTGCTATGTTTATTCAAACATCGAGTGTGATTATGTTGAATGGAAATCACCACTCCCAGCGTTCTGACGATTGGAGTTATTAGAAATTTTGTTTTCTTTTGCTAGGTGTTCCTTTGATTGATACCTTTATCACTTATATTCGTCAATTTCACAGTGGAGTAATGTATTTGATTCGTGAAAAGTGGGTAAATGTTTGTTGTTTATTGCAGGGTCATCTGGTTGTATGGCCAGAAAGCAGATTCTCCATTCAACAGGTTTTTGTTGCAGATTGGACACCACATGCACTTTACTGAATAATGAATGTTCGGAATTTGATGAACCTTCTTGTTTAGGTATCTCCTTCATTTGCTTTATATTTTTAAAATTCTTATTGCAATGCTTACTAAAAATAATCAATGTGCTGCACAAATTGTGGAACATGTTTCTTCCCTCTCAACAGGGAGATTCCGTTTAATGCCTGCTATGTTTGTTCTACTTTTGAGTGTGATTTTGTTGGATGGGAAGCACTACTCCGAGCATTCTGACAATTCGAGTTATTAGGAAAGACTTCGTTCTTTTGCTGAGTCCTTGATTTGATTGTTACCCTCATCACATATATGCATCAATTTCACAGTGGAATAATATATTTGAATCGTGAAATGTGGGTAAATGTTTTGTGATTACAGCAGGGTCATCTGGTTGTATGGTCAGAAAGCAGATTCCCCATTCAATCGTCTTTTGGTGCATATTTGACACCACATGCACAAATTGTGGCACATGTTTCTTGTCTCTCAACCGGGAGATTCTGTTTCATGACTGCTATGTTTGTTCTAACATCGAGTGTGATTTTGTTGGATGGGGACTACCACACCAAGCATCCTCAGTTTTGGAGTTATTAGGAAAGACCTCTTTCTTTTCCTAGGTGCTTCTTTTGATTGTTACCCTTATAACTTATATTCATCTGTTTCGCAGTGGAGTAACGTATTTGAATCGTTAAATGTGTGTAAATGTTTTTTGTTTAGAGCAAGATCATCTGGTTGTATGACCAGCAAGCAGATTCTCCATTCAATGGGTTTGTAGTGCAGATTGGACACCACTTGCATTTTACTGAATAACTAATGTTAGGATTTTTATAAATATTCTTGTTTACGTATCTCCTTCAATTGCTTTAAATTTTTAAAAATCTTATTGCAATGGTCACTACAAATAATCAATGTGCTGCACAAATTGTGGTACATGTTTCTTCTCTCTCAACAGGGAGATACCTTTTCATGACTGCTATGTTTATTCAAACATCGAGTGTGATTATGTTGGATGGAAATCACCACTCCGAGCGTTCTGACGATTAGAGTTATTAGAAATACTGTTTTCTCTTGCTAGGTTCTTCCTTTGATTGATACCTTTATCACTTATATTCGTCAATTTCACAGTGGAGTAATGTATTTGATACGTGAAATGTGGGTAAATGTTTGTTATTTACCGCTGGGTCATCTGTTTGTATGGCCAAAAAGCAGATTCTCTATTCAATGGTCTTTTGTCTAGATTGGACACCACATGCTTTTTACTGAATAACGAATGTTCGGAATTAGATAAATCTTCTTATTTAGGTATCTCCTTCATTTGCTTAATATTTTTAAAAATATTATTGCAATGGTCACTAAAAATAATGAATGTGCTGCACAAATTGTGGTACATGTTTCTTGCCTCTCAACAGGGAGATTCTGTTTTATGACTGCTATGTTTGTTCAAACATCGAGTGTGATTTTGTTGGATGGGTACTACCACTCCAAGCATCCTGAGTATTGGAGTTATTAGGAAAGACCTCTTTCTTTTCCTAGGTGCTTCTTTTGATTGTTGCGCTTATAACTTATATTCATCTGTTTCACTGTGGAGTAATGTATGTGAATCGTTAAATTTGTGTAAATGTTTTTTGTTTAGAGCAGCTTCATCTGGTTGTATGACCAGAAAGCAGATTCTCCATTCAATGGGTTTTTAGTGCAGATGGGAGACCACTTGCATTTTACTGAATAACAAAATTTAGGATTTTGATAAATATTCTTGTTTACGTATCTCCTTCAATTGCTTTAAATTTTTAAAAAACTTATTGCAATGGTCACTACAAATAATCAATGTGCTGCACAAATTGTGGTACATGTTTCTTCTCTCTCAACAGGGAGATTCCTTTTCATGACTGCTATGTTTATTCAAACATCGTGTGTGATTATGTTGGATGGAAATCACCACTCCGAGCATTCTGACGATTGGAGTTATTAGAAATACTGTTTTCTTTTGCTAGGTGCTTCCTTTGATTGATACCTTTATCACTTATATTGGTCAATTTCACAGTGGAGTAATGTATTTTATTCGTGAAATTTCCGTAAATGTTTTTTGTTTACAGCAGGGTCATCTGGTTGTATGGCCAGAAAGCAGGTTCTCTATTCAATGGTCTTTTGGTGCAGATTGGACACCACATGCACTTTACTGAATAACGAATGTTCGGAATTCGATAAATCTTCTTGTTTAGGTATCTCCTTCATTTACTTTATATTTTTAAAAATCTTATTGCAATGGTCACTAAAAATAATGAATGTGCTGCACAAATAGTGCAACATGTTTCTTCCCTCTCAACAGGGAGATTCCGTTTAATGCCTGCTATGTTTGTTCTACTTTTTAGTGTGATTTTGTTAGATGGGAAGCAGTACTTCTTGCATTCTGACAATCGGAGTTATTAGGAAAGACTTCTTTCTTTTGCTGAGTCCTTGTTATGATTGTTACCCTCATCACATATATTCATTGATTTCACAGTGGAATAATATATTTGAATCGTGAAATGTATGTAAATGATTGTTGATTACAGCAGGGTCATGTGGTTGTATGGCCAGAAATCAGATTCCCCATTCAATCGTGTTTTGGTGCATATTTGACACCACATGCACAAATTGTGGTACATGTTTCTTGCCTCTCAACAGGGAGATTCTGTTTCATGACTGCTATGTTTGTTCAAACATGGAGTGTGATTTTGTCTGATGGGAACTACCACTCCAAGCATTATGAGTATTGGAGTTATTAGGAAAGACCTCTTTCTTTTTTTCTAGGTGCTTCTTTTGATTGTTACCATTATAACTTATATTCATCTCTTTCACAGTGGAGTAATGTATTTGAATTGTTAAATGTGTGTAAATGTTGTTTGTTTAGAGCAGGGTCATCTGGATGTATGACCAGAAAGCAAATTCTCCATTGAATGGGTTTTTAGTGCAGATTGGACACCGCTTGCATTTTACTGAATAACAAATGTTAGGAATTTGATAAATATTCTTGTTTACGTATCTCCTTCAATTGCTTTAAATTTTTAAAAATCTTATTGCAATGGTCACTAAAAATAATGAATGTGCTGCACAAATTGTGGTACATGGTTCTTCTCTCTCAACAGGGAGATTCTGTTTCATGACTCCTATGTTTATTCAAACATCGAGTGTGATTATGTTGGATGGAAATCACCACTCCGAGCGTTCTGACGATTGGAGTTATTAGAAATGCTGCTTTCATTTGCTAGGTGCTTCCTTTGATTGATACCTTTATCTTTTATATTCGTGAATTTCACAGTGGAGTAATGTATTTGATTCGTGAAATGTGGGTAATTGTTTGTTGTTTACAGCAGGGTCATCTGGTTGTATGGCCAAAAAGCAGATTCTCTATTCAATGGTCTTTTGGTGCAGATTGGACACCACATGCACTTTACTGAAAAACGAATGTTCGGAATTTGATAAAACTTCCTGTTTAAGTATCTCCTTCATTTGCTTTTTATTTTTAAATATCTTATTGCAATGGTCACGAAAAATAATAAATGTGCTGCACAAATTGTGTAACATGTTTCTGCCCTCTCAGTGGGGAGATACGTTTAATAACTGCTATGTTTGTTCTACTTTTGAGTATGATTTTGTTGGATGGGAAGCACTACTCCAAGCATCCTGAGTATTGGAGTTATTAGGAAAGACCTGTTTCTTTTCCTAGGTGCTTCTTTTGATTGTTACCCTTATAACTTATATTAATCTCTTTCGCAGTGGAGTAATGTATTTGAATCGTTAAATTTGTGTAAATGTTTTTTGTTTAGAGCAGGGTCATCTGGTTGTATGACCAGAAACAGATTCTTAATTCAAATTGTTTTTAGTGCATATTGGGCACCACTTGCATTTTACTGAATAACAAATGTTAGGAATTTGATAAATATTCTTGTTTCCGTATCTCCTTCAATTGCTTTAAATTTTTAAAAATCTTATTGCAATGGCCAGTAAAAATAATCAATGTGCTGCACAAATTGTGGTACATGTTTTCTTCTCTCTCTACAGGGAGATTCCGTTTCATGACTGCTATGTTTATCCAAACATCGAGTGTGATTATGTTGCATGGAAATCACCACTCCGAGCGTTCTGACGATTGGAGTTATTAGAAATACTGTTTTCTTTTGCTAGGTGTTTCCTTTGATTGAAACCTTTATCACTTATATTGGTCAATTTCACACTGGAGTAATGTATTTGATTCGTGAAATGTGGGTAAATGTTTGTTTATTACAGCAGGGTCATCTGGTTGTATGGCCAGAAAGCAGATTCCCCATTCAATCGTGTTTTGGTGCATATTTGACACCACATGCACAAATTGTGGTACATGTTTCTTGCCTCTCAACAGGGAGATTTTGTTTCATGACTGCTATGTTTGTTCAAACATGGAGTGTGATTTTGTCTGATGGCAACTACCACTCCAAGCATTCTGAGTATTGGAGTTATTAGGAAGGATCTGTTTCTTTTCCGAGGTTTTTCTTTTGAATGTTACCCTTATAACTTATATTCATCTGTTTCGCAGTGGAGTAATGTATTTGAACCGTTAAATGTGTGTAAATGTTTTTTGTTTATAGCAGTGTCATCTGGTTGTATGACCAGAAACAGATTCTCCATTCAAAGGGTTTTTAGTGCAGATTGGACACCACTTGAATTTTACTGAATAACAAATGTTAGGAATTTGATAAATATTCTTGATTTCGTATCTCCTTCAATTGCTTTAAATTTTTAAAAATCTTATTGCAATGGTCACTAAAAATAATCAATGTGCTGCACAAATTGTGGTACATGGATCTTCTCTCTCAACAGGGAGATTCCGTTTCATGACTCCTATGTTTATTCAAACATTGAGTGTGATTATGTTGGATGGAATTCACCACTCCGAGCGTTCTGACGATCGGAGTTATTAGAAATACTGCTTTCATTTGCTAGGTGTTTCCTTTGATTCGTACTTTTATCTTTTATATTCGTCAATTTCACAGTGGAGTAATGTATTTGATTCGTGAAATGTGGGTAAATGTTTGTTGTTTACAGCAGGGTCATCTGGTTGTATGGCCAAAAAGCAGATTCCCTATTCAATGGTCCTTTGGTGCAGATTGGACACCACATGCACTTTACTGAATAACGAATGTTCGGAATTTGATAAATCATCTTGTTTAGGTATATCCTTCATTTGCTTTTTATTTTTAAAAATCTTATTGCAATGGTCACTAAAAATAATCAATGTGCTACACAAATTGTGGTACATGTTTCTTCTCTCTCTACAGGGAGATTCCGTTTCATGACTGCTATGTTTATCCAAACATCGAGTGTGATTATGTTGGATGGAAATCACCACTCTGAGCGTTCTGACGATTGCAGTTATTAGAAATACTGTTTTCTTTTGCTATGTGTTTCCTTTGATTGATACCTTCATCACTTATATTATTCAATTTCACAGTGGAGTAATGTATTTGATTCGTGAAATGTGGGTAAATGTTTGTTGTTTACAGCTAGGTCATCTGGTTGTATGGCCAGAAAGCAGATTCTCTATTCAATGGTCTTTTGGTGCAGATTGGACACCACATGCACTTTACTGAATAACGAATGTTCCGAATTTGATAAATCCTCTTGTTTAGGTATCTCCTTCATTTGCTTTATATTTTTAAAAATATTATTGCAATGGTCACTAAAAATGATAAATGTGCTGCACAAATAGTTGTACATGTTTCTTCCCTCTCAACAGGGAGATTCCGTTTAATGCCTGCTATGTTCTAATTTCGAGTGTGATTTTGGATGGGAAGCACTACTCCGAGCATTCTGACAATTGTAGTTATTAGGAAAGACATCTTTCTTTTGCTGAGTCCTTGTTTTGATTGTTACCCTCATCACATATATTCATCAATTTCATAGTGGAATAATATATTTGAATCGTGAAATGTTTGTAAATGTTTGTTAATTACAGCAGGGTCATCTGGTTGTATGGCCAGAAAGCAGATTCCCCATTCAATGGTTTTTTGGTGCATATTTGACACCACATGCACAGATTGTGGTACATGTTTCTTGCCTCTCAACAGGGAAATTCTGTTTCATGACACCTATGTTTTTTCAAACATGGAGTGTGATTTTGTTGGATGGGAACTACCACTCCAAGCATCCTGAGTATATGTGTTATTGGGAAAGACCTCCTTCTTCTCCTAGGTGCTCCTTTTGATTGTTACCCTTATAACTTATATTCATCTGTTTCGCAGTGGAGTAATGTATTTGAATCGTTAAATGTGTGTAAATGTTTTTTGTTTAGAGCAGGGTCATCTGGTTTTATGACCAGAAACCGATTCTTAATTCAAAGGGTTTGTTAGTGCAAATTGGGCACCACTTGCATTTTACTGAATAACAAATGTTAGGAATTTGATAATTATTCTTGTTTTCATATCTCCTTCAATTGCTTTAAATTTTTAAAAATCTTATTGCAATGGTCACTAAAATTTATCAATGTGCTGCACAAATTGTGGTACACGTTTCTTCTCTCTCTACAGGGAGATTCCGTTTCATGACTGCTATGTTTATCCAAACATCGAATGTGATTATGTTGGATGGAAATCACCACTCCGAGCGTTCTGACGACTGGAGTTATTAGAAATACTGTTTTCTTTTGCTAGGTGTTTCCTTTGATTGATACCTTCATCACTTATATTATTCAATTTCACAGTGGAGTAATGTATTTGATTCGTGAAATGTGGGTAAATGTTTGTTGTTTACAGCAGGGTCATCTGGTTGTATGGACAGAAAGCAGATTCTCTATTCAATGGTCTTTTGGTGCAGATTGGACACCACATGCACTTTACTGAATAACGAATGTTTGGAATATGATAAATCTTCTTGTTGATGTATGTCCTTCATTTGCTTTATATTTTAAAAAATATTATTGCAATGGTTACTAAAAATAATAAATGTGCTGCACAAATTGTGGTACATGTTTCTTCCCTCTCAACAGGTAGATTCCGTTTCATTACTGCTATGTTTATTCAAACATCGAGTGTGATTATGTTGGATGGAAATCACCTCTCCGAGCGTTCTGACGATTTCAGTTATTAGAAATGCTGCTTTCATTTGCTAGGTGCTTTCTTTGATTGATACCTTTATCTTTTATATTCGTGAATTTCACAGTGGAGTAATGTATTTGAATCGTTAAATGTGTGTAAATGTTTTTTGTTTACCGCAGGGCCATCTGGTTGTATGGCCAGATAGCAGATTCTCTATTCAATGGTCTTTTGGTGCAGATTGGACACCACATGCACTTTACTGATTAACGAATGTTCGGAATCTGATATGGTCTTGGCGTGTATCCGTGCGTCGCTGCGGTCCGGTCCCAGGTCGACGGGCACGTGCACCTTCCGCCGACCACTGACGACAACTACGATGTACTGTGGAGTTGTCATGCCCCACGTGTTGAGCAATTATTCGGTACGTCGACCCAGCCTCCCGCATGCCCACTATACGCCCTCGCTCAAAGTCCGTCAACTGCACATACGGTTCACGTCCACGCTGTCGCGGCATACTACCAGTGTTAAAGACTGCGATGGAGCTCCGTCTGCCACTGCAAACTGGCTGACACTGACGGCGGCGGTGCACAAATGCTGCGCAGCTAGCGCCATTCAACGGCCAACACAGCGGTTCCTGGTGTGTCCGGTGTGCCGTGCGTGTGATCATTGCTTGTACAGCCCTCTCGCAGTGTCCGGACCAAGTATGGTGGGTCTGACACACCGGTGTCAATGTGTTCTTTTTTCCATTTCCAGGAGTGTACTTTTGAGTGTGATTTTGTTGGATGGGAAGCACTACTCCGAGCATTTTAACAATTGGAGTTATTAGGAAATACTTCTTTCTTTTGATGAGTCCTTGTTTTGATTGTTACCCTCATCACATATATTCATCAATTTCACAGTGGAGTAATATATTTGAATCCTAATGTGTGGGTAATTGTTTATTGATTACGGCATGGTCATCTGGTTGTATGGCCAGAAAGCAGATTCCCCATTCAATCGTCTATTGGTGCATATTTGACACCACATGCACAAATTGTGGTACATGTTTCTTGCCTCTCAACAGGGAGACTCTGTTTCATGACTGCTATGTTTGTTCAAACATGGAGTGTGATTTTGTTGGATGGGAACTACCACTCCAAGCATCCTGAGTATTGGAGTTATTAGGAAAGACCTCTTTCTTTTCCTAGGTGCTTCTTTTGATTGTTACCTTTATAACTTATATTCATCTGTTTCGCAGTGGAGTAATGTATTTGAACTGTTAAATGTGTGTAAATGTTTTTTGTTTAGAGTAGGGTCATCTGGTTGTATGGCCAGAAAGCAGATTCTCCATTCAATGGGTTTTTAGTGCAGATTGGACACTACTTGCAGTTTACTGAATAACAAATCTTAGGAATTTGATAATTGTACTTGTTTTCATATCTAGTTCAATTGCTTTAAATTTTTAAAAATCTTATTGCAATGGTCACTAAAAATAATCAATGTGCTGCACAAATTGTGGTACATGTTTTCTTCTCTCTCTACAGGGAGATTCCGTTACATGACTGCTATGTTTATCCAAACATCGAGTGTGATTATGTTGCATGGAAATCACCACTCCGAGCGTTCTGACGATTGGAGTTATTAGAAATACTGTTTTCTTTTGCTAGGTGTTTCCTTTGATTGAAACCTTTATCACTTATATTGGTCAATTTCACACTGGAGTAATGTATTTGAATTGTGAAATGTGGGTAAATGATTGTTGATTACAGCAGGGTCATGTGGTTGTATGGCCAGAAAGCAGATTCCCCATTCAATCGTGTTTTGGTGCATATTTGACACCACATGCACAAATTGTGGTACATGTTTCTTGCCTCTCAACAGGGAGATTTTGTTTCATGACTGCTATGTTTGTTCAAACATGGAGTGTGATTTTTTCTGATGGCAACTACTACTCCAAGCATTCTGAGTATTGGAGTTATTAGGAAGGATCTGTTTCTTTTCCGAGGTTTTTCTTTTGAATGTTACCCTTATAACTTATATTCATCTGTTTCGCAGTGGAGTAATGTATTTGAACCGTTAAATGTGTGTAAATGTTTTTTGTTTATAGCAGGGTCATCTGGTTGTATGACCAGAAACAGATTCTCCATTCAAAGTGTTTTTACTGCAGATTGGACACCACTTGCATTTTACTGAATAACAAATGTTAGGAATTTGATAAATATTCTTGATTTCGTATCTCCTTCAATTGCTTTAAATTTTTAAAATTCTTATTGCAATGGTCACTAAAAATAATCAATGTGCTGCACAAATTGTGGTACATGGATCTTCTCTCTCAACAGGGAGATACCGTTTCATGACTCCTATGTTTATTCAAACATCGAGTGTGATTATGTTGGATGGAATTCACCACTCCCAGTGGTCTGACGATCGGAGTTATTAGAAATACTGCTTTCATTTGCTAGGTGTTTCCTTTGATTCGTACATTTATCTTTTATATTCGTCAATTTAACAGTGGAGTAATGTATTTGATTCGCGAAATGTGGGTAAATGTTTGTTGTTTACAGCTAGGTCATCTGGTTGTATGGCCTGAAAGCAGATTCTCTATTCAATGGTCTTTTGGTGCAGATTGGACACCACATGCACTTTACTGAATAACGAATGTTCCGAATTTGATAAATCCTCTTGTTTAGGTATATCCTTCATTTGCTTTTTGTTTTTAAAAATTTTATTGCAATGGTCACTAAAAATAATCAATGTGCTGCACAAATTGTGGAACATGTTTCCTCCCTCTCAACAGGGAGATTCTGTTTAATGCCTGCTATGTTTGTTCTACTTTTGAGTGTGATTTTGTTGGATGGGAAGCACTATTTCTTGCATTCTGACAATCAGATTTATTATAGAAGACTTATTTCTTTTGCTCAGTCCTTGTTATGATTGTTACCCTCATCACATATATTCATCAATTTCACAGTGGAATAATATATTTGAATCGTGAAATGTGGGTAAATGATTGTTGATTACAGCAGGGTCATGTGGTTGTATGGCCAGGAAGCAGATTCTCTATACAATGGTCTTTTGGTGCAGATTGGACACCACATGCACATTACTGAATAACGAATGTTCGGAATTTGATAAAACTTCTTGTTTAGGTATCTCCTTCATTTGCTTTATATTTTTAAAAATATTATTGCAATGGTCACTAAAAATGATAAATGTGCTGCACAAATAATGGTACATGTTTCTTCCCTCTCAACAGGGAGATTCCGTTTAATGCCTGCTATGTTCTAATTTCGAGTGTGATTTTGGATGGGAAGCACTACTCCGAGCATTCTGACAATTCGAGTTATTAGGAAAGACATCTTTCTTTTGCTGAGTCCTTGTTTTGATTGTTACCCTCATCACATATATTCATCAATTTCATAGTGGAATAATATATTTGAATCGTGAAATGTTTGTAAATGTTTGTTAATTACAGCAGGGTCATCTGGTTGTATGGCCAGAAAGCAGATTCCCCATTCAATCGTCTTTTGGTGCATATTTGTCACCACATGCACAGATTGTGGTACATGTTTCTTGCCTCTCAACAGGGAAATTCTGTTTCATGACACCTATGTTTGTTCAAACATGGAGTGTGATTTTGTTGGATGGGAACTACCACTCCAAGCATCCTGAGTATATGTGTTATTGGGAAAGACCTCCTTCTACTCCTAGGTGCTTCTTTTGATTGTTACCCTTATAACTTATATTAATCCCTTTCGCAGTGGAGTAATGTATTTGAATTGTTAAATGTGTGTAAATGTTTTTTGTTTAGAGCAGGGTCATCTGGTTGTATGACCAGAAACAGATTCTTAATTCAAAGGCTTTTTAGTGCATATTGGGCACCACTTGCATTTTACTGAATAACAAATGTTAGGAATTTGATAAATATTCTTGTTTCCATATCTCCTTCAAATGCTTTAAATTTTTAAAAATCTTATTGCAATGGTCACTAAAAATAATCAATGTGCTGCACAAATTGTGGTACATATTTCTTCTCTCTCTACAGGGAGATTCCGTTTCATGTCTGCTATGTTTATCCAAACATCGAGTGTGATTATGTTGGATGGAAATCACCACTCCGAGCGTTCTGACGATTGGAGTTATTAGAAATACTGTTTTCTTTTGCTAGGTGTTTCCTTTGATTGAAACCTTTATCACTTATATTGGTCAATTTCACAGTGGAATAATGTATTTGATTCGTGAAATGTGGGTAAATGTTTGTTGTTTACAGCAGGGTCATGTGGTTGTATGGCCAGAATGCATATTCTCTATTCAATGGTCTTTTGGTGCAGATTGGACACCACATGCACTTTACTAAATAACGAATATTCAGAATTTGATAAATCTTCTTGTTTAGGTATCTCCTTCATTTGCTTTATATTTTTAAAAATCTTATTGCAATGGTCACTATAAATAATCAATGTCTGCACAAATTGTGGAACATGTTTCTGCCCTCTCAACAGGGAGATACCGTTTAATAACTGCTATGTTTGTTCTACTTTTGAGTGTGATTTTGTTGGATGGGAACTACCACTCCAAGCATCCTGAGTATTGGTGTTATTAGGAAACACCTCTTTCTTTTCCTAGGTGCTTCTTTTGATTGTTACCCTTATAACATATATTCATCTGTTTCGCAGTGGAGTAATGTATTTGAGTCGTTAAATGTGTGTAAATGTTTTTTGTTTAGAGCAGGGTCATCTGGTTGTATGACCATAAAGCAGATTCTCCATTCAATAGGGTTTTAGTGCAGATTGGACACCACTTGCATTTTACTGAATAACAAATGTTAGGAATTTGATAAATATTCTTGTTTTCGTATCTCCTTCAATTGCTTTAAATTTTTAAAAATCTTATTGCAATGGTCACTAAAAATAATTAATGTGCTGCACAAATTGTGGTCCATGTTTCTTCTCTCTCAACAGGGAGATTCCGTTTCATGACTGGTATGTTTATTCAAACATCGAGTGTGATTATGTTGGATGCAAATCACCACTCAGAGCTTTCTGACGATTGGAGTTATTAGAAATACTGTTTTCTTTTGCTAAGTGCTTCCTTTGATTGATACCTTAATCACTTATATTCGTCAATTTCACAGTGGAGTAATATATTTGAATCGTGAAGTGTGGGTAAATGATTGTTGATTACAGCAGGGTCATGTGGTTGTATGGCCAGAATGCAGATTCCCCATTCAATCGTGTTTTGGTGCATATTTGACATCACATGCACAAATTGTGATACATGTTTCTTGCCTCTCAACAGGGAGATTCTGTTTCATGACTGCTATGTTTGTTCAAACATGGAGTGTGATTTTGTCTGATGGGAACTACCACTCCAAGCATCCTGAGTATTGGAGTTATTAGGAAAGACCTCTTTCTTTTCCTAGGTGCTTCTTTTGATTGTTACCCTTATAACATATATTCATCTGTTTCGCAGTGGAGTAATGTATTTGAATCGTTAAATGTGTGTAAATGTTTTTTGTTTAGAGCAGGGTCATCTGGTTGTATGACCAGAAACAGATTCTTAATTCAAAGGGTTTTTAGTGCATATTGGGCACCACTTGCATTTTACTGAATAACAAATGTTAGGAATTTGATAAATATTGTTGTTTCCGTATCTCCTTCAATTGCTTTAAATGTTTAAAAATCTTATTGCAATGGTCTCTAAAAAAAATCAATGTGCTGCACAAATTGTGGTACATATTTCTTCTCTCTCTACAGGGAGATTCCGTTTCATATCTGCTATGTTTATCCTAACATCGAGTGTGATAATGTTGGATGGAAATCACCACTCCGAGCGTTCTGACCATTGGAGTTATTAGAAATACTGTTTTCTTTTGCTAGGTGTTTCCTTTGATTGAAACCTTTGTCACTTATATTGGTCAATTTCACAGTGGAGTAATGTATTTGATTCGTGAAATGTGGGTAAATGTTTGTTGTTTACAGCAGGGTCATGTGGTTGTATGGCCAGAATGCAGATCCTCTATTCAATGGTCTTTTGGTGCAGATTGGACACCACATGCACTTTACTAAATAACAAATATTCAGAATTTGATAAATAGTCTTGTTTAGGTATCTCCTTCATTTGCTTTATATTTTTATAAATATTATTGCAATGGTCACTAAAAATAATCAATGTCTGCACAAATTGTGGAACATGTTTCTGCCCTCTCAACAGGGAGATACCGTTTAATAACTGCTATGTTTGTTCTACTTTTGAGTGTGATTTTGTTGGATGGGAAACACTACTCCATGCATCTTGAGTATTGGAGTTATTAGGAAACACCTCTTTCTTTTCCTAGGTGCTTCTTTTGATTGTTACCCTTATAACATATATTCATCTGTTTCGCAGTGGAGTAACGTATTTGAGTCGTTAAATGTGTGTAAATGTTTTTTGTTTAGAGCAGGGTCATCGGGTTGTATGACCATAAAGCAGATTCTCCATTCAATGGGGTTTTAGTGCAGATTGGACACCACTTGCATTTTACTGAATAACAAATGTTAGTAATTTGATAAATATTCTTGTTTTCGTATCTCCTTCAATTGCTTTAAATTTTTAAAAATCTTATTGCAATGGTCACTAAAAATAATTAATGTGCTGCACAAATTGTGGTCCATGTTTCTTCTCTCTCAACAGGGAGATTCCGTTTCATGACTGGTATGTTTATTCAAACATCGAGTGTGATTATGTTGGATGGAAATCACCACTCCGAGCTTTCTGACGATTGGAGTTATTAGAAATACTGTTTTCTTTTGCTAAGTGCTTCCTTTGATTGATACCTTAATCACTTATATTCGTCAATTTCACAGTGGAGTAATATATTTGAATCGTGAAATGTGGGTAAATGATTGTTGATTACAGCAGGGTCATGTGGTTGTATGGCCAGAATGCAGATTCCCCATTCAATCGTGTTTTGGTGCATATTTGACACCACATGCAGAAATTGTGGTACATGTTTCTTGCCTCTCAACAGGGAGATTCTGTTTCATGACTGCTATGTTTGTTCAAACATGGAGTGTGATTTTGTCTGATGGGAACTACCACTCCAAGCATCCTGAGTATTGGAGTTATTAGGAAAGACCTCTTTCTTTTCCTAGGTGCTTCTTTTGATTGTTACCCTTCTAACATATATTCATCTGTTTCGCAGTGGAGTAATGTATTTGAATCGTTAAATGTGTGTAAATGTTTTTTGTTTAGAGCAGGGTCATCTGATTGTATGACCAGAAACAGATTCTTAATTCAAAGGGTTTTTAGTGCATATTGGGCACCACTTGCATTTTACTGAATAACATATGTTCGGAATCTGATATGGTCTTGGCGTGTATCCGTGCGTCGCTGCGGTCCGGTCCCAGGTCGATGGGCACGTGCACCTTCCGCCGACCACTGACGACAACTTCGATGTACTGTGGAGACGTCACGCCCCACGTGTTGAGCAATTCTTCGGTACGTCCACCCAGCCTCCCGCATGCCCACTATACGCCCTCGCTCAAAGTCCGTCAACTGCACATACGGTTCACGTCCACGCTGTCGCGGCATACTACCACTGTTAAAGACTGCGATGGAGCTCCGTATGCCACTGCAAACTGGCTGACACTGACGGCGGCGGTGCACAAATGCTGCGCAGCTAGCGCCATTCAACGGCCAACACCGCGGTTCCTGGAGTGTCCGGTGTGCCGTGCGTGTGATCATTGCTTGTACAGCCCTCTCGCAGTGTCCGGACCAAGTATGGTGGGTCTGACACACCGGTATCAATGTGTTCTTTTTTCCATTTCCAGGAGTGTACTTTTGAGTGTGATTTTGTTAGATGGGAAGCACTACTCCGAGCATTCTGACAATTGGAGTTATTAGGAAATACTTCTTCCTTTTGATGAGTCCTTGTTTTGATTGTTACCCTCATCACATATATTCATCAATTTCACAGTGGAAAAATATATTTGAATTGTGATATGTGGGTAAATGATTGTTGATTACAGCAGGGTCATGTGGTTGTATGGCCAGAAAGCAGATTCCCCATTCAATCGTCTTTTGGTGCATATTTGACACCACATGCACAAATTGTGGTACATGTTTCTTGCCTCTCAACAGGGAGATTCTGTTTCATGACTGCTATGTTTGTTCAAACATGGAGTGTGATTTTGTCTGATGGCAACTACCACTCCAAGCATCCTGAGTATTGGAGTTGTTAGGAAGGACCTGTTTCTTTTCCTAGGTGCTTCTTTTGATTGTTACCCTTATAACATATATTCATCTGTTTCGCAGTGGAGTAATGTATTTGAACCGTTAAATGTGCGTAAATGTTTTTTGTTTATAGCAGGGTCATCTGGTTGTATGACCAGAAACAGATTCTCCATTGAAAGGGTTTTTAGTGCAGATTGGACACCACTTGCATTTTACTGAATAAAAAATGTTAGGAATTTGATAAATATTCTTGATTTCGTATCTCCTTCAATTGCTTTAAATTTTTAAAAATCTTATTGCAATGGTCACTAAAAATAATCAATGTGCTGCACAAATTGTGGTACATGGTTCTTCTCTCTCAACAGGGAGATTCCGTTTCATGACTCCTATGTTTATTCAAACATCGAGTGTGATTATGTTGGATGGAATTCACCACTCCGAGCGTTCTGACGATCGGAGTTATTAGAAATACTGCTTTCATTTGCTAATTGTTACCTTTGATTCGTACCTTTATCTTTTATATTCGTCAATTTCACAGTGGAGTAATGTATTTGATTCATGAAATGTGGGTAAATGTTTGTTGTTTACAGCAGGGTCATCTGGTTGTATGGCCAAAAAGCAGATTCCCCATTCAATCGTGTTTTGGTGCATATTTGACATCACATGCACAAATTGTGGTACATATTTCTTGCCTCTCAACAGGGAGATTCTGTTTCATGACTGCTATGTTTGTTCAAACATGGAGTGTGATTTTGTCTGATGGCAACTACCACTCCAAGCATCCTGAGTATTGGAGTTGTTAGGAAGGACCTGTTTCTTTTCCTAGGTGCTTCTTTTGATTGTTACCCTTATAACTTATATTCATCTGTTTCGCAGTGGAGTAATGTATTTGAACCGTTAAATGTGTGTAAATGTTTTTTGTTTATAGCAGGGTCATCTGGTTGTATGACCAGAAAGCAGATTCTCCATTGAATGGGTTTTAAGTGCAGTTTGGACACCACTTGCATTTTACTGAATAACAAATGTTAGGAATTTGATAATTATTCTTGTTTTCGTATCTCGTTCAATTGCTTTAAATTATTAAGAATAATATTCCAATGGACACTAAAAATAATCAATGTGCTGCACAAATTGTGGTACATGTTTCTTCTCTCTCAACAGGGAGATTCCGTTTCATGACTGCTATGTTTATTCAAACATCGAGTGTGAGTATGTTGGATGGAAGTCACCACTACGAGCGTTCTGATGATTGGAGTTATTAGATATGCTATTTCTTTTGCAAGGTGCTTCCTTTGATTGATACCTTTATCACATCTATTCGTCAATTTCACAGTGGAGTAATGTATTTGATTCGTGAAATGTGGGTAAATGTTTGTTGTTTACAGCAGGGTCATCTGGTTGTATGGCCAGAAAGCAGATTCTCTATCCAATGGTCTTTTTGTGCAGATTGGACACCACATGCACCTTACTGAATAACAAATGTTCGGAATTTGATAAACCTTCTTGTTCATTTATCTCCTTCATTTGCTTTATATTTTTTAAAATATTATTGCAATGGTCACTAAAAATAATAAATGTGCTGCACAAATTGTGGTACGTGTTTCTTCCCTCTCAACAGGGAGATTCCGTTTAATGCCTGCTATGTTCTACTTTCGAGTGTAATTTTGTTGGATGGAAGCAGAGTCCTTGTTTTGATTGTTACCCTCATCACATATATTCATCAATTTCACAGTGGAATAATATAGTTGAATAATGAAATGTGTTTAAATATTTGTTGATTACAGCAGGGTCATCTGGTTGTATGGCCAGAAAGCAGATTCTCTATTCAATGGTCTTTTGATGCAGATTGGACCCCACATACACCTTACTGAATAACGAACGTTCGGAATTTGATAAATTTTCTTGTTGAGGTATCTCCTTCAGTTGCTTTCTATTTTTTAAAATATTATTGCAATGGTCACTAAAAATAATAAATGTGCTGCACAAATTGTGGTACATGTTTCTTTCCTCTCAACAGGGAGATTCCGTTTAATGCCTGCTATGTTCTAATTTCGAGTGTAATTTTGTTGGATGGAAGCACTACTCCGAGCATTCTGACAATTGGAGTTATTAGGAAAGACTTCTTTCTTATGCTAAGTCCTAGTTCTGATTGTTACCCTCATTACATATATTCTTCAATTTCACAGTGGAATAATATATTTGAATCGTGAAATGTGGGTAAATGATTGTTGATTACAGCAAGGTCATCTGGTTGTATGGCCAGAAAGCAGATTCTCCATTCAATAGGGTTTTAGTGCAGATTGGACACCACTTGCATTTTACTGAATAACAAATGTTAGGAATTTGATAAATATTCTTGTTTTTGTATCTCCTTCAACTGCTTTAAATTTTTAAAAATCTTATTGCAATGGTCACTAAAAATAATCAATGTGCTGCACAAATTGTGGTACATGTTTCTTCTCTCTCAATAGGGAGATTCCGTTTCATGACTGCTATGTTTATTCAAACATCGAGTGTGATTATGTTGGATGGAAATCACCACTCCGAGCATTCTGACAATTGGAGTTATTAGATATGCTGTTTTATTTTGCTAGGTGCTTCCTTTGATTGATACCTTTATCACTAATATTCGTGAATTTCACAGTGGAGTAATGTATTTGATTCGTGAAATGTGGGTAAATGTTTGTTGTTTACAGCAGGGTCATCTGGTTGTATGGCCAGAAAGCAGATTCCCCATTCAATCGTCTTTTGGTGCATATTAGACACCACATGCACAAATTGTGGTACATGTTTCTTGCCTCTCAACAGGGAGATTCTGTTTCATGACTGCTATGTTTGTTCAAACATGGAGTGTGATTTTGTTGGATGGGAACTACCACTCCAAGCATCCTGGGTATTGGAGTTATTAGGAAAGACCTCTTTCTTTTCCTAGGTGGTTCTTTTGATTCTTACCCTTATAACTTATATTCATCTGTTTCGCAGTGGAGTAATGTATTTGAATCGTTAAATGTGTGTAAATGTTTTTTGTTTAGAGCAGGGTCATCTGGTTGAATGGCCAGAAAGCAGATTCTCTATTCAATGGTCTTTTTGTGCAGATTGGACACCACATGCACCTTACTGAATAACAAATGTTCGGAATTTGATAAATCTTATTGTTGAGGTATCTCCTTCATTTGCTTTATATTTTTTTAAAATATTATTGCAATGCTCACTAAAAATAATAAATGTGCTGCACAAATTGTGGTACGTGTTTCTTCCCTCTCAACAGGGAGATTCCGTTTAATGCCTGCTATGTTCTACTTTCGAGTGTAATTTTGTTGGATGGAAGCAGAGTCCTTGTTTTGATTGTTACCCTCATCACATATATTCATTACTTTCACAGTGGAATAATATAGTTGAATAATGAAATGTGTTTAAATATTTGTTGATTACAGCAGGGTCATCTGGTTGTATGGCCAGAAAGCAGATTCCCCATTCAATCGTCTTTTGGTGCATATTTGACACCACATTCACAAATTGTGGTACATATTTCTTGCCTCTCAACAGGGAGATTCTATTTTATGACTGCTATGTTTGTTCAAACATGGAGTGTGATTTTGTTGGATAGGAACTACCACTCCAAGCATCCTGAGTATTGGAGTTATTAGGAAAGACCTCTTTCTTTTCCTAGGTGCTTCTTTTGATTGTTACCCTTATAACTTATATTCATCTGTTTCGCAGTGGAGTAATGTATTTGAATCGTTAAATGTGTGTAAATGTTTTTTGTTTAGATCAGGGTCATCTGGTTGTATGACCAGAAAGCAGATTCTCCATTGAATGGGTTTTTAGTGCAGATTGGACACCACTTGCATTTACTGAATAACAAATGTTAGGAATTGGATAATTATTCTTGTTTTCGTATCTCCTTCAATTGCTTTAAATTATTAAGAATAATATTCCTATGGACACTAAAAATAACCAATGTGCTGCACAAATTGTGGTACATGTTTCTTCTCTCTCAACAGGGAGATTCCGTTTCATGACTGCTATGTTTATTCAAACATCAAGTGTGATTATGTTGGATGGAAATCACCACTCCGAGCGTTCTGATGATTGGAGTTATTAGAAATACTGTTTTCTTTTGCTAGGTGCTTCCTTTGATTGATACCTTTATCACTTCTATTCGTCAATTTCACAGTGGAGTAATGTATTTGATTCGTGAAATGTGGGTAAATGTTTGTTGTTTACAGCAGGGTCATCTGGTTGTATGGCCAGAAAGCAGATTCTCTATTCAATGGTCTTTTTGTGCAGATTGGACACCACATGCACCTTACTGAATAAAAAATGTTCGGAATTTGATAAACCTTCTTGTTCATTTATCTCCTTCATTTGCTTTATATTTTTTAAAATATTATTGCAATGGTCACTAAAAATAATAAATGTGCTGCACAAATTGTGGTACGTGTTTCTTCCCTCTCAACAGGGAGATTCCGTTTAATGCCTGCTATGTTCTACTTTCGAGTGTAATTTTGTTGGATGGAAGCAGAGTCCTTGTTTTGATTGTTACCCTCATCACATATATTCATCAATTTCACAGTGGAATAATATAGTTGAATAATGGAATGTGTTTAAATATTTGTTGATTACAGCAGGGTCATCTGGTTGTATGGCCAGAAAGCAGATTCCCAATTCAATCGTCTTTTGGTGCATATTTGACATCACATTCACAAATTGTGGTACATATTTCTTGCCTCTTAACAGGGAGATTCTATTTCATGACTGCTATGTTTGTTCAAACATGGAGTGTGATTTTGTTGGATAGGAACTACCACTCCAAGCATCCTGAGTATTGGAGTTATTAGGAAAGACCTCTTTCTTTTCCTAGGTGCTTCTTTTGATTGTTACCCTTATAACTTATATTCATCTGTTTCGCAGTGGAGTAATGTATTTGAATCGTTAAATGTGTGTAAATGTTTTTTGTTTAGAGCAGGGTCATCTGGTTGTATGACCAGAAACAGATTCTTAATTCAAAGGGTTTGTTAGTGCATATTGGGCACCACTTGCATTTTACTGAATAACAAATGTTAGGAATTTGATAAATATTCTTTTTTCCGTATCTCATTCAATTGCTTTAAATTTTTAAAAATCTTATTGCAATGGTCACTAAAAATAATCAATGTGCTGCACAAATTGTGGTCCATGTTTTTTCTCTCTCAACAGGGAGATTCCGTTTCATGACTGCTATGTTTATTAGAACATCGAGTGTGATTATGTTGGATAAAAATCACCACTCCGAGCGTTCTGACGATTGGAGTTATTAGAAATACTGTTTTCTTTTGCTAGGTGCTTCCTTTGATTGATACCTTTATCAGTTATATTCGTCAATTTCACAGTGGTGTAATGTATTTGATTCGTGAAATGTGGGAATATGTTTGTTGTTTACAGCAGGGTCATGTGGTTGTATGGCCAGAAGGCAGATTCTCTATTCAATGGTCTTTTGATGCAGATTCGACCCCACATGCACATTACTGAATAACGAATGTTCGGAATTTGATAAATCTTCTTGTTTAGGTATCTCTTTCATTTGCTTTTTACTTTTAAAAATTTTTTTGCAATGGTCACTAAAAAAAATCAATGTGCTGCACAAATTGTGGAACATGTTTCTTCCCTCTCAACAGGGAAATTCTGTTTAGTGCCTGCTATGTTTGTTCTACTTTTGAGTGTGATTTTGTTGGATGGGAAGTACTACTTCGAGCATTCTGACAATTGGAGTTATTAGCAATGACTTCTTTCTTTTGCTGCGTCCTTGTTTTGATTGTTACCCTCATCACATATATTCATCAATTTCACAGTGGAATAATATATTTGAATCGTGAAATGTGGGTAAAGATTTGTTGATTACAGCAGGGTCATCTGGTTGTATGGCCAGAAAGCAGATTCCCCATTCAGTCGTCCTTTGGTGCATATTTGACACCACATGCACAAATTGTGCTACATGTTTCTTGCCTCTCAACAGGGAGATTCTGTTTCATGACTGCTATGTTTGTTCAAACATGGAGTGTGATTTTGTTGGATGGGAACTACCATTCCAAGCATCCTGAGTATTGGAGTTATTAGGAAAGACCTATTTCTTTTCCTAGGTGGTTCTTTTGATTGTTACCCTTATAACTTATATTCATCTGTTCTGCAGTGGAATAATGTATTTGAATCGTTAAATGTGTGTAAATGTTATTTGTTTAGAGCAGGGTCATCTGGTTGTATGGCCAGAAAGAAGATTCTCTATTCAATGGTCTTTTGGTGCAGATTGGACACGACATGCACCATACTGAATAACGAATGTTCGGAATTTGATAAAGCTTCTTGTTTTGGTATCTCCTTCATTTGCTTTATATTTTTTAAAATATTATTGCAATGGTCACTAAAATTAATCAATGTGCTGCACAAATTGTGGTATATGTTTCTTCCCTCTCAACAGAGAGATTCCGTTTAATGGCTGCTATGTTCTACTTTCGAGTGTAATTTTGTTGGATGGAAGCACTACTCCGAGCATTCTGACAATTGCAGTTATTGGGAAAGACTTCTTTCTTTTGCTGAGTCCTTGTTTTGATTGTTACCCTCCTCACATATATTCATCAATTTCACAGTGGAATAATATATTTGAATCGTGAAATGTGGGTAAATGATTGTTGATTACAGCAAGGTCATCTTGTTGTATGCCCAGAAAGCAGATTATCCATTCAATGGGTTTTTGGTGCAGTTTGGACACCACTTGCATTTTACAGAATAACAAATGTTAGGAATTTGATAATTATTCTTGTTTTCGTATCTCCTTCAATTGCTTTACATTTTTAAAAATCTTATTGCAATGGTCACTAAAAATAATCAATGTGCTGCACAAATTGTGGTACATGTTTCTTCTCTCTCAACAGGGATATTCCATTTAATGACTGCTATGTTTATTCAAACATCGAGTGTGATTATGTTGGATGGAAATCACCACTCCGAGCGTTCTGACGATTGGAGTTATTAGATATGCTGTTTTCTTTTGCTAGGTGCTTCCTTTGATTGATAACTTTATCACTTATATTCGTCAATTTCAAGTGGAGTAATGTATTTGATTCGTGAAATGTGGGTAAATGTTTGTTGTTTAGAGCAGGGTCATCTGGTTGTATGGCCAGAAAGCAGATTCTCTATTCAATGGTCTTTTGGTGCAGATTGGACACCACATGCACCTTACTGAATAACAAATGTTCGGAATTTGATAAACCTTCTTGTTCATTTATCTCCTTCATTTGCTTTATATTTTTTAAAATATTATTGCAATGGTCACTAAAAATAATAAATGTGCTGCACAAATTGTGGTACGTGTTTCTTCCCTCTCAACAGGGAGATTCCGTTTAATGCCTGCTATGTTCTACTTTCGAGTGTAATTTTGTTGGATGGAAGCAGAGTCCTTGTTTTGATTGTTACCCTCATCACATATATTCATCAATTTCACAGTGGAATAATATAGTTGAATAATGGAATGTGTTTAAATATTTGTTGATTACAGCAGGGTCATCTGGTTGTATGGCCAGAAAGCAGATTCCCCATTCAATCGTCTTTTGGTGCATATTTGACATCACATTCACAAATTGTGGTACATATTTCTTGCCTCTTAACAGGGAGATTCTATTTCATGACTGCTATGTTTGTTCAAACATGGAGTGTGATTTTGTTGGATAGGAACTACCACTCCAAGCATCCTGAGTATTGGAGTTATTAGGAAAGACCTCTTTCTTTTCCTAGGTGCTTCTTTTGATTGTTACCCTTATAACTTATATTCATCTGTTTCGCAGTGGAGTAATGTATTTGAATCGTTAAATGTGTGTAAATGTTTTTTGTTTAGAGCAGGGTCGTCTGGTTGTATGACCAGAAACAGATTCTTAATTCAAAGGGTTTGTTAGTGCATATTGGGCACCACTTGCATTTTACTGAATAACAAATGTTAGGAATTTGATAAATATTCTTTTTTCCGTATCTCATTCAATTGCTTTAAATTTTTAAAAATCTTATTGCAATGGTCACTAAAAATAATCAATGTGCTGCACAAATTGTGGTATATGTTTCTTCCCTCTCAACAGAGAGATTCCGTTTAATGGCTGCTATGTTCTACTTTCGAGTGTAATTTTGTTGGATGGAAGCACTACTCCGAGCATTCTGACAATTGCAGTTATTGGGAAAGACTTCTTTCTTTTGCTGAGTCCTTGTTTTGATTGTTACCCTCCTCACATATATTCATCAATTTCACAGTGGAATAATATATTTGAATCGTGAAATGTGGGTAAATGATTGTTGATTACAGCAAGGTCATCTTGTTGTATGCCCAGAAAGCAGATTCTCTATTCAATGGTCTTTTGGTGCAGATTGGACACCACATGCACTTTACTGAATAACGTATGTTCGGAATTTGATAAATCTTCTTGTTTAGGTATCTCCTTCATATGTTTATTATTTTTAAAACTCTTATTGCAATGGTCACTAAAAATAATCAATGTGCTGCACAGATTGTGGTACATGTTTCTTCTCTCTCAACCAGAAGATTCCGTTTCATGACTGCTATGTTTATTCAAACATCGAGTGTGATTATGTTGGATGGAAATCACCTCTCCGAGCGTTCTGACGATTGGAGTTATTAGATATGCTGTTTTCTTTTGCTAGGTGCTTCCTTTGATTGATACCTTCATCACTTATATTCGTCAAATTCACAGTGGAGTAATGTATTTGATTCGTGAAATGTGGGTAAATGTTTGTTGTTTAGAGCAGGGTCATCTGGTCGGATGGCCAGAAAGCAGATTCTCTATTCAATGGTCTTTTGGTGCAGATTGGACACCACATGCACTTTACAGAATAACAAATGTTCGGAATTTGATAAATCTTCTTGTGGAGGTATCTCCTTCATTTGCTTTATATTTTTTAAAATATTATTGCAATGGTCACTAAAAATAATAAATGTGCTGCACAAATTGTGGTACATGTTTCTTCCCTCTCAACCGGGAGATTCCGTTTAATGCCTGCTATGTTCTACTTTCGAGTGTAATTTTGTTGGATGGAAGCACTACTCCGAGCATTCTGACAATTGGAGTTATTAGGAAAGACATCTTTCTTTTGCTAAGTCCTAGTTTTGATTGTTACCCTCATCACTATATTCATCAGTTTCACAGTGGAATAATATATTTGAATCGTGAAATGTGGGTAAATGATTGTAGATTACAGCAAAGTCATCTGGTTGTATGGCCAGAAAGCAGATTCCCCATTCAATCGTCTTTTGATGCATATTTGTCAACACATGCACAAATTGTGGTACATGTTTCTTGCCTCTCAACAGGGAGATTCTGTTTCATGACTGCTATGTTTGTTCAAACATGGAGTGTGATTTTGTTGGATGGGAACTACCACTGCAAGCACCCTGAGTATTGGAGTTATTAGGAAAGACCTCTTTCTCTTCCTAGGTGCTTCTTTTGATTGTTACCCTTATAACTTATATTCATCTCTTTCGCAGTGGAGTAATGTATTCGAATCGTTAAATGTGTGTAAATGTTTTGTGTATAGAGCAGGGTCATCTGGTTGTATGACCAGAAAGCAGATTCTCCATTGAATGGGTTTTTACTGCAGATTGGACACCACTTGCATGTTACTGAATAACAAATGTTAGGAATTTGATAATTATTTTTGTTTTCGTATCTCCTTCAATTGCTTTAAATTATTAAGAATAATATTCCAATGGACACTAAAAATAATCAATGTGCTGCACAAATTGTGGTACATGTTTCTTCTCTCTCAACAGGGAGATTACGTTTCATGACTGCTATGTTTATTCAAATATCGAGTGTGATTATGTTTGATGGAAATCACCACTCCGAGCATTCTGACGATTGGAGTTATTAGATATGCTGTTTTCTTTTGCTAGGTGCTTCCTTTGATTGATACCTTTATCACTTATATTCGTCAATTTCACAGTGGAGTAATGTATTTGATTCGTGAAATGTGGGTAAATGTTTGTTGTTTACAGCATGGTCATCTGGTTGTATGGCCAGAAAGCAGATTATCCATTCAATGGGTTTTTGGTGCAGTTTGGACACCACTTGCATTTTACTGAATAACAAATGTTAGGAATTTGATAATTATTCTTGTTTACGTATCTCCTTCAATTGCTTTAAATTTTTAAAAATCCTATTGCAATGGTCACTAAAAATAATCAATGTGCTGCACAGATTGTGGTACATGTTTCTTCTCTCTCAACCGGGAGATTCCGTTTCATGACTGCTATGTTTATTCAAACATTGAGTGTGATTGTGTTGGATGGAAATCACCTCTCCGAGCGTTCTGACGAATGGAGTTATTAGATATGCTGTTTTCTTTTGCTAGGTGCTTCCTTTGATTGATACCTTTATCACTTATATTCGTCAATTTCACAGTGGAGTAGTTTATTTGATTCGTGAAATCTGGGTAAATGTTTGTTATTTACAGCAGGGTCATCTGGTTGGATGGCCAGAAAGCAGATTCTCTATTCAATGGTCTTTTGGTGCAGATTGGACACCACATGCACTTTACTGAATAACGAATGTTCGGAATTTGATAAATCTTCTTGTTTAGGTATCTCCTTCATTTGTTTTTTATTTTTAAAAGTCTTATTGCAATGGTCACTAAAAATAATAAATGTGCTACACAAATTGTGGAACATGTTTCTTCCCTCTCAACAGGGAGATTCTGTTTAATGCCAGCTATGTTTGTTCTACTTTTGAGTATGATTTTGTTGAATGGGAAGCACTACTCCGAGCATTCTGACAATTGTAGTTATTAGGAAAGACATCTTTCTTTTGCTTAGTCCTTGTTTTGATTGTTACCCTCATCACATATATTCATCAATTTCACAGTGGAATAATATATTTGAATAATGAAATGTGGGTAAATGTTTGTTGACTGCAGCAGTGTCATCTGGTTGTATGGCCAGAAAGCAGATTCCCCATTCAATTGTCTTTTGGTGCACATTTGACACCACATGCACAAATTGTGGTACATGATTCTTGGCTCTCAACAGGGAGATTCTGTTTCATGACTGCCATGTTTGTTCAAACATGGATTGTGATTTTGTTGGATGGGAACTACCACTCCAAGCACCCTGAGTATTGGAGTTATTAGGAAAGACCTCTTTCTTTTCCTAGGTGCTTCTTTTGATTGTTACCCTTAGAACTTATATTCATCTGTTTCGCAGGGCAGTAATGTATTTAAATTGTTAAATGTGTGTAAATGTTTTTTGTTTAGAGCAGGGTCATCTGGTTGTATGACCAGAGAGCAGATTCTCCATTCAATGAGTTTTTAGTGCAGATTGGACACCACTTGCATTTTACTGAATAGCAAATGTTAGGAATTTGATACATAGTCTTCTATTCGTATCTACTTCAATTGCTTTAAATTTTTAAAAATCTTATTGCAGTGGTCACTAAAAATAATAAATGTGCTGCACAAATTGTGGTACATGTTTCTTCCCCGTCAACAGGGAGATCCCGTTTAAATGCCTGCTATGTTTGTTCTACTTTTGAGTGTGATTTTGTTTGATGGGAAGCACTACTCCGAGCATTCTGACAATTGGAGTTATTAGGTAAGACTTCTTTGTTTTGCTGAGTCCTTGTTTTGATTGTTACCCTCATCACATATATTCATCAATTTCACAGTGGAATAATATATTTGAATAATGAAATGTGTTTAAATGTTTGTGGATTACAGCAGGGTCATCTGGTTGTATGGCCAGAAAGCAGATTCCCTATTCAATCGTCTTTTGGTGCATATTTGACACCACATGCAGAAATTGTGATACATGTTTCTTGCCTCTCTACAGGGAGATTCTGTTTAATGCCAGCTATGTTTGTTCTACTTTTGAGTGTGATTTTGTTGAACGGGAAGCACTACTCCGAGCATTCTGACAATTGGAGTTATTAGGAAAGACTTCTTTCTTTAGATGAGTTCTTGTTTTGATTGTTACCCTCATCACATATATTCACCAATTTCACAGTGGAATAATATATTTGAATCGTGAAATGTGGGTAAATGTTTGTTGATTACAGCAGGGTCATCTGGTTGTATGGCCAGAAAGCTGATTCCCCATTCAATTGTCTTTTGGTGCATATTTGACACCACATGCACAAATTGTGGTACATGTGTTTAGGCTCTCAACAGGGAGATTCTCTTTCATGTTTGCTATGTTTGTTCAAACAGGGATTGTGATTTTGTTGGATGGGAACTACCACTCCAAGCACCCTGAGTATTGGAGTTATTAGAAAAGACCTCTTTCTCTTCCTAGGTGCTTCTTTTGATTGTTACCCTTATAACTTATATTCATCTGTTTCGCAACGCAGTAATGTATTTAAATTGTTAAATGTGTGTAAATGTTTTTTGTTTAGAGCAGGGTCATCTGGTTGTATGACCAGAAAGCAGATTCTCCATTCAATGAGTTTTTAGTGCAGATTGGACACCACTTGCATTTTACTGAATAACAAATGTTAGGAATTTGATACATAGTCTTGTTTTTGTATCTACTTCAATTGCTTTAAATTTTTAAAAATCTTATTGCAGTTGTCACTAAAAATAATAAATGTGCTGCACAAATTGTGGTACATGTTTCTTCCCTCTTCAACAGGGAGATTCCGTTTAAATGCCTGCTATGTTTGTTCTACTTTTGAGTGTGATTTTATTTGATGGAAAGCACTACTCCGAGCATTCTGACAATTGGAGTTATTAGGTAAGACTTCTTTGTTTTGCTGAGTCCTTGTTTTGATTGTTACCCTCATCACATATATTCATCAATTTCACAGTGGAATAATATATTTGAATAATGAAATGTGTTTAAATGTTTGTTAATTACAGCAGGGTTATCTGGTTGTATGGTCAGAAAGCAGATTCCCTATTCAATCGTCTTTTGGTGCATATTTGACACCACATGCTGAAATTGTGGTACATGTTTCTTGCCTCTCAACAGGGAGATTCTGTTTCATGACTGCTATGTTTGTTCAAACATGGAGTATGATTTTGTTGGATGGGAACTACCACTCCAAGCACCCTGAGTATTGGAGTTATTAGGAAAGACGTCTTTCTCTTCCTAGGTGCTTCTTTTGATTGTTACCCTTATAACTTATATTCATCTCTTTCGCAGTGAAGTAATGTATTTGAATCGTTAAATGTGTGTAAATGTTTTTTGTTTAGAGCAGGGTCATCTGGTTTTATGACCAGAAACAGATTCTTAATTCAAAGGGTTTGTTAGTGCATATTGGGCACCACTTGCATTTTACTGAATAACAAATGTTAGGAATTTGATAAATATTCTTTTTTCCGTGTCTCCTTCAATTGCTTTAAATTTTTAAAAATCTTATTGCAATGGTCAGTAAAAATAATCAATGTGCTGCACAAATTGTGGTCCATGTTTTTTCTCTCTCAACAGGGAGATCCCGTTCCATGACTGCTATGTTTATTAGAACATCGAGTGTGATTATGATGGATGGAAATCACCACTCCGAGCGTTCTGACGATTGGAGTTATTAGAAATACTGCTTTCTTTTGCTAGGTGCTTCCTTTGATTGATACCTTTATCTTTTATATTCGTCAATTTCACAGTGGAGTAATGTATTTGATACGTGAAATGTGGGTATATGTTTGTTGTTTACAGCAGGGTCATGTGGTTGTATGGCCAATGGTCTTTTGGTGCAGATTGGACATGACATGCACCTTACTGAATAACGAATGTTCGTAATTTGATAAATCTTCTTGTTGAGGTATCTCCTTCATTTGCTTTATATTTTTTAAAATATTGTTGCAATGGTCACTAAAAATAATCAATGTGCTGCACAAATTGTGGTACATGTTTCTTCCCTCTCAACAGGGAGATTCCGTTTAATGCCTGCTATGTTCTACTTTCGAGTGTAATATTGTTGGATGGAAGCACTACTCCGAGCATTTTGTCACTTGGAGTTATTAGGAAAGACTTATTTCTTTTGCTGAGTCCTTGTTTTGATTGATACCCTCATCACATATATTCATCAATTTCACAGTGGAATAATATATTTGAATCGTGAAATGTTGGTAAATACACTCCTGGAAATTGAAATAAGAACACCGTGAATTCATTGTCCGAGGAAGGGGAAACTTTATTGACACATTCCTGGAGTCAGATACATCACATGATCACACTGACAGAACCACAGGCACATAGACTCAGGCAACAGAGCATGCACAATGTCGGCACTAGTACAGTGTATATCCACATTTCGTAGCAATGCAGGCTGCTATTCTCCCATGGAGACGATCGTAGAGATGCTGGGTGTAGTCCTGTGGAACAGCTTGCCATGCCATTTCCTTCTGGCGCCTCAGTTGGACCAGCGTTCGTGCTGGACGTGCAGACCGCGTGAGACGACGCTTCATCCAGTCCCAAACATGCTCAATGGGAGACAGATCCGGAGATCTTGCTGGCCAGGGTAGTTGACTTACACCTTCTAGAGCACGTTGGGTGGCACAGGATAGATGCGGACGTGCATTGTCCTGTTGGACAGCAAGTTTCCTTGCCGGTCTAGGAATGGTAGAACGATGGGTTCGATGACGGTTTGGATGTACCGTGCACTATTCAGTGTCCCCTCGACGATCACCAGAGGTGTACGGCCAGTGTAGGAGATTGCTCCCAACACCATGATGCCGGGTGTTGGCCCAGTGTGCCTCAGTCGTATGCAGTCCTGATTGTGGCGCTCACCTGCACGGAGCCAAACACGCATATGACCATCATTGGCACCAAGGCAGAAGGGACTCTCATCGCTGAAGACGACACGTCTCCATTCGTCCCTCCATTCACGCCTGTCGCGACATCACTGGAGGCGGGCTGCACGATGTTGGGGCGTGAGCGGAAGATGGCCTAACGGTGTGCGGGACCGTAGCCCAGCTTCATGGAGATGGTTGCGAATGGTCCTCGCCGGTACCCCAAGAGCAACAGTGTCCCTAATTTGCTGGGAAGTGGCGGTGCGGTCCCCTACGGCACTGCGTAGGATCCTACGGTCTTGGCCTGCATCCGTGCGTCGGTGCGGTCCTGTCCCAGGTCGCCGGGCACGTGCACCTTCCGCCGACCACCGGCGACCACATCGATGTACTGTGGAGACCTCACGCCCCACGTGTTGAGCAATTCGGCGGTACGTCCACCCGGCCTCCCGCATGCCCACTATACACCCTCGCTCAAAGTCCGTCAACTACACATACGGTTCACGTCCACGCTGTCGCGGCATGCTGCCAGTGTTAAAGACTGCGATGGAGCTCCGTGTGCCACGGCAAACTGGCTGACACTGACGGCGGCGGTGCACAAATGCTGCGCAGCTAGCGCCATTCGACGGCCAACACCGCGGTTCCTGGTGTGTCCGCTGTGCCGGGCGTGTGATCATTGCTTGTACAGCCCTCTCGCAGTGTCCGGAGCAAGTATGGTGGGTCTGACATACCGGTGTCAATGTGTTCTTTTTTCCATTTCCAGGAGTGTATTTGTTGATTACAGCAGGGTCATCTGGTTGTATGGCCAGAAAGCAGATTCCCCATTCAATCGTCTTTTGGTGCATATTTGACACCACATGCACAAATTGTGGTACATGTTTCTTGCCTCTCAACAGGGAGATCCTGTTTCATGACTGCTATGTTTGTTCAAACATGGAGTGTGATTTTGTTGGATGGGAACTACCACTCCAAGCATCCTGAGTATTGGAGTTATTAGGATAGACCTCCTTCTTTTCCTAGGTGGTTCTTTTGATTGTTACCCTTAGAACTTATATTCATCTGTTTCGCAGTGGAGTAATGTATTTGAATCGTTAAATGTGTGTAAATGTTTTTTGTTTAGAGCAGGGTCATCTGGTTGTATGACCAGAAAGCAGATTCTCCATTGAATGGGTTTTTGGTGCAGATTGGACACCACTTGCATTTTACTTAATAACAAATGTTAGGAATTTGATAATTATTCTTGTTTTTATATCTCCTTCAATTGCTTTAAATTTTTAAAAATCTTATTGCAATGGTCACTAAAAATAATCAATGTGCTGCACAAATTGTGGTACATGTTTCTTCTTTCTGAACAGGGAGATTCCGTTTCATGACTGCTATGTTTATTGAAACATCAAGTGTGATTATGTTGGATGGAAATCACCACTCCGAGCGTTCTGACGATTGGAGTTATTAGAAATACTGTTTTCTTTTGCTAGGTGCTTCCTTTGATTGATACCTTTATCACTTATATTCGTCAATTTCACAGTGGAGTAATGTATTTGATTCGTGAAATGTGGGTAAATGTTTGTTGTTTAGAGCAGGGTCATATGGTTGTATGGCCAGAAAGCAGATTCCCTATTCAATGGTCTTTTGGTGCCCATTGGACACCACATGCACTTTACTGAATAAAGAATGTTCGGAATTTGATAAATCTTCTTGTTTAGGTATCTCTTTTATTTGCTTTTTATTTTTAAAAATTTTATTGCAATGGTCACTAAAAATAATCAATGTGCTGCACAAATTGTGGAACATGTTTCTTCCCTCTCAACAGGAAAATTCTGTTTAATGCCTGCTATGTTTGTTCTACTTTTGAGTGTGATTTTGTTGGATGGAAATCACTACTCCGAGCATTCTGACAATTGTAGTTATTAGGAAAGACATCTTCCTTTTGCTGAGTCCTTGTTTTGATTGTTACCCTCATCACATATATTTATCAATTTCACAGTGGAATAATATATTTGAATCGTGAAATGTGGGTAAATGTTTGTTGATTACAGCAGGGTCATCTGGTTGTATGGCCAGAAAGCAGATTCTCTATTCAATGGTCTTTTGGTGCAGATTGGACACCACATGCACCTTACAGAATAAGAAATGTTCGGAATTTGATAAATCTTCTTGTGGAGGTATCTCCGTCATTTGCTTTATATTTTTTAAAATATTATTGCAATGGTCACTAAAAATAATAAATGTGCTGCACAAATTGTGGTACATGTTTCTTCCCTCTCAACAGGGAGATTCCGTTTAATGCCTGCTATGTTCTACTTTCGAGTGTAATTTTGTTGGATTTAAGCACTACTCCGAGCATTCTGACAATTGGAGTTATTAGGAAAGACTTCTTTCTTTTGCTGAGTCCTAGTTTTGATTGTTACCCTCATCACATATATTCACCAATTTCACAGTGGAATAATATATTTGAATCGTGAAATGTGGGTAAATGTTTGTTGATTACAGCAGGGTCATCTGGTTGTATGGCCAGAAAGCAGATTATCCATTCAATGGGTTTTTGGTGCAGTTTGGACGCCATTTGCATTTTACTGAATAACAAATGTTAGGAATTTGATAATTATTCTTGTTTTCGTATCTCCTTCAATAGCTTTAAATTTTTAAAAATCCTATTGCAATGGTCACTAAAAATAATCAATGTGCTGCACAAATTGTGGTACATGTTTCTTCTCTCTCAACCGGGAGATTCCGTTTCATGACTGCTATGTTTATTCAAACTTCGAGTGTGATTATGTTGGATGGAAATCACCTCTCCGAGCGTTCTGACGATTGGAGTTATTAGATATGCTGTTTTCTTTTGCTAGGTGCTTCCTTTGATTGATACCTTTATCACTTATATTCGTCAATTTCACAGTGGAGTAAAGTATTTGATACGTGAAATGTGGGTATATGTTTGTTGTTCACAGCAGGGTAATGTGGTTGTATGGCCAATGGTCTTTTGGTGCAGATTTAACATGACATGCACCTTACTGAATAACGAATGTTTGGAATTTGATAAATCTTCTTGTTGAGGTGTCTCCTTCAATTGCTTTATATTTTTTAAAATACTATTTCAATGGTCACTAAAAATAATCAATGTGCTGCACAAATTGTGGTACACGTTTCTTCCCTCTTAACAGGGAGATTCCGTTTAATGCCTGCTATGTTCTACTTTCGAGTGTAATTTTGTTGGATGGAAGCACTACTCCGAGCATTCTGACAATTGGAGTTATTAGGAAAGACTTCTTTCTTATGCTAAGTCCTAGTTTTGATTGTTACCCTCATCACATATATTCATCAATTTCACAGTGGAATAATATATTTGAATAATGAAATGAGTTTAAATGTTTGTTGATTACAGCAGGGTCATCTGGTTGTATGGCCAGAAAGCAGATTCCCTATTCAATCGTCTTTTGGTGCATATTTGACACCACATGCAGAAATTGTGGTACATGTTTCTTGCCTCTCAACAGGGAGATTCTGTTTCATGACTGCTATGTTTGTTCAAACATGGAGTGTGATTTTGTTGGATGGGAACTACCACTCCAAGCACCCTGAGTATTGGAGTTATTAGGAAAGACCTCTTTCTCTTCCTAGGTGCTTCTTTTGATTGTTACCCTTATAACTTATATTCATCTCTTTCACAGTGGAGTAATGTATTTGAATCGTTAAATGTGTGTAAATGTTTTTTGTTTAGAGCAGGGTCATCTGGTTTTATGACCAGAAACAGATTCTTAATTCAAAAGGTTTGTTAGTGCATATTGGGCACCACTTGCATTTTACTGAATAACAAGTGTTAGGAATTTGATAATTATTCTTGTTTTGGTATCTCCTTCAATTGCTTTAAATTTTTAAAAATCTTATTGCAATGGTCACTAAAAATAATCAATGTGCTGCACAAATTGTGGTACATGTTTCTTCTGTCTCAACAGGGAGATTCCGTTTCATGACTCCTATGTTTATTCAAACATCAAGTGTGATTATGTTGGATGGAAATCACCACTCCGAGCATTCTGACGATTGGAGTTATTAGAAATACAGTTTTCTTTTGCTAGGTGCTTCCTTTGATTGATACCTTTATCACATTTATTCGTCAATTTCACAGTGGAGTAATGTATTTGATTCGTGAAATGTGGGCAAATGTTTGTTGTTTACAGCAGGGTCATCTGGTTGTATGGCCAGAAAGCAGATTCTCTAATCAATGGTCTTTTGGTGCAGATTGGATACCACATGCACCTTACTGAATAACAAATGTTCGGAATTTGATAAATCTTCTTGTTGAGGTATCTCCTTCATTTGCTTTATATTTTTTAAAATATTATTGCAATGGTCACTAAAAATAATAAATGTGCTGCACAAATTGTGGTACATGTTTCTTCCCTCTCAACAAGGAGATTCCGTTTAATGCCTGCTATGTTCTACTTTCGAGTGTAATTTTGTTGGATGGAAGCACTACTCCGAGCATTCTGACAATTGTAGTTATTAGGAAAGACTTCTTTCTTTTGCTGAGTCCTTGTTTTGATTGTTACCCTCATCACATATATTCATCAATTTCACAGTGGAATAATATAGTTGAATAATGAAATGAGTTTAAATATTTGTTGATTACAGCAGGGTCATCTGGTTGTATGGCCAGAAAGCAGATTCCCCATTCAACCGTCTTTTGGTGCATATTTGACACCACATGCACAAATTGTGGTACATGTTTCTTGCCTCTCAACAGGGAGATTCTATTTCATGACTGCTATGTTTGTTCAAACGTGGATTGTGATTTTGTTGGATGGGAACAACCACTCTAAGCATCCTGAGTTTTGGAGTTATTAGGAAAGACCTCTTTCTTTTCCTAGGCGCTTCTTTTGATTGTCACCCTTATAACTTATATTCATCTGTTTCGCAGTGGAGTAATCTATTTGAATCGTTAAATGTGTGTAAAGGTTTTTTGTTTAGAGCACGGTCATTTGGTTGTATGACCAGAAAGCAGATTCTCCATTGAATGGGTTTTTAGTGCAGATTGGACACCACTTGCATTTTACTGAATAACAAGTGTTAGGAATTTGATAATTATACTTGTTTTCATATCTCCTTCAATTGCTTTAAATTTTTAAAAATCTTATTGCAATGGTCACTAAAAATAATCAATGTGCTGCACAAATAGTGATCCATGTTTCTTCTCTCTCAACAAGGAGATTCTGTTTCATGACTGCTATGTTTATTCAAACATCGAGTGTGATTATGTTGGATGGAAATCACCACTCCGAGCGTTCGGACGATTGGAGTTATTAGAAATACTGTTTTCTTTTGCTAGGTGCTTCCTTTGATTGATACCTTTATCACTTATATTCGTCAATTTCACAGTGGAGTAATGTATTTGATTCGTGAAATGTGGGTAAATGTTTGTTGATTACTGCAGGGTCATCTGGTTGTATGGCCAGAAAGCAGATTCCCCATTCAGTCGTGTTTTAGTGCATATTTGACACCACATGCACAAATTGTGGTACATGTTTCCTGCCTCTCAACAGGGAGATTCTCTTTCATGTTTGCTATGTTTGCTCAAACAAGGAGTGTGATTTTGTTGGATGGGAACTACCACTCCAATCATCCTGAGCATTGGAGTTATTAGGAAAGACCTCTTTCTTTTCCTAGGTGCTTCTTTCGATTGATACCCATAGAACTTATATTCATCTGTTTTGCAGTGGAGTATTGTATTTGAATCGTTAAATGTGTGTAAATGTTTTTTGTTTAGAGCAGGGTCATCTGATTGTATGACCAGAAAGCAGATTCTCCATTGAATGGGTTTTTACTGCTGATTGGACACCACTTGCATTTTACTGAATAACAAATGTTATGAATTTGATAATTATTCTTGTTTTCGTATCTCCTTCAATTGCTTTAAATTATTAAGAATAATATTCCAATGGACACTAAAAATAATCAATGTGCTGCACAAATTGTGGTACATGTTTCTTCTCTCTCAACAGGGAGATTCCGTTTCATGATTGCTATGTTTATTCAAACATCAAGTGTGATTATGTTGGATGGAAATCACCACTCCGAGCCTTCTGACGATTGGAGTTATTTGAAATACTGTTTTCTTTTGCTAGGTGCTTCCTTTGATTGATACCTTTATCACTTATATCCGTCAATTTCACAGTGGAGTAATGTATTTGTTTCGTGAAATGTGGGTAAATGTTTGTTGTTTAGAGCAGGGTCATCTGGTTGTATGGCCAGAAAGCAGACTCTCTATTCAATGGTCTTTTGGTGCAGATTGGACTCCACATGCACTTTACTGAATAACGAATGTTCGGAATTTGATAAATCTTCTTGTTTAGGTATCCCATTCATTTGCTTTTCATTTTTAAAAATTTTATTGCAATGGTCAATAAAAATAATCAATGTGCTTCACAAATTGTGGAACATGTTTCTTCCCTCCCAACAGGGAAATTCTGTTTAATGCCTGCTATGTTTGTTCTACTTTTAAGTGTGATTTTGTTGGATGGGAAGTACTACCTCGAGCATTCTGACAATTGGAGTTATTAGAAATGACTTCTTTCTTTGCTGAGGCCTTGTTTTGATTGTTACCCTCATCACATATATTCATCAATTTCACAGTGGAAGAATATATTTGAATCGTGAAATATGGGTAAATATTTGTTGATTTCAGCAGGGTAATCTGGTTGTATGGCCAGAAAGCAGATTCCCCATTCAGTCGTCTTTTGGTGCATATTTGACACCACATGTACAAATTGTGGTACGTGTTTCTTGCCTCTCAACAGGGAGATTCCGTTTAATGCCTGCCTCTCAACAGGGAGATTCTCTTTCATGTTTGCTATGTTTGCTCAAACAAGGAGTGTGATTTTGTTGGATGGGAACTACCACTCCAATCATCCTGAGTATAGGAGTTATTGGGAAAGACCTACTTCTTTTCCTATATGCTTCTTTTGATTTTTACCCTTATAACTTATACTCATCTGTTTCGCAGTGGAGTAATGTATTTGAATCGTTAAATGTGTGTAAATGTTTTTTGTTTAGAGCAGGGTCATCTGGTTGTACGATCAGAAAACAGATTCCCCATTGAATGGGTTTTTAGTGCAGATTGGACACCACTTGCATTTTACTGAATAACAAATGTTAGGAATTTGATAATTATTCTTGTTTTCGTATCTCGTTCAATTGATTTAAAATATTAAGAATAATATTCCAATGGACACTAAAAATAATCAATGTGCTGCACAAATTGTGGTACATGTTTCTTCTCTCTCAACAGGGAGATTCCGTTTCATGATTGCTATGTTTATTCAAACATCAAGTGTGATTATGTTGGATGGAAATCACCACTCCGAGCCTTCTGACGATTGGAGTTATTTGAAATACTGTTTTCTTTTGCTAGGTGCTTCCTTTGATTGATACCTTTATCACTTATATCCGTCAATTTCACAGTGGAGTAATGTATTTGATTAGTGAAATGTGGGTAAATGTTTGTTGTTTACAGCAGGGTCATCTGGTTGTATGACCAGAAAGCAGATTATCCATTCAATGGGTTTTTGGTGCAGTTTGGACACCACTTGCGTTTTACTGAATAACAAATGTTAGGAATTTGATAATTATTCTTGTTTTCGTATCTCCTTCAATTGCTTTAAATTTTTAAAAATCTTATTGCAATGGTCACTAAAACAACAAATGTGCTGCACAAATTGTGGTACATGTTTCTTCCCTCTGAACAGGGAGTTTCCGTTTAATGCCTGCTATGTTCTAATTCGAGTGTGATTTTGTTGGATGGGAAGCACTACTCCGAGCATTCTGACAATTGTAGTTATTAGGAAAGACATCTTTCTTTTGCTGAGACCTTGTTTTGATTGTTACCCTCATCACATATATTTATCAATTTCACAGTGGAATAATATATTTGAATCGTGAAATGTGGGTAAATGTTTGTTGATTACTGCAGGGTCATCTGGTTGTATGGCCAGAAAGCAGATTCCCCATTCAGTCGTGTTTTAGTGCATATTTGACACCACATGCACAAATTGTGGTACATGTTTCCTGCCTCTCAACAAGGAGATTCTCTTTCATGTTTGCTATGTTTGCTCAAACAAGTAGTGTGATTTTGTTGGATGGGAACTACCACTCCAATCATCCTGAGCATTGGAGTTATTAGGAAAGACCTCTTTCTTTTCCTAGGTGCATCTTTTGATTGATACCCATAGAACTTATATTCATCTGTTTTGCAGTGGAGTAATGTATTTGAATCGTTAAATGTGTGTAAATGTTTTTTGTTTAGGGCAGGGTCATCTGGTTGTATGACCAGAAAGCAGATTCTCCATTGAATGGGTTTTTACTGCTGATTGGACACCACTTGCATTTTACTGAATAACAAATGTTATGAATTTGATAATTATTCTTGTTTTCGTATCTCCTTCAATTGCTTTAAATTATTAAGAATAATATTCCAATGGACACTAAAAATAATCAATGTGCTGCACAAATTGTGGTACATGTTTCTTCTCTCTCAAGAGGGAGATTCCGTTTCATGATTGCTATGTTTATTCAAACATCAAGTGTGATTATGTTGGATGGAAATCACCACTCCGAGCCTTCTGACGATTGGAGTTATTTGAAATACTGTTTTCTTTTGCTAGGTGCTTCCTTTGATTGATACCTTTATCACTTATATCCGTCAATTTCACAGTGGAGTAATGTATTTGTTTCGTGATATGTGGGTAAATGTTTGTTGTTTAGAGCAGGGTCATCTGGTTGTATGGCCAGAAAGCAGACTCTCTATTCAATGGTCTTTTGGTGCAGATTGGACTCCACATGCACTTTACTGAATAACGAATGTTCGGAATTTGATAAATCTTCTTGTTTAGGTATCCCTTTCATTTGATTTTTATTTTTAAAAATTTTATTGCAATGGTCAATAAAAATAATCAATGTGCTTCACAAATTGTGGAACATGTTTCTTCCCTCCCAACAGGGAAATTCTGTTTAATGCCTGCTATGTTTGTTCTACTTTTGAGTGTGATTTTGTTGGATGGGATGTACTACCTCGAGCATTCTGACAATTGGAGTTATTAGAAATGACTTCTTTCTTTGCTGAGGCCTTGTTTTGATTGTTACCCTCATCACATATATTCATCAATTTCACAGTGGAAGAATATATTTGAATCGTGAAATATGGGTAAATATTTGTTGATTTCAGCAGGGTAATCTGGTTGTATGGCCAGAAAGCAGATTCCCCATTCAGTCGTCTTTTGGTGCATATTTGACACCACATGTACAAATTGTGGTACGTGTTTCTTGCCTCTCAACAGGGAGATTCCGTTTAATGCCTGCCTCTCAACAGGGAGATTCTCTTTCATGTTTGCTATGTTTGCTCAAACAAGGAGTGTGATTTTGTTGGATGGGAACTACCACTCCAATCATCCTGAGTATAGGAGTTATTGGGAAAGACCTACTTCTTTTCCTATGTGCTTCTTTTGATTTTTACCCTTATAACTTATACTCATCTGTTTCGCAGTGGAGTAATGTATTTGAATCGTTAAATGTGTGTAAATGTTTTTTGTTTAGAGCAGGGTCATCTGGTTGTACGATCAGAAAACAGATTCCCCATTGAATGGGTTTTTAGTGCAGATTGGACACCACTTGCATTTTACTGAATAACAAATGTTAGGAATTTGATAATTATTCTTGTTTTCGTATCTCGTTCAATTGATTTAAAATATTAAGAATAATATTCCAATGGACACTAAAAATAATCAATGTGCTGCACAAATTGTGGTACATGTTTCTTCTCTCTCAACAGGGAGATTCCGTTTCATGATTGCTATGTTTATTCAAACATCAAGTGTGATTATGTTGGATGGAAATCACCACTCCGAGCCTTCTGACGATTGGAGTTATTTGAAATACTGTTTTCTTTTGCTAGGTGCTTCCTTTGATTGATACCTTTATCACTTATATCCGTCAATTTCACAGTGGAGTAATGTATTTGATTAGTGAAATGTGGGTAAATGTTTGTTGTTTACAGCAGGGTCATCTGGTTGTATGACCAGAAAGCAGATTATCCATTCAATGGGTTTTTGGTGCAGTTTGGACACCACTTGCATTTTACTGAATAACAAATGTTAGGAATTTGATAATTATTCTTGTTTTCGTATCTCCTTCAATTGCTTTAAATTTTTAAAAATCTTATTGCAATGGTCACTAAAACAACAAATGTGCTGCACAAATTGTGGTACATGTTTCTTCCCTCTGAACAGGGAGTTTCCGTTTAATGCCTGCTATGTTCTAATTCGAGTGTGATTTTGTTGGATGGGAAGCACTACTCCGAGCATTCTGACAATTGTAGTTATTAGGAAAGACATCTTTCTTTTGCTGAGACCTTGTTTTGATTGTTACCCTCATCACATATATTTATCAATTTCACAGTGGAATAATATATTTGAATCGTGAAATGTGGGTAAATGTTTGTTGATTACTGCAGGGTCATCTGGTTGTATGGCCAGAAAGCAGATTCCCCATTCAGTCGTGTTTTAGTGCATATTTGACACCACATGCACAAATTGTGGTACATGTTTCCTGCCTCTCAACAAGGAGATTCTCTTTCATGTTTGCTATGTTTGCTCAAACAAGTAGTGTGATTTTGTTGGATGGGAACTACCACTCCAATCATCCTGAGCATTGGAGTTATTAGGAAAGACCTCTTTCTTTTCCTAGGTGCATCTTTTGATTGATACCCATAGAACTTATATTCATCTGTTTTGCAGTGGAGTAATGTATTTGAATCGTTAAATGTGTGTAAATGTTTTTTGTTTAGAGCAGGGTCATCTGGTTGTATGACCAGAAAGCAGATTCTCCATTGAATGGGTTTTTACTGCTGATTGGACACCACTTGCATTTTACTGAATAACAAATGTTATGAATTTGATAATTATTCTTGTTTTCGTATCTCCATCAATTGCTTTAAATTATTAAGAATAATATTCCAATGGACACTAAAAATAATCAATGTGCTGCACAAATTGTGGTACATGTTTCTTCTCTCTCAACAGGGAGATTCCGTTTCATGACTGCTATGTTTATTCAAACATCAAGTGTGACTATGTTGGATGTAAATCACCACTCCGAGTGTTCTGATGATTGGAGTTATTAGAAGTACTGTTTTCTTTTGCTACGTGCTTCCTTTGATTGATACCTTTATTACTTAGATTCGTCAATTTCACAGTGGGGTAATGTATTTGATTCGTGAAATGTGGGTAAATGTTGGTTGTTTACAGCAGGGTCATCTGGTTGTATGGCCAGAAAGCAGATTCTCTATTCAATGGTCTTTTGGTGCAGATTGGACACCACATGCACATTACTGAATAACGAATGTTCGGAATTTGATAAGTCTTCTTGTTGAGGTATCTCCTTCATTTGCTTTTTATTTTTAAAAATATTAATGCAATGGTCACTAAAAATAATCAATGTGCTGCACAAATTGTGGAACATGTTTCTTCCTTCTCAACTGGGAAATTCTGTTTAATGCCTGCTATGTTTGTTCTACTTTTGAGTGTGATTTTGTTGGATGGGAAGTACTACTTCGAGCATTCTGACAATTGCAGTTATTAGCAATGACTTCTTTCTTTTGCTGAGTCCTTGTTTTGATTGTTACCCTCATCACATATATTCATCAATTTCACAGTGGAATAATATATTTGAATCGTGAAATGTGGGTAAATATTTGTTGATTACAGCAGGGTCATCTGGTTGTATGGCCAGAAAGCAGATTCCCCATTCAATCGTCTTTTGGTGCATATTTGACACCACATGCACAAATTGTGGTACATGTTTCTTGCCTCTCAACAGGGAGATTCTCTTTCATGTTTGCTATGTTTGCTCAAACATGGAGTGTGATTTTGTTGGATGGGAACTACCACTCCAAGCATCCTGAGTATTGGAGTTATTAGGAAAGACCTCTTTCTTTTCCTATGTGCTTCTTTTGATTGTTACCCTTAGAACTTATAGTCATCTGTTTTGCAGTGGAGGAATGTATTTGAATCGTTAAATGTGTGTAAATGTTTTTTTTTAGAGCAGGGTCATCTGGTTGTATGACCAGAAAGCAGATTCTCCATTGAATGGGTTTTTTGTGCAAATTGGACACCACTTGCATTTTACTGTATAACAAATGTTAGGAATTTGATAATTATTCTTGTTTTCGTATCTCCTTCAATTGCTTTAAATTTTCAAAAATCTTATTGCAATGGTCACTAAAAATAATCAATGTGCTGCTAAATTGTGGTACATGTTTCTTCTCTCTCAACAAGGAGATACCGTTTCATGACTGCTATGTTTATTCAAACATCGAGTGTGATTATGTTGGATGGAAAACACCACTCCAAGCATTCTGACGATTGGAGTTATTAGAAATACTGTTTTCCTTTGCTAGGTGCTTCCTTTGATTGATACCTTTATCACTTATATTCGTCAATTTCACAGTGGAGTAATGTATTTGATTCGTGAAATGTGGGTATATGTTTTTTGTTTACAGTAGGGTCATCTGGTTGTATGGCCAGAAAGCAGATTCTCTATTCAGTGGCCTTTTGGTGCAGATTGGACACCACTTGCATTTTACTGAATAACAAATGTTAGGAATTTGATAAATAGTCTTGTTTCCGTATCCCCTTCAATTGCTTTAAATTTTTAAGAATCCTATTGCAGTGGTCACTAAAAATAATAAATATGCTGCACAAATTGTGGTACATGTTTCTTCCCTCTCAACAGGGAGATTCCGTTTAAATGCCTGCTATGTTTGTTCTAATTTTGAGTGTGATTTTGTTTGATGGGAAGCACTACTCCGAGCATTCTGACAATTGGAGTTATTAGGAAAAACTTCTTTCTTTTGCTTAGTCCTTGTTTTGATTGTTACCCTCATCACATATATTCATCAATTTCACAGTGGAATAATATATTTGAATCGTGAAATGTGGGTAAATGATTGTTGATTACAGCAAGGTCATCTGGTTGTATGGCCAGAAAGCAGATTCCCCATTCAATCGTGTTTTGGTGCATATTTGACACCACATGCACAAATTGTGGTACATGTTTCTTGCCTTTCAACAGGGAGATTCTGTTTCGTGACTGCTATGTTTGTTCAAACATGGAGTGTGGTTTTGTTGGATGGGAACAACCACTCCAAGCATCCTGAGTATTGGAGTTATTAGGAAAGACCTCTTTCTTTTCCTAGGTGCTTCTTTTGATTGTTACCCTTAGAACTTATATTCATCTGTTTCGCAGTGGAGTATTGTATTTGAATCGTTAAATGTGTGTAAATGTTTTTTGGTTAGAGATAGGTCATCTGGTCGTATGACCAGAAAGCAGATTCTCCATTGAATGGGTTTTTAGTGCAGATTGGACACCACTTGCATTTTACTGAATAACAAATGTTAGGAATTTGATAATTATCCTTGTTTTCGTATCTCCTTCAATTGCTTTAAATTTTTAAAAATCTTATTGCAATTGTCACTAAAAATAATCAATGTGCTGCACAAATTGTGGTCCATGTTTCTTCTCTCTCAACAGGGAGATTCCGTTTCATGACTGCTATGTTTATTCAAACATCGAGTGCGATTATGTTGGATGGAAATCACTACTCCAAGTGTTCTGACGATTGGAGTTATTAGAAATACTGTTTTCTTTTGCTAGGTGCTTCCTTTGATTGATACCTTTATCACTTATATTCGTCAGTTTCACAGTGGAGTAATGTATTTGATTTGTGAAATGTGGGTAAATGTTTGTTGTTTACAGCAGGGTCATCTGGTTGTATGGCCAGAAAGCAGATTCTCTATTCCATGGTCTTTTGGTGCAGATTGGACACCACATGCACTTTACTGAATAACGAATGTTCGGAATTTGATAAATCTTCTTGTTGAGGTATCTCCTTCATTTGCTTTATATTTTTAAAAATATTATTGCAATGGTCAATAAAAATAATAAATGTTCTGCACAAATTGTGGTACATGTTTCTTCCCTCTCAACAGGGAGATTCCGTTTAATGCCTGTTATGTTCTACTTTCGAGTGTTATTTTGTTGAATGGAAGCTCTACTCCGAGCATTCTGACAATTGGAGTTATTAGGAAAGACGTCTTTCTTTTGCTAAGTCCTGGTTTTGATTGTTACCCTCATCACATATATTCATCAATTTCACAGTGGAATAATATATTTGAATCGTGAAATGTGGGTAAATGATTGTTGATTACAGCAAGGTCATGTGGTTGTATGGCCAGAAAGCAGATTCCCCATTCAATCGTCTTTTGGTGCATATTTGACACCACATGCAAAAAATTGTGGTACATGTTTCTTGCCTCTCAACAGGGAGATTCTGTTTCATGACTGCTATGTTTCTCATGTACATTAAAACATTGTAGATGAATAAGTTTACTACTGTAGGACATTGCAATTTAATAAACAGAGGTTTACAATGTTCTGTTTTATCAGAATCTGTTGTTATTTTCTTCTGTAAATGTAAAATGTCATTTACATGACAGCTACTACCCCACAGTAAAATTCCATAAGAGATGATGCTTTGGAAGAAGGCAAAATATGCTGATCTCACATAGTCATTGGGAACATGTCTTTGTAAATTTCTAATTAGATAAATAACTCTTGAAAGCCTAGCCACGTCAATTTATTGTCAATAGTAACACCTAAAAATTTAACAGTTTCTAATTCCTGGTAGTTAGGAATCTCTTTGAGGCTAAAGTAAAGTGTCTGGGTTTTGTTTTCATTTATGAAGAAGCCATTAGCTTTGAACCATAATGAGGACTGAGCAAGGGTATTTTTGGTCAGTGTTTTCAGTGTACCTAGATCAGAGCTTTTATGTAGAAAAGTTGTGTCATCAGCATACAATACTGTATGAGAATTTATGAATTAGGGCAGGTCATTAATCATTAGTACAAACAGTAAAGGTCCAAGCACCGACATTGGGGGCACTCTGTACCTAACATTAACCAAATTTGATTTCTCCCTACTAATGCACACAACTTGTTGACGGTTCTCTAGAAAAGACCTGAACATATTTATACTGTTGTCATCGAAACCATAGCAAACTAACTTATTCAGCACAGTGTCGTGCTCTACACAGTCAAGGGATCTGATCAGGTCACAAAATGTAGTCCCTAGCCTCGAACACATCTAGGACTAATTTTACGAGGGAGTCCATTGAATCCGTTGTGGATTTACCTTTCCTAAATCCAAACTGTTTATCACTAATTATATTTAGTTTACCCAAGTAGGCACTAACTTGTTCATACATAATCGTTTCTAAATTTTTTTTTTTTAAAACTGGGGTTATGGATATAAGTCTGTAAATATCGGGACAGTTCTTTTCCCCTTTTTTGTGTATGGGCACAACTCTAGAAATTTTTAGTATGTCGGGGATCTTTCAACTAGGTATTTGTTAACACAAAAGGTTAAAGGATAAATCACACAATCAATAACATCTTTCAACAAATTACATGACATATCATAGAAATCAACACTAACTGAAGGTTTGAAATTTTTCACTATTTTTAGGATGTTATCTGGGCTCCTGTGAAAGTGAAGGTGCTTGTGGGAAGCTTTTTAAAGCAGCTGTCCATAATACTAAGTGCATTTTCAGGTGGTTTGATTATTGAACTACTAATTTCTTCAATGGACTGAATGCAATATTTATTAAATTCTTCTCGAGTAACGGCAATTTCCTCTTTGTGTTTAGCGTGTGCAATGGAGTTTATTACCCTCCAGGCCTTCTTGCATTTATTGTTAGATTTTTCAATGTTTACTATGTTATACAGTTTCTTTGCTTCATTTACTGCCTTCCTATACTTGCATTTAGCTTTAGCATACAGGTCTTTATACAGTTCTGATTTACCAGTTTTGTATAGACTAGAATACAGCATAACAGTATTTTTCAATTGCCCTAACTGTGGAGTATACCATTCCTTCGTTTTCCTTTTCTTGTAATTACTACTAATATTCACAGTACATTTTTTTCGAGGGATGTTATTTTCAAATACATTTAAAAAGACAGAGAAAAACTTTGTGAATACAATATCAGCTGAACACTGTTGAAGCCAAATAAAACATGTGTCCCAACTGAAGTAAGTGAGGGCCTGTCTGAACCTATCCATCCTCTCTCTGCTCACTGGTCTAATAATTACAGTTTTAGATTTTGGTTTGGTGTAGTCTGAAGTTACATTATTAAGACTAAGATATACTGCATCGTGGTCTGAGAAAGGGAAACTAATTGTTGTGTTTGGCAGGAGAGCCAACACCGTATTGCTAAAGGAGGCCGAAATGCACTCGTCTCAGCTCAAGCAGGCTGGCGTGAGGTCTGGAACATGACAAGGGAATTAGAATTGAGAAAAACCGATGTAGCTGGTGGAATACTTAACTTTAATCCATTAATGACGAACATCACTCTTTATGGTACATGATTCACAATATCAATAGTACGGATACTGGCGCCTTGCTAGGTCGTAGCATGTGACGTAGCTGAAGGCTATGCTAACTATAGTCTCGGCAAGTGAGAGCGTAGAAGTCAGTGAACCATCGCCATCAAAGTCAGCTGTACAACTGGGGCGAGTGCTAGGAAGTCTGTCTAGACCTGCCGTGTGGCGGCGCTCGGTCTGCAATCACTGATAGTGGCGACATGCGGGTCCGACGTATACTGCCGGACCGCGGCCGATTTAAAGGCTACCACCCAGCAAGTGTGGTGTCTGGCGGTGACACCACACTAATTACATCAGTGGACATACAAGTTCTCTTAATATTTGTAAATATATTGTCTAGACAGGATGAGCCTCTGGTAGGTTTGCAGTTAGCATAGTACAGGTTAAATAGTCGAATCACATTTTTGAGCTCTGTCACAGTTTTTATGTCCTGCAGGACATCAAAACTTGAATTGATATCCCCTCAATGACAATATTGTACTGTTTCCATTTCGGTATACATATGTACATTAAGAGTTCCTCAAGTTCCTCCAGAAAGATATGGGGGTCACCACTAGGTGGCCTGTACGCTACTACTACCATTACCTTAAGGCTCTCAATTACTAGACCTGATATTTCAAAATGCATTTCATTACAAACGGTATTGAGATCTATCCTGCCTCAGTTTGATGCAAGAGGTGTTTTTGCATGTATTGCTACCCCACCACATAAGTTCTGTTTTCTGCAACAGCAATTAAGTAGTGTGTAATCATCCAATACTTTGTACCCAAGCTCATCCTCTTTACACCAATGTTGACTTAAACATAGAACGTCTATCACGCTTTCATTTGAAAATTTGTTGACAATTAAGTTTTTGTCTGCCATGCCCTGAATATTGAGGTAGCATATTTTGAACTCTACTTTAGGCATTTCTTTTTTTGCATATTCTCTTAGTTGACATGACGTACTGTTACTGCATGAAAGTTGACCAGGTTGTGTCCTTATGTCACTAGGACACCCAACCTGGTCTATGCATACAAGTTTTTTGTCATCTCAGTTGAAACATAATCCAAACACATTACTGGTCTTTTTTCCTTCTCCAGCTTATCCAATACTATTCCGATAATTGTATCACTTAAAACACGTTTACCTAGATAACAGAAATGTTGACCACGCTTGGTACGCCATTCTCTGCTACAACTACTGGTGTTAATTAAGGAAACATTCTTAAAAGTGCTTACAGATAGCTTGGTACTCCTTGTTTGTCTGCTCCACTTCCTTATTCACACATGACCACTGGGGCAAATCATGTCGATGTGGCACATTAACAACAATCACGCTGGTATGGGTTAACATTCTGAGAGTCTCCTTCAGTGTCGAAGTAGCAATCTTCCTTTCATTTGTGCTGACTTCGTTCGCTCCGACCATTACCACTACAAAGTCTCTGTCCGAGAGGACTGTGCTTTCTTTCTCGATCGATGTTGAAACATCTCGTAAACCAGTTCCTGATTTAACGGTACCTTCTATTTAGAACTCGTTAATCACACGAGGTCCGCTTTCTGTTAACATAGCTGCCAGTCCTCTGGCGTAACTGTCTGAATAAATCTTGATTTTGCGTTTTTTCTTATACCTTACTTGGCTGTTCGCTAAGTTGTGAGAGTCCTGCACCACCTTATCAGATGAGTGTGCTGATACCGTTTCTATGTCATCTGTGTTTTGAAGCGAATTATATTTGTTATTTAATGGTAACACAAAGTCCTGCCTATGTTTATTGTTAATATGTTTGTAAGCACTCCCCTTCGATTTTACACTTACCCATCTACTGCTAGGCCTGTTGTGAGCCGTTTTAGTCATAGCTTCACTTTCTGGCAATCCTTCCATAGGTTTGGGGATATGAAGACATACCTGATGATCACTCTCTTCCAATTTAAGCTTGAATCTTCTGTTTTCATCACTCAGGATTTTTGTGTTCTCTCATAGCTCAGCAATAATTAACAACAGATCATTTTCGGAGGATGAAGCACCGATTATCACATCTTTGATTTTTGTTTTACTATGCCATTGCCCCGACTTGTATGGATTTAATTCATATTTCTCGTACAGTTTTTTTAATTCGTCCTGTAAGAGTCCAATAATTGTAATATATTATAGGTTTTCCTTTTTGATACTGTCGGTCTTCCTTGCTGCATCACACGCACACATTTCTTGATCATTAAGGGACACATCCTTTTGTTTACAATCCGCACAGTTCCACATAGTCGCACAATTATCGTCGCTTCTCAGGGAAGGGTCAACCTTTCTCCAACGAAAATTAAATTTATGGTTACACTGGACACAGACGAAGCCACTTTTAACAGGTCTCGTGCACTTTTTGCAAGATTGACACTGTATAACACTATTTTTGCGAACTTCTATATTCAATACTTCCGTGACTGACGCCATCTACATACTAATTATGGAAAAAGACAGATGGTTAATAATAATAATATAATTTTATTGTTTTTAAGCCATTACAGCAATACACAAAGTCATACACATAATACAATACATGACAGTACATGCTTTAAAAGAACAGAATTGTTAAGAACGTTACAGTGTTTATATCACAGGTCATGAAATCCTCTATATTGTAAAATGGGTTTACAACTAACGAGTCACAAAGTGTTTGTTTGTAATGTTGCTATGTTATATTTTGGGTAGCTTGTGGAAGTTTGTTAAATAATTTGTGGCCCATAAGTTCATAACTGTTAACTGATTTTGACAGTCTGTGGTAGGGCGTATAGATAGAGCTGTTTGTCCTAGTGCTGTAACAATGTATATTTGCTCTGCCTCATACTTTAGGTAAGTTCTTTTTTGTGTAGATTAAAACATAATAAATATATAGGTTTATTACTGTCATGATTATACAAGTAGGGCACCGGAAGTTGTAAGAGACCATTTGATAAACAATTTTGGCACAAATAAGTGATAGGGGGACAAGCAAAGATAATTGTAGACCCATTAGTATTCAGGAATCAGTGGAGATGTAATGAAGAATTTGTTTACGGAGGAAGAAAATGTTATAAGAGGTGATGTAGCGGGCTGTTGCTATGTTAATAATACTAATGACACCTATGATACTTATGGAATTAATGTATTGTGATAAAATTGTAGTAAATTGTCATCTGAAAGATGTGGAGGCTTCTGTCAGTGAGAATGAGAAAAAAATACTGCATAATAGAGTAGTAGAATTCAAGGAAGGAGGTTGTGCTCTTGATGTGAGAGATAACGCTGAAGTGGATGACTTTAGGGAAGTTGAGTCATGTGTTGAGGTATTGAAGGATTCTGAGGAAGAGGCTGTTGATGGTAGAGCAGTAGGTGCTTCTTTTTATTGAAATTCTTATCAGTTTAATTCATCACATTCACAGTGGAAGAATTTATTTAAATTGCAATATATGGTTAAGTATTTTTTGTTTAAAGCAGGGTCATCTGGTTGTATGGCCAGAAAGCAGATTCTCCATTCAATGGGTTTTTGGTGCAGATTGGACACCACGTGCCCCTTACTGATTAACCAATGTTCAGAATTTGATAAATCTTCATGTTTAGGTATCTCCTTCATTTAATTTATTTTTAAGAAAATGTTATTCCATGGTCACTATAAATAATCAATTTGCTGCACAATTTGTGGCACATGGTCCTACCCTCTCAGCAGGGAGATTCTGTTTCATGAGTGCTATGTTTGTTCAACCATTGAGTGTGACTTTGTTGGATGTGACCCACCACTCCGAGCATTTTGACTATTGGAGTTATAAGGAAAGACTTCTTTCTTTTGCTAGATGCTTCTTTTGATTGTTACCCTTAACACTTATAATCATTAAATTCAGAGTGAGGTAATGTATTTGAATCACGGAATGTGGTTAAGTAGTTCCTTACATCAGCATCATCTGCTTGTATGGCCAGAAAGCAGATTCTTCATTCAATGGGTTTTTGGTGCAGATTGGACACCACATATCCCTTACTTAATAACAAATGTTTGGAATTTGATAAATCTTCTTGTTTAGGTATCTCCTTCATTTGCTTTATATTTTTTAAAATGTTATTCCATGGTCACTAACATAATCAATGTGCTGCACAAATTGTGGTACATGTTTCTTCCTTCTCAGCAGGGAGATTCTGTTTCATGAGTACTATGTTTTTTCTTCCATCGAGTGTGATTTTGGAAGGTAGGAGATGTGAGTCGTGCTTCGGTAGCTCAGTTGGTAGAGCTCTTGCCCCGAAAGGCAAAGGTCCCGAGTTCGAGTCTCAGTCGGGCACACAGTTTTAATCTGCCAGGAAGTTTCATATCAGCGCACACTCCACTGCAGAGTGAAAATCTCATTCTGGAGTGTGATTTTGTTGGATGGGAACCACCACTCCGAGCAGTGTGACGATTGGAGTTATTAGAAAGACTTTTTTCTTTTGCTAGGTTCTTCTTTCGATTGATACCCTTATCACTTATATGCATCAATTTCACAGTGGCTTAATGTATTTGAATCATAAATTGTGGTTAAGTAGTTGTTGTTTACATCAGTGTCATCTACTTCTATGGCCAGAAAGCAGATTCTCCATTCAATGGGTTTTTGGTTCTGATTGGACACCACATGCACCTTACGGAACACCGAATGTTCGGAATTTGATAAATCTTCTTGTTAGGTATCTCTTTCATGTGCTTTATGTTTTTAAAAATGTTATTCCATGGTCACAAAAAATAATCATTGTGCAGCACAAATTGTGGTACATATTTCTTCACTTTCAGCAGGGAGATTCCGTTTCATGGCAGCTTTGTTTGATCTAGCGTCGAGTGTGATTTTGTTGGATGGGTTCCACCACTCAAAACACCATATGACGCTGCCATAAAGAACAAACTCTTAACCACATTTCACGATAAAAATACATTACTCCACTGTGAAATTGATGAATATAAGTGATAAGGGTAACAATCAAAAGAAGTACCTAGCAAAAAAAGAAGTCTTTCCTTATAACTCCAGTAGTGAAAATGCTCGGAGTGGTGGTTCCCATCCAACAAAATCGAACTCGGTTGATCAAAAATAACAGTCATGAAACAAAATATCCCTGCTGAAAGGGAAGAAACATATACCACAATTTGTGCAACACATTGATTATTTTTAGTGACCATTGGAATACGATTTTTATAAATATAAAGCAAATGAAGGAGATTGTGGAGCACATTAATTATTTTTAGTGACCATTTCAATAAGATTTTTAAAAAAATATAAAGGAAATCAAGGAGATACCTAAACAAGAAGATTTATCACATTCCGAACAGCCGATATTCAGTAAGGTGCATGTGGTGTACCATCTGCACAAAAACCCATTGATTGCGTAATCTGCTTTGTGGCCTTACCACCAGATTCACTTTACTGAATAACAGATGTTCAGAATTTGATAAATCTTATTGTTTAGGTATCTCCTTGATTTCCTTTATATTTTTTTAAAAATCTTATTGAAATGGTCACTAAAAATAATTAATGTGCTGCACAAATTGTGGTACATGTTTCTTCCCTCTCAACACGGAGATTCTGTTTCATTACTGCTATGTTTGTTCAAACATGGAGTGTGATTTTGTTGGATGGGAACCACCACTCCGAGATCCTGATTATTGGGGTTATTAGGAAAGCCTTTTTTTTTTTTTTTGCTAGATGCTTCTTTTATTACTTATATTCATCAATTTCACAGTGGAGTAATGTATTTGAATTGTGAAATGTGGGTAAATGTTTGTTGTTTGCAGCAGGGTCATCTGGTTGTATGGCCAGAAAGCAGATTCTCTAGTCAATGGGTTTTTGGTGCAGATTGCACAACACAGGCATTTTACTGAATAACAAATGTCCGCAATTTAATAAATCTTCTTGTTTTGGTATCTCCTTATACTGCTTTAAATTTTTAAAAGTCTTATTGCAATGGTCACTAAAAATATTGAACGTCCTGCACAAATTGTGGTACATGTTTCTTCCCTCTCAACAGGAAGATTCCATTTAATGACTGCTGTGTTTGTTCTACCTTTGTGTGTGATTTTGTTGGATGGGAACCACCTCTCCGAGCATTTGAGTTATTAGGAAAGAATTTTTCCTTTCACTAGGTGCATCTTTCGGTTGTAATCTTTAACACTTACATTCATCAATTTAACAGTGGAGTAATGTATTTGATTAATGAAATGTGGTTAAGAGTTTGTCGTTTACAGCAGGGTCATCTGGTTGTATGACCAGAATGCAGATTCTCCATTCAATGGGTTTTTGGTGCAGATTGGACACCACATGCTCTTTGCTGAATAACGAATGTCCAAAAAATTAGATGAATTTTCTTGTTTAGGTATCTCCTTCATTTGCTTTATATTTTAAAAAAATCTTATTCCAATGTTTACTAAAAATAATCAATGTGCTGCACAAATTGTGGTACATGTTTGTTCCCTCTCAACAGGGAGATTCCGTTTCATAACTGCTATGTTTGTTCAAACATCGAGTGTTATTTTGTTGGACGGGAGCCTCCACTCCGAGCATTTTGAGTGTTGGTGTTATTAGGAAAGACTTCATTGTTTTGCTAGCTGCTTCTTTTGATTGTTACCTTATCACATATATTCATCAATTTCACAGTGGGTTAATAAAATAGAAAAAAACTTCCACATGGGAAAAATATATTAAAAACAAAAATTCCAAGACTTACCAAACGGGAAAGTGCCGGCAGACAGGCACATGAACAAAACACACAAACACACAGACAGAATTACTAGCTTTCGCAACCGATTGTTGCTTCTTCAGGAAGGAGAGGGAAAGACGAAAGGATGTGGGTTTTAAGGGAGAGGGTAAGGAGTCATTCGAATCCCGGGAGCGGAATGACTTCCCTTAGGGGAAAAAAAGGACAGGTGTACACTCGCACACACACACACACACACACACACACACACACACACACACACACACACACACACACACACACACACATATCCATCCGCACATACACTGACACAAGCAGACATATTTAAAGGCCTGTGTCCGCTGTGCCGTGCGTGTGATCATTGCTTGTACAGCCCTCTCGCAGTGTCCGGAGCAAGTATAGTGGGTCTGACACACTGGTGTCAATGTGTTCTTTTTTCCATTTCCAGGAGTGTATTTGATCGTAAAATGTGGTTTAGAGTTTGTTCTTTACGGCAGGGTCATGTGGTGTTATGGCCACAAAGCAGATTATACAGTCAATGGGTTTTGGTTCAGATGGGACACCACACGCACCTTACAGAATACCGAATGTTCGGAATTTGATAAATCTTCTTGTTTAGGTATCTCCATCATTTGCTTTATACTTTTAAAAATCTTATTGCAATGGTCACTAAAAATAATCAATGTGCTGCTCAGCAGGGAAATTCCGTTTCGTCACTGCTATGTTTGTTCAAACATCGAGTGTGATTTTGTTGGATGGGAACCACCACTCCAGGCATCGTGAGTTATTAGGAATGACTTCTTTCCTTTGCTAGGTGCTTCTTTTGTATGTTGCTCTGATCACTTATATTAATCAATTTCGCAGTTGAGTAATGTATTCGAATCGTGAAATGTGGGTAAGTAGTTGTTGTTTACAGCAGGGTAATCTGGTTGTATGGCCAGAAAGCAATTTCACCATTTAGTGGGTTTTTGGTGCAGATTGGACACCACATGCTTCTTACTTAATAACGAATGTTCGGAATTTGATAAACCCTCTAGTTTAGGTATCTCCTTTATTTCTTTTATATTTTTAAAAATGTTATTCCATGGTCACTAAAAACAATCAATGTGCTGCACAGATTGTGGTATATGGTTCTTCCCTCTCAGCAGGGAGATTCCGTTTCATGAGTGCTATGTTTGTTTAACCATTAAGTGTCATTTTGTTGGATGGGAACCACCACTGTGAGCATTTTGACTATTGGAGTTATAAGGATAGACTTCTTTGTTCTGGTAGGTGCTTCTTTTGATTGTTACGCATATCACTTATATTCATCAATTTCACAGTGGGTTAATAAAGCAGAAAGAAACTTCCACATGGGAAAAATATATTAAAAATAAAGATTCCAAGACTTACCAAGCGGGAAAGTGCCGGCAGACAGGCACATGAACAAAACACACAAACACACACACAGAATTACAAGCTTTCGCAACTGGCAGTTGCTTCGTCAGGAAGGAAGGAAGGAGAGGGAAAAATGAAAGGGTGTGGGTTTTAAGGGAGAGGGTAAGGAGTCATTCCAATCCCGGGAGCGGAAAGACTTCCCTTAGGGGAAAAAAAGGACAGGTGTACACTCGCACACACACACACACACATATCCATCCGCACATACACAGACACAAGCAGACATATTTAAAGGCAAAGAGTTAAGGGCAGAGATGTCAGTCGAGGCGGAAGTACAGAGGCAAAGAAGTTGTTGAAAGACAGGTGAGGTATGAGCGGCGGCAACTTGAAATTAGCGGAGGTTGAGGCCTGGCGGATATCGAGAAGAGAGGATATACTGAAGGGCGAGTTCCCATCTCCGGAGTTCGGATAGGTTGGTGTTGGTGGGAAGTATCCAGATAACTCGGACGGTGTAACACTGTGCCAAGATGTGCTGGCCGTGCATCAAGGCATGTTTAGCCACAGGGTGATCCTCATTACCAACAAACACTGTCTGCCTGTGTCCATTCATGCGAATGGACAGTTTGTTGCTGGTCATTCCCACATAGAAAGCATCACAGTGCAGGCAGGTCAGTTGGTAAATCACGTGGGTGCTTTCACATGTGGCTCTCCCTTTGATTGTGTACACCTTCCGGGTTACAGGACTGGAGTAGGTGGTGGTGGGAGGGTGCATAGGACAGGTTTTACACCGGGAGCGGTTGCAAGGGTAGGAGCCAGAGGGTAGGGGAGGTGGTTTGGGGATTTCATAGGGATGAACCAAGAGGTTACGAAGGTTAGGTGGACGGCGGAAAGACACTCTTGGTGGAGTGGGGAGGATTTCATGAAGGATGGATCTCATTTCGGGGCAGGATTTTAGGAAGTCGTATCCCTGCTTGGAATCTTTATTTTTAATATATTTTTCCCATGTGGAAGTTTCTTTCTGCTTTATTTACATCGTCATTAATTTGAACCCAACAATTACGTTTGTTATTGTCTCTGTTGCATTTCGAAATCTTCTCTATCGTCTTACTTTCTCTTTTCGTTTGTACAAGAAGTTCCACTTTGTATTCATCTTCCATTTTTCCGTAATCTACCATACATTTTATCCTGCCTAATTATACTCAATAATACGTAATTTACTTCCAAACCATAACCTAAAATTTTCAACGCTTTCAACATAACCGCTGCTATAAAATCCATTGTTCCAAGTGTACAAACATTTCGTGTAAACTCGTGAATACTATTTCACAGCTTCAGTTCCTTTCACCCATTACACAACCATCTCAGTTTTTTTTTTTTTTTTTTTTAAACAACTTTCGTTTTATTTCCATTCCCGTTTTTCCCACAAAACTGATCATTTTCTAGCAGCTTCCCACAGGTTTACACGTTATTATTTCTTCATCAAACAATTGTTAGCCTCATTATCATAACCTGCCAGTACATAACCAGTCCTTTGAATACATTTACACACATATTCTTCGAGATTTTATTCAAAAATCTTTTTTTTTTTCGAATTTTATTTTTTCGCAAATCATTTTTTCGAAACTTTTTTCGAAAAATTTTTTTGTCGAAATTTTCTTGAATTTCTCGAAATTTTCTTGAATTTCCCCACCCTTTAACGTGATCTGGAGACAACATAACTACCCAACCTTTGCACCCATTGTTGTTCACCAACCTAAGTTCAGCACATGATCAACATAGCTCATCTCAAACCAACACTTTTTCGACTTTTTTCACACCTTTATCTCTCCCTATATAAATCTCTCTTTACTTTCACTTTAACCTCATATTACCCTTTCCACCTACCAATACCATGTCAACCTCACAACATCCCTACAACGACCCCATTAAATTTTATTTACATTCCCTCCGCAAACATGCCTTCACCCTAGCCAGATTATGCTCCCATATTTTATTTACTCAGGCTTGTCTGACATTTGGCATTACTCCCAAAGGCCTCACACTTAAAGTTCCCATCTCTGGCTGCAATCCTTCTTTCCATCAGTCCTTATACCAGTTCCAAACAGCACAATCCATAGCCCTCACCCGCCTAATCCTTCACCTATACATCGACTCGGCCAATGAACACACCCGTCAACTCCTATCCCAAATCAAAGTCCTCAATCTTTCCTCTCCCGCATCCACACCGGCTGTACATAGCATCCTCCTACAGGCCAACCGCAAATTAGAACAACATGCCACCCTCCACCTCAAAAAACTATCCAATCTCCTGGTTTCCCACCTCCGGAAAGGCAACTCACTCACCCTCCACAACCTTTCCAACAAACCTCAACCTCCTCTCATTGCACACAGACCCAGTCTCTCCCATCTACTCAATCTCCCACTTCCAGCTCCACTCCCCCCAACACCTCAAAATTCTAGTCAACACAATCTGGAACCACAACACCCCAATTCAGTAGTTAACCTTTCCTCCAAACCCCTCTCCCAATCCGAAACCTCTGTCCTATCCAAAGGCCTCACCTTCAGCCCCACTCCCAGGTTCAACCAAACTGCCCTTGTCAAGGATTTACTGTCCTACACTCGTAGTCTCTGCTGGAAATATCACTTTGCCACGAAGAAAAACAATCCTGATCCCACTCCTAATGATCCAACTCCCCAAGACACTATCCAAATTGAACCCTGCCTGCAACAGTTCCGTCCTCCATCACAGCGGGACCCACCTCCTCTTCCTCAAAATCACCCTCTCCAAACCTTCCAGGAATTTCTCACTTCCAGCCTTGCCTCTCAATCTTTCTTGAAAAACCTTAATCCTACTCCCAACATCACCACAGCCGAATCCCAGGCTATCCGTGATCTGAAAGCTGACCGATCCATCATCATTCTTCCGGCTGACAAGGGTTCCACGACTGTGGTACTTGATCGTCGGGAGTATGTGGCTGAGGGACTGCGTCAGCTTTCAGACAACTCTACATACAAAGTTTGCCGAAGTAATCCCATTCCTGATGTCCAGGCGGAGCTTCAAGGAATCCTCAGAACCTTAGGCCCCCTACAAAACCTTTCACCTGACTCCATCAAACTCCTCACCCCACCGTCACCTCGCACTCCTACCTTCTACCTACTTCCTAAAATTCACAAACCCAAACATCCTGGCCGCCCCATTGTAGCTGGTTACCAAGCCCCCACAGAACGCATCTCTGCCTACGTAGATCAACACCTTCAACCCATTACATGCAGTCTCCCATCCTTCATCAAAGACACCAACCACTTTCTCGAACGCCTGGAATCCGTACCCAGTCTGTTACCCCCAGAAACCATCCTGGTAACCATTGATGCCACTTCCCTATACACAAATATCCCGCACGCCCAGGGCCTCGCTGCAATGGAGCACTTCCTTTCACGCCGATCACCTGCCACCCTACCTAAAACCTCTTTCCTCGTCACCTTAGCCAGCTTCATCCTGACCCACAACTTCTTCACTTTTGAAGGCCAGACATACCAACAATTAAAGGGAACAGCCATGGGTACCAGGATGGCCCCCTCGTATGCCAACCTATTTATGGGTCGCTTAGAGGAAGCCTTCTTGGTTACCCAAACCTGCCAACCCAAAGTTTGGTACAGATTTATTGATGACATCTTCATGATCTGGACTCACAGTGAAGAACAACTCCAGAATTTCCTCTCCAACCTCAACTCCTTTGGTTCCATCAGATTCACCTGGTCCTACTCCAAATCCCATGCCACTTTCCTAGATGTTGACCTCCATCTGTCCAATGGCCAGCTGCACACATCCGTCCACATCAAACCCACCAACAAGCAACAGTACCTCCATTATGACAGCTGCCACCCATTCCATATCAAACGGTCCCTTCCCTACAGCCTAGGCCTTCGTGGCAAACGAATCTGCTCCAGTCCTGAATCCCTCGACCATTACACCAACAACCTGAAAACAGCTTTCGCATCCCGCAACTACCCTCCCAACCTGGTACAGAAGCAGATAACCAGAGCCACTTCCTCATCCCCTCAAACCCAGAACCTCTCACAGAAGAACCCCAAAAGTGCCCCACTTGTAACAGAATACTTCCCAGGACTGGATCAGACCTTGAATGTGGCTCTCCAGCAGGGATACGACTTCCTAAAATCCTGCCCCGAAATGAGATCCATCCTTCATGAAATCCTCCCCACTCCACCAAGAGTGTCTTTCCGCCGTCCACCTAACCTTCGTAACCTCTTGGTTCATCCCTATGAAATCCCCAAACCACCTCCCCTACCCTCTGGCTCCTACCCTTGCAACCGCTCCCGGTGTAAAACCTGTCCTATGCACCCTCCCACCACCACCTACTCCAGTCCTGTAACCCGGAAGGTGTACACAATCAAAGGGAGAGCCACATGTGAAAGCACCCACGTGATTTACCAACTGACCTGCCTGCACTGTGATGCTTTCTATGTGGGAATGACCAGCAACAAACTGTCCATTCGCATGAATGGACACAGGCAGACAGTGTTTGTTGGTAATGAGGATCACCCTGTGGCTAAACATGCCTTGATGCACGGCCAGCACATCTTGGCACAGTGTTACACCGTCCGAGTTATCTGGATACTTCCCACCAACACCAACCTATCCGAACTCCGGAGATGGGAACTCGCCCTTCAGTATATCCTCTCTTCTCGATATCCGCCAGGCCTCAACCTCCGCTAATTTCAAGTTGCCGCCGCTCATACCTCACCTGTCTTTCAACAACTTCTTTGCCTCTGTACTTCCGCCTCGACTGACATCTCTGCCCTTAACTCTTTGCCTTTAAATATGTCTGCTTGTGTCTGTGTATGTGCGGATGGATATGTGTGTGTGTGTGTGTGTGCGAGTGTACACCTGTCCTTTTTTTCCCCTAAGGGAAGTCTTTCCGCTCCCGGGATTGGAATGACTCCTTACCCTCTCCCTTAAAACCCACACCCTTTCATTTTTCCCTCTCCTTCCTTCCTTCCTGACGAAGCAACTGCCAGTTGCGAAAGCTTGTAATTCTGTGTGTGTGTTTGTGTGTTTTGTTCATGTGCCTGTCTGCCGGCGCTTTCCCGCTTGGTAAGTCACAGTGGGTTAATATATTTGAATCATTAAATGTGGTTATGTGTTTGTTGTTAACAGCAGCGTCATCTGGTTGTATGGCCATAAAGCAGATTCTGCATTCAATGGGTTTTTGATGCACATTGGGCAACCCATGCACCTTACTGAACACCGAATGTTCGGAATTTGATAAATCTTCTTGTTTTGGTGCAGAGTGGGCACCACATGCACATTACTGACCACAGAATATTCCGAATTTGAGAAATCTTCTTGTTTAGGTATCTCTTTCATGTGCTGTATGTTTTAAAAAATGTTATTCCATGGTCACAAAAAATAATCAATGAGCTGCACAAATTGTGGTACATGATTCTACACTCTCAGCAGGGAGATTCTGTTTCATGAGTGCTATGTTTGTTTAACCATTGAGTGTGATTTTGTTGGATGGGATCACCACTCGGAGCATTTTGACTAATGGAGTTATAAGGAAATACTTAATTGTTATGCTAATGCTTCTTTTGATTGTTACCCTTATCACTTATATTCATCAGTTTCACTGAGGAGTAATGTACTTGAATCGTGAAATGTGGTTAAGAGTTTGTTGTTTACAGCAGGGTCATCTGGTTGTATGGCCAGAAAGCAGTTCCTCCATTCAATGGGTTATTGGCGCATATTGGACACAACGTGCACTTTACTGAATAACTAATGATCGGAATTTGATAAATCTTCTTGTTTAGGTATCTCCTTCATTTGCTTTATATTTTTTAAAATCTTATTGCAGTGGTCACTAAAAATAACCAATGTGCTGCACAAATTGTAGTACATGTATCTTCCCTCTCAACAGGGAGATTCTGTTTTATGACTGCTATGTTTGTTCAAACGTCGAGTGTGATTTTGTTGGATGGGAATCACCACTCCGAGCATCCTGAGTATTGGAGTTATTAGGAAAGACCTCTTTCTTTTGCTAGGTGCTTCTTTTGATTTTTACCCTTATAACTGATATTCATCTATTATGCAGTGGTGTAATATATTTGAATTGTTAAATGTGTGTAAATGTTTGTTGTTTAGAGCAGGGTCATCTGTTTGTATGGCCAGAAAGCAGATTCTCCATTCAATCGGTTTTTGGTGCAGATTGGACGCCACATGCATTTTACTGAATAACGAATGTTCGGAATATGTTAAACCTTCTTGTTTTCGTATCTCCATTAATTGCTTTAAATTTTTAAAAATCTTATTGCAATGGTCACTAAAAATAATCAATGTGCTGCACAAATTGTGGTACATGGTTCTTCCCTCTCAACAACAAGATTCCGTTTCATAACGGCTATATTTGTTCTACCATAGAGTGTGATTTTGTTGGATGGGAACCACCACTCCGAGCATTGTGACAATTGGAGTTATTACGAATGTCTTCTTTCTTTTGCTAAGTGCTTGTTTTGATTGTTACCCTTAACACTTATATTCATCAATTTCACACTGGAGTAACGTATTTGAATCGTGTAATGTGGTTATGCGTTTGTTGTTTACAGCAGGGTCATCTGGTTGTATGGCCAGAAAGCAGATTCTCCATTCAACGGGTTTTTGGTGCAGATTGAACGCCACATGCCCCTTACTGCATAACGTATGTTTGGAATTTGATAAATCTTCTTGTTTAGGTATCTCCTTCATTTGCTTTATATTTTTAAAAATGTTATTTCATGATCACAAAAACTAATCAATGTGCCGCACAAATTCTGTTATCTGGTTCTTCCCTCTTAGCAGGGAGATTTTGTTTCTTTGCTATATTAGTTCAACCATTGAGTGTGATTTTGTTGGATGGGATCACCACTACAAACATTTTGACTATTGGAGTTATAAGGTAAGTCTTCTTTCCTTTGCTAGGTGCTTCTTTTGATTGTTACCCTTATCACTTATATTCATCAATTTCACAGTGGAGTAATGTACACTCCTGGAAATTGAAATAAGAACACCGTGAATTCATTGTCGCAGGAAGGGGAACTTTATTGACACATTCCTGGGGTCAGATACATCACATGATCACACTGACAGAACCACAGGCACATAGACACAGGCAACAGAGCATGCACAATGTCGGCACTAGTACAGTGTATATCCACCTTTCGCAGCAGTGCAGGCTGCTATTCTCCCATAGAGACGATCATAGAGATGCTGGATGTAGTCCTGTGGAACGGTTTGCCATGCCATTTCCACCTGGCACCTCAGTTGGACCAGCGTTCGTGCTGGACGTGCAGACCGCGTGAGACGACACTTTATCCAGTCCCAAACATGCTCAATGGGGGACAGATCCGGAGATCTTGCTGGCCAGGGTAATTGACTTACACCTTCTAGAGCACGTTGGGTGGCACGGGATACATGCGGACGTGCATTGTCCTGTTGGAACAGCAAGTTCCCTTGCCGATCTAGAAATGGTAGAACGATGGGTTCCATGACGGTTTGGATTTACCGTGCACTATTCAGTGTCCACTCGACGATCACCAGAGGTGTACGGCCAGTGTAGGAGATCGCTCCCCACATCATGATGCTGGGTGTTGGCCCTGTGTGCCTCGGTCGTATGCAGTTCTGTTTGTGGCGCTCACCTGCACGGCGCCAAACATGCATACAACCGTCATTGGCACCAAGGCAGAAGCGACTCTCATCGCTGAAGATGACACGTCCCCATTCGTCCCTCCATTCACGCCTGTCGCGACACCACCGGAGGCGGGCTGCACGATGTTGGGGCGTGAGCGGAAGACGGACTTACGTGTGCGGGACCGTAGCCCAGCTTCATGGAGACGGTTGTGAATGGTCCTTGCCGATACCCCAGGAGCAACAGTGTCCCTAATTTGCTGGGAAGGTGCGGTGCGGTCCCCTACGGCACTGCGTAGGATCCTACGGTCTTGGCGTGCATCCGTGTGTCGCTGCGGTCCGGTCCCAAGTCGACGGGCACGTGCACCTTCCGCCGACCACTGGCGACAACATCGATGTACTGTGGAGACCTCATGCCGCACGTGTTGAGCAATTCGGTGGTACGTCCACCCGGCCTCCCACATGCCCACTATACGCCCTCGCTCAAAGTCCGTCAACTGCACAAACGGTTCACGTCCAGCTGTTGCGGCATGCTACCAGTGTTAAAGACTGCGATGGAGCTCCATATGCCATGGCAAACTGGCTGACACTGACGGTGGCGGTGCACTAATGCTGCACAGCTAGCGCCATTCGACGACCAACACCGCGGTTCCTGGTGTGTCCGCTGTGCCGTGCGTGTGATCATTGCTTGTACAGCCGTCTCGCAGTGTCCGGAGCAAGTATGCTGGGTCTGACACACTGGTGTCAATGTGTTCTTTTTTCCATTTCCAGGAGTGTATTTGAATCATGTAAAGTGGTTAAGAGTTTGTTGTTTATAGCAGGTTCATCTGGTTGTATCGCCAGAAAGCAGATTCTCAATTCAGTGGGTTTTTGGTGCAGATTTGACACCACAAGCACTTTACTGAATAACGGGTGTTTGGAATTTGATAAATCTTATTTAGGTATCTCCTTCATTTGCTTTTTTTTTAAAAAATCGTATTGCAATGGTCACTAAATAATCAATGTGCTGCACAAATTGTGGTACATGTTCCTTCCCTCTCAACAAGGAGATTCCGTTTAATGACTGCTATGTTTGTTCAACCATTGAGTGTGATTTTGTTAGATGGGATCAGCACTCCGAGCATTTTGATTTTGGAGTTATAAGGAAAGACTTAATTGTTATGCTAAGTGCTTCTTTTGATTGTTACTCTTCTCACTTATATTCATCAATTTCACAGTGGAGTAATTTATTTGAATCGTGAAATGTGGTTAAGAGTTTGTTGTTTACAGCAGGGTCATCTGGTTGTCCAATGTTCACTAAAAATAATCAATGTGCGCACAAATTGTGGTACATGTTTGTTCCCTCTCAACAGGGAGATTCCGTTTCATGACTGCTATGTTTGTTCAAACATCGAGTGTGATTTTGTTGGATGGGAACCTCCACTCCGAGAATCTTGGGTGTTGTAGTTATTAGGAAAAACTTCATTGTTTTGCTAGGTGCTTCTTTTTATTGTTACCCTAATCACATACATTCATCAATTTCACAGTGGGTTAATATATTGAATTACCCTTATAACTGATATTCATCTATTTTGCGGTGGTGTAATGTATTTGAATCGTTAAATGTGTGTAAATGTTTGTTGTTTAGAGCAGGGTCATCTGTTTGTATGGCCAGAAACAGATTCTCCACTCAATTGGTTTTTGGTGCAGATTGGATACCACATGCATTTTACTGAATAACGAATGTTCGGAATTTGATAAATCTTCTTGTTTTCGTATCTCATTTAATTGCTTTAAATTTTTAAAAATCTTATTGCAATGGTCACTAAAAATAATCAGTGTGGTGCACAAATTGTGGTACATATTTTTTCCCTCTCAGCAGGGAGATTCCGTTTCATAACTGCTATATTTGTTCTACCAAAGAGTGTGATTTTGTTGGATGGGAACCACCACTCCGAGCATCCTTAATATTGGAGTTTTTAGGAAAGAATTCATTGTTTTGCTAAGTGCTTGTTTTGATTGTTACCCTTAACACTTATATTCATCAATTTCACATTAGAGTAAATAAAATAGAAAGAAACTTCCACATGGGAAAAATATATTAAAACAAAGATTCCAAGACTTACCAAGTGGGAAAGTGCCGGCAGACAGGCACAATGAACAAAACACACAATCACACACACACAGAATTACTAGCTTTAGCAACCGATGTTTGCTTCTTCAGGAAGGAGAGGGAAAGACGAAATGATGTGGGTTTTAAGGGAGAGGGTAAGGAGTCATTCCAATCCCGGGAGCGGAAAGACTTCCCTTAGGGGAAAAATGGACAGGTGTACACTCTCTCTCTCTCTCTCACACACACACACACACACACACACACACACACACACACACACACACACACACACACACACACACATCCATCCGCACATACACAGACACAAGCAGACATATTTAAAGGCAAAGAGTAAGGGCAGAAATGTCAGTCGAGGCAGAAGTACAGAGGCAAAGAAGTTGTTGAAAGACAGGTGAGGTATGAGCGGCGGCAACTTGAAATTAGTGGAGGTTGAGGCCTGGTGGATATCGAGAAGAGAGGATATACTGAAGGGCGAGTTCCCATCTCCGGAGTTCGGATAGGTTGGTGTTGGTGGGAAGTATCCAGATAACTCGGACAGTGTAACACTGTGCCAAGATGTGCTGGCCGTGCATCAAGGCATGTTTAGCCACAGGGTGATCCTCATTAGGAGTGCGAGGTGTCGGTGGGGTCAGGAGTTTGATGGAGTCAGGTGAAAGGTTTTGTAGGGGGCCTAAGGTTCTGAGGATTCCTTGAATCTCCGCCTGGACATCAGGAATGGGATTACCTTGGCAAACTTTGTATGTAGAGTAGTCTGAAAGCTGACGCAGTCCCTCAGCCACATACTCCCGACGATCAAGTACCACGGTCGTGGAACCCTTGTCAGCTGGAAGAATGATGATGGATGGGTCAGCTTTCAGATCACGGATAGCCTGGGCTTCGGCTGTGGTGATGATGGGAGTAGGATTAAGGTTTTTCAAGAAAGATTGAGAGGCAAGGCTGGAAGTGAGAAATTCCTGGAAGGTTTGGAGAGGGTGATTTTGAGGAAGAGGAGGTGGGTCCCGCTGTGATGGAGGACGGAACTGTTGCAGGCAGGGTTCAATTTGGATAGTGTCCTGGGGAGTTGGATCATTAGGAGTGGGAACAGGATTATTTTTCTTCATGGCAAAGTGATATTTCCAGCAGAGACTACGAGTGTGGGACAGTAAATCTTTGACAAGGGCAGTTTGGTTGAACCTGGGAGTGGGGCTGCAGGTGAGGCCTTTGGATAGGACAGAGGTTTCGGATTGGGAGAGGGGTTTGGAGGAAAGGTTAACTACCTCCGCTCATTGCACACAGACCCAGTCTCTCCCATCTACTCAATCTCCCGCTTCCAGCTCTACTCCCACCAACACCTCAAAATTCTAGTCACAATCTGGAACCACAACACCCCAATTCAGTAGTTAACCTGCTGCATCATCTGGATGTATGGCCAGAAAGCAGATTTTCCACTCAATGGGATTTTGTTGCATATTGGATACCACATGCACTTTACTGAATATCGAATGTTCAGAATTTGATAAATCTTCATGTTTAGGTATCTCCTTCATTTGCTTTTAGGTATCTCCTTCATTTGCTTGATATTTTTAAAAATTTTATTGCAATGGTCACTAAAAATAATCAATGTGCTGCACAAATTGTGGTACATGTTTCATCCCTCTCAACAGGGACATTCGGTTTCATGACTGCTATGTTTGTTCAAACATCGAATGTGATTTTGTTGGATGGGAAGCACCACTCTGAGCGTTCTGACGATTGGATTTATTAGAAGTACTTTTTTCTTTTGCTAGGTGCTTCCTTTGATTGATCCCTTTGTCACTTATATTCACCAATTCCACAGTGGATTAATGTATTTGAATCGTGAGGTGGGTTTATGTGTTTTTTGTTTAGAGCAGGGTCTTCTGGTTGTATGGCCAGAAAGCAGATTTCCCATTCAATGGGTTTTTGGTGCATATTGGACACCAGATGCATTTTACTGAACACCGAATGTTCGGAATCTGATAAATCTTATTGTTTTGGTATCTCCTTCATATGTTTTATATTTTTTAAAATCTTATTTCAGTGGTCACTAAAAATAGATATTGTGCTGCACAAATTGTAGTACATGTTTCTTCCCTCTCAACAGAGAGATTCCGTTTCATTACTGCTATGTTTGTTCTAACATTGAGTGTGATTTTGTTGGATGGGAATCACCACTCCGAGCATTCTGACGATTGGAATTATTAGAAAGACTTTTTTCATTCGCTAGGTTCTTCCTTTGATACCTTTATCACTTATATTCATCAATTTCACAGGGGAGTGGTGCATTTTATTCGTGAAATGTTCGTAAATGTTTGTTGTTTACAGCAGGGTCATCTGATTGTATGGCCACAAAGCAGATTCTCCATTCAATGGGTTTTTGGTGCAGATTGGGCACCACATGCATTTTACTGTATAACGAATGTTCGGAATTTGATAAATCTTCTTTTTTTGTGTCTCTTTTAATTGATTTAAATTTTTTAAAATCTTTTTGCAATGGTCACTAAAAATAATCAATGTGCTGCACAAATTTTGGTACATGTTTCTTCCCTCTCAGCAGGGAGATTCCATTTCATAATGGCTGTATTTGTTCTACCATAGAGTTTGATTTTGTTGGATGGGAACCACCACTCCTACCATCCTATATATTCGAGTTTTTATGAAAGAATTCATTGTTTTGCTAGGTGCTTAGTTTGATTCTTCCCCTTATCACTTATATTCATCAATTTCACAGTTGAGTAATTTATTTGAATCGTGAAATGTGGGTAAATGTTTGTTGTTTACAGCAGGGTCATCTGGTTGTATGGTCAGAAAGCAGATTCTCCATTCAATGGGTTTTTGCTGCAGATTGGACACCACATGCACTTTACTGAAAATCTAATGTTCAGAATTTGATAAATCTTCTTAGTTTGGTATCTCCTTCATTTGCTTTATATTTGTAAAAATCTTATTGCAATGGTCACTAAAAATAAACAATGTGCTGCCCAAATTGTGGGATATGTTTCTTCCCTCTCAACAGCGAGATTCTGTTTCATGACTGCTATGTTTGTTCAAACATCGAGTGTGATTTTGTTGGATGGGAACCACCACGCCAAGCATCCTCAATGTTGGAGTTTATTAGGAAAAACTTCATTGTTTTCCTAAGTGCTTGATTTGATTGTTACCCTTATCGTATATATTCATCAATTACACAGTGGAATAATATATTTGAATCGTGAAATGTGGTTATTTGTTTTTTGTTTACATCAGGGTCACCTGGTTGTACGGCCAGAAAGCAGATTCTGCATTCAATCGGTTTGTAGTGCAGATTGGACACCACATGCACCTTACTGAACACAGGATGCTCAGAATTTGATAAATAATTTTGTTTTGGTATCTCCTTCATTTGCTTTATATTTTTAAAAATCTTATTTCAATGGTCACTAAAAATAGACAATATGCTGCACAAATTGTAGTACATGTTTCGTACTTCTCACCAGGGAGATACCGTTTCATGACTGCTATGTTAGTTCAAACATCGAGTGTGATTTTGTTGCATGGGAATCACCGCTCCGAGCGTTATGACGATTGGAGTTATTAGAAAGATTTTTTTTTTCTTTTGGTAGGTGCTTCTTTTTACTTATATTCACCACTTCCACAATGGATTAATGTATTTGAATCGTGAAGTGGGTTTATGTGTTTGTTGTTTACAGCAGGGTCATCTGGTTGTATGGCCAGAAAGCAGATTCCCCATTGAGTGGGTTTTGGTTCAGATTGGACACCACATGCACTTCACTGAATATCGAATGTTCAGAAATTGATAGATCTTCTTGTTTAGGTATCTCCTTCATTTTCTTTATATTTTAAAAATCTTATTTCAATTGTCATTAATAATAATCAATGTTGTGCGGAAATTGTGGTACATGTTTCGTATCTCTCATCAGGGAGATTCTGTTTCATGACTGCTATGTTTGTTCAAACATCGAGTGAGATTTTGTTAGATGGGAACCACCACTCCGATCATTCTGACTATTGGAGTTATTAGAAAAACGTTTTTCTTTTGCTAGGTACTTCCTTTGATACCTCTTTCACTTATATTCATCAATTTCACAGTGGATTTATGTATTTGAATCTTGAAGTGGGTTTATGTGTTTGTTGTTTACAGCAGGGTCATCTGGTTGTATGGCCAGAAAGCAGATTCTCCATTCAAAGGGTTTTTGGTGCAGATTGGACACCACATGCACTTTACTGAATAACGAATGTTCGGAATTTGATATATCTTCGATTTTAGGTATATCCTTCATTTGCTTTATATTTTTAAAAATGTTATTCCTATGGGACCTAAAAATAATCAACGTGCTGCATAAATTGTAGTAAATGTTTCTTTCCTCTCAACAGGGAGATTCTGTTTCATGACTGCTAAATTTGTTCTAACATCGAGTGTGATTTTGTTGGATGGGAATCACCACTCCGAGCGTTCTGACGATTGGAGTTATTAGAAATACTGTTTTCTTTTGCTAGGTGCTTCCTTTGATTGTTACCCTTATCACTTATATTCATCAATTTCACAGTGGAGTAATGTATTTTATTCGTGAAATGTGGTTAGGAATCTGTACTTTACGGCAGGGTAATCAGGTGTTAAGGCCACAAAGCAGATTATACAATCAATCGGTTTTGGTGCAGATGGGACACCACATGCACCTTACTGAAAATGGATGTTCGGAATTTGAGAAATATTCTAGTTTACGTATCTCCTTCATTTGCTTTGTTTTTTAAAAAATCTTGTTGCAATGGTCTCTAAAAATAATCAATGTGCTGCACAAACTGTGGTACATGTTTTTTCCCTCACAGCAGAGAGATTCCGTTTCATGACTGTTATATTTGTTCTTCCATCGAGTGTGATTTTGTTGGATGGGAACCACCACTCCGAGCATCTGACCATTCGACTTCATTGTTTTGCTAGGTGCTTCCTTTGATTGATACTTTTATCATATATATTCATCAATTTCACAGTGGAGTAATTTATTTGAATCGTTAAATGTGGGTAAATGTTTGATGTTTACAGGAGGGTCATCTGGTTGTATGGCCAGAAAGCAGATTTTCCATTCAATGGGTTTTTTTGGTTCAGGTTGGACACAACATGCACTTAACAGAATATCGAATGTTAAGAATTTGATAAATCTTCTTGTTTAGGTATCTCCTTCATTTGCTTTATATTTTTAAAAATCTAATTGCAATGGTCACTAAAAATAATCAATGTGCTGCACAAATTGTGGTACATGTTTCTTCCCTCTCAACAGGGAGATTCCGTTTAATGCCTGCTATGTTTGTTCTACTTTCGAGTGTGATTTTGTAGAATGGGAACCACTACTCCGAGCATTCTGACAATTGGAGTTATTAGGAAAGACTTCTTTCTTTTGCTAAGTGCCTGTTTTGTTTGTTACCCTTAACACTTATATTCATCAATTTCTCAGTCGAGTAATGTATTTGAATCAAGAAATGCGGTTAAATAGTTGTTGTTTACATCAGCGTTATCTGCTTGTATGGCCAGAAAACAGATTCTCCATTCAATGGGTTTTTGGTGCAGATTGGACACCACATGCCCGTTACTGAATAACGAATGTTTGGTATTTGATAAATCTTCTTGTTTAAGTATCTCCTTCATTTGTTTTATATTTGTAAAAATGTTATTCCAGTGGTCACTAAAAATAATCAATGCGCTGCACAAATTGTGGTACATGTTTATTCCCTCTCAATAGGGTGTTTTCGTTTCATTACTACGTTTGTTCTACCATCGAGTGTGATTTTGTTGGATGGGAACCACCACTCTGAGCATCCTGAGTATTAGTGTTATTAGGAATGATTTCTTTCTTTTGCTTTGTGCTTCTTTTGATTGTTACCCTTATCACTTTAATTCATCAAATTCACAGTGGAGTAATGTATTTGAATCGTGAAATGTGGTTAAGAATCTGTACCTTATGGTAGGGTAATCTGGTGTTATGGCCACAAAGCAGATTATCTGATCAATGGTTTTTGTTGCAGATGGGAAACCACATGTACCTTACTGAAAACGGATGTTCGGAATTTTAGAAATATTCTTGTTTAGGTATTTCCTCCATTTGCATTATTTTTTAATAATCTTGTTGCAATGGTGACTAAAAATAATCAATGTGCTGCACAAATTGTAGTACATGTTTCTTCCCTCTCAACAGAGAGATTCTGTTTCCTGACTGCTATGTTTGTTCAAACATCGAGTATGATTTTGTTGGATGGGAATTACCACTCTGAGCGTTCTGACGATTGGAGTTATTAGAAATACTTTTTTGTTTTGCTAGGTGCTTCGTTTGAGTGATACCTTTGGCACTTATATTCATCAAATTCACAGTGGAGTAATGTATTTGATTCGTGAAATGTGGGTAAATGTTTGTTGTTTACAGCCAGTTAATCTGGTTGTATGGCCAGTAAGCAGATTCTCTATTCAATGGTCTTTTGGTGCAGATTGGACACCATATGCACTTTACTGAATAACGAATGTTCGGAAATCGATAAATTGTCTTGTTTAGCTAGCACCTTCATTTGCTTTGTATTTTCAAATATCTTATTTCATTGGTGATTAAAAATAAACAATGTGCTGCACAAATTATGGTACATGTTTCGTACCTCTCATAAGGGAGATTCCGTTTAATGACTGCTATGTTTGTTCAACCATCGAGTGTGATTTTGTTGGATGGGAACCACCACTCCGAGCATTCTGACTATTGGAATTATTAGAAAGACTTTTTTTTTTTTTTTTTTGCTAGGTGCTTATTTTGATTCTTCCCCTTATCACATATATTCATCAATTTCACAGTGGAATAATATATTTGAATTGTTAAATGTGGTTATGTGTTTTTTGTTTACAGCAGGGTCATCTGGTTGTATGGCCAGAAAGGAGATTCTTCATTCAATCGGTTTTTGGTGCAGATTGGACACCACATGCAACTTACTGAACACCGGTTGTTCAGAATTTGATACATCTTCTTGTTTTGGTATCTCCTTCATTTGCTTTATATTTTTAAAAATCTTATTTCAATGGTCACTAAAAATAGACAATGTGCTGCACAAATTGTAGTACATGTTTTTTCCCTCTCGACAGGGAGGTTCCGTTTCATGACTGCTATGTTTGTTCAGATATCGTGTGTGATTTTGTTGGATGGGAGTCACCACTCCGAGCGTTCTGACGATTGGAGTTACTAGAAATACTTCTTTCTTTTGCTAGGTGCTTCCTTTGATTGATACCTTTATCACTTATATTCATCAATTTCACAGTGGAGTAATTTATTTGGATCGTGAAATGTGGGTAAATGTTTGTTGCTTACAGCAGCATCATCTGGATGTATGGCCAGAAAGCAGATTCTCCATTCAATGGGTTTTTGCTGCAGATTGGACAATACATGCACCTTACTGAACACAGGATGTTCATAATATGATAAATCTTCTTGTTTTGGTGTCTCCTTCATATGCTTTATATTTTTAAAAATCTTATTTCAATGGTCACAAAAAATAGACAGTGTGCTAAACAGATTGTAGTACTTGTTTTGTACTTCTCAACTGGGAGATTCTGTTTCATGACTGCTATGTTTGTTTAAACATCGAGTGTGATTTTTTTGGATGGGAATCAGCACTCCGAGCGTTCTGACGATTGTAGTTATTAGATAGATTTTTTTTCCTTTTGCTAGGTGCTTCTTTTGATTGTTATCTTTTTCACTTATATTCACCAATTTCACAATGGATTAATGTATTTGAATCTTGAAGTGGTTTTATGTGTTTGTTGTTTACTGCAGGGTCATCTGGTTTTATGGCCAGAAAGCCGACTCCCCATTCAATGGGTTTTAGGTGCCATTTTACACCACATGCACCTTACTGAACACCAAATGTTCGGAATTTGATAAATCTTCTTGTTTTGGAATCTCCTTCATTTGCATTATATTTTTAAAAATGTTATTGGAATGGTAACTAAAAATAATCAGTGTGCTGCACCAATTGTGGTACATGTTTCTTCCCTCTCAATAGGGAGTTTTCGTTTCATGACTACGTTTGTTCTACCATCGAGTGTGATTTTGTTGGATAGGAACCACCACTCCGAGAATTGGATTTATAAGGAAAGACTTCTTTCTTTTGCTAGGTGCTTCTTTTGACTGATACCCTTATCACTTATATTTATCAATTTCACAGTGGAGTAACGGATTTGAACTGTGAAATTTGGTTAAGAGTTTGTTCTTTACGGCAGGGTCATCTGGTGGTATGGCCTCAAAGCAGGTTATACAATCAATGGGTTTTTTTGCAGATGATGCACCACATGCACCTTACTGAATAATGGCTGTTCGGAATTTGATAAATCTTCTATTTTAGGTATCTCCTTCTTTTGCTTTATATTTTAAAAAATTTAATTCCAATGGTCACTAAAAATAATCAATGCATTGCAGAACTTGTGGTACATATTTCTTCTTTCTCAGCAGGGAGATTCCGTTTCATGACTGCTATGTTTGTTCTACCATCAAGTGTGATTTTGTTGAATGGGGACCACCACTCCAAACGTTCTGACTAACAGAGTTATTAGGAAAGACTCTTTTGTTTTGCTGGGTGCTTCTTTTGATTGTTACCCTTATCACTTATGTTCTCCAATTTAACCGTGGAGTAATGTATTTGAATCATGAATCGTGGTTATGTGTTTCTTCTTTACAGCAGGGTCATCACTCATCAGAGGGCAATTGTGACACTGCTTTGTAATTATCTGCTGGATAAATTGAATAGGTTTGTGCAGTTTCCTTCCTCTGTGGCAGCTTTAGTCGTCTTGTTGCCAGTAAAGGAAGATTGTATCAAAAGAGAAGTTGTGACTAAGGAAGCTGGGATTATTTTTACTTCCCCCTTGTTTTGTCATTTTTTTTATTTTTATTTTTATTTTTATTTTTTTTTTTTTTTTTCGTCATCAGTCTACTGACTGGTTTGATGCGGCCCGCCACGAATACCTTTCCTGTGCTAACATCTTCATCTCAGAGTAGCACTTGCAACCTACATCCTCAATTATTTGCTTGACACATTCCAATGTCTGTCTTCCTCTACAGTTTTTGCCCTCTAGAGCTCCCTCTAGTACCATGGAAGTCATTCCCTCATGTCTTAGCAGATGTCCTATCATCCTGTCACTTCTCCTTATCAGTGTTTTCCACATATTCCTTTCCTCTCCAATTCTGTGTAGAATCTCCTCATTCCTTAACTTATCAGTCCACCTAATTTTCAACATTTGTCTATAGCACCACATTTCAAATGCTTCAATTCTCTTCTGTTCCGGTTTTCCCACAGTCCATGTTTCACTACCATACAATGCTGTACTCCAGACGTACATCCTCAGAAATTTCTTCCTGAAATTAAGGCCGGTATTTGACATTAGTAGACTTCTCTAGGCCAGAAATGCCTTTTTTACCATAGCGAGTCTGCTTTTGATGTTCTCCTTGCTCCGTCCGTCATTGATTATTTTACTGCCTAGGTAGCAGAATTCCTTAACTTCATTGACTTTGTGACCATCAATCCTGATGTTAAGTTTCTCGCTGTTCTCATTTCTACTATTTCTCATTACCTTCGTCTTTCTCCGATTTACTCTCAAACCATACTGTTTGCTCATTAGACTGTTCATTCCGTTCAGCAGATCATTTAATTCTTCTTCACTTTCACTCAGGATAGCAATGTCATCAGCGAATCATATCATTGATATCCTATCACCTTGTATTTTAATTCCACTCCTGAACCTTTCTTTTATTTCCATCATTGCTTCCTTGATGTACAGATTGAAGAGTAGGGGCGAAAGGCTACAGCCTTGTCTTACTCCCTTCTTAATACGGGCACTTCGTTCTTGATCATCCACTCTTATTATTCCTTCTTGGTTGTTTTACATATTGTATATGACCCTTCTCTCCCTATAGCTTACCCCTACTTTTTTCAGATTCTTGAACAGCTTGCACCATTTTATATTGTCGAACACTTTTTCCAGGTCGACAAATCCTATGAATGTGTTTTGATTTTTCTTTAGCCTTGCTTCCATTATTAGCTGTAACGTCAGAATTGCCTCTCTCGTGCCTTTACTTTTCCTAAAGCCAAACTGATCGTCACCAGATTCTCAACTTTCTTTTCCATTCTTCTGTATATTATTCTTGCAAGCAACTTTGATGCATGAGCTGTTACGCTGATTGTGCGATAATTCTCGCACTTGTCAGCTCTTGCCGTCTTTGGAATTGTGTGGATGATGCTTTTCCGAAAGTCAGATGGTACGTCGCGAGACTCATATATTCTACACACCAAGGTGAATAGTCGTTTTGTTGCCACTTCCCCTAATGATTTTAGAAATTCTGATGGAATGTTATCTATCCCTTCTGCCTTATTTGACCGTAAGTCCTCCAAAGCTCTTTTAAATTCCGATTCTAATACTGGATCCCCTATCTCTTCTAAATCGACTCCTGTTTCTTCTTCTATCACATCAGACAAATCTTCACCCTCATAGAGGCTTTCAATGTATTCTTTCCACCTATCTGCTCTCTCCTCTGCATTTAACAGTGGAATTCCCGTTGCACTCTTAATGTTACCACCGTTGCTTTTAATATCACCAAAGGTTGCTTTGACTTTTCTGTATGCTGAGTCTGTCCTTCTGACAATCCTATCTTTTTCGATGTCTTCACATTTTTCCTGCAGCCATTTCGTCTTAGCTTCCCTGCACTTCCTATTTATTTTATTCCTCAGCGACTTGTATTTCTGTATTCCTGATTTTCCCGGAACATGTTTGTACTACCTTCTTTCATCAATCAACTGAAGTATTTCTTCTGTTACCCATGCATTGGTTAGCACACTGAACTCGCATTCAGGAGGACGACGGTTCAATCCCGTCTCCAGCCATCCTGATTTAGGTTATCTGTGATTTCCCTAAATCGTTTCAGGCAGATGCCAGGATGGTTCCTTTGAAAGGGCACGGCCGATTTCCTTCCCAATCCTTCCCTAACCTGAGCTTCCACTCCGTCCCTAATGACCTTGTTGTCGACGGGGCGTTAAACACTAACCACCACCACCATCTGTTACCCATGGTTTCTTCGCAGCTACCTTCTTTGTACCTATGTTTTCCTTCACAACTTCTGTGATGGCCCTATTTAGAGACATCCATTCCTCTTCAACTGTGTTGCCTACTGCGCTATTCCTTATTGCTGTATCTATAGCGTTAGAGAACTTCAAACGTATCTCGTCATTCCTTAGAACTTCCGTATCCCACTTCTTAGCATATCGATTCTTCCTGACTAATGTCTTGAACTTCAGCCTACTCTTCATCACTACTATATTGTGATCTGAGTCTATATCTGTTCCTTGGTACGCCTTACAATCCAGTATCTGATTTCGGAATCTCTGTCTGACCATGATGTAATCTAATTGAAATCTTCACGTATCTCCCGGCCTTTTCCAAGTATACCTCCTCCTCTTGTGATTCTTGAACAGGGTATTCGTTATTACTAGCTGAAACTTGGTACAGAACTCAATTAGTCTTTCTCCTCTTTCATTCCTTGCCCCAAGCCCATATTCTCCTGTAACCTTTTCTTCTACTCCTTCCCCTACAACTGCATTCCAGTCGCCCATGACTATTAGATTTTTGTCCCCCTTTACATACTGCATTACCCTTTCAATATCCTCATACACTTTCTCTATCTGTTCATCTTCAGCTTGCGACGTCGGCACGTATACCTGAATTATCATTGTCGGTGTTGGTCTGCTGTCGATTCTGATTAGAACAACTCAGTCACTGAACTGTTCACAGTAACACACCCTCTGCCCTACCTTCCTATTCATAACGAATCCTACACCTGTTATACCATTTTCTGCTTGTCATATGCCTCCTTAAAATTCGTTTTTTCACTTTCAACTAATTACTATTGTCATTTGTGAATATAATCTGCATTTTCATAAAAGAGATAGGTTGGCCCTCAGTTTTAAAGAATTTAACACCAGGTCGAATTTTGTGTATGTAATTGATTTTCTAATTTATATTGAGTCTTCCTAGTTAGTCTCTTTTATTATAGGGCAAAATCAGTCATTTTTATGTAACTTGAATCCCATAATTCTATTGTTGACTTATAAACAAATATAAATCTTGTAATAATTGCAAACATTTGGAATATGAAATGCTAGTATTCGTAAAGTATCTATTTGGCTCTAGTTGGAAACATGTTAGCAAAGCCAGCCCTTAATTAATTCTGTGTTAATTAACAGATATGACAAAAGTATTGATTGATAAACTATATTTGTGAATTTCATGATTAAAACAAATAATTCGGCCTAACTCTTGTAGTAGAAGAATCTCTTAAAAAGTAGGAATTTTTAAAGGTATTCACTTAACTGATTAAATTAAATTTTAATCGCAATTTCTGTAAATTTAACTTTGAGGAATGTGTAATTTCAGTACCAATTATCGTGGTGATACATAAGAGTCATGAGACAGTCAGTCCATGGCCAAGTTTCAGACGAGGAAGCTGTGTTGGTTAGAATAACCATGATGCATCACCTTAACAGTGATGTAAGTGGTACAGTAAGAGGCCATGTGTTAAAGCAATGACAGTGTCTGTTTCATATGTACCTGATTATTTCAAAAGAACTATGAATTATTTGGTTATGTTTTTATTGCTTGTAGGTGTTCAACAGCATACTATTGTAGCAGTATGTGGATGTTTGCCTGGAAACTAGTAATGAGGCTTATGGGAAGTTATGCACTGCCCATATAGAACCATGTATTATTGGGAGGTTGTGAAAAGTGAAAGTAGAAGACTGTGGAAGTAGAAGACTGTGCATCTGTCAGCTACATCATTTACAGTAGACAGTACTGCACATCCACCCCCTATGTTTTCAGCAAGTATGTCGACACTGAGGACAACAAAGTAGGCAAACCACAACAAAATGTCAGTTTACTTGCAGCACAGTTTAAACTATGTTGAAAAATGATTTGACTTTGAAGAAAGTGTCCACAGGACTTTCAAACCATTTTCACTGACAGTGAAACAGAGCTCATTTTCAGAATTTGTAGAAGTGATTTCTTGATATGAATTTCTTGTAGATAGGGATTTGATGTTTGAAGAATGTGTGTAGTTAAAGTACTTTCTCAAGCAAGAAGAGAAGAACTTTTTAAGATGAAATCTGATTTGTGGAAGGAATTTTTTTCATTGTTATGAAAACTGTGACAACTTCTTCAAACTTTTCCGTTTTGCTTCAGATGAGTTTTCAGCCTGATGATGAACACTTGGTGAGCTGAGATGCATCTTTTCCCAGCAGCAACATCAGAAGCTGAAATAATAATGAAGATGGTTTAGTGATTTACATGTCTCCAGTTTTGTTAGTTTCTTGATGATTAAGAAGAGAAGATTCTATGAAGGAGATTGAAAAGTGAGCAAAACTCTCAATAAGGTAAAAACAGTCTCACAGAGACTTCTGTTCAGTAGTAGATTATGATAAATATTCTGGTTAACGAAGTATCTGATTCAATTCATTTTGCAGCAATAATTGCAAACCTGCTGTTCAAAAATGGAAGCCTTTTGGATTGATATTTTGTTTGTGATAATTTGTTTGAAATTTCTTTCATTTTCTTTGATGTTTGAGAATATTCATTACATTATAAATTTCATTTTTTTCTTCAACTGTAAAATGGCATGTTTCACAATTTGAAATTATGCGGTTATGAAAATGCGTCATATCACTTCTCTGTCAAATAGAAACTGTTATAATTTTTCATAAAGACCAGAACAGTTCCTGAAGTTAATATTGTAAAAATGTGTCTTCGATGCTTTGCACCAGTGACTTGAGTTGTGCTATCTTTGTTAACTTTCTCAATAGTTTTAGTGACTTGATGTCACATGGAACCAAGTGCAGTTTTATCTGTTGGACTGAGTAATGTGAACTCAGTGTATATCATGAACTGTAATTTGTTTTTACAATTCTGCAACTTTGAAATCAGTGCCCATTTAAAAGTGACTCTTTTTACCCAGTTGCCAAAGCTTTAGAAATGTGTTGTTAATTGTTGATTACATTTGGAGAATTGGGCTTAGCAAAAACTAAATGTTCTTACATGTGCAAGTCAAGATATTAACTGAAACTATATGACCTAGAGCCCACAATGAATTGTAGTGGTAAATATATTTGGATGGTGAGCTGAGCCACAAAATACTTCAGATCATGTCAATGATTGTTAATACTGTTTTCTAGGTTATGCAACAAATGTCATTAGAACTCTATTCTACAGTGTCATATCCCAACGTTACACTTCAGACAGTTCTGACAACAAAATGTTACAGCTTTAATTACATCATTTCAATAACTTCTTGTTGTTTGGAGTGAGGAACAGGACTCTTAGAAGAACATAGGAAATAATGCTTAGAGAGAAATAATATAGCTCTTGAGATTAGCTGATGATTTCAGAGGCAGGAAAGGACTTGGAAGATAAGTTGAATGGAATGGAAGGGATAAAAATCATACATTGTTGACATTCCTACCTGGAATTTCTGTTGGTTGTTTTAAAATGGTAAAATTCCACCAACCACCATGTTGCCCCCTGCCAGTGGTGTAATGTGATGCAGCATGGAGGGGCAACTGGTCAGCACACCTCTCTCCTGGCATTTTTTGACTGTGGAGCCACTTCTAATCAGTCAAGCAGCTCCTCAGCTAGCCTCACAAGACTGAGTGCATTCTGTACCAGTCACCCCCCACCAAGGAAAAATCGCTGGCAGTACCAGCAATCGAACCCAGGTCTGCCAAATGGCAGTTAGTTGTCTGGTACAGCTAAGGAGGCAGACAATGGAATGGATAGTGTGTTAAAGAGCAGTTCTAAGATCGAACATAAGACAAGGTTAAAGGAATGTAGTCAAGTTGAATCAGGAGATGTGGAGGAAATTACGAGGGATGATCAAAACATTTCCATTTGAAAGCTGTACGAGGAGGGGTCGAAAAGCTTCTACCCTAACAAATAAAGAATGACAGAAATTTCATAAAATCAATTCATTTGTCTATATAATACCTGTGTACACTAATAGACTTGAAGGCATGCTCAGATAACTTCTGCAAACCATTCAAATAAAAGGTCTTTGATTTCAAGTCGAACAAAGCATCAGTCACTGCATCATCATCCTTTGTGGTATTTTTTTAGGTTTGAGAAAAGGAAAAAGTCTGAAACAGTCAGATCTGGAGAATATGGCAGGTGACGTAAGAATTCGAACCCGCAGTCACGCAGAGTTTCCAATGTTGCAAGGTCTTTGTGCACCGGTGCATTGTCCTGATGCTAAAGATTTTAGTGAGCCAATTTTCCACACCTTGTTTTCTTTATCTCTTCTCTCAAATGGCACAGGAGGATGTAACAGTATAAAGCATTGATAGTAGCAACCTTTAGCAAGTAATCCACCATAATTATCCCCATTTGCACTACAGAAGACCAGTGCCATCACCGTACCAGCTGACTTTTGCATGTGAAATATTTTGTGTGAAGGATGTTTTCATTGTTCTGTCTCAGGATCAAAGTGGTGAACACACATTTTATCTATTGTGACATACCTTGCAAGAAATCCATCTTCATTCACTTCAAATTGGCGGATGATTTCTTCACAACACTGCACGTCTTCCTGTATCTCACCTGCACTCGAGTCTTTGTGGACCCACTGAGATGAAACTTTCAGCATTCCCAAAATATCCACAACAGTGTCATGAGCACACCCATGGGAGATTCCAAATGTGGTTTCAATGTCCTGCAAAACTGTATCGTGAATTGTAGTCACTGTTTCATGAGTGGGAGGCTCTCCGTTCCTTGGTGCTTCTCTCGCATGCATTCTTCTGTGTTTGAAGTCAGACGCCCAGTTTTTCTCTGTTGCACACGACAGAACACTGTTCGTAAGTGTATTCTGCGTGTCCTCCACAATTTCCTTGGACATCATTCCCTTTAAATGAAGGTATTCAACCACTACACTGTTCTTGATTCTGCCAATATCCACCACTTTGCTTACACTACAGTATACAATGCATCTTAGTGGCTACACTAATGAAGGTGGAGCTGCGACATTTGACTTGCGTACCCATAAAGTGTCACCATAAAAGTAGGTGGTGGTGGTGTTTGTGTGAGACATTACAGTAACTATCTGGGGCTAGAAACTTTTCAGCCACCCCTCATATGCCAATCGGGTAAAGTTATGATGAGAACTGAGGCAATCCTACCAGTGCACCAGGTTGAAGATGCCCATTTGTAGAACACTATGTCGTGCTTTGTCAAGAAGTCCATCACTGCTTGCTGCACACCCTCTTGCAACAGGAGTCATTGATCCTTCAAAACAAGAGATGTGAAATTCTCAAGTGAATCATTATGTTGCTTTATGACATCACATCACAAACAAAGGCATGATAAGCACACAGGTAGAGATCAGGACTGTAGGGTGGCTATTCGAGTGTCTCCCACTTTAGCTGGTGTCTGCATTATGGGGATGTGTATTATCCAACTTGATGCACCATTGCACAATGGTGGTTTTCAATACAATTGCTGCTTCATACACATTCTTCAATGTATGATGGATGTCTACCAGTGTTTGCCCTCCAGCAGTTGAGAAAAGAACAACAGTATGTGATCCTGTTTGGACATATTTGGTAATAACACTGCCATAGTTCCAATTTCTACATTTACTACATGCACTTCAGAAAGGCACAAATGCCACACATTGCTTACATGTCAGTGCTTCTGTAATCACAATGGAGTCATGCTACATTGCTTTTACTCTGTGGCAACACCCTTCAATGGGAAGTTTTTGATTGTCCATTATATGAGTTTTGTCCGGAAAATATGTATAAAAGTTGAATAATGTCTTCATGTTACAGGTTGCAATCACCACCAGATGGGACTACTGCTGTACTCAATCCCATCAACACTCAGTTTGAGTCAGAGCAGTCTGCATGAAGTGTGCAGCAGCTTGTGTTCTTATAGACCGTAGATTGACAGTCAGAATGATTGCTGATGAGCTGTCAATCCCTAAAACAATCATTCTCAAAAACTTGAAATGAAGAAATTATGTGCAAAAATTGTACTAAAGCTCTTGACACCGGAAAAGAAAGCAAAGAGGG